>NW_025763503.1:0-1245409 GCF_020744385.1 Fusarium flagelliforme
TAGTGGCGGGATGTCTCTTGTGGCTTCGGTTCAGCGAAGGGAATCGCATGGGATCACGAACAAAGAAAACAGGCTAAACTTATTAATACTCGGACCATCATTGATCAAACGACAACTTACGACGTGGTTCCCGACAATATCATAGTTTCCTTCCTCAGTGAAGAATTTGACAGAGAAACCACGGACATCGCGAACAGTATCAGCGCTGCCCTTCTCACCGCCAGTGGTGCTGAGACGGAAGAGAACCTGGGTCTTCTTGCCAGCGGTGTCGAGGAACTTGGCGCAGGTCAATTGAGCGATTTCAGGGTTTGTGACCTCGAATTCACCCCAGGCACCTGCAGCCTTGGCGTGGACGACTCTACAGGATGGCTGTTAGTCAGATTACTCATCGCTTGGTAAGTCGTGAGTAATTGACTGTCTGACGTACCGTTCAGGAATGCGTTCTCGGCTGAAATGGGCAAGAGTCTCGAGGAGAAGAGTATCACCAAGCGTTGTGAGACCACCGCCGCCGAAAAAGGGCAAGGTAGTGCTCACAGAGGGATCGCGAACAGGCTGGCCTAGGCAAGTTAGAACACGACAGTGGATACCTTACACGGAGACTTACCCTCGGCCAGAGTATATACAGGGTTAGACATTACGAAAGCTGGCAATTGAAAGAGACAAAGACAGATGAGAGGTTCGATTGCGAGAAAAAAAAAACGAGGAATTTCCAGTCTTAAGATAAATTTCACACCTCAATGCCGAGCGACCTCCGATAGATAAGAATGGATATACTTTTCTAATCTACAATTTTGAAAGTGGACTCGGTATTCCCAGTAGATTGCTTTTTGCAGTTACAGGTTACAAGGGTTGGAAAACCCGTAAAGTGGTCCTAAACATACCAACCTTTGCTACCTAGTGTTTTATTCAATTACAAAAAAAGAGCTACACCATTAAGTTATACTAAAACTAATATCATTAGATAGCTTTTTAACTATTCTTTCATATGGTAGTAACTAATTAATATCTTATAGTAGTAAAATTGAGACTTATAGCTGATATAAGTAATCTGGGGCTTGTACAAGCGCTAGGCTTTCCAACCCTTGTAACCTGTAGTGTATGCGCTGCCGAAGAGCCGATAAAACTGGTCCCCGAGACCACCGAACTGGTCCCGAGCACAGAAGTTCTAGACTACGCCGAAAGAGATACCGGAGCTGACTCGGCGGCATTCTTGTCGGCTCCTGGCTATACGTCGGGAATGAAATATTTGCTGCTTATCTGCGGTCACTGGCTTTTTTGAGGCTTGACTGTGCCACGAACATGCTCGAGTTTTCGTATGGGGAATACGTCATCGCATCTATACCGACAGGTCCGAATAGTTTCAGCATCTACGTTGCAACAGAAACGTCGGCATTTTGATGCCGCAAGACGCGTATGTCAAGAATCTCCATCTTTTACATAACGAATTTGCTCAGTGACGGCATCCCAATGGAGGATATAAATATCATGGCTTTTGAAGGATGTTGTCGTTTTCCAATCCATCAATCCCTCAGACTTCACTTACAAACATCTCACCGACAAGATCCTCTGCTCCCCTTGCTCTTCAGCATCAATTCGTTGATTTGAATCATCACCTCTTCACCTCTCCTAAAACTCACTCAACAAAAATGGCCTTCGTCGCAAATGGAAATGAATACGACTTCATCATCGTCGGTGGTGGCACTGCGGGCAACACCGTAGCCGGCCGTCTCGCTGAAAACCCTCACGTCCGCATCCTTATCATCGAAGCCGGCATTCCCAATCCGCAACAAATCCCCGAAATCACTACGCCCTCCAAAGCCTTCAACCTCCGCGGTAGCAAGCACGACTGGGCCTACAAATCCACCATGATCAAGCGCGATGACTACGAGCGCATTGAAAAGCCCAATACCCGCGGAAAGGTCCTTGGTGGTTCGTCCTGTGCCAACTACTTCACCTGGATCCCTGGTTCGAAGCCTACTTTTGACGATTGGGAGACTTTCGGTGGATCTGATTGGAATTGGGATGGCTGCGTGGAGTATCTTCGCAAGTGTGCTACGTATCACGATGAGGAGAAACTTTATCCTTCTGAGCTGAAGAAGATTGGTACCGGGGGGCCTATTCAGATTGCGCATGCTGATCTTGTTCCTGAGATGCAGCCTTGGCGGGATGCTTTGACTGAGGCTTGGGTTTCCAAGGGCGAGGTTCTCACGGAGAATATTTACGATGGTGAGATGAGAGGTCTTACGCATTGTGTTGATACTATCCATGGGGGTCAGAGACAGGGAAGTTTTTTGTATCTGAAGAACAAGCCCAATGTCAATATCCTCTACGGCGTTCAGTCCAAGGAGTTGATCATTGATCCTCGCACCAACACTTGTCTTGGTGTCTTTGTCATCAACCCTGCCACCAAGGGTGAACTCAGTGTCTTTGCCAGTAAGGAGGTCATCCTGTCTCAGGGTGTTTTTGAGACCCCCAAGCTTCTCATGCTCTCTGGTATCGGTCCTTCTGAGGGACTCCAGAAGAATGGTGTCAACGTCAAGCTTGACTCTCCTCACGTTGGCCAGCATCTTCTTGATCACCCTATCGTTCCTTTCGTTCTTCAAGTTAAGGATGGTTTCGGTATGGAGGACTACATCCTTCGAGATGGTGTTGCCAATAGCGCTGCTATTGATCAGTATAAGCATGACAAGACTGGCCCTGTCAGCTCTGGTCTTCTCGAACTTGTTGGTTTCCCCCGTATTGACGAGCGCCTCGAACAGCACCAGTCCTACCGAGAAGCCAAGGCTGCAAACGGTGGTCTCGATCCCTTCGGTCCCAAGGGCCAACCTCACTTCGAGCTTGACTTTGTCGGAATGTTTAGCACTGCCTTCCAATGGCACTACCCTATTCCTGAGAAGGGTAACTACATGACCGTCATTGTTGATCTTCTGCGCCCACTTTCCGAAGGTCAGGTCACTCTGAATAGCAGTGATCCTCTGGTTCAGCCTAACATCAACCTTAACTTCTTTGGCAACGACCTTGATATCCTTGCTATGCGTGAGGGTGTTCGCTGGACATATGATGTTCTCACAACCGGCAAGGGTTTCAAGGATGTCGTCATTGGCGAGTATCCTTGGAGAATGCCCCTTGAGTCTGATGAGGAGATGAAGAGAGCTGTTCTCGACCGTAGCCAGACTGGTTTCCGTAAGTCAAACCTATAATGTCAAAGACTATTTACTAATACGTATCTCAGACCCTTGCGGTACTGCACGTCTCTCCAAGAACATCCAGCAGGGTGTCGTTGACTCTCGTCTTCGGGTTCACGGAGTCAAGAACCTTCGCATTGCTGATGCTTCCGTCATCCCTGTTATTCCCGACTGCCGCATTCAGAACTCTGTCTACATGATCGGAGAAAAGGTATGATATCATTTGACTCTTTCTGATTGCATAGCTGACTTGTTTCCTAGGGTGCCGACATGATCAAGGCTGACCATCCCGAAATCTTTGGCCAAGGTGCTACTATCCGGGCCAACCCTTTTACTAGCCGCCTGTAAATGGGTATCAAAGCTTGGTGAGGTGGATTATCAATTATAATTGACTTTTATTTAGACATATCAGGTAAAACATAGCATATAGAATTGAGTAATTTTGCAATAGAAACCAACGACCAGGTCAAATTGGCTGTTATTATCAGGGACTTCAATGGTACTGTTAGGTAGTTATCCACTCCTAGATGTGGATGAGAGTTCAAGTGTCTCAAATGCCACTGATCGGCCATGCCACCACTTAACCTTAGCGGACGGAAAGTTGCTACCAGGGCCTTTCAATACCTTACCCGGGTGCACCACATTCAACATAACCAAAGCGAGGAACATCGGGAGCGCATCAAGGTAGAGCTGGAACTCCTCGTGTCGAAGGACCACGTTATCGCTATTTGCGCCCCCACCAAACTCGACGAGACGAAAGACAACTCGTACCTAATTAATCAAAGTTAGCCACTAGACGTAAAACCATCATGTAGGATACTCACCACGATAAGGATGAGAACGATGTAGACGACCCAGCAGAGAGGCTTTATCCAACGAGTCCGAGTCTCAGACCTGCCTATACGAGCATTAAGACAAAGCTCACGATAGAAAAGGCTGTGAATAACAAGAAAGACCACAACGCAGCCAAGCTGGATACCAATACCAACCATATAGGTATGCTGTCCCAGTTTAGATTTATCTGGGTCGTCCGAGGCGAGCATTCCTCCGCCAGCAGCCTGGATGATGAAGCACATGACATCGAAGATAACGAAGATTTTAGCGAGCCATTGGGCGGAGATGCCGGCCACGCGGCGCTGCGGAATGGCAAAATGGACAAGACGGGCGACGATCATATATATGAAAGCATTAATCCCTGAATCACAGTGTTAGCTGACAATTGTACTTCGTAGATAGAGAACTCACAAATTGGTGCAAGTAGAAATAGAAGAGTCGAGACAGTAACGTAGGCCGCTTGCTGTTGGTCCTTTGCTCCTAAAGCACGAGCGATAAAACAGACGCACTCCCAAGAGGCGCCCATTACAATAACCCAGCAGAATTTCTAGTCATGTTAGTCTGGTATTCCTTCAAGCCATAAGACCGAAAGCACCTATTTAAGAAATATGGCTTGAGCCAAGTGAGCGACAGTTGACAAGCCAAATGCAATCGCAAAGGCTGTGTTGTCTTCCCAACTAGGATAAAATCCATAATTGGCAGTGCAAGACTCGGGAGGAACATAGCCATACTTGTCGGGTAAGGCAGTGGTGCACGAAGGTATTGCTGATGAAGTAGTCGAAGACATATGGACGAGTGTAGTGGAAGTCGGTATGATAGGAGATATCATAGGTATATAATAGAAGTTTATAAGAGATATTTAATGTCGATATTTGCTTGATTGCTATAGAGAGTAAAGAGAATGAGGTTGGTCCTTCAGCTTCTTATGTCTTTATATAACTTGCTTAAAGCTGTTGTTTGGAATTCGCGCCAGGAGTCGTAAGCCATGCTACAATCAACCCCGGACCCAGCACATCATCATAGCTATACTCGCTTTGAAGGAGAAAAGCGAGAACTAGTTACGCGTTCGGACCAAGATGGAGCATGATGTGAAATTCAATAGGTTATAGACTGTAGTCAATTGTCTAGGCTTTTTACTGTTCCGCACCGACCATCCGAATATAGGCCCTGTGATTGGCTCGTTCGTCGTTTTCGTCGTTTTCTCAAAATAATTTCAAAAAAGAGGGGCATTCAATTCGACCAACGTGAGACTAATCCCATTCTAGGTTGTAGTCATTGTCGCTTCCAGGAGGCTGTGTTATTGCCCCTTCTCTTAAATCTACCCTCGCTTTTCCACCTTTGCTTAGCCGTCTGAACATTTATTCATAGGTCTATCCCCTTTCACACCGTTCCAAGCAAGTCTAAACAGTAATATCTCTCGCCTGACCTAGAGGCCACATCATATAACTCTGGAAACCGTCAGGTAAACGTCTCCCGATATCTAAGATCCAGGACCGGGTGATCTTTTTGGAAAATGAAAAATGTCTGTTTGTAGCGCCGAGGAAGCATTGTTCTAGCATATGATTTAATACCAAAAAGTGTGCAAGAAGGACTTGGGCTCCGTAGTTAGAAGGGGCCGTGAAGCTGGCATGGTCTTTATCCGTCATCTTGTTTGTCGAAGCGTAGTAGAATACTATTTCTAGGAGTGCTATTACCGTTAGTTAGTGTAATAATAAAGAGAGAGGGAAAAGAACAAACCGTCTCGTGGTGATGTTTTACTAAGTACAGCTAATTTCACCAGGCTTGAGAGGTACTCCAGTTCAGCTTTTCCTTGAAGTAGTGGTTGAACTATTCCGAGAGATGCAAGGAAGTCTTCAGTCGGCATATCATACTTAGTCTCGTGCTGCTCCTCTATGTACCTCTCCATACTTCCAACCCACGACGCGCGTGTGAAATGACGAAATATGGATGTTTCATGGCCAGTTACCAGAGTGGTCGCAATAAGCATCCATCCACGTATCATGGCTAGAAACTCCATTAAGCCGTCTGGCATGTAGGTAGACTGGAAGGTGAGGGCGATAATGGCAGCACAACGCGCGTCTGCATCTGCTGCGGTGTTGCAAGGTTGCGACAGGGCATCGTTTAAGCCCTTGATGGCGGAGATTCTGAGATTCAGAGCCTGCATAGAGTAGTCGGCTTTGTTGGTCACAGTCAGGTGCTGAGCAGCGAGAGCCAGGATGCTGGAGGCCAAGAAATCGTACTACAGATTCGAGTCAGACTCGGCTTCTAAGGTTATATCTAGAGCTAGATTGACAAAGAGACTCACCTGGTGCGAGAGCGCAGCCACATCTTGCCATACAGTCGAGGCGCCATACGGATGCGGTGGATATGCCTCGGCAAGGAAATGATGAAAAAAGCGAAGATGATCGAGGCATACTTTGACTGTGGGCGCAGAAGGAACTGTCCGAGGATCAGGCAAGACAACTGCGGGATAGACGCATGGTGAGCGCATGCGTCGACACCCCTGACACTCAGGCCGGTGCTCGGAACACTTGACACGACGCCGCTTGCAAATGAAGCAGCCGCGCCGAGTCTTCTGAAAGCCTTTACCGGGTACGGGTTTGCGCCGTGGAGCTGCTGGCAGCGAGGAGGGCGTATCGTTGATGAGAGAGTGCGAAGTCATATCACGTAGATGCAGCGCGTCCCTCTCGGTAGAGGACATGCTGTTTTGGCTAGAGGCGGGCAGCTGGACACCCCTACTAACATCAGCCATACAGAGAGGTGATACGGGTGTATATTGCTGGAATGTTTCTTTACTGAAAAATCTTCATGGAGCCTTCCCTGAATGTGGTTTGTTTTGCGGGTTGGCTTGTGTTTAAATAGGAGTAGTCACAGCTTCATTTTGGCAATTCTGGTCGTTGCCTACCCGGGGGCTGAGCTTGAACGTGCAGCCCCACTCCTCTAGAAATGCTTACACAAGTGTTTTAGTTAAAACGCGTCGCGTTTCGTCTTTTTCAACCAATCAAAGCCCACTGTTGTATGGAGAAAGGGCTCGCCGCCAAGGCTGAGCGGGAAATAGTTAGACCGATGCCGGTATCTCTGGCCTTATTCAAGCAAAACCAAACAGTGAATTGCCATCACAGATGAAACAGTATTTCCCGACTTTTGGTCTGCTTTGAAGAAGTCTGTGTTACCTACTATAATTGCTTGGTAGGAAGAAGTTTTAGGATCTAGGATGGAAGTGCAATGAACGGTATGCACTCGGATTACACTTGCAATCGCTTACAGCGAAGTCCGTAGGACACGGAACACAGCCCCTGTTGCCGGTTGTATAATAACTCGATATCCCCGTATCTGAAAACTCTGACTACCTCCTTGAATGAGTACAGTATTTCTAGGCCACGCGCAACCGTCTACTTTTTATTTTCCTCTTAATACAGCGGCCTCCGGAAATCAGCTGTAGCTTTTACACTTTAACACCTGGATACCCAGCGAGATGGCTTTAATGCGCTGCATGAACACTAGCACATTCGAACTACATACCGGTACGCACATCAACTTCAAAGAGCAAGGGTACGCCATTTTATCCCACCGATGGGGAGCTGATGAGATCCTGTTCTCTCAGATTGGACTATTCGCCCAAGAATTGAGACATACTAAGCAACGTCACGCTTTGCCCCAACTCGACAAGATTCTCGGCGCTTGCATAACCGCCAGGAAACAAGGTCTTCAGTGGATGTGGATCGACAACTGCTGTATCAACAAGTCTGACAGCTCTGAGCTATCTGAATCCATTAACTCAATGTTCAAATGGTATAGCGAAGCTGTGGTTTGTTTGACATATCTGTCTGATGTGCGCAAAACATTGGAAAGTAAAGTTGGATCTCAAGTCTTTCGGAGCTTCGAGACAGGTGATATGTCGAAATGGTTCACACGTGGATGGACATTGCAGGAGCTCCTCGCACCGCGGAAGCTTTTATTCTATGATGCGGACTGGAATTATCTTGGATCGAAGGAAGACTTGGCAGAAGCTATCGAGGACGTTACTGGTATTAGTGCGCACTATCTCACTGGCCAGGAGGACTTCCGAGTAGCCTGTATTGCAGCCAAGATGAGCTGGGCAGCAAATCGCGAAACGACACGGGAGGAGGATATTGCATACAGTCTATACGGAATCTTCAACCTCCACTTGCCTGTCCAGTATGGAGAAGGTAAAGGAGCTTTTTTAAGACTCCAAGATGCTCTGATCGCCAAGAACGATGAGTCCCTCTTCGCCTGGAAAATGCCTCTTGAGGGGCCAGGGTCCGCATATCAAATTGTACCAGACAACATGGTCGATCTAGGACCAGACGAGTGGGGTCTTCTAGCTCCCTCGCCGAAATGGTACAGTCATTGTGGAAAAATGACGATACAGCACAAGAAGATGGTCATGAGGCAACGAGGAGGATTTACAAGAACGCCGCAAGGAATCAGTGGTGCTATCGGCAAGCGAAATCACTACGTCACTGCTGTACTTACTGGATTGACTGTTGTGGGGGCAATACCTTTTCAAATATGGCTGGCTGTGAGACAGAGGACGACACTCAAGTACACTCTCAACTGTTGGGAACCGAACGAGGCTGGTGTACTGAGAGCTGTGCGACTACATCTACGACCTGTAAGGAGGGATCCCCCGATGTGGACCAGGACTGAGAGCCAAGGCTATGATTTGGTAAAACAGTCACCCTCTACGGATTACGCTGCGGTCGGAACAGTTTGGCAGCCTCAGCTATTCTAAGCATCCTGGCATTAGAGCTATATGTGTATGGACTCTACGAAATAGATCCCCGATGCACATGCGAAGGAAATAAAGATGCATGTGTCACTGTTACTTCAGGATGGTGTTGACTTTAGTCCCGACTCTCTCACACTATTAATGCTCCAGAAGGTCTTGTGAAAGTACTGAATTTATAGACCTTTAAAACTGTGATTCATTTGAGGAAAAGCTTTACTGCTATAATCCCCCCCGATAAGATTGCCTTACCTTGGGGCAAAACAAACGTCAGAAATTAATGCCCGGGTTGCCAAAAGAGAATAATATTTAGAGAGCTCGTCCAACGATCAGGTAAGGTTTTCGGTGATATTTACGCTTTGCACAGGGCATTATGACTCCTCTGCCCACACATGACCTTTTTTTCTTTTTTTTTTCTTGCCCTGCCTATACATAAGGTTTAGGCACGGCATAAAATGCCCTTTTTTTCCTTGCTTCGATCCAGCTTTTTTTCTCTTCCTTCCACCTAGTTGGAAGGGGAAGATTCGGTCGGCAGCTAGGCGTTTAGGCAACTATTTCACAATAAAATGCACACTTTGGAGCTCGTCCAACTTTCTGTAGAGTGACTGGGCTTACATTGACCCCAGCGCTATCATGGTCTTCTGACATCAGTCTGTTCGCTGAGAGCATTCTACCCTACAAATCTCGCCCTTTCCCTAGCACCACTTGGTTGTTCGCTTCATAAAGCCCCATGTATCCATCCTTCAGAGTGCCCCGACTAGCACTCAGATCCTTTACTTCACTGGGCTCCGGCTCAATGACCTCAGTCGTCGTCACCTGAGGCGAGACTTCTTTTCGTGGAAGCCCATTGTTGACTTCGACGCAGTATGAGTGGCCAAGTTGGATTCCACTGCAATCATCTTTGACGGTTGGATTCTGGAATATGTCAGCGGAGCTTTCCGTCAAATATCAAATTGGTCAAGTACATATTCAACGAATTCTTCTACTGTCAAGCCCCAGGCATTGGGCCATCTCCGGCAGTAGTGGAAGGGTTTATTGATTGTTTGGAAGAAGGTGCAATCGGAAGGGACTCCCGGATCTGTTGGGCCATCTGGGGTTGGCCCTTGGGTATTCCCTTGGGTCGCACTCTCTGTTGGCGAGTTTGTCGGGGTGGCAGTGCTATTCGAGTTGCCACACTTCTCATAGACGAGCTCAAGCTCACGTCTCCAGTACAACCCTTGTGTAGACCACGTAGATAACAAATCTTCAGGATTGTACCATAAGAAAGACTTTGACATCACGTCAAGAACCTTGCCGTAGCAGGGATGGCAAAGCTCCTCCAGAGGTCTATCATGATGATAATAACTAATCTGAGAAAAGGTGTCGAGAATCTCTATCGATGGAATTAGTTCTGTACACTTCAAGCGAATTGTGACCACTAACCTTGGCAGTAACGACCTGACTTATTATCCTTGACGCAGGTCTCGTTGAAGCCTTGCCACTTGTGACTGACGCTCATTATCAACAGAATTGGTGTGATTCTAGCATCGAAATCCGAGCTGTTTATATCCACAGCACAGTCCTTCGTCACTGTGTCGTTCCATCTTCGAAGCGAATCAGAGCAGGTGTCAGTGCAAATTCTATCAGCCAGTTCCACATCCCCAACCCATTTTTGATAATAATTTGAGTTCATGTGGGGAATGTAGGTGTGACATTCTATGTCAGCTTTTAGAGCGTTGCCGCAGGCCTTGGAGACACGACCCTCTGTGATTGCTGGGTCCCCCATGTTGAAGGTTGTGGCGACCATTGGGAAGCCGAAAGAAAGTATGAAGTTGACGGTGGTGATTTTCATGGTTGCAATTACCAGCTACGGAACAAAGTCATTGAGAATTCGAGTAGGATAATCGCGCGGACTTCGCTATATATATACCTTAACGTAATGAAAACCATGCTTGATCAAGTAAGTGGTGTTGGTTGTGAGTGGGGTGTGAACGGTCTCGGACGTGCCAAGGATGCCAAGCCAACAGCACCGGCAAGGGACCGATCAGGATTCAGGCAACAAGGAAAGGTAGATTATTTGACACCTGCAGATATGAGTAGAAAGACGTGTCGGGAGTGTCCGGATAACAGACACCTTGGCAAAAACAACTAATAACTTACTTTGATCGATCTACGTTGCCCTTGAATCTACCAGAATAGTTCAATAGCGCACCGATCAGGCATGCAATACTGGAACCCACCGACACCCTTGCACAATCACCCACGAATACAGGATACACCTGGTCGCCGCAAACCCGCTTGTAAGTTCTATGCCCAATCTAGCCGTTAGTATATGTAGACGTCAGCCCATCGGAATCTGCGTTGATGGATCTCTGCACGAGGAATGACTGAGATTTACTTAAGTCACTATACTACAGGTCCCTGTAATGTATTTAAACCAATTACTTGAACGATGATTTATTTCAATAAAGCAGATTACCTTTCAAGAAAGGAACTATTAATAGCGTCCCGTGCTGACTCGCGATGCTACGCAAATTGACTTGTATAACAGATAATTCAATTTCTGCGGTTAAGACCCACGGTGATAGTAGTCCTGAAATGAATACCTTACAGTAATGAGAAAGAGATCATCCTCTCTCTACTAGATGGTCCGACCCTTGGGTTCACATAGCTCACTCTAGCCGTAGCGTTGCCTTTCGGTGAACCAGAGAACGCATATACAGCCATCGCCGAACTATCAGCTGGGATTGACATGGGACTAGACCTCTTTTTGAACCTGACGCCATGACCCACGATGCGAAAGACAACGTCTTTAAAGTCCACGTCGTCAAAGTTGGTCACGTTCAGAGCGACAAGTCCATCGCTGACTTGAATATCCAGGTAGACATCTGCGACATCTGGATCGTTGGTGACAGGTCTTCCTTTGCGTTTAGAGGGGATAACACCTGCACGGTACGCAGCCCTCTGGGCAATGAGACTTGTTCCGTTTACGTCAGTCGCCAGGTAATTGCGCAGAAACGTGTTGTTGCGTCTTCCGGAATGGTTTGGGAACCCATCCAGAACCTCGTTGTCCGCGACCCCAAGCTTGCCCCAGTTATCAATCACAGTGTTCCCTGGTCCTGTTAGCACTACTATGGTGTATATGGATGAGGCACTTACACCCGGTGAGCTGCTCTGGTATCCAATCATTCGGCGCATAATACTTTCCAGAGGTAAAGCCAAGATTGTTGAACCAGGTTATATTCCTTGAGGCTTCATCTGTTCCAAGTATCAGTACATAATACGTTGAATCATTTAAATTACATACCGGGGTATAAGGCTTGCCACCCTGCGTCATATATGAAGTTGGACGACATCGTTGTGTTTGGTGACCGAGATAACGTGTAGACGCCTCCAAAATCAGTATGGGATCGACCAAAATGGTGAATCAGGTTTCCCTCAATCAGATTATTCTTCATGACAGTGGGCGTATTATAAAGCGGCTGATAATTGTAAAGACCTCGCTTAACATATTCTGGACTACCCCCTTCGTCATTGCTTCCCCAGCCTGGTCTTTTTTAGCAGCGTTACTCGCCAAGGGCGTTACAGAACGTACCATAGCCATGACAAATACCGCTATATGGGTGATTGTAAATGTCGTTATGGGTGATAGAAGAGAATTGAGTATATGTAAAGAGGATAGGGACAGTGGATGACCAGAGAACCGAATTGTTATTAAAGATGTTGTTAGACACGTGAATATGTGTCACAAGCATTTCAGGCTGGGATGGGTGATGTGCGTCGGCTTGGATACCACCTACGGTGATGCTATTACCCATCACCTGCGTGAAATAGTTGTCGTCGATACGGATGTTGTTTGCTCTAAGTCCGACACCCGTGAAGTGTGCGTTTTTATCATTAGCAACCCCGATACCTCCAGCGCCAAGCTCGCGGAAAGTACAAGACTCTAGTATGATGTTGTATGCCGCACTGACCTGGATCGCGCTGGGCATCTGCCACCAGTGGGGTCTCGAAGCTTCAAAGTTGGGCCACAGACTATCATTTCCCATGTGACCACCGGTCTGCTGATCGATATATCCATAGGTATCTGGTCGCAACCAGGTGCTGTGCTTAAAAGCAATTCCCTTAAACTGCAAGTCGTGGATGGGTTCTCTGTACGTTCCGCCAAGGACCATCAGAACCTCCTGGATCCCGAGATAGGCAGATGCGGTGGTCATATCTTCGTGTTCTAATGGCTTGTAATAGACAGTCGACTGATTTCTGTCAAGAAAGAATTGACCGCCAACGGTCAGCAGGGCCCTGACGTTTTGGATCCAGACACCGCCATCCCAAAACGGCTCTGCGATTTGATCATAGCCAATGAGTTGGTTGGCCCATATATCTTTCTTCATCTCAAGTACGCGATCTCCAACCTTTGATATCGGCGCAATCCGATCGGTAAAGGAGTTGATAGCACGAAGCTCGCCGTTCTCAATGCCCGGGACTTTCATGATCCAATCGTAATTCGAGCTGTTCCAGGTCATTCCGACTTTAGTGTACTCAAAATCCGCCCGATTATGGATCTGGCGTCGGGCATACTGAGCAGCCAGCCCGTTCATGTAAAGATTACGGGACTTGGCTCCCTCGGGCACAGGAGCAGACCATATTCCGTCCTTGCCTTCCGTCCAATTGCTGATCTCATAACCTCCAGAAATGACGGTGCCCGAGCCAGACCATGTAACCGTAAAGCTGCTGGTACCGGAGTCTTCAGTGCTAAATACAATAGGCTCATCGATCACCCATGTACCTGGGCCAAGGTGGACAGTGATACCATCTTTCGCCGACGGAATAAGTTCACGGACAAGCTCTTGTCCTTTTTTAAAGCTTTTCACGGGCTTCTCGGATGTCCCAGGGTTGCTATCCTGTCCCTTCCCATCAATGTAGATATCTGCTCCTACTGATGGGCGGATGGCGAAAAGCCAAAGAGCGGACAAATGGATCTTCATAATTGGTACACACAAAATTGCGCGGACGAATACTTAAGTTAACGAGGTGATGGCGGATTGACTGTTCGTTGTTACTTTAAAATACATCTCGTATATATATGAAGCCAATGCACAAAGGTCCGATTAACCGAAGATTCAGGCAGAATTGTACCCCTCATTGAGGATCTTCTTCTTTCTTGGATCGATCATGTAGCATACTTTACTTATAACCGAGCGAGTCAGCTACTAACATCCATAGGTTTTGCGGAGATACGTCATAATTGGTAATTATTTATCTGTTCCACCAATCGCTGGCTTTACTTAAATGTAGGGATAGATTTTAATTGATATGTAGATATATGGTATGGTAAAGCCGCACCTATGGCAAGCTGTCAACAAGTGCTGTCGTTATGCTGCATTGACAATCATCTACACCCTCCTCGCTCTTGTCACACGACTCGATACTGGTGTTACCAGTCCCATCCTGGAGGACGCGACTGCACCTCTCCTCCTGCCTAGTGGCGACAGTCTCACCGCACTGGCAACCGTCCTGGCCCTCCTCCCCTTGGTCGCAGGACTCTATGCTGGTGTTGCCGGTGCCGTCCTGGAGGACTCGAGTGCAACGAATCTCGGTGAAGCGGTTAAGACAGGTGCAGCCGTCCTCACCGTCCTCACAGGCGACGCGGTTGACGTTGCCAGTGCCGTCCTGTTCGACCCTGGTGCATTCTAGGGTCTGGGTGATGCCTCCTCGGCTGGTGGAATCGCCATTACGCTGGGGCGTACGCTGGAAGACATGGGGATGTGCCAGCGCCGTGGTGGCAAGGAGGGCCAAGGCGGTCTGGGTGAAGAATTTCATGTTGAGTGAGGGGTCGGTAATTGGATTAGGCAAGGATCGAACTTGGAGTTGACGAAGGTAAAAGAGAGCGCTGCTCGATCTGGTAATAATTGGAATGGAGTGAATGATAAAAACTAGCTCCAGGCAGATAACAAAATTAAGAGACGACAACTAAACAAGGAAGTACAGTAAAAAAGAGATCATTGCGGTTGAGCCGCTATATATAGAGCGGTATAGTAAGTCTATTATTCCAAGGTATGTTTTAAGGTTAATGCTTAAAGGCAATAGTTTGAAGATAGACCAGGGGACCCAGTAGTTAGTTTCAGGTTCTCTGAGGCATCCTAACACTGGGGGAGTCTGTAACAGTTTCAGCTACCCTAAGATAAAACTCCAGAGACTTATGAAACCACGCTAAGTTACATGTGCAGCAGATGCATACAGAGGTTGGATACCAGCTTCTCGCTAATAAAGCAGTTCGCGACTATTTTAAAGCAGGTGCCTGTATGTAACAAGTGCATGACCACATGGGTCTTATAGAGACATTCTGTTAATAAAAGCATGTTACCATCCAATGGCTATAATAGTAGTAGGTTACGTTTGTTATTATCTTCTAGCCTGCTAGCCTCACGTTGTGTGTTCAAACCGCGACATGGACAGCATCTATGTTTGACCACTGTAACTGTTGATATCCTTTGCATTAACCCAGATAATTGTACAGCATACCTGCCGGGATAACCTGGCCCTTGGCCAATTAAATCGATTGGTCTGCGTGGCCGGCTGCAACATTCACTTTGATTAATATTTTCGCATGACTGATTCACACGCTGTGGGCCGTTGCGTGCGCTTGTAGTCCGCACGATTCGCAGCACAACAGCAGCCAATAATAGTGTACTGGAACTTGTAGATGAAAAAGAAAAACAGATGGAAGGTTCGGAAGTTGATGGCATTGCTAGGCCTAACATACACAGTGGAACTAAGCTGACCAATCCCAGTCACCGAGCAACTGCTTTATTACACAGCATGCTCAATAACAGCCTAGTCCTGTTTAACCAGCAATTACAATTCAAAGCCAATGTGTAAAATATATCTTGTAGTAGCTTAACTTTCAGAAAAAGGCCAATGCCTTAGTGTGAATAATTCATAGAGACCTACAGTCTAGCTACGTCTCTTAATTAAAAGGCCAGCACCAGTAGATAACATTGACAGTCCAGCCATCCACAGTATATAACACCCACGGCTTGCCAGTCGGACCAGTACCCTTGTAGCAGTTGTACGTATGAAACCCATTTGTACCAGTGCCAGACCAAGAATTCCCTTGCTTTCCACCAGCATCTGCAAAGATGCTTGACGTAAAGGATACACCACTACCGAAAGTACCTTGGTGCAGTCAGTATGTAGCTCAACCGAAGACTGTATAGGCAACTTACCCTTTACATTTTGACCCTCCCAGTGTACATTGCTTCCATGAACCACGTCTACATAGTCATCGGGACGGGATACCCCGTTTTGTTCGTGGCCGTCGGCATAGTATGCCATACCACTGGAAATCTCGTTACCTTTGTAAGAGTTGACAAGGTAGATCGTGTCGCGAGCGGCAACAGCCCCAATAAGGGCTGAAGTAAGGAAAGAGGTGATCTTCATAGTGACTGATAAGGTTGAGTAGATGTAATTAATGATGAGCTTTCCGTTGATTTGGAGACAATATATTTATATAATGCAAAAATGCATACTTCCTCACGGTTTACTGATCATCGGAGTGCTGACTGAGTGTTCCTCCCGTGTGTTTGAAATGCCCAATGACGAGCCTCACATCAGCGGTGTTTAATTTGATGCAATGCTACCGTTCAATGTGATCCAGCATCAGCGGCCTTTACTGATTTGGTTCCTGGCCCACTGAAACGGATAACCGGCAATACTGTTTCGGAAATAATCCTACGGCGGAAGCTTACATCTGTAGGCCGGGCTCCACTAGTTCGCTTCCAGATAAGCGGCGACCACATTGGCCCAGTGATGATTGGTCCAGTTATCCAAGTAACCCTCTCATCTATCCAAGGACTTTCCCTTCTGGCAGATATCCAGCTAATTAAAACTCTACATTCAGTATGACTATCGGTATGTGCGGTTCGGATAGACACATTGATTATGCAGTGAGATCAAGGAGAATAAGGAGAAGTTTATAGTCTGAGCAGTCAGGTATTCATTCGCCTCTTCTTCACCTTTCAAAACCTTGCCTCACTATCTTATTTTCTGTTTTGACTTGTGTGTCTTCACTCCAAATCCATAGGTACTCGTCTAGAACACAGTCATGGAATTACCAGTGCCGCAAGCCGTTGCTACTGCTGCAGCAATCAAGACAGCATGTATTACAACCGGAGATAATTGCAGTCTGGCTTATAGCCAGCAAGGCCCAGACAACGGCAAACCTCTACTCTTCGTCCATGGTTGGCGCCAGACAGCTGCACAATGGAAGAGGCAGGTATCGCACTTTGCTGAGGCCGGTTTCAGAGTCACGACATACGATATGCGAGGGCACGGCGATTCCGAAAAGCCCACTTTCGGTTATCGTATTAGCCGGCTCGCTGCTGATCTGAACGACTTTCTGACAACACTTCAACTCAAAGGCCTTACCATTGTCGCGCATTCCATGGGCTGCTGTGTCCTTTGGGCATTCTGGGACCAATATCCTGACTCTCACAAGCTTGTCAAACGACTTGTGTTGGTCGACGAGCCAGCGACTCTCGTCAGTGACCCCAATTGGCCTGAGGGCAAGGATAAAGAGTGCGCAGCAATATTTACTCCGGATGCTGTATTCAACACTGCGCACAAAATGGCAGATGTATTGCTTTCTTTAATTAGGAGCATGTTTTCAAGCTCTATTACAGAAGAGGAGTTCGAATGGGTTATGGAGCAGAACCGGAAGATAAGCGACAAAAACGCTGCTGCGCTGCTCATTGACCATGCGTTCAATGATTGGAGCGATGTACTTCCGCGAATTAACGTTCCCACGCTGATTATTTCGGGAGAAATAAGCATTTTGCCTGCTGCTGGAGTTAACTGGGTCGCTTCTCAGATCCCCGGTGCTAAGCATTATACCTTCTCAACCATGGAAAAAGGTAGTCACTTCATGTTTTGGGAGAACCACGAGAGGTTCAATTCACTAGTCGAAGATTTTTTGTTAGAAAGCTGAGCCTCACGGATCTACGGTGGGATCATGGAAAGCACGATGAGAAGAGGTCACGAGACCGCCATAACCCACACCTGTAGGTGAATACTTCGACGCAGTTCAGGATTGTTAAACTGTTATTTTGGAGGGGAAGTATCATTCTACGGCTGTAAAGAGAATTCAGTGTCAAGCCAGCTATTGGGCCGAAAGGGAATTCCACTTTCCCAAAAGGAGCTTTCAGGTTCTACCGCTCAATTACAATACGAGCATTAGTCAAGAAATGAAGACCATCTACTGGAATCAGATGGTATGCATCCACTCACGCACACTATCGAAGCCTTATCCGAATATGTCTCTCTCAGTTAGCCAGGGAATAATTATGGGAGAGGCACATCTGTCTCGGTTCTCTCTGTCCTGACCAGTAGCCCATCCTCGCTTCTTTGATACAACTACCGTAGAGCATTTGTCAAAATTACGCAAATAATGCCTCTTAGGGGAGTTCTATTAAGGTTTGTTCGTATATGCAGTGTGATTGTCAAGTCCTACGCAATGGTTGGTGAGACAAGTGCGTGACAACCTTCAGAATAATAGACTATTGGCCCACGGGCAAAAGGTGGTGCATCAATGTCAACCCAGCTAAATGAGAAGCCAAAGGGCGGCTCAACAGTAGTGCGATCGGAGGATAAAGTGAGAGTCCTGCTAGACAGGTAATAAACTGGGGAAGATATGTATGTATGGTCGTGGTGGGGAGCTGAGCTTAAACCGTAAGCATAGCGATAAGGTTAAAGCATCAGATTATCGACTGAGTTAGAGTTCATGAGCTCGTATTATGCATTCAACAATCATCGCCCCATCACTCAACAGGAGCGTCAATGTGACAGACTCTACCAGAGACCGAGGTCGTATCTTGTATCATACGGGTCCATGATATCCCACCAATCCTGCTAACAGGAAGGGACATTATAGACTTCTCAGTGTCTCTCAATACCTAACTCCCATAGCATTCAATGACGCCTGGACAATTGCTCTGTGCTTACCTGCAGCTATATGCAAGGTCCAACGAAGGATTTGCAATTCATGGGACGCCCGGTTAGGCCGTCAATGAGAATCGAACCAATTGCAAACCACGATCGAGATCTGCGCTGATCATAAGTCTAGACCTAAACCGCACCGCTAACAGGTTCGCTTGGGTCAAAGTCCCGTCTGCAGTCTAGATCCTTTCGGCACTGGAAGCTAAGCATTCAGCTCCTGATGATCTTGGCCCACTCCCATGTTGAGAAGTCAGTTTGTAGTTTAGTTCGATGGCCCAACAGTGTCGATGATGAGGGGATTTGTCTTAGTGCTGATGCTAATGCGGGATTAGCTTTGGCATTTCAACGGTATGATGATCCAACGTTGAGACCCGTTATGGCTTACTACCCGCATTCCAGAGCTTGTAGCCACAACTAATAGCTTGGCCAGCCCAGCCCAGGCCAGACCAAGCTAGCCATGCAAGACATATCACAGTGATCCATAAATACAAAAGCTTAAAAAATAGCTTGAAGATTGTTATCCAACAGCACGGTAAGAGAATGCGGGGACATGTCACGGCAAAATGAAACGAGATGACCGTAGGGCCCATGTTGTGTGCATCTACCGTAGACTAACAGAGTATCCCTTTTGATGTTCTCCAAGGCAGTATCAGAATGGCAGAGTCCTTTTGTACTGACGGTGCAGTAGCGAGGCCAGCATTTACTAGCTCTCTTTTGTCCATGTCGAGCGGCATGTCTATTCCGGTCAACTTTTCTGTTTTCACTCTCTCACTGTTGATAATACCAATTATCATCGCCCTTCACTTCAAGCTTCAATGCAAATGGGTGGAACTGATGTCGCTTCCCTGGAGCTGGCCGCTGGTCTAGCCAGCTTCTTGTGTGAACTACCGGACAGAGCATTTCGTTCAATAGCTTGAACGCCTTGACATAAGTCCATGACAACCAACACTATTTCGGCAAGCCACTCAAGTTAATACATACATCAATGCAAAAATGGTGTTGCAAGACGTTGGATTTGGTACGTTCCGCTCAATGCAAAGAGGACCTGAGCTCCTCTCTAGCCGACATCGCAAGATATAAAGTATAATTTATGGGGCTTCTTATTCGTTCCTTACCGAGAAGAGAAATTGATGCTCGTGTCATACATTTGCTGACCACACCACTATTTCCACAAGGCAGGATGAGCAGGACGTATGGCGTTTAGATTTCTGCGAAAGGTGGAGATAGGTCCAATTCAGTCTGGCGTAAGTGGTTCCTGTACAACATCTCTGAATGTGTTGCGATGAGAGCTCAAAAAACACAATCTCTTCATATTTACCTGAGCATTTATCACAGCTGTAAAAATACATAAAAGTCAGTGATGCGCATCTCTTCATCATTTTCTTTATCACTCACTATCCATCATTCACTTTACCAAGTGTTCAACATTCTTCTTCACTCATTCAAGAGGCTCAACATTCTTTTGACCTGTGTGTCTTCATTGCACACTTGGAACCATGAAGCTATCCGCTGTCACACTCCTGGCTCTGACCTCGGGCACTCTAGCTGCCCCGGTTGTTGAAGAGCGCGGAGAACACGTCGAATACCAGTACTACGAAAGGAAGAATGGCGGTGATTGGGTTTTGATCCCTTACAATCCCAGCTGCAAAGTGGTCTGTGATCAGCCAAAGCCTGTGGTTGACTACCACCCGCCCAAGCCTTACCATCCCAAGCCTCACTATGAGCCAAAGCCTGTTTACCACAAGCCAAAGCCTGTATACCATGAGCCAAAGCCTGTTTATCACAAGCCAAAGCCTCACTACTACAAGCCAAAGCCCTACTATCCCAAGCCAAAGCCTCACTACTACAAGCCTGAGCCAAAGCCTTATCATCCCAAGCCTTACTATCCCAAGCCGGAGCACAAGCCTTACCACCCCAAGCCGGAGCACAAGCCCTACCACCCCAAGCCGGAGCACAAGCCCGATTACAAGCCACCTCATTATCCTAAGCCCGAGCACAAACCTGATCATAAGCCTGATCACAAACCTGACTACCCCGACCACAAGCCCGACCACAAGCCCGACCACAAGCCCGACCACAAGCCCGACCACAAGCCCGACCACAAGCCCGACCACAGGCCCGACCACAGGCCAGACTACCCCGACCACAAGCCTGACCACAAGCCCGATCGCAGGCCAGACTACCCCGACCACAAGCCTGACCACAAGCCCGATCGCAGGCCAGACTACCCCGACCACAAGCCTGACCACAAGCCCGATCGCAGGCCCGAGCACAAGCCCGATAACCATTATCCCGCCCCTGATGGCAAGCGAGACTAGGGGTAGATCTTCTATGCCTCCACGAAGCTTTCAGGGTCTCATCCTCCAAGATGAAAAGCTCAAGTATGGTCTCTCGATGAGACCCATCATTCCTTTGCTTGATGCAAACGATGCCCTCACTTAATTCTCACTCTGCGATGGAAGGGCCCGAGACATTCCTTTCGCAAGGCCATTACCTGCACCCACTGTATTGATACAGTATCTCCCTCCTTCACCTACTCATCCCCTCATTTGAATCTCTGAGAGAAAAGCAATATCACTCAGCCGACTTCTTGGTTGGAATTAGTGTAATGATTATTACTTGTATACCTTTTCTTCTTATACTATCATTAAGAACTTTTGCATCTCTAGTTAAGAAGTCTAGTATGAAATATACAGTTCATATCAATCATTCGTCTCATGTGATGTACGGATGGCATATGCTGTGTAAGTTACTCTAACGTCTGCTTTAGCATTTCGAAGAAAGGCTAGACCCCGCACTATGAGCCGTTGAGGCGTAGGAATGAGTTCAGTCAGCCTTATTAGTTCGACCAATATTAAACTGATCGTAAGCAACATGGCGATTTTGACGTATACTACGTTAGAGAAATTGCCGTCATATACACGGATAAGGTTCAGATATGCCCTGCTTAACTGAACAATGTACCTGATGAAGCGTCACCTGGCAAAGCGATAGACATACATAGCATTTCTAAGTGGGATGTGTGTAATAAAACTAGGTAATGAGGATATCTATAGAACAGAATGTTGACAAAGGAAATAAACGGATATCTAATTCTAATGCAAATACAAATCTTAACTAGAGATAGTTCATACAAATGGAAAAGAAGGAAAGCAGCTGTGAAAGTAATACAGACGGCGACGATCTTCAGGTGGAGTAATGCGCAACATACCCAACTTCCATCATGCTGCCATAACCATCGCAGGTGTTGCCGTTCGGATATCCGGGCTTGAAACTCAATTAGTTCACATTTTTCCTTTCTTGCCAGAAGAAAACTTACCCAAGTGCCACCAACAGCCACATTGAGAATAAAGTACATTGGACTACGGGCCAGTGTGTTCCAGACTCCTTCATTGTTGATTCGAGCGCCGGTGATCTGGTGATACTGTCGTCCATCCATGAACCAAGTAATAGTCTCGTCCCGCCAACTGCTCTTGGCTCGGTTGATCTCAATCCTCCAGTTGTGCCAGCTCTGGTCTGGAATACCAATGGTGTTGCCGATTCCTGTTCCTTCGTTGCAAATGCCTCCAGGGTACACGTCGCAGTGAACAGTTCCGTGTCCAGTCAGCTGTCCATTGACAGTCTCCATGATATCGAGTTCTCCACAAGAAGGCCAGCTCCCGCCTCGACGAAGAATGTCACCAAGCATCCAGAAGGCGGGCCAAATGCCTGCCTTGTTGTTGACAGCGCAAGTACCGAAACGGATTTGAGCTTCGGCGCGGGTAACTTTGCCTGCCTGGGGCGTGAACACATATTTGCTCTCTACGCGTCCGGAAGTCCAACCCTTGAGGGCAGAAGCATCGCGCCAGGGAACAAGTTGAAGAGTGTCGCCTCCACTTCTTTGAACGTTGCGAGTGGATGAGGTATATACTTCGAGTTCGGCGTTGACGTTGAGATATCCATCGATGATGTTCCATCTGCTTGTGTCGGGGAGTGTGCCAGATGCACCGGAAAAGGGATCCTGCCAAATGCGGTTGAAGCCACTATAGCCAGGGGCATCCCAGGCAAGTGTAGTAGCTGAAAGGGAGAGTAAAGTGGTAAGGGATTGTTTGAAGAGCATGTTGAAAGTAGTTTGCAAGACTGCTAAGTGATTGCTTGGAGAATGGTAGGAGGAATTCTCAGTCCAAGGGAGAAAATCTCTTCATCTTTATAAGCTGAAATGTACAACGGCATTGGCATATGATCCCAGCTATATGTCACATCTTATGATGCTGTCGCCAGGGATCACGGACGGCATAATGGCAATCCAGATACCATTGGGTCTCATACCCTGCTGCTTTCAAACTGCCACGGGTACCTTACAGCTCGTCACAATGCTAATGCGCTAGTCCAGTGATATCGTCACTTTCCATCAAATACCTAAAGTGATTTAAGATCTCACGTCGGCACGCGACACTTTTTCTAAAATGTTCTCCTTACGTTGGGGCATCTTGCTACAAGACGAGTAACCCGCCAAGGGGTGATTCAAAGCAGAGTCACCCTTCATTTCTCGGTGACCTATTGAACTAGAGATTTCAAGGAATTTGAACATGATTGGATACCGTGACCTATCAAAGGGTTACATTGTTGACGGGACAATTTTATGCCTAATATCCTTGTCGATGGGACCTAACTAAGCAGGAAAATATCCCGCGGAAGTTAAAGTGATTGGCTGGGTTTGCGGGGATAAGGAACCTGAATAGGGTTAGAGCTCCAGCGACCTTCCACTTTAATAGATCATATCCGTCTGATCACTTGATTTGCTGGAACACTGTTTCAGTCTCTAATTACCCGGAAGGCTGACTTGCTCATGAGTTTAGATTCGTTCAGCACGAGTCATAGAGTGTCTCAATAGAACCAGGTGTGGATTTACTGCCGATAAAAATGGCAAGTCTTGATGACATTGATGAAAAGTATACAAGGCAAACATAACATCTAACTATTACAGAATCACGGAAAAAAGAACACAGAAATTAAGGTTTGCACAGATAACCTTTTCATAAAGTGTAGTCACTACAGTTATTCTTAGTATAGAGGTAGAGGTCAGCAGCTGAAACCGCGGTGATAAAAGGTAAGAGTTATTAAAGACTTTATTTTAGAGGCTCGGAACAATAAGATATATTTTTAAAAAAATAACTTAGTGTATAAGAAGTCAAGATAACAGCAGATGAGGTATGTATAAATAGCGGGGATAACAATGATCTTTAGGGCGCTTCCTTTCTCGTAGAGGAGGCACTAGATGGATAACCTTTTGTCACTTATTTCCTAATTGATTATACTATCTTAACTCCCCAAATCTCCGCTAACAAAGACAACCAATACAGCTGCATATCTGTTCAGTTAATTACCTGTTTTCAAGACTTGGACTGTATACTTACGCTGCTGTAGCCCCAAACACCTCAGCTCGCTTGGCGTTTGTCAACAAGCCAACACTTGCCGAAAAGAGGATCGTAAAAAGAGCGATCAAACCAAGTTTGAGGTTATCCGAGTTAGTATTGTAAAGAATAACAATAGCCCCAATAAGAAGCAATGCAGCAAGGATGGTACTGAAATAAGAGATAAAGGCGGAGATCTTCTGTCCCGAAGCATAACCAACTGAGCTTCCAGCCGTGCCCCCACATCTATCTTGCTCCTGGTCTTTCATTAGCGTTTTCCAAGTGACACGGAAACAACTCATACCTCGAAAAGGAAGCCAAAATAGTCTTGCACAAACATCGTCAATCTATCAGGCAGTTCCCGAGTGTGCAGAACCAGGAGGTCATCGGCATCATCGTAAAGGTGGGCACTATGACCACCGAGCGTAGGAAAGGCCCCCGCTTCTTCTGGGCGACCATGGAAGAAGTTCACCCGGAATGCTTTTAGTATCTTTCTACCTGGCGGAGGTATGGTGGCAATAGTGCTCTCAAATATGAGGGCTTCTCCTTATAATACATTAGTTGATATCGAAACAGGGGACAGTGTCGTACTGTATTCTTTTAATGTGTTGTGTATTTGTTGCAAGACTTTTCTTCTTTCCGAGTCCTCTTCGTTCCGGGCCTTGTAGTCTTTCCAGTTTCGCAAGGTCTGCAGTGACTCTCTACTTGTCCTGTCCTCTTCATCGAAGCTATCAAGCTTGGCCTCTAGCTCTGCGAGTTCGCTCTGAAGGATGAGTAGGTCCCTCGCAGCTAGTCGGTTGAACCGCTTAAATATAGCAGATGTCCCGTCTCTGTCGCTCGCTATAAAATGTGACAAGGATGGATATCCGTCGATGTAATGTTTTCGCTGGGTCGAACTCATACTCAATCAACAGCTTGAATCAAGTGTGGGAGTTGTTTAGTAGTGCCGGTATTGAAGGCTTCTTGCTACCGGTTGGTTGTAATGATAAGTAATGTTGGTGCGATTTGACATCAGGCATGCACTTGGTCATCTTACGACCATACTCACGTGCTAACTTGTGCAGGTCTGAAAAGCCTCGCAGTATGCCTTACAAAATGCAAATTTTTAATTGGTTACCAAGTGTCACGGGTTTATGCCCAACATTAGTTAATTGTAAATTCCCATTACGCTGTCTTTTCCTCCTCTGTCATCTTGAAATCCATCAGTATCACTTCCGCATCCAAAGAAACAAAACCCATCAACGATTCAATGATCTTTAGCGACTACTCCCATTCAAGCAATGATACTTTGCCACCAACTTCTCCTTTGCTCCAGCCAGTGCAGCCTCGCTTAAAGCCCGAGGCCCCGGACGAGTCGGATGACGACACCGACATTGAAGACGTGGTTGACCTGGTTAGTGGACACCTGCCTTACAACAACTTGACTCGTCTGTAAGAACTGTACAAGGTATTCATTCTTCCGCAGTGTATACCATGGAACCCGACGCTTAGGGATCGAAAACGGCCGCGTGGAACTAAACCCGATCGACTAAGAAAGAAGAGAAGGGACGCCGGCTGGAAAGACTGGTCCCTCGTTCATAATATGAGCGCAAATGACCCAGAGATTGCTAGAGCCGCAGCTCGGGAGGGTCTTCCCCCAGATTACCCCCTACCAGTGTCTAGCAAGATAGGGCGTCCTAGAAAGCGACGCGTCCTTCCACTTTCTGCTTCTGGCTCTCTTGGAATAGCAAGAGTGTTTCACGCCTGCGCAGACAGTGGCTCTGATGAAAACATCATCTCTTTAGAGGCCGTTAGGCAGATGCAGCTTGATGTGCAGCCTAACAGCAGCAAGGAGTTCGCTCTCGCCAATGGGAAGATTTTAAAGGCTACAGGGTTCGTGAAGCTAGATTGTAGGTTCGAAGTCGGAACACCTTTGCCTTCGACTACACTAGCTTGTGTTTTCTACGTCTTCAATACTCTGGCTGTGCCTATGATAATAGGGATGGACTTCTTGGTGCAGACTGAGACTCTAACCAAGCATACAGATCGACTCATTGAGCAAGTCGTTTCTGATATGCAAGCCCTCAGGGTTAACAGCATTGGAAGTTCAAAACAAAGTGCTCCGTGTCGTCTCAATGACTATAATGGGTACACCGTTATCGATACCGGTTCGGACTTGAACTTCATACATCCGAGGGTCCTAGAACGGGGTCACTTCGACCTCGAATTCGCGTCAGTTTATCTTGAGTTCGCTGACTGCAGTGTCGGACAGGCATCTGGACTTATTGACGTTACCTTCGCCATCGGCCACGATAATGGTCCTTATAGCCTGGAGATCCCAATGGAGCCAGTTCGTGAGGAATTCTATGTTCTGGATGACTTGGACATGGATGTTTTAATTGGCCATGACACTATTGAGAGTCTTGGGGTCATGACTGCGCATCTCGATTCGCTATTGCATACGTCTTTTGAGTCTGGAGTTAATATCATTCGGGCGATAGGGAAGCTTGAGGGGCGATTCAAAACTTTCCTTGCACATGTATCACCTAGCTTGGGGCGGAACAGTGGTAAGCTTGACAGATTCCGCGTGTTCGATTTATTAACTAAGAATCAGATACCATCGTTGTCCCAAGTCTATCTGCTGAACTTGAAACTCAACGAATCAATGCACAGCAAGAGGAAAGATCACTAGCTTCCCCAATCGTAGCAGATGCCTCGGCGACTCACAAGGTTTTCCATTATCTGGCTATGCCGATAGACTCTGCGGGGCCTCCGTACAACCCTCCCTCCTCAGCAAGTTCTAATTCTTCCATGAATGTCGAAATAGGTAACGAGAGCTCCACGGATGATAGACCACTACAGTCAGAGTCCCTTGCGGTCGAATATACTTGTCCAATCTCCGGGTGTAATAGCAGACCCTTCCAGACCAAGTATCTTCTCAATTCTCATATGTACATACACCAACGTGCTCGGCCATACTTCTGCAATGTTGCAGGATGCCCAAGGAGCGAGGGGGGGAAGGGTTTCAAAAGAAAGAATGAAATGATTCGACATGGCATAGTGCATGACAGCCCTAGCTATACATGTCCTTTCTGCCCAGACCGAGAGCACAAATACCCAGGACTGAACAATTTGCAACGGTGAAAACTCCAAGGTCCAGACCCATATATCTACTTGAACTAACGAGATCACAGACATGTTCGTGTTTATCATGTTGATAAGGATGCGGATGACCCTGTACTTCAAAACGCCTTAACACAAAGCCCTGCGAAACGAATGACCAGACTAAGTAATTAGCAGCTCAAATATAGCTAATGTCATTAGTCCCTATAACTAATATAGCGAGAGTGAGGGTATTTATTTCTGATTGAAGTATTGGTAGTAAGACTTAACTATTGACTAAGTCGGTAAAATCGTGAACATTTCATACGGACGGCTTGCCAAGCGCCAAGTAAGCTATGAACGGACGCTATGACTGCCTGTGCAAGAATGGAAGAAGTGCCGGGGTTTGCATACGATTTTAATCTCCCCAGGATGGGTCCCGCACCAATCAGACAAGAGCGCGACCAGTAGATCAGGAACGGACCCCGTAAAGAAGCTCGTATCGCGACCTCATGACTTCATTCAAGGTCACATTAGAGTTGGGGGTCGTTTAAGTTATATATCCCACGTCTGTCCCTTTCAATTTGACTTGCTCACCCCGTCGTCCACGCTTGACATTGTGACATCGCAAGCATCTATCAATATGCTCAGCCTTACTCTCGCCGCCGCGGCTGCAGCTGTTGCTCTGCCTGGCTTCGCTACCGCCGCGGCCAAGACTCCTGCTGGGGTCATCGCTGTCCCGTTATCTCGCGATGAGGGCCTGACCGCGTATTTCGCCAAGCTCCAGGTCGGCACGCCACCACAAACAGAGTACCTCAAAATCGATACTGGAAGCCCGCGATATTCTTTCATGAACCCTCGCAATGAGGTCTGCCAAAAAAAGGAAAAGCCGTGCAGTACATTCGGAACATTTAACAACAAGACATCCTCGTATGTATCACTCAAATATTATCCCATATCTGCCGCTGATTTTCGATGTAGAACAAGCCGCTATCGAGGTCATGGCTTTCAAGATGCCTTGGGCTCCGTTGGATCGGGCGACTATCTGAGCGACACTGTTTCTTTGGGCGGCGTATCTGTCAAGGACTTGTACTTTGGCTATACCTCAGAATACAGCTTCCCAGACAAAGTCAGGGGTGATGCCTATACGATTTTTGGTAAGAACCCTCAATATAGAGCCCGCCCGACAGAGAAGATGCTAATAGACGATGAACAGGTTTGTCGTTGGAGTGTTACTATGCTGGCCCCAAATGCACTGACAGGTTTTCCGCTTACGCAATGCCTGAGCTCAAGCGTGCCTCCAAGATCAACTACATGGCGTCAAGTATTTACCTTGGGCCCGACGACAAGGAGGCTGCCAATGCCAAGATGCTGCTCGGTGGCGCCTACGACAAGGCAAAGATTGACGGCGACCTCATCACCGTGCCTATGGTCGACCCATTTCATCTCGAGCTCAGTCTCGGCCAGACGAACTCTGTCAACGTTACTTCCGTCGAGGTCTTTGTCAGCAAAGGCAACAACCACACGAAGGAGACTTACGGAAAGAAAAGCGTCGGCGTTCCCGTTCTGTTGGACACGGGCGTCGCCAGCTGGTACCTGACTGACAAGACCTTGGCTCCTCTCTACCGTGCCTTCGGTGCTAAGGAACCTGAATGGGGCCAGCAGTATTTTGTCGTTGACTGCAAGTACGCCAACCCCAAGCGCTCTGACGGTTATGTCGCCGTTGAGTTCGGGGCTCATGGGAAGATCAAGGTTCCCTTCCACGGCATGGTATCAAAGTTTCCTGACGGCACCTGTGGAGTTTTTGCTCAGTCCCGAGGTGACACTGTAGCCATCTTTGGTGACACTTTCTTGCGTAACGTGTACAGCATCTTTGACCAAGAGAACTTTTCGATTTCCATGGGACGGGTGAAGCATACAGCCGAGGAGAATATTGTGCCTCTGCCCAAAGGAGGCTTCAAGCCGACTGCGCGTTACTAAGTTGCAGAATAGTATCATGTATATTTGATAGGGTTCCCCGGGGTTGTTAACCGCCCTCAATCCAATTTGCAATTATTTATGAGACCTTGGTACTGGTAGTACCCTCAACCGCCTTCTTCAAGTCCTGGTTCATTCTTACATAGCCCTCCCTCAACTCCTCCAACTTCCCCATCGCTCCAATAATAGGCGCCAATATCCCAGAGAATCGCTCTCCTTGTAGAAACCGTGTCGAAACCTCTTCGCCTTCGACCTCTTCCAACAAACACCAATGCTCAGTATCGAAAAGGACCGGTGTCAAAATGCTTCCATTCCAGCGAAGTTCTTTTCCTGGATTAACAACAGAGGCTGTATTTGTATATATTTGACTATTGTTGATAGCAATTGTCTGCTTGCTGCCGACGGACAATTGAGTATGAGGTGGTTGCACTTCTATCGACGTGACAAATGTGTTCCATTGAGGCCAGGATTTCAGGTCCATGAGAACGCTCCAGACTTTAGCTGGGGGCGCTGAGATAATTATTGACTCTTCAATTTTAGACATGACTTGGTGATGAGACTGTTGTACGTAATTAATCTGTAATACTCGGCAGTCCTCATCAAGGTATTCATTATTTATGATCAAGATGCTATTTCCCCGCGTGTAGTTCTAGCGTCTGCTGGGAGACGGCGCGGCGCGTCTTATCTACCGATGTGCAGTGACGTCTTCGATTGAGCGGAGGGTTTGTTTACCCGCTTCGGCCCATACTCCAGCCAGTTGGCTGAGATACGTCATCATCACCATGTTTCAGTTATCGCCAGCCCACGGTATGATCCCAGCCTCGCCGTGGCGTTCAGACCAGCAACGTCCTGGAGCGGGATTGGAGATGGCGGATTAAATGCAACGATTACAAGACATCAAAGACGCGCCCGTGACAATGTTATAGAGCATTACTGGAACGAGATCCGTGTTTAATAGAATCAATTACTTCATGAATTCATAGCTAAAAAAAAATAAAAAAAATAAAAAATAAAAAAATCGCTGGTTCCTATTCGTATGCTTCCCAATTCCTAGAATCCAATTCCCCATCACTTGCAGCATGACATTACGTCCTGTCGCAACATAGCCATGTTCTTCTTGTCGTGTTGATTGAATGAACTTAGGGGATCGGGTCGTAGCCTCCGCTTCTCATGTGAGCTTGGCGGTTGGAGAACAGGTAGTAGATGATCATTCCGACGATGGGGAAGAGGAAGACGACGAGACACCAGAGGATCTTGTGGGAAACGGGGCGGTTCGACTGAAGGACTTCGACTGCGCAACATTGTCAGTAATTGATCAGTCATACAAGAGGGCAGCAACATACTCCAGACAAGGATATCAAGGACCAAAACAATGAATCCGACAATTCCACCGCCGGTACCGTAATGCCAGGGCTTAGCACCGCTCGCGCTGACGGCATCATCAGCGATGGGAGCAGCAAAGGCAAGCGTTGCAAGCCAGAGCTGGAGGAAGGAAATGACAGCGTTGTTGAACATTTTGTCGGATAGTTCTTGGTGAGAAGAGCTTGGCAGAAGAAAGAGGGGAAGAAAGAGAGAGTCCCAGCCTTTTTGTAACACACGATCAGAAACAAGCTTACGACAGAGTTAGGCACATGATACGGAACTTTGACGTCATTGATTAGTGTAGCCCAGATAAGATGTCAGTGTCCGCTTTGGGTAAGGGCATCCACTGAATAAGCATACCCTAGACCTTTGTCGCAAAGCTTGTTTCCAAGAGCCGCAATGCTTGGTAGCTCCTGTATCTTGTTACATGTCAATAAAATGGAAACTGAATTACATGTATATTTTTTCCTCTTTAAAACTTATCTTGTTTGGCAATTTAATTGGCTTCTTATAGGTGGGTTGAATACAAAATTGTCCACAGTACATGGTTAACAAATGTCAGAGACGGATTTTACTAATTATGCTTAGCTACTCGTCACTTGCGTCACTTAAACACCAATACCTCAGTAACCGATGCTTAACAAGCGCCCACCTGAAATATTTGTATACAGTACATTTTTACAATTTAATCAATAGTTTTTTTTTGTGTGTCTGTTGTTTTGATGGGTGACGCGACACGCACACGCTGTTGATGTTCATCGCGTAACATCAACGGGCAACCCGGTTTCCTGTGGATCAGACAAGCGACATCCACCAATCGGATATTAATTGTTTGATCAGTCAACCGATATTTCCGTCAGCTCCACATAACCAACCATCTTCGGTACGTGTGAGAATTTCAGAGACAAAGAGGAAAGAGAGCACAGCAGGGGTTTACAAGTCTGGTTTAGTGGTAAACATGACTGCTGCCTCTATCTTCGCATCTGGACAGGACTTTTCCTGAAGTCATGACTGCCCCACCTCTTCATCATTCACCAAATCGGAGGCTCTTCCGAGATCAAAGTTGGGAGGCGCTTCGACCAGCCCTCCCAGAAAAACTTACAGGCGACTGAAGGGAGACTGGCGTGAAGCTTTAATTGATCCGAAGTCATAAGGGCTACAGCCACCACAAGCCCTTTCAAACTAACCTCAGGGAATTTGAACAGCTGCAAAGAAGGTATATATACTGGATGACTGGAATAGTTTCATAGTCCTACATATGCTTCTTAGAAATAGTTGGTTTCTGAATACGCTTACAAATGCAACCCAGTCGGCCTCATTAAGTGCATCTTGCAAGCGGACTAATATTGGATTGAAGATGTCCCAACCGTGTTCAAGTTCATCAAAGAGCTTGCCGACTATCAAAACGAGCTATCCACGACCACAACTACCGAAGAGGAGAAGATCTACAAAATAATCGCGTTTGACCCCGAGGAATCTGATGTGTCTACTTACTACCTCTGGCCCTGTCAAGACCTCCCCATTACGTCCGGCTCGTGTTCTTCCTGCTTTCAACAGTGACAATGTTCCCTCAGACATGGCGCTGTACTTCTACAGCTATATGATTTGGCATGCAGCGCCTGACATTTATCCCGAGGATGTTTACGTATTGCCGTGGGAGAGGAGGAACGGCCACGGAAAGCGCTTGATGGACGCTCTTGGCTAACAATTGGATGCGGTAGGAGGTGCGAGGATAGAGTTGTGGGTGCTCGGGTGGAATGAGTCAAGCATTTGGTTCGACGAGAGCATGGGAGCCATGCTTGTGGATGGCTGGAAAGACATGATGCTTGCGAAGACAAGATAATCCTTCTTCCAGACGGGAGGTGGCAAACAGGCTGGCAGTGGGGAGTACGGCTGCGACAGATACGCGATACAAGCATCAATGATACATCGCAAATAAGCTGAACACCAACAAGCTGCAAATTAGGACTAGTCGCGGCATTGAACCTTTGGCTGAGCTCGGCTGCACGTCGCACTTGTCTCAGGTTCATCCTTTAGGGAAGATTGTGCCTGGAACGGCCAGATGATGGACATCATAGCCCCTTCGTCAAGCAGACCAGAACCTGCCATCGGCATCTCGATATATTTTACCTCCTGATGGATCAGGCACATCTTGGAGATGTAAGACCTTCAACGCTGCCGAATTGCACCAGCGCGAGTGGAGTGTACTTTTGTCGATAAAGATAGGCTGTGGGTCAATACTATCGAGCATAGACGCTGCTACTCCGCCCGGAGTCATAAAGCGCATCCTCATTGTGCACATGATGGTACATCACTTGGGATACCAGTCATGTACGTTCAGGTTGACAAAGTCCGAGGAGACCATCGAAATGAGGGTTACATGCGATTGCTGCCGTAATATTAAGAGATTTATATATGCAAGGATATACTAATTGCTCCAAGCTCCCTTCTCTTGTCACTTTTATCGCCCCCTCCCATGCATGTAGATAATATTTAGGACTGAAAGTTTACCATGCCCGCCAGAGCCCAAACAACAAGCTACCTTAGAACCAGCTTCTACTAGAATTCTCTCTTTGTTGAACATCCGGTGAGTCTTTCAAAGTCGTCACACATGCTGTTGTGTGCCGCTCGAATGGACCTAGAGGTTATAAGTTAGGACAGAAACTACATCAGAGTAAGGAATACATACTTGTGTCCTGCAGGACCTCGAGCTACGCTTATATCAATGTAGTATTTTCCGTCATTCGCCCAGCCGCATTGGACGTTTGTAAGGAGGAAGCCACTTAGCGCTGCCTCGCAGTAAAGTTGGAGATGTTTATCCTCGCGAGGTTCAGTGATGAGCCACATTCGATATCTATCTAATCCCGACTTGACCCAAACTTTGGTATAATGGACTGTCAATGAACAGTCTGCCCGTTTGTCCATTTCAAAACCTGACATATGGTTAATATACACATATCATCCCAGGGGTAGGTAACACACCAGTGGAAATATCAGGAGTAGGAGTAGCCAAAGCTCCAGTGATAGAGGAGATGGCCAGGCCAGCCTGAGTAAAGAGAGTGAACTTCATCCTGGTTGAGATTGAGGTTGAGGTTGAGTGAGAGTGCTGGATGTTTGAGGAATTGGAATAGAGTAAAGAAAGAAGAAGAAGAAGAAGTATCGTGCGGACTTAAGCCACAGCTTTATAGTCTACGACATTTGTTCGTAGCGATACGCTTCTTGCAATTTGCCCCAACTCAATCAGAATTCGTAAGTTATTCATCCAGAATACTATCTTTTGCAGCTGATCAGTCGGTCCGTCTACTAAAGCGAGATTCCTCTAGTAAAGGGCCGAAAAACGTAGCATGACTTTATTCCTTCTATGGATCGATAGACATGGGACTCATATCAATAAGCAGTTGCAATCCCATTTACCAAAACCACAGCCTTGAGGTGGGTCATTACCGAAGGGCAGAACCATAATTTATTGCGGTGTAGTCTAGTGAGCCTGTCAAAGTGGGCAATGTAATGGGGTAGTCTCGCCTTACGCTCCACATATTTCAAAATCGGAAGTACGGCGCGCGTTCGGGTACCCGATCGAAAGGCCCGACGATAACACCGCAGAATACGTTAGGCTGTCGGCTTGATCCGGCAACCTCATTTGTACCGTGATCCTTCAGGCTGAAGCGCTTGAGGCCATTGGATTCATACCTGGCCCAAGTAGATGGCAGTAGATATAAATTGAGAGCCTTACCTCCAAGTATGCTCTCCCTCTTCCAAACTCACAACCATATTCGGTATTCATTCAACAGTCTTATTTCACTCCATTAGGATGAAGTTCTCAATTCTTGCTCTTACAGCCGCTGTTCCTGCTCTTGCAGCAGTTGTTCCTGCTTCAGTCGATACTACTGAAGTTGTTCCTACCTCTGTTCCTGCTTCTGTTGATACTTCTGTTGATACTGCCGAAGGTATTTGTCCCATTCTATAAAAGAGGCCGTCCAGTACTAAATATTATCCCTAGTCAAGCGCGCCAATTGTAAGTTGACCCTCAAATGGATCAAGAACTGGCATAAAAATGCCTTGAGACGATATCGAGTGCAGCTCATCACAACCCCCCGAAACGATGATCATATTCACAAATATTGTGATATCCTTAAACGGACAGCCAGTGGGATTCAGAATGTGCAATGCTTCTGGACAGATGGAATGTATGTGATTGACGATAGTCAAGCTGAAGGCAAAGTTGGCCACGAGTAAGTACTACAGTTCCTTCTTATGTTACTGTAACTAATTTGACAATCTTCAGCGACTATGTGAATGATTTCAGCTATGCGGCGCACATCTTTGAATTATCTACTGGCTGTGACATTGAGAAAAGCCTATAAACTACAAGATAAGCCGTCAGGGCCTTTGATCGAGTCAAGCCTTGTGAAGTAGCATATTTTATGGGCAAAGGTCAGTTGGATGTTCTAAGGAAATTTGAGGAGGGTGATGCAGGAGCACCTGTCTTTCAGATTGATTAAAATGCGGAGTCAAATAGGATCAGCGTCACTTCATGGACTGAGGACAATTGGCTTTCTGATAGAGGATAGCAGTGGGGGTTCATTTCAGTATCTATTACTATAGATGTCTTACCTTTAACCGCAGAGAAGAAAATACACTTCATTCTTCTTTCTTATCTATCAGAACTTTGTATTTATCTGGACCTTCTTAGTACAACGAATCTTGGGCCTTGCACGTTCCGGATGGCCCTTAACACTCAGATCATTGCGGTGGTTCGGGCTATGTGACAAGGTGTTGAGCCAGTTAATCAAAAGATCGCCACGCCATTCGGTGGACTCGCCACGCCTCCAGGGACCTACAAGCATAATTCGATCAGTTTAGAAGGTAAGATATAAGTCGTCAGAACTCACATTGAGTGGCATGCTCGTGAAGAAAAATGACCACCTCTTTCTTTTCCCACACTCTTTACTTAAAGCCTCTAGATCAAATAGCTCTCCAATCGGCATTCCCCAACCTGCCAAAAGCCATTCATGTAAAAAGAAATCCGTGTTCTGACAAGGCCATGCCTCCATACTAGGTTGATCGCCCGCAACAGCCGAAAAGCCTTGGTCCCAGAGCCATCGAAGGGTTTCCTCCGAGGACTCAATACCATGAGCCGGTGGGACCTTGTGATCTGCCAAGGTCTTGCACTCCTCGTCTGAAAGCTTGTCGTAGGCTCGAACCCATCCTGTTCGGATGAAGAGTATGTCGCCTTGTCGGATAGTTGTGCCTTGGCTTTCCGCAACTTTCTTCAACGTTGTGACTGTGATTGGCTTTGTTTCAAAGGGGGTCAAGGCGATGTTGTTGTTATCTGCCCATGATGCATAGTCAAGTAGTACTCCACGTCCAACAATACCACCACGCTCAACCCAAGCTGAGTCAATTAGCTAGTGAATTTCTACTGGACCTGAAAACTTGCCCTGGATTCCATTGACATCCGATGCCAACAACTCATCAAGACTCTTCCCATTAAACCAGAGTTTCTCCTTCTGATACGCATAATGTCGAAACCCGTCCCACTGCGAGCTACTCTGTGTATTGAACGTCAAGGTATCGTCGTTCACCGCCCGAGGGGTCTTCGTAGTAATCTCATGCTTGAAAGGTGCACGACCAAAGCAAGGACGTGACATACGATTCAGAGGCCAATCTGTAGAAACTCGGCTGCCATCACGGATCTCTGAAGCAGCCTTTGTAACAATGTCGGGAGTCAACAGGTTTAGCATGCCGCATTCGTCGTTGTTGCCGAAGAGGCCCCAGGCATTACCAGCAGGACCATCTTTACGGAGTGGGAGGGAGTCGAATGAGGGCTTAGTAGACATTTCGATGAATTGAGTCAACTTGAAGATGCTTTGAATGTGAAATATCGGCGATGATGTTATATCCAGACCCCGCTTTTTGAGGGGAGCCGCGGAAAGAAACCCGAAACATGAACAGCAATGGAAATCTTTGTCATCGGACCCGGGAAGTAAATACTCGACAGAGATCGTAGTTCGTCATGTTTTATCAGTCTCGGCAACCTCCAAACCCCACTCTCAGATGATCATGATGCTACACATACTACTCTCATTATTGATCTTATAGAACTGTCATCCCCGTCAAATATCTAAGCTATCGTTCGAACATAAGTATATTTCCACGGGCTCAACGCGGGAATAGCATCCTTGCTAGATCATTTGGGCTTGACAAGAAAATTGTCCATCTTAAAGTTTCAGCGTCGATGTCTTACCGCCTGTAGCAGGTGGGCCATTCAGGTACCACTCCATCGAAACAGTCCAAGTACCAGTCTGCGAATTTGGAAAGTCTGCAACAAAATTCGCCCACTGATCAACCTTGTGAGTACCTTTGTAGCTGGGCGAGAAAATGGTGCTGCTGAAAGAGCTGGTCTCAATAGAGAACGATCCCATCTGGTACCAGAGACCATCTGGAGCTATTGACTGAACATAAACTCCAGGCTTGTACGGCGCTGTATACTGGGCCCCATTCTTTGGAAGGAGCACAGACCAGGAAAGCTGAAAGCGAGAGGCTTTGCAGATCTTGAAGGTTTGGAAGAATTTGTTGTAGCTTGTAGGGTCTTGGTAACCGGATGTTGCGCCGAATTGAATGGCATGGGAGCTCTTGTAGCCGCCAGTTACAATTGATGCGGTGCCCTGTTTGGCATATGTAGGTTTGAACTCCCAAGGTGCTATAATGTATTAGTGGGAATAAAAAACATATTATGGGGCGAGCTCACTGTAAGGAGTGGACTCAAAACTCGGGTTTTTGAGTGAATTAGCGGGGGTAGTGCAAGCTCGCTCACTGAGTGAACTAATGGCATCGGTAGGCGCAGTAAATACAGGGGTAGCAGCTGCCAGCCAAGCAAGAAGCGCTAGTCTGACCTTGATGTTGATGCCAATGAAAGTGTTTACGTTATTTGTTGTATAAGAATAATGCTAATGGGGATTCCAGGAAAAAAGGGAAAAGGCAGGGAAGACTCTCTGTTTTATAATCAAGTAGGAGGCAAACAGTACCGTTACATTGAAATGTCATGAGATGATTCTCGATTCAATAGTTCATGGAGGCGTCAATCTAGACTCCTCAGCCGCACTGTCGAAAAAGATCATCTGTCGCAAACTAGTAGAGGCTGACTGTAGATTCAGATAAGGGTCAGTGTCCCTCATGGCTCTAACGGCAGAGATAAAGTTTTTACACCGAGTGTAACCAGGATCAAGGTCCATTGCATCGGTCAATGACAAACCAGTGGCCAGGAATGCTCCAAACACCGTACTGATACCCAGCACCACGCTGTCTCGCAAAACACTGGTTGATAATGTTTTCGTATGCATCCCAACACGTCTGTTGATCCATCCCCGATCCCTGGTACTCAAAGTGGCATTTCTTTCCTCCAGCTCGGCACGCTTCCTTCCAACTTCCACGTGCAAAAAGTCTCGCGGTCTTTGTAATTTTCATTCCTGTGCGCGCAATGCGTAGGACCACTGGAACCGCTTCCCCATTTTCCACATTCGGCTGCTTCAGCTGTTGCAGCAAGGCTGACGGCTCCAAGAAGAAAGGATCCGACCTTCATTGTAAGACTGGATAGTGTATTAGTTGTGGACTTGCTTGAGAGTTGGAGGAATAGTTACAGAGAATGTATTGGTGGAAGAACCTTAAGGATGGAATTCAGGCTTGGAGAGATGTTATTTCTATGTATTTCCTGGATGAGCTACAGGACTTTATACTCGAATACTCAATGTCAGCGGGTTTGGCAAATCTTGGCTTGAATGGACTCGGCCCGCTTACAGGTAGCATTACAGACACTCGTTGGCTCGCTGGGTGGAGAATCAGCTAAAGCTGAAGTCTTGTTTAGGAAAGCACAACGTGATCTAAGACATTGACCACATAAGGGACAGCATTAAACACCAATGGCGTACAGAGACTCCAACGCGAACTGTCCTCTTCCTACCTTGTTTATTCTTCGACTGTGAGGCCAGGAGTTGTTTGAGAAAATGATTATTGCTACTGATCCTTCCACGATACGGCTAGATGGCAAACGGAAGCCCGACGTCTCAACAGAGGGATGCAAATCTAAGTGCCGTAAAGAGAGTAGGCTTTCTTCCTCCTTCCATCCTTATAGCAGAGATAGATTTCTCAAAAAGGATTCAAGAGGACAATTCGTTCATATTGGAACCACGAGAGCTGCAGGTGTGATGAGCAACACAGAGGAAAGGCAGAAAGGCAAAGTGCATATATACTGTGGTAAAAAAGATCAGTCAACACAATTCGGGAGGTCGGTGTTATTAAAGGAAATACAAGCCGGGCGCTTGGGACGGGCCGTCGGAGGGACACATTCAGCCCGTGTCGGCGCGATTGACATATCCCATGTCAGGGACAAAAGTCCCGACTCGTAAATCAAGTATTGCAAAGAGCCCCCAAAACTTTAACACCCAACCACAGCTCGTTGATTCTCTGGAGCCCCAGATTATCGCGATAAGATGAGGAGAATCCCCTGTCCGGATCTCGCGATTTGACGTCGGCCAAGACCGTAAGCTGAGCCAGGCGGACGCTAATCCTTGGGCGCTAAAATACATCGTCAACTTCGTGCCTAGCTGAGAATCCTTCGATCCACAATTAACCTTGGCATTACCTTTGAACCGCAGTTAGTCCTGGACTTTGTTGCTTTCATTACGGGGTGAAGGATTCAGTCCGGCTTACGGTGATGTCACTCAATGGATCCGGAAAATTAACTCGGTAACTTCATTTTTCGGCAGTTGAAATGAAATCACGGGCGTCTATATAAGTATCGATCTTTTCTTCAAGTTCCCAGACTTCTCACTCACTCTCAAACACAAAGCTTCTCTACCAGCCCACCACAAGCAAGCTGATCAACATGCATTCTGCCTGGGTATGCTTTCTTATTATCCAGATATCTTCATTCGGAATCAACTAACAACTATAGACTCTCGTTACCTTCCTTCTCGCTGCCTCAGCTCCAGCCGCTCTAGCTGGAAAGTGCCAGGCACCAATTGGGGTGGGCGAGAACCCCAACTGTCAGGGAGGCGATTACTCGTCATGTGTCAGCAAGACCAACGCCCTGTGCTGGGCTGAATGCTCTGGCAATCCGGCCGGAGGAGCAGGCTCTCCATGCCACACAGGCTGCACGACCAGAAACCAGCAGTACTGCGCTGGCTACTGCATGGCTATCAACAACTGTGATGACTGCATCGAAAGTCTCAAGCAGATGGGTGCTGCTGGCAGTGAGGATAACTGGAGGGAGGCATGTAGCCAGGAAGGTAAGTCTAAGTAAAGAATCGTCTATAAAGAGGTATGGTTACTAACGGGACAATAGGCGACTCCTACTACTGCAACTGTGATTCTTAGTGGTTTGGGTATTCTTTACAACAACACGATTCTCTCGATGGACGGGGGGTGAGCTTTTGTGTTTATTTGACTCTGACTAAACAATAAAACTGTATACAAACCTAAATATTCTCATCATATCCATATTTCTACTGAACGCTTTAAGACCCTTGAGACCCCAGTCGCCCTACATTCTATCATGCTAAAGGTCACGATTAGAGAAATGTTGTTAAGAGTCGTTAAACAATTTACGTCTTTAAGGTGTATTAATTATATAGTTTTACTGTATTTTAAGCCTTTCAAGGGACTTTCTCACGCCCGCCATACTCAGTCCTTCACCATTCATTAGACCAAGAACAAAACATTCCCCAACAACATGGAAACAGTCTTGGTACTTCCGCAGTATCATTGGAAGTGGACAGCTTGGTATAACATAAATACCATCTCCAATTCGAACGTTGGATGAGGTCAGACCCATATATCCATTATCGGTCATAAAGAAGTTCCGACCCCTTTGCGTCTGTGCCTTGGCTATTGCGTAGGGCTTTGCATTATGCCGACCGCGGTGAAGATCCCTCTCTGGTTCTGTGAAGACTGGGCCAAAGTACAGATCCAGAAGATCTTTTGTATTCACGGACGTGTCTTCTTGCCCGATTAGTTTGAGAAATCCAAGAACATAATCTGGCATTCCCTTTTCCTGTACTGTTTCAAATAATACCTTGCCGTCGTCATATAGGTTAGCTGGAAGAAGAAGAAGGAAGGCCGCAGCAAGGTCACCAAATTCTACTGATGAGACATCAAGCTGTGGCATGCCTGGCCCCATACAATCTGCTAGAATAGTCCGAAAGAATGCCTGCAGTCGTGGGATGCCAGTCGGGTAAGAAGAAGAGAGGCCAGGTGCCATGGCAGCCTTAAACCTGTGGACTTTTTCCTTGATGAGGAAAGGCTGGGGCACGATCTCTCCGATCGTGTCCGCCATGACTCCGTTGACGAAAAGTGTCCCTGGTTCGAAGCGAAAGTTTGGTTGAACCAAAGCTCCAGCTTTATACGAAGTCGGATTTATCCTAGATAATTTCGTTCCAGAATACCAGTAGGGCACCCAAGATGGTAATACAGAGAAATCAAGATGACAGGATATTCCTTCTTCTGGTGTGATGAGCGCGCTTCTTGCATAAGAGAGAAGCTCAAGCGACTGTCCCTCATTCATCATCTTCTGAGTAAAGTATTCGAAAAGTTCCTCAGCTGAAATCGTGTAAGAAGGTTTCCCGAAATTACGAGCATCACTTGCCAACCCCAACATCGCATAGAAACGGTCTCTTGGATCAGTGCATTCTCTGGTTGAACAACTTCGCAGAAGATGCAGCATGTTTGGCGGCAATTGAGTACTCCATGCACGATTGACCACCAGTGTCGTCCAGTTCGGCATCTCCGCAACAAGGAGAACTGGACCTGTATCTAAAACGCCGAGATACAGGGCGTTTTGTGGAGAAAGTAACGAGGCCAGTAACCTGAAGACGTTGACGAGGTCCTCCCAGTCAAGAGAGTTTTGGCCGCAGGACAAAGTAATGCTACGGGCCAGTATGACTTCCTGGTAAATCCACAGTCTCGCCCACCACGCCCTCATGAAGATGTGGCGTATTGCCGTCCAAATAGCTAGCTCGAAGGCGTTGGGTATGCAATTCAGGGCTCGGCCGGGATTAATGTTGTGATCTCTATAGGCTGACCAGACATTCGCGAGCTTTGAGAGCATATTCATAGCAACAGAACTGTCATTTTCTTCTTCCCCAAGCCAAGCTATGACTCGGTCTGCTTGCCGGTATATTTCTGCCATGAGGAGGACCTGCTCACAGCGCTCTGACATGTCAGCCTGGTTGATGCAGATAGCATCAATCCAGAAGACCTGTGATTCAGTACTGTGGCGAATATATCTCAGGGCGATTGCAAGGTTCCTTGTTATTTCGAGTTCGGCTCCGCCTATGGATAGTTTTGAAGTACTTGTTGGATCGCCCCATACATAGGAAAGGGCCTTGTATGGTCCAGCGCAGGACAGAGGCACCGTCGTCAAAGCGCAGCATATAGGTCCGTCTCGGTCAATCGAAGGGTGAATGGTCAAGAGCCTGACCTCTTTGGTGTCGTGGCCTAGAGAGCTATAGATGTATGGTAGTGCTGGCTTCATAGCGTCTATGTGTTGCGAACGAGTATTGCAGTCCGGAAAGCTAGCTTAGTAATTAGATTGTCTGTGATTGAGGGGCGAAGAGCTGTGGGATTATAACAAAGATACAATAACACTTGAGGTTGAAAGTGTATGGGCACGTATATGCCACAAGGCTATTTATAAAAGGTAGTAATCTGGGCTTCTTTCTTCTATGGAATGATGTGCTTTAGGAGCTTGGGGTGTTTGTGGCTTTATCTGTCTCGTATAGATAAGCTGCACTTGCTTGACTCTTGCATCAGAATAAAAAAGATAGACGCCCGCATTTTCACTTTAAAACCAATTAAAGTCTATACGTCTCTACACCGCTAACACCTCTCCGTCTCCATACGTAGCTTTAAACAACTATAACCAATGATTTAGGGTGACAGCCACCCTCAGTTCCCCTCTAGAATGTATTGTACTCTTTAAGTAAGCCTATAAGCCGGCTTCAAAGGTAAAGCGCCACTAACGCCTTTCTGTGTAAGGATGTTAGACCAGCCGATCCGAGGCGAGCGGTCAGAGACCTCTCGGACTATATCGTTCTTCCGAACCCCACACTTCAAGCTTACCTTAAAGTGCAGTGCCTGTACAGGATGGCCTTTGCTGAGGTTTCCCCTGCTGGTTATATCTACTAGATTACCAGCAATAAAGGAACTAGCTCTAGAATCGATCCCTTTCTCTAGCTTTGTCTCTACTAATAATAACTCTTTCCTAGACTTATTCTTAACTTCTATACTAGATCTAGCTTAAGTAATGCTCTTAATGTTAGGACATTGCTGATAATCTCGTTGAAGTTGCCCAGTTGCCAGTGTATGTTTCCAGAAGACACAGAACCATTTGGGATGCGCCAGAATCAGTCGAAGGCATCGAGTGGAACCCTGTCGTCGAAAAGTTCATTTCGGAAACAGGACAGATCCTTTTCGAAGATGGTTCTTCTCTATTAGGGATCGATCGCATCATTTACTGCACAGGATACATACCATCCTTCCCATTCTGGAACACCAATGCAAATAGACAAGAGTTATACGACTACAGCAAGTCAAAGCTGAAGGGAAGTTACCTGCATACCTTCTTCGAAGATTTCCCCACCCTCGGCATCATCGGTCTAGGAAAGACCTTCGCGTTTCGAAGCTACGAGTAACAAGCAATCGCACTCGCAAGAGTCTTTGCAGGCAGGAATGCTATGGATCTCCCATCACCGGAAGGTTGGGAAAGATCATGGGAAGAGCACATAACGAAGAATGCGATGGAGTTTCATGAGGTTTCTATTGAAGATGGGGAACTGCTACGATGGTATACGCAGTTGTCGAATATAGCTGGATTGCCGTTGTGTGGGAAGGGAAGAGTGCCTCCTGCATTTACTGACGAGGCCTTGTGGCAGTTGAAGAATGTTAAGAGACATTGAGAGTATTTAAATAGGTGTAGAAGAGAAAGCGATATCTTGATGACGAAGACAGTGCATCGGATTGGGTGACAAGGTGTTTTCGGAGAAAAGCCGCGGACAAATCCCGGCCCCACTCCGGTGCCGGCCACGAACATCATCATCTCAACCCTCGAATGCAAATCTGGAGGTCAGTCACTATGACTCAACCAAAACATCAAACTTCTCTATAAGATCGCGAAGAGACTGCTTCTCTCATATCGAATTCGCATCAGATACATTACATGTCTTGTGTCGTGACGAACGACGCGACATCTTGAGTCATGGCTCCCCAAGTTCTCACCAAGGACGAGAAGGCTCTTCAGGACCAAACCAACATCCTTCCACGTCGTCAACTCATCATCGCCCTCGCAGCCCTTCAATCGTCGCTACTACTCACCATCGTTGACCAAAATGGAATCTCCGTCATGCTTCCCACCATTGCGCACGATCTCCATGCTGAAAATACTATTTCTTGGGCTGGAACGTCGAGTTTAGTCGCCAACACGTGTTTCCAAATGCTCTACGGCAGATTATCAGACGTCTTTGGCCGTAAGGTCGTTTTCATATCGGCTATTCTGTTGCTTTGCATTGCTGACTTGTTATGCTCGCTGAGTAAGAATGCAATTATGTTTTATGTATTCCGAGCTGTTGCCGGTATTGGAGGTGGCGGGGTTCAGAATCTTTCCAACATTATCATTTCTGATATTGTTACCCTGGAGCAAAGAGGAAAGATCCAGGGTGTTGTCGGAGCTACAGTTGGGTTCGGAAACGTTGTCGGTCCCTTTATTGCCGCTGGAATGATGCGTCAGACATCATGGAGAGCATTTTTCTGGTTACTGTCGCCTCTGTCATTCTGTGCCGCGGTACTCGCTTACTTCTTTCTTCCATCGAAGCCTGCTACCGTTGGCTTTTGGGAGGGGATCTGCAAGATTGATTGGATGGGGACATTTGTGTCGGGCGCAGGAATCATCCTTCTTTTGATTCCTATTTCTGGGGGTAAGTCTGCTCTGTTCCTGCTGTATGTGTGGTATCTAACTCTGAACGTTCAGGTGGCTCATACTTTTCTTGGGACTCGCCTCTTTCGATCAGCTTCCTTACCGTCGGTGGTGCATTGTTCGTCGCCTTTATTATATGGGAGTGGAAAATGGCCAAGCTTCCCATGATGCCAGGTACGTCTATGGCCCAATCGTATAGTATGTCCTTGGTTACTAACCATCGCCAGTCAACATATATGGGAACATTACCCTATCCATCATGCTGGCCCAGAACTTCTTTTTTGGTGCTGTTTATCAGTCCTTTCTCTACTACGTACCTCTCTACCTTCAGAATCCTCACCAATACGACGCTATGACATCGGCAGCTATTTACACCCCGTTGGTCGCTGCTCAGATGATCGGGTCGATCGGTTCAGGACAGTATATCAGTCGTCGATTGAGATACGGTGAGGTAATCGTGTTCGGCTTTGCAGTTTGGACCCTGTGAGTACTTCAACCTTCATTTGGAATATTAGTTAACGTGGTCGCAGAGGAGCTGGTCTTGCATTAATCTTCAACCGTCAAACCCACCCTGCAGTCATTGCCGTAGTTCTCTTCATCGTCGGAACAGGGGTAGGATGTATCTTCCAACCAACTCTCATCGCCCTGCAAGCTCACTCCCCCAAGAGTCGTCGCGCCGTCATTATCTCCAACCGCAACTTCTATCGCTGTATGGGTGGTGCTTGTGGCCTTGCATTCTCCGCCGCAGTGCTCCAAGCTCGATTGAGCGCGAAGTTACCAGCAGAGTATAAGGATCTTGCCAGCTCAACCTATGTTCTGCCGGACTCTATGCGCGAGAAGCCTGGTGTTCTAGACGCGTATATGGCGGCGAGTCGTAGCGTGTTCATTTTGCAGGTCCCTTTGATTGCAGCGTGTTTACTTGGGACTGCGTTCATCCGAGATCGTGGTCTGGATCCACCGAAGGAGACTTAAACAATCTCAAGGCTTTGCCTTTAATCACCTCTACACTAGCTTAGGGGGTTGGGACACAAATTTGATCGACAAGCCTACCATCAAGAGCGAAGTGAGCAATGTCTTCACTATTCATAGTGGGAAGGTTCAGTTGGTTGCTATTCTTTCAAGTACTCACTTACTATATCAGTGAGATTTGATGTATATCAGCACAATGAAATAAAGAAAAGACTTTCCTTTTCAAATACTGATAATACCCAATGCCGACCCTTTTATAGACCTCATTTCCGCTCATCCTTTGCAAGACCAGGAACCAATCTCTTTGTCCCATGGTGATAGGGTCAGCAAGTTCACCAACACTGAGGCAAAAGTATGCCTTGTGATCGCTCGTATCATTCAGTGACCTTTCAACCGTTATCTGAGATTTGTGAACATAGAGATGGTGAAGGTCGGTCCCTGTTAATTTAGTTTCCTCATCGTACATGATCTCATACCAGCATTCTTTATCGTTCTCTACCTTCTGATTGAGACGAACGAATGCTACCTGTTCGCCCGGTGCGCGGTCGTATTGGTAGCTCGAGGTGAATGAATGGCAATGTGGAATGACAGCAACGTCGACTTCAACCATCAACCCAGAGAGCCGAATAACCCCTCCAGTGACTCTACCGGTAGGGTCAGCTGCAGATGTAGCGCAATATGCCTGGCTGATGCTGACGTGTGGTATAAAAGGGAACTGGTAACGATCGCGAAAGTATTGTATACCTCCAGTTATTGAAGCCCACGACCACGTGGGTGCTATGTACGGGCTCCATGGCCGAAAGGCTCCCGGCTCAGAAACATACCAGAGGAGACCCTCGACTAGGTCTTCCCTCCATAAACCTGCCAGGTACGACTCAGACTCAAGACCTGCTTGGGTTAAGACAAAGTTTGCCAACCCTGATACGGCTGATAGCTTGTCGCTAGGCTGCGTTAGGCTTCTCTTGGAGTAGTTTTCTATAATGGCGGTCCAAGCATAAAAGATTGATTTCCAGGAGCCCGAAGTGAGAAAATCGGTTATGTGAAGGGAGTCGTAGTCACCCTCTTTGTCATCCTGAAGGTCGCCCCCACGAAGGGATTTGACAAACCACTCATGGGGCGTGATGCGGTTCATAAGGCGGAAAGCGCGGTAGCTGAGTCCCATGAAGTCGATCTTTGAACCACTATTTTCTTCTTCGAAACCGGAACAGGCATCACACTCCCAGCTAAAGCCGTTGCTTGAGAAGTGTAAGATGCGGTGCGAGAGAATTCGTTCCTGCAACGTCCACCCTCTTGTAGAAAGAACATCTCTTGCAGAACTTGGGGCTTCTCTGATCCAGCACCTGTCGCTGATCTCCTGGATCCTTGTATCTTCTGGGGGCCAGAATCCTGCTGTGCATGTTGGACTGTCATCAGCGGCAATTGTCAAGGCAGAGTTTGAATATATCAGATTCATTTGACCGGATTGTTCCAACCAGTCGGCATTGCCAGGATCCTGAATAATGCACAAAGCGTCAACCCATAGATAGCGAAAGCCCAACTTGCGACAAATAAGAACAGCGTCCATGATAGTCTGTTGGCGGGGTTAGAGCTGTTACCAGGTATTGGTGATAATGAATCAACATACACGTGGGAGGGTTTGTGTCTCCGACTTGGATTAAACGTCGAGGAGTGAACATGGTACCATCTGGACGACAGGTGTGCGTGCTGGTGCAATGTTTGAGCCACCGAGTGGCCTTTTGCAGTCTCTCCTCGTGTGTTTCGCTCAACATGCTAGATATAGACCATTCGCTGTCTTTTATACGGCTTAGCACACTGCCAGATACTGTCAACTTCAGTGGAATTTGACTTACCGCCTCGCAGGATCATGTCAAAAGTCCGTAGCTCCGCTGTCTTATCATTTGCCGGTTGGGTGATTGATACTTTTAAGAGAGGGTATGAAGCACGTCCAATCATGAACGCGTCGCATCTCTTCCGAATCGACACCTTGTTCGGTAATGTACTGTGGGCGAGACTGCCTAACGAGCTTTTAATTAGTGCGCAGTCGTCGCAACACGAATATTGGCAAATATCCTCAAAAGTCCATGATCGATCATGAGAGGAACATTGAAAGAAGCAGTTTCTGTAAGAGATCTCTAACGCATAGAGTATATCCGGTATTTTCCCAATAAGCTCAAATGGTTGAGCATAGGGGAGAGAAAGCAATAGCTTTTTGCGACAAAGTACGTCGCTCACTCCAGTCTCTCTTAATGATTGGATGTATAGTAACATCTTTGGCTGCCAAATCGGGTAGTCGGACAGCGTCGCCAGTCTGGGCTCGACTCCAAGTGCGGAGGGGAAAGGACCTGCATTATCTACAACGGTTTCCATGGCTAAGGAGAGGTATATTGTAATGATAGAGGTTGGTGGGATGTGGAGAAAATAATCTTGGTCCAGTTAATGTAAAACAAGCCACATGTGGCAGTGCAAGACTTTTAGAATTTTAGCTTTAGCGATGCCCCTTGCCTGTAATCCAACCAGCTACCGGGTAATAAGCGATCTAGGTTTAGTAGTGGCCTCTCTGGCGGCTTTTTCCAATCAACAGCACCGACTCAATGGATATTTTACTATGTAGTACACAAGTAAATAAAAGCCAGGAAAGCACAGAAAAATTGATATTTATCCAGCCTGAGAGGATATTTACAGCAGCTTCAGGTTAGGTCTGTTTTATCTCAAATACAAATCAAGTACAATAACAAGATCCAGGTACTGGCATCTCAGAAATTTAATCCACATTCCCTAGGCCCTCAAATTGAAGCAGTGTTTTAAAGTAATACAATAACTATAAAGCAATACATATATAGAGGTATAACTATCTGACATACTTGAACACTATATGTTGTCCTTTTAAATGTTTGATACGTATATTGAGTTTCCCTATGGCGTGGGCGTCAGATAATGCGGTGTACACATTTTAGAGGGGTGATCAACCAAGAACCTGTAACGCAGGGATTGACATCCATGTCGCATCGCTTTTCCCCTTTCGGCCTGGCCGTCTTACATTCTAAAATTACTTGTTGGTTGGTAACGGTGATGATCTGATCCCTTGAATTTCAAAGCAATCCCTTCACCTCAATCCTTCGGCTCCTTCTTTCTCTCCGTCAACTTCAGCCATCATGGGAATTCTCTTCTCGCGGCCTGGACGTGAATCGTCTTCTTTACCACCCGGTGCCTTTCACGCAGGCAATCTCTCGTCTCTCAACAGCTCATCTATCGCGCCGTATCTCGGTGTGAATACCGGCTTGTACGAGGCCCCGCTTCCGCCGATACCACTCGAATGGATCGTCTCGCCTAGTAAAATCGATGGGTCTTCCTGTCCCAACGGTGCCCAAATTCTGACGTGGTTCGCCGTCACGGAGGCTGTTATAACGGTTCTGGTACCACTCTTCGCGTACCGGCCTTTTGTACACTGGACCACGCGCGGTAGACTTGGAAAACGCAAGAAGAATAGTATCGCCCTCACATGGACCATAACATTTGCATGCCAACTGGCGGCTAGCGCCATTGTCGCTGGTCTCATTGGCAGTACATACAACACTTTGAACATGCTTCATATCTTCACTGTTTTTATCTCGCGACCCCGCTTCCATCCTATCATCGTCGGATTACTGCGATGCGTCGTCTTCGCCAAGCGTCCCCGCGATTGGGATAAATCAACGATCATCAAACGCAGCATCGACGACCGTGTCGAATTTCCATACACAGACGCATGGATCTCGACGAGCATTTCAGAACTGCTATTACTTCTCATATCAGCTATTTTCACTGGTGTCACATGGAATCGTCTCCCTGCTGACAGCAAAGCGCGCGAATACGCCTCTGATCATGTCAGCTTCATGTCGAGTACCCCAGGGATTATGCTTCTCTGTATGCTAGCTTTCGTGCCGGTATATAAGCGCTACGGAGAGGCGTACCCAATTGAAGGCCGACGTTATGAGACTGGTAGGCATTGGGGTGTGACGATAAGTAGCGATGGCAGAACGAGGGTCGGTGTCAAGAAGGGAAAGAACAAAACGACTCTTAAGAGAGTGGCCAACGCATTTTGTGCGACGCTACTTCTTGGGTATGTCTACCTCGTTCAGTGGGCTTATTGGACGAGGCTTCTGGAGATGACCGGGCTGCTGTGAGTATTTCTTCTTTCTGGTTATCACTATGAGTTGACGAAAGCTAATTGGGAATAGGTTCTGTCCCACCAAGATGATTCAATCTGGAGCTATATGGGTCGTTTTCACAGTGGTTGGTAAGTACTCTATGCTATGGCCTCTGAACTTGCCACTAATAAACAATGCCAGGATTGTTGGCAGGAGCTGCTTCATAGGTTTTCTTTCCAAAGTACATTTAAATTCATTTGCTAGGAATTCTATACCGTTTCGAACAGCTTTTCAAAGAGAAGAAGTACCTACCGTTTAACTTGATAATAGCTATAGCGCACTGGGGTCTCTGAATAGTGGACGGTGTTGGCGTTGCAGTATTTTGTTTAACAATCCAAGTATTCGCACCAGATTCAAGATATAAAATGACCCGTATGTAATTAGTGCTTTGAACACAGTATGACATCATAAAATAATATCTGCAGAAACAATCTTATACACCAACGATAAGTTAAGCTACATTGCTATTTTAGTAGCAAGACACTGACTATTCTCTGCTAGCAAGGGATGGAGCCGGGTTAGAATATTCAATAATTAATGATAATAGATTCCCTATAGTATATATTGTCTGAACATGTCCCAACTAACAGTAAGTATCTACAGTCTTGCCTGGCATGCATATTGCTCGCCTCACTTTCCGGCCTGATCAATTGACTTTAATGTCTAACCGCCGATACTGTCTTACGCAACCCCTCTTTGAATACGTAGATGAAATTTTCTCTTACTTTCATCTGAATTTACTTTTCCAACCGCCACAATGTCCGGAGAAGAGGCTATCTTTAAGCCCGAACAGTATACAGTTGGATGGATATGCGCCCTTTCGCTTGAGATGGCCGCTGCCAGAGGCATGCTTGACGATATCCACCCAAACCTGTCTTATCAAGATCCCAATGACTCTAATAGTTATATCTTGGGTGAAATCTATGGCCATAATATCGTTGTTGCCTGCTTACCTTCTGGCATTTACGGAACTACTCCTGCAGCTACTGTTGCAAACAACTTACTGCGAACATTTAAATCAATCAGATTCGGCTTATTAGTAGGGATTGGAGGAGGGGCCCCATCACCAGAGCATGATATCCGACTAGGCGACGTGGTGATCAGTCAGCCTTCCGAGACGCTGGGAGGCATTGTACAACACGACCGAGGCAAAATCCTGTCACAAGGAGGCTTTAAACGAACAGGCTCTCACAATGCGCCCCCTACTCTTCTACTATCCGCATTAACCCGCTTACAAGCTACTCATATGTCAGCGGATAGCCAAGTTCCGAAGTTCTTAGCTCAGCTTGTTGAAAAAAGCCCGAAGAGGATGAAGTCAAAGTTCAAGCACCAGGGCGCCTCAAACGATCGACTATACCAGGCAGAATACGATCACGTCGATCCGGAAAATCCAAGATGTGATAATTGCGACGAAGCAAAGATTGTTAGTCGAGATGACGACGAGCCTTTCTTCCACTATGGAATTATAGCTTCTGGAAATCAGGTGATTAAGGACGGCAGGACATGGACAAGCCTAAATCAACAGTGTGGGGGGGCATTGTGCTTTGAAATGGAGGCTGCAGGGCTATGCGACTTCCCGTGCCTCGTTATTCGTGGTATCTGCGATTACGCGGACTCCCATAAGAACAAGGTTTGGCAGGCATATGCTGCAGCAACGGCAGCGGCCTTCACAAAGGAGCTTCTGCTCTATATAGCAACGGAACAGGTTGCGAAAGAAAGGAAACTCCTTACAGAGCTTATTTCAAGTAAGTGAAGTTTTCGGTTACTTATGTCGGGTGTCTATTCTGAAATATTGAAACGAGGCTGTGAGCAATAATCGTCGACGCAATTGTATTGGTTCAATCGGAATCCCGTCAAGACTTTTCCCTATCTGTTAGGTTAGAGCTTTGTTAACGTGAGATAGCTGTGAAGAAAGCCACGAGATTTGAAAGCAAAGTCTCGCGGAACAGAAATCATCAAGTAGGTGTCGCCGTCTAGTCTGGATCCTTTCTATGTCAAGACCTTCATACTAACTACAGGTAGATCGATGCTGGAGAGTCGACCACTTGATCTCTTCATAGTCCACAAAGCCCGCCATGACAGTGAAGATGTTCAAGGTAGCCCAAAGTGCGAGCCTGGTACCCGAGTCCATATCCTGAGGATCATAGAACAGTGGGCGAACAACTCGATCCAACCATTGTTCTGGCTTGTTAGCCCCGCAGGGGGGGGGGGCATATAATCGTTCTACACTTCCTTAGCCCAACCTTACAATAGCACACTCTGTAATAGACAGTTATCACTCCCTTTTCAAACACCTTATGCATTGTGCCACACTATAGCTTGCAATAACAGCTTATGCATCTAGTACATAGCTTCATCCAAAATAGCTACCAGCGCCCGCAGAGTCTCTTAGTCTTAGGGAGCCCTTTTGCAAATACGGCAAGCTGTACGGAACTTAATATCTCAATAAAGTTAGCTATTAGTAGACTCTCTAACCCTAAATCCGTCGGAGATGTAACGATCTTTCCGCAATAACGCCCGTATGTCCTTAATATCATCATCAGGAGTTCATCGTCCTAACTTGGGCTCGCCGTAAAATCACGGTAGTTGTACTCGCCTTGATCCCTTGCAGTCTAGTTTAGCCCTGAAAGTGGCTCCAGCTAGATCAACTGGCAGTCCGAACGCGCCTGAATGAAGTGGAGTGACAATTGCCAACTTCCTTTATGCAAGAAAGCAAGGAATAAGATTAGTGGGCCGTTTGGTTTGATCTTTTTAGTACCTGGCGAGTTTCTGTTCAATTACGGAGAGATAGTGACATGGGCTTGTCGGGCGCCATCGTCGCAGCTGCCTCCGCGGTCTCGATGTCCTAACTCAGTGCCAAGAAGGCACTGACCTGAATGTATGTCAGGCCAGCGGTGTGAACCTTAGCCGGGACAAAGCCATGGGCGAACGTGGCGGCGCTGATGATAAAGGCGATGCTTATGATCCGGCCGCGGACGGAGCCCCTTCCTTGCTATACTAAATTATTTAATTGTAACTGCTTGTAAATAGGCATAGGGTGAATTCTTGGACGTTAAGGCGGCTGTGCTAAGTTTCTAAATCGTGAACTGGTTATAAGCCACACCGTTAGCTGACATCAGCGCTAGTAGGGCTATAACGGGCGAATATATCAACGGGCGTATTTACGAGACGTCAGTTTTGGGCAGCCAATTAATTCCTCTCACATACATTCATGTTACCTACTCCTGTGTGTTGGAATGTATAGGCCCGCAGAAAACATAGCGGAACATTTCACTCCATGTCTTTCACGAGTTGCGTGCAGACGCGCGTCGAGGGTAAGCTAACATAATCATCTGATGTTCTACACCCTGTGATTACATGCCTAAGTTATATCGCGAGAACAAGGTCTCTGCTAGATCTTCTTTTTCAAGTAACACAACTGCGTTCACATGTCATTCGGGGTTAACCATCATTGTGAAATTATCATGTGAAAAGCTGTTGGCTGGAAGCAGCCTCCTCCTCAGTCTAGAACTATATTAATACCTAACTACAATTTCTAACCCTAAGATATATAATCTCCCTTCATCTCCCACATTCCAACCAAGAATCTCAGTTCAAAACAACCAGCCAGGCATAGAAAGTTCACCATTACAACAAAAGTTACACATATCAGCCACTACATATATACTTAGCCAGTATATTCCAAGATGCAGTTCAATTTCGCTTTCATTGCAGGCCTACTGGCAGCTACCTCCGTTCAGGCTTTTAACGTTAAGGTCTATGATCATCAGTCTGGTCAAGGAGATTCCGTTACTTTGGACATCCAGAATAATATCTGCAGTAAGATCCACCAAGCCCGTGTTTGATCCAGAGGGAAAATCGGCTGTTTATTCTCTTGTCACTAACCCCAACTGTAACAGAAACCCTTGGAGCCCAATGGAGGAACAAAATCGAATCATTCTCCAAGCCGCGGGGCAAGGCCTGCATAGTGTATGAGTATGTTCCTTCAGGGGTTTAATGCTATGCTCATCTCGGCATGCTAATTGAAATCGCAGCGGAAATTCCTGCCAGGGCAAGGGTCGTGCATACAACAAGGGACAGGACTTCATTTGCTCTCTCGCGGAGTTGAACAACGCTGTTAACAGCATCAGATGTTGGTAATTATGTCCGTGACACATAGGTCATTGACGTTGCAAGTGTCGCTATAAATGCGATAGCGAGCATGGAGGCATGGATGGAGACCTAAGATTGATTGAGTTTCAATGGAGTACTATCAGGGAATTTGTTATATGATAGTGGAGGAAACAAGCCTGCTACAGTTTTCGGTATGATTTTTAACTACAGCCCCTCATTACGGCAGCCAATTCAACGCATACGTAAGAGCCCGACCTTATTCACTCTTTTTAGATAGGAATCAAGACTTACGTTATCTTAATCCATTCCGTGCCAGCTATTCGATTTATGGACTCTTCGCATATTACTAGTAGCCAAGGAAAGTAAAGACAAGAAAGCTTAAGTGTCTATTAGAAATAAGACAGTCATTTATTTAAGTAAGCAACTTCCTTCAAAAAGACCTTAACGTTGGCGGGAATTAGGCCGAGTAAGAATATTATCACAAGGTTACTAGTAGCATTTCATCCTTACTATTAGTGTTGGGATCGTGCTATATAAGTCATAAGTCTAGGGACTGGTTTAGTAGATGAGGCTATTTGTAGGAATGGGAACCCAGCTTACTCGTGTAGTTCCCGGGGTCTATGTCCCTGGGTTTCCAGTTGACAAGCCCTCTATTAATATATAATTTGCATCTACTACTGCTATTTGGTGCCCAAATCTTCAACAAAAATTCTTAACAGGATCATATTGCTGAACCGGGGGATGGGCCAGAGCGACCAAGGTACGTATCCGCCAGATGTATAATCTGCCTACTAGGCTTGTTCGTTTTATTGCTATATCCAAAAACCGTTCCACTACATGACCTCGATTCACTGGACTATAGAATAAGGAGGGATTTCCCTCTTAGTTCTAAATTCTTTTTAAAGTCAAGATCTTCCGCAAGCAATCAAGGGACGAGCACAGCGAAGGCAAGTCCCTATCCTTCTCGGGGGTTGAGAAGAGAGAGCTGTCAGTCCAGGTCGACGTTTCGAATGATAAGCCAACACCCTCTCTCCTTTGAGATGAGTGCAACTCTGCCTCCCTGAAGGTGGTGGTAGTTCTAGGGCACTCCCTCTCGAATGTATGCTACTTTGGACGATACCTACATTTTCACCACGAGTATGATTCGGCAACTTTGTTCTGTATGCAACTGGATCTACACTTGACTACAAAAGCTGATGCGTCTCTCGCATCATAATACCCTTTTCGATCTGCCATTATGCACAATGATTACGAAATTGACAGCTAGAAACGCTCTAAGCAACGGAAGTTGACTGGATGGCGCCTGTTATACGAATTATACGACCGTCAGCTGAGAAGCGCGCCCATCTTATCATATGATACACTGGCAAAGGAGCTCTCTGAAGGCTGAAGAGCTAGCTGTCTTCGCGGCTACCGGATTGGATACCGATTTGCCGCATGGTATAACTCGTGTAGTCCTGTTTATCCTCCTCACCATCCTCTTCATTCTAGAACCCGGCGGTGTTTTTTAGAGTAAGCCAATGACGGCAGTCTGACGAGACAACCTCGGACGTGGTATACTCTCAGTCTGACCCCTAGTGGACACAACGTGGTACTCAACGTTTGCTTAGGAGCCTCGGCGACGGTCCAGTCTATCTTCAGAGGCTTAGGATATTAAATCTGTCGTCTACTAGGCGCAATTGTTTAATTATATACATAGCAATAAGGACCTATAAATTGAACCGTTTTATTTTGCATAGTAGCTGTGCATCCTCCAGCGGGCGGTTGGAGACGCACACTCTATGACAGTAGTTGGGTATCGGGACGCTAACAACTACGAGAGCCGATTTGAATGGAAGGGGGCTGTCAACGGTACAGGCCATGATGCTTAACGCCCTAGTTCTAGAGGATATATTTCGGCTCTTGAATAAGGAATGCGGGGCTGTGGTAGGACTGCAGGGCCTGTGGTTAATGCGCTGGCCGGACTAGACACAAGCTGTCAAGATCATGTCGCTTATTAAACAGTGTCACACAGATACTTTCTATAGATAGAAACTAGCCGAAGGATCAAGAACAGCAGTCTCAGCTCTGGTAGCCGCTGCTAAGCACATTCGCTAGGCACACCCAACCCAAGTATTAAAGGGTAACCTTTATCCCTCCCCACCTTAAGGCAGCCAGCGGTAGTCAGTATTTTAGCGCCCGATCAACAATAACCAAACTTAAAGTTAGCTAAGCCACAGTTTGCGGGCGCGGTCCGTCGCTTGGAGGATAGGCTTCTGGATCTTACCTGCTAAAGGCATCTATCCATCCCACTTACACATATTACACACCCCTCTAGTGTACGGGTCATATTATCCACGTATTAAACCGTAATAAGGAGCACTTTAGGCATATACAGAGGCCGCCTCATCCACAGTGTTCAAGCCAACTTATCGCCCGGTATCAGCAACGAGATAGAGAATTTACCGATTCTAAAGTCAGCACGGTAGGAAATGGGGCCGGGCTTATCATTCCGCATGCTCTTTGGGAGAAGGACTACATCCAGAAAACAGTTAAAGTTAGCCCGATTTTAGTCTCGAAGATCCAAACCTAACCGCCAGCTCACAGTCGTCGTGGTCCCTCAAGACGCCGATAAATGGTACTGAGATCAACATGACTACCCCAACGGACAACCCCAACGCCAAGAGCCAGTTCCTCCGAGACTGGCAGGAGATATTGAATGCACCTAACATCCATGGAACCCAATCACTAGAGCCCAGGGCTTACCGCAGCTGTGGTAACTCTAACCAGCAGGTTTACCCCAAACTCACCCGAGGATGCACAGATAGCGGAACCAGTTGGGGCCAGCCGAGAGAACGAGAGGAAGGGAAACGAATGCGACGGCTTATTCGAAGCATTGTTACCGGCCGGTCAGCTGAATCTATCAATAGCTCGAGTTCACACGATCAGAACAAGTCTTTCAGTGTCGGGCATGGGAACAATCTATCAAGCGCTGAAACCGGTCCTGATCCCAGTTTGGACCGGCCCGGTCCGAGATGGGGACCAGGTCCAGAAGACAGCAATGGCCACCAAGCACGTCAACGATCAAAGAGAATTAACCCTGTATGGACATATGTCCTTGCTACTATGGACTATTGGCACTACTGAGTGTGCAATATCACTGAAGCGGAGATGGCGGCCAACATTCGCCGGGCCGTCTGTCTGCATCTGGGTTTGAGAGACTATGAAATTCCTTAATGTACCTTACGGAGGTTGGCAGGTTTGATTATGCCGATCTTCCAGATGACCAGAAACTTGTTATCGCCAAACAGATCAAGGGAGATTCAGTAGGAACTCTCAAGTTCTTCGTCACACCTCCAGCAGTCCCTGCCATGACCTGCGGCCTTACAGCAAACCCCAACGCGCCAGCATCGTTAGGCTATTTGGCACATGGACTTGATGACTCGAAACTTAATCCGCGGCAGCAGTCAAGTACTTCACCCCTTACCTCTAAGTCTAACACATCGACGGATAGCAAGATCGATAAGAATGCGCTCTCGCAAGAGGCAACCTCATATCCCGTTGAGATGAAGATAAAGCAGCGTGAATGTCTTGAGATGCGGAAGCACGCAGCAGGGAATGGTAGCCCACTTAAGTCGGCTGATTCAGGCATCACAAGCAATGGAGTTGTTGATTTCGATCAACCTCGAAGCTCGCCATATAATAACAAGCGACCAGATCAGCTGTCCCCTCAGCGACCGCCTCCGGCACTGCCTGCTACCCTCTTTTCTACCTACTAAGCACTGCTAGTGCGTGCCCTAATAATGGAAGGGCTGTAGTAACTAGAGGTATGCTAACTTAAAGCCTGCTTATAAAGAGGTTCGTTAAAATTTCTGAATTTCTCATTAATTAGGGAGATGCGTTGTCAGTTATATACAATTAAAACGTTCGTCGTGCTCGCGATCAACCTCTCACTAAGTGTCTCTACCCTCGCATCTCCCATCTCTAAGGAGGATTAGCTCCGCTCATCTCATAATACTGAGAGGGTTGGTTCGTTCGTACAGTTGTTGTTCAGCCAGGCAGTTCAGTGCAAGCTGGAGGAGGCATTCCAGGGTTCACAATCCTTGGGTCAACTGGCGGTGCCCATTCTAGCTCGGCGGGAGCTGGGGCTGGCTGAATGAAAGACTGGTAGCGTGTCTTGAATCGTCGAAGCAACCAAAAGGTTCCCAAGGCTAGCAGTGCAAGAACGGCAAAGCCTGCGATCGTAGCGCCAACTATAGCTCCGATGTTGGGACTTCCATCGTCTTTGGACTCAAGGGAAGATGCAGATGTTGTACTTGAGGTTGCGGGCATTGTGACAGAACCTTTCGTTGTCATGCTTGATCCCTGAGGCTGCCAGACAATAGTTGAAAAGTTTCGATCATTGAACACGCTGTTCGTGAACCATACACTCCGAGGCCTCGGCACGATTGTCGATGTACATCTGAAGTCGTGAATGCCACCTGGATATACATAAGTAAGACAATAGGGCGAAGCCGTATTCGTGCTAAAAGGTTGATCCCCATGATTAATTAGGCACCTTATGGAGTGTTGAGAAGTTTGTAAATCTCACCAAAGTAAGTTATATGTATTGCCTTGACAAACATCATCGCAAAGCTCCGGATTAACAGCCGTCTCCCACTCGACACAGGTGGAATGCCATTTGACGTTAGTACTACCTCTGCCGCAAAAGATTCCGGCCATATACTCTTGCTCCCAGACGCACGGCAGTCTGTTCTCACAAGTAATTGCATTACCTGGAGATCCCGACAAGAAGCCGCAGGTTGAGTCTCCAGCCATGGTCAGAGTTAAGGTGTATTCTTTGAGTTTCGTAGTCTGTCGCTCGGCCAGTCCCAATTCCAAAGCCTCTATGGACTGAGTCGGCGCCGATGGCTGTTCATTATATCCGACACTGTGTCGCTGCGTGGGTTCAGTGAGCAGGCCACAATTTACGATATTAATGATCCAGGTACCAAGGATCAATCCGCCGAAAAGGAGACAGCCCATATTGCACTATTAAGATCGCGATCAAAGCGTGGCCAGAAAGTTTCGTGGTTCTCATGAGACTGCAGGCGGGCTGGTTTTTAATATCTTACGGATTGCATGCAATTGCGACCTTCGACTCAGCTCCCCTAAACACATTCGTAAAGAATCTGTGCAATAGGGTGTCACATAATTCTGAAATTTGCTGTACTTTCGCATGTACTAAAAATAGCTCTTATCGGTAACATTGAAGCCTCAGTATGTAACCGAAACCATTGTGCGTTAACTTACTGTGTACGGCCAAGTATTGCCTCTTATTTTCGTAATCCACTGACTCTTCATAGTCTAGAATCAGCCATACGACACTAACGGCATTTAGTAGCATATGTTCTAGCCAATAGCGGGAGTGAAGGAGCTGCGGCTGAAATGAGGTGAGACGCTAAACTGGCACATCCAGTCGCCTTCTAACGGCGACGCAACAACATGCCCATGGACAAGAAATGATGCTGAAATGTATGCGAACTGCAAACTTTTTTAAGTGGTCACTGCCGAGGGTCTTGGGGAAGATGGCCATTTTGGCTCTTTATAAACCCCGCGGACGAATGTAGCAAAGAAAATGCAATCAGCCTAGTTAGCAATTTCAAGTGGTTAATCCGGAAGCTCTAACCTATTACTTCTTTATTTAAGATTTGTTTCTTATACTACAAGGCGCAGCTGGAAACAAAGACAACAGTAGGGACGCTTTCTTAGTGCTGTTCTAATTATGGTAGCGATATGCGGTTAAGTTGAGGTTTTGGATCGACTGGCGTCGTCTCTAAGACCTATCAGAAGCGGGGGGGGGGGGGGGGGGGGGGGGGGGGTGGTGAACTACTTGCGACAACCAGATATACGCCAGACCTCTGCTAAGAAGCGAAATACATGCTGGCTCCGTGTAATGGCATGCCGAGCGAGGCTACGATAGTATCTGGTGAGAGTGATACTCCTCGGCACTACTAGCACCGCGTGCTAAGTGGTACTGGTAGACACCTATGATATCTGCAGATTGAATATAAGGTATAAGCGACTGATCTTCGTCTCTTCCTTAGGGTAGAAAAAGCAGCCCGAAATAAGAAACCCAACCCCAGATCCACCTTTGTAGTTGGCCTTCGGTAGCCCTCATGTCATTCCCCCGCGTTGTTAGGCTGGTTCGAGGGCCGACATCAAATTGGTGGTGGCAGTGTCCCAGCTGCATAAAGCCCGTTTGATGTTATTCTCATTATACCCAGCGCAGTCGCTCTGACATTCTGTCGAACCTGCTCCCTCATCCCAGCCAGCTACTCCTTTTCCCCGTGCCACTGAGCCTCTCGATACTGAAGCTCTTGGCGGCAATCTTCAAGGCCATGCATGCTGTAGTCTAACTCAAAGTGCTTTCTCCCGATTGGCTTGTTCCTTAGCGTCTTCCAGCGAGACGTTCATCTTCGCCATCTGCTTCTCGATCTCATCAAATTGTTTCTGCGTCTTCTCTGTTTCTCTGTCACTGTGGTGAGGCTGATGGAGACGTTGGGCTGACGGGCACGGAGGAGCGCGTGCGCAGTGGAGTCTTATAGAGATGCCCAGTTATAAGCTTTATGTGTATTATTACCCTATCCTGAATGATAATTATACTGTTATACATGACTCTGGATTCTGTGGAACCAATCTTAGCGCGGCTAGCAGTTGGCTGATGAAGGGCTCTGAGAAGATTCTATGGATCCCTAATGAATATCGACCGGAAGAGGCTTTCCACCACTAGGAACTTAAATTCCCTTTGTAGGCTAAATTAGAAGGTGCTATGTTTATCAGGTGTGAATCAGGTAGACTAGTGCAGTTAAGGTATAATTGATAATAGAATTATCTTAAAGTAGCATTTAATTTGAAAATATTTATGATTTATATTTATTATCCTCGTTAAACTGTAAGTTCCAGGTCAAATCCTTCTTTAACGTTATAATCAATAGCGACCTCTTCCAGTAAAGTATGCCGTACAATATCCTTCCACCAACAGGACAGCCAACACACAAGACCTCCACGTCACCGCGTTGCACCACAAGGGACTTACCTTCTAAAACACTTGGCTGGGTGGGCTTATTGGACGAGGTATCTCGAAATGACTGGGTTGCTGTGAGCCGTTTTTCTTCTTGGTGTAGGTTGACAAGAGCTAACTATGTACAGGTTCTGCACCACCAAGATGATTCAATCTGGAGCTGTACGGGTGATTTTCAACTTGGTTGGTAAGTCATCTACTGCTATTCTTACAGTCCTCGACTAATATACAATGCTAGGGTTATTAGCAGGCGCTGCTTTATGACCATGGTTCTGAAAGGATTCTCAAAGCTGCTAGCTATTTCCCATTTGCTCTTTCTCTTTCTATTCCTTGAATCGTATTTTTTTTTTAAGGAAACAAGCAATTCTTGAAGATACAAGACATAGGATGATGGGCTATATTGGTATGAATTGCCCATGGCACGATAGACTTAGACATACGCCCTTTACAAGACCTCTCCCATTGCGGAGCCTTGGCCTTTTGCAGCCGATAGCGGAACAGGCATTTAGTTAGCTGCTGGAAAGACCGGGACCCCACGATTTATAATCAATTGCCTGATATCTTGACCTTGTTCTGTTTTTATGATTTGTAAGCACTACGGGGGGTATATATCTTCTGGTTTCGGAGACCGGGCATGGAAACACAATTCAGCATGCCGTGAGGATAATCTAAGTATCACTGTGTCACTAACACAATTTTTGTCTCACGCCGCCCTAGCTAATTTCACGAATACCACCCACCAACAATAACCTATTGCAGCAGCGTCTGCTCGAACAGAGGACACAACGGCCACGCGACTCACGCAGCCGAAGCTGCATTCTTACAACAAAACATGAAGGACAAGAAAATCGTCATCACTGGCGCAGGTCGCGGCCTCGGTCGTGCACTGGCCATTGTGGCCGCTGATCAAGGAGCAATTCCATTGCTACTAGGCCGGTCTGAAGAAGCATTGCAGCAGGTCCACAATACGATTAAAAGCCGAACTGGTATATCGGCACCAACATTTGTCTGCGACCTCTCGGATACTACATCTGTTACCAACGCAGCAAACCACATCACGTATTCCCATCCCAACATCGACATACTGGTTAACAACGGCGCACATTTCACCGAGGGCGCTTTTGAGAAACAGTCCACCGACCAAGTTGTTTCTGTGGTCAATTCAGCGGTCACGGGTACTATGATCCTGACCAAGGAGCTTCTGCCACTTTTGAGGCAGAGATCACACGCTAACATCCATAACGTCGTTTCCATGTCGGGACTTCCGTATGCAAGACTTACTGGCGCCTCGCTACCCTTCAGAGCGGCCAAGGCGGCCCAGGATGGCTTTACACAGGGTTTGGTGGAGGAACTGCATGGCAGCTCTGTACGAATTACTTCAGTTTATCCCGGTTTGATCGAGGATGTATCGCCGACGGATGAGGCATGGGATAAACAGCGTGATTTGAGCGAGGGCATCACAAACAAGGATGTGGTGGATACGATACTGTACGCACTTTGCGCTCCCTCGAATGTATCATTGCGCTCAATCGTTATTGAGCGTACGCGTTCAGATTTCTTGGTGTAGTTGAGAATTGACTCGTCTTACTTCACTACATTTGTTTCGTTGTGACAAGCCACTATTCTCAGCCGTTCTCTAACCTACTGATCAGGCCAATCACAACGCGCGTTGAACCGCTTGCATGGAACTATTGCATTCATTCTAAAACATTGATTTCGATATCAGCTCTTGTTTCGTCAATGCGTGCGGGGAGGATACGCCACTTCGTGTAGTACAGAGCTGAAATTCCTGAGCTGGATTTGTCCTGTGTTGCCAGGCCTATTTATACCTGCTTGCTGCCTCCCAAAAACTTACGTTGGTCCCATACCCTTTATCTTACACTGCGTTATAATCGAACTTTTATCATTTTACAACAATGGCCTTGACAAAGATAGTCAATGGTGTAGAGGTTACCAATACAAATGTAAGTCACCATTTACCATACTGTCGCAATAATAGCTAATCAAAAATAGATCAAACCTCCCACGGGTTGGACAGTTAAATACGAAGATTTCGGCAGTGAATCTGAATGGGGAGAAGACGGAGAGGTCGCTGATCTTGTCAGCGCTTATGGTATAAGTGGAGAAGTCAGGCCGCTTTTCAGAACCCGATACAGTGGCAACGAGGTTATTTTTATCGTCGAAATCAATAGCCAGTACTACGTTTATGATGGTCAGAGTGGCTGGGTGCAACGCATTGTCACCCCGACTGATTTGAGGGAAATCGTTGAGTTTATCAATGAGCAGGGGTGGTTTCGACTCGAGACAGAGAACCTTGGTTAGATACCTTGATTTGCCTACCTTCAATAATTGATAACTTTGTTGTTTGCCTCCTATCAATCTTCTCTCAACGGTGCCGTAGAATATGTGTACCCGTATTTTGATTGCTTAGTAACAAACAACGGGCGAATGGTTTAGTGGTATAATACTCCCTTAGCATGGGAGTGGTCCAGGGTTCGATTCCCTGTTCGTCCAACGCAGCTGGTTAGATTCCGGCAATACCTCATTTTTTGCATCTCTACCAGATTTCACAACCGGCACACGTATTTCACGAATTTTTATTCACCGGTAGAGTTGTACGTAATATGTGATATAATACTATCAAGCGTGGCTATTTATTATATACAGTAAAGACCGTTAAACTGTAGCGTGCATAACAATGCTCAAGCGAGCACTTAGCATTCCGAGCAAAGATCAGATTTGACCATGAGAGATGGAAGGTCTAGACTACCCAACCAATCATCGTCCTAGAGGGCATGACCTGGAGGGCTTCCCACTTAGGCCTTGGGGCCGAGGGTGGCAGGGCAGTCGAGGCAGCGAGCATCATACCAGGCAAAGCCCTTGCCAGCATCAGCAGGGTTGATGGTAGTACCAGTGTGCTTGAAGAAGTAGCAGATACCGTTGGCATCATCGTAAGCAACAGCCTTGCAGTCAGGCTTGGTAGTACCACAAGCGGCAACACAGTTCTTGCGATCAAGAGCACCCTTGTGGACGCTATCGTAGCTGGTAGCATCCTTGTTGTTGCGCCAGCCCTGACGACCACAAATGGCGCCGTCCTTGGAAGCAGCGAAGCCACAGCCAGCGTCGTAAAACTTGTAGCCGGTGGGTCTCTGCTGGATAGCAGTGGTCTTGAGGTCGAACTTGGAGAAGTAGCAGATGCCGTTGATGTCATCGTAGAAGACAGACTTGCAGTCGGGCTTAGTGGTCCCACAGGCCTTGACGCAGCCATCAAGGGTCAACTTGAAGTTGTGGATGCTGTCGTAGGACTTGGCATTGCTGTTGGCGCGGTAGCCGACGAGGCCGCAGAGGGAGCCGGAGGGGATGTTGACCAGGTTGCACTCCTCAAGGCTGCGGCAGGGCAGCTTGTTGTTGGGGGCAGCGGCAACGGAGGCGACTGACAGAGCAGCAGTGATGAGAGTGGAGTAATGCATCTTGAAGGTTGGTGTTGGAAAGGAAAGAGATACAAAGGTGTTCTGTTGCAGTAAAGTTGCTTTGAGTTGCTTGTTGAGGAGATGAGGTTGAGTGGTGAAGATGTGATTAGAACGACGATCCTTTCTCTTTCTTATAGGGCTCAGAAGAGGCTGGACACAAATCTCTGTTTGCCTTCATCCAGAGTCTAGAATTTCCGGACTGTCGGTCTAACACGATGTCTTGGACGCCGACTTGCGAAAAAGGAATCGTTCACGATGTTTGTCAATAGCTGAAAGACTATGTCCTGAACTATCGAATCGATTATTGAAACTTGGCAAGCCGATGCATAAGCTGAGAGGAATAAGGGTCTTCCTCTTGGCGGACAACATCGTCCGCATAGGGCCTTAACTGCAAGTTGAGTCTCGTCGCCAAACCCGGATCGCTGTATCCGCTCACTCTTTACCGTACTGCCGGAAACCAGGGCTCTGGAAGGCCCCGGCAAATCCAATTGGCTAGGTAAGTTAAGGTTGTGATGCTGGCAATTAAACTATCGAAGCCACGAAACGCTGGCTGTTGAGTGCCTATAATTGAAAAAATATGGTTCCCGGGGTTTGTTTCCGCGAAAGTGGTTGTGCGGAATCGGGGATGGGCTGGTGGATTACCCAATTTGGAAAGGTTGTTGGACATCAAGGTCAGGGATTGAAAGATGAACGACCTGGTGGTAAGGTGAAGGATCGTGGCGTTACGAGTGTTCAAAAAAAGAGTATGGCTTGGTGGAGGCTCCTGTTGCAAGACGTCGCGTGTAAAATAAGCGAGTCTACCCCTGTCTTTTTGTATGACGTTGTGAAAGCTACCCGGGAGAAAGACGATTATCATTTACAACCGGGAAAATATCTATGTAGGTGTTGGAATAAGAAATTCATGAAGGAAAGTCGTAAAAGGATATTCAAGAGAAATAATATAGCTATCAATTATTCCAATTAATTGCGTAGGCTCTCTTTTGCCAGCTGAATTGTTCTTCAGCAACACGGCGTAATTCACACACGGTTGTCACCGAAGGAAAAAAACGTCAACATTCAATCAAGAGTCCACTAAGAAAAAATAACTAGTTCAATTTGATGCTCATACGAGCTGTAAGACTAAAGTCGAGCCAGAGTTGCGGTGCTTTGATAGAGTCGAGACTCGAAATTGAGCCAGCGAGTGCGGCGATATCACCGCGTCTCTTTGAAGCGCGTGGCAAATGAGGACTGCAAACTTACCCAGGTACGTGGACATGCAGCTAAACAACAAGCCTCTGGACCAGGCTTATTCAGCTCGCTCACCTGTGAGCTTCGATTTCTAGGTGTGCTTATTCTTGTGATGCTGTCTCCAAGTTTAAAACCTTCCCTTTACAGTTTATACTTGCCCTCGGCTCATCTTGATTAACATATGGAATTGTTTTAAAGCTTATGAAAGCATTGGAATGACGTTCCTGGCGATCCGATCTCGAAATAAGCCTCTGAAGCCATTTCCAGTCCTTATCTTAGCCACCCCCGATCAACTCCTGATACCCACTTCAAGCCAGTCGCAGTGGAGATGGCGGAATTCGCCCGATCTGATCTCGCTAATCAAGCCCCTGTGATCCAGGTTGAACGACACGAGGACTCCATATCGGCACACCTTTACTGAGTCATGTGATGGAGAACGCCGTTGATTTGAGGCCTGTACGCTGAAAAGCAATAAGGCTGAGCGAAGGATTGTGAACCTGGCATTCTTTGGTGAGACTGTCAGTACGACAGAGGCAGTGCTTTCCCTTTCAGTCGGGCACACATCTGTATGGATATCCCTATTTGTTTGCAATCACAGGAAAAGATCGGCCAATTTGCTCCGGCATTGTGCATTGTTCACGTCCCAAGCAACATCACTTTCACCACGAAAGATAGCAGATTGTACAAACATGATAATTTACATGAGGAGACTGCGTAAATCTAGGCTGGGTCAGCAGTGGAATCTCTTATCCCTGAGCAAATCATCATATTTTCTGTACCAGTGACTTGGAAGAATTGTTGCCGGCGGCAACAGACCATCCTTAATAAGCGGAACTCAAATATAGAGCATTGCGATCCCTGCCCATTTAGTTACTCCACGCTGATAAGTCAAGCATAAAGGATGATAAGATAGCCGATAAGCGTACTGTGACAGAAGCAGACTCCTTTCTTTACGGGTACCAGCGGTATGTTCGGCAGCTGCTGCGGCCACACCAAGCGATCAGTGAAGCGAGCGCTGTATCACTTCCCAGCGCATCTCATTGATGACTCCATAATATCTCCCAATTGGGTTGATATAAGCGAAGGAATGCGGGAGGCGATCTTCACTGAAGCTGAGTCCCATCCTCAGTGATCCCCATCAACTGAACTCTAGTAAATTGCTTCTTTCCACCAACCCACAGCATGACTGGTCGGTATGAGACCATTTCAAACTTGAGCTGTATGCCAAGATGCTAATTCTAAATACGGTTTGTCGTAATCCACGGCGTCGGATCCGGGTCCAGCGGAATCGTAACCTCACCGTTACAGACTATTGACACAAGCGCCCATTTAGCGCCATATCCGATTTGATGTCAGGAGATCCGGTTAGTGACATCCCAATGGGAAATGTTTATTCCCCATGATATTTATCAGGGGGATTAAGCGCTAAGACATCCTGGAACCAATAGTTTGTAGTTAGCTTCTGTCGTGTTAGCTTCTGTCGTGTTAGCGGACTGTCGCCCTCTTGTATACAGGGGAAATCATGGTGTTGAGAGTATCTCGATAGGAAGAATAAAGTGTAGCAGAGGTTGTCCCAACTGCGTGGCTTTCTGCTCTCTAGTACACTGACCTTCTTTCACTCGTTCAAGATGGTTTCTGCAAGGCTTTTCGTGGTGGCTTTCGCGCTTCGCTCTGCTGTCGCTTCGCCATGCAAACCTCGTCCCATTTCGACGACCTCAGCTCTTGAGTCGTCTGCCACTGCCACTTCTGGATCCACCTCCTTGACTTTTGAGAGTTCCACTGATGTCTCATCCACCTCCAGCGAGACTTCTGTTGAGACATCCGTCACTGAGACCTCTGACGTGTCTCTCACTACTGCACCCAGTGGCAGGACAAGTGAGAGCGAGTCTTTGTCTACAGATGTTGCTAGTGAGACGAATGTTGAGACGCTGTGGAGCGAGACCAGTGCGACCGATCTCTCTACCGCTGTCGAGACCTCTACTGGGACCCTGACAACTGCTGGGGAGTCTGCTCCAGACACAACCACTGCAGTCTTGTCCACCGCGGAGACATCAGAGGCTGTCACTGAGTCTACTTCAGACACAGCTAACACGGTAGATCCCACATCTGAGACTTCTACTGAGGGTCAGGGTACCACTTCCACTGCCTCTGCTACTACCACACACACAACAAGCACAGTGGAGCCCGCTAGCCACACCTCCACTGGAGCGTCGACAACTACAGGTACGGAGCCTACCTCGGACACCGCTACCACAGCCGACTCTACCACCGAGACCTCTGTCGTGGCCTCTACCACCGCCATTACTGGGTCCCCCTCGGACACAACCACCACGACTGAAGTAGGCGCCTTGACAGAGACTTCTACTCAGCCCCAGCCTACCACTACCACAGAGTCTGCGACAGATACAACCACAACGGCCCACTCTAGTACTGAGACGTCTACCGAGTCTACCACAGACACCACCACAGCAGTCCAGTCTACCACTGCGACTTCATCAGAGGGCTCCACTACGACAGCCGAGTCTACTACTGAGACCTCTTCTACGGCCTCTACTACCGCTACCGCTGGCGCTTCCTCAGAGACAACTACCACCGGTGGAGAGGCCACCTCTACTGAGACCTCTACCGAAACCCAGTCTACCACAGCCGCTCAGTCCACCTCCGACACCACAACAGCACAATCAATCACGGCTTCTTCGACTGAGGCCTCGACCACCACATCTACTGAGCCCAGCTCGGATACCACTACCACAGCCGAACCCACTACTGAGACGTCTACCGCTGAGGCCTCAACCACTACCTCTACTGAGTATACCTCGGATGCTACCACCACCGAAGCTGCCACCTCAACCGAGACTGCCTCTTCCACCATTGCCGAGTCCGTCACCACCACTGCCACCACTACTGCCGACTTGACGACCGAGACCACTCTTGCCACGACTGACTTTACAACCACAACCACCGCAGAGGCTACAACCACAACTGAGGCCATGACCACTTCCAGCGAGGAATGCAAGATCTATCCTTATATGCTTATTTAAGCAACCTTTAATTGTATATATTCTATCGTTCTTACTGCTACCTTAATAGGGATTTAGGAGTATATATATATAAGAATTATATAGCTTTATTTTAAGAATGTTTATTGAAGAGGATATAGTTAAGTAGTAAAGGGAAGGTATGAATTGAGTAATAGTCCTTTCTTATTCCTATAAATCTTAAGAACAACCAGCACATCTACAATACCGCTGGATTCAATTCGATGAAGTACAATTCCATACAACCTGTCGCGTTTACACATCATGCATCAGAACTCACGTAACGCCCTGGGCGTCCCATTACTTTGACGCAGCTCGACCGATTGCCATAGATTTCAATATTTACAACATAGAAATGATTATCATCATCGCCGATCTAAATACCTCTTTAGAGGAATACGCTATCCTGATTAATGACACGGAGGTAGGCCGCAAACATGGGCGGCTATCACTTAAGAATCAGGTCGGAGATATTTCCGGCACGGTAAAAATATCAAACATTGTGATTGACAGACCGCCGGATGGCAGTGTTGAATCTGTCCTCGGACAGGGATTCTTGGGGTCTTTGAGTTCTCAGAGGTACGTTCCGACTGTCTTCCTAGCACAGCTATAAGAAGTAAAAATGATATATAATCGATACTAAAACATGCTGGCTATAAGGCCCTTGATGTTTAAACATCCAGCATATATGGCAGGGGTAGGGATTTGAAACGAAATTAATTCTAGAGCACAGGCTGGTAATTGTGATTATTCATCTACCCCGCAGAGTAACATCTTAAGATTTGAGTTTGGCATTGAAACCTTGTATGTTTCAACTTCACTACAGGCAGACAGGCGATGTTTCAGCCAAGTCGAGAGCCACTATAACCATGTCCGATGGATGCCAGCCATCGCAGGTATATATATAGAGAGTATCAATACCATGGGTTAAATTATACCATTCTATCATCTCTACAAAACATCAACGTCTCATATTTACTTGTGTATTTATATTTTTCTTCACCAGAAACACAAAATGCAGTTCGCTTTAGTCGCAACTCTTTTCGCTGTTGGCGTCTTTGCCAAGAATGGGTAGGACTGCACTTTGTACCGTTGTTTTATCTCTGTTACTGACCTCTTTTTCAGCTGCGGATTTCCCGATGGCCCGGACTGCGTCTCACTGGGCAAGGGAAGCGACGGCTTGGAAGTATTCCGTGCCGACGGCTGCTGCCTTCTGCCTGCTCGTTGCGGCAATGAAGTCGGTGTCAACTGCCGTCGCGAGAACGAGGGCCCAGATGGTCTCCCGATCGACACGAAAAGGGTTATGCACCGTCGCAGCGCGCAGAAGAGCTACAAGGCATAGGTCGGGTGTAGCAAGTGACACAGAGTTGGTTAAACCATGTACCACAGAAATTTGGTACTGTTTTGGGGAGAGGCAGGTCCTCTTGGTTAGTCTTATTGCTGTCAGTGTATACTACATAGCGAAGTAATGACTTGTTCATGTTTTAAGTAACTGAATCTATGTGACTAAACAATGTTGAAGTCGAATGTGAAGTCAAAAGGCCTCATATAACAGCGATGCTGCTCAAAAGGCCTCACAGCAACAGTCGCACTTCCCAACCCGTTATTGTCATAGTCCAAATGTAATACCGTCATGTTCAACGGCTTCAAATCGTGAGGGTGCTTCGCATCATCAAGATCAAAAGGCATATATCTCCTCGCCGTGAAACTGAATCCCTCACCCTTGCTTCGTCGAGCATCAAGCGTAACATCCTTGTTACCAATCTTCAACCACCGCAAATCCTCCCGATTGCCGTTCTCCTGGGGATAATCGTAGTGAGTGAATAGATCGGGGACGTTGGAACTGTACTGCCCAATACGGCCGGCTTGTTTGGAGTCTTTGTAGCTTTCACCAGGGCCACGACCGAACCAGGATACATCGTGAAACGATTCTGGCAGGACGGCCATGAGACCAATGTGAGGAATCGTGTGCGATTCGTTCTTTCCGATGAACTCGCCCTTAGCTTGGAGTTGAAGCTGGGGTCCCGAAGAGGGGATCTTGTAGACCATGTCTGCCTCAATGCCCCAGGCCTGAGTCAGGACACCGACCCAGACCTTGTAGTGCACCGTAGCGCCGTCTTGGTCAGTGAACCAGCTAACGTCTCTGATTTGAGGGTAGATCATAGAGATCCTGTTCTTGTCCCAAAGTGGGCCGTCGCCTGAGCCTGAGGCGTCATTTTGGGTCAGAGCGCGGTAGAAGGAGAGTTCCGGACCGCGTTGGAAGACGTCTACGCCGTTGATGTTCCAGGTGACGTTGCCTTGAAGAAGATCAAAGCAGAAAGTAGCATCGCCGCTCTTGTAGGTGAGCTTTGTTCCGTTTCGCTCGAATTCTGAGGGTTCTTGACGGCGGGTGAGAGAGGCTGTGGTCTTGGAGGATGATGTGGGTCGCTTAATGTGAAGCTGATCCCAGGCGATGAGGTGACCCTTGGGAGCCCAAGGAGCATCTTCCTTAAGTCTGAACTCGACAGTGAACCATGACTCACCACCCCGGGTACTGTTCTGGGGAGGGAGGGCTAGAGTTTTGTTCTCACCACCAGCGATCTTGGGAAGAGAAAGAGGCTGAGGCTCAGTCTTGAGACCGTCCGCGACCAAGTGCCACGAAGCATCGAGATGGCTGAGATCTAGGAAGTCATAGTGATTGACGACAGTCATCGCACTTCCGTTCTTGGCCAGCCTGATAGACACAGGTTGGATGACCTTGGCGTATTCTGTCAGAGAAGGCATGGGTGTGTGATCTGACAAGGTTAAACCATCCATGATAAAGTCGGCATCATTGGGTTCATCGCCAAAGTCACCTCCATAGGCGTAGTAGGTGACATTGCCTTCCTCTTTGAGGATTCCATGGTTGCTCCATTCCCAGACGAGACCACCTTGAGACTGAGGCTCGGTTCGGAACATGTGGATATACTCAACAAGGCCACCAGGACCATTGCCCATAGCGCTGGAAAATGTTAGCTGTGTGAAAAATGACTAATTGAGGTGACTTACTGGGCGAACTCGCAGAGAACAACAGGCTTGTCACCATGATCCTTGATCCACTGTCGCACATAATCAGGCGTAGTATACATCTGACTGTACATATCTGTCGAATTGGCTTCATGGTCTTGCTCATAGTGAATAACACGGCTCGGATCACGGTCTCGAATCCACTTGCTCATAGCAGCGTGGTTCTGGCCATAGAAACACTCATTACCAAGAGACCAGATAATAATGGAAGCATGGTTCTTGTATCGCTCAACAAGCTGACGAGCTCTATCGATATAAGCGTCTTCCCACTCGGGATTGTTGGAAAGCCACTCCGCAGCCTTCTCTTCGGTGTCTTCAAAGGTCCTGAAGCCGTGACACTCAAGATCAGCTTCTCCAATGACGTAGAAGCCTAGTTCGTCGGCGACATCGAAGAAATCGGGATGGTGAGGCTGGTGTGCTGCGCGAATGGCGTTGATATTGGAGCGCTTCATGAGCATAAGATCTCTTCTCATGTCTGCGTAGTTGATTGTGCGGCCTGTGAGATGGGAGTGTTCGTGTCTGTTGACGCCATAGATGATGATGGGTTTGCCGTTGACGTAGAAGTTGGGTCCGTTCATCTCCACGCGACGAAGACCGGCTTTTTGGCTGATGGTTCGTCCGTTGAAGGTGATGAGGAGGGTGTACAGGTTGGGAGTCTCGGCAGACCACATGTGGAAGTCATCTCCAGTAATTGACTTCTCATAGACATTGGAAGACGCACCCTTCCAATCATCAAGCGTCGTGCCATTTGGTGCTAACAGCTTGATGGCTAAATCGCCACCTTGCCCTTGGGTAGTGACATTGACATTGAACGAGCCCTCATCAAACGAGTCGCTCAACTCCGAGTCAACCTGATAGTCCACGATTGATGATTCGGAAAATGGGATGAGATAGACGTCGCGGAAGATGCCGGAGAGCCACCACTGATCTTGATCCTCGATATAAGAACCATCAGACCATTGATAAACGCGCACAGCCAATTCATTAGCCTTTTCTGCAGAAAGGTAATCCGTGATATCAAACTCGTGGGCATTGCGGCTACCCTGCGCATAGCCAATGTCCTCTCCATTGACACGAACATGGAATGCACTGTCCACGCCCTCAAACCTCAATCGGATCTGCTCGCCTTCCCAATCATCCGGGATCTCAAACTCTCGCCAGTAAGAGCCGGTTGGGTTGGCATACGAAACATTGGGCGGGGTAACAGAGAATGGGTAGTCAATATTGGTGTAGTGAGGACGTCCATAGCCCTGCAGCTGCCACATGCCCGGGACTTCAATGTCATCCCATGATGAGGTATTAGCGGTCTCCCAGATTGGTGCATCGAAAGGACTGGGATCGTAGTGAAATTTCCATGTCCCGTTCAGGCTGTGATAAAGACTCTGCTCCCGATTGAATGAAAGAGCTGATTCTTGATCGGGGTAGGAGTAGAAATGAGCTCTGGGAGGGAGGGTGTTGCGCTGGAGGACATTGAGATTGGTCCAGTCGGGCAGGGCTCCTGGGAAGCCGCCCATGGACATTCCAGCAGCCGACAGAGACATCATTGTGACTTGATGAGACGCGAAATCTGTACTCATTCTGTGTCAAAACAAATTTGTTTAATGTTTTATAAGTTGTTTTCACCTCGGTTCAAGTTGTGCTCCATCGACGATGCCAAGACAAGGATCGTCATTGGCAGTTTGCGCACCTATCGCGACACAGCAAATCTGGGGTATATACCCGCGATCTGCATCAATAATCCCCGCAACCTCGCACGATGCCGAATTATGTCATGAATTGTTTATGTACTTTCCCCTCTTCCCCCGCCCGAAGTGTAGCATTGAAATGGAGATGTGAGGAGAAAACTTGATTGACTAACAAAAAGTTCCTAACTAACCCGATGCCCGTTCATTTAAGCATATCTCATGTGATCGTTCTAGTCCTTCCACTGTAACCCATCAATGTCTATCGATTCGATTATTGCGTCACTGGCATGGGCGATGGAGGTGGGTAGTATTGAGGTTGGTAAGCAGGCTGGGTACCGCCGGTTGCTTGTGGAGTTTGAGGTTGGGCTGGGAAATAGGAACCTTTGTTGTCGTATTGTGGAATAGTTGAGCCCGTCGGAAGAGGAGTCGGAGGCATTTGGTACTGCATTGGAGGAGGTACGGCTTGTGGAGCAGGCATAGGTGTATTTGTCACCGGTGGAGCTGATGCATTATATACCTGCTCTTGCTGGCTAATGGGGCCGTAATGCTGTGGGTTGTACGGTTGCGGAGTGAAAGACTGGGTGCTGATTACCGAATCCCTTCTGTTTGGGTCGATGGGCAGAGGAGCTTGATAATTGTTGTTGGGTTGAGGTGTGAGATATCCAGCATGTACCTGAGTTTGCGTCTGTACTGGAGGTTGGTATCCAGTATGAGGTTGCATTACCTGCTGAGGGTTCTGAACCACACCGTTTGGTTCGATGGGTGGTGACATTTGCACTGCAGGTACAGACTGTTGGGGAGAAAGTATGACAGATGGAGGATACCCAGAAGGTGTAGCTGGTGGCGGTGAGATGTATCCGACTGCCGCCGGTGGGCAATATCCAGCTTGGGGTGCTCCAAGAATCTGTGCTGGAGGGCTTTGCGCTACATAGTCCTGTGTAGGCGACATCGGAGCATACTGCTGAAGCGGTAGTTGATAGGATGTAGCAGGTGCAGGTGCCGTTGGAAGGGCTTGTTGCATCGCAGACATGTTAAATGGTTGAGCTGTGGACGTGGGTGTGTATGAAGCGACGACTGGCTGTGGCTGTAAGGAAGCTTGTTGCTGTGGAGGATATTGAATCGCCGGAGTTTGAGGTGGTGAAAATATCTGGCCATTCGCCGATGGCATAGGCGATGGTGCATAGGATACTGGAACCTGTTGCTGTTGAGAGTAATCGTAGATTTGCTGGGGTCCAGTCGGCTGAGGAGCCAAGTATGTGACCGGTTGGGCAACTGGTTGGGCCTTGAAATCCTGAGGATATCCATTTGGGGTCATAGGATAGGTAGGTTGTACAGGTGCTTGTCCAACAGCGGCACTGTATGGTGGAGGTGGCATGGGAAGAGCCTGAGATGGGCCAGCAACGACATACTGACCACTATTCGGATACTGCTGTACAGTATATCCAGCCTCAGCAGCCTTCGCATCCTGAACAGCTTGGAATACCCCAGCCTTCTGGAAAGCCTTCTTTGCATCCTTCTTCTTCAAATGATCCGTATGTTTATGCTCAACCATCATTCCCGCTCCATCAAGGGCAGCATGCGAAACAATCTTGATAGCAGTCTCATTCGCAACAATTGATTGGATCCCATGCTCCGCTCCAGCTGTAGCTACAGCTTCAGCGCCCATTGTTCCAACACCGAGAGTCACCACACCAATCGTCCCGCTGACGGCCATACTGCCCAGAACATCGCGCTTTCGGGTTTGATGCGTTGAATTGAGACGATTGAGGTGACGTTCGATAATTTCACGTTTTTTACGCGCGTTGTGGATTGCTGGTGCGGCCATTGCAACGCCGATTGTTGAGACGCCCAGGGTCAATGGGATGGCGCAGCCTGATACTGCGGTCGAGGTTGCAGCACCGGAAATTAAACGTGTGTAGTGTTGCCATTCTCGCTGCAGTTCTTCCAGAGTGAGACCCTGGCATTTTTGGTCGTAGGCTTTAAAGTCGAAAGGCATTTTGGAAGCTAGTTTGAGATGTGACAAGATGCGGTAAAAAGAGCGCCAAGAGAAGGATATATACAGAGACTTGGCAGAGCTGAAGGTAAGCACGCATGTGATACAATATTTCGGCGGTTCTAGACCAAAGCCATGATCCAATTTGTAAGCCACGTAAGGCATACAGCTTGAATGATTGCTGTTGAGGTGGTATTTGAGGTTCAGCTAGGATGTTCTCGGTTAGTGAGAGTTCAGCCGCACGAGGCTTCTATCCTGTCAAGGCACACAGCCCCGGTAAGAAGCCAATAAATGGCTTTGCGACTTGATGAGCTGTTTTACTTTAGGCTACAATGCATTCCAACACAAGGTGCAGTACATTCAGTTGATACAGATTTCAGAACTCAAGATGCTGGGAATTCCAAGATAACTCAGACTGTATAGTTCTAGCCTCAAATCTTATACATTTTAACACTGGGTACCTTGCTTTCATCTCCTCCAGTTAATAGTGCTTTTTGCACTCTGCTTTCTTTGCACATCGGGCAATAGCTTGGTTCGAAAACCAACAAACTACTTCCGTCTTCTGACGGCGATGTCTTATTGCCGAAATCGAAAGTACACTTACACTTGTCACAGTAATAGCGGCGAATATTGCCGAACCCCCAGTGATAGCGGTGAATGCTACCTAGTCCCTTCCTCTGAAGACGAATTACTTCAACTGCAAAAGGACCATTCGCTGTTAGCTCGTCGATAAAACTTTCCTTCTCCATCAAGGCGGCCAGATTCTTATGCGAGGTAGTCGCGACTACGTCCCTGAGCCCTCGATCGTTGGGAGGAGTAGTGCTCCAGACCAAGTCGATCACGCCCGCGAACTCATCCTTGTCCCAACCTTCTAGTTTCACGACGGCGGTGCTGAACTGGGTGCATGCATGTTGCGTCAGGGACTGCACGTCGTATTTGTCCGCGATTTGGTACACTGTCGCATGGAAGGCCATAACAGACTGTTCCGATAGGACGTCGTAGTCCAGATGGTACATGAAATAAACCATCGCCTCAACCAAGCTAATATCAAAATCGACAATATCGATGACCCCTTCAATACTTTCCTGTGTCCGTTTAGTTCGTCATTTGCGCATTTCAGAATACGTACATACCTTCCATGGACCGCTAAGCTGTTTGATGAAATACTTCGAATGGCTAAAAAGAAAAATTCCCTATCCCCGCATCGTATGATAGCGTCAGAGAGATCCTTGTTGTTGTAGAACCTGAACGGCAATTAGTATATGCTCACGGGATACATGAGACGAAAGATACCTTTTCAAGTTTGGGCCGAAGCCAGTGGGATCTTGAGCTTCCATCCTGTGTTGATGTTGGTGGAAGGCGGAGAAGAAGAGCGGAAGAAAGCAAGAAGGTGTTTTATGCTCGGCTAAAACTTTATCTTTTGGTGGGACAGAAAGAAAGCTTCTGTGGAAGCGAAAAGGTTACGATGATCGGAGGAAGTATAAATTTGTCACAAGAAGCCTGTCAGAAGGGCTCACTCCCGGGGTCCGCGCTTGTCTCGAGGCATGTATATAGACTTTCGACATGGCCGGCCTCTTGCAGGTGTCATTTGACAGCATGATATGAGAACAATCGCTAGAGCAACTTTCTGGTCATATACAGATATTAAATTCGAAGACATCATGACACTTATGAGGCATTTGAGTAATACATCGCCTTAGTTTGAAATTACATTGAGTGTTGGAAATCGTTATACGGAACTACCGTCTATGGACTTTTGTTTCTATATGTAGAATTACTAACTCCATTCTAGAATCGATCATGAAGGGGGGCCTTCCCCGTTTCTCTTTTTTTCCTTCATAGCTGCTGCTACTTCGAGTCTTCGTAACATCTCAGGTAACATGCACCAGTCAGGATCGTCAATTTGTCTTTTGCGCCTTAGAAATGCAGTTGAAGGGACTATGCCCGCCTCCTCGTATGAAGAAATGTGTGGACTCTCATGAGCTAAGCCTTTTATCATAGTTTCAAACCCAACTTCCTCTATTTCTGAGTCCTTGATAGTGTGAGTAGAAATACCGAGATCAGTTCCACCATCATACGATATGTCCGTTCGATCCGACTTACGTTCAAGGGCTACCTTGAACCGACGTTCTTTTGCAAATTTGTTTACCGGACAATGTAAAAATTGTTCAACCAAGCGCTTGGGAAGAGGAGAAGCTTGTGATGAGACGCGGTGGAACGCCACGGGAACGGAGTTCTTGTGCCTGAGTCTGCCTGTATTTGGAAGCACAAGGTACCGCATCTTGATCCAGGGGTAATTGAGTTCTAAAAGAATATCTTCGGCCCTAAGAGCTACTAGCACGCCTTGGGCTGTGTCTTGGGTAGCTTGCGAGAGTAGATAAAGTAAGAGGAACTGCAAATTGATCTCGTATATGATGACGCGGTTGCTGTACAGGTCCATCCCCTGCATGGACTCTGTTATTTCCTCGAACGCCTTGAAACCTAGGCTTCGATTCTCAGAAATCCATCCGTAGAATGCTATCCCCGTATTTAGGTTGTCACAACCTCTCGCCATTTCCACTGCGAATGCTACAGTATCGGCGGGACTTTGTAGAAAGACACTCTTGTACTGATCGTTGACATCTTCGTCGAAATGTGATGACCAGGTGGGGCCTTGTATTGAGAGGAAAAAGGACACAAGGAGGTTAGTAAAGGCTGTTACCTTTGAGACAAAAGGCCCCGGCATTAGATGTTGGGAGCTCATTACACCGCACTTATTTGGGTCGGCCCCCAAGTCTGACAATGCGAAAAACAGTCGGCGCGATAAGGTCTTGGTACGACCTGGGATCCATGCCTGGCGTAGGGTATCGGTTGTCATTTGTACGGAATAATCGGCTGTAAGGCGTGAAATAATGAAATCATCGTACCGGTCTTTATGGGTCAAGAAGCTGAAGAACGGCCGTCGATAATCGCCTGTATCGTCGCAGGTTGTAATACATGCATTGTCATATAATGGCCGTATAACATCAAGAAGCTCGAAGGCCACTTCCCAGCTCGAACTTCTCCAGCTTTCTGCGAACCTGGTGATTCGGATGATGATAAGCTCTAGATCCCAAGCTAGGCCACACCGAGATGATAAGACCATGGTCGCAGAAACGAGAGCCTTCAGAAGCCGAGATTGCAAGCAGAAATCAGATGAGGATTCGTGTCCAATAATCCCGCGACCTGTTTCGGTATCTATCAAAAAGTCATGTGCTGTTCGATGGATGAATGCTACCTTGCCGAGGGCGTTGGTAATTGTATCATCGTCGTCTACAGCTGGACTAAGCTCCAGCGACTGAACTTCGAGTAACCCTGCGCATCGAGTCCGTATTGAAACATTTGTTGCTTCGCAGATTTGTAGAATACCTGCTGTCTCAATGTTTCTCCCGCCTACCAACAGTGTTTCGTGGATATCAGGATTTTCGGCGCAAGCGATTTGAAAGATGAATGGCAACCTCGCTACTTGCAAAGGCAACCTCGCTACCTGCACGTGCTCATTACAATTGAATTCAAGCGGCTTCGTCGAACCCAGCAAAACGTAGCGACAGTACCTTGCCGCTGTTTGGCGATATACAGAGTTATTGGCGTTCAACCTTTGCCACATGTCCAGATACAGCGTTTCGAGATCTTCCGGAAGCCCTTCGAGTCTGCGAAGTAGCATATCCTCAGAATCCTGATTCTCGATGCCTTCGATAAGACTTCGAATGGCGAGATGAAGCCAAAGAAAAACGCCCTGTGCTTTATCAACAAGCTCTTCTTGTAATCTCCCGGAGATGTCTGATTTGTTGGGCAACAATGGACGGAGCTTGTTCCGCACAAAGACAACCATGTCGTGTTTTGTCAAGTCCTCCAGTCGGAATCCACTGGCGCTAGCCTTTTCAAGCCATCTCATTATCTGGGCTTCAGGACGAGTCGAAATACAAATCTTGGTTTTTGGTAACCCTGATAGTTGCTGGATAGATTGAATGGCTTTATGAAACCCATCTTCGTTCCGAATCTCGTCCACGCCATCTATGAAGATGTACAGATGCCGTTCATCATGATTGGCGGTGTAATTCCACACGGCATGCAGATCCTTGATGGCCCAATCGTAGTAGGAGGTGTGTAAAGACAAGCGTTGAAAGCGGCGCAATATGTCTTGGATTAGTGACGGCTGGGCTTGAAGTCTCTGGTAGAGTAAAGAGCACCAAAGGCCCTTTATACTGTTTTGTTCGTGTGACCCAATCTTCCAGAAGAAATGGCGGATGATTATTGTATCAGGATTCCATTCTCGAATGAGGTCACGGGTCCGGTCATGATCCAGAATGAACTTGACAAGTGTGCTTTTCCCAGACCCTGGTTTCCCCTCAATGTAGAACAAGATCTCGTCTGACTGCAGCCATGAGATGAACGAATCCCAGGACGACCATATATTACCAACATGGCTGTTGTTTGATAAAACACTGGATCTTTCCGATGACTGATATTCCTCTGAATCACTGTCTCCACCAGCATCATTTTGATCCTCCCGACCATCCACTCCGTCTGAATCTTGGTCATGATGTTTACCCTCCTCCGATTCGTCATCCCCATCGTCAGAATCCTCGTAGTACATGGCCATCATGTCTTGATAGGTTGCAAATACTTGATTAAAGCTTGCCTCCGATGGGTCCATGACATTAGTGTAGCGTTCATTCATACGTTCGGCTTTGAGACTCTTGAGGAATGTTGTGCACTGTTCATTCGCCTCTGTCGTAATTCTCAAATCCAGCATTTGCGTATCGGTATGTGTGTTGATGGCTCTTTCAGCCCTGGCAGCTTCTTGGATAATGGAGGCACGTGTTGTGGCATGTTCCTTCTTCATGAGGTCGAAGACTTCAGTGACACCTTGAGCGAGTTGTTTGACCAGAAACTGAACATCGCTATCCAATTTCTGAAACGATTTCTCTTGCTGAAGTTGTATTGCGTCGCTTTGCGAACTGCGCTATACATTAGAGAATGCCCAAAGGATTGAATAGTAGGCTTACCATAAATGAGATGTCAGTTCAGTTTTGATTAGTTGTTGATGCCTTGACAGAGAATCTTCGAGGCTTTGGAGCTTTTTCTGATGCCTGGAAATACGCCAAGCCTTGCGGACCGACTTCAAGATATTGCCCTTGGCCTGCATGATCGTTACATATTGAACCTCTACCCGCAGCCTTTTGGCGGCATCCTTGCACTCTTTGGCAATGTTTTGAAGTTCTGGATCTGCAAATCTGGAATTCGCAGTGGCCATTCCCTCACAGCGAGATTGCACCCGACTGACGGCTTCGAACATTTCCTTCGCATGGCGTTCGAGATCGTCTTGCGAAGTTGTAGCTCCGTCAAAGGCGTTCTTGCAAGCAACAGCCAGGTCGCTCGCAAAGGAAATGACTTGTAAAACGGCGCTCGCTGCACCGAGAGCCTCAAAGCCTGTTATCATAATGATGAGGGTCTTTTCACGATGGACTGACAGTAAGATGAGGAGGGGTAATGCATGCAGGGGAAAAGACAGAGCCTGATCAGGCTGTGCAGATGTTTTGTTAGGCAGACTGATGCTTACTAACGAGGATGACCAGTAAGATATAGGCTCTATTTTTAGATACTTAGCCATGAGGGGATATTCGTTACAGTATCATACACATATAAAACGATGTTGTCTTAATTGAACATTATTCCATTCACAGCAATAAAGATTGGGATTTGCAACAATGTCACTTATCCTGAGCTTTATGTGCCAAAACGGAAGGACTACTTCAAGCCTCTACCAATGCATGCCGATGTCCTTTAATCTGGCGTTTGTGCAACACCCTGATCACGAAAGAAGTCCCGATCAACCCAACCGCCATAGCAACCATGGTTGGGTACCCTTTAGGATAGCTTGGAGCCTCCACCTGCTGCCATATAACCAGAGGCAACCATGCTTGAAACACGTAAGCCATCTGGTTCATCGCACCCGTAACAAGAGCCCTCTCCTCATTGTCATCACTACAAATCTCATGTGCCCAAGCAAACGTCAAGCCACTTATTCCACCACCAAAACCGCACAGCATAAAGCATACCCATGTAAATGCTGTAGGCACCTTCCATACTGTCAGACCCACGTAGGCTATGATCTTGACTAGACCTGAGAAGACGATGGCTGGCCAGCGAGCGCCGCGGAATAAACTGTCTGATGTCCATGCGTAGATGAGGGTTGTGATTACGCTGATGACGTCGACGATTGTCGGGTAGAGATTGACGTCCCTAATTGAATACCCTTGTGACTTCAACCACAGGGGGAACGCGGGCTGTGAGCTGCCGCCGTTGCCGTTGTTAAACAGAATATATAGCAGCACCAGAGCGTAGATGTGCCAGCTGCTAAAGATCCTCTTGAACTTGGCCTTTGTGTATGGAGCCCTTTTGGCTCTACCCTCAAGTTCCATACGCCTTTTAGCAAGGGCGATGTCCTCAGGAGTGAAATACCAGGCCCTGGTGATCTCAGGTAAGTCGGGGAGGAAGAAGAAACCAGAGATGGCGATGGGAAGCGATACAACAGTGTTAGTGATGAACAGCCACTGCCAGCCATGGTATCCATGTACGCCATCGAGATTGTGGGAGCCGGCCATCAAGTAGCCTGAGACCATAGATCCAACGTTACCCATGGCATGAAAGAGGCAAGATCGTTTGGCGAGTTCGTCTTTACGGTACCATGAACCGATGATGTATTGCATTCCTGGATAGAAGGTACTTTCGGCGAGACCGATAAAGAAGCGGAGGACGTAGAGTTGCGTTGAGTTGGTGCACTGGGTGAGGAGGATAGTGAGCACAGACCAGGTTACCTGGGTATGTTAGCTAGATGGCCAGGTAGTGGTGAGTAATTGGTAACATACCTCGCAAGCGGGAATCCAGATACTCGGCCGGATTCGGGTGAGTAGCATGTTACTGAACCTTTTAGCACAAGTCATATGGACAGTGAGTCAGAAAAGTCTTACCTTGGAATCTCTCCAATGACATATCCAATAGTCCAGCACGTCTGCATATAATTCAACTCATTCCCAAATAAGTTCATATCCTCCTTCATCCCCGACACAAATGCATTGTTGATGTTGACCTATCTTGTTAGCAATACTAAACAATTAAATATTGATTAACATACCTGATCAAGATATTTAATAAAGTATCCCAAAGAAGCCAGCGTCATGAGAGCAGCATCAAGCTTGAAGAGAAACCTGCGCTCTTCGGGAGACTTGTCGAAAGTATCCCAAATGTATGACTTCCAGCTCCGCTTTGGTGTTTCTTGCAATACAGCCACGGCTGGCTCATCTGAATCAGAAGCCTGGCCATAGGTGCCTGTGACCGTCTTAGGCGAGATGTCTTTGCTGTCGTCTGCCATTGTCGGTTTTCTATCTAGATATAGAACTAACCAGACATTTACGGCTGTCGGGACCAACTTATATCTCTTCTACGCGAAAACTTATCCGATCGGCCATTATTTAAAGCGCCGTTTCGCCATTTAAAACCTTACTCTATCAAGGAATATCATCGCACGCAAGCCGCCATGTTAACCTGTGTGGGAAGTAAACGGGTCTACACTATATGCAATGTCACCAATTCGACATATAGTGCTACAATGGTCATTCTACCTACAGATTGCGTCAACTGGCCTTATCTACTCTGATTAGCGTTGATGAGACCTAGCGCAGCAATTATATACCAGTATTAGTGCTGATGGTGGTAATATGGAGACTTTTGGTTGGTCGGTGGTACTGACGTGACCGGGACCCGTTATGCTGTGCTCGACTTTATCTACCCCATGTCGCCTCGACTGGTTTACCAGAAATGTTACTGCAAAAAAGGAAAGAATCGACAATACGGGCAAACGGTAGTTTATTTTTTATTAGCCTGTGGTCTTGGTAATTATATTCTTCGCCTTCTAGATATCCAACCATAGATACCACAATAACACTAACCTACAATCTACCTAAACTATAGTAGCTTCGATGTATAGCTTGGTATGTAATCTCTTAAACGTGCTCTGTATATCCCTTTGCGAATCTCCGCATAGATCTTGCCCTTCAAATATCAACCACTCTATCGGTTCAGCTCTAAGCTCAACCACACAAGTTAGGTCCTTTTGGCCAGGGTGATGAGCCTTCTCAATCTCTGCCTTTAGTGATTCACTCTCACTTTCCAAATCACCCTCCTCTTCAATTCGTTTAAGCCCTCTTTTCAGTAAGCCTATACTTTGTGGTGACTCTTTTGAACATTGTGTTGGAAATTCGAACCCTTCGCATAACAGTCCTTGGCCAACCATCCTATACAGGCCATCATGAATGCTTCGTCTGAACACGAGGATTAAAGAAGGCCTGTATTTCATGATTAAATCTCCTTCCTGGGCTTCATCGCAAAGCAAACCGGCTATCCTGCAACCAGAGAATAATAATTGTGCTTTATCAAGATTCTCGTCAGCGTGGAGAAAAGCTGCCTGCTCCGACACTGGATCCTTGATTGAACCCGTGGAACAATGAAGTGACGCCGATAGCTTGCCTGTACTGCTTCTGTAGAGAGGCAAAACAGAAGTTTCCCTCTTATAGGAGGCCCGGATAGGATATTTCTTACTACAGCTGCTAATCCCATGCGCACACTGCATCCTGATCCTGGCTTCAACTAGATTCTTGAGCGGCTCGTAGTCATGGTAGACCCCAAGTGCCTGCAGCACAACCCCGCAAAAGGGCGGGTCTTCGTCTGTGATGCTGATCATAAGCTCTGCTAATTCAAGAGCAGAAGAGGGCTTGTAGGCTGGTTGAATACGTGGCATACCATCGGGCCATTCAACTAGGGGAAGCAATCCATATACCCTATCCTCTGGCTTCATGCAGTGGAATAGATCTCCGACGTGGAATAGTATGGTTCCTAGCGGGACGGATTTAAGAGCATCGAACCGCATGATTGTCGTCAAGCAATGGGGCTGGGCGAAAAGTAAATTATCCCTTACTAAGCCGTGCTCATCAACATCGTCCACATTACCCTTTTTGTAGAGAAAGGAGGCAATGTAGAGGCATAGATTAATTTCAGACTTTGAGAAGCTATCACCACCACATAGGATCTCGAGGCCGTTGCCACTTCGGTCTGGTGCGGTAAACTCCTGAATGATCCAGACTCTAGTCCAGTAGCTCCGGTGCGCAAAGTCGAGGCATGCCTTGCGAAATTGAATTCAAATTTGTCTTTGGGTGTTTTTGAGCCTCTCAGATAGGAGCGTAGGAACTGTGCAATTTTCCTGTCATTGTCAGGAAGACCCCACCCGCCAGATCGAAGGTGTTCTCGGTATGCATAAAACTGTGTATGATGTATCTGTATATCGTCTAAAACGTTGCGGAGTATCGTGCTGTTGTCCGCAGCTGGGCCTATACAGGCCAACACCTTGGTCGCTTTAGCATAGATACTACCCATCATTGCTACTTGATGGCCTTTTTCATCATTATCGGCTTGGTTTATGCATATCGAATCGATCCAGAGGTATGTGGGTTCTTCAGAGCACTCGTGAGACGGATGTCGCTTGTTTATCTGCTTCAGAGCATAGAGGCAATTCTTTGTCACTTTCGTCGGGTGCTCGTTGATGGAAATGTCTTCGGTGAGGAGGCCATCTCCCCATGTGTATGAGACAGCAAAATATGGCACGATGTTGGCGACTGAATGCGTGCTGAGACACAGCTCAAGAAATGGCGCATTCTGCTGAGCTTTGACATGAACCAGTCGAATGCTCTCGGCGGGGTTGTCCAAAGCCTGGTGCTTGAATGTAGTGTTACTCATTATTACCTGAGGGTTTATTAATATTGAGTAGTAATATTTTACAGAAAGTATAGACCTACCTTGTATTATCCCTCTTTATCAGAAGGTAAAGTATGTAACCGTGCGAGAAGTTCGTTTCTTTCCAGCAAATTTACACTCTTAAGCGGAGAAGTAGGCTTTCTTCTGACGTGTCAGCAGCGTGAGGCCTGCCAGTCTCATCGCCTTAAGGGAGATAAGCAACGAGCCAAGCCAATCGTAACCGAAAGCATTGCGAAATACGCCTCAGCGTAAATGCAACAGTCTGTTTTTGTTTTGCAGCTATATGTCTTAAGTTCTAATACATGAAAGTGCAAAAGAAAACGTAAGACATCGTACCTCATCGCCACCCTAGCCGAGGATGAAATTATCTCCCTCAAGCTTTCTACAGTATTTGGACTCAATTGTCTGCCCGTACTCCCAAGCCCCAGCTACCGACGCTAAACAAACAGTGCTATGAGCTTAAATGCTTAGCGCATGGCCCCCTGGGGCAAGCCTGGGGCTTAGCGCTGTCGATGCTGTTACGCGTTGCTCGTTAGCCTCACTTTTGAAGTTTAACCTCTGTCTGAAACACATGGTTTAAATCGCCGGTCTTCTTGGCATTGTAAGTTAATATCAATCTAGTTACGAAACAAGAAAGGCTTCGCTTTGTTTGTAATTTTATGCGCTGTTGTTCATCGGGCTGTGAGTCGTGATGATAACCTGCGCCTCCCAATAGCTTAGCTTGGCGGTGACATACAGTCGACGCTAACCCGCTTCAACACCATTAAGGATCATCGCAATTTTATATACAATCGCTTTAAGACTTGTCATTTCCCCTCCAAGTCGAGAATCTACTCCCCTCCGCATCGACTCGATCTCACACAGACATCAATCTACAATGCGTATCTCTCAGTTATTTGCTGTGGCTACTTGCGTCACCAGCGTTCTGTCATGTGCAAAGCATGATAATCACTATTCGCTTAGAAACAAGAAGCGACACATTGACCCTCGCGCCGAGCCCGGAAGTAAGGACTGGGCTTATGAAGCTTCATACAACTGGGGCCGAATCAACCCTGGTAGGAACATCTTCTCTCGATTCAATTGTCAGCTTGCTAATGGTTTGCAGATTACCATCTCTGCCAAACAGGAACTCAGCAATCACCCATTCCCATCGCGCTGAAACAAGGCCTATCCCTTGAACATCTGATCAAACAGTGGGACTACCCCAACGAGATCACCGGCAACTTCTTCAACTGGGGTTACGGTCCCGCCTTCACCGTCCAAAACGAAGATGGGATCTGGACCCAAAACCCATCCTTCAGCTTTGACAACGAAACGGTCTATCTGAAGGGCTGGCACATCCACGCTCCCGCCGATCACACAGTGGAACGTCATCGCTCAAGAGCAGAACTCCATCTCGTCCACGTCAACGAACAAGGCAAAGAGCGCGCTGTGCTCGCTATTCGTCTAGACCCAGGCAATAAAGAGAATAGTTTCTTGGCACAGCTGCCTAAGATGATTGGGTTCAATGAGACGGAGACTACTGAGGAGACGACGCTGAATCACAAGTTGCTTCTGGAGAGTGTACAGTATTTTGATGAGTTTTGGACTTATGAGGGGAGTTTGACTAGTCCGCCTTGTACGGAGGGGATCAGATTCTTTATTGCGAGGCAGATTATGTTTACTAGTGTGAAGCAGATGAGGGACATCTTGGGTGCATCAACTTATAGTGCGAGAGAGGAGCAGCTGGTTTGGCGTCATCGGATTAATGTGTAAGGCAGACAGACAGCAAGTCAAGCAAGAGATGGCGATAGGTTGAAGTTAAGCACAAATACAGCACATTGGTGGAATAGTCAGTAACAACATAGTGCATTTCAGATTTGCGTGTGCAAATTCCGAAGAGCTTTTCTGTATCCGAAACATCTAATATCTCTAACAACTGCTTACTTTTCTCCTTTCATTCTGAAGCCAGTTTTTAGTTGCCAATTTTGAAGCCGCCTGGCCAGTACTTCTGGAAAATTCGCAGGGGATCGTACTTGCGAGAAATACGCAGCAACTTCTGCTTATTCTTCTCACCATATCCATCGTAAATGTCCTGGAAACCAGCGGCGTCACCCATGTAAGTGAAAGAATCGTAGACACCCGCCTTCTGGGTAGCGTTGCCGATAGCATAAGTGACATCCTCGATCCACTTGAAGATGGCATCGTTGTGCTCATCGCCGCTCCACTCAACAACCTCGGCCCAAGCGATATAAGTGCCCTTCGTCTCTGTGTCCAGACCAAGGGCGTTACCACCGGGGTTGTACTTCTTAGAGGCCTTCTCCCAGAGAGATCCAATGGGCTGCCAGTCGATGGAAAGTGCCTTGCGGTCTTCCTTAGGCAGGATCTTGTACAACTCAGGCAAAGCGTCGAAGAAGACATCGTTAGAGATTTGAACGCCCTTGAGGATCTCCTCGTAGGTCTTGCCGACGGTGGTACCGGCAATAAATTGGTCGTTAATCTTGGGCAAGACTAGCTGTCCAGTCTCATCCGAAAATTCAGCGAGCGTCTGCTTCTTGAAGGTGTTGGAGATAGTAGGAATGTCGAAGAAAGGACGGAAGCACTCTGGTTCAGCATCCGAGTCGCTGTCGTAGAAGAGAATTGCTGCACCAATTGTGGTCTCCTCGTCAACGGCGATGACTTGCGGGACAATGTGGGCAAGGGGATCGGTGTTGAGGGCGGAAAAGTTGGCAACCGCCTGCATTATTGTTAGTCAGACAAATACAAACATCTTTGTGAAGTAACATACCTTGAGGAAAGCGGGGATATCCGCAACACTGTAAACACCAGCATAGACCTGATCAGATGGGAAAGTGGCAAGTCTGAACTTGGTCACGATACCAAAGTTGTTTGATCCACCCTTGAGAGCCCAGAAAAGATCGGGCTTAGAGTCTGCAGTAACAGAGATGACCTTTCCATTTGCATCAACAAGCTCATACTCGAGAACATTGTCAGCGGCCCATCCACGCTGGTTTCCGTGGAAGTTGACACCACCAGCCAGTAGAAGGCCAGGGACACCGACGGGAGACAGACGACCTCCGGCGCATGCAAGCTTGTGCTCGCCCAAGTAACGGTAGACATGACCCCAATCCAGACCAGGTCCAACCCAAACAGACTCCTTGTCCTCGGTCAACTCAAGAGTTGTAAGGTTGGACATGACGAAGAGGGGACCATCGTTGATGTTGTTCGCGCCAGCAATAGCCATATGTCCACCACCACGCACAGCAAAAGAAGTAAAGCCAGTGCTCATCAACTTAACAGCCTCGCCTACCTGCTTGGGCTCCGTAGGGCGGAAGACACAAGCCGGGTTAAGAATCTCATTGTTAGACCAGAAATTCTGCGCCTCATACTCATAAACAGCATCTTTGGGGGCGAAAGTGTTGTTAGGAAACAAAAGCTTGAGAGCCTCACACCCTGTATCCGATTGCTTGGTAACGCATTGCTCAGATGCATGTACGGACAGAGCCGCAAGCGACAACAGGCAGATATTGGTGAACATGGTGATGAAGGAATGTGAAGAGAATGTGATTGTTGGGCTGCGCTGCAGGTTTTGTGCGGATCGTGCATCGGCTTATTATCTATTCGCGGTAGGAGATTGTCGAACTAGTTCAACTGTAGAAAAAGGGTCCCGAGGGTTGTGGGGCGAGATAATCTAAAATCTTATGGAAGGTCTAGTAAAGGCCGTGCTATAAGGCTTGGTATAGCAAAATGAAGCGGCCAGAATGCGGGTTTAATTCGGCATCTAGTGTTCAGATTATTTCTTCATGTGGGCTCTTGGCAGGCAACTTTTCTGATTCCTAATGGCGGTGAATTTGTAGTAGCCACTCTCAAGTCTGTGGTAGCCACTTCGACCATTGCAATTGGAGAAGAAACGATTTAGTTCAGGCAAAAAGAGCTCCGCAACGCGCACGGTACCTGACTTTGAGCACGGTTCTCGAAACAGGCAATCATCTCCCAAGATCTATTTAATTCCGAATCTTCAATGCCGATCCGGAAATATTCCGGGGGTCAAGTTTGTCATTCCTCCGAAGCTAAAGATCGATTATTGGACGACGACAGTTCGCCCCGGGTTTTACGAGGTCCGGAAATCGTGTCAGGGATTTGATCTGCGGGGTTTATGAAATTGTGTATTATGATCTACACAGCTAATGCCGTTGAGTCTGGCTTGACCTTGTCTTTGTTTATGAACGACTTGACCTAATCCAGTAACTAAAAGGGCCTAAAAAGAGCTTGTATTATCCTTCAGCTCAACTCTCCTAATGCTTAGCCGTACTAGATAGCTTACTATAATAAATAAAACATTGAGAGACCATGTTATCCTTTCGCTGCATCTCATATAGTGAAACCATGGATGTTCAGGAGTGCAGTAGTTAGTCCCTCCCATGATCGCCAGCCTGCATGAAACACCTGTAAGCGAATCCTTCGCGCGGCTCCCCTGAACAACCACCTCGGCATCTTCGGCTCATCTGTCTGACATGTCACAAACCATGTCAAAGCGGCAGTTCTTCATCTTGCAAAAAACGTGGTAATATCCCAGCAAGCGCAATAACGTCATAGCCAGATTGCGGGATCATCACGTACATGGTGAAAGAAACACTTCTTACGTCCAAGCGCGGCGGTACTGTCAGTTGATCCGCAGGTTAGTTCGGACGAGCACCACTCAGGTACGCTGAACAAGCATTGCCTAGAGCTTAGTTCATGTCATTCAAACGCCGGCCTTGAGACTTATATAGCTTGATCCTCCCTGACTACGTTTTGCTTTTGTTTCGAGAGAATTGTGTTTTGGTGTTGACACAGCCTGCCGGATCATAACGAAATCATGTCCACAGAAAATGGAGTCATGTTTCCCATGGACCCACCGCCTGGAGTGGTCCGTGATATCAACCAGGTTCCTGCCGATGCTCCCCTTGTAATTGTCACGGCCATCTTCTTCCCACTTGCGACGATATGTATGGGCATTCGAGTTTATACAAGAGCAGCTATCGTATGCAAGCTCTCTTTCGATGATTGTAAGTTACCTTGTATCTGTGGACTTCACTCGCTAACTTGAATAGATCTTATGATGCTCTCTTGGGTATGTTCGGCCTTTGGTCTAAGGATTTGTGGAGATTCTAACAGTTGCCTCAGGTCTGCAATGTTCTTCTCGTGGGCTTTACACTTAATAGTATGTTCTGAACTCAACCAAATCTACACATGACTTACCAATTTAGTGACCAACTACGGAATGGGAAAACATCTATGGAACGTCCCTTTCACACCAGATCTATTCCCCCACTTCTCCCTCAACAACCTTCTCGCAGCCATCTTCTTCTGCGCAGCTACCGGCTTCGCAAAGGGCAGCATCCTAATCTTCTACCTCCGAATCTTCCCCATGAAAGCAGCCCGAATTGTCATCTGGACCGCCTTCGCCTTCATCATAGGCTACTCAACCGCCTCAGTCTTCGTCAACATCTTTTCTTGTAACCCTGTCCGAGGCTCTTGGGATCCTGTGGCGATGGCAACGGCAAAGTGCATCAACAGACCAGTATTCTACTTCTTACAAGCCGGACTAGGAATATTCGCAGATATTCTCACTGTCATAATTCCTCTTCCGTGGTTGAAGACTCTTATGCTACCCAAGAAACAAAAGATCGGAGTTGGTGTGCTTTTAACCATGGGTGCATCGTAAGTTCCCCAGCTTCGCTTATATACTCTATCTAACCGAAGCAGCGTTTGCATCATCAGCGTCATTCGGTTGCAATCTCTCAGTGTTTTGCTCAACAACCCAGATTTGACTCGTAAGTCTGAAGTTCGCTTACTTTTCGGACCGAACTAACGAGATTAGATAACACGGTCTTGGCATTGATGTGGTGCATTCTAGAATTGAACCTCAGCATCATCGGGGGTTCCATGGCTACTATCAAGCCTTTTCTTAGAATTGCTATTCCTCGCATGTTCAGCTCTGCTTATGGAGCGAGTGCGAATACTGGACCTGGTATTCATCTTGAGTCAAAGGACAGGACTGGGTTCCAGCGTTCCACGGGGACAAACTCGAAAGCACCACAGATTAGTATGCATGCGTATGCAGAAAGCAGTGAGGAGCTAGTTGCGTGATGAAGTATTTGAGATTCTTAGCAGAAATAAGCATTAATATTAAAGTATTACCATTTGAACTAGCCATGAGGTTGATTGCAGTAAGCAGCCGCTAACGCAGCCCTACCTAAATTCGCAAACCTTGATTCCTTTTCGGATTATGTTCAAGAATGTGGATTGTCTCATCAACCAATGAATTCGATTGATTATGACGGTTGTCTTAAGCTACGGCCATTTTTTCCCTTGGCGTACGCAAAGAGACTCGGCATCGCGGCAGCAAAGTCGTAAGCCAAGGCGCCGCAGGGGTAAACTGGAGCTTTTACTCCGTAGATAGTGGGTTAACTTCATGACGCGACAGTCACCCAATGCCATACAATAATTGAAGGATTGATTGAAACAGGATATCTTTAGACCAATCGCGTGCAGAAGAGAGTTTTTGTTACTGCCGTCATCATTGTGTTGTCGGGCGGGCGCGTCGATCATGGTAATGACTCGACTCAGATGACGACTTATACATGTCATGAGTTTGCACGAGTTACAGTATGACGTTCTCGGCCATTAGAATCGTCATTACACAAACAAAATAAACCTGCTATAGAATGTTACTTTGTAGGATATATATATTCTGCTTTAGACAGCCAAGAGAGCCACAGCTTGGCCATCAATCATCATCCTCACCTCATTCACCATGGCGTACCACGACAACACCGCATACAACGACTACGGCAGCACGTCTGAGCGTCCAACGGGTCTCTTGACTCGCTTCGTCCCCGATAAGCTCAAGCACTCGGGCCTCTACCGTTGGTTGCTCCGCTTGACGCGCATTGGACAATTCCTCTCCTCTGTCATCTCCCTTGGTCTTTTCTCCGCTCGTCTTAAGAAAGTCTGGAACATCGTCAATGTCATCAAGACACGTCGCGGCGTCAGCGCTGCCTTTGGCGCGGTTGAAGGTATCCTCGCCGCAGCTGTCTTGTACACTCTTGTCGGCATGATCCTTTCTCTGCTTCTCAAGGGTGGTGGCCCTAGATGGCTTCGCTGGTTGTGGGTCCTTTTGGATATTGCCTTTATTGGAGGTTTCATTGCTGTTTCTGTTCTTACGCGACCTAATGGCGGCCCGGCTGGCCCTGGACGATGTTATGATGCACGGGGTATTTCTGGTGTCTTCCAGGATAATTCCGATACCACGGATGATAACTGCAACTTGCCCTGGGGTACCTTTATTCTCGCTATTCTTAGCACGTAAGTCACTTTCTCACTTGATCTTGAGATTTTATAAACTAACCTCTCTAGTGTTATGCACTTTATCACTGCTGCCTTCCACGAGGTCCGTGAGCGCCGCAGGGAGCATCACGTCGAGAAGCACCCTGAGCCTGTTCACGAAGACCCTTATGTCCAGCAATCCCACGTTCCTCAGCCCCATGCTCAGCAAGGTTATCCCGCACAGCAGAACGTTCAACCTGGCCATGTCCAGCAGGGCCACGTTGGCAACAACAGGGCGGCCTACTAAGCTCCTCACATTGAAGTGAAGACTTATCGGACAAAATAACACCGTTTCAATCACGAATTGAAACTATAAATGACAATACTGGCTTTTAATACCATGTACAAATACTTATCAAGAGAAGGAGGTGTTGGTAGGGTCTTGGAAGCTGAAGGAAGTTGAACTGGGGTGGATACCATGATGGAGGGGATGATGAAAGAAGGATATAGAGCACATAATGACCTTAATGTATATTGGAAATTGTTTCTGTTTGATAATAACTATCGAGTTAGATCCCTGCATAACATCCTCTGTGAATTAGTTCAATTAGGTGGTTGGCATGTTGAAGTGAAGGTTGGTGAAGGAGCGCCTTGCGATCAGATAATGAAGATGATAAGAGATAAAGATAAGGGATGAACGATAAACGATAAGGGATTTAGTTGCATTCGGATGCTAGAGCGGGGCGTCTTTCTGTTTAACGTCCAATTGTATGGCAGTAACATGCAAATTATTGCTACTTTGGGCTAGATTCATCTCGGGTAAGCGCTTGAAAACGGCGACATTAGAAGAATGGAACGATTGTGGCCAATCACACTGCTGTCTTTTCAACGGAACACTCTTCAAGATTTCTTTAATAATTGTGTTCGCGATTCAAGTTACAATCTTCAATAAATTCCAACATCGGAATGCAACACCAATATTCACCTTTTGTGTATATCTCAACATAATTCAATAAAGTACAGAAATTTAATTAATATTATGATCTATGTTAACAGATCCCTTCATCTAGTTTCTACACCAAAATACTCAAACAATACTTTTCCTCCAGGGTAGCTCTGTCGCGACTGAGCGCATGGAGAAGTCGCGTCTGGAAAGAGCGGACTCGGTCCGGTCCGGTACGTACCCCTGCCCAGGACGGACATGCTCCCCGCGCAATCAGAGCCGGATTTAACTCCATGGGGAAATGTTCGGAATTGTATCATGACGATACGCGGGGATAAAGATAACAACGTATAAAACACCATGATTCAACAATCCAATTCACATATAAACAGCGTTCCTTGAATTCATCTCTATCATTTTGTGCGTCTTTCAGTTATTTCAATGACCAAGATGACTCTTCTCTCATCAAGCCCCAAAGCTGCCCGTACGTCCCCTGTAACAACCCCAGCCCTTGATACTTACTGACATACCCAGCAATCGTGGTCAACGGGACTTCCTTCGCCCTCAACGGCAAAAATGTCTCGTACCGTTTCCACGTCGATTCTGAAACGGGAGATCTTCTCCTAGACCACTTCGGCGCCCCAGTAACAGAAGACCCCATCGCCCAAATCAAGTCCAACGGCGGCGGCTGGTCCACCCAAGCCCATCTCCGCCGTGAATTTCCCGACCTGGGCCGAGGCGACTTCCGCACCCCAGCAGTCCACATAAAGCACGTAAAGGGCTTCACCGTGTGTGATTTCAAGTACAAATCTCACAGCGTCATCAAGGGTAAACCTGCTCTTGAGAAACTTCCTTGTACTTTTGGTGCAGAAAAGGATGTTGAGACGCTTGTGGTAACGTTGCAGGATGAGCATAGTTCTGTGACGGCTGAGTTGAGTTACTCGGTTTTTCCTATGCTTGATGCTATTGTGAGGAATGTGAGGGTTGTTAATAATAGTGATGATGAGATTGCTGTTGAGAAGTTGGCTAGTTTTTCTGTGGACTTTCCCAATGAGGAGTATGAGATGTTGCAACTGCAGGGAGAGTGGACTAGAGAGTGCAACAGAACTCGCCGAAAGGTTGAGTACGGAACACAAGGGTAAGTCCACATCACCTCAAGCAATTTCTTCGACTAATGATGTGCAGATTTGGAAGCACGACTGGATACTCCTCTCACTACCACAATCCCTTCCTCTCAGTCGTATCCCCCACAACAACAGAATCCCACGGCGAAGCCTGGGGTTTCTCCCTCGTCTACACAGGCTCCTTTAACGTCGAAGTTGAAAAGTCCCATCAAGGCCTCACCCGGGCAGTCATCGGCATGAACCCCTGCCAACTCTCCTGGCCCTTGAAACCCGGCGAGACTCTCCAATCACCAGAGTGCATTTCGGTCTTTTCCAACCTCGGTATCGGTGAAATGTCGCGCAAGTTCCATCGCCTCTATCGTCAGAACCTCATTCGAAGCAAATACGTTTCCCAGCCACGACCAGTCTTGTTGAATAGCTGGGAAGGTCTTTACTTCAATTTTGACGAGAAGACGATTTACAAACTTGCGCAGGAGACTGCCAAGTTGGGCGCCAAACTGTTTGTCCTTGATGACGGCTGGTTTGGGGATAAATATCCTCGTGTCGATGACCATGCTGGTTTGGGCGATTGGGTTGCCAACCCCAAGAGATTTCCCAACGGACTGGGCTCTCTTGTGGATAGTGTCAAAAAACTCAAGGTTGCTGATTCTGAAGAGAACTTGCAGTTTGGTCTGTGGGTTGAACCTGAGATGGTCAACCAGAAATCTGAGCTCTACGAACAGCATCCCGAGTGGGTTCTTAGCGCAGGAACATACACACGCAGTGAGACCCGTCAACAACTCGTCCTCAATGCAGCCCTTCCTGAAGTCCAAAACTACATCATTGATTCAATGACCAAGATCCTTGAATCTGCGCCTATCAGCTACATCAAATGGGACAATAACCGTGCCATGCACGAAAGCCCCACGCCAAACAACCACCACGCTTACATGTTGGGTATTTACCACGTCTTCGAGGTTCTAACAACTCGCTTCCCCGATGTTCTTTGGGAAGGCTGCGCTTCTGGTGGAGGCCGTTTTGATCCTGGTATCTTGCAGTACTTCCCTCAGGTCTGGACGTCTGATAACATGGATGCTTATGATCGCATTCATATTCAGTTCGGTACATCGTTAGTCTACCCACCTTCAGCGATGGGCGCACACGTCTGTTCTGCCCGAAATGATGTCACAGGACGATCCCTACCCATGCGCTTCAGGGCTCATGTCGCCATGATGGGCGGTTCCTTCGGCTTTGAGCTCGATCCTGATCACACACCCGAGGAAGACAAGGCGCAGATCCCAGAGCTCATCGCTCTTGCGGAGAAGGTCAACCCTATTATCATCAACGGTGATTTGTGGCGCTTAGTCTTGCCTGAACACTCCAACTTCCCTGCTGCCATCTTTGTCTCGGATGATGGAAGTCAGGCTGTGCTTTTTGCGTTCCAGATTAGATCGACTACTGTGACGAACTATCCTTTGTTGAGATTAGCTGGTCTTGATCCTGCTGCGAGGTATAAGCTTGATGGTGGGGATGTTTATTCAGGTGCTACGTTGATGAATGGCGGTATTCAGTATCGATTTGGTACAGATTATGACAGTAAGGTGGTTCTGCTGGAGAGGGTTTAATCTGTGGTATAACGAACTTTTAAAATAAATTAAAGAAATGCTATGGGAGTATCAATAGTGGAAATGAATTTGGAAATAAGACAGAGGTCCAATCTGTGTCAGTAGACTCAATCAAAAGACAACCCAATATCAGGATCGAACGCCTCACAAGTTATAGTGCCATCATCCCAAGTAGTCGTCGCAACTGGCGTACTCAAATCCAACAAGTCAAGACCATTCTCAGGCACCCAAGCCAAAGACTCAACAGAACTCTCACTCTCCTCCGAAACCTCCTCAACAATCGCATTCCTTGCATCACCAAGCATGTCCCACTGCAGATCAATATGTGCATTCGGATCTGACAACGCAAATAATGTCTCGGAGTGTTTAAGCAAATTGGGAAGTAGATGTGATTGTGATCCTCGGACAGTGGACAAAGCGTGGATAACTACCGAGAGTAAATCTCGAGGACCGTTATCGAGAGCGTTGTATGACCAGCCTGGTAGTTGCGCTGTATCAGCAAGACTGACTCCGACATCAAACAATTTCTGCTCCTAGAGAAATGTCAGTAAAACTCAATGAAGAAGTATATGTGTCTCACCATCCCAATACCATGACAATCCTTAGACTTGGTCCCCACAGATCCTAAAGCAGCCATAATAATCTTTCCCGCATCCATAGGCAGGGCAGGCGGAAGCAACAATCCAAATCCAGAAGCAGAAGAAGGATTCTGCCCAAACGCTATCCTCCACATCGAGATCCGAAGCCACTGCTGTGTAATTAGCGTGTCGAAGCGTTGGCTCTCAATGATGGATTGTTCAGGCTGGACGCTGCATAATTTATCGTTGATGGTGTTGACGAGTTTTAAATCTTCGAACCGGCGATCATCGTTCTCTGGTTGCCATTCATATAATGAGTATGGAAGGGATTCGAAGAGGCGGATGTGGTTTATGAAGTCGTGCATTACGACGGGGCAGTTGGAGTCGACTACTTGGGGTTTGTTGACGGTGCTTCGGAGCATGACTGATCTTCGATGTTGGAGAGCAAAAGTTCTAAGTCTGTCAGCCTCAATTACAATAGTTGCAGGAATTGGCTGACGTACCGTTCTGTAACGAACAAGAGCCAGAATACGCGTCTCCTCTTCTCGCGTTCTTCATCGGGTAGCCCGTAATACCCAGACTCCCGAGTAAGATCAAGGGCTTGAGCAAGGGTAATACTCTGATTGAGATAAAACCACGCATGCCGCGAATCGTTCAGATTCCCATAACTCGCAAAAAGGAAAAAAGAAACGAGGATAGAATCCAGACTCGTATCATCAATCACACTATACTCCCGAAGGCAATTCTCAGCAAGCTTCACCAAGACATCCCCATCCAATTGAGGCTCGGGTGGAATCTCAGCATTGAGTTCATTGTCAGAACCATCAATGCGTTTGTCGAGTCGAAGCTGCATTCGTGTAGCAGCGCATATCGCTAGGATGAGAGCGTATCGTGATGGTGGCAGTTCGTTTAGGCGGGCTGCGTCGGCGAGGATGTCATCGTCGACGACTGGCATTATTGGGTAGAGAAAGCGCTGGAAGAGTTGGATGTGGGCGGTGAGGGATTGGGACATGCGTTTGCAGAGGTCTTCTGTTTCGAGGATTGAGTCATTGGATAGGATTGGGATGTCTGGTCCAATGTGTTGAGTGTCGTCTAGATCTGGTTGTGAGATTGGAATTGTCCCTGGCAATGGTTGTTGTTCTTGTGCCTGAGTCTGTTGTGTCTCTGCTTGTGACTGTGCCTGTGTTTGTGTCTCTGTCTGTACCCATGTCTCTGTTTGTGCTTGGGACTCGGACTCGCTTCTGCTCGGCCCAGTCTCCCTCGGCGTAACAATCTGAAACTGGAACCCATCACCCCCAAGACCCTGTCTCAACTGCGCCTGTCGTCTCCCTTGACCCTGCTTTGGACCTTTCCTCCGAATACTATGCCGATACTGACACCGAAGATCCCCGATGCTACAATTCCTGCAAGGCAAGCCACGATCACACTTGACCTTGCGGAATCGGCAATTATCGCAGACTTGGCTGCGCTTTTCCTGTACGGTAGTAGACATTATAATTGGGCCGTTGTTTGTGGTTTGCTTAATGGAGATATAGTCGGCCGATGCGGGCGTCATTTGCTTTTTGCTACCTTCCTATTCTCGGTCCGATGAATACAGCGGGGTTACATTGACCAATCCAAAGCCAGAAACCATCGTCGCATCAAGCCGAGGGCTAAGCTTTTCATCAGGAAGGTCCAACTGGACTTTTCCTAATGGGGTAATTTTCGGATCGTCAGAGAGTCAAACGATCAACTCTCCCCACGGGGCGAATTCTGCATTCCCCATGGGGATGAGAAGCAGGAGACGGTGAACTAGGAAATAGATCCGAAGTGATTCTCCATTATATAACCTCACGATGCGACCCTGATACAGCCAAGATCATCAGAATCAATCTGCATCTGCATCTCAATCACTATCACCGACAAGATGGGCAAAGAAACTCTCGATACTTCTGTCTCTCATGCTGAGGACTACGATGTCGAAGCACCCCGCAAACCAGCTCAAGATACCACCGATCAAGCTCGTCTCGGCGCCGAAGCTGAACACAATCTTCCTCCTCTCCAAGCCGTCCGCAAATACCCATGGACAGTAGTATGGTGTCTCGTCGTCTCCATGTGCGTTGTCATGGAAGGCTACGATACCAACCTGCTCTCCAACTTCTACGCCTACCCTGCTTTCGCGAAGAAATACGGTCACTGGAATGAAGATACAAACAACTACCAACTTTCTGCTCCGTGGCAGGCTGGTCTTGGTAATGCTGCAGGTGTCGGTGCGTTCTTTGGAACACTTCTGAATGGTTACCTTGTTACCAAGTATGGCCACATCAAGGTCCTCATTGCTTCTCTCGTTGCACTGAGTTCTTTCATCTTCATCGTTTTCTTCGCGCCCGATACAAAGGTCCTTCTTATTGGACAGATCCTCTGTGGTCTGCCCTGGGGTGTCTTTGCTACCACCGCGCCTGCCTACGCCTCAGAAGTCCTGCCCATGTCTCTTCGAGTCTACATGACTAGTTGGACAAACATGTGCTTCATTATTGGACAGCTCATCTCAGCTGGTGTCATGGCCGGTCTCGTCAACAAGCCCGCACCCTGGGCATACCGCATTCCTTTTGCTCTGCAATGGTTCTGGCCCGTTGTCTTAATCCCCATCCTCTGCTTCGTTCCCGATACACCTTGGCACCTCGTTCGAGCCGGCCGCCACGACGACGCTCTCAAGAACCTCCGACGCCTTCGACCCAACGCTACCGAAGAAGAACTGAACGATGCTCTCGGCCTGATCGTCTACACCAACAATCTCGAGGAGAAGCTTTCGGTCGGTACTTCATACAAGGATTGTTTCCAAGGCTTTGAGCTTCGCCGAACCGAAATCGCTGTTGTTGTCTTCGCTGGTCAGGTCCTTTCTGGTCTGAACTTTGCCTACAACTCTACATACTTCTTCCAGCAGGTTGGCCTTGACACAAACACGACCTACCACCTCAACGTCGGAGGAAACGGAATGGCTCTGTTCGCGACTATTATCTCTTGGGTCGCCATCATGCCCTACATCGGTCGACGAACAGCCTACCTGTACGGTATGTTCACTATGGCTATTGTCCTCTTCATTATCGGCATCCTCAACACCCGCACCGAGAACAACACTATCGCCATGAGCCAAGCAGTCCTTACCCTCGTCTGGACATTCGTTTTCCAACTCTCAGCCGGTCAGCTGGGTTGGGCCCTCCCCGCCGAAATTGGTTCTACCAGACTCCGACAGAAAACCATTTGCTTGGCCCGTAACGGTTATGCTCTCACCAGTGTCGTCGCTGGTGTTCTTCAGCCATACTTCATGAATCCTACCAAGTGGAACCTCAAGGGCTACACTGGTTTCATCTGGGGAAGCACTGCTTTCTTGACCTTTGTTTGGGGATACTTCCGTCTCCCTGAGACCCGAAACAGAACCTTCGAGGAGCTTGATATTATGTTTGCTAAGGGTGTTTCTGCGCGCAAGTTCAGCTCTTACAAGGTTGATTCGTTCAATGAGGCGCATGAAGCTGTCCAGCAGACTGAGGCCAAGGCTTAGTAGTAGAGCTGGGTATCATGAGAAATGGTGAAGGTGATGATGATTTATGCTATCTAGGATAGGGCTTGGGCGTTGATTTGGTGGAAAACAGTTTGGTTAAAACGGCTCCACACTATCTTTAATACAATGAGTTCATCGTATAATACTTCATCTCTGATGTGACTGTAGAGTCATTCGCCAATCAATGATCAGCCTCAGGTACATCGCTCTCTCCAATAGTGATTCTAGGCCCTTCAAAGTTCTTCCGTCCGTCAACAATCCACTGAATAAGCGAAATAACAATGATGACTCCAAAAGCAACGACACAGTAATTCATGGTAGTTCCATCCACAGGCAGCGCAGGAGGAAACAAGAAAAGAACCGTCGTGACAATAGTATAGACCAACCCAATGATGTTTGTCGTCCATCCAAGCCAATTAGGCAGCTTGAAGGCTCCCTCAGGCAACTGTGATCGTCCCGTGCAAACATGCAGAGCAATGGGTATACCGTAACTCAAGCCCAAAGCCACCACAGACGACGCAATGATGGCGTTGAAAGCGACAGTCGAACCAAGGTAAATGCACCCAAACACGACAACAATAACGACATTCAGGTAAAGCGCGTTCATGGGAACACCAAGCGTCGGATGAACCTTCCACCAGATACGCGACGCAGGAAGCCCACCATCTCTCGCGAAAGCAAACATCATACGAGATGAAGTTGTCATGACGGCGATCGCAGCAAAGACCAGACAGAGAAGAGGAAACATGAGAAGGCAGATAGCTCCGACTTTGCTGTCTGTCGCAAGATAGAAGATCTCAAGTAAAGGTCCAGCAGTAGATCCAATTATTCTGTCTGCATTTCCGATGCCGCCGGAGACGAACAGTACCACGATGAGGAAGAGGAAACCCGTTGAGATGCCGATGTATTGGCAGTACAGCATAATCTTTGGACCTTCCATGGCGGCATTCGGAATTTCCTCAATCATATGGGCCACGGCATCGAAACCAGTGAGACCAAGACCGCCTTGAAGAAGGCCAAGAAGCCAAGCGATTCCATCAGGCCAACCCGTAGTATTGATGAAAGTCGCAAACACGTACTTGGCAGTAGCATACTCAGGCGCTGCACAAGCAAGCACAGTAATAGAAATGATGAAGAACCCAGCAATACTCCAAACGAGCGCCAGGCCATTAATTCTCGGTAGGAGCGAGTGCATAAAAGCATTAGTCGCAAAAGCAATAAACGCGATACCAAGATAGATCAAGAACTGATGCCATCTCTGAAACGCATAGTCAGGATGAAGAAGTGAAATAATGTTGATGATAAGGGTACTCGACAACGAACAATTCGTCGCAACAAGACAAGCCCAACCACTAAGATTTATCCACCCTGTAATCCAAGACAGAGGAATCTTAAGTGAAGCAGGCGCAATGGTAGCAACCCAATGATATTGACCTCCGGATGTTGGTTGTGCAGATAGAAATTCCGCAAGACTGGCTGCGAGGGATAAATTGCAGATACCAGCTGTGACAAGACCCCAGATAACTGCAACTGGGCCACCGGAAGGGAGAGCGAGGGAGAGCGATGCTGCGAGGGCGGTCCAAGAGTTGAGGATTGCAAAGGCGAGGCCTAGCATTGTCCAGCGGCTGAAGTTGCGCTTGAAGGACTGGGAGTGACCCAGTTGGGCGAGTTGATAGTCATCGATGTTGGTAGTCTCTTTGATACTCATTTTGACATGATAATTAAACAAGATACTGCCAAGAAAAGAATATGTGATGGGGATAAGCTTACACTTATACTTATCTCTTAATATCGGACTTGACGGATGCAGCACGTGCCGTGTTCGCCGACGCTAACGGATTGCAATCGCGGGGAAGATGCCTCAACATCTGATTCGATAGTTTCAAGTCACTAGACCTATCTAATTGGCTTGGTATCCACCGTTATCAAAACGCGCGAAGGGTGAGAGATAATGGCTGAGATGGACGCCGCTTATTGGCCTGGATTGACGAAGGAGCTGCCTAATTGATCGTGACAAAAAGTGCTAGTTAACTACCCAATGCGGTATCAATTTGGAGACTGAGATATCTCGTCATTCGCACGAGAGAGGTTTCAACCAGTAGAATAATGTATCGATTGTAAGCATGCCTAACCATTCAGGCAAGCTCTAAAAGTGAAGTTTCATGGAAGAGATCATACGATCAGCCGTCAATAGGTGGAGTAATTTGACGTTTCAGAGATTTCGAGCCTGGCAAGGGTCAATAACATCCATCCCATTGGTCCGACTGCTAACTTACTCCTTGTGGTCCTTCTTACTACACTTGTCAGCTGCCTTTAATTCAGCCGCTTCCCTCCATTCAGTGGTGCAGTTCCTCCAAAGATCCTCTCCAGCACTCTTACCTTCAAGGGCCTTTCGCTCAGCCGATTCGTGTGGTTCAGTAGTGGCTTCTTATTGGTCCTCAGCCACCTTTACAGCAGCCTCAAACTGCCTTCTGGCGCCTTCTCCAGCTTCAATAGTACCAGCTATCATCGTCCTCTTTTTCTCCAAAGCCTTCATGTCTCTATGTAGAGGACTGTAAAGAAGCGATTGGAGAATACCGCATTGTAGCTCAGGTCTCCTATTTCGCATGACGAACGGGTGATATTCCTCTCATGATCGGGCAATGGCAGAGGCTCGTGATGACTTGTTGGGAAATCACTTAGATACCGATAATCGGCCTCAACAAGCAGAAACCCTACAGTATTGACAGGATAGCTGCTAGGTCCGGATAATTGGCGAGAGGAGTCCCGTTGGTTATAGGCGATTCACAGTAGACCTCTGCAAGGCTTCTTGAAGCTCCGGTCTTGTCGATAATGCTTCCCACGCCTGTGTGAAGGTGAACCACTGACGTTCTCGCTTGTGGGACTCGGGCCAGTCGTCAAACTCTCCAGTTACTGTGCCTTCAAAAAAGTGGTATCTTAACCGGTCTTTTGTCGATTTTGGTGTACGCTTTTCATCAATGTCACCAAGGTCACAGCTTATCTGAACAGTGATGCCAGCTTCCTCCCAGGCCTCTCGTTCAGCAGCCTCCTGGCAAGTCTCATCTGATTCCCAGCCACCTTTAGGCAGGACCCAGCCTTTGCGACGAGTAGACTGAATCAATAGCACATAATTTTGATCGGAGGTAAGAGGCACAACGCCAGCGATGAGACGTTCACCCTTGGTGTTGTAGCCTATAATAGGAATGGCATGTCAGTAAGAAATTCCACAGATGAATGGGTAAAACAATGCGGTAAAGAAAGAAATAAATTGCCGCTCAAATATTTGTGGTACGTTATGATAGTGGTCATCACACCATGTAAAGGCAACACTCGAATGAATATGCCCAAGCAGAAATTCATGCACTGCGCATGATGTAAAAGACTCACGTTGCTTGCTTCTACCCACTCGTGACTCCATTGAACGGCCACCGCCTGAATCGCCAGAGGCAGAACTCGACATATTAGTGGTATCTCGAACCTCAGATTCCGTCTTCCCTTGAACTATGTTTACGGCCGCCTCGAAGTCTCTTCTGTCGACTTCCTCAACTTGGCTGCGAGTGAAACCTTCAGCCTCTCTCCAGTCTTCGGCAGCCTTCATATTGGCTTCGGAGCCAAGCTTAGCCTGCTCTATAGCCTCTTCCACGTGCAAGTCTTGGGCATGTTTGCCTTGTAGTTCCTTTTCCTTCGTCTGGTGCTCGGCCTCTCGCTGAGAATCCATACTTTCCTGGGATGCATTGTCTGTCTTTGATCGACTCCTTGTAACTTTATGTTCGCTTAATGAAGTTGCCAAAGAGAACCTCACTAGCCTTCCTAGTGGTCGTTTTGCCTTCGGGTCGCTGCTGGCGGATTCGACGGAAGCTGTTGCAAGTGGGGCAACTTTAAAGTCGTCCATATCAACGTCATCTTCGCCGGGTTCCAGATTCGTCTTGGCCTCTCTTGCAACGGGCTTGCTGGCTTCAAGTCTTTGTTTGAAGGTCGTGCTGGTGTCCTCGACCTCCCTTAAGCCCTCAAGGTCTTTTTCCCGATGTATCCAGGCAGCTAATACTTCGGCTTCTAATTTATTCATTCTGGATATATTGTCGTTGTCTTCATCCTGAACTTCATCATTACCCTTCTCATCTCCAGCGTCGGTCCGATTGTTCACGTTGTCGCTATTGATTTCATACCCTGTATCTGGCAAGGTAAAGAGCGCGAGGTCCTCGAGATGCTGTCCTATGTGCTTCTCATACTGCTCCTCAGAACTGACATTAAAACCGAAACAAAGTGGGCATTGACCTTTGGCCTTCGCTGCATTGTTGAAGCAGCTTAGGTCACCCAAGGCATCTACATTGTCGGGAGACATGTCATGCTTGTGCGATACCTCGACATGCTGTTGAAAGTATTCAGCTTTGTCGAACTCCATATTGCATCCGAACGGACACTGCCATGATTTCCAATGCTCTCGCTTCATGTGCATCACCCACTCGCTGCGCTGCATATACAGATGTTCTGATGTTTTGCAAATATCTGAGAGACATACATAAGGTCGAAGGTCTCCAAAGACGTGTTTCCTTTTACAATGTCAGCGTAAATAACTACCTCCATCTGTCGGACAATGAACATACTTCCAGGCATGTCCCGTATCAATTGACACTACCATGTGACAGAATGGACACTTGAATGGTCTACCCTTGTGCTCGTTTGGGATTGAAGATACTCGCAGCCATGGTGAATCGTGCTTTGCGGTGGCATGCGAAGGTGCTGACGCAGGAGAACCACCATCATCCGCTAGGCCGACGGGGCTTGATCGTGCCTCATCTGCCTCTTTGAGATGCTCGGGGACTGATGAAGCCACCATTGTCGCCTGCTTATTCTCGATCTCTCCCTCCACTAATCCTTGGGCCAGTCGATTTACACACGCCTTCTGGTACTCGAAATAAAGCCGCCGGCGAGCCATAGCTCTTCCAAGTCTATCTGACAGGTTTCTGCTCACGTTTTCGAAGCGTTCTCGGACGTGCTGGGTATCCGAATGCACATATGACTCGAAAAGGCTATCTTTGTCCCGAGCTAGGAACTGACTGTAATGTGGTGGATTGCTTATTGTGGGAGAAAGCCGAAGGAGACAGGATATTACGTGGGCAATCTCATCAAGTGTCTTCGCACCCTCGGATTTATCAGAATCCTGATCATCGTTGAAGTAGTCGGCCAGGTCATTTTCCACTTGGTCGTAGCTGTCGCCAGCAGTATCGGGGCCTTGCTCCTGATTGGCAAGGTGCACGCCTAAGTACTGATTGAGATATTTGCGTTAAAGCAGGAAAGTGGAAGCAGATACCTCGTTCGATGGAGCTGCACAGATCACTGAGCAAAGAGATGACCAGCTTGCGGATGTGGGACGCATAACGTAACTTATATTCAAGAGACCGGAGCCCAGAGCCATGGTGCGCTCCTAAGTTGCCAACCCAGAGCTTGAATCTCGATAGATAAAATCTGGCCTGTGAAGCCTGGGAATGGTCGTCCTCCAGCGCCAAGGTGAGCGACTCAAACAAGGACAGACTGCGAGTTACCAAGATGGGAATTCGGAGTTCCGTGGCGGCATTAAAATCACCTTCCATTCTTTGGTATTCATCACCGGGGGTAGAAGTATTTTGTTGGAGATGAGTGCGGTCAATCATTTGGCTTTCACATTGGTGAACGAGAATCCGACTTCACAGTCGCGTTTGTTAAAAGCTTGTTTTTGAGAAATAGCTCATACGAATATGTGTCCTCATATGATTGGATGCGGTGACTACGGTGCAGCATTTATTGGCTGTTCTTTGGACGTGGTGCGGGGGGGCACTTACGAAATATCTTACAACACACAACGAACTTGATCACTCATTAATGTACCGAATTCCATGACAACACCATGTCCGGCTTCGAAGTTGTAGGTGTCGTACTTGGCGTCCTACCACTAGCTATCGAAGCCCTGAAATCATATAGGGCCATCCTTTCGCGGATTCGAAGTGCAGACCGTGACTTGAGGGCCCTCATTCAGGACCTAGAAACAGAAAGAGTTCGCCTTCAAACAACATGCGAGGTACTGCTTGATGGAATTGCGCCATTATCACGCATTGACGATATAGTTAATAAGCCTTTTGGACCAGAGTGGAAACAATTCGATGCCAACATTAGGGGGCGCCTATGGACTAGTATGGACACGTTCAGAGACAATGCCAGAGAAATGCAAGAGGCGGCTGAGGAACTAAGTGAGAAGCTGGGCCTCAACGCTGATAACCAGGTAAGCATATTGCTCTGCCTAATGGATGCAAGTGATGTTAGCTAATTCACCGAGTTTAGACCAAGCTGAACAGCACAACAGCAATCCTAGACGAGTACAGGAAAAGAGCATCCTTTTCTTTGAGGAAAAGAGATTATGAGACTATTATCTCTCGCATAAAGGCAGCGAACTCAGTCATGCGGGACCTGGCAGACGACAACCGCAAACTTGAGCCCAGCAGAAAGCGACGGTCGCAGACCAGGGTCACCAAACTTCTTCGGGGCTTATCTCAGAGTATCTTTGACGCCCTGAAGACTGCAGTCACGTGTGGATGCGTCCATCCCCACGACCTGTGTCTTGAGCTGGTACCGAGGACAGCTGTCCTTGTCCCCACCGATGCCGAGGACGAATTGGCTACGAGGCTCAACTTCCATCTGATGCTGGGGTCATATGAGAGCTCGGGTAATGGCACAAAGCCCTCTGTTCAGATCACAGGAGGTGCCAGGAATCTGGAACGACTGCACCGATGGGATAGTTTCCGGTTGCAGCTTCAGCCCAGCATTGAACCAAATGCAGATAAGACTTCATCATTAACTATCCCTTCCAGTGAAAGCAGACCTAAGTCCCCACGACCAAGAGTCCGGTTTAGTGGGATATTTGGGTCCTCATCGAAGCTAGAGTCGACATCCTCAAAAGAGGCTCCGGCCGTAGGCTCAAGGAAGACTACTAACATTGGAACGCCACTGTTGACACCTACGACTGCACTACCTGTACTCAGTGCGGATCTATGCCAGGCTATAGCGGCGTGGCATAAAGGGCAAAAGAACCTAGAAGTCCCATGTTGTGGATATATCGCGGATCCTCATCGGACATTTGGTCTTTACCCACAGAGCTATTACCCAGCACCCAGCCCGATTGTCACGTTGCGGCATCTACTGATGGCCTATGATGAAAGTCGAGAGTATGATCTCTTGGAAAAGCTGAGAGTTGCGCTGGCTATCTCGATGAATATCCTCTATTTATATACAACCCCTTGGCTAGCGCGAATCCTGAGTCTGGATGACATTGTATTCTTTCAGGAAAGCCAGAAGACACCAGTCCCATCCTCGACGACTTCTTCAACGGGAACGTTCGTAAAGGTCCGTGTGGAAACGGTTCCTTCGGAAGCTTTACCCTCCAGAACGCATCGCAAAGCTAGCAACCCAATTCTACTGTCTCTCGGTGCTATGCTTATTCAGATAATGACCGGAAGACCAGAACCAGCATTAGCCATGACAACGGCTTCAAATGCAGATCTTGCATTTATATTGGAGAAGCGGAAAGCCGGCCTTCAGTTGAGGGACAAGGTGCTGGAGGAGGTAGGGGAAAACTATTTGCTGGCAGTGGAGTGGTGTCTGAATAACGTATTGGGGATCATGGGGCTGGAGGATGAAGAGTTTTGTCAGAGCTTCTATGAAGGGGTCATTCTGAGGCTGGAGAAGGATATTCAACAGTTGAGCAAGTGCTATTAGCTATCGCTATGTGAACTAGCTATCAAAACACTTAAGTAAGCTTTTCGGGCATCTTATCTGCAGATGTATCACTAGCCAGGCCTAAACAAAACGCATTTACGAAGGCTATTTAACTACACTTCAAACACTATAACTCCAATGCTCATACGGCACCTTCTGTATGATCTTGCTCTAATACTAATGTTTTGGCTGGATAAAATGCGCTGTTTATTTACCTCTATGCATTTTCTTTTCCTCTTCCTTCCACCAACATTAACACATCACAAAGCCACTCGAGTCACCACAACAGTCAGCATCCACAACAGCCATCTCTGAAAAAAAAAAAACGGTCAGCTCCTCGGCCGTATTTACGACTAACTGCCAAACAAGTCGACCCACTGGCAGACAAGGGCCGGATACTCAACCAACTGGCTCTCCAAGATATCAGAATTAGTCACGCGACGGTCGAGGCAAAGAACACACCGTTGGTTCATGTTGGGTCAATCCTATATCGCTTGAAACATGCATGTTGTGGGGTACCGATATTTTTGGAGTCGTGCCGTTTAAGACTTGAATGAAGATGCTGCGATGATGTATGCAGCCCAACTACTAACTAGCCGACCCGACTGCCAAGGAAGCGGAATAAAAGTAAACGGAAGGAAGGCCCGACGCAGCGAAACACTGTACTCTAAGCTCACCGAGGACGAACAGAAAAATGGTGCATAGGGGGTCATTCATCATCATTTATTTCCAATTGCATGACGAACCTTTGGGACTCGTCTGGATCGTGTCGTAAGAACCAACACGAAGCAAAGGCTTGCGCGGCAGAAAAACAAACGATATTTCATTGGTGTGTTGGTTCACAAATATTCAGGATTGTCCAGGACATAATATATAATAGCGAAAATCAGATGTTGAGACGGCGCAGATGGAACTTTTGCAGAGCTTGGACAAGGATCAGCTGCGCCCCTGGACACTCCGCCACCAGCGGCCCGCTTCGGACTCATGGCTATGAGTAGAATACAACGCTGTGTTGGTTGAGCCTTGTCATGTTCACATGAGGCACAGCCTCGACCAACGCCTATTCGGTCACGAGTGCGTGGCATTTTCCACTCCAAGTCATTTGTATGGTCTTGGTAAAGCAAGGTCACTTAAATTTAACTCACGGGTGAACCATATTTGGTTCCTTGTCGACCGCATGCGATATACGTTTTTTTTTTTTAAAAAGAATCATGCAACTTGCATCTTCTTTCGATGAATTCTCCAAATACGCCCGACATGTCGTCCATCTCGGTCACGACCACGGCCGCAGCGCTATTAGCTTTGACTACACCATTTCAACAGCCGACTGGCTGTGATTCACATTTCATCACCACAAGTCTTATATCAACTTATCTTGACGGCGATACGTACACAGTACCTTTTATTGTTTCGGAACGGGTCAACTCATGCTATCCATCTGGTTGGGACTCTGTAGTGCCAGAGAGTCGTCTCTGCTTTAGCCCTGCTGTATGTCCCAGCGGCTGGACATACTATAGCATGGAAGAGAACAGACAGGGAGCTTCGACAGCCTACTGTTGCGATAGGTTAGTTTGCACATTCGCACTAGCGACGTCTTCACCTTCAGCTTTCTAGTTCAAGATACTGATGCTAACCATAATTTCAGTGGCTATAGCTTTGTACCAACAGAAGTCGATATCGTTTCCGACATTTTCTCGACTGCATGTGGAAGCTGGATATCAGGCAATGAAGTGAGCGTTGATAGTGATTATGGAATCACCATGACCGTGGAGACATTTGTCGTGCATGAGGCTTGGGCGATAACCTGGATGTCAGACGATACATCAACCCTGACACCATTGCTTCCAGCATTAACTGATAACGAACGGCTGCCAATTTGGACACCAGATCAGGTTACCCACCAGGCTACCCACCAGGCTACCCCGGACGTCGAACAGGAACGGATAAATGACAATGGCTTGGACTTTCTCGGGTCACCTCTAGGGGTGATTATGTTTGTTGTGCTTCCCATTCTTTGCGGTCTAAGCATTTTCTCGTGCATTGGATGTTGTATAGCATCCCGGATAAAGAGGAAGAGACGAGAGAGGGCGGCTTTGGAAAGGGCTGGAACTGGGAATGAAGCGGTAACGACGTCCGTGGAGCTTCAGAATATATCATCATACGGGAATACGAAATAATGAGGTTGAAAGAGTGTTAGGGTTGACGAGAGGTCTTTGTAAATGGTCAAAGTTATGTTATGAACTTGAAGCAGAGCACCAGTAATGTTTAATAGTTACATCTTCAGCAATATATTTATTTTAATATTATACTTATGTCTTAATATTATGCTTATCTCTTTTTTTGTGTAGTCTTGCTGAAAACTAACATTGGAAGGTTATCATGTTATTAATTGCTGTGCTTTATATCCTGCTGTTGGTACTCTCAACCACCCAAGAGTGGAGCCTACAGCTAACGAAGGTTCATACATTATACTTATCTCTGTATCTAATTGTAAATCCGCAAGATGAAAACCCATGGTTGTGGCTCCGAACCCCTAACCCTTTGAGCAACAAAGCTCCTAATGCTGTAACCCACAATCAAACCACTGTTCTAAGTCAGGCAATAAACTCAACTCAGCATAATCAGGTAATGCACAGTTACCACTACCTTCTACCATCTCAGAACACTGAGAGCCCACCAATGATTCTCCAAGAAAGTTCAACATCTGATTCTCTTGTCTAGGAAGTTGCAGTTCTTCCGAGACAATGTGCTGTGTAGCGACCCAGTCTCGAAACTGACGATAGACATCCTCTGACAACTTGACACTTCTGGCGTCTTGGTTCGCCTGAAGGTTCAATCTATCAGATGCAGCTTCCAAAGCAGCCACTGCACACTTCTCGCTGCTTGTCGAAAACACACCAGTCGACATCTCCCTCAAAAGCGCCATACCCTTTTTGCTAGCGTCCTGGAGTTCTTTGCTTTTATCAGAGACACATTTTGCCACCAGAACCAAGATAGCCGCGCAGCAGGAACTGAACTCGGTATAGGATGATTTTGAGAGGCTGCTTTCCTCCTTGAGCAGCTGGCAAAGATTGATCGTAGCCACAGCACCTTTGACGCAGTCATCAGACAAGGCCTTTCGTAGCCTGAGCCATTCTGCAGAAGGAGCCTCTTTGGCCTTCACATCGGATTCGTCGAGTATAAAAGAACGACCGATCAAAATGTGAAAGAGATGGTATGTCAGGGCGAGATGTACGTTGGATCGAAACAAGGGGTTTTCAGGAGATAGGTCTCGACAGCAGGTTTCTTGTGAAAGGCTCTGCCAGTAATCGTCGAGTCTCTCTCTAAGCTTGATGATATCTTGCAATGTCTTGATGCACTGCGACTGCCGACTGGGTTTCCAGGCTAACCTGCTGCTGATAAGTATGGAACCTTTTGAAGATAAATAGAAATAAGCCAACTTACATTCTGTCTCGAGCATCCTCTATAAAAATGGTAAGCCTTAACATAGCGATATTATTTGGGAAAGTGTTGATTCGCCCCTTTGGCTGCAGCTCTTCTATATCGGTCGGTAGTATTGCATTGATATGTGTTGAAATTGAGAAAGGCTTCCCATGAAGAATACAGATTCGGCTGTAGAATGTTAGTCAATGTTGTGAAGAGTAGAGGTTCTTAACAAACCGTTCTAGTGCATACGCAGTCCACCAAACTCTCTTTCTCAACTCTATTTCTTTCGGGGATAGATCACTATCACTCCTCTGTTGTATACTGGTTGCTGCCTTGATAGCGATTCCGAAATAAGTGCATGACAGTCCTGCTGGGTCGGTGGGAAGCATGTAAATACCGAATAGTAGGAATGCTTGAACACTCTCGACCGAGTCCATGACAAGGAGATCTGGTATTAGACTTGATGCTTTGCGGTAGAATGTTGATGCAAGGGTATCATCCATCGTTTGGCTGATACTGTAGGCATCTTGCGGCGAGGATTTGTATAAGTGGAGAAATTGTATTCCGAGAGCGAATACCATAAGAGAAACACAGACCCAGGCGGTATCTCCCTTTCCCACTTGCGTTGGAGTAGAGTAGAATCGATCGAGTTGTTGTCGAAGTGTCTCCTCGCAGGTGTAGAAATAATTTGTTTGTGCGTATTCAAAGAATACATCAAGCAGAACGAAGGCGGACTCAGGCGGTGGGAATAGCGAAACGGCTTCGAGAACGACGACGTCTCGAGAAAGAAGATGTCCAGGAGAAGCTCTGTTTCTTACTGTGCCTTCTGTATGGAAATACTGCGTGTAGAAATCCCCGTTAGATTCATCTTGACACTTCGGGTAGACCAGACATTGATTACCTCGTAGTCGGAGTCATTCAGCTGGTCCTTGAGCCTCAGCTGTAGACGATGAGAAAAGGCACGATGCGAGAATTCCGTATGACCTGATATCATACTAGTGTAAGCCTAAGGGTTCCTGACGTGTAGGTAAATGACCCACCTCTCGACGCTGAGGATGTCGCGTCTGTGTTCATATAATCTTTACCATCATTGCTCGAGCTTTCATTATCCTTGCCGTCAATCATACGAGGCAAAGTCGCGTTGTCTAATGAAATCTTGCTGACAATAGTCTCGAGATCTTCTCTGTTGCACTGCTCGAGCCCGGTGAAGTGTCGCACGATATACTCCAATGCTCGAATCCGCTCAACTTCAAAGTAGCCATGAGAATTATCAGGTGATACGACGCGAGGCTCTTTCTCTGGGACTGAGACTGCTCCAGGGATTCGACTTCTCCTGAAACGATTGCTGAACTCGCATGATCGACCTAATCTACTACATCTACCGCAAGGAACAGTACCAATGCACTTTTCCTTTACGTGTCGACAGCTGTCACATCTAGAAACTGTAAGTAATTGATCCAAAATTGTTAAAAAAACAGTAACAATGATATCAGAGGTGGCGCTTACGCTCTTGTTGTCCTCCTAGTTTGTGTTTTCCTCAGATGAGGAGAAGCTGACCGGTAATCATTATCTGTCATTTCTGTGCCTCGTACTCTTATGTTAGAAATCATTCTCACTAACATCAACCATCAAAAGTTATAAATATGAAAGAAATTAATCAGATTAAAATACGTTGTGGAGAAAACATGGGTGCAGGTGACTTTTAACACATAATTTAGTGTCGAAGCCGACTTCGTAAGGGAGATCCATTAGGGGATAGGTGCAGAACGGGCCGGTCGCTGTGGCGAGGACCGGCTCTTAGGCCCGAGGCGCGGGGTTCCAACAAGCGATAAAGGTTATCTGATTTTAAGTATTTCACAATAGATGATTCCATCGGCCAAGAATAATAAGTCTTAAATTTCTTTATTTTGAAACAGTTTAGTTTTCATTGGTACTTTCTTTATATTATTAAGTATACTAACACCACCTAGTAATAGGCACACAGAGGGGGAGCGACATGTAGTGCATGGAATGCAGTTCTGCAGCTTTACTGTTTATACGTTCCGGTTACCGTACAGAGAGTCTCTATATGTACGCTTTCTTAATTGACTTCTTTGGGGAATTTATTTTACTAACCTGCATTTACTATATTATCAATTGCTGTGCTTTATGTTCTGCTGTTATGTCTCTATGGCTCCACTATAAGGTAGTTTGGAGCACTAAACGTGACAGCTGGGAGCTATCCGAATGGGGGAAAAAGTGCCGGTTGCCTAAAGACCCGGGCCGGTCACACTACTAACTCTATAAAAATTATCCGATTGCCACAGTAAACGACAGTTATCACGGAGGGGTAGTAGTAGCTATCACTAAAATACACTTTAATGTATTCTTTTACATTTCTTGAACGTTTGAAATGAGTGAGCCTCGGTTAGAAATATATTCTCACTTGTATTGAAATCTATTTGCTGGCAAGTTCCTTCTCCAACGCATCTGCCATGTCGCCCAATGTGGCAAACTTCCAGTCGTAGACAGGGTTTTCTCGGTTACCCATTATGGCTCCCGGCCTCTCAATCCAGCTCGACTTGATACCAAACTTCTTGGCGGGCTGATGGTCATGATACTGACTCTGCGCTGTCTGCAGCACCTTTTCCTTAGGTATTCCGAATTTCGACTCAACCTCGCGCAGCATGTACTCAAAGTTCCTCGGGCTGGGCTTATAGCTGCCAACATCCTGAGCAGTGATGACGAGGTCAAAAGGAATGCCCTGTAGAGGCCCCGAGTTACTGCCAGAGAATGATTCGCGGTCGACGTTGGAGAGGACGACAAGCTTATAGTGCTTGCCTAGGCGGCGTAAGGCGTCAACGGTGTCGGAGAAGGCGGGCCATGACCCGACAGAATCGCCAAAGGCCTTGTCTTGCTCTTTAGTGCTAGAGAGGCTAAGGCGCTCTGCAATCTGAGGATGGATAGTGGTGAGAAGCTCAGAGTATGCAAGATTGGGGGTCTTGTCTTGCTGGGCCGCCTCAGCCTCATGATAAACGTTCAAAAGGTGTTCTCGAGAAAACTCGGCATTGTTGGCCTCGAGCAGCGGCTTGAGACCGTTCAAAACGCCTGTCTCCCAGTCGATAAGAGTGCCGTAGACATCAAAGGAGAGAAGGCTGTAGTCTGAGAGGTTGCTCATGTTGAAATTGGTGAGAAGTGTGGTTGTATGGAATAAGCGATGATGATGAACTTGGTGTTTGTAAATAGAGATCAGTGTTCTTACAGCAATGATTTATAGGAAGGGCGGATGCTATCATTATCTTACCAAGATATCAATGACGTAAGGTGTGAGATGAAAGCTCGCGTGTGGAATCCGTGGGTAAGCGACTCCGGTGCTGGCAAGATGGCTAATTGGGATGTCCACCGGCACACCTGACATCAAATTGAATTAAAAGGCCGACCGGCCGGCACATCAGACATGGGATTGAATCGGGGTGCCGGTCGGGCGTGCCGGGAACATTAACTCCCCGCCTTCCTTGTTCAGCCACCCGGCGTTTGCCGAAGGACTTTATAGCGACACATTCCAAGCCCACATTCCTCAGTTCTTACTGTCGTTTGTACAACAACCAGCACAGAATAGGCGCGGATGGAAAACCAATGGCAGTAGTAAAAGTGTTCATAGTGGTAATATTTTGTCTATTGTTAGAGGACTTTTTCCACTGAGACTTGAACTTTATACCGCTGGAAAGTATCTCTCTCTTTGATGTAAATTCGGCACTCCATTCAACTCCTCTGTTACGAATGAAGCTAGGTTGTGTGCTGCTATTACTGAGCTTCTCGGTGCCTTTCAGGAAGAAGGAAGATAATAGCTTAGGTCGTGGTGTGTTCTTGTACGGTAACAAAACCTTCTTTTAGTCACAGATAGTCATTATCATTGAACACCGCATGTTTTAGTCAGCCTATTAACAGTCCCAATAGCAATAGATAAATATTTATTAGCCTATTCCTCTATCTCTCCTTCGCTCTCTATCATTGTCCTTTCCGGATCTTATCTAAAAAGGCTGCCGGATGTATACAGTAATAAGACAACGTGTCATAGGGTAGCTTCGTCCTATTACAGAAAGTCTGGCTCCGGCTTTAAGGCCATTCACGGGAGCTCCATATCATGAGGGAAAGGCTGAACGTGCTGCAGTTTTTAAACTATTGTATAAGAGGTTCAAGTTGCCCGATATTTCGCTACCTTTTTTTTTTTTTGCCGGTTCCGTGCCGGTGGTACTTTCGACAATACGACCATCGGACAAAGACAATCACGCTACTTATACCTCGGTTTTTGTATTATGAACGGATGGAAAACAAGTACATAATATTTCGAGATGATCAGAATCAGACAGGCTTCATCGGCAGACCTGCCCTGGATCCAGGCCATTGTTTTATCGTCCAATGTGGACAGCAGCAATCCTCTTTTCACGTACTGCTTTCCTCACCGCAAAGCGTATCCGCAAGACCATGCATATTTCTACTTCAAGTTAAAGCTTGAGCCTATGATTTACAAAAAGCATGGCATTGTTTTGGTAGCTGAAAGCTCCACAGTTGATCCTGATGGCAGTGAGAGATGGTCTCCTGTAGGGATGGCCGAATGGACTTGGGGCTCTACAGAAGGGACTGCGCCTCCCGTTTCCTGCCTGACGGATACCTGGTACAAATATTATCACCGTACGCACTCCATGCCAGGAATGGAATTTATAAAAATACTGATAGAGTCAAAAGGGAAATATCTCGACTTTCGAAATTTTATTATACGCTACCGCTTTCCGCGCCGCGATATCGACAGTGCGCATGAGAATGCGTTCTACGCAACACTGAGTCAAGTAGAAGATGAATTTTGGCGCCCTGGATATCCGCAAGTCATGCAACTGAACGCTCTCTACACTCACAGTGAAGCTTGGGGGAAGGGAGTGGGGTCGGCACTCGTACAATGGGGCTTGGAAATTGCGGGTAAAGCTCACGTGCCAGCGATTGTTGCGACTGTGAGTGCAGCACGGTTCTACGAGAAACTGGGGTTCCGACACATTTGCAAGAAGCGAATTCAGGTCGAAGGAGAGGACGATTACGTGGATATGGATAATTTAATCTGGACAGTCCCGTTAACTGCAAAGGATCCTAGTTCATGAATAGAGCAAGCCGCCTTTTAACCATGTTGCTATAACATGGAGTATTCAATCATAGAGAAATAATATGAGTAGATTCCAGTTTCATCGGATCCCCGAAGGTTGTAGAATTTAACTCTCGACCCGAGATCATCCTTGATATTGGTACATAATGCTTTAGATAGCGGGATGCATTTAGCAATAGTGGGCTTTTTCTACCTATGCGAAATGTTTCTATTGTATACAGGTCTAATCTTCGTCGACAGCTAGGCTATGAACTCGGCGAATAAAAGCGGGCTCAGTGGTCTTAATGAATCGCACTCTACGTTCACCTTGAAACATAAACAATAAGCAAATCTTATGCCTGGGATTTTAGTTATCACAATCGATGTTCTTATAGATATAGGGTACTATAAAAGTCTAGCGTAACAAGAAACCTGGAAAGATAGGCTCAGCAGGATCGACAAAGAAACTCATTCTCCCACACAACCTCGCCTCGCCGGTAACTTTGGGAATACAAGCAGGAAATCCGTCGACAGGAGATTTAGCTTCTGACAATATGCTCGCCTCGAATTCGGACGCAATAATGGACCGGTGCGCCAGCTTGCACTTGTTCGGCCCCAATCTGCCTTGAGCATACAAAACCGCTAGTCGAGCACAAGTCCCGGAGCCGCACGGAGAGCGGTCAATCTGGCCATCAGCAAATACAGTCACGTTTCTTTGACGGACTGTCTCTGCGTCGTCACCCTCTTCATCAAAGAAGATGATCCCATAGCAGTCATAGCTGCCATGATGAGCCCGTTGACCCAGCGAAGCCTTGATCTCACGACCGAGTCTGATGAATTCGTCGACATTACGAGGCTCAACCTTAAGTCCAAGCTGCTCTGCAGCAACTGTGGCATAGACAGCCCCGCTGAACGCCAGATCCACACTGACTTTGAAACCTCTTGATGGTACTGTGACGGGTATGGACTTTGAGAATTGATAGCAGGCCACGTTGATAAAGTCTGCACTGATTGGCTTCCCATCGATGATTTTCATACTGGCCACAACACGGCCCGATGGAACGTCAATCACAACATCAACATTTGCCTCTCCAGACTCTGGAATCTTAACCAGACCGTTCGCCACAGCCCAGTATCCCAGCGCGATTGTTCCATGGCCACACGCTGTAGAGAAACCGTCTTTGTGCCAGAAAAGCACGCCAAAAGCAGCTCCCGCATCATCTGGAGGGGTAATGAACCCGCCGTACATATCAGCGTGGCCGCGGGGCTCATGGCATAGAGACTGGCGAAGCTGGTCCAGAGGGTGTTGAGAATTTGCGATGATATCGCGGCGGCGTTGAGCAACGGTAGATGACTCTGGGAGAGAGCCCTCTGGAAGTTTCTGGACAATTCGGAAGGGCTCACCTGCCGTATGCCAGTCTTCCGTCTGGATCCAGAAAGGCGAGGATGACATTATGAGATATTGAAAATGGAAAGGTTAGGAATAGGAAGGACTAGGTGCTAAGACGAGTGTATGATTCAGGAAACTCGACAGGGCAAATCGAACAACTATAAGGCTCCGCTATGTTCCTTATTGTATGCAGTCTGATCCGCCTTCCTACCTTGGAAGCAAAGATCAGCTTGTAGATTCCGAAAGTCGGGACCGGCAAGTGGGTCAGGAAGTGACCCGATACATGCCGAGACACCTCCTGGCGCTCCGAGGCCGGCGCCAGCAACCTTTTCGTGCTGATCAAGAATTGCGACAATGGGCGTTAGGGTTAACAAGAGGTCTTTGTGAAGGAGAAGGAGGGGTAATGTTATGTTATAAATGCAGCACCAGTAATTTTTAATAATACCTTTCAGCAATATATCTATCCTAACACTATATACCCTGTATTATATAGCGGGAGTGTAATCTAAGCAACCAATAAACTCATGATCTACAGGTCTAGGTCGTTGGGCTATAAACTGGAGGATAAAAGCAGGCTCCATGGCCTCAATGAGTCACACTATACGTTCACCTAGAAATATAGACAATAAACCTCGTCCACACCTGATGCACCGAATCGTTTTCAAGGTAACTCTTGTGATTCAACTCGTTTGACAGCCTCCATATATATACTAACAGGCACTGAGCACTTTGCAGTTATTTAAGGTAGACCATTGAATACCAACTTCTCACCCGAAATCCGACCCTGGCGATTTAACTCCATCGCTTCCTCCACCGTAGAAGGGCTAAGTTGTCCTATAGTACGAATCGGTGGCGGTTTCAGAGATCCACTACCAAGTAAGGTCTCTAACTGTCCGTGAAACTCTGCACTCAAATTGTGGTCTCCCATCTTAACCTATAAGAAGCTTTAGTTGGTGTTCTTCGCCTGGACCTGCATATGTGTAGCGCTTTGTATTTAGGCAGATTACTTACTGGCCAATGTGCCTTCCCGCGGTAGTTATGTTCCGTGGGAAACGCAGTGAAGACAAAAACCTCCGTAACCTTGACGTGTGACGGGACATCCTGAGTGTTTGCCTTGCCTGGTCTAACCGTACAAAGCAAGCCTTCTGTGCCGCTGATGGCTTTAGCTGCGGTTGCTGACGAAGTGTCATTCCCAACTGTGTCAAAGACATTATTCAGATTCGGCAGTGCACGCTTGATCTTGGCGATGACATCCTTGTCGTTGTAATCGAAGACGTGAGTGGCTCCAGCCTGTCGGACCTTTTCGAAGTTCCGAGGGCTGCATGTCGTGATGACCTCAATGTTGTAGAGCTTGGCTAATTGAATGGCGAAATATCCCACAGTGGCTGTCACGAACAATTAGCAAGTCTTCTTGTATTGAAAGGTAGCCATGGGAATCTACTGTTTCCTCCCCAGATCAGTAGAGGAGCTTTCTCAGTTGGCCTATCGGACTTGTATGCAATAGAATCATCGGAGAATAAAGCAAGCCAGGCGGTATTGGCTGCTAATGGCACTGACGCAGCTTGTGCAGGACTCGTATTGTTGGGGACCTTGAAGGAGAGACGTTCGTCCGCGATGGTGTAAGTGCTATAACATGATGATCAGCTGAGCTTAAAGACGAGTGGAGGCCGGGAGTCTAACGAGTATGCGCCCAAGCCTTTGATCTCGCCTGTTTGCGTGGGTGAGCTAGATATTCTCCCATAATTTACCAGGGTCGGTTTTGGTAAAACTCACCGCCCCAGACAAAGCCAGCAAGACGATCACCAGTCTGTAATTTTGTGACACTCGGATGGGCTTCGACTACAGTGCCAGCAAAGTCGCAGCCCAAGACTGCACCGTCTCCAAACGCATTAACATCGAGCGCAAGCCCTGTGCAAGATCAGCGTCGCGACGGGAACCGGGTCAAACAACAGCCTTACGGTCAGTTGGGTTAAATGCGGCGTATTCAACTTTGACGTATACTTGGTGCTCTTTCAAAGGAGGCAGTGTAACACTTTCTTCGGCGAAGCCTTTGCCTCTTTGAACGATGGCGATTGATTCCATGGCTAATGATGTCACGTTGGTGGGTGGATGCTGATAGCCATTTGTGAAATGTGGGCGGCTGCGCTCTATATATACAGTAACTCTGCGCTATGTATCCACACACTATAAACGTTTCCACAAATTCCCCATAATCTTGTCATCAACATGGCCAACCCTGTAGACACACTTGAACTGTTGCCCATGTTAGTTTTCGCCGCTCTGCCCACGTAAAATCTTAAATACTCACGGGAATAAATTTAGCATTTTCCAAGTCCCAAACTCCACTCCGAGCGTACATATCGGCCTTGAGGACATCCAAGATCTCTGCTTTGGACTTGGCACGGGCAATAATAGCACTTCCATCGATGCGGTCTGCACCCAATGTAGCCCCTCCCATTTGGAAAAGGCCAGAATCAACATGTTTGATCATTTCTTTGACATGAGTCCTATGACTTGTTCGTATTATTGAAAAACAGAGAAGTTTGCGATCGTGTGACTTACTCTCTCACACTCATCCGCCTGTCCAAGGAGCCCTCAATATCAGGGATCAGGACAATCCACTCGGTAAGAGGCTCTGATTCCATCTTCGTCAGCTTGGTTTGATTGACACTCTAGAGCGAAATGACGCCCTGGAAATCATCTAAATTTGGGGTATAACGTTAAGACACGCACGATCTTGTCGCCCGATATCGGGAAACTCCCATCCCCGCCCTACGCCTTGTGCATCTGATATATGTACAACACGCCCTAGCTTGCACGTTGACTTGATTTACTTTACATAAGATAAAAACTTTTGCACCAGTCGCATACGCCTTGGGATGCGCCCTAACATGCGCCCTTCGTGCCTCTCCGCTTTGTTACCCCGCCCATTCCCAATCACGGGTGGTTGATTGTAGGCGTACATGGGGGAACAACTGCTTTCTAAATTCACATTACGAAGTCCCACCTTTAGAAACTAGATAGCACTGACCTGGTACCATACAAACAACACTTCCAGTTTAGGAACAAGTTAAAAGAGTTCTACGTTAACGCCTTGGGACTATCGGGTTGTTCTACCTTTGTATCAACAGTATATCAGTCTATCGGATTTTCCCTGAGTAGAAGGGTGGAGTGAATTTCAGAAGAAAGCTTCGACTGTTGAGATTCAGATTTGTGGAAAGAACAGCCTCGATCGATGTAGTGTCTGGATACCAATGGTGGTCACTCGGAAACACCATTCTGCGCTCCTGTCCGACCATCTCTTTAACTGTCCTCGTCGCCTACACATACAAGTCGGTCCTCCAATCCTCGCACAACATGATCAATAAGTGATTCCTCAACGATCCCTTCCTGCCAAGTAACGCTGATGACGAGCGGTCCACCTCTTGTACTGACGCAATTGAAAACGATGGCTGGACCAGCGACCACCGCACACTGCGTAAAAGTCAATTTTTCTAGCTTCAGGTTGCTGTCATCTGGCGGGGAGATGTCAGAAGTTGAGCCCAGGTTCGACAGCTCATATGTGTACTTCCTTTCTGTACCACCTTGGCTTTGAAAATGCGAGACCAGATCTTCAATTCGGTTTAGTCTCGTGACCATGCTGCCGTGAGGGAATTGTCCAGCATTGGTAATTATGTCTCTGCCAAATGACTGTGCGCGTTCGATTATATGCTGCTCTTCTACCGCAGAGCCAGGTTCACATTCCTGAATCTTTTCCAGCTCTGCACGAGACACATAACTGGTCAAGAAAGAGACGTGATCGACGATGTCCTTTTTAGATGCTCCGGTATGCTGTCGCACCGACAAAGGTGTTACGGATCGAAATCCGGGAACATCCTCCTTGATACCGTGGCGGAGTGAAGTGCATATCAGCGCATGCAAAAGTGCAGTCAGTGTAATCTTGGCCTGCTTGCATCTTTGAAGGACGGTTGAAAGCTCTTCGGCCGGGATGGTTACTATTCGAACCATATGCTTCAGGCTAACGGTGGGCGTTTGGGATATCGCTCCCCCCGCCCATGCTTTCCGACCGCAGGTGTCGGGGCTACTGCAAATGGTGCAATTGCATGACAGACAGTCCACACGTTCTTCAATAGCAATCGGGGGTGCTCTTCGTTCGTTAAATGTCATCGGCCAAGGAGGCTGACAAAGTGACGCTGAGAGGCTCTCGAAGTTTTCCATAAGAGAGGCATGAAAGGCGACCCCACTCAATCCATCAGCAATAGCGTGGTGTGCCATGAAAGCAATGTCGAGCCTTCCGAGAGACGTCCGGTCAGAATCGTGGTTCTTGGAGCTAGTTTGAAAATGCTTCAACACAATGATCTTCCAGGCTGGTTTGTTAGGGAGCCAGTGCTCAGCATGCGCGTCTCCCAGGACCTGAGATAGCAGCACATCTGGTGCTGACTCATTCGGGCCAGCAGTTGTTGAGCTGACTTCATCACTGTTAATGATCCTGAGAACGTCCCTCTGATTAATTTCATCAACCTGCTTATACAGTGCAATGCCGGCATCTGTTTCATCCGAGATGCTGTATAGTAAGCCAGGATGTTGTTGAATTGTGGATTGAAGGCTCCATTCTAAGGCGGAACGAAATCGCTCTTCGAACAGATGCAGGCCAGGTTCATCTTTAGGCGAAATCGTGTACGTCGCCGTTACACATGCTGAGTTGTATTGCCCTAGAGCATGCCGCACAGAGTAGCTCCTCCCCAAAACACCTAGCAGAAGACACATTAGCATTCAGACCGTTCCGGATGCTATCGGGATAGGCAATCTAGAAAATGGTAACGTGTGTTTTTCTGACGAGAACCTACTGCCTACAAATCACAACAACTCACCTAATGTAACGGATTTGTTGTTTGTCATAATGAACTTTAATGCATGTCAGTGTTGAGAGTTGAGAAAGATGATGTGAGATGAACGTACACGGGGATCGGAGGTTCTTATATACAAAATATCCTTGCTCACCCTGTATGATCAGTCTTACTGTATCCTAAGCTTATCACATTACTAAGAAGTAGGGGTTTGTCGGATCTTAATCACTTTCATTGGACTGAGCAACAAGAGCCGGATGACTAGTTGACTGTGATTACTTTCTCAACGAATTGCTAATGTAATTATACTAGCATAGAGTCATCTAATAGCAACCTCATCGCATCGAACACCTCTCTGCAAAGATGCTGAAAACGCTGATACAAACTTCAAAGGTGATAACGTGGATACCATTGCGTATAAAAACTGAGGTGGAAGACAGATAACATCATTTTATGTTGTGTGTGGAGACTCTTTTACTTTATGCGCCCTACGACGCTCTGCCGCGCCCTTCTGCACCCTTTTGCGCCACTTTACGTCCTTTCATGTTTTCTGAACTCGTGTGCGGAGAAAGTTGTGTCAAACCCAAAATAAGATGCTGGACGAACCAGATGATGTCTTAGTCATCCAAAAATCGTTTATTTAACCCCATTCTCAGATATGGTACCTAAGCACAGCAAACTATGAATTTTGTCGCCGATCGTTCATACCATCGTCCGCTTTTCGCTCCCATTCAAGCAACAACATGGCCGACCCCGCGAACACCCAAAATGGCAATAGTGCTCCATCAGAACGACCTCTTGATGCCTCCAAGCTTATCATTACTAAGACTGACAAGCCTAATCCCATACCTGAGCCTGGTTCGGCAGAGCTTTGGGCGCAGAATGCCTGTTGCGACCATATGGTGACTGCTCGCTGGACCGATGGCCAAGGTTGGGAAGCCCCCGAATTGAAGCCTTACGGCGACATTTCTATATCCCCCGCTGCATCATGCCTTCATTACGCTACGCAGTGCTTCGAAGGCATGAAGGTATACCGTGGGTTTGATGGCAAGTTGCGTCTCTTCAGGCCTGAGCGTAATGCAAGAAGACTCGAGATGAGCTCGAAGCGAGTCTCACTTCCAGGGTTTGACCAGGAGGAGCTGGTCAAATTGATCAAGGCGCTGGTCCGTTTGGACTGTCCAAGTAAGAAGCTTTTCCCACTCGACTTCTCTATCATTTTACTTACGATGCTCTTAAGGGTGGCTTCCCAAAAACAAGCCCGGAAACTTCCTGTATATCCGCCCGGCCGTCATCGGCACTGGTCGACAGATTGGAGTTCAGATTCCAGCTGAGGCTACCCTCATCATACTAATGGTAGCTTGGCCCGACTTCTCTTCGGAGACACCCCCTGGCGCTCCGCCAAAACAGCCTGGGCTCCGTCTGCTTACCTCAGAGGCCGGATCAGCACGGGCATGGCCAGGCGGCTTTGGCTACGCCAAAATCGGTGCCAACTATGGGCCGAGTTTCCTTTCATTACGCGAATGCCGCAAAAAAGGCTACGACCAAATTCTGTGGGTTCTGGGCTCGGAGTCTCAGGTTACTGAGGCCGGCGCCAGCAACTTTTTCGTGGTCATCAAGAATCCCGACACTGGCCGCGTCGAGCTCATCACGCCGCCGCTAGATGATAAGATCATTCTGGAAGGCATCACTAGACAATCTGTCTTGGATCTCGCTCGGTCTAGGCTGTCAGATCAAATAGACGTCGTCGAGGCCAAGTTTACCATGGGCGACCTACAAGTAGCATGGAAGGAAGGGCGTCTTCTCGAAGCTTTCGTATCAGGTACAGCTGTAAGTGACATAACACCAAATATTTTGATCTGATAATGACTTATAGCACGCAGTTCTTCATTTCTCCTGTTTCAGTTATTGTGTTTGAAGGGCAGGACATGGAAATCTCGTTGAAGGGATCAGTGCCGAGTGGCGGTTGCGTTGAGAAAATCAAGGGTTGGTTGGGAGATATTATGTTCGGGAAAGAGAACCATGAGTGGGGTGTTGTTGTTAAGGAGGGATAGACCACCGCAATTGTGCCTGGATCCTCACGAAATATTAAGAGATGGTGTAAGACTTATTAACGATATCTGTATAGACAACCTTGACGCCTTATAACGGAATTAATATCTACATAAATAACATAAAAAAAGTGAGATTATAATAAACTATCTATCATTTTACAGTTTAAAATTTATTAACATATCTCATTAAGCCAGAAAGCAACTTATCCCTCTAGAGAACGCTTTAACACGAATTTAGATGAAACGGTAGTGACACTTTACCTGTCACCACTCCTGCAGTGTTAACACGAGTCAAATAATGGAAAGAATTTAGACTCTCCCGTTGTTCTTGGCTGCCGATCTTGAGTCTCTCCAGCACCTCCATCACCACCGCGTACAGAATCTCACTATCACCGTCCTCCACCTTGACAGCGATCCCCAGGCTTCCGCTGGCCCCAATCTTTCGAGTCTGCTCAGACTCCCTGACTGCCACGCCATAGCAGCCGTCTGCGCCGAGCTTTCCAACAACGGCTCCTTTATACTGGAGCATGAGCTGTGTGCAGAATCGTCCTTGTCCAGCAACCATCTCTGGGTACTGCCACATAGCGTGGTAAATACGCGCCAGCTTCTCCTTTCGGGCGCATCTTGGGGAATATGTTGAATTGAGTGTGTCGATTGCATCAGCCAGAATGGCATAGAGTCGACTAAGGTCCGACAGAGGGAGAGCAGGAGCGGGTAGATTGCAGCCATCGATCCCCCATTTAAGCTCCTCGGAGCCAAGGCCCGTCATCTCCTCGAAGACAGCCTTCACATGCAGCTGTATCAGATGGTTCTCATCGTGGTAATTCTCAGCGTCTCCCAGATCTATGGCCTTTGCACCAGCTAACATACCAATGTGTTTCGCTGAGCAATTGTTGCAAAGGGCACCTGGAACAAAGTCTCGCTTGATCCAGTCTTTGTTTACAGCATCTGACAGGGCTAAGTGGCCGCCACAGCGAAGATCTTCCTCCCTGGCCGCGATTTTGACCAGCATCTCCCTTCCCCGGCTGATGTGGATTTCTTCGCTGCTATGAGATGAGCACATGAGTGCAACGTCCGCATCAGTGAAACCAAACTTGTCAAAACCCTTGGTTTCAAGTAAAGCCAGAATCTGTATAGGTTTCGCGGCTGACCGTGCAAGCGTCATTCTGGAAGGATTTCCAACTGCAAACAGAAGCTTGCCACTGGCGTCTGTTACGGCAACATGGACACGGTGCGTGTTTTCGACAATACCACCACGATCAGAGACTGCGCAGTCTCGGTACTCCGCAAACTGGACCATATTTGAGCTGACTCAGGGGCAAGTAAAAAGGTCGCTACCTCGCTGAGGACTTTGTAGGAAATGGTTATGCCCAAGACGGTTGAAGATTAGGACTGAAGGGAGACTCGGAGTATGTTTGGCGAAGGCAAGCCTTGTTGACGTATTGATTCACGTCGAGTATTTACGATCTTAAATGCCGCCTGCATATTTTGAGGAGTATGGAAACACTAGCCACATATCCCACCGTACCACCTACCGGGCCGAGAGGCCAAGAAAGTTTTCAACCGAATACAAAGTCGTTTGGAATCAATCTCTTGAGACTCTTGTACAACGAAATGATTCCAAATTTTCAAATTTCAACAGCACAAGGTCGTTTGGTGATGCCGCCATCCAAAAAAAGCGAATTAGCGCAATTCGCTCGCGCTTACCCGGTATGGTATGTTTTCAGCGAGGTGGAGAATTACTTTGGTACTTGGAAAGGGGTTTCGCATCTCCTAGTTTATTTTGCATCCGATCTTATCGAAAATAGAAGAAATCTCTCTTTGCTGTGGGGTCATCGGAGTATTGGAATCGTCCAGTGTTGTCCGGCGTATTGATAATTCTTGTCATCGACAGCAAACAGCGCTTTTAGCAGCGCGTTCGAGATCACTGTTGACATGACTCAATGAAAATATGCCTATATTTATAGGCTCTCGTCCAGCCCAAGGCTATTCCTTGAACACACGAATCCCCCTACATCCAAGGCCGTCATTATGATTATCCCGTCAGTCCACGCCGAAAAGCGCATTCCTATCTTGCGGCAGCTGATCCGCGATAACGCATTGGGTGTCCTCACCACCGCCATTCCCTCGGACACACACCCATACATCCAGAGTAGCCACATCCCTTTTATCCTCGATGTTGAAGACGAAGACAGCGACACTGAGCTCGGTGTTCTGAGAGGCCACATTGCCAGGCAAAACCCCCAGGCCAAGGCCATGATCGAGGCCCTAGGGAAGGATAAGCCGGGAACCATGGTGTTAGAACAGGAAGTCCTTGTCTTATTTACGGCAACTCCTCATCATTATGTTACTCCAAAATTCTATACGGAAACAAAGCCAACGACTGCTAAAGTTGTACCTACATGGAACTATGCTGCTGTCCAAGCCTACGGCCGAGCCACGGTACACTACGACAGCAAATGCGAAACCTCAATCCAGTTTCTATCGAAACAGCTCCATGATCTATCTGAGCATACAGAGAAATCGATTATGGGGTATACTGGAAAGGGAGATCGACCAGGGCCATGGAAGGTATCCGATGCGCCAGAGCGTTACATTGAGCTGATGCAGAAGAACATCATTGGCATCGAAATATCCATTCATCGACTCGAGGGCAAGTTCAAGATGAGCCAAGAAATGCGAATGGGGGATAGAAATGGCGTTGTTGATGGTTTCAAGAATTTGGGGTCTGAGGCTGGTCGAGCTTTAGCTGGGATGGTTCAGGAACGTATTGACGTGAAGGAAAGGTAATACATGAAGGATGGACAGTCCAGTGACAGATGTATGAGACCTCTGAAAATAGATATCAATAGACAATGATAGAGAATGTCAATACGCTATTGAGCACTTGCACTCTCCGCTCCCGAATACTGTAATATGCTCTTTGTAAAGTTTAGGGTAGGATTTCGAAAGTACATGGCTATACTTCATAGGTAGATTTTATGTGGAAATTCGGCCGTTATATGGGTGCCTAAGCACTTTTTGGCTAAGCAAGTGGAGTATCGAGAGGTACCGCTGCTGCCTGGATGACTGGGGGGAAGTGGAGACAAATTAACAGTGCGAAGTAAAGCACTCCTCCCTTACTTCAGACCGGTAAATACATACATTGATTCACCGGCCATTAGTGGCTAGGTAATATGTATACAGTGCTTGCATTTACACATGTTCGAGTTGAGGAGTCATTTTATGTTTTCAAGGGTTATGGTAGGACAGGAAGCTACAAGTGTTCAATACTGTAGCATATCAACGGCATGAGATTTCAGTCCGTGAATTTGAAGACCCTGGCTCGAAATGCGCCACTAATTGGGCTGACGTCAACGACCTGGTGGATCTGAAGCTAATACGATCAGTTGAACTTTACTCCATTCCTCGTCACAAGCCCGGCTAGCTTGTCTCTCGCTATCACTAACCCGATCAAGTATAAAGCAGCGAGATCGCCACAGCAGCCCTGACGATGTAATTAATCTTGTTCAGGTTGTGACAGGAGCGAAACCCTAGAAGCTCAACCGCGCAGTAATTTCATTTTTTTATTTCTCAGCGGCTAACCATGGAAATCCAACGTGTAAGATTCTTCCCCATTTCACAGAGCTGATTACCGGGGACTGTCCATGCTGATTTCACTCTAGCTTTTCATTTACCCGATCAAATCCCTTCTGCCAGTTGAGGTCACATATGCCGAGGTAACAAGCGAAGGTTTCCGCTTTGACCGTCAGTATATTCTCATCAAGGAGCCGGTCGATCCAAATCAGGTTGCTGAACATCTCACAATCAAGAAAGACTTTGCTTTGGCCCTGTTTCAGCCTTCCATACACGATGATTGGTCCAATCTCACTGTTCAACACACCAAGGCTGAAGGGAAATCCTGCATAACTATTCCCCTTACACCGTCACCTTTATGCTGTTTCCAATCGAGAACCTACACAGTCAACGTTGCTGGAACGGAGGCTACAGGTATTGACATGGGGGAGGTTCCGGCCTCCTTTTTCAGCAAACATTTGGGTCAAAGTATAAGACTGCTCTTCATTGGAGGGGACGGTAGCCGAGAAGTTCCTGGGGCTGCTGACCTTGAGTCTGGGGTAGCAAGGCCAGGGCAGAGAGTGCGCTTTGCCGATGCGGCTCCATTTCTAATAACCTCATCGTCATCTGAGTCGGAAGCAAGATCGCGGCTGCCACTAAGCTGCCAATCAGAAGACGTTATCCTTCGTTTCCGCCCAAACATCCACATAGCCGTTAGCCATGATACCCCTGCCTTTGATGAAGATCACTGGCGGCAATTGGTCGTCACATCTAGCTATGACAAGAGCTCTAAGGCTTTCATTTGCTGCATGTGCCATACCACCCGCTGCCTCAGTCTCAATGCGGATTTGGCTACGGGCAGGGGCGTTTGCAGGGAACAGCAGCTTTTTGGTTTGCTCGCTCGAGATCGACGGATATCAAGCACCTCCCCCAGTAAGACCAAGGCCTTGCAAAGCTTATAGCTCGTAACTAACTTCAAAGCAGATAGACCTGTATTTGGCCGCTACGCTTATGTTGTTCCAGTAGGGACTACATTACGCATCAAGGATCAAGTTGTAGTTTCCAAGAGAGAATAAAAGTAAAACACCTGACATCTAGTTATTTAAACAGATTGACGCTTTAAAAGTTCCCTAATAAGCTTTTAATTTATATAACTTATATTCTCTAATATTATTTTTAAAAGGAAGTATAAATACAAAAAGCTTCTTTTCTTTTTTTTTAGAGATTTCTAAAGGATTCACCCTGAAGCGGGGGAGGACATATAACTGAGGGCGGGCTTCAGGTTGTAAGTTTGAAGTCTAGTACACTATAGTTACAATTGTAGCAAAGAGGAATTAGGTGCAGCTCAGTAACAAGAAGTGAAATTAAAGGTCATTATCAATAGTATCTACTAGTCCTTCTTGGTAGATTAAGCATAGATAAGACTCAGTAAAAAATTAAGATTCCACTAACAGTAGCTGCGTTATTTAACTAATCACAAGATAGCATTACATAACACCTCGTATCTTATTACCCCATGCGGGTCACAGAGGCGCGATGCTCGGACTCTACCCGGTGCCTTGGGATTTAAGGGCTTACCGAGCTTGACTATCATGACCGGTCGAGAATCTAAAACCTTCGTCCCTTTTATCCATTTTCTGCAAGAGCGAGCTTGGTGGGAAGGGTTCGTCAGTTTTGACCACACTCAACCATGCAATCTTCTGATCTCGCCCAGTCTTCTTGTGGGCGCTGCCGAGATCGCCGAGTCAAAGTAAGTCAGAGTCGTCCCTCCTTACCGCTATTGTCTCACGCTCGCTGGTTAGTGTGACAGACGGAAGCCAGGCTGTCAGCGCTGCGAGAAGTACTCGCAGCAGTGTCCTGGGTATGAACGCAAGCGGCCATTTCGTGACGAAGGGCCGGGACTTCAGAAGAAATTCTCCAGAAGTGACTTGGGCGATCGCTTCTCTGTTACCCTCAGCCGGTCCACAGAAATGCCGTCTACGGCCTCGTCACCACCCACAATTTCACCAATCGCAGACCCCTCAACAGCTGGTACCTCTGCCGGGGAAGTGCACTCCGAGGCCCGCTTGGATATCGCATCTACAAGTGACGCTCGAGACTGGGTTACCTCCGGTGATAGGTTCTTCGACTTGGACCCTGCTGTTTATTACACACTTGAGGCCAATGCATGTGGAGCCAACCCTGCAGTATCCCAGCGTGTGACTGAGTCACAGCCAGCCACGCCGTCTGGAGTTGAACCCACATCACCGAGCAACGGTGAAGAGAATGCGACCCCTGAAGTTGCCGACGAGGATCACCGCGAGACCAATCTTCTACCACTTCTTATCCGCCGCTTCGTGGAAATCATAAGCCCGTGGCTAGATATCTTTGATACAGAAAGATATTTCGGCTATGTGGTACCCGTAAGAGCATGCCATAGCAGGTTGCTAAGGGACAGTCTAGCTGCAGTAGCTGCTAGGCAACTAGCAAATCTTGACCGAGGCAAGGAGACCCAACACAATAGAGACAGCGCGACACATTCTTCAACCCTGGATTCCGATGCCACCTTATCAGTGGATTGGTCATTCCAGGCTGCAAGCTATTATGATCGAGCCATTCGCTCCATGATCAAAGCTCTAGAATCCATCAGTAAGCCACGCTCATCGACAGACACGAATCTACGCTGCCAGGGGTGCGACTAAGGTTGTTCATAGCACGTCCGATGCCATCAGAGATACCTGTTGGAGGGCACCTAGATGAATCGGAAGGTATCAGCGATCTATTGGCTGCAATGCCAATCTTACTGGCCTATGAGATGATGGACAGTCGTCATTCGAGCATGGTACAGTGAGCTTGACCTTGGCATATTCTCTGCCTGAAACCCATTAATGACAATATAGGCACATGGCTGGGGCCCATCACCTACTTCAGTTAGCTTTACAACAGCATGAAGCTATGGCTTCCAATAGTTCTCTCTACCCGGACGTGCCTGAAACTAGTCTTCAGAGAGTTTGGAAAGCATCTTTTTGGAGCGTTGTTTCTTTTGATTACATTACCTCATACGCTGGACGGAGTAAGCCAAAGCTTGGTGCTATAGAGACGCGACTTTGGCAGGCATCAGGGCTTTCTTTTACTTTAGTGGATGAGCAATTCATTCCGATGTCGCTGGCTCGTGACATTCGCTCCAGCTCGCCAAAAATGACCGAAACCGTCGCTTGCAGAACGTTGCTGTGGATCCTTCTCAGAATCCTGGATTCTATCGTGGTGGATGAGCAGCCACCAGAGCATTGCCAAGCACATCAGCGTACTAACCTCAACTGCCTCTTAGGTATCAGGGCTGAGCTTTGGGGGCAAGTGAACCAATATCTAAGCGATTGGTATACGGCACTTCCAAATACTTTCGAGCCCTGTTTGGGGGCTTCGCAGCCTCAGCTGGGGCCAGCCGCCCTTAACAACAACCCAGGAAATTCTGTTAGGAACCTTGACGTACCGATGAAAGGATGGTTCATTGCGCATCCTATGGGAGCAGTCGCCCTACCATTGTATCACCTTTCCCGCATTTTATTGATTTTACACAGTCCTCTGAGTGGTGTAAACCGTCTTCGGATATATCGACAGATCTCGCAACAAGTTAAGCAGCATGCACTAGACATCTGCAGTGCGGCTGGCCAACCCCCTCCAGCCGCGCAGATGCATCTTATACAGCCACTTCACTTGGCAGGATTGTGTCTTGACACACAGGTGCAACGGTCTAGTCTGGAATATCTATTGGTTAGAATACAGCGCCAGACGGGATTCTCAACAGCAGAGGTACTTCAGCAGCTCAAAGAGGACTGGTTTACGGGATGAATCATATTAAACAGAATTAAGTCTAGCTGCTATTCATACTGGGGGTCAATCTGTGAAAACCATAACATTTCTGCTGTCAAATGGTGGACCGCCTATATGGATATCCGTAATAACGATAGATATCAGTTCTTATCTGCATACCACTTGAGACAGGTCTTACAGGCATGGCTCGCATCATACAGCCAGATTCCAAAGTAGCTAGAAGACAGTCATAACTTTCCACCCAACGCTGACGCCTTTCGTGATGACAAGCATCACAAGACTGAGAGTATATAATGTTCCAGTAAAGAGAATCAGTCCCCAGAAATCCCCTTCACAGGCGGTTAGAATCCTTCCAGCAATAGGGTTACCGATCAGATTAGCTATGCTGACAATCGTGAAACACGTCGCATAATATCGCCCGTAGTGGCTGGTCGGACACAGCTTGCCAATGCAGACAGGACTAACACTGATATTGTTCCCACTCGCAAACCCGATAAGGACAGCATGAAATATAATTCCGATCTCGCTATGTCCAAATGGTAGCCAAATGGCAAAACATGTGAACATAGATAAAAGAACGGACAGAATGTTGGCGTTGAATGGACCAATGTGATCGGCCCACCATCCCACCAATGTGCGTCCAAAGAAAGATCCGGAATTCAAGATTGCCACTATCTGAAAGCTGAACTTCTGGCTGAATCCCTGCGAGACAGCGTAAGAGCTGATGTAAGCTATGGCGATAGAGAGAGCACATTGCATGGGGAAAATAGCGATAGTCGTGAGAAGAAATGCTTTCTCCTTGAATATAGTCACGTCGGGGTGAATGCTATTATTCTTAGCAGGTGGGAGCCTGGTACGAACAAAAATATTCGACATTGCAGTCAAGGCAAGGCACAAAAACCCCAAGATTCGGACTGCCCAAGGCCAGCCAAGAGTGGAAAACGATATCAGTTTTTGGAGAAGAAGCGGAAAAACAACTCCACCAACTGAGCCACCGGCGGTAGCAGTGCCTGTAGCGAGACCCCGACGTCTGTGGAAGAAATGCCCCACGACGGTGACACAAGAGGTATTAAGGAGTGCACAGCCTGTGCCATTCAGAACTCCAAATACAAGCATGAAATGCCAATATTCTGAGTCACTGAGTGTTAGAGAGCCCAGCGATTGAGTGTGAATGTCGGGGGCCTTGAACGTACCACGGCAAATGCTCAACAGCATAAAACCCCCGGTCATGGCAAGTGTCCCAGCAACGATCAGCCACCTAGGGCCAAACCTGTCGAATAAGGGCCCGATGTAGACACCGCAGAAATATGCGAGGAAAGTATATACAGAAAACACCCATCCGATAGTTGTGTGACTGTATTTGGATAGTTGATGCGTTGAGATATATGATTGGAATATCGCAATGGTATTCGTGGTGCCCAAGGCCGTGAAGCTGAATCATTATTAGCACACTATTACAGAGTCTTTAATAGGAACTATAGATTCATCACTTACAGGCCGCACCAGGCTCCAAAGACAACAAGCCATGACTGCAGGTCACCTTCAGGGAAGTTATCTTCTTTTGGCGAGGGGCAAGATAGTGAAGTATGAGCAGTATTTTCTCCAAACTGCAGAGTTTCGTTCTCTCGGCTAGAAATCGTTTGTGCGTTCTCAGAGTCTGAGGGATTCCTTAAGTCTTTTCCAATGCCCATTGTCGCAAAGAATAACAGGTTAATAGATTGAGGGTGTTATCAGATAAGTTGTTAAATTGGAGAATCCCAATAAGTATCTATTTATGTTACATTGACATGTGAAAGATGTCTTCGTATATTAGAAACATAATTACGACTTTGCCGTAAAGCCCCTTCTCAGGCAAGGGGCAGAAATTTAGAATAGGCACTGTTCCTTGGTTCACACTCCCTTTCAATCCTGTACGCGAAAGCCTGACTGCGCTTTTTGTGGCAGCACGCAGTTTAGCGTCACCGACGATCCTGATTCGATCAGCAAGGTCCCATGGTGTCATGCCCTCGCTGTTCCGAGCCGTTTTGTCCGCCTCAGCTTCGTAAAGTAACCCTAGCCACGCCTGCAGCCCCATGCTCAGCAGTCCAATGAAGCGGCGTATGTCCGTGCCTGAAATGCCTAGGCTCGGTGTCGCCAAGGTCTGCTTGCGAAAGAGGCCCCGAGTCATGATCAACAGCGTCCAAATACTCGGGCACCACGGAAGAATTCTGCGGCGACAAAGGCACGGTCAACCGGCCTTCTTGCAGTGTAGCTTCTACGCTAGTGAATCGCGTTATCGGTTACTACGAGGGGTGGTCGACAGCTAAAATAACCGGCTATGGGCTGCTGCCCAAGGAGGTTCTCTTTGGCTATTACACCCACATCAACGTCGCCCTTTCCACTATCAACCCTAGCACGTTGGGGCTTATTCCTGGCGATGACCGCACGGAAGGCTACATGCATACAATCCCTGAAACTCATCCAGCCCCACCTCAGGGTCAGGATTGCACTTGGCGCCTGGACCTTCAGTGACCCTGGACCTGCGGCTATCAACTTCAGGGACATTACTACATCAACCCAGGCTCAAGATCCCTTCGTCTCATCGCTCATGAAGATGATGAATACGCATGGCTTTGATGGGTTGGATCTCGACTGGGAACACCCTGTGCCAAAGGACCGCAATGGACGTGGAGAAGACTTCAAGAACTTCGTTACCTTCACGGGCCGACTGCGCAAACAGCTCAACGATAAGGGCATGTCCAAGAAAGGGGTATCTCTGACACTACCCTCCAGCTACTGGTATCCTCAACACTTTAACATTGAGAATCTGGAGCGATCAATCAACTGGTTCAACATTATTTCGTATGACATTCAGGGGTCCTGGGAGATTGACCATGAACCCACTGGTCCCTGGGTTAACTCGCATATTAATTCAACAGAGATTCAACAGGCTTTACACCTTGTGCAGCGCAACGACATTAAGCTTGAAAAGGAGGTAATGGGTAGGCCGCTGAAATTGTTCCTCGAACAGTGGAACTTAGAGAGCATGAATTTAAAGTGTTAGGATTATTAATTGAATTTATAGAGCGACGGACCCGACCACCTATTAGGCATTTAACCACATTCTGAATCACAGACTAATATTAGGGTGAACTATAAATATGTCTTAATAAGGAGCTGCAGCGCCTACGAAGTTTCAGCATCAATACGTAGATAGTTGTTATATGTAATAAATTAATCACCTTATGTATCTAGTAACTAGAAGGCAGCCCGAACCCAAGCGTATCCATTGCCTCCAATGCATGCTCTAAATTCTTCTCAAGGGCAAACTCTCGTACTTCTTCAGATCCTTCAACCCCAGTAGCCAAAAAGGCCTGGAGGATTTGTTCGACTTCCGGAAGCTGGAGCAAGAATTCTGTCGTAGAAACCGAGCAGTGTCTTTCCCCCAGTTTGATTGCATGGTGAAGAGGTGTTAACCTTTGATCAGACTCATCAGCTGTCCATGCAAGTGTCATATCCGCCTCGAGAAGGTATTCAAGCATCTGGTGCCTCCGTGGAATAACCCACTTCTCATACTCCTCGAGACTCAGGTTTGAATGATCCCAATCTCCTTTTACAAGGTTCCTGTTTCTCACGTCACATAGTCCCGCAAATACAGTCTCGCCCTCCTGATTTCTGCTGAAGATATCGACGTCTTTTTGTTGTAACAGCATTTCCAAACTTCTCTTCGTTTTCACATAATGTAACGGACTCTTTCCCTTATCATCTTTGCGATTCAAGTCTTCTGCGCACTCTAAGAAAACGTGCAGCGTCTCCAGTGGAATGCTGTACATCATTGCGTCATGTACTGGTGTACGACCACCGTGATCGGGGGCATTGGCCAATCTACCACCATCGAGTCTAGAAAGCCGCTGGGCGATGACGACACAAGCATTGCAAGGTACACCGCAACTGTTGAGGATAAAACTATGCAGAGGACTCCTGCCCCGTCCATACTGTATCTGTATCTGTAGCCGTTTCTCGACGTCTATATCGATGAGGAATGCAGCAAGGGGATAGTTCCTGTGGCCCAACGCATCATGAAGCAACTCTTTTTCTTGTTTCAGAGCTTGTTGATAGATTGCGTATTCTTGGCAGTTAAAATCAACCGAAAACGTTTCGTTATGATCGTAAAGTCTTGGGAATATCTCGCAAAACCGTTCGTGTAAGGGTTTGGTATTGTTAGAGTGGTAGCCTGAGAAGAACCTTTCTTCATGCCTCCAACTGTCAAACAGATGAGCTAGCCCGTTTGCGATAGCTGTATTGAAACTCTCTGAATGCCCCAAGAATGGCTCTGTTCTCGACATCTTCAGCAAGAGGGATATAGCAGGTGGGTATTTGTTAAGGATCTGCCAAGCAAGGCCTGGAAGATGGGGCAGAGTAGTGGTCACATCCCGAGGACCAAACAGGAACAGTTCCAACATGCAAAGATCTTTCCTGTCGATGGCATGGAAAATGGGTGAGTCGCAATAAAATATGTTGTCGTATCCCTGGGAAGGATTGACACCACTATCAATGAAGTATTTGCAGATGTGGCCATGCCCAGCTTTCAAGGCAACCATCAGAGGTATAATTTGTGAGGAAGAGACATCAAGATCAGCTCCTGAAAGGTGAAGTAACTTGACTTCCCTGAGATTCCCACTTTTACAAGCGTCAATCAAGTTCACTTCTCCAGTCTTCTTCCTAACTGGGAACGTAACTTCGGAGCGTGACTCCTCACTGTGAAAAGCACTAGTGTGGTCTGTCAATGCTTGCTGTGAAGCATAGCCCAGAATGTGAGCAAAACAGGCCCCGTCATTGCATCGGAAAGGCCGTTCGTGGCTCGCGAGGTGTTGTTGGAGAGCGGCCTCGCTCGGATATCCAACAGAGAACCTGCAGCACTGAAGTCTGGAGCACTTGTGCCTTTTCGGACCTTCGAGGGTCTGGAAATCTACATTCTCCGACAACATTGCCCTTTGCTTATCGATGATCTTGCGTATTGCAGATACCCTCTCTTGTATGGCTGGATCAAGGTTTGCTTCAAGGGTATTTGTCTCGCCTATATTATTGGAGTGGGTACTGCAATAGGTTCCCTGTAGATTCAATGCGGCTTTTTCGACTGTCGCTACCTTCGAATCTGAATTCGTGTCCGCGTTGAAAGATTCTATCTTCTGGACATGCGACCGGTAATAACTCGCGGCGTAGTCCATAAAGCTGAAGTAGCCGGACTGAACCACGTGTTCGAGGCAGCTGCTGTCAATTGCGAGGAATGGCTTTGAAGAAAGATAACGGCAGCAAAAGAGCGACATATTAAGATGCTCCTGCATAAGATTGATTGTACCAGTGTATACAAGATACCTGCGTCATAAGGTTAGTATGAAGCGGTGCCATTGATAATGAGTTAACGGCTTGAGCATACTTGCTTGCTGTCTCGTGTATCATCGTAACGGTTTGTTCGGATTCGACACCCGGAAACATTTCACAATCTATGGCATCGACTAGCGAGCTGCAAAGCTGCTTGCATGTATCTGCACGGAGATCTTCTGGATCACAAACAGCTTCTTCCGCGTCGATGCAAAATCTCGCCTGTATCTCGCGCCATCGAAGGGGTCTTTCGGCGCACACTAACAAGCCGAGGATCTTCGTAGCACTTGCTTGAGCAGAACTCATAACACGTTGGACAACATGCTCATAACTAGCTGGGTCAGTAGGGTATGACAAGGTAGGAAGATACATACGCTTCATTCAAGTCGCGGGGAAATTTATCGTTTATAAGCTCGCCTTTGTACTCTTTTTTTGAGCCCATTAATGCCAGGTTTGCCAACACTACCTTTGTGTACAGAAACATCCCTAGCGATATATGTTAGTATGTTTGCTTCGGGACCCCCTCTGTGCATTTATTTGAGTATACCGTTTGATGCCTTCACAACTTTCTGTATCAATCCTCTTTTGTCCTCAGAAGAAAGCCGGAACCTGGTAGCAATCGAAGTGGCCTGGGCCTCACAATAGTCCTCGATATCCTTCAGATGGAGATCGACTGCGTGGAGTCGGATACTCGGGTATGGAGCAAGGAGCGGGTCGATCCTCCCATCTTCCTGGCCACAGATCAAGAGTCTAACATGACAGCCCCTCGAGGAGACCGTATTGGTTAGGTCATCTAAACACCATTTAATAGCCCGTTCAGCCTCGCCATCCATACCCTCGTCCAGACCATCAAGAACGATGACGTTATCTCGCTTGGATGACAAGCAATCCAAGGCCAGGCTCTTGAGAACAGTAAGATCAAGGTAGTCCATGGAGGAGCATTTGTCATAAGCAAATCTCATCATTGTGTCGTCTGCATTGATTATCTGCGTGATAATATGGCAGAGCAGTGATCGAGTTGACCGTCGATCAGCGTCGTTGTGCTTGAAAAAGAAATGAATAATTGAACAGCGAGATGAGGGCTGTTGAGACCGCTTTTCGTTCAAGTGGTGAATTATTTTTCTTGCTAGAGTAGACTTCCCTGTGTATCAGACGCGATATTAGCATTTGAATCACAATCAGGCTAGAACGGCAATTCGCAGACTTACCAGCACCAGGACACCCCGTTAAGAACAAGACGCATCCCTGTTGTGATACATCGACCTCCCAAGATTGGAATAATGGATGGGAAAAGATCCAGTTACCAGAAGAGCTAGTGACTGCATCTGGAACCTCTAGCTGACTTTTTATCTGCGACACAGAAACGTTCAACTTTCTCTCCAGAAACGATCTAATCTCCTGTTCCTCCATCTTCTGTCTTCTTAGCTCCTCGGAAGTAATTACTCCTTCTAGACCAGAGTTGATCTGCTTGAATTGGTCCTTTGCGTACTGATCAGAATCTTGGATCTCCTTGAGGATTGCGTACGGCTGAAGCTTATCGTCCGAAAGCATTGCTTGCTTCCTTTTCAGGCTCTCGATGGTTGGCCTGACTACTCGTCTGAAGTCATCCCAAGCCCATTTGAATTTGCCTTTCCAATCTATAATCTTCAGTGGTGATATAAAAATGTAGGGGGACCGAACAAACCTGGTCTAGAGAAAAAGTCCAACACGGAGCGATGAAGCAGAATAATATCGGAGAAGTAATCTTCCAACATGCGGCTGAACCTTTCGTCACTCTTGATAAGGCCATGGAAGAAGGCCAGGCCATCAAGAGCATCGGCAATCTCCTCATAAACGTCGAGAAGCTTTTTAACCCAATCCTTCCAGGCCATAGTCGCCATAAGAGCAAGCTTGATAGGACCCTTATTCGGTTATTAACAACAAACTGACTAAGAGGGAACGAACAGACTCACCCAAATGAATGCTACCGCTTCGCTCACGTTGAGAAATATCGATACAAGTTTCTCAATCTGTTCCATCGCGTCAAGGAACCTGTTGATTCTACTCAGCCTACAGAGGCTGCCCTGGCGCCCAAGCTTGGCTTGTATCTTCTGGATCTCATGATTGATGGCTGTCCGATTCGCACCGCTGATGTCTTTCTTTTGATCGTCGGTGAGCTCACGTCTAAATTGGTTCAAAGACCTTTCCAAATTAAGTCGCTGTGGTGAGGCCATACTTTGGTGGGTATATGCTCGATGATAGATATCCGTATGGTCCGACCACTGGTGGCTTGGTCATGGATTTAATAGCTAAGCGCCCAGTGTCTGTCAGCCTTAATTTCCGCCTCAGGCAGATCTTTTGTTCCATGCAGCGGGAAGAACCAGTCAGAAGTCATTGATATTACAAGGATCGAGGCTACGCCGCATGCACAGCCTAGTTGGGCGAAATTGGCTTGAAAATGGTTGGCCGGGCTTTAAGCAGTCTGACCGCTGTCTTTCTCTTCCATGTCAAACCGTCAATAACTTAATTGCTCGGCAAACGCAACACCGATCCTACAGCATAATGGGCCACTTGAAAAGGCGGCTTTGTTACGAAAATGACACTGAGGATGGTAATTCACCAAAACGGTTGGGATGGGAAAACGCCGACTCGGCCATATGCAGTTCTGCGCGTTGTTCTGACTCTGGCATGGACTTAGACTCGACGTCCCCCGAGGCCGAGCAGAATCCTGTCCAACAAAATATATGCTACGGCACGGTAAGTCATAGCTGGGCTTTTTCTATCGAATATGATATGAGGACTTATGTTGATGATTTGCTGCTAGTTATGCGAGGCATATATATCACTCACCTATGACACTAAAATGCCCAAATCAACACAGCCATGGGACAGATATTGTTTAATGGATGTAAAGGTTCATTCTGGGGCTTCCTACGTGAAATCCGATCGCCTTTTAAAGATAAAACAGCGATCGGTTCTTGATGAGAATACGGGATCCATTCTAACTTATATTAAGAGGAAAGTCCCACAGGTATCCTTTTCAGCTGTGATTAGTGTTAACGTTCTCTCTGGGAAACGGATTAAATCCAAAAAGTCGATAATTCAAGCCACGATCAATGTCTATGGCCCGAAGCACCAGATGGACGAAGTTGACCAAGCATTGTCCGAAATATCTTCCTACCTCCAACACCCTGTCTTTCTGGAACCGGATGTTCCTTATATCAATCCCCAGTTCTTTTACCCTAGCGCTGAAAAGACAGACCTAAGGGACCTAGTGGGCGCGAGGTCTGAGGATGCCACATCTGGTACATCTCGAGTGGTTGACGAGGTCATGGAAAGCCTGGACGATTGGTCTGAGTATATTAATACAAAAGGGTGCCACCGAGAATTTCTACAGGCGATGCTTGACCGATATCTGCTTGGAACCCAGCTCAAAGAGTATTTATCATGTGAGATCCGTCCGCGAGCTACAACGAAGCTGACCTGAACTTCTACTAGGCATCAGTTCCAAGGAGTGGAATTCATACTCGGACGGGAGGAGCTGGACGTAGCTGAGCAGATGAACAAAAGGATGTTCATGACTATCGATCACTGGTATTTCTTTCCTTCCATCCTTGCCGATATCGAAGCCAAGCTGACTTTATAGCCTTTTGTTGAACTCTGGGAAAACAGGGCTGGGCGGGATACTGGCAGATGTCATGGGCCTCGGCAAAACGCTAACTATGCTGACGGCGATCCTCTGCTCAAAGCAACTGGAAGACCCTTACCCAAGCTGCACGGCGAGTGCAAGTGGGGAAAATGAACCAGAACGGTCAAACTCCACACTCGTTGTTCTGCCATCTCGACGTAAGCCGGCTCACCGATCTTACTTCTTCACTCCCGCTAACAATATTAAAGAGATAATGGATGTCTGGAAGAATGAGATTGAGCAGTACGTATATCTCGCAAACACAGCCCGGGTTGATGCAACTAACAACATCCAGGCGATTCCAGCCGCAGACATTCCAGGTTGAGATTTTCCACGGCCAGGGGAGAGCCAGAAATGCGAAGCCTCTTATTAGCAGTGATATAGTTCTAACGACTTATCACACGGTTGAAAAAGACAGCAATGGTGGCAGGATCTTGAGTTCTGTTGTGTGGTCAAGGATCGTACTCGATGAAGGTAACTTGTCCAACCACCCGAGTCTGTCTCCAATATTACTAACACGCAGTGTGGCCCATCACATACGCAACCCTTCCACGAAGATACATAAAGCCGTTGTCGCTCTTCGAAGTGGAACTCGATGGTGTCTTACGGGCACGCCTATACAGAACACCCTCGATGATCTCCGATCGCTCTTGCAGTTTCTTCGAATTGAACCATTTGGTCATGGCAAGGAATTTGAGGAGCATATTGTGAAACCATTCAGACAGGGCTCAAATGCAGATCATGAGTTCTTTGACCCTTCTCGAAACTTGAGAGGTTTGCTGAAAGCCTGCTGCCTAAGAAGAACTCAAACGAAGCTCAACCTACCAGATACCTACATACGCACGATTGGAGTGGCGCCAACAGAGGCTGAGAAGGCCATATTCAACAAGATTCTCATCGAGTGCCGTGAGGAGTTTGACATAATGGCCGGTAGGGAAGCGGGTTCGAAGAGGTCTAATGTCCTATTCTCAGCGATCATGAAACTGCGGAGAGTATGCAACCACGGAACAATTGACATCAAGGCGACCACCCAGAAAAGGCCGTGTCATCTGACCGTCCCTAAGATGAAGAGAGGGATTTCAAGAAGTCCATCGGCAGAGCCGGCTTGCGATTTCTGTAGCAAAGGCGTCCTCGATAATTACTTACTTGGTGAACTCGACAGTTGTCCTCTGTGTAGCCGGATCCTACCGGAAGAAAATATCGACAGTTCATCCGCAGCGGCCTCACCACGAGATACACCTTCGCCCGCTGGATCGATGATGGATGTGGACTCTCCAGAGCCCCCCAACAACAATTGTGGCCCTATGGTATCCAGCAATAACTTCAGAGCACAATCTTCGAAAATTTCTGCAGTTGTCGATAACATCAAGACATCGTCCTTGGATGCAAACTCGAAGAGGTAGGCATAGGAGGCTATGTAACTTGACTCTGCTGACAAATAGATAGCGTTGTGTTGTCTAGTTGGAGAGACACCTTGGACATCCTTGCTTCCATGCTGACATCAGAGGGAATTCGATTCGTACAAGTGGACGGACGTAACGCTCTGCTTGGCCGTACGGAGTTAATCTCAACATTTCGCCAAGATCCATTTGTCAAGGTTCTCTTGATATCCATTAACACTGGAGCAGTAGGGCAAGTATTTTCTTGAAAGCCCATTCGCCCGTAGCAATACACTAATGGTACTTCAGCCTCACCCTCACAGAAGCAAACCAAGTTCACATCGTCGAACCGCAATGGAACCCAACAATTGAAGAACAAGCTATCGCTCGAGTGGTCAGGATGGGACAAACACGACCAGTTACCGTCTTCAAGTACATAACGGAAGGATCTGTGGAGCAGGTAGCACTATGAAAGTTTCCTCTTTTCGAATTAGCTAACCCCGAAAAGTCTATAGTCAAGCTCCAGCAAAAGAAAACTCGGATCATCAAGCTATCAATGCAGGAAAAAGACACCAACGAGTCTGACACGAACTTGGATGTAAGATTTAACTCTATAGAGCCGTGAGCATTACTAAACCTATGCAGCGTTTCAAATTTACCATCGACCCCAATGAATGGAAAGCCAATCTTTAATTGAGTATTATGAAGTTTGGATTTATATTTAAGTTTTAGAGTATAACAAGGTTACTTATTCAATAAACTGTCTCACTAAGGAGAGATACCCTCTGCGGTCTGAGCATGATATTACCTATGGACATAAACGCTGTCACGGATATCTAAACTTTGATCTTCAATACTCATCGAGAGGCTTCCGTCTGGCAAAGATATCAACAGAAGCCCAACTAATTGTTTGCTATGACACATTGTTACGAAGTCGTGCCCTGTGAGTGCCTTAACTCATCCATCGCCCACTGTGCTAGCTCAGTCCAAGGCGCAGTAAGTAAGCCCGCGATGCTTATTGTTAGCTGAGCGCTCCAGCCTTCCAAAATCCAGCATTGTGACTCCGCTTCCTGTAGGGCGACTACATAATACAGAAGCACTACCAAAGACCCGGGGTGTTGCGCTTGTAACAGACTGAAGAAGTCACCAGACAGTCTAGTCAACCACGTAAAGATAAGATGTATCTCGCTGCTCATTGAGGTCCCCGGTGTTTTGGTTGTGTCCATGCAGTCCAGTATCGACTGCGCGCCTGCCTTCACCACAGCTTTGGCAGCATCGTCGACATCAGTCAGACTGGAGAGTCGGGACTGAAGAATACTCAGCTGCGTTTTGAGAACGTCGTTTGTTTTACAGTCGGGTTGAGAGCAATCGTTCTGTTTCAGCTTATCCAATACGTTGAATCTCAATTCAGCAAGCGCAGTAGTCCTGATTGCAGACAGGCCTCGAGTTAGGGTCATAATCTCGAGCAACCCAGCCAACGGCGATAAGGGCTCGCTGTGTTGGTACTTTAGGTGGGAGGCGAAGCTGCCCGTCATAAGCATGGCCGAAGTCATGAAGAGGGCGAAACTTATTTCTTCGGCAATCCTTCTTTCAAGGGCTGATCGCATGCCGACGATGGCTTGTGTTTGGTGCTCTGAGCCATGTAAAACATACCTCTGGCGAGAATCTGGCTGCAGATAGGCACAATGGAATGCTGACAGGGCAAGTAGCTGATGCATAAGGTACGGATACCGGAGTGCAACACGTGGCACCTCGTCCCTGAATACAGACTGATCTAACACGTGCGGGGGCGTCATGCACGTTTTTGTTGTGTAGTGATACATGAGCTCCAGATCTAGGAGACACGAATCCGAGAAACCATGAAAGGACATTCCGCTAATAGTTGCTGCCTCGCTGTAAATTACAAAGTGAATACAGTTACAGCTACATTCAACAAATATCGCGCTGAGTACCTAGGACTAAGGTATGCACTTAATGGTAAACTGTCTGAACGCCTAGCTCTTAACTATATGGTCTAGTCCTAATATAAGAAGAAAAAAAATAAAATAACACTGTTGTGATTAAATTTATATTAACCTTAAACGGTTAATAATATAAGTATATCTCGTTTGAGGTCCACTTCTCTGCAAATTACCCACCATAACATCATCAACACGTCAAAAATGCAACTGCGTCATACTTGAACTAACAAATTTGTAGTCTGGAAATTCGGTAGCACTCCGTAAATCTCTATGATTCATGTTGATCCCTGGAATGAATGCCGGATATGCCGAGGAGAAAGTAAAACTCAACACACCTAGTGCCATCAACAAATCGTCATCGTCTTTAGTAGTAAATATAAATTATCCGCCTCAAGATTTCAGTAAATCATTTTCCAAGAACTCGCATAAAAAATGTCTTCCAACCACCGCGACAAAATGTCCGACACAGACCAGCGCCAACCCCATGTCTCTATGGAAAAGGTCGACGCCCATTCTCCACCAGAAACATGTAAACTGATCACCCAAGCCGGCATCGCCAAAGCCAAGCTCCCCTGGTTAGACCTCATAGTCAAATCCTTCTTTGGCGGGATCTTCATTTCTCTGGGTTCCCTCTTCGATCTCGTCATCGCAGGCGGCGCACCACAACAGCGCGAAGCGAATCCATCGCTCATAACCCTTCTCGCAGCATTCACGTTCCCCATCGGCTTCGTCCTCGTTATTCTCACCAATGTCGAACTGGTGACGAGTAATATGACGGTTATGACGTATACCACTCTGCAAAGAAAGACAAGCGTTTATGATCTTTTGAGGAACTGGATTGTCAGTTATGTGTTCAATCTGGCGGGGTGTTTGTTCTTTGCTGGTGTTTTAGCTTGGTGGAGTGATACCTTAAACACTGACGCTATGTCATCTTATGCGGTTACACAAGCTGAGATGAGAGTCAATGTTGGTTGGGGGTACAGTTTCACGAGAGGAATAGGCTGCAATTGGCTCGTTGGATTGGCAGTTTATCTGGCGATGAGCGGCAAGGACAATTTCTCCAAGATTGTTGGCATTTGGATACCAATCTGGGCCTTGTAAGTTTCAGGTCTTGTCGTTGAGATTAACTACTGACATCCCTTTTAGCGTCGCGTTGGGCTATCAGCATTCTGTCGCTAATTTCTTCTTGGTCCCAATTGGCATGTTCTACGGGACCAATTTCGGCGTTGGCAAGTTTATCTACATGTCTATCATTCCTGTCACATTGGGAAATATTGTAGGTGGCGCACTTATGACGGGCGCATTTCTGTGGTTCTTGTATGGACGGGATGATACTCTGGCTACAAAGACTGGGCAGCCGTTGAGTGGTGAGAATAAGAAGAGGGATACGAACGGTCATGGAACAAATGGACAGGCTGTCTCGACAGAGAATGGCAGAAGGCGAAGGAACGATAGTATGGTATGAGGAACATGATGAGGATGAAGGCTGTGATCCTTCAGCTACGATAGAGTATGTTTACATCCATTGGATGAAGACATATTTTTTGTTGAGCACGCTTTGCGACCATCTTTAGATCCACGACCGTCAGAATTAGATTCCTTTATTTCACTAAACTACAATTAATTTATCTCCAATTAGACCTACGAGCTCCCGTCGCTATCATATCTATCGCTAAACGAGTGCCTGTCGCTCTCATCGTCGCCACTGGTCCCATAACTTCGATCATCCATTTCTGAGAGACTGCGATCGCTACTCTCATTACCTTGATCAGAAGATTCACTTTGTGTCTCGATATCTGAATTTTGATCATCGTCGCCAGAACTACTCTCGTCGTCTTGGTCGCTGGTTTGATCGTCAGATTGACTTGAAGCAGACTGCGAGTGCTGATCATCGTCACTAGAGACTTCTGAATCCTCACGATCCGTTTCAGGATCCGTAGAATGACCATCTGACTCGGATTTCCCGCTGTCAGTCGCTGCTTCATCACCATCCGAAGATGAATTTTCGGTATTAACCTCATCCGTATCACGGTCAGAATCGGAAGCCTTTTCAGAGCTTGTGTCATCGGAGTCAGGTTTAGACTCACTTCCAGAGTCAGAGTCCGAGGGTACATCGAGGTTATGGTGGTCGGGTGCAGACGAATCTGCGCTACTGCTAGATTCCTCTTCATCGCTCTTCTGGTCAAGCGGTGTTATGAAGGGACTGTCCATGTAGTCCGTGTTCACAACACGAATGTCCGGTTGAGGAAAAGAACTTGCGTGACTGGGGTCTGAAGACTCCTGAGATCCCACTTGATGAACATGAATGTGAGAAACGCTTGGAGGTTGTCCATCAGGCTTCTGAAGAAAACGACCGCTTGTATGATTCCGTCCGGCATGAGAATTATGACTATTATGACCAATACCGCGGCCATTCATCTTGCCAAAATGATTGTTGTGGCTGTGCTTGGCTCTAGGGTAGTGACCGCTGGGATCCCGACCAAGCCTAAACCTGGAATCCGATGCATTCTTCTGAACATGTCGACGGGTGTTGCTTAGTGGAATTATTTCCTTCGGTTGTTTGGATTTGTGACCCATGACTCTAGATTCAATAGGTTCCGGGAACCTTCGGGTGGACTTTGGTTGATGCCCTGGCTTTTTCTGCGGTGGAAGCCCATTTTCAATTGGATTGGACGAAACTCTAGCAGATCGAGTATTGGCAACACTGCTATTTTCAGTGCTTTGCTTAACACTCTGTCTGCTCTCTGAGTCCTTCTGTTCCCTTGACTTTGGCTTCTTGACCATGTCAGTTTTCTTCGGGTTCTTGCTTCTTCCAGTCTTCTGCTCCTTAGTGGATACAGACCTGCCCTTGGGAGCTTCATGATCAATCTTTGGTGAGCTGGCAGGCGTTTCAAATCCAGTCAATGTATGTCGACTCCAATTCTTGGTACGAAGAGAGGCTCCAGTGGTCGGTGCAGATTTGGACTTTTTGGACAGGATCTCGGCTGCCAATGTAACGCTGTTGAAACCAACTGTTGGAGTCGACTTGTCGTCAACTTTTGGATGTGGTGATGACCTTTTGCCGGTAGATTCTCCAAAGGAAGTAAAATTATAGATGGGTGAGTCGTGTAAAACATCTTCACCAAGTCGTGGCATGTTACCAGTGCTAGGCGAACACATATCGGAAGGTGGTGTGGGAGCCGGCTCAGTTTTGGTTTCCAGCCTTTGGACCGTCTTCTCAATTGAAGCAGTGTTTGACTGGATCGACTTCATACTAGAAGTGCGAGACCCTTTAACCCTTGGAGGAGCTTTCTTCTTCGAACGCGAACGCGACCCGGTGGAGACATTGGCATTTGTTCCGTTAACATTGGAACTGCTCTTTGCTGTGTCTGCGGCCTGTGGCGGCGTGACTATATCGTGAAGTGAGCTTGGACTGTCTTCACCAGTAGTTTGGAGTACTGGATCTGGCGTTCTGCTCGATGATGGCCCCCGGCGGACTGCCCTGCGCCCAGTAGAGCTTCCAACTTTATTTTTGCGGCCCGACCGCCCAGGAAGCTCTCTTTGGTAAAACGAAATTCCATGAGCGGATGCAATATGGAAGTCTCGTTCAGCAGCCCGTTTGACCGAGACTGTCAACCGTTTTGTGAGATGCAGATGGTCAAAAAAGAAAGGCTTTTGCTCATTCTTCAACCATTCCCAGGCATCTTTAGCGTGTGGAACATCCGGAATAGGAAGTATCACTGGTTCAGGAAATTTCTCTGTCCCAGCCTGGACAAAAGGAGGATAGTTCCCCAATAATGAAGGGGCTTGTGAATGGGTAGAGCCAAGATCATCACCTTGGCCACTGCTAAGGACAGACCAGAAGTTGTAACCATTCGGTACAACCTGACGAAGACATGATAAGCAGAGCTTTTCGGTATCAAGAATGCTGATACGGGTTTCCGATTCTGTGTGTTGGAAAAAGCCAAGACGAGATGGAAATTGAACATCTGGTTGTTTGGTGTCTTTGGTGCTGTATCTGGGAAAGTGTCCACAGCCAAGGCCTCGGCCCTGCAGGACTGTAAACATGAACTCCGCAGAGCCTGGAACGACGCTACCTAAGCCTCAACTGTTAGAGGTCTACAAAAAGAATAGCACAGGGGGACCGTTTACTGACCAGTATCCGCCATGGATTGAATCATGGTTGTCATTGTTGATGAGACAAAATGAATTGTAGTAGAGGAAATCGCTGGTTTAGAAAGGTAGGTAGGTGATACAAAGGTCTAGAATACTTTGTTCCGTGGAAAAATAATGCCTCAAATAGCCTGTGGCGATAATTCTACACGATGAGCACTCAGTGTTTGTCGAAAATCAGGCTCCGAATTTCAATGTGGCACAGCATCTCATCTTACACACCATCAAGACCCTAAAATGGAGCGGCTGTGGTCTCATGATTGTAGACAGGTTCACAGCCTGATTAGGTACTTCGTCGACTTGTAGTCGCAGAGTGGTGTAGGACATGTCTGGGGGGCGGGGATACGAGGGTTTACTTATCAATACGCGTTTAGATATTTTCATGCAATGCAACGCGCCTCAACTAGAGCCGACCTTGACACAAAGAATTCAACCCGCCCCCAATTTCAGCCGCAAACGCAGACGATTTGGCTTCCGGTACTACAGCCCTTCCCACATCCAAGATATCGAACCCATTATTATGTTTCCTTTCTGAAATGGGTTCTGCCTTTGCCCATAATACTAACGTCTTTCGCTCTTATCCCATCACATCCTGACAGAGCTTGGTTAACTCTTTCAACCAACCCTTCGTTACACTTTTGTGTTACTCAAGTCATCAATAACGACTCTCTATCAACCAGTCATAAAAAGACAAGGCCTTGACCATGTCCCTACCAGAACGCCTTTCTACTGTCTCTACAACCCTGTCTCCTCCAGGCACTCACGACCATAATCGAGCCCAACAGCTGATGTCAGAGTACAAAGCTGAGGTGAATAAAAGCGATGGGGTCGGTTATAGTTATAAGGATGCCAATGGTGTTCTTGCCAAGATCGCTCAAGGAATCATCCTTGATGCTACTCCCGGCTTGGTACATGCTCTGTTTACCTACAAAGCCAATGTTTCCATAGCCCGTTTCAAGAGCACCAACCTCTGGAAGTCAATTGTTGGCAAAGACCAAGTAGACATTCGAAGTCACGTTTTGGAACAAGCTCTTCGCACTTGCTCTGATCCCATCATCTACTGCATGGCTCAGAAGGCCGACCAAATCTCACTGAATGAAGCTCTGCCGATTGCCATCAATCTTGGCGATACACTCAAAACATACATGCTGCTTGAGCGTGGCGCTGATATGTCCAAGCTATGCCAGCCATTTCAAACCGCCATTGAGAAAGGCTCCGACGAGATGATCGAGACTCTTACCAGAGACGGAAATGGAGTATGCCAGAACTGCCTCAACACAGGTCTTGTACAGGCTGCGAAATTAGGGTTTTGGTTCAAAGCCCAGATTCTGCTCCAGAATGGGGCTGACGTTGGCTTTGATCAAGCAGCTGCCTTGATGTCAACAATTCGTGACGGCTACGAAGCAATCGCAGAGACTATCTCCGGTAGTCCTGGCATGAGGAACTATCCTTTGCTAATGGATACTGCCCTAGCAGAGGCGTATGGCCTGGAGCAATATCGAATTATCGATGTACTGCTCTCTTCGGGAGCGAAAGGTCCAAACATGAATACGGTCCTTCGCGACGCACTACAGAAGGATCAATTGAGTTTAGCCCGAACCCTTGCAAAGCACGGCGCAACAGTACACGATGACGCCGGCCCATGGCTATTGTCCGCTGTACAAAGCGGTCGCCCCGAGCTCTTACAGGTCGCGCTACAGAGCAATCCAGATGAGGAATTACTCCGGTCAGCGATAACACACGCTGCAAAGCTCTCAGATATCAATATCTGTTACGAGATGACCACTATGCTTTTGGCTACCGGCGCCCTTGATGTCTCTGTCTGCACGCAGACCCTTATCCAGGTTCTGGGCAGAGACATAAGACCAGAAGAAGAAACAAGGCAAAAGGAGCTTATCAATCTACTTCTACAACAAGGCAAGGCCGACATAAATCTGTTCGACGGGCGGTGCTTAGCACTCGTCGTGTCCCAAGGGCGCACCGAACTGCTTGATCTGCTTTTACAACAAAAACCTTCGCCAGAAACTCTGATTGTGGCGTTGGGATCTGCAATGGACTTGGTCGTGGCAGATCTGCGAGGTCAAATTGTGCAAACGATTCTGAACAGTAAGACTGGTGATGATCAGGTGGATGTTGGTCTTCTCGATCGCCTCCGAGAAGCAGCCATCGTCGCAGCAGCCAAGAGCCTTCGGCTGGAAATACTCCACGAGCTATCGTCCGACGAGAGTACAAAGGCGGTATTCTCCACAGCACTGGCTACCTTGGCGTCTGCAAACCCCAAATGGATGTCCCCTGCTGGTCTAACTATGGTCCAAGCTCTCTTGGTACGTGGCGCGTCAGGTCCCGCCTTGAACGCCGCGTTCAGAGAAGCAGTCAAGCACTGTGAACATCAGGCTGTGTCATTACTTATGGACTTCGTCGATGATGAGGCTTTCGATGACGCTCTAAGTGACCTCGTACAGCAGTCGAATGAGTGGCATTCTAGCGAGCATCTGGAAATGATTGAGGAACTCGTTAGTAGATGTAGCGTCCGAGCCGTCAACGAGTTCCTTCTTGCAGCTATAACGGCATGTGCAACTGTCAACGCGTCGGAAGATATCATTGATACAATATTCGATGTTCGTTCGACAGCAGACGTTAACTATAAGAATGGGGAACCGCTCAAGCGCGCCATCGAGGGTGGTTCGGTCTCTGTGCTGAGAAGACTGATCGGCATGGACACCACAGAAGAAACTGTGGTACAGTCATTCATGGCAGCTATTACCTATCGGCTTGACGAAGCAACAGTATTGGCTATCCTTGACGTCTTAGTTGAGGAGAAAGGCACGGGGTTCGATAGGAATAGGGTTTTGCCGAGTGGTCTTCCACCGCTCGCTGCCTGCATGTCGACCCATCCTCGGTCCGAGGCTTTGGTAAAGCGACTGGTGAAGCTTGGTTGCTATGCGGAAGCCAGGTTCAGCTGTAAGATATTCGACGACAAGGAGGCCGAGCCCGAGGATATCACAATTCTGCATTGGGCGCTGTGTCCACAGAAGGATGACAATATTGGCATCAAAGCCATCGCGAAACTTATTGATGCAAAAGGTACGACTAGATCGCCATTATTATTGAATGCGATAGCTAACTAGTATTAGTCGACTTGAACACTGCCACGTCTATCTCGCGATCTTCACCCTTGATCGTAGCTACGCATCACCAGCGTAGTGACGTGGTGGCCAAGCTGCTCGAGGCCGGTGCAAACCCAGACAGCAGGGATGTCTTCAATTGCTCGGCTCTGTACTATTCATCTCAGTCAGGCAATGCGGACATTGCTAAGCGACTTGTTAAAGCAAACTCCAGGGTCAATGACGGCAGTCTCCACGAGGCAGCACGGAACCTACACTCCAAAGTCGTGGAGGTTTTGATCAAGGGTAAACATGATCCAAACTTTCCCAGCACCAGACCGGAACACGAAGGTAGAACGGCTGTTCAGGAACTGTCCCTTCGATGTGATGCATCGAAAGACTTCTCAGAGCTAGAAAATACATTTCTGGCGCTTGAGAAGGGAAAGGCAAACTTCCTGGCTCAATATGACCGCAGAAACGCCCTGTTCCTTGCACTTAAGAGCCTTCATCCATACCAGACAGTATCAGCACTGCTCAATACTGTCATGTGGAAGGATCTCAACGATGAGCGGAACGTCTTTACTACCACTGATGCTGCCACGGGAAGCAAATGCTCTTTCTCTCCAACCATGTATCTACAGCATGGCTGGTACTCTGGCGACCCTGCAGAAATTGATAGTTTGATGTCACTCTTCCATCAGGTCCAGTGCGTTGATCGCTTTTACGCAGAGCCCGGTCTTGATCAGATTGATTTTGTACAGCTGCACGGAGCGACAGGAATGCCTAAACATCTCCAAGAAGCTGAAGACAGACGCCGCACTGAGGAGGAGAAGCAGAGACTCAAAGACATGGAACATGAGCGAAAGCTCAATCGGCAACGGGAAGAAGCTCAGCTCAAGGCTGATATCGACCATCACTCGCACCAGCAGAAAATGGATCAATCAGTGGTGAGCCATCAAACCAAGATGACACAGGGCGCGCAGGTGGCAAAGCAGCAACAGGCTGCTCTTGAGAGGAAGCAAGCTACGCTCATTGCAGCTCAGCGTCACACAGATCAGTCCAAGGCTAGGGCGGCGCAGCAGAAACAACTCCAGGAAAAGCAAAAACTACATATCCAGGAGCTACGCAATAAGGATAACCTGGAGTTTCAGAAGAAGAAGAACAGACTGAACGCGAATGCTCTTGCAACGAAGAAGGCGTACTCTAGATAAGATGAGAGGTGGATCGAAGAGCGGGGTGCCTTTTACAAACAGTCTTTACCATAGTATAATAAGTCTTTAACCTATTCCACGTCATGATCTTGAGGACACTGCCTGTTTTAACCTCAGTCAATCGGTGATAGCCAGTGTCATCGAAATCAAGCCAACGACAGTCACAGTTGTACCGCTCGTTACCTCCGGGATAATAACAGTGATATTTTTCATCATATTTCAGGGACTATTCGAAGTTTCTATAATACATTAATCAGGCCTCGATAGCTGTCTTGTTTTCTTTTGTCTGTTGGACGATAAGCTGATCATTGACACATATAACTCAACCGATAGATCTAATACCCATGGTTACGGGCGTATTTAGGTAGTGTGGAGATTGAGCTGAAGGATGTAGCGCAAAGGACCGAGTTGGAAGATTACAGGATTTACTGGGTTCAGCCTACCACTATCGAGCAAAGTGACAATTACTGTTTGTTTTGTGATTACAATTTAACATGCGCCGCAATTTGTTTGCCTCTGTTTTAATACCGAACACTATCGGGTTATCATTTCACTCTTTGCCCAGCGGGATGTTGCATTTCCGGGTCCTATCCGCCCCCAACCCTTAGTGAAATACGCATGCATCTCACGTTATAAGGAGTAGGCCTCATTGGCCTTTTCGGACCCCAAATAGAAAATTTGAGAAGTTCGTTCTTGGCAGTGATTTGGACATTCTTTCTTCTGCTGAAAGGTCTTGCATTACTGTAGGGTTGTGGCGTCACACAGCAGCCGGGCGGAGACTCTGAGGTTGAGCTCGGGAGCATGGAACCGCCACTATTCGGGCAGGATCATGTAGGTCGGGTCGAATATTGTTTTTTTTTTGTCACAAAGTCATCACACCACTCAACAACATGTAAGAAGGTAGGGACTTCTTGGACATGTATCTTTACCGAGCCTCATCCCCGCGCCAAAAATCATATCCACCAATCGCAATTCTACGCCATCATATCAACACACCCACTCAACTCCAACCATGTGCCCTCTCAGCCTCACGCATGCCCGATGTGACCTTACCATTACCTTAATCCCATGCAACGAAAAGCGTTCTCGCTATCATTCTCGTATTTAGTCAACACTTGTCACACGTCGTCTGACCACCTGCAGAATATTGACAACCTTAAACCGACGCGGCGAAGCCGTGAATGCGTTTGTTACCAACTGTGTAACCCTTTGATGTTACACCATCGTAAAGGTTTTACCTACAGTTGGTGGGCATTGATCTGGAATTCTTCAGGTAGGCTGTGCACTGAGCAGAGCCTCCGATGAGTGACTCAGAACATACTCTGCCCTCTTGATACGTCGTATTGGGTCTGTGCAGCCAATATGAACGTGTAATCTTTATTGCCAGCCTGATAATTGACAATACTATCCAAAGGTAAATGAAATCATGTCGGCCGCGGCTGCCAACGACGGGCCGATTAGAGCAATATTGTGGTCAGCCAACATGCACGAGATGTTGTGGAGGCCAGAACGAGGCTCTGGAGACGACATGGGATGTGTGACGAGGCTGTAGCCACAGAGCCTACTGTTGCGGGTCTCGTTTCCAGACCTAGCTGCCGTTGCGGTCTCAAAATATCTGATTTGGAGAGGTAGTTCAACGTTAAAGGACACAAGGCTATCTAGGAACACTATAAAGTAGACGTCAAAGCAATCTTCAGACAATCTTGTGTCGTCGCAGCCACAACAGCACATACCGTCCTACCATCTCTTTCACATTCGCTTTATCAATCACCAGAGCAAACTCATCCAGTATCCCATACGCCCAGTCAAGATGACAGCCGGATCCAAGATCGTGACAGTCGTCCTTCGCATCGCGCAACTGATTTGTGGCGTTGTCATGGTCGGCATCGCTGGCGAATATATCGCAACACACAAATCGCGAGATCTCGGGCACCTGAGCCGTTTCATATATGCGGTTGCGGTTGCCGCTGTCTCTGCATTCTTTGCCGTTATCTGGCTTATCCCTTTCTCCAGCAACCACCTGAATTATTACATTGATGCCATTTTGGGGATCCTTTCTGCAGGTATGGCCGGCTGGCTAATCTACGTATGTCAAACTCAAGATATCCTATACCGTTCAAGCAATAATTTGGGTACTAATTCTGATGTCAACGCAGTCTTCTGAATCACAATGCGGGAAAGCAAATGTTCAAGATGTTGAAACACTTCCAAAGTACGACGACAAGGATGCTGACTGGTGTACCAAATGGAAGGCACTCTATGTTTTCGCTTGCATTTCTGCTTTCGCCTGGATTGTCTCTGCTCTAGTTGGGTACTGCTGGCTCAGGAAGATTAAGAAGGGTTCTAAGGCTAAGTATAAGCCTGCTCCTGGTGGCCGTCGCGCTCGTTCTCGCTTTTAGTGCAAGGCTTGGCACCAGTGTCTAGCTTATCATACCTGGATCCGGTCAGTGGAGGATCAAGACTGACCGAGATTCTTCTGGTTGAAGAAGCTGGAATTCGATTCACGATTGGGGTCTGTGTGTGCTACAGAAGGGGTCAGTCAATGTAACTTGGGCCTGATGTGATAGCCGAATAAATTTCATTATACGCGTCTCTATACATAATGTCTGCTCACTGTGTTGTCTTTTAACAGCCTACGTTTTGGAAAGGTTCATATGTAAACCCTATTGATACTGTCTACTATGAAAGATGTTGGTATGCGAAACAGAAGAAGAAAAGCTCCTTCAATTGGTAGAATACGAAGATCGCAGGAAACAGCATCAAACCAACCAACGTCAGTATTAATGTAAATGGTACAATACTAGACGAAAGCTCCTGATAGACACCCCATCGAGGATATGTTGCAAGGCCAGTCTGTAGAGCCGTCAAGCAAACCGTGATAGCACCAAAGATGAAGAGGTAAGGAGCTCCGAATCCCCCAAAGAATGTGGCGTAATTGTAGTTGACTTCAAAGTAACTACGGCCGTAACGGAGACTGTGCCAAAGATTCAGTCTTGTCAGGCGAATTTCCCCATAGTGGTAACGGTCAGCTACCTCTCTATCTTTGAGAAAAGTGAACTGCTGAATAAATCCACACCAGGCTTCCCATGTCACTAGGTCTGGTACTAACTTGCGGTCTTTGGCAATATCCAGGTCGCATTCGTGGCGGATAAGACGAGTGTAGGTACGCAAAAAGCCTAGGGCTTCCAGCAGCAAGGTTGATGTGTCGTCACTATCCGATAACCGGTCAGGTAAGAGGTGTTTTTCCCACAAGGTAGCGCTGAACAAGCACTTTGGGATAGGTTTAACGAATATGCGATCGTAGTGCCACACCAAATGAAGGTCAGGCCTCTCCGAAACACATATCGCCCGCCCTAAGAGTTGTTGGTGGTGTAATGGGCTGATGTTGTCGCGCCTGGAGGTCAAAAATAGAAGCTTATAGACACGCTTCAGCCTCATGGTTGAGAGTTCGGCTTCGAGGAACTTTTGGGCCCCACTCCGATCATTGAGAGGGATCAGCGGGCTGCCTGGTATGATAGCGCCGGTTGGAAAAAGATCATCTTTGGACGTAAAGGTGAATTTCGTGGCGCTTTCTCGGTCAACCATGTTGGCCGTACCTTGCCAGATGCTCGTGTACAATGCAACCTGTTAGTGGTGGGGGCCAGAGAAGCAGGAAGGTAGCTCCTTAGCTAGGATATGCAGTCACGTAGCTGGAGGTGCGGTATCTAATAAAGCGGAGGTCTAGGCTTTGTGCCAGCCTGATCCCGATCAATTACAGTGTGATTGTGTTTCACAAGCTAAGCCTACGCACAGCCCAGTTGGTCTTTCAACGTTCCCAATTTGCTAAGCCTTGTTTATGCGGTGGTACGGCGCGTACAAATCTGCGTGAGTATGCAGTCATCCAATATACCCCCACAAGCACGTGCCAGACGCCATGCTGTTCTCAATCTCACCTACATGTGCAACCACATCAAGTGTGGCACATTATCAGTAATTTTTAGTAAGAGAATGGTGAAGGAGAAATCAGGCTGTGGAAACCCCATGTCTGCAATCGGCCGTGGTCAATTGGTGTAGCAGGTTAGACTTATATCGTTGGGAGAATTCGCCCAAGACAAGGCATCTACATCCGACAAACACTTTACTTCCAGTCTCAGACGTAGCTTTAATTGAGACGGAGATCAGAAGCAATGACGTCGAAGATTGAATCGTCGCAAGGCGCCGTGCCCTCGGCTGAAGAAAAGTTGTTCAATGGCATCCGAGCACCCAGAATCCCGACAATTCGACCACAGGATCTTGGATTCCAAGTCTATCACGATCCCCAAGATGTCGATGAGATAACCCTTGAGTAAACACCATTGTTTCCCATGGCTATTCGTTGAAATTAACTTCTGGTTTATTGTAATCGCAGTCCATGGCATCGGTGTTGATCCCACAGCCACCTGGACACACCCCAAAACCAACAAGAATTGGCTTCGTGATGGGACTATGCTTCCGCAAGAGCTACCTTCAGCGCGCATAATGGCCTTCGCATACAACTCTGTGTGGTATGGCGACGATGCTGTGAAGCAATCACTTGAGGGTGTGGCCAACAGCCTGCTGTTGCAATTGGGGGAGCAAAGAGCGGTGCGTGTTACTCTGATGATTATATTTTGGCTTCTAATCAATCACTCCAAACGTAGAACTGTCGAGATCGTCCCATAATCTTCATTGGGCATTGCTTTGGAGGCCTTGTCATGCAGATGGTTCGTCGGCTCTGCTTCTCCCAAACACGCGCAGACTTATTAATAATGATGGTACAGGCATATACAAAGGCGTTCACTCACAAAGAAGACTACCCTTACATTCATGAATCTGTCATCGGGATGGTCTTCTTGGGAACGCCACACCACGGACTACGCGAAAGCTCGGGCTTGTCTACTCAGAGCAAGGTTTATCAAGCTATTCTCGCCTCAAAGCTTTCTATCCAGGACAACGCGCTAAGGACCATGGCCCACGACAACGACCTACTAAGAAACTCGGTAGACGGGTTTACCAGAATGATAAGCACGGTAAAACCTAGTCCTAGAATCTTCTGCTTTTATGAAAGCAAAGCTACCAGACTAGATGCAATTGCGGGGCAGAAAACAGCTCCAGTGGGTACACAATCTATCGCATGGTATATCAACACAGAACTGACATTGATGGTAAAGGAGTTCGTGGTTAATCAGACATCTGGCACGCTGAACGGTCATCAGAGCCAGGAGCTATCACTCGATCATTTCAGCATGAATAAATTCGAGGACTCTCAGGATAGCCACTACAGAAATGTCAAGCGCGAGATAATTCGGATTGTCAACGAACATGCGCATAGTGATGGAGGAGAGCTAAGTAAGTGTTCGTTTGAGCAGTAATAGGACTATCTGCTGATACAACCAATTTCTAGCAAAGAGTCCTTCGCCTACACATCATCACAACATACCTAGGTTGGGCGCCCCTATAGCAATTGAGGCCAACTTTGCACCTCGTGATGGTATCATACCAAGAATTGACGGGCTTTTCAAGAAAAAGCCATATGTCGCATTATATGGGTCATCAGGAAACGGGTACGTCCGCTTGCATCGAGAAGGACTACAGAGCTGACAGTTTATGGTCAAGAAAAACTCATGTTGCTGTACAATACGCTCATGAATACAAGCGAACTAATCCTGGACATAACGTTTATTGGATTGGGGCGAGTAGTACCGAAGAACTGCAATCTTCATATGTCCGGATCGCGGAACAGCTTCATATCCATGAGGATGGCCGAAGCAGCGAAAGGCTTATTGAGCTGGTTATACAGCGGCTCAAGAGAGAGCCCTCGTTGATGGTATTCGATGGCATAAACAACGGCTCCCCACTGAGAGGCATCGACTTCACTTCAACTAAGCCTTTGGTAGACCTTTTGCCAAAAACAAGTCAAGTGAGCGTCTTGATCACAACAAGATCAAAGGCAGTAGCCCGGCAATTAGTAGGTAATAGAGATAAGTATGCCGTAGAGGTAGGCCCGGTCAGCCAAGAAGATGCCTCAATGATCCTACTCGGAAAAGTGACAAGAGATCCTTCGCGGAAGAGGTTTGTGGAGCAGATATCCAACATACTCAATGGCTGCGCCGGTTCTCTCACCCTTGTTTACTTCTACTTGAAATATGCTGGGAAAGAGTCAAGTCGCAAAGACTACATGGAAAGGCTTTCCGCAAAGCCAGTGGAAAAGCCAGCTGTTCTCAGGGCCTGGGAACTATTATACGAACTCATCAACCACATGCACAAAGAGACGGTGGACACTATGCTCATCATGTCCTGTTTGAGTGTGCAATGCATTCCTTCTGAGGTTTTCAACAGAAAGGTTGTTCAAAATTACATGCCTGTCCTCGAAGGATTTGGGTTTGTAGAGACATCTGCCGACCGGCAACTTTTCGCCATGACGGCGATTGTGCGTCAACAGGCAGAAGAGTTCCTCAACCACAACCTTCAGCAAAGAGAAGAAATCCAGGACCGTGCTGTCCAGAGTATCTTGGAAGCCTTCAATGTTGATGCTAGTGAAGCTTTGCTTCCTTGCGCACTGGCTGCTCTTGGTCTGCAGCACCTCTCCCCACAGCATGGGCGAAGGTCACAAACAGACTTACTTTTCAGCATTGCGCGATATTACAGAAGCCGAGAGAATCTTCATAAGGCGTTGGAATACTATCAACAATGCCTTAGGAACCGGGAGGCGGATATGGAATTACCAAACAAGGCGATACTAGTCGATTTGACGAGACAAGCAATCACCGAGGTCCAAACTCTCTTGGGGAGAGCTAACAGCTCGATGGAACTGGTAACAAGTGATCGGGGCGCTTCATATGCAGCGACAAGAGATCAGTTTGTTGTCCCCATGTCAAGTTCGTCTGGCCAAAGCCGCGAAGGCGACCCTGGCGGTTACAATGACTACATTGAAAGTGTCCAACGGGCACTCAAGCAAGCCTCCAAAGGCAACCACAAACGCGCAGAAAAACTGTACCTCGATGTCATCCAAGCCCTACAGACCCGGATCAAGTCTGGGAAGGTAGACATCGAACTGACGCGGTTCCATCTCAAGGTCTTGAGCTGCTTGTCGGCTACCTATTGTGCTCAAGGACGATTTACAGAAGCTTTGAACATTTTGAAAACGGTGGTCCCTGAGCAGGAAGCCATTGTCGGAAAAAGCGACCCAGAAACACTTTTGACCCGCAATGACTACGCTCTGCTTCTACAAGAAACTGATCTGGATGCCGCAGACCAAGAGCTCCGAATGCTCCACAACGACCAAGTTCGTCTCTTGGGCGCTGATAGCCCTGAGGCTCTCCGCACGGAGTCTAACCTTGCTTTGAACTCGAGCTTACGAGGTAACGTCAAAGAGTCAGAGTATCTGTATAGAGATGTGTTGCAGAGGCAGAAGAGCAAGCTTGGAGAAGAAGACAATGATGTTCTAGCGACCGAGAAGATGCTCAGTGAATTATTGGGGGGCAGAATTGGAAACCGCAACTAGATGAGGTTGGATCAAGAGCGGTTATGACTACCCTATCCTAGTCATTCCTTTACCTTTTCCTCTATTTTCTGGGTCTAACATTCCTAGTTTAACTAGTGTTTGATTTACTTTACTGTTGACTTGATGGTTATTTTACTTCATTTGCTCGAGAATCTGCAGAAACAGTGAAGCGACGTCACACTTTTTTTTGTCTTACTCTTGACAGCTACAACCTGTAGAGACTACGCCAGTACTAACGTGGCCCTGTCTTGGGGATTGACTTTTGTTCTGCACCAGTTCATTGGACCAGATATTGGCATTTGACTCGATAATCCACCTGGTAATTAATTTTGCAAACGGTACTAAATTAGCCCAGAGTGGATGTACTAAGAACTGATTAAGTAAAATACACAAAGAATTTCTTGTTGTTAACGATTAGAGAAAAGGAATAGAAAAATAACGTTGCAATATAACGAGGTCATTATTAACGCTATTGTTCAAGATGGAAAAGGATAAACAGTGTAACAACCAATCAACTATGAGTCGTCATGTGAAACAGTTCTGACGAATAGCTGGTCAATTGAGAATATATTCATCATAGACACGAGCCTGCAGTGACAAGGTGCACATATTGACGTCATGATGTCACCTACAACAAATATATAAAAAAGGAAGGAGAGGCAAAACGACAGTCCTCAACTTCTCCCTATCAATATCATTACCATTACTTATATATCACACATATTCAAAATGCTTACTGGAAACACCTTTGACCCCAACAACGACATCCCCGACCTCAGCGGAAAGGTCTATGTCGTAACAGGCGGCAGCGCAGGAATCGGCTACGGCATCTCAGCCCACATCCTCCAACACAACCCCCAAAAGCTCTACCTCCTCGGCAAAAAACAACACCACCTCGACGAAGCAGCCGAAGGCCTCAAGAAATTCGGCGATGTCTCACGCGTCGAATTCGTACAAGTCGAGTTTGAAGATCTTCACCAAACGGATCAAGTCGCCAAGAAGTTAGCGTCCGAGTTAACGAGGCTTGATGCGCTCGTCCTCAACGCCGGATTGGGCGTGGGTCCATATGGCGAGACGAAGGATGGGATTGATAGTCATATGCAGGTCAATGTTTTTGCGCAGCATCATTTGGCTATGACGCTTTTGCCGAAGCTTGTCGCCACGCCTGATAGCAGACTTTGTCTCCAATCCTCAGACATGCACCGCGCAGCACCAAGTTCTATCAAATTCGCCAACCTGGAAGAAATCAACACAGATATCGGTCCAGCCTACCTCTACAACCGTGCCAAACTCGCACAAATCCATCTTGTCCGCGCGCTCCATCGTCGCAAGCAACGAGGCGAGCTTGGCATGAAGCCCGGCCAAGCACCATGGATCAATGCAACGCATCCCGGTGGTGTAAAGACAGATCAGCAGGAGCAGGCTATTGATGCATATGGGACTTTGGGAAAGGTTGGTGTTGCGCTGGTGAGGCCTTTTATGAAAGATCCGGTTGATCAGGGCTGTCGGCCGATTTTATTCGCGGCGACGAGTGACGCAATCAGAGAGGAGGGGATTGATGGGTGTTATATTGTTCCGGATAGAAAGGTTACTGAACCTACTTCACAGGCGCTTGATGAGGAGTTGGGAGAGCAGTGTTGGAGACTTACGGAGATGATTCTCAAGGAGAAGCTTGGGTCTGCTGCGCAGTAGAATCCACATGACAATAGCATTTCGATTGAATTAGTGATAAGAAACCCTATTATTAACCTTATTTGTTATTGCAAACCAGTAAGTATATTGGCAGCTAATAGAGAATTAGAGTTCAGCCATCGGATGCTTTCGGCAATCTGTCTCACATGCAACCATCAGCATGGATTTATCTACCATGTTTCGCGACGATACCCCTCACTTTGCCTTTCAAATATTTTGGGACAATCTATCGCGCGCGCAATGTCAGATAAACAGGGTCAGAATACGGCGGCCTCTGGCCGTGATGCGTCTTCAAGGTGGCCATGGAGGTCTCTGGGCCTTATCGCCGCCACACTCGCCCTCGCCCTCGCTGCCTTGAACTCCACTTCGGCCTCATTATGCCACCAAGCACCCGCCGAAAGATCCCAGGATCAATCCACTATCAACATGCTGGAGAGTCTTGGCTCAGATACCTTCCAACAAAAAAGCATCCAGCGCCTCGCAGGCGCGATTCAAATCCCAACAATAGCATACGACGACATGGGCCCAGTTGACCAAGATCCTCGCTGGAATATCTTCGATGACTTCGCAGGATACCTCGAGACAACCTTCCCCAGCGTGCACGAGAAACTCAACTTGGAGAAAGTTAACACTCACGGTCTTTTGTACACATGGACTGGAAGTGACCCAACCTTAAAGCCAACAGTTTTGATGGCGCATCAGGATGTTGTGCCTGTTCCCGAGAGTACTACCTCCCAGTGGAAGCATGCGCCTTTCAGTGGCGAATTCGACGGCTCGGCTATCTGGGGTAGAGGTGCGTTGGATTGCAAAAACACACTGATCGGATCTCTAGAGGCAGTGGAAGCTCTTCTAGATGCAGGATTCGAGCCAAAACGGACCATAATTCTCTCCTTTGGCTTCGATGAAGAAATCTCAGGCCACCACGGAGCTGCATTCCTCGCATCCTTCCTCCTCGACCGTTATGGAGAAAACGGTATCGCGCTCATTATTGATGAAGGAGCGCCTATTCTACCTCTCTGGGGTACACACTTCGCTGTTCCAGGTGTGTCAGAAAAAGGCTACGCCGACGTCGAAATTATTGTTCGCAGCAAAGGCGGTCACAGTTCTATGCCTCCGGTACATACCAGTGCCGGTATAGCGGCTGAGCTGGTCACCTTGATTGAGAAAGACCCGTATCAGCCTCAACTTCATGAGGATAATCCACTGTTGGACTTTTTATGGTGTGGTGCCGAGCATGCTCCTGGCTTTATGATGGGGTTGAAGTATCTGCTACCTAAACGAGGCAGCACTGGTATCTTCGAGAGTGCCAAGCGCATGTTGTTTCCCAGGCTGGTATCGAAGGTGAATCGCATGGCCGGGTATCTTATCTCAACTACCCAAGCAGTCGATGTGATACACGGCGGTGTGAAAGTCAACGCACTACCCGAGCGAACAGCCGTGTTGATAAACCATCGCATCAACATCGGCGATAAATCCGCCCTCATTCGTCAAAAACTCACCAGAATCACCAGCGAGGTAGCAAAACGGCATAATCTCACCCTTCACGCCTTTGACAACTCAACAGAACAAGAATCCTCCATCACCATTCGGTTCATGGGCAGCGTTCTCGAGCCCGCACCGATCTCCCCAACATACGCTACCGGAGAAAACCCATGGTCAGTACTCGCAAGCACGACGCGCTCTCTATACGGAAAGCAAGTCGTTATGGCTCCTGGTATCATGCCTGCGAATACAGATACCAAGTATTACTGGAATTTGAGTCGCCACATTTTTCGATACTCGCCTGGTTGGGATCCAGAGACATTATCGATTGAAGGGATACATACTGTTAACGAGAGGGTTAGTGCTCTCGCACATGTTAAGACTGTACAGTGGTATGCGAGCTTTGTGAAAAATGTGGATGAGACGAGATTTGAATGAGGGACTACTGATGGATATCATAGTTTAAAGGTTAGCTTGTTCAAAAATTTCGAATAAACCGTTAACACTGACTTCTGCGCGAGTTTTCATAAGGCGTGCCTGAATTGGAACCATGAGCTCCCATCTACTTCAAGGTCCAGACATTTCTTCACTCGTATGTCGCTGGGCCATTGAATGATTTGAACTGTTATCTCATAAATGAAAGACAAAACACCTTGGTTATGAAATTGCTATATGTCAATCTATTCCTATACCCAGGTATCGCAATGTATCTCGTAATCCGTAACTCATCAATCTTGGTTGTTTACTCAAGGGTCATAAAAGGTGCAAAGCATATCGACAACAATCTGGGATCGCGATTGTGATATTTTCTGTGTATACTTTGAAGGACAGGGTCCTAGAAAATACTTAAAGTATAGTGTAAAGAGGTTAAAGAAGGTAAAGAAGGTAAAGAAGGTAAAGAAGGTAAAGAAGGTAAAGAAGGTAAAGAAGGTAAAGAAGGTAAAGAAGGTAAAGAAGGTAAAGAAGGTAAAGAAGGTAAAGAAGGTAAAGAAGGTAAAGGAGCAATGTGGCTAGATCTGGTCCAAGAGCCCCTTGCAACAGGGCTCAGCAGATACAGTTGCCGCTGGCAATCCCAGAAGAAAGGCCTCCAGACGACCAACTGGTGCCTGGTACATGCGGTCGTGGACTTGCTCATGGCTACTCGCTGTCTCGGACCCAGGTAGAGGAGCAAGTCTGCCCGGTTCGTTGGGCTCCTCAACAGGGTCGCTGTCCCGGCTATTCCTGCGTGATCGTAGCGACCGGTTGGCGCCACGTCTCGCCCAGTAAGGTTGGCCCTCGATGGGGGCCTTGAGGGTGTAGCCTGGTACGACATTTTCCTCCGTGGACTCACGAACACGAGCGCCGATGTGTATCTGTATCTCCGGGAGCGTGTGCGCTGCACAGCCACTGATACGAGTACTCTCGCTACCATCAGAGCCTCCCTCGAGAGCACCGCGACTTCGCCATGGCTTGCGCACTTTCTTTCCCATGAATGCTAGAACGGGGGCGCTTGTGCGTGTAATGCGACCATTTGCCCAGGGATAACGGGCCAGGTTGGGGCGGTTGTTTGTAAAGTATCGCTTGAGTTTCTCGCCATCGAATTCGATCTTTGAATGCGAGTGAAGTTGTTGAATCATCCATGCAAGAGCAGCATGGACACAGCTTTCTTCGCCGACATCTACCCAACCTAAGTCACCATGGTTGCCGAGGAAGAAGACTTGGTGGACATTATCCCCACTCATGTACGTTGGACTGAAAGGTTCTCTTGTCTCATGTAGTGAAAGCGCGTGAAAGGAATACTTGACGTCTGTGAATACCCCGCTGTCAGCAAATAATTGCAGTGGTAGCGCAACAATGGATGGAAGATTTCTGTGCTTACTCTTTGGGACTGTAGAGACACTGTCCTCCTTTCTCGTTCCCCGACGAAAGAAAGCCAGCGGTCTGGCGAGACCGAAAAGGGGGAGGCCCAAGGACCCAACTGTATCAAAACAACACTGGGCTTCTATTTCAACATCGGTCCAGCCTATGAACTATTAATATCGAAGTTTGTTGGGCATGAATACCATCAATACGTACGTTTATAGCTGAATAATTTTTGAGCCTTAGGCCGTTTCAAAATGGGATTATTTTTGCACTCTTTGTACAAGAGGTGGAAAAATTCGTTATCTCCATATTCGGGTAGACCGATAAGACTGATGATGAGTGCCAGGTATCGAGCAGCCCATGCCCCTACAAATGGGTTGTTAGCCGGTCTGTCTCTCAAGAAATGAACGGGTTTGTGTTAACAAATAAGGTATCAATAGGTCTGAGACGAACCTCGAGAATATCCGCACAAGATAATTTTATCACCAGAGGAATAGGTTGTAGATATGCTCTCTTGACAAGAGGTTAGCAGGAGAACCACAACGGTATGTTGAGCAACTCACTATATGCGTTCATGACATTGCGCATTGTTCCCCAACCGCAAACCCCTATAACAGTCAGCTAAGGAACATACGGGGCGACAGAGAATACGAACCTCCCCAAAACAGATCGTACCAACTGTCGTCAGAACCCACGCCACTAAAGTTAATCGGGATAACGTTGTGGGCCTTGGAGATCAAGGTGGGTAGGACCGAGACAACGGTTTCGCGGGAACGGGCGAAACCACCGGCCAGGGTGCCTGATGCAAGTTAGATACTGGGCCCAGAAGATGAGAAAGAAGCTAGCTACCATCGAACGATACCCATAGAATTCTCCTGCTATGGGCGGCATGAGCGGAAGTCATATTTGCGGGTTTGAGTTTGTTGTGGCTAGAGACAACTGGCAGATGATTGGCGGCTTCTAGCCCTATTCAGGCAGTAGTGGGAAAACAAGGGTCGATGGGTGTGGCGAAAGATGAAGCGGGTTCAAAGAAAGACTAGCTGAAGAGAGTATAGAAAAAGGAGTAACAATTGATTATATCAAAGAATAGTTATGAAGAATGATAAGGAGGGTGATGATGGAATATTTGGTTGACGGAGGGAAGGCCAAGATTTTATAGCCAAACACGAAAATTCTAACTCTACCAGAGAGGCAGAAGGTTGGGAATAAAGGCAACTGCAATACGTCCTAAAGGTCTGGTTAATACAAGTCGCCTTGTTGAGGTGTTGACTGGTGGTGACGACCACCATGACGGTGGCGGTAATTCGGGGTGAAAGAAAACAAGGATGATGATCGCATACAAATTGTGTGTTAGGACCGGCAGTGTTTTCTTTCCTCTCAGACAGGTCAAAGTTGGTTAGCCTGGCGCCTGGTACCTGACAGCCCATGTGGCAGGAACAAAGCGGGGTAACGGTCTGTAGGCACTGAAGATTCTAGGCGCAAAGGTGTAGACCGGACTCGTTTCCGTAACTGGCTTAGACGATCTTCAGCCTAGGCCACCCCAGCAGATGCCGAACTGATAAGAAGTTCCAACGGAGAAGAAACCGAGTCGCACGATCTATTCGAGAAGCAAGGCAGAAGGTGCGTCACAACAAAATTGACACAAGAAGCGTACGTAACAGAAAGGCTTAGGGCCGATCTGTTGGAGGTGTATTGGCTTTAGTCTGTCAGCATCTGCCCTTCTGGTGTAGTACCAGAGCTCTGGGTGTCGGTTTTTATGTTACCCACCTGGCCGGCAAGCTTTCCAATGGCTCTTGTTGACAAGACACTGCACAACAGAAAGTACCTGCTGGGAGTGCTTCCTGCTCATGTATCTATGCTCTAGTACAGTACCTATTAGTCGTATCATTGCAAGAGGCCCTGCATGTCAGGATTGACAATATGATACTTCTGTTAAGTCTGGGGTAGGACCCTTTCTCTCGCGTTGCTAAGACATAAGGCATCTGACTTATTTTAGATATCGAGAAATCTTCTAGAATGCTGTCAGGCTTCTAATCACGTACATAACCCTCACTGTACATACGCTAGACTACACACCACTACTTCGTAGTGCATTACCTTTGCTTAACCGAATTGAAAATGCAGCCTGTGCCTACGAGAAAGAATTTTACAGAGAAGACGTTGTGTTCCCACAAATTTTACGTCGGGTTCTGCACAACTCCCCTGAATGTACCCAGGACTGAAACGCTCTGCGTGATCAATTTCGGGGGACATTACGGGTCGAGCTCTTTTTGAGTTTTTGGAAAGTCAAGGTTTTCAAGGCGCACAGTTGCAAGGCTGAATTCTTAACAACTATCCACTGTGAAGAAATTTCTACGACACCCATACCTAGAGTCCTGGGGTTAGGTTAGTCTACGCCCCATCTGAAAATCAATGTAATTTCGCCAATAGGCTTCTGTCGCCTTGTGATTTTCCGGACCACCTGCCTGTAACAAACTCAACAAATTCGGTACTCTTGGCTAAAGGTCTTGGTTGACACTTCTCCAACTGGCCACGGAGCGGAGTCACGAGACCGGCCAAGGGACCCGCCTGGCTTTGCATCCCCTCCACGGGATCGGTGCCGCGGATACCGAAAGTCGGAATGAAAACCCCGGGGTCGATCTCTGGGCCTTGCACAGATAACATTTCCTCCTTATCAGTTAATCTTTAGCTTCAGGTACCCGGAAGCGTAGGACTGGGGAGAGCTGCATTAAGCAAGGGGGTGATTGCAACGACTTTTTCCACTTTGTAACCCTGTATCGCTTCTTTATCTCCATCCAATGCGTCTTCGATGCCTTGGAGCGCTGTCTATTCGAGGTACCTGAACCACGTGTGAAGAGACTGACTCATGTTACTGCCGACGCCCAGCACTCTTTCAATCTCCATGGTGGTTGCATAAACAGCAGCTCAGCGGTCCCAATACTAGTTGTATGTTTTGGCCTCTTGGCAAGCAAACCTTTTGCCTGATACGGATGCAAATTTAGGCACAGAGGAGATTTTGGCTTTCCATCAGGTGACGTCATGACATTTTTGACTAACAAACAAGTCACAGAAAGTGGTTACCAGGGGACATTTACAAAAAACAAGACATAGATCATAAGGTCTCATACATGCACACGATTTCCAGACACCCAGGGTGCTTAAACCTCTTCGCTAGACAGACTTAGTGCGTAGTGTCAGTGTGCATTCTTGACATTCTTCGAAAGTGGAGAAGACATGTTTAAAGTCATCATAGGATGGGGAGACGGCGTTTGAACTGGAGGGCCGAATTGAGGGGTTCGAGTTCTTATCTTATCGTTTATCTTATCCATACTACAGTACCAGGTGGGTCAGCCCCAGGAAGCACACTGTACAGTGGTTTATCTTATCTCATTATCTTATCACGCTAATCTTATCTTGTTAGTGTATCCGACTCCTAGCCGAGAATAAACTAGCTACCCTGCAGGTCAATCTTCTTGCTTTTCTAATTATCATGAGAATTATTCTAGATTTTCAATACAAAGATTGTTAATATTGTGCTCCGCCTTCAAGACTTTACAGGAAGCTATGAATAACTCCAAGATACTACCTATATGAATCGCTTCGGAAGATCGATCAGATATAAGCCAAGGAAAATCACGCCTCGACAGCGTCAGAATTCCACACAGGTGTATTATGACCTTTTTTAATTCAACAATCATTTCTCCTCGCAGGACTCCGCCGATGATCGAGCCCCAAGGTTGTGTAAATGTACAAAGGAAAATTAACAATAATGTCCAACGCCCCAAGCACTATTGCTGGCAAGTAAGTGTACAAACAAAGATACAGGATTCGTAAAGTCTACCCTCTGGTGTCCTCATATGTGACATTCCACGTCACTTCCTTATTGATGATCATCTCTTGACTTCCCCCACGAGAGACTTCCTCCTCCTCAGTAATATCATCCAAACTACTCCTATCACTCCCTCGCGTCACTGTTGTCAAGTGCGATATTATATCCGGTCTCCATCGATACGGTCGCCCATTACTTGATACCGTCCCCGCAGGCGAAGGAGAATTAGGCGTAGAACCACCAAACGTTTGCAGCGCTATCGATTCGGGCGTGCTTACAGCGGACGTATCAACTCCGAAGTTCATGCCAATGTTGAACCGGAAGGATTTCATAAAGTTCTTGAGATTTGGCATTGTTGCAGAGATGAGAGACCAAGCCACCATGATTTGCTGGATCATCAGGGCTTTTGTAATTCGGAATTGGGGCTCGTCGGTTGATGGAAAGTCTAATGCTCGGACGTGCACGGCCGACATGGCGATGAGCGGGAGACGGAATGAAAATGCGACGATGACTTGCCATCTTCGATTACAGGCAAGATTGACGGATCCGACAAGTTGGAAGATTAGTGCGAGGGTGAGTATTTCGGAGGTTATGTCGAGGACTGCGATGGCTATCCAGCGTTCTTTCTACAACCTAATTAGCTTCGAGGTTTGCGATTGGGAATAGGTGCTGTACCTGATGAGAGCATGGGTTACTCGCGTCGAGCAAACCATTGACATCGCAGTCAACGAGGAAAGATATACAAGAGCCGATGCCCCAAAGCACTGTGAAAACCAAGAGGGCCGTGCAGAATATTTCACTTTTACCGGGTTTGCTGGCGATGATGCGACGGATGAGCGCGAGGACTGAACATTTGGCTAGTGTCAATGTTGTAATGAAGAAGATGGTCGCTGCGACGGTACACTGCAGATCGTGTGGTTAGACACGTCAAAGAACTGTCCAATGAACCTTACCCGTGAACTTATCGCCCATTGCTGAGGTGTCGTAATAGAGTTCTTCTTGCCGAGACCATGACTCAATCCCACAAATATCGCTATTGATTGAGCAATATGTAAGAGCTATCGCCACTCAGTCAATTTCCTCTGGTGTAGAGGAGAGGCACTTACCGTCGCCACACCATAAAGAGCATCGTCCAAGCCAAACATGTGTCGCTTAATGAAAGCTCTGGCCCCAGCCACATGCAAAGCGTAGATCAGCGACAAAACAGTAACGATCCATAATTTTCCCGCATGATCATCCGGTGTAACAGGGGAGAGTCCGTTTGAGACATTCATAGCAGAGCATCAGAGGGGAAAACACTCGAAAGGGAGGAACTTTGCATTGTTTGAGGAAGGGATTGTTTTTCTTAAGATTCTGTCAAGGAGCTTATTGACGTCTAATTGCAGCGCAACTCAAATTGCATGGTCCTTGGTTGGTTAATAGAGAATTTATTGTTGGTGATATGATATAAAGTCGTACGGAAACAACAAGGGCTGGAGTCGTCAGCGGGGGTGTTTGACCACACCCTAATTTCGGCCCCACTACCTTCTCGCCCCGAGTATCGACAAGGATGTAATTGTTCTGCGGCACAGGAAGTACGATCCGAATTCTTGAGATGTAGAAGCTGAATCTCATGTCTGAGGAAAGTGCAGCAAACATGGCCGAATCTGTACCTCAATAGATCGTTAGCGGGCGGGGCGGAAAAAGCGCCACAGACCAGATTTGGGTGTCAATAAGATCTGTCCACTACGTTATGAGTGGCAGAAGATGTCTAGGACTGTTGGTTCTATTGATGCATGAAACGATGCAGGAATTCGGAGGAGGGAATATCACCCCATTCTGTTGGTGGTAGTGAAACAAGGGAGCTATCTCCGTCGACAGGTAGGGACGGGACCTTATTGTCATAATTCAGATCCAAGAAAATGATCTGATATAAACTGGCGACAATGGATTAAGTTGGCACTAAACGATGATCAATAAGGATAAACTGCCCGAGTACCGGGACGGCACGATTGGTTCCCGTTGGTCTAGGCTCAAGGGGGTTTGGCTGTTGGTTGATATCCCTGTTCAGTACAACATGAGACAGGGTAACACATGCATGCCTTGAACCAACAGGGCAATCGGAAGAACAGAAGAATTATCTTGTGCCGCCCTCCTGCGTTGCCTACCTGCCGATCTTGAATCCTTTTTATCCTTCAATCTTCTCTGTTTTTCGTTCTTCTTGTCTGTTCACATCCTTTCAGTTTGAATCGTGTTGGCACTTCGATAACCGCCATTATGTCGAGCAACGACGACAAAAGATCCGTGGACGTACATGATACGCCTCAACTCAGCGACAGCGACAATGTTGATGAGAAGAAAGGCACTGCGGCCGATAGGCTGGACATGTACCGTATGGGCAAGACCCAAGATTTGACGGTTCGTGCAATCATGCGAATGCTATACCAGAGCTAACGTGGAATGACAGAGAAACTTTCGCTTCTTGTCCATCTTTGGCTTCTCCATGATTCTCATGGCATCATGGGAATATTCTCTCAGGTACGTCCTCGTTTTACAAATATTAGCCAATTGCTAATTATCCAGTGTGTCAACGCTCGGTCTCGTCAACGGCGGTACAGCCGGTCTAATTTGGATGTTCTTCATCTGCTGGATCGGCTTCATCTTCGTCAACATTTCAATGGCCGAGATGGCCTCCATGTAAGCTCAAACTACCCCTCAATTACTTCGTAACTAACAAGAGTCTCCAGGGCCCCTACGATCGGAGGTCAATACCACTGGGTATCTGAATTCGCACCACCAGGATACCAGAAACCCATCAGTTACCTCATGGGCTGGATGTGTGTTCTCGGCTGGCAAGGAGCCTGTGCTGGATCCTCTTTCATCGGCGGTACACAGATTCAGGGTCTGATTGTTATGAACAATCCAAGCTACGAACCCAAGGGATGGCACGGTACTCTTCTTACAATCGCCATTGCCGCACTCTCAGTCCTCTTCAATACTTTCCTCGCCAGAAAGCTACCTCTGGTTGAAGCTTGTATTCTGGTTGTGCACGTCTTTGCATTCTTCGGTGTCCTTGTCACGCTGTGGGTTCTCTCACCCCATGCTGATGCCAAGGATGTTTTCACACAGTTCAGCGACGGTGGAGGTTGGGGCAGTCTTGGAGGTTCCGCCCTCGTTGGTATTCTCGCTGGTATCCTTCCTCTTCTCGGCGCAGATGCCGCAGTCCACATGTCGGAAGAAGTCCGCGACGCGGGACGCACCATTCCCCGCACCATGATCCTGACCACTGTCTTCAACGGTCTCTTTGGCTGGATCATGGTGATCACATACTGTTTCTGCATCGGTGATCTGGAGCAGGTCATTTCCTCACCAACCGGCCAGCCTTTCATGCAAGTCTTTCTCAACTCTACAAAGTCAGCTAGCAGCGCTACCGCTATGTCGTTCTGGATTGTTGCCATGACTGTCTTTTCGAACTTGACCATGGTCGCTACGGCCTCGCGACAGCTTTACGCTTTTGCGAGAGACCATGCTGTTCCGTTTGATACGTGGTTCTCCAAGGTTCCAACAGGATGGGACGTCCCTGTCAACGCCATCATCACAACGTTTGTCGTCTCAGGTGTACTAGCGCTCATCAACATTGGATCTCCCGTCGCGATGAACACAATCACCTCTCTAGGTACAACTGGACTTCTCTCTAGCTGCATCGTCTCAATTGGTTGTATGATCTGGCGACGATGCACGAAGCGCGAGCTTCTTCCGGCCAAACTCGACCTCGGTCGATGGGGTTTACCCATCAACATTGCTTCCGAGGCCTTTCTCATCGTTATCTTCGTGCTGGCTTTCATGCCTGGTAATCCCAACCCTACACCTGCTGAGATGAACTGGAGTAGTGTCATGTACTTGGGCTTGATCTTGTTTACTGTAGTTTACTACTTTTTGCATGGAAGACATCGATATGAGGGACCTGTGGCTTATGTCCGCAAGCTTGAGCAGTAGGAAGGAAAGAAATGAAAGTTCGGCGAACCGGGAAGCCGGAGAAAAGGTAATTTAGTTCAGAATATGTCGCAGAAAAGAGTTAGTTTAAAATATCAGCGGCCACCACTGGTGTGCTTAGTACATATGATGTGTCAGTCACCGCTTACGCTTATATTTCGCATCGCCGACTAACGGTTTGGCTTGCACCAACACTCCGGTGACTGTGCCATCATGAGCCCTCATTGGCCGTGAAATAACTGTTGGTTGGGTACTCATCAAGGATGTAATGGGTGGAGTGATCCTGCAAAGTCAGGGCGTGAAACACTTCCTGGTCTGCAGACAACACGCCATACGACCGAGCACACTCTTTAGCGAGACTCAGAGCCGGACCAATTGAGCCCCGGCCCTGAGGGTAAAACATTTAAGGACCCTTGATCTGCACCTCTACCAACATGACATCCTGCCCATCTTGGTCACACAGTCCATCATGTCTGGAATTACGTTGCGTGATGCACACTACTCAGAGCTTCCCGAGGTTGCTCGAGTCATGTCCAGAGCATTCTGGAAAGATGAGCTCTTTGGTGACTTGATCCATCCTCATCGTGAACAGTACCCAGAAGACGTCGATCTTTATTGGCTTCGTCGCGCACGAGTTGTCTTCTGGGATTATCGTTGGCGATTGATAGTTGCCGTTTCCAACGACCAAAGTGGCAAGGAGTCTATCGTCGGTATCGCTCAATGGGAGAGACTAGGTGATGGAGGAAAGAAACTCGAATGCGCAACTTTGGATCCTCGTAAGTCCCTCCCATTCTTCGTTTACTAAGCTAACTCTCTAGGTAACCTCCTCAAACCCCTTTCCTCCCTCGCCATGACCCTTCACGCACGTCTCTATCCCAACCGCGCAGCCGACCCAGCCCAAGAAGACGCCGTCGAGCGCGCATACCCGTGCTTCGACAGTATCTGGAGCGGCAAGCGCGCTGAGTCATGGTACCTAGCTGCGTTGGCTATACGCCCAGACTTCCACGGGAAAGGAGTAGGAAGAAAACTGGCACAGTGGGGAATCGAGAAGGCGCAGGAGGAGAAGATTTGTGCTTCATTGGCGGCTGTTGAAGGGACCGAGGAGTTTTATATCAAGTGTGGGTTTAAGGAACAGTTTGGGAGTGCGAAGAGTGGGGAGGGGAATCCTTTGGCTGATGTACCTGGGGCGCTCATGTTTTGGTATTGGCCAAGGACTTAAGTGGTAGAGCCTTGCTGAACAGTGTGGAGGATAGGGAAATGTTGAAAGGCTGGATCAAAGGTGGTAGACTATCATGTTGGGTGTCATGACAAACCCAAACATCATTGGTATCTAACATTAAGTCTATACATAGACATGAGCTATTGTTATATGAACGCCTCTTTCGATGCTTTCTTACTTAAGAAGCCTAACAAGACTGAAAGGTACCATCTGCCCGGAATCTCCTTGACGCATGGGTGGGTACATCCATACTGGTGTCGACCATACCAGAAAGACAGCAACCCACATATACCCCAACACTCGGCGGAAGGGTCCTGGTATAGCAAGTCCTCCAGCCATTGCCTGCACAGCATCTTCCACCATGATTCCGAATGCCTGCAAAAGAAAAAACTTCTCGCATGACCATGTATCATCAGCACCCAACGAGAAGACAGACACCATGGGGTGGTGCATCAGACCAGACAGAAGGAATGCTAGAGTGAGGCGGGTATATCTCGACAGCAAGCCTCTGCGGCGAAGCCCAGGGATTTTGTCCGGGATAAAGTCTCCCCAGCCGGTAAGTTGTCTGCGGTAGAGCTGATGCCAAAAGGTACTACGAGTCTCATTAGCATAGGCACGACAATGGCAAAAGTGTTCTACTCACCCCCAGAAGCCACGAATGGTATAACAAGCGCTGATCGGTCCGTTCAAGGATGGCCATTCGTCAGGTTGACTCAGTCCAAGTGCGAGAGAAACGATGGCTGCGCAGGCATTGTTGAAGCGATTGCAGACGAATGACAATACCCAATATCCGAAGGTGCCGCCGAAGCGAAAGCCGATATCCTCGCCTGATAGGTTTGACAGGTTGAAGAGAGTCTCTTTTTCTCTGGATATCAAGTGTCCTTCCGGAAGTGGTGCGTTCATCGCAAAGTCTAAGATAAGATAGAGACCAAGAAGCTCGATGATCTTGGATCTCAATAACTGAGCTCGAGTTGACGTCTGTCGTCTTTTCATGGATATCTCACCACGGACACCCACTCGTCGTAGGTTAAAGTACAATTTCACTCCTCGCCAGAGCAGCGTAATATTGCTGACACGACGACCCTCTGACCTTTTGAAGAGGTCCTCGGCGTCGAACCGGGAGAGGAGAAGCTTCTCGGCACCGCTGACCCAGAACCCCCAGCACATATTACAGGCGGCGCACTTCTGAGTGGTAGTCATCGATGTATCGAGAATGGCAAGATGGAAGACGTAATTGAGGCAGCACAGGCTGGCAATTGAGCTGAGTCGGAGCAGGATGGCATTTCGACGGGTGAATACGACAGTAGTCGAGAAGATAAACAGGTATAGGCAGATTATTCCCCATATACGAAGTCCTGGTGCTGCTAGAAAAGCTTCCATGCTGTGGATTTGTATTTGTAAAGTTGAAGGTATTTTTATTATTTCTCAACCTCTCTAAAGAGACACTAGTGCTCACGTCATCACGTGCTTTTAAGACCTTCCTAATGCATCGCCATATCATCAACCTTCTTCTGTCCAATAGCATTAGCTCCAACAAGCGCATCCGGCCCATCGAAAATCTCAGCCACCTCCTCGAGCGAATGTCCCTTAGTCTCAGGGAAGAAGAAGAAAATCAAGGTCAGATGGATTGCGATAGCAACACACCACACAATATAGTACTTCCAAGAAATAGCCTCCATGGCAACAGGATTGGCAAACGCGTTGTACACACCAGCCAAGTTACCCGTTAGTTGGTACAGCATAGATGCTTTCGCACGCAGGGAGTATGGTGTTGCCTCCATGATGTACGTTGCGCCGATGGGGGAGATGGCGTGGTAGAAGAATGAGAAGACGAAGATCATGGCGAGGACTGCTCCTGCGAAACCGATGTGCTCGAAGTTTTCTTGTTGGTTGCGCGCGGAGCAGATTGTCCAGATGATATAGGACGCGCCCATACCTGACATACCAAGAAGGAACAGAGATCGACGACCAAATCTATCAACAAGTGTGGCGAAGACAACAGCTGAAGCAAAACCCCACATTTGAAGACCGCCATTCAAAAGAAGTTGTGTCTTGTGGTCGGTGATGTTGATCGAGTTGAGGACTTTGGCGAGATAGTATGAAGTCAAAGCGTTGCCGGACCATTGCAGCATGGCGGGGATGTAGAGCGCGAGGAAGAAGCGGTGCCAGTTACCCTTTGAAGAAACCCACTCCGCCCATCGGGATTTCTGCTGAACCTTTTCAATCTCGAGAGTCGCTGTAATCTCGGCCATTTCGAACCGAGCCAATCGCGAGTTGGGGTCACCGTAGCCGTGCCATTTCACGAGAATATCCTGCGCTTCCTTGTATCGTCCCTTGTAGATCAACCATCTCGGCGATTCGGGCGCAAACATAACAAGAGACGCTTGAATGACTGAGAAACTAGCCTGTAACAGACTAGGCAATCTCCAAGCCCAAGAACTCTGCATCTGAAAGCTCCCGTATGTAACCCATGCGGCAATAATAGCACCCAACGGCCAGGAGACCATCATGAAACTGACAACCTTTCCACGATGCGTAGGATACGTGACTTCAGAGAGTAAAGGTGGTGCAGCAGTCGATACAATTCCGAGACCAAAGCCGATGATGAAGCGCGAGGCGACGAACATGCCGTAGTTGTAGGAACATGTTTGAATGATAGCGCCGACGATGATGGTGAGACTGCCCCCAAGGATGGGAATCCGTCGACCAAGCCGATCGCACAGTTGGGAGGAAATGAGGATGGAGATCAGGACACCACCGTTAGGACCGAACGTCATGGCTCCGAGACGAGTTCCTTTCGGTTCGCCGAAGTAGGACTGCCATTGGGGAAGAGACTGGGCTCCGTTGAGCATACCTATCTCGTTAGTAACCAGTCAATCATCCCAGGTTGTGAATACTTACTCGCATCAAAGCCAGTAGCAGTCTGCGTCAACAAACCACTCAGCAGCAACAAATTCAACTTCCATAGAGTCCAATCCTTGTACCACGGCGGACGATCATTAGGAATCACGTCTGCAAGAACGAGACCTTGAAAGTCGTTTGTTTCGGCATCTTGGATATGCGCCTCTTCGGTACCCTGCTTCGAAGTCATAATGTTCGTTGTCAATTCAGAGCTTCCGTGACTCTGCAACAAAAAGGATTGACAGTGACATTGATAGTGTCTCCACCGTCTTTATATCTGGAGTGACTCGGTTCCTGCCGAAGCGCTCGTACCAGAATTAAGCAGCAAAGCCAAGATTTTCCCCCAGAATTGCCGTGTTTAGTTGGTTATGCCGATGCCCGCTGTGCGTTACCCCAGATCTACCCCGGATATGAACGTTACTAGGCTCGGTTGAGGTTTCCCCGCACAAGACCGTGGCGTCTCGGGGCAATCGGAGCCGACAGTCGTTGGGTTTTGTCATGGATGGGGACCGGGACAATGATCGGGAGGCCTTTGTCCGGGGCCCGGCGATAGTTATCAGATCAGGTCAAACTGGTATGAGATGGTTATGATCATGGCCAAGTCACATGGGCTGTTAATCTGGTCATCTGAAGAGCACTAGTGATATCGGGTTCATCTTCAATTGCAAGATTGTGTTCCGAGCTTCTTCTAGGGTAGCCTCGAACGCGACACCATATCTCATTCGCCACGCCACAAACATGTCCAACTGGCTTAGTATTAAGGTATTTTCTTATTGTTGTATTTTCCCCATAATCTCTTGAAGATTGATTGTTTTCTTTTTTCGTCTTTCTTATCGTGATTAAAGTCGACCCAGAAGGCAAGAGATCGCTCAACATCCTCCGAGACGCGAAGTATCAATAACGCACGGACGCAATAGCAAATTTACAACCACGCTACTTACATTGCATACAAGAACACCCATATTCAGTCAAGTAAAGTCAACGACTTATATTAACCCACTCCTATGTTCTCAAGTATGACCTAAGCCTTGTTGAGTCTCTTGGCCTCAACCTGAACAGCCTCAGGGATCCACTCCTCCAAGCTCTCACACTCCGGCTTCCACCCCAAAAACTTCCTTGCCCTCTTGGCATCACCTCGACTGTTCAAGCCCCAAGAAAGCGCTTGAAATCCTAATTTCTCCTGGGCCTCATCAACATCCAGCACCTTGGTCTCATCACTTTCAATGAGGCCCTTGTTCTTCGCCTCCTTGGCAATAAGAGTAGAAATCTCACTCCACTTATGCGTTCCGTTCTCAGCGAAGAAATAACCCTTAGGACCCCAGATTTCTTCTTCATTTTCTGTGGTGGAGGATGCTGCACGTTGGGAGAGGAGGACGAGCAGACTGGAGAGATCGTGAACGTGGACGTTATCCCATTCTGTCTTTCCCGCGCCGATGATTGGTCCAAAGCCCTTTTCCAGAGTTGTTTCTGCGAGACCTGGGATTTGACGACTACGTTGGTTGGAAGGTCCCCGGCCAGTGCCGTAGATGGTAGGTGGGCAAACAATGGCTACCTTTACAGCGGAGGGATCCTTGGCTGCTTCTTCGAGAACGATCTTGTCGACGTCGCGGTGGAAGGCGGTGTCGGGGAGGGAAGTGACTTTGTCAACGCCTTCGAGATCATCGTAGGCTTGTTCGGGAAGAGGTCCTTCGCCATAACGCTTGTTGTCCATGTCATACCAGCAGAGAATTCCTGTGCCGCTGATATGGATCCAGTAGCCGGGGTTGGAGGCGGAGTGAGTAGATTGTAGACCGGCTCCGATGGCGCGTGCGGCACCTTGGTGGTCGGAACTCTCAGCGGTATCTATCAAGGTCAGTATCATCAATTCTCCTCAAGAGGCGATAAACCCACGAATAACGATATCAGCCTCTGAAGCGGCCTTCTTGATGACCTCGGAGTCATCCAAAGATCCAATTGCCAACTTCACGTCGGGATATTGCTTCTGGACATCCTTTCCCTTCTCTTCGCTTCTGACGAGGATTGTGTACTTCCAGCTTGGCTGGGCCTTGGTTAGAGCATAGAATGCATCACCGCCGATAAAACCGGTGGTACCAGTGCTAAGCTGTTAGTCAATTGATACGCCATTGAAGAGGACACTTACATAAAAACGTTCTTGGATGCCATTGTTTCAATATGTTTGAGTTGTCTTGATTCAATTGATCAATTCTATCGCGTTCGAAGCTCTTATATGCAATTCTTTGTAGAAACTGCGAGCCTCTTCTGCTGAGAGATCAAAGACGTCAAAGGCACCACAATGACGTCGTGTTGCACATAACGTTATCGCTTATCAAGATAACGTTTACTAAGAAATTGGGTGGATGCACTAACAGCCACGATACAGGGCTTGGATAAAGCATTTCCCAGCCCGCTTAAATAATTCGTCAAAATGACAGCTGGACATCATGATTTGCATAAACAAGTTTTATTAATCGTGGAAACAAGGCGAACTTCAACGAATACTAGCTAAGTCTAACAAATATTACAGGGAAGCATTGCCAACTTGAAAAACCTTCGCTAAAGACAGGAAATCAACTAAATGAAACGGTATTTAATGTAAGGAAGGGCATGTTTGACAAAGTTAACCTTTTTAGGACCAAAGTCGCAAGCCTCGATTTGGTACCAGGTGTAATCGTCGGTATAAATACCATCACGGAATGTTTCTGTCTTCGACACGCTGCAAGGGACCTTCATTTGCACATCGGTCCAGCGGTTAAAGTAAACGCCCCCGGACGCAAATTCAAGCCTCTTCTTACGAAGTGGAAATTTGACGAGAAGGTCTTCGACCGCTTTGTTTGACTTGACGAGGTTGGCAAGCGGGCCCTTAAGATCGTCCTTGAACGCTTTTTGGATCTTGATAAGTCCATCACGGACCTTGCGGCCTGAAGCAGTTTTGGCCAACTCCGAGTTCTTGGCCCAGTTCGTGGCGAGTATTTGGTCAATTGAGGTGGCTGCGGCTTTCGCGTCGGGGGCATGTTTGCTGATGAGATTAAATCTATTGACGAGGTTTCTGAGGTCTTCTCCTGCCTGGGGCATGAACTCAGTGACTCTGAAAGCCTTGATGAGGTCTCGTATAGTGTTGATCTGGTAGTCTTCTACAAGTCCCACGTAATACTTTTCATCTGCGGCTGTGGTACTGTACTTGATAGCGGTGCGGGTGATTTGTGTCATCTTGGGAATGTTTGCGAGCGACTTCTCAGCGGCACTGGGAACACCCTGTAGGCCCTTAATAGTCGAAATGGTGTTCGAGACTATGCAATGTTAGCATACTCTTCAAACATCTTTCCTGGTGTCACTTACACTTCTTGAAAGCATTGGTAGGAGTGGAGCCTTTACAAGCACTGTTCCTGCAGACGCTCGCCTTGACAGACTCGACCTTTGAGGAAACGGACTTGAGACGGCTCTGCACTTGCTTGGCATAAGTCTGAAGTTCTGTAGTCTTTTGCTTGAGAGAAGCAAACAAAGCGACCCAGTCGTTGAGCATTTCTACAAGGTCACTGTCAATCACGTTCTCTGCCTTATCCACGTAGCTGGCAAAGAATGCGCGGATTTTCGGCCCGTCGCATGTCCCAGAGTAGCAGGAAGCCACTGCCTTGATCAGCTTCCTGTATGTAGCGACATCGACCTGCGGTTGTGTTAGTCGTATATCTGAAGCATAGACATGAAACTTACCTCCGGAGCTTTAATAACAGTCCAGCCGTTGGTAGCTGAAAGCTGACTTCTTGTAACCGATGCTTTGTTGGTGGAGATGACATAGTCGTTGTTGTAAAGGCACTGCAAAGGTTAAGCCGACGAATGAGCAGAAGGGACGATGCTTGCTTACCGTTTCCGCCTTGTATATCTCATCAAGATAGTATTCCTTAACGCCCTGATTGATCTGACCATCAAAGGTATTTTTATAGTATGAGTCATCTCCATAGTACGAGGCCATGTTCAGACACCCGCAGTTGACTGCTGCCATATCAACGAAATCCCGGTTACCAAGAGCGTCTTGGACGGCAGTGCATATGTTGATATCTTTGGGCCTAACCTCTATACCATTTTGTGCACCCGTGTGGTCTGTTGGTCTGACGTTAGATATGATCATATATCGTCATGGAATAACCCACCATAAGTTTCTTTGATAGGGCCAGGGTACTGGATGGTTCGGGTGCAGCCCACGATACCATAGACGTCATTGCAGGAGGCATCGATGTCTTTCTGCTGTGCTGCATGCACAGTCAGGAGGGCAAGGTTGAGAAGGGTGATTGACGCGTAGGTCTTCATGGTGCTTGTTCTTGTTGTAGATTGGGAATATGTCATGATAACAATGTAGATTGAGAGGGGGGTAGCCTATTTAAATATCTGATGAATATTTCATTGCTGGAGCATTTCATATCGAGGGCTGAATCTAGATTGCTCTCAGCAATGGTCATATGACCCATCTAGATCTAGTCACCCGGCACTGCGGTCTATCAGGGGCATGTTTAAGAGCCTTCAGCCTCTTGAATCGGATGGAGCGTTGTTCAATCATTATTTCCGGATTCTGCGGTTGCAATAAGCTTCAATGAAATTTCCGAAAAAGGATTGTACCTTACTGAATGAGGAGAGCTGAAAGGCACATGGCGCATCCTCTTCAATTCCGCAAATGGTTTGGTGCTTTGTTGGTTAGAAACAAGGCTTAAAGTCTGACTTATATTTCGTTGAACGCCATCATGCCAATGTAAACGAGTCTTCCCCTGGATCCATATTACTATTATTCAAGCCACAAGCGGTCTAGACTATGGCAATTGACCTTGGCAGGCACATTCCTAAACTGGAATGCTGGAAACTCTAAACTAATGCCCGTTTTGATCAACATCAAACGCCTTACTAGAGAGCCTTGCCAGCAGTTAACCATGGTGGCTCAGCACGCCACTAGATTTCTACGAGGCTGATCGCCAATCAGGCCTGCGAAGTGACAGGTGATGTTACGATTTTGGAAAAGGCGGTAAAGTGGCGGGCTGAACTTGGAGATGAATTGGGGGATACGGTTGGAAGGTTATGTCTATGTAGCTATAGCTGATTGGTCATAAATACACGAGGTCAAAGGGACTTGAAACCGGACGAGAACAGTGCCCTTCGTTGTGATAATCTAAACATACGCCATTATAACGAATTCTCTAAAGAAAAAGAAAAAAGAGGTGAAGATAGAATAGAAGCCTTGGTTATAGTGGTGATTGCCTAGAGCTTCTTGTTCCAAATCCCAACAGAGTACCGCACTTATCAACTTCTCAACTTGAAGTACTTGGCAAAAAACATAGAGTTCGCCGCCAGGACCACAGGAACAACGCTAACCATCTCACCAAAACCAGCATAGCGAGGCGGGATCCGAAACTTGACCCAAGCCCCGCTCGCCATTGTAATGGCCAAGATATTATAGACAGCTGACCAAACAAAGTTAAAGTACATACGTTGGAATCCAACCTTGCTGATGTCCAGCAGAAACGGAATACCTTCCAGACCATTCAGCAGGACGACATCTGCGGCGTCTTGAGTCACATCACTGGTACTGCCCATTCGGACACCAACATTGGCTTGAGCAACGGCGATGGCGTCATTTGTTCCATCGCCACAGAAGATAACTCGTCTTCCCTGGTCCATCAGAGCAGCGACGTAGTCTCGCTTCTCGGGGGGAGTACGTTCGCCGATGACATTGTCTGGCGAGATACCCACAGATGCTGCGACAGCTTGGACTGCCTTGATCTGGTCGCCTGAGACAAGATGAACACTGATGTTGCGAGACTTGAGCTCACGTATGACCTGTACTGCCTCTGGACGGATCTGAGCCGACATTCCAAAGACGATGAGGGGGATGGAATCGCGGGTCACGACAAGTGTAGTGAGACCACTGTTCTGAAGTCGCGACACATCTTCCAGCTGCTCAGCTTGAGTCCAACGAGCATTGCCGGCTCTGAGAGTCGAATCCAGGTAGCCAGCTTCAACTCCCGCGCCAGGAATTGCATGGACGTTCACCACGTCCGGCATTGCCTTGACTGTGAGATATTTCTCAATAGCTGCAGAGACAGGATGTTTACTACCAGAAACAAGAGCCTTTGCCAAAGCGAGGTTATCTGACAAGTTCCCTTTCAGATTCACCTGTTCACTCACAGTAAGCTCAGCCTCGGTGATCGTGCCAGTCTTGTCAAAGACTGCATCAGTGGTCTTGCGAGCTCCTTCGGTGGTATCAGCAGACTTGATGATGACTCCACCTCGAGCGGCAATTCCTCCTGCGACAACGAGAACCATGGGTACAGCAAGTCCAAGGGCGCAAGGACATGCGACTGCGAGTGTGGCGACAGCAAAGGTGATGGCGTTACCAACACTTTTACCAGCGCTGTAGTCAAGAACTTCAATACCGCATGCAACCCATATCACAAGAACGAGAACAGCTATGGTACCCATGGCGGGGACGAACCAGCCGGCGACCTTGTTAGCCAGATCCTGAATCTTGGGTGTCGAGTTCGCGGCTTCCTCGACAAGTTGTGCAATATCAGTGACTGTGTTCTTGCCAGGGAGACGGGTCAATTGAACAGTGACAGTACCGTCACCATTTACAGTACCAGCAATTAGATCGCTACCCTTTTGCTTCACCACAGGAAGTGCCTCGCCTGTCAGCATGGACTCGTCAACTTCGGTCTTGCCAGAGATGACGATTCCGTCAGTCGGTACACGAGAATGAGGCAGAACCTTGAAGACATCTCCATATTGAAGAAGCCGAGCATCAATGTCGATATCACCTTCCTTCGTAATGAGCACAGCCGTGTTGTTCTGTTTCGATCGAAGTGATACGGCAGAAACAGCCTGAACTCGTGCAAAGGCGGCGATCAATCGACCAGCGAGAATCAGGGTGATAAGCATAGTGCTGGTCTCGAAGAATTGACCCTCATCAAGAGGATTGCCTGCCATCTCGAAACTGAACGCGACGATGGAGTAGACGTAAGCTGCTGTGATGCTGATGACGACGAGCATGTCCATTTCAACAGTACGGCTGTACCAAAGAGCAGCAAGAGCTGGACGATAGAACTCTGGGATAGCAATAGCTTGAACAAGTGTACCAAGGACAACTGAAATGATGCCCTCGGTCTTGTCGTCTACGATGTCTTCGCTCCAGGACACTACTGCGACAGGAATCGTGAGAGCGGCCGCTAGAAGGGTCTTTGCAAGTTGATCCCAAAGACGACGGCGACTATTCTCAAGTTGAGCATCCCCACGAGGTTCGGCCAGACCATTGCACCGATCCTTGACCTGTTCCATCAAGTCTCGAGCACCTATGGTTGTTGGCTCGTACGAGAGGCGAACAGTCTTCTTGTCAAGAGCTTGAACGTCGGTGACACCTCGAGGTGGGCTGTCGACAAGTCCTTTGATCTGTGGTTTTGAAACCAAGACATCAAGAAAATAGTTCCCGCCGATAATCTTTCTCAGCACGAATCCACTTGCGCCGGAGACAAAGCTGAGGACGCTTTCCGCATTAGTGATGGAGTTGTCGACGTTAAATTCTCCTTTGCCCATGACAAAGTTGACTTGAGCGCTGGAGACGCCAGCTGTGTTCGCAAAGATACGCATCAACTTGTCTGCACATGAGGTGCAGTCCATACCGCTGACTAAGAAGCCAATTGTTTCGAGATTCGCTCCATGTTCGATATCGACTTCAGGCTTAGAAGTTGAGATAACAGGAACGGCACTCTTCTTCTCGTGTTTGTGTTCGTGCTTGGACTTGGATCGGGTGCTCATACAGCATGTCTCAAGGGACGTCACTCCCTGCTCGATTGCGCTTCGGCAGATACAACGAATCTGTTCGAGATAGCTGCTATACTGGTCGAATGCAGCTTCGAGATGTGTACCACAGGCTGTTTCGTCGTCGTGATGGCCAGGTTCGTGCTCATCGTGGCCCGGATCTTTGTCGCAAGCCTTCTTGCACTCGAGTGCAGCAATGGCGACAATGCACTTTTCTAGGAAGAGAATCAGGACTGAACTTCAATGTAACTTCTTGCGCAGACGGGCTTACCACTGCAGTGTTCTTCGCTACCGCAACAGGTCGAGGTAATGCTGGAGACATCGGAATCATCTCCGCAGCAACCTCCATTCCCATCGGCATGATGATGACTTCCATGCTCAGCAACGGAGGGTTCGTGTGTGTGGCTATGTTCATCCGAGCTGGCACGTACATGCTCAGACTTGGATCCGCAACATGATGCACCCATGGTGATGGAAGTATACTTGGGAAAGCAAGGTGTTTGGAAATGATATGGGGTTGTAAGGATGGTTTGCCTAGGAGTAGGGTTATTTCATGTAAAAGAAGTGTCAACAGGCAGCGGGACGTGATATATCGTGAAACTGAGTGTTCCGCGGATGGCTCCACTGCCACTGTTAAAAGTCCCCGCGCTCCGTCTCCGCGCCGCGCTTCCGTTTTTTGCGCTTCAAGAACAATCAGTAATTTGTGCAATACAAGTTTCCCAAGGACGTAATAGATAAATAGTGGGGGTTTTTTTTTAAAAGCCCTAGCATTATAATTCCAATGCTAAACGATGGGTATCTTAACAACAACTGCCTGTAATCTCTCAGTAACTCATCCTGCAATGATCCTTTGCGCCTCTGCTATTGCAGCCCTGACCTGATCAACCGTTCTAAAGCACGCGCAAGCAGTTGTCATATCGACTTCCTTGGGACAAACCTCAGTCGGATGCTTCGTTATCGCGAGGGACTCAGTATTTGAACAACTCGTCCCTGTTTCGCAGTTCTCATGACCTTCGGTATGAGACTGACTCTGTCTCGCCGCCAATTCATCTCCCAGTTGCACAAGACAATCCAACTCTCCCTTGAGACTTGCTTGTAGAAAGGCGACATAACTAGGTCCCTCAAGAGAAACTTCAACCATATCTCCGCTATTAGCCTGTTTCCCGATGGAAAGTTTTATCGGTGTACCAGAATCATAAGCTTGTTGCTTTTGGGTGTAGAAGAAGTCGCCGTAGGATGACCCAATGCTGGATAAAAGAGAGCCCAGCAGATAAACGTTGCGTGATGTGCGTGGACTCTTGATGGACTGGAAGCAAATGGTACACTCCAGAATTGTCCTTGCTGAGACCAGAGATCTTTTCAAGATTTTGAGGGTTTGGAATGTCTCGAGGGAACTTTCTATCTCTGAGAAGTGCTGATTGACTAACTCGATGCAGGAACACTTTTGAGATGGCATCGTTACGCTCTCGGTATTTTGTGGGGGTATCAATGCATCCGCTGGCTTGTCCCCTGGGTATTGGTTGCCGTGATCCTGTTGCGGAGATGTGTTGTTGAAAGGATCGGGTAGCAATGGTGTCCTTCCTTGTACAGCTTCTTGGTCTGCCGAAAAGTCAATATCGAAAGGAGGCAGCGGCGAGGTACCCAGGTCATCAAAGAATTGATTCATGACACCAGCAAAACCTCCTGTCTCAGGCGACATTGATGCTGCACCAGTACTCGCGACGCCATTGGATCTATATCCTCTCTTAGGCCGGCCTATAGTTCTCATAGGCGAATATTCGCATATCAAAGCAAAGTGAGAACATCGTTCGCATAGAGGAGTATGCCGTGAACAGCGAACTTTCCGCTTCCCTGAAACACGTCATCAGCTGATGATTACAAAGCGGAGGGAAGAGAGACTGACTGCATGGGTCGCAGGCGCGGTGCTGGGTCTTGTCACTTATACTTTGGACGTTCATGCTAGGCGCGTACGGATTGAGCTTGTCTGCTGGTATTTGAGCGATAGGTGCGGCCATCAAGGTTCTCAAACTGCGGAATTGCCAAGGAGATGAGGAGAGCGGAACGCCGAAGGATCAGCGCGGAGGGTTTTGCGGATGGTTATTGGTGGGTCAAAATTGCCCCGCTTTGGCATCCGTAGCTTTAGTGGAGACCATGACGGCGTCGCGTTACTGCGTCTTGAAGTCAGATAAGATCTGTGGGCAGATCTCAGGAAGTGTAGCTCATAAGCCTAATAGACGAAATAATGAGAGCATTTTATGCCCAATTAGACCAACCCTTAGACTATTTTATTACAACGCCCTGAGGTTTAGGGGATAACTCTTCTGCTGCCCCGGCAAATGCGTGCATGCCCACAACAACAGCCACGTTGCAGGGTAAGGATAACGTCTCTATTAAATCCCATGTTTAATTCAACAGTCGCGGCAAGCATAAAAAATAAAAGACAGGGGGTCTAGAGTAGCCGTTTTTCAATCATTTTCTAATATGAACGGCGAAGAGAATGTCTTGATATGTTATTTCAAGTGCAGAATTAAGCAGTGCAGGTCAAACCCGGTCAAAATCAATCAAAGTGAAAGGTAAAGTTCTGTTGAGAGAAAAGTAAATGTTAATCTCATCGAAGGGTGGTATTACAATAATGATATATTAAATACAGCTTATGCTAGAGAGACTTCCCAGCGCTCCCCCACTTCCCAGCTTATTAGCCATATAGCAAAATGTGAACATGTCGAAGTCTGCGGGGATTGTCATTCGAATAGCAAACGGTGATCAACGCAAAATCTTTGTGTAGTGACGTGGCCCGGTGTGGGCCTCAAATGAGCCTCAAATGAGAGCTTCGAATGACAGATGCAATGCTGAGATGCTATTGTTGCGAAATGCTTGTTTTCCTCCAAATCGATATCCTGCTTAGCACCACCAGGGCACTGGTCGATTGAGGTTGCCAGGTCGGAGGCGGTCTGGAACGTGACAGATTGAATCACGCTTAGGAGCGACAGATCGGCAAGGCAGTGTGATAACTGTGACTTGTTTCGCTCTAGTGGTTGCTCAGCTCTTTGCAAACCGCCAACACATGCTCAAAAATGGCATGCGCGGCCTCATCAGCGTTCAACTTCGTAATATCGAGCTCCATGTGGCATGGATCCTCCTTTGGCCACTGGTGTACCACGGCATTCTCTCGGAGGTGTGCCACGACTGTCGCATCTGTAAGCTTTCCGTGAACCACCCGTTCTATAGAGGCTAATCGGCGTAGATTCTCTTCTTCGTTGCAGGTGACAGTGACAGGCACAAAAGTGCAACCTCGGCGTGCAGTCATGTTGCGATACTCAGCTATAACGCCGCGACCAATCTCGTCGTTGGACTGGAAGTCGGTGAAGACGAAAACGGAATCTGCTGTATCCTGGGATACTGCCAACGCATCGAAGATAACAGACCGGACTGCGTGCCGCGCCGGCTGATAGTCAGGGCTAGAACGTGGTAATATAGCGCCCACAGGATCGATGAGGAGGTGGTTGTGAACAAGCCGCCCGTTGTAAGGGGATAGAAGTTCGACTAGCTTTCGCGCGATAGTGAGCTTGCCCATGCCTGGGTAGCCGTTGATGTGAATGATCGGGAGAGTCATCGCTCAGAATGAAGTGGTCGAGAGCCTAAGGGATACGATAGTTAGACGCTTTATGCCTGATTAGACTAGGACCTAGGCCCTTTTGTTTCAGCACCCTAAGACTTACAGAGCAGGGTTTCTGAGTTGCAGTCGATTCAGGCGGGACGGCAGCCAGGTTGTGGTATGTGTTAGGTAGGAAGTAGCAGAAAGGTGGTGGGATGTCGAAGGTGTGGAGGAGAAGGGAGGAATGGGATTTGCCGAGAGGGACAAGTTAAATAGAGTGGTGTCAAAAGAGCAACTTAGAGTTACTCCATGATTGGCAAAATCTTAGTTGTGACTCACCGGTGAGAGAACCACGAATCACAGTTTGATAAATCTTGCATCGACCAAAGTTTGTGTAACAAAACCGCGCCACACACTCAGTGTTTCTTTGGAGCCTGAAGGTGCCACGAGACAAGAGTGGCCAAACGCGAGCAAGTAAGAAGCCCACCGATATTTGGTCGAGATGCGTCCCGAAAGCAATGTACAAGATGTTTTATCCGTGTTGTATTCGTGAATTTCATGGAGTGATGATTGAAAGGGGCGGTTGAAAGGGAATTGGGTCACGAGCTGCGATAATTGTTTGCATGCATTCGCGTTGCGCGGCACAAACCACAACACTTACCGCTCAGCCCGCATCCTCGAATTTTCAACCGGCTTTGCAAACGAGAGGTGCCTAATCACGTAATTCAAAGTGCAATTCTGTGGATATATAAGAGTGACTCTTGTTGTTGCCTTTCTGGAAACAAAACAGTCAAACACCTTTACAAGTTATATGAGACTTAAACATGACTGAAAATACAAACCTTTCAACCGGCGTCTTTGCTTTGTATGCTGGCGCCAACAACTCTTCTGAGACCAACAGCGGCCCTTATCAAGCTATCCAGTATGCCTTGTACAACGTCGCAAAAGTTGCTCGCAGCTCTCTAAGCACGGGCGCTCGCGCCGTGGACGTTGTAGAAGCAGCAGTCATAGCCTTGGAGAACATTGGTTGCATTAACGCCAGTGCTTCTAACTTCAACAGTAGCTATGAGGTTGGTCTTGGAGAGACTTTGATATTTCTCTAGAGAAATACACAGTTGGCTAACAGCGATAACCTTTTAGAAGGACGCCGCTATTGTCGATGGAAACACAGGTCGGTATGGCGCGGTAGCTGGTACTACAACTGCCGAAAATCCAATCAAATGTGCTCGCGCATTACTTGACTCAGGTCGCCACCCATTCATGTTCGGGTCAGCGGCAGATGAACTCGGCAAAGGTGAGGTTCCAAACATCCAGCAGGAGGAGGGCACTACCAAGTTGGACCTCCCGTCCCAGAACGTCCAAGCGGCCCAAGCTGTTTCCTCCTTGACTGCCTTTGGACCCATCGGTGCTGTGGCTTTAGACATTCACGGAAACTTATCAGCCGCCGCAGCCTCCGGAGGTATGGGACACAGGACTCCCGGCACTGTTGGCGACATAGCAGTTTTCGGTGCAGGAGTCCTGGCAAACAAGAATCTAGCAGTCGTATGGTGAGTCCTACCCGAGCTGTGACTTTGCAGGACCCCTGAAAATTGCATATAATAAAGGTTGATCGTTATCTAGTGCCGGGAACAGCGAGAAGCTTGTCCATCAAATGCTGGCGAATAGAATCGATGCGCTACGGAGCAAACACTCTCTTGATAGGGCTGTTCAGGATGCCGTGGACCAAGTCACCCAGGAGTCAGAACCAAGTTTCGCTGTTGTCTCGCTTGATTTAGGTGGCCAGCCCGTCGTTCATGGGAATTCTGGTTCTTTCTGGACAGTTGCCACATCGGAGCCCGTCGTCAGAAACCCTTCAATCCATCAAACACATGTATTCTACGAGCATGATGGGCAACTTGCCAAGATTTCAATCTACCCCCCAGTGCCTCTTAGCAAAAATCGACAGCACGAGCACCAGAACACAAGCCCTGAACAGGCGTCGACTCTGAAATCGAATTTGGCAAAGCCGGCCGACGAAAAGCAGGTGATCAGCGTCCCATACTCGTGGGAGAGTCCCGCTGATCATGCGATGGCTGCACTGCAAAGCCCTTGGTATACAACAATGTTTCGTATGCAAAGCACCATGTATCACGACGCTATCGAGTTTTTCCAGCGCATCCAAAGGTATGAATACCTTGTTGTTCCGGTCACTACCTCGAGTATAAGTTCACCTATGGGCTTAGGTTCCGACTCGGAGCCTCTGAACATTGAGATGTGGGGAAAGCATGACTATCTTGCGGACTCTCAACAGTTTGCCCTGGAGTGGGGTCTTCGGCTTCAAGAAGGATTGAGAGGGGTGTACTATTGTGGTACATCCTGCCGAGGAGAGGATTCTGATGCAGCTCATTTGAATCAATTCTGCCACTTTGAGTGTGAACTCGCTGGTGAACTCGATGACGGGATTGCAGTCGCTGAAGGCTACATTGTACACACGACCAGATCCTTGCTCAGAAAGTACGCAAAGGAGATAACCGAAGTTGCGGGCACAACAAAACACATCGAGGATGTGCTCCACCTTCGGGCCTCTCTGGGTGGAAGATTCCCACGTGTTCCACTGGATGAGGCTTTAAGTCTTCCGGAGATCACATCAGAGATGTGGAGATACGTTGTGCCTGAACGACCGGAGCTGGGCAAGTCCCTGACACGTAAGGGCGAGCTTATGCTTATAGCTCGATATGGAGGGGCTGTCTGGTTGACAGAGATGCACCATCAGAGCGTGCCTTTTTATCAAGCGTATCTCGATGATGAGAAGACCAAGGCGTGCTGTGCCGACTTTCTCATAGGTCTAGGCGAGATCATGGGCTGTGGCGCCCGTCACGAAACAGCCGAACAGGTTCTTAACTCGTTGGCTCGCCATGAAGTCGATGCCAATCAGTACTCATGGTATGTGGATATGCGAAAGCTAAAGCCAATGAAGACGGTCGGTTGGGGGATGGGAATTGAGCGATATTTGTGTTGGATCATGCAGCATATGGATGTGCGCGATATTCAGGTTATCCTGAGACTCAAAGGCACCGAGTATTCACCATAGTGTGTTGCAGCACGCAGATTGACCAGTTATGGCATTACTTATAGCAAATATACGAAACTCTTTTTCCAGCATTATTTTCAGTGTGTCTAATGTAGATCGTAGCCTTTTCTGTTCTATTAAACCGCCACTTACAACGGATTTACGTTATTGAACACTCCCAAGATGGAAAGTAGAGTATGATGCCTCCTCGCAGGACCACTAGCATTACCTGTGGGCTTGGTATGATCTACACACGTCCGGGAGACCTTCGGAGGGCCTTTTTCTATTCAACTTTACATGGAAATGATACATAAATGCTTGACCTTTTCACCATGTGTCAAGCTACTGGAAGAACTGAGCCCCGAAAACACTAAAGACGAAATAATGTGGTCATCTTATGCTAGATTTAGAGCAAAGCCTAGGCTACTCTGGTCGAAAGCTACCCTAAGCTTTAGAGGAGATTTATTCAGTTACCTACCGGTCAGGCAAACACTTGATAAACACCGAGATCATAATTGAAAAGTCTGAATTTGAAGCAAAACAAGCTAAAATAGAAACAAGCTAATTATCAACAAGAATCCAAGTATATACGTGCAATCTATCCTGCCATTCTATACCCATGCGCCAGATATCATATCCATATCCCATTACATCAAGAGCTCGCTCAAGTCGCGCTTAGCGTTCCTCTTGATACCACACTTGTTAAGACAAGCATCAATACCAAGAGCAATGTTGGCAGGAATGTGCTCACGGAAGGACTCAATGTCCTTGCCGTCAATAGTCTGAACACCACCCAGAGTAGCAGAAACGACATCGCCGTTCAGAGAGAAGAAGTTCTGGGCGATTTGGTTGACACCAGGGTCAACGTTGTCGAAAGCAGCGACAAAGACAGCATCTTCGCAGTCAGGGTTGAATTCTTGGTGAATAGCGCCCTGGGGAAAGACAGCCATCTGGAAAGTATCCATAGTGTTGGAAACAGGCTTGTGACCGTTCTCGGTAACAAAGTTGGTAACAAGACGGCCCTTAACAATGATGTTAAGCTCAGTAGCTCGGTTGTGCACATGGGCAGTGTTCATGCCACAAGGACCAAGGAAGGCAACAGTCATGGAAGCGCCGTTGCCGATAAGAGCGGGCATGGTGAGGGCTGTAGCAGAGACGGAGCGTCCGCCCTTGCCCTTGGCTTCTCCAGCACCGGTGGCGGCCTTGAAGTCGAAGATGAAGTCACCGGGTTGGTCGAGGAGCTTGAGACGCTCGACTTGGGTGGGAGCGGTGATGATCTTGGAGATGAGGTCCCGGTCACCACTTCTGGTGTTGATGGGGACGATGGGTGGGAGCATGTCATCGATGCTTGGGGCGGCGCGAGATTGGTGGGATGAAGGGGCGCTGGGAGCTGCGAGAGCTGAGCCGGCCAAGAGGAGCATTGATAGGAATTGCATTTTGATGGTTGTGGAAGAAGTATTAATGGATAAAGTCCAAGATGTTGTAAGAGTAAGAAGATTGAGGTGAGTGATTAGAGTTGGTGAGTGAGCTGAGTGATGAAGATGTGATGATGAGTGATAATAATGATGCTTTAGACAGCGATGCCAATGCTCTTATATCCACATCGTCTCCGGCATCACAGCACGATGAGCTGTCGGCGTTTAGACCCCAACGTGCTTGACCGCTGACAGTCAGCCCTACTGCATGGAATTTGATAATTTTCCCATCAAACTAAATTAAAGAGGCAGTGAAAAAAACACTAGTTCATCCCATGAGCTCCTCTTCCCGACTAATTACTCGGCCGAAGGATCACTCAGCCCCTCTAGGAATAGAGACCAGTCAAGGACAAGGTCCCCGATTAGTGGAACCCTAGTCCACTTTGGGCAAGTAAACAAGCCGAGCCAGCCGAGCTAGTGAAGCTTCGCCGCTTATCTCGCGTTTTTGTCCAATAAGAGGCTCAGATGAAAGTCCCTGCTGTCAGATTTCTTCCGGTAGGATCAATTAGAGGATCTGTACTTTGGTTTAGGGCTGATGGTAAGCTTCCTTCGAGTCCCCGGCCGAGGAGGCGGTGTCGGAACTAAGCGAGGCTGACTGCGCTCGAGACCTGGTAAGCTTAGATAAAACTTCTTACCCCCGATTATTAGGTCATGATGCATCTCGTGGCATAAGAAGAAACATGTCCCGCTAAAAAAAGGTTATTCATCAAGCTTATTTTTATCTTTGTTTTTCACTTACTCATCACCTTAATCATGGATCTCAGCATTCCATCAGGCTACGAGTCGTACTCCAACCGTCTCGATCCTCACGATGAAGTCGAAGAGGAAAAGGCACCGCGACATATTCCTGACGAGCAGGCTCTTCTGAAGCAACGTCGTGCGCCGCCCAAGTCTGTTGGAAGTCTTGATACCGTCCGACTTTCTCTGCGCGTTCTCATTCTTCTTGTCAACTTGAGCATTCTTAGCTTGTTGGCCCATGCGGTTAATGTGTGGAAGACTACGCATAACTCTGTGGATAGAGATGAGAATGGTTGGATGAGGACAAGATGGGCTACCATTAACATGTTGTCCACGTGGCTTATGCTGGCTATGGCTGCGTTTGCATCTTTTGTTCAGGTGTTGGCTCTTGCTACTCGTCTCAGTTTTGTAAGTCAATCCCGAATGTCAGTTGCTAGCATGATCTAACTAAAATAGTTCCGCTCGTTTCGCGATGGAACCGTGCACACCGTCGCCGTCTTGGTCAGCTCTGGTATTGTCATTGCTGGATGGATCGCGGTGACTATCTACTTCATCGTCGATAAGGAAGTTCTTCGCAACAACCACTGGGATCTTTGGTCTTGGACTTGTCAGAATAATTCGCGACAAAGCTACATTCCCTGGGCGGGCTTGTGCACAGAGCTGGTAAGTTGAATCTTGACACGATGAGAGAGTCACGTATTAACCGTGCGGTAGACCTATACCTTCGCAGCTGGACTCGGTGTAATGGTGCTGGAAAGTGTCTGCTCGGCTGCCTTTATTATTTCGCTGCGTGGCATGAATATTCTCGGAAAGTACAACAGAGCTAGCTCTGCCTAGGGCTAGGGCGATGCTTTCGTTTCAACTTTTGTTAAGGGAGAGTTATCACTTGCCTCAAAGTTCGGTTGGACTTTCAAGGACAGTTTTAGATATTTATTCGGGGGTTCTGCCTACAATATAACCATTTTTTGACACTCACTACATCTACGAGAGACGTAGCTCACGACCTGACCTTCAATTGCGGTCTGTGAAGCCCAGTAAGAACATACATCTTTATGCACTATAGAGTCCGCTTGGTGCCTGCTGCACGTTGTCGCTCATTTGACAGAATTTATTTGCAGCAAGATCTTTTAGCAAATTTCAAATATTGGGCACACTATGAGCTGTCCAAAAACGCGTCGTACACATTAATGCTACAGCGTGACTAAATATAGAATCATAAGAATAAGCATAAGCGTGGTGGTCATTTACTGGTGGTATTTGTTCTCGTCATACCGCCTCAATAAGCGGCGTGCACTACTGCCTGACATGCATTGGACTATCGATTTCTTACCACCTCAAATATTGTAATATTTGGAATTCCACTGAATGGAGCTGGAAAGGACGTGCAGTTGCTAGTTTTAAAAACAATACTCCCACAGCTGAAACTCAGTAGCATGCTCGCTTTCAAAATCCCCAAATTCGCAGAATACCTCATCCATAGCCTTGAGCCACCGCTGATGAAGCTTGGTGACATAGTGTATCTTTGTGTACTCCCAATAGTCAGGGAACCAGCCAGCAGTTTCCCAATCTATGATACCAGAGATTCTGTCATTATGAACCATGACATTTCTCATTTTGATGTCACCGTGTGTAAAGACAATCTTATGGCCGGGCGTGTGGGTTATGCCGGGTAGTGCCGGTGTTTGAAGAGTCTTGTTGAACCCGTCCTCGTCGACGAATGGTCCGAAAAGGTTTCCTCGTTCTTCAATCCACTCTTGGCTAACGGAGATGCGGAAATCGTGACAAGGTCCACCAATAGCATTGCAGATGGCATGATCTGGAGCAACCGGCTTTGACATTGCCCGAATTTGTCCTAGATACTGTTGCAAGTCCTGCTTAAAAGTGTCCATCTCACTTTCGGTAAATGAGTCAATGAAAGCACCTGCGGGCTGTCCAGGAATTCGAGATGTAATCAAGTAAGTGGCATTCGAGCTGGATACCAAGTCCAGTGGGCGAGGGACAGGTACGGTCGTATGTTTCCGCAGGTGTTGCAAAGTGCCATACTCGTTGGCTAGCCCTTGATGGTTTGCCTGGCTACCTAACTTCAGATACATGCCAAATGGGAGACGTTGGGCATTGAAGCTGGATGATGGCCCGTACAGACGAACACCGAGACGGCACATGTAGAAATAAATCTGTGTTCTAAGTGAAGATGGAAGTAAACTGCAGACTGTCGAAACTACAACGGCGGCACAGCCTGAGAGGCTTTGGTGAAGAAACGAAGTGGCTGTTGTGGCAATCGGGAGAGGTTGCGGGTGCCTGGAAGCAATGTCTTGCGCAATAAAACTCCACCTTAAAGGCTCCGCAAAGCGCGTCAATGCCTTGATCAAGGCTGAATCCGGAATAGGTATGCCGGATTTCGAGTGGTCCTGAAAGGTGTACCATTGAATTGTCGGCATCTTATCTAGAATTGAGGGCTGGTCTGGACCACCAATAAGGATACGAGAGACAGTGTACTATGTAAATGTCAGAAAGGGCTTCACAAACACTGCCTAGGGTAACGGTATGGAGAGGCTCACCTCGGGACCTTTCGTCCACTCAACTTTGATATACCCCTGTGATAACGCTATCGCGGCAGATCGACGGACTAACCAATAGTTTTGAGGGCGTCGAGTGCTTTTGGAGTGCTTGTGTCAAGTTGTGTCCTAGAAAGACTTCAAGTATCTCGGATTGAGACTATCAAAGTACTTCGTTATCGATTGCTGTTATAGAAACAATAGCTTTTGTCTTACTCACTTTTGTTATAGAGCTATGCATAGAAAGTATGGGAGCTACAATTAAGGGATCAAAGAGGGAAGTTTGTAACCCAGTGATGCAGCACCTATCCCCGTCTCTTGCATGGACCTTGAGGACGAGTTCTTTGTTGGGCGACCGTTGTTGGGATCCATCTGCCGATCCTTCAGAAGGTAACCACAAGAAAAAAGACGGGCAGTGTTACTCACATGAGGATACCAGTTCGTTCCAGTCGGCGAGAAATGGCCCCAGTTTGAGAGACCCGGTGTCTGCATCGCACCTGTGAAGGAGATACCGAGCCGAAGCATTGGGGTCAATCGAGAGTTCGAGGAACCGCTCAAGGATTTGGTTCTGAGGATAGCGCGTGCCCGAATTATCGACAGCTGTCAGCGCCCGCTGTAGGTCGCATTCCTTATCTGACATCTTGGTCCAAAGCTGCACAATAGTCGGGACTATTTTTGTTTTTGCAAGCGGATAAATGAGTTGCTTGCCAAGACAGGACCATGCCCGTGCACGTCTGGCCTGTAACTGCGTGTTAGTGGACTCACTACAGGCCAATTGAAGCTAGGAATAACCGTTAGCGGGGTAGAGCTGCTGCCTAACGGTTGTGTTCAGGGTATCTATTATCTATCGTTTACGAACCTACTTCTCGTTTATTGATTTTGATCCCGATCCCCCATAAACAGCATTTCTTATCATGCCTCTCGACGGAACACTTGCGCGACATACCATTTACATTACCTTAGATGCCCGACCAGAGGATGACGAATATGTAATATCCCCCCTGCTCATACATACGTACCATAGCTAAATATTGCAGCATTGGGGTCTCGTCATCACAGATGCTGATACCCGGCCTACTTTTCACCACGTCACAAACCGTGCTGGTCCATGGGTTTATGAAGAGAAACACGAGGACCCAGGGAGGTCTTTGACTCTAATTGCTCTGATTCGAGTATCGAGTGTTGCTAATCACGCCACACAAGTGATCCAGGATGTGCCAGCAAGTGGAATGCCCTCAGAAAGAACGCGAGAGGCGTTCAGTTGTCGTACCTGGGTTAAGGATACCCTTATTTCGCTTGATGAGAACGGAGCTATTCTTCTTCCGACAGATATGGGTAAGGGACTTTTATTGCAATTGAGTACTGCTAACTAGCACTAGATAATATCGAGCGGCTAGCTAAGAAAGTGGGGAGAAGATTCGCGCCTGTTTGTGAACGTGGAGAGGGCGCTACTGTTGTTGAAGATAGCATCTTCTCACAGTAGTGAGCCTTCATCGCTGTATTATATATGAAGCTTATATGTTATCCAAATAACAATGGCACAAAGGTGAACGGAAAAGGTGTCAATGCACAATTATTCAAGCACGGGCTTGCAGGCGGCTTGACTCCTGGATGGCAGGTCCAAGAGAGGACATCGCTGTAGTTCCATGGAAGGTGTATGGCATGATTACGATGGAGTAGAAGATGCCTCGAGCCGAGGTTGACTTGTTTGTGGATCAAGAGGGAAGCTGCAATCGTTTCCTTAACTAGGAAGGTAGTTAAGCTGAACCGGGATACGGTGCAGCGTTCTTAGACATGACAAGTAACCGGATGTCAGAAGACATAAGAATTTTGATAGACGGAGATTTTATCTGGAACGACAGGTAGTCTGGGCCGACACTTTGACTTGGGGTTTAAGGTGTGAGATTTGAGGAATACGTCGAAAGCTCCCAGTTGGAACAGATCCATCGCTGCTTTGCATTGAGTCTTTGACTTGGGATGTGAGGAGAAAATATGACAATTTCACAGCCCATTTTCCTCTCCAGGTTCTTGAGGTCAAAGTTCAAGTTACATGCTTTCGCTCCTCAATGGTCCAAATATTCGCTTCCTCGTCGGCTAAAATTTTACCAATCTGCCTCGTTCACAAAACCCCTGCAATCAAAGCATCTGTGCGTTGGCTTACATGCTTACTTACTTACAGCGTAAAGCGTATAATGTAGATCATTGCCATCGTTCAGGCCTTTCTTATAATGAAATCGCGTATTTACAGCGTAAAACGTATTCAGAATGTAGAGCATGCAGACTGTCTATGTTGTTTAGCCAGCTACAAACAACACTTACCATTGAACACTTATCTATAAATTGAAATAGATTCTTCTTCAGAATTCAGCATTCAAATCATCAACCTCAATCATTCATCTACAACACTATCCAAGTCAATCAATCCCCATACGCAACTCAACATCATGGTCGCCATCAAGATCTCGGCTTTGGCCCTTCTTGTGTCTATGATCACTCTGTCCTCAGCAACGCCCATTGATTCAGAGGCTCAAACTCTTGAAGCTCGTGCCAGAGGAAACGCCGTTGTCTATACTTCTGTCGGGGGAGCATGCAACCAGGTTGTTGAGTCTCAGGCATTCCAGGGCGATAACGTCCACATCTGTCATGAAGTGACAAACATCGGTTCGCTTCGAGTTGAGGGAAGGTACGTGAACTATCAAGTCACCTCTCTATGTTTCGCAATGACTAATGCACTCTTTAGTGGTTGCTTGGTTAAGTGGTGGACTGACCGCGGATGCAAGGGCCGTGGCACCCAGGTCCTGGACTCTTACTGTCAATCTGTTCAATTTTCCTCCTACAGCGTTGATTGTCCTTACAGGAGCAAGGACCGAGGCCAGCAGACTTGGCCTTACCCCGTTTAGATCTAAGCGTTATACATGTTGTTATAGGAAGTGTGTGGGATGAGGGTTGGGGCTGATGAGATTGGAGTTTATTTTCTCCGGGCACTCCGGTTTTCTCTCCTGTATTTAATGAGCCGGAAGGAATAAAAAGACATTTACTTTACTTACTGAAGTCTACTTATGGTTCACCCCGGCATCTGACGCGCTGTAAGCGCACGGTTGTAGTTGTTGTGAAGTGAAGTTGCTGTAGAAATATAGTTGTGGCTGTAGATTGTTGATACTAGTGAATGGAAGAGGAAAAACCTGATGGAAGCAAGGAAAACATTTCATAGCCAGCCCGGACCAGAAAAGACAAGAAAAGGAGGTTTTGTGTAGGCAAAGGACTTATAATGCCTCATTATCACGTGTAACCTCAGAAATCCTATCTGATGGACGAGTTGTAGCCATAGCAATTCGAGTTTAAGTAAGTCCGTGAGGAGAGAACTTCCATTAGGTACACTGCGAATACTTATCGCGGGCTTGAAGGAGATAATTGTCTTCTTCGACAACACGCATATAGAGAGAAGAGACGATTTCATGGCAAGGCAAGGCAAGGCATTCTTTATCTTAATGAGGACTCCAATACTGGATTCTTATATATTCTTGTAAATACAACCGCCTTATTTCCTTGCTTGAAACATTAGCTTGAGCGGACCAGGCGCTGTAGTAAACTGATCCTTGAGACCCTTCACGGTTGAATCTGGGTCGTCCCCCGAAGCAAAGGTAAAGCGGAACTTAGACACAAACAGGGCTGTCACTACACGAAGCTGCGTGAGCGCTAAGCTTTTGCCGACGCAGGAATATCGTCCTTTGATGTTCAGTCAGTTATAGCTACAACTCTGGGCTCTGACACATACCAGAGGCGAATGGCCGGAAGGAACGGCTATCTTTGATCAAGTCGGGTCTGCTGGTCCAGCGCTCCGGGATGAACTCATCAGGGTTGACATAGCATCTTTCAGCTGCAATTGGAAAAGAAATGTCAGAAAGGGTTTATCATTCTATTTCCACCTGGGAGGGCCATAACTCACATCGAAAAATAGTATAGCGTGGTGATACAATCGTAACGTCCCCTGGGATGAAACGCCCTGCTATCGTCATCCCTTCCGGCGGAGTATCCCTGTTGCCTCCAGTCATGATGGCAGGGTAGCAGCGCATGGTTTCATCAATGACGGCGTTCAGATGCGGTAAGGTCTTCAATGCCTCGCGGTCTGTGACATCAATTTGCTGCAGTTCCTCGTACAGTTTAGCTTGATGTTCAGGATGTCTGGCGAGCAGATAAAAGACCATCGTCAACGTGGGGCCGGTTGTATCACTGAAAAAAATCAGTATTGCATCAACGCCTGCGAACCGGGATATCACAAACCTGCCTGCAATGATACCAACAACTGCTTCGCCAGTCAGAAGATTCTCATCCTTTTCGACTGATTCATTACGAATCGAGTCAGATATTAAATGAGATGCGATGTTTGTGGCTCCGTCATCGCTCTAGCCAGGGTTAGTACTAAGCCTCATTGATCAGGTTGTAGGGTACACCTTACTTTGATACGGTCTTGCAGGCGCTCTCTGCACCAGTTCACTGTAGCGTGCCAATCACGTACGAGCCAATATCCCTTCAGGTACTTAAATCCTATTTGTGCTAACCACGGCGTCATCTGGCATGGCCCGAGGATCTTCATCGCACGACGGAGATTGTCGACGGCCCAGTGGCTTTCGCTGCTGCTGATCATGTCGAAGGATTCAGAAAGCATGAACATGCCCATCACGTCAAATGCATACCAGTATGCCATATCTCTAAACGGGACCATGGTTCCCTGATCAGCATGAGTTCCGAGGAGCTTTTCCCACTTCTCTGCATGCTCAGCGATCTGAGACTCGTAAACAGGAAGATCTGGGTACGGGGCATTGGTCAGCAGGCAAGTTAAATAACTTCAAGGGGCACAGACAAAGGAGAAGGTCGTAACATACTCTTGGCGGAGACTGCTTGCATCCAGATCCTGCGGCGCGCATCATGGAAAGAAACGTCCCGGAAGTTGACCAGACCAGCTGCGGGCCACAAGAAGTCATAGAAGTCAGACTTGCGCGTTTTACTACCGGGTCCATCAATTTTGACAAGCGTCTCTGGGTCAAATATGGTTATCTCATTTGGGCCTAAAGATTCCATAGAGCCTGTTAGCTGATGTGCCGCAGTTGGCGTAGTTCTTATCGAGAATGGGAAACAACCTGTGCGGACAAAGTCTCCGTATTGCTTCCTCATCCGCTCCAAGAGCAGGTGGTTCTTCGCCCCGACGCAGTTGGCACTGTGCCATAGCTTGGAAATCGCGGCCAGTCTCGGACCAGGGAAACTATTTAACTTGTGGAAGAAAACCCGATACAAGGCAATGCTAATCAGCAGCGACAAAGCGAAGATCGACATAAGGTATAAGGCATTGAAGGCGTTTCCCATGTTGTTTTTGGCTCCCCACAAGGCTTCAAGACTGTAGAGAATCGGAAAAGAGCATAGCCAGGTTTCAATGATGGTGGGTGCTTTCAAGTGCCATTCGCCCTTGCGCAGAAGTAGGTGGTGAACGGCAAGGCCAGCGACCACGGCGGTAGATGCGCGAGAAGCCGCCCCGGTTTCAAAAAGCGACCCATCGTAAGACCTGAACAAAACCCAAGTGGTTGTCTGATCGGATGTTACCATTGTACATGAAGTAGTGAGATTGTGAGAACGAAATATGGAGATTTACTATATGAAAAGAAAGGTTGAGCCATAGAATGGGTAAGGAGAATTAATATCTGCTTTGTATTTCAACAACTCTATCGTAATTCCTTACATTTGTAAAAGAGCTAGTAGACGTGCGGCTTACATCAAGGCGCATTCTTAAAGAGAGGTAAAATACGCAGACCAGGCTTATGCGGTGCATCCAGTACTAGCTGTGGGGCAGCGCAGCCCCATTTTAATCTAGATACGCTACAAATACGCTGGGAATACGCTATGAATACGCCGCAAATACACTGCAGTCATGATCGTTGGATACGCCACACCAGAATGACCTTAAAACTATGGAGCGGGATTCTTGTCAAGATATGGAGCTAGGTTTTTATATATATTGTGCAAGTCGCATATGTTGTTATTAAGTTGTTGTTCTCTGGTATTGGAGTCTCTATCCCAGGCTATATCTTTGCTAGAATTCCACGTTCTCAAAGCAGTTCTTACATTACAGACACGAACACAATCTTCATTGGTTTTCCCTCACAGAGACGTTAAAAGGCAAAGTCCTTTCGAATTGGGATCCTCGCCATAATTTTATTATGACCTCCACCAGTACGATGGCTCAAGTGACGTCGGCCTTTCATCCATTGGAAGAGAAGACGACCTCGATATCGAAGAATGCCTATGGCTCGCCAACAGTCATAGCCTCCAACCCTCGCATCACAGGATGGTCTCTTTTCTATGCAATTAAGGTGCTCTGGGCATTTATCAAGAGCGACATCTTTACATTCAGCACCCCTGGGATTCTCTTTGGCATAACTGGTGCTCTATCCAATGGCGAACTATTCGATGGCCCTCACTCACATCCAATCGACGTGCTCAGCCGTTTGCCAAAAGTCATACTTTCGAATGTCTTGACGATTGTTTTGTTCAACTTCGCCAACCAACGCTCACCTGATTCGGTTCTGGAAGACAGCATCAACAAACCCTGGCGGCCCATCCCATCAGGCATGATCACGCCGGAACAGACTCGTCGAGCTGCTCTGTTCGTTGCGCCCATTGCACTTGCTTGCAACTATAGCCTGGGTGTGGGAAGCGAGGGATTATTCATGCAAGTCTTGACATTTTACTACAATGATCTTTGTGGCAGTGACGAGATTGTCCGCGATGGCATCATCGCTGTAGCATATGCAGTGGTCAACATCATGTCTCTCAAGCTTTGTATCGGACCCGAGAATACCGTGAGCACGCAGGGAATGATGTGGATAGCGATCATAAGCGGCATCATCCTCACTACAATGAGCGTGCAAGACCTTAAAGATCAGAAGGGTGACAAGGCCCGCGACCGCAAGACGATGCCACTGGTGATTGGGGACTCGCGAACACGCATCATCATAGCCTGTTGCGTGCCCTTCTGGAGTGTGCTCTGCGCCAGGTTCTGGGATCTCGAGATGGGTTTAATTTATTATCTCCCCCTTGCTTTAGGGGCTGTGGTTACCTGGAGAGTCTTGATGAAGCGCACGGCTGAAGAGGACTCGAAAACCTGGAAGCTGTGGTGCGCTTGGCACACTGTGGTTTATTTTATTCCACTGACGAAGCTGCTCTCTCAACACTAAGAATCAAAACCGTCAAGCGAAACTTCATTAAATACATAGAGGAGGTAGATAAGAACGTAGGGGAAAAGCCATAATGAATTGATCTCAAAATTAAAGTTACATGCTTTCGCTCCTCTATTGTCTACACCCAACCTCAACTTTGCACCCTTTACTTCTTCTTTAGATAAGCTTCAGGTTTGCAAATTGCTCCACCATGTCCCCGCAAAGCCTGATCTGTTCATTATTCTGATTCATCCCTACATCATAGTAGTCGCAGGTGCCCAGTCTACACACAAAATGCAAGCCACCAGGATTTCCACTCTTCTGACCAGTCACCTGAGCTTTGCTGGATTGGCCGCAGTGACATAGTGGATTGTCGGGGACATTGCCTCTTTCATCTGCAAAACCCAAGAACATCCCGCAGTTCGTACACTTGTCGTATGGACGGCCTGCGTTCCCGTTGCGGTTCGAACATCTAGTTGTTTTTCGTTGGCTGGGACTGTTACACCTGAAACATATTGGGGGGTGTGTTGGCCCGGGAGCGAGAATCCGATTTCGGACGTTGGATAATAAAATAGTCTACGCGCGAAATCAGTGGGCAGCTCAATAATGTTGTTGGAGATTTGGAAAGGACTAGACCCGTGTACCATAATTTAAAAGGAAAGTTGAATAATTGTAGGTTATGATTGATTAGTTAGAAAATTGTTTTTGCCTTCAGTTTATGTGCCAGACGCAAAGCAATGATTAATAGTTGCTGGGTATATAACCAAGAATGCCGCACCAACTGGAAAGTTCCGCCCTCTAGCTGGCATAATTGTGGGAATAAGGCATTCTAGTTATCAAGATGCAGCCAACATACGACTAGGACTACAGACTTGGTGTTAGGCATTCGCTACACTTTGTTTCCTCGTAATACCTGGCCAATAACACTTGAACACGTAAGTTACCGACTGCTAGCTAAGACGTATACCATGTCTTACAGTTATGATGACTAGTTGCGTGGTTACTGTTGAATATGCGAAGGAAGGCTCACCACATGCGGGAGGCCGACCATCCTATACGCTGCAGACGCAAGCACAAGCGAACCTTGAGGGTTCACTACTCACATTTCAATTTCAGTTAATGGTCCTTTATCCCGACCTATTCAAATTTCATCTTTAATCTTTTCAAAGGGACGATTGTATCTCTTCAGCATGGAGATTGACCCAGCAGAATGCGCCAACTGTGGAATGCAGGCGACCATGAGTTGCGCTGAACGGACGTGTTAGGTTGCTGGATGGAAGTGCTAAGACATAATTCAAACATTCCCAATCAGTTTAATAATAATCGAATTATTGCTAAACCCATTTTCCTTCTCTGTTGGTGGGTTATTCAGTTCTACAAATCATTAATTCGATCATTTGCCTCTGGTTGTTGAACTTTCAATTGGGCAAACGGCGAGAGGGGTGATGTCTCGCAACTCTGTTGACCAATCGATGGACAGCGTTGGCCACACAAGATTGGTCACAAATATGCGGTCACCTGTGGGAGGCCAACCAACGCGATAACCTGACGAGGCATTTTTGGCTGTCTATTGTTTTCACCTGCGGCCCGTCAACTCATCATTTAAGAAATGGCTCAGGACTTAAACCTCGAGCTGTACTCTCAATCACCATTTCAACTCTAACGCAGCCTCAACTATTAAACTCTCCATGCCAAGATGGATATCAAAGACGTCTCAAACGAGAGCCAGTACATCGGCTATCTGAAGCAAATTCAGGGTGCTGCAGAACGAGCAGCGAGGAGAAAGGGTCAAGCCGTGCGAGATCACCCTCCTTCTCAACAAGTCGTCTCGTCCTTCATGATGAAGCTCATGGCCAACTCATATCGCCCTCAATCGAACGAAAACACAATCGCTACCATGCAGGTCCCAGCGCCTTACCCACCTTGCATTAAGTCTGCCAACGAACTGGAACCCATCATGATCTCCGATATGAGACTCGAAACCCATCATCGAGGGAAGAAGATCTTGCTCCGCGTCCTCACGCCCCCGGATCGTATGACGGCTGTGATGGCCATTGTGGAGGATGAGAAGGGAACCGCTGTGTTGCTCCAGCTCTATCACCAGCCTGAAGAGACCATCGTCCCTGCCACTGAGATCCTGAACCCTAACATGGTCTACATCCTCAAAGAGCCCTTCTTCAAATGTGCCACGGACGGTACATACTCGCTGAGAGTCGACCATCCTAGTGATATTATCCAGCTGGACGGAGCTGACGACCGCATTCCCTCGCACTGGAGGCCATCGATGGTGATCTCACACGAGAACAGCAGTGACATTCGAAAGCAAGGCAACGACGCTGTACAGGTCAAGAAATGGGCTGAAGCACTACGACTGTATGTTTCTCACTTCGGCTTGTCTGACTCTGCAGATCAGGCCAAACAGTTGGGCAGCCGAAAGCACGTAATTGACAGCCATCCAGGTACTCTTCAGCTATTCAAGCGGGTCAAACTTCTGAAGAGAGACAGCTCGCTTTCCTCAACCGCTCATTGGCAAACCTAAACCTGAACCGACCGAAGCAGGCCTTGTTGGATGCCGAGAAAGCCACCAATCCTGCGATGCCATCCGAAAAAGCTCTCTTCCGAAAGGCTCGAGCATTGCATGAGCTCGGAGACTATCAGCAGAGTCTCGAGATACTGGAGGAACTCACACATTCGTTCCCTGAAAACAAGGCAGCCAGCTCCGAGAAAGCTCGGATCAACGAGCGGCTCAAAGAACAACAAACAGGCGAGTACAATTTCACGCAAATGTATAAGCAGGCTGAAAGGACACCTCCCTTCATCGACTGTGCCACCTTCTCAGCTCCGGTAGAGATTCGCGAGTCGCCTGGCCGGGGGAAAGGGCTCTTCACCACCAAGGCGGTCTCAGCGGGAGAGCTTCTGCTCTGCGAAAAGGCGTTCGCCTATAGCTTTGCTGGCGATGAACAATCCAGAAAGCAGACCAAAATCCTGATGAATCTTGCCACCAAGAGGATGGTAGTGGGTGGCCAGGCACATCTCTTGACCCTGATTGTACAGAAACTGTACCACAACTCGTCGTTGTCCGCCGACTTTGGAGACCTTCACCACGCCGATTACCAAAAGCCTACGGTCTTGGAGACTGACGGAACCCCTGTAGTCGATTCGTGAGTTGTCTTCTGTCAATTTGACTGGTAAACCAGTTGGGTCAGACGACTAACCGAGATTCAGATTCCTGGTAGAAAAGATTACCTCCTTTAATAATTTTGGTGCTCCGAGGACGAGCCGCGAGTCGTTCCTCAAGGCAACATCCAGCAGTAGAGATATGACGAGTGGCAAAGACTTCGAGTACACAACCTCGGGCATTTGGCTGCTCGCGTCTCGTATCAATCATTCCTGTGTGGGCAACTGTCGACGCTCCTTCATCGGAGATATGCAAATCGTGCGCGCGACGAAGGACCTCGTCGCTGGCACTGAACTCCGTTTCTGCTATCGTCTTCCTGTGGCCTTTGAATCTTACCAAGAGGCCCAAAAGGGCTTTAAAAACTGGGGGTTCACGTGCGACTGCGAGCTGTGTTTGTGTAAGAAAGCCACGTCTAGGTCCGTCTTCCAGAAACGTAAGGTGCTTGCCGACGGCCTCCAGAGGCTTCTTCATGAGCCTGACTCAGGCAACGGAGCCAAGGCAATCCGGCTCATTAAGGCTCTCGAGGAAACCTACCCGACAAACAACGACTCCGCCATTCGGCTTGAACTCTGTGAACCCTACTTCGCCTCCGGCGCCCACCTGCTCAAGAATACCCAGGTGAATAATGCGGCCAAGATGATCCTCAAGGGCCTCGAGGCTTTGGGACACAGCATCATTGCATGTCTGCCCAATGACATTACGGATCGGCCGCGACTCGAAATTGAACGATGGGGGGTGGCGAGTGACGCTGTGCCATGGGCATTCTACAATCTCGCGAATGTGTATCGCCAACTTGCTCCTGAACTATGCTTGGCGGCAGAGCATTACGCTGAAGTATCTTATACCATGCTCGTGGGCGAGAAGGAAACGTGGCCCGAGGTGTTTCCGAGTTCTTCGTGATGGATGAGCTATTTGGCCTTCTGCAGCTTGTTACTCTGTACCGGTGATAAATATACGTTAAGTGCAAAGGCTTTAATGCGGTGCGTTGAATTGCATCGACAGGATTGTTCCTCACGTAGCACTACCCACTAAAATGAATATTTATAGTCAGAATAAACTATAGAGTAATCCGTCTATCGTTAAACAGTAGAGTGCGTGGGTAGCTTGTTAAACAAGCAATAAATTATAATAGGTTTATATATAATACTGTATAAATATAATACTGAATAACTATATTGTTATAACGAAATTTGACCTTTTCTGTTACGAACTCGGCGGCTACGGGACGTGTATCCCCTTCTTTATTTTTCCAATCGCTACATATATATTACTACCAACCAATCACATAAGAACCGTCATTTAAATGGACTGACGACGACGCAACATGTCGTCGTTCCCTTCATAGATTCTCAAGTATATATACACATTTATTTAGCAATAAATAGCACTTAGCTTCTTGTCGGCTGAAATGTTACCACTCTGCCTCGTCCACACAACCCCTGCAATAAACGCCTCACTGCAACGCTCAGCCACCTAGACCCCATGCAGCTGAGCAATCATTTCAATTTGACCATCCCCTCACTTCTTCTTTCCATAAACTCATCTTTATCTTCTTCTTTCTGCTTGAGACCGTTCGGTTCAAAGACAAGAGCATCGTCATCAACAATCGAATATGAAGCCAACGTGACGGACTTGGCGGCGCAACTCTGTACTACCAGACCATGCAGAACGTATCTTCGGCCGTCGGCTTCACGGCAAGGCTGAAGCCCGAGATCCGGCTCGCCCAGGCAATTTCAGAGTTCAGCACTTGTCTCCAAAACAAGAACCAGCGTGCCAGATTCAAGAACCTACACTCACAGAGTCCCCCAAGCCCAGACGACATCATTAGGCTCACCGAGGAGATCAACCGGGATGGTGCTAGATCTCACAGATTATGGAGGCCATATGGCACTCGACTTGTCGCCATTCTGGAACGCATGCGACAGTTTGCTCCCATTGGGGATGTTCTAGTGGGAGGTTCCCAGAATCTTATCGCCTGCGGTGTCTGGGCTGCAGTTCGCCTGTCTTTGGAGGTTGGTATATGTACATCATCCAATGTTGCTTTCGCTAACAAAGTCAGACATCGCTCTCTTTCCTTTCCTACTTTGAGAATGTTACGAACATGATGTTGAGACTAGGGCGGTCCTTATCCTTGCACAAAGATTTCGCTACGTTATTCCCCAAGTGTCCGACACTCCAGTCCTACATATGCGAGTATACTATCGTCATGGTCAACATATGTGCCAAGATTGTGCACGATTGTGCCAAGTCGGCCCTATCGCAGCTGGCAGCTTCGCTCACGTCAACGTTTGATGCAGCTTTTAAGCCCCTGGAGTCGGACCTCGCAACTTGGGCCCTGCTAATCGAGAAAAGCACGGCAGTTCTCCTTGCCAAAGCAGAGCTTCAAAGCCATTCGTCAGTTCTAGATCGATTCAACCGCTTGCAGATCACCATGTCAACAGATACCGCAAAGCGTCAAAGGGAATCACGCAAGCACCGGTTGCTTGCCGCTCTTTGTCCAGAGCAGAGTGAGTTCGACCAGATTTGGCGGAGGGAAAGGAAGAGAGGCACGTCAAGCTGGATGTATGAGCAGGACGCATACAAAACCTGGCTGTCCTCCAAGGCCGGATCTGTCCTTTGGCTCAATGGCAACCTTGGGTCTGGAAAGACGGTAACAATGGCATCTGCCGTTGCGCAGCTGACTTTGGATGCTCCATCCATGGATCCTCAAGGTTCTTTCAACCTTTTATGTTGTATTTTATATGCTAATGAAGATCCTAGGTGGTGTCACCGTGTCATACTTCTTCTGTCAGAGCAGCAATCCAAAAACCCTCTCTGCCACCAATTTGCTGGGTAGCATCGTTGGACAAGTACTACAGAGTCCTGCTATCGAGCCTTCCTTTATGTCATCACTTGAACAGCCAGAGACAATGTCTTTTTCTCAGGCGACCCCCGAGGCGTGCATTGACATCTTGATCAAAGTCACACCCTCCAATTGGAGAGGAATCTTTGTGCTCGATGGGTTAGATGAAATATCCGACGAAGCTGTCGACGATGTCTTTCGTCAATTACACCGGCTGGAAGAACATCGACGGGTAAATATTCTATGTTCATCACGGCCCACGTCGACATGCTACTCTGCTGTCAAGTCTAGATTCGATGGGGTACGGACTCTCTCCATGGAGACTGCAGACAGGTCCAAAGAGATCTCTGCGTACCTTGCAGCGGAAGTCTCCAGATGGAATGCCATTAGACCCTTGCCAACAGAGCTAGAAAGGCTCATGGAGGAACAACTCCTGGTGGGATGCCAGGGCATGTTCCTATGGCTCTCTCTTCAGATTGAGGACATCTGCCCCAGATACACACAAGAATTGCGATCAGACGCGGAGATCCTAGATATACTAGGAAATTTACCCAAAGACCTGCCCGGAGCTTTTGACAAGGCTCTGTCCCGGATGGTGGATGGCAAACAAGGCAGTAAGGTCTTCAAGTTGGTCGCCTCGGCCGACCCGCCTATGAACATGGATGAACTACGCGTAGCGTCAAACGTTGAGCCAGGAAACACAGTTTGGAACTACTCAACTCTTATCGGCACTGGTAAGGCGCTCATTTCGGCTTATGGGGGGAGTCTGCTGGATATTGACGAGGAAGACCTTCGCGTCAGATTTATCCACTACAGTGTGCTCCTGCATCTCACAGCCCGTTCCTCAGATGAGAAGACTGGCATCTTTCACTTTGATCTCCCTGAAGCGGAACAGATGCTGAGTGCCGTGTGCGTAACATATCTAAGCTACGCTGTTTTCGAGAATCGGATATCTAAATCGCAGAAAGCCTCTTTCGCACAGGTACCTCAAGTAACCGCCACGTCGGTCATGCCATCAGAGGCATTTCGAAAAGGTATCAATCTGCTCACCAAGCACAGGCGTCAGCGAGACGCAAAAGTGGATTTAGAAAGATTATCGTACGAACTGCAGAATCAGAGGCGGAGGGTGAGTGATGACGTCCATCTGTTTCTAGATTACGCAAAGGATCATTGGCTCTTATCAACACGGGACATCTGGAGTGACGATCGATACAGGGTCCTTCCGCTGTGGAGGAACTTGATAACTAGCCCAATTGTCTCTGATTCGTTGCCATGGGTTTCTGTGGTCCAGGCAGCAACCTGGGCTCTCATCAACAACCATGCAACTCTGTTCCAACACTATCTTCACTCGAAAGATCAAGATAGCTTACACGCGGCTCTCAGGACCGCCGTAGACGCTGTTAGAACCAAATTCTCACAAATCCGCCTCAGGAAGGAAGGCTTGGGGTGGCTAGGCCCTTTCTACCTCGTGTTCCCAGAGAGCCTGCCAACAATTTTGGCTTCCTTCACCGATCTGGGTTGCATCCCATTCAATCCTGCCCTTGCTGAGTGCCCTTTCCCTAGCATCTGTGGACCTTCTCTGATGTCAAGCGCTACACGGCACCTGATTGCAAGTCTGGAAGCGTCTTCCGAACGTGTAGTGGGTCAGTCATACTTTCTCTTTCTTATGAACTACTTGCATCCTCAGGTGCTCCTGGAAAATGGCTCGAAAATCCTGCATGTCGCCATTAGTCACAGGTATATAGATTTGGCTCATGAATTGCTTTCTAAAGGTGTAGAGCCCAGCGGGCCGAATCTTCAACTTTGTATCGAAAGGAAACTCATGAGCCTAGCGGGACAGCTAGTCGAAGCGGGAGCAGAAGTCACCTTCAACAACTTTCAAGAGGAATCACCGTTGCTGTTCTTGGCCATCGAAGAATCAAACTGGGAGTTCTTCTTTGCTTTACTACGTAGAGGCGTGTTCCAATGTGATGGGAGGTACGGTGTCAAGCTCGACACAGCTTGCCATCGTCTCTGCAGGGGCCGTCCCGGCCCTAAATCACAGTTTTCAGAAGCAGCATTGGAGGCCCTGATCCATTACGGCGCGGACATACGCTTGAAGAATTCAGCTGGCGAAACCCCTCTGCTGTTGGCTGTGAGGACAAACCAGAGGCGTTTGACAGAAATCCTCCTTCAACATGGAGCGGATCCAAGAGTTGGGAATCAGCTTGGAGCTCAGCCGTTGCACATCGCTAGGGACACAGTCATAATACAACATCTCTTGCGTCAAAAGGCTGATCTTGAAGCAGCGGCTGGTGGTCACGTTACACCTCTCATGGTCGCAGCTTATCAGGGCCGAGCAGAAGCCGTCGGAGCTCTTCTCGATAACGGTGCTGATCCCAATCGTCCCATCGGGGACGTTAACCCTAATCAAGTTTTGCTTCTCAGATGGAGGGATACCCGTATGCCTTGCTTTTGGGCGACCGCTTTCGACCTCTGCTTGGCCAGACTGGAACAGGAGCTAGAGGAACGGCCTGGTGCTAGCCGGAGAGGCCAGTTGCTTTCCGAGCTAGTTTCAGTCGCCGCTCAATTCCTAAGACGCGGAACTAGTTTGGAAATCCACGACTGTGGTGCCCTCATTGGTCTGATGGACTCGCTTTCAGGTAGGGGAAATGATGCTGACGTCGAGGCGGACTTTCATTCAGCGTTGAAAGTTCTGATTGAAGCAAGAGACTTGTATTTAGCTCGTTAACTGGATCCAAGAGTACTTCTGTTAGGTATTCTAGGTTTATAAGTTTTCTTTTTTAATTTTATATCTATGAGTAGATGTAAAGAGATAAGTTAACTAGTATTACAGACTCTACTAGTTCACTAAATATAATACAATTTAATTTATTTCTTGTAATTAAGAAGAGTTACTATTAGAACTATAGAGTAGATATGATATCGCTTTAGTTCTTTCTTTTATTTTTAGAGGAATAGCTCTTCTTTACTTAATAGCATATAAATCTTGTAGGCTACTAAGAAACATATAATCAGGACAAGGTTGAGTTGAGACGAAGTCCCACACCTTGGCGAAATAACCATGTCCGGAAACTTGTCCGAAGGGTTGCATCAGAAAACGAATCGTACGTGAATACTATTGGCATTGGAACAAAACAGTAACTGATAGGCAGTCTGACTAATCTATCAACTTCTATGTCTATAAATGCAGTACAAGTTGAAGCTGTAATCTTACTGCTTACTTCTTTATATCTTCTCACTTCCTAAACCCCCGCATATAAAATACCGCATTTCAGTACGTGAACTCGCCTAGCACAGAACATCATCAAAGGCCAATATCAATAGACTAGAAAATGGATGTCTCACCAGAAGCATACGCAATCATCTCCCAGAAAAAAGCGCAATACTGCCGCTACGCCGACTCCCACCTCTGGCACAAATTTGACACCATCATGCTCCCCGACGCTACATACTCCTTCCATGAACCCGACGGCAGCGTGATCATGAAAGGAGACCTGCCAATGAAGTGGTCAAGCCGTAATGATTGGACTGCGTTTTTCAGTAATGAGAACAAGAATTTGCAGGCGATCCACAATGTTGGACCTGCGGAAATGGAGCAGGTTTCCGAGAACGAGATCAAAGCTGTGTTTTCGGTGATTTATCATGTTGGGAATAAAGAAGCTGATTCGGGATTCCATGGGACTGGTGGGGGGTATTATCATGAGACGTGGAAGAAGGTTGGTGATGATTGGTTCATGGAAACGCTGAAGATGGATAGGTTGTATTGGAAGATTATGATGCACTGAGGTCACTCTACAGGGTAACGAATAGTGGACAATAACGCTGCGATTTCGCCAATCATGTGGTACTTGACTAGATGCTCCGTTTGGGCGGATCCGGTGCTGGTCTCCTGTTATTATGCCTTCATTACTGCGCCCCCGACTCTGCCACCTCAGCCACCAGGCTATGACGCAACTCTCATTTCCATTTATTATTGTATGTATTAGCTATTTTACCTGTCAATTTCAAAGCCAGTTACTTCTTGTCGGCAAATGTGGCGTCCTGATTGGACAATCATTTGTGACGTGGGCCTCCCGCTCCGTTGATCAAACACCGCCCTTTCCCCTTAATTAGTTAGAAAAACAAGGCTCCTGAAACCCTCCTCCGTATTCTCGATTTGGTGAAGACAGCTAGGTCTAAAATTTCTTGTATTTTTCTCTTTCTCTCCCGCTACGTATGAACCTCCGACTGGGTCAAATACACGAATTATCTATACATGCTCTGCAAAAGATGGCACGTTTGACGCAAGAAGAATCACGGATCCCGAACTCATCCCTCAAAAGCCACGAGAATGATAGACAAGATATCACAAAACCGGTAAGTTAACACCATGCTATGGATCCAACCTATTACCCGGAGCCCGGACTAAACAATACCGCCTATAGACAAACTGCGACATTTGCGAGGGGATAAGATTTGTGCTGCACGCGCCATCCGCTCAGGCTGAACTCGGATCAGGCATTGAAGTCTTATGTTCTCAGCCGAGATGCAGCCAACATCACGACCTGGTTATATCTGCTTTGCGCCTAGATTCCAACATGTCCGCCGATACAATAAACGCCCTAGCTAATGACATCGAGCGCTTGGTTATACACAAATCCCCATTAAACATGGCTAGTGTGATCAGTACAAGAATGCGCTCTGGAGCAACATTCTCTATGCCACGACTGTCCGTATTGTATCTCATGGAAAACCCAAAAACAACAAAGGAAATAAGTAAAGGGAAACTTCTTGATGCCAATTGGATTGACCGAGATCTAGCAGGTTCGTGGAAGTCTGCATGCGATGCTGATCACGTTGGGCTCTGTAAAGCATTTCCCAATAGAGCACTTTCATCTATAAGGCCTGCATGGCTTGTAGATGTCAAGCGTCAATGTCTTGTCGCAGCACCGGAAGACTGCTCCTATATCGCCCTCAGTTATGTATGGGGTAGTCAATCAACTTTCAACACAACTGAGAGTGATCTCATCCACCTCCAGAGTGACGGATCGCTGTCAGGACAATTGGCCAAACCTATCGCTAGGACAATCCGAGATGCCATGGGTTTAGTCGAGATATTATCAGAGCAATACCTATGGGTTGATACTCTATGTATCGTTCAAGATAACCAGGCACAAAAGGCACTAGAGATAGCAAAGATGGCAATGATCTACGCCAATGCTTCCGTCACGCTTTTTGCAGCCGATGGAGAACATGCCAACAGCGGGCTACGTGGCCTCCAGGGTATATCAGAGCCCAGACGTATGCATCAGACTATTCATCGTATCGACAAGGACACAATGGCAGTAATGACTCCTGTTCCATGGGCAAGTGGCTATGAACCTGGAAACGATCGTTCCATTTGGGAAAGTCGAGGATGGATATTCCAGGAGTACTTCTTTTCCAGAAGGAGGTTGATTTTCAACGGCAACTGTATACGTTGGGAGTGCAACTCCGCCGTTTGGCGAGAACACGTTCAGCTGCCACCAGAACTCGACTCGATCGTAGCAAGAATCGTCCCGTGCAGCTTTATCTTGGAAGGGTCTACCCCAGACTTAAGTTTTTTCACCCTCATCTTGAGTGACTATAACAGAAAGCAATTCACCTATCCAGAAGACTGTCTTCATGGCTTTGCAGGAATATCATTACTGTTTAGCACTCAACTGTGTGGTGGCTTCGTATCTGGCCTACCAACGGCGTTCTTTGATCTAGTCCTATTATGGGAACCAGGAGGTCATATCACCCGGAGAGTTGCCAAAGATTTGGCAAGGGCGATCGAGCTGCCCAGTTGGAGCTGGGCTGGATGGTTCGGCTACGTTATTTTCCCTGCTGAACCCGAGTATGACTTCATCAAGGCGAAAGATCAATCGCAAACGATTAGGACCCAAGGCACGATACGAACCCGGTTTTGGAAATCACATGAGACGTCAAACTCCACTGGAACGCCAATTCATGCTAGAATATTTGATTGCAAAGATGCGGCGAATTCGGGACAACTCGTCTATGATCCAAGCTGGTCAAAGCACAGAGTTTCGGAGGACTCAAAGCCAGATTCATATCATCCAAGCCGAATTTGCCGTACACACTTCTACAAGCATGAAGCGTTTCCTTCTCTTGAGTTTTGGTACCCAATCCCAGTCCTGCAGCCAGAGGAAGTGGTGCCTCCTGTGGTATCGCCGTATATCTCCTCTACCAGCCAGCGAGCCTGGCTTTTCTGTGATCAAAAGCCTTGGAAGGCGCTGGAAGGATACCCACTACTCTCCCTTCGTCAATCTGACGGGACCTGGGCTGGAGCCCTGCGACCCCATGACGACCTCGACATATCGGGTCTGAGATTACAAGACCCTAACGAACCTGTTGAATTGGTAGAAATTGCTGGGGGGTACTGTTCGGAGACGGAACTAAACATCGACGAGGAATCGCATCCAGAGAGACCCAAATCGAGTCATTGGTATGAATACTATACTGTTATGTGGGTTAAATGGGTCGAGGGTATCGCTTATCGTAGGGGGTTAGGCCGTGTCCATAGAGCTTGCTGGGAGGCGCAGAGAGGAGATCCGTTTGAGTTCATACTCGGTTAAATAAGTGCTGCTCTTTTGGATGCATTGAATGAGGCAACTTAGAACAATAGTCCGGTTGGATTTTGTGTTTTCTACCCTTAATATCCAATGTATTATTAGTTGATACGGACGCATTCTAGAATTGAGGCTATCTTTACTACTAGAACCTTTAGGATCTGCGTTACTGTCCTTATTTCTCACCATTTCATGAATATGTAAGGATCTGCCATAGGAACGGCGAGTGGACGGTAATTCCTAATACAGAGGAGACACTTGGACTTCGAATTGTGATCCAGATTTATTAAGACCTACTCTGGATCAAAGGGAGGTTTGGCTCTGGGAAGTGGATATTGCTGCGGTACGTTATGGACAATTTCATGGAGATACTCACTACTGAGGAGAGCCCTAGTCCTGCCCTTCTTCTTCTAAGGTCGTAGCCCTGAGCTCCAGATTGAATCAGGGATAACGCCTCAGCTCATGCCATAACGATCGCCTTATCTAATGCTTCCTATTTAAATAGTTGGACTTCCTATAACTAGTCAGTTGCATGCAACCTCTCTACTAATCGGATTATTCTTCTATTATTACATTCTATACAAAAGATAGATAATAGATCTGTAAGTTCTTACTTAGCAGTTAATTAAACACTTATATTAGATTACATGTCAAGTTTGCAGTTATTTAATAAAAATTATAGCGCTGTTCTGACTTGACCCTTTGCGCCTCGATCAAAATACACTGAATACCCCGGTAAGACTTTAACAGACCCTCCCTCCTTCTTCATCCCGAACCAGGCCCCTCCTCCACATTTTCTTTGAAACGCACGGTTGCAATTAACCCAGTGGATCGTTTGACCAACACCTTCAATGGCAAAATCATTTTTCTCCTCGACGGCTTTGTCGAAAGGTCCTTGCTCAAACGGCTGAACTTCCTAAATCCAGTTAATTGAGGGCGGCGTTTCTTCCAATTGGTAGCCCTTACCATATTTACGAGTTCGAGTATACGATTTTGGTCAGCCGTCTCGTATCGTGATGAATTTATTTGTTTCGCTAATAAAAAGATTTTTCGAGGGTGGAGCTTCATTTAAAGATCCACTCTTGACATGTGACCTCCCACGTGATACTCCTCGATTGGTATCTTCTCATCCTTATTTCTTCTTTTGACCCACCGACCAGCCGTCACAGCGATTGACCGGGTCTATCCATGAAGAAATCCCGGACGTTCCGGCCGGTACGTCCCCCGTCCATCGTATCCTCGTTCCTCGTTCCCCGATATTCCTCATTTCATACCTTGAGCGAGATACTCCTTCGTACCCGAAAACGTCTCCGACTCCGTATAAAACCACGGCTCATCCGGCATCTCGTTCTCCTCCTTGGTGATGATTAAAGGGTTACCCTTGTAATCAATCCTCAGACCCGGCCAGAAAAAAGCGCGCCACATGTAAAGCAGAATATTCTCATCCTCCAAACTATCGGCAATATGCGCCGAAATAAGCTCGTCATGCTTCTCGGGCAGAATCGACCAGTGTAGTCCTGGGTACAAATGATGCACGGTGTGATACCCGTTGTTGAAGCACAGATAGTTGAGCGTCTTGCCTGTGAAGTTTCGCGCAAAGTTGTACTTGGAGCTCATGTCGCAGCCGTCGTGTTGGAGAAAGTTGAGTGAGAGAATGCAGTACTTTGCGTAGAACTGAGGTAGTAGAGCGAACCAGATCCAGCGGCGCCAGTCGAGGAGGATGAGAACGCCTGTGGTGCCCCAGACGGCGAGCTCCTCAAGCTGTCGCTGTCTCACGATGGGACGATTCATGCGCGCTTGAGCTGCGAAGTAGAGCTTGTCATCTTTGTTGCCGGATAAGACGACATGCCAGAAGAACAGTAGACCGTTGAGAAGATTCCAGCTATACCGGACTTTCGTTGTGCGCACTGAGGCAATTAGCATCTATAACATTCGGAGGGGACGGAATGATACTTACTCACATCCCTCGCCTGTTGAGGATACTTGTGGTGAGACAAATTATGCCCAGGGATAAAAATCGACACAGCACCGCCATACTGCAGCGACAAGCAAACTTGGTAGAATTTATTCCAGTTCTTGGACCAAAAGACAGGCAGGTGAATAGCATTATGCGTCGTCACAGCACCCATAAACGACAACTGAAAGAGCGAAAGCCATAACGCAAACGAGAGTAAGCCACCGTCGAGGGGCGATGAGAAATTATGCCAGGTAAGCAAGAAGACGGTGAAGAACAGCGCAGTGGTGACGAGGCAGCGAATATCCTCGTTATGTCTCAGCAGCGGTTTGCTGTCGACTCTCGACGGTACTGTTTCCGTCGCTACCTGAACGGATTGTGTGCCCGTCATTGCGTTGTTATGTGACAAGTCTGTGTGCACGCACGTATGGGCAGATACATTAAATAATATAGGGGCTGGATGAGAATTTCCCAAATGTCGCGCTAGAGATTACGTGGGATTGATTTCCTATTACGGGGCGACCAATCAAATCGTGGGAGCGCTAGTTATCCGAGGGGTCTTGCTCGGTCTTGGACCCCACTAATTCTAGGGTCCTCATTATCGGGCTGTGCTGGCTGTACGCGGATACGTCATATCAGATTGTAAGACCACTTGTCAAATCCGCGTTTCTCACTAAAACTGCGCCTCATCCATTCTAAAGAAAAGATATACCAACAAAGGGTCAGATCTTGCACCGAGTGTGCGATTGACTCCCTAGAGGACTTCTGCAGCTGAGAGGCTCCGCATTCTTTTTGCTGAGCAATATTGGCCTTGGTCAATTCCTTGCTCACTTGCAGAGACTGCATATTACCATCTGGTTCGAGTGGCAAACGGTTTATTCTAGATCTGAATAAATTGTGAAACCTCTGCTCTTTTGCTCAGTACAAGAACCAAGTTAATGACTGGTTAAGTAATAGTAATATGATAGAAGGATTATACAAGTGTAATTTTATTGGGTGCGCCTTTGCGGAAATCTTAGGGTATGTTACGGCTAAAACATTTATTGTGAAAGGACCAGATGATAACTGAGCTACTCATATTGCAGGCTGTTGAAACGACCGACTTTCAAAGCGTACTTCATAAACCGACGTCTTTAACTGGTTATCAGGGACATTGCGGCTAAACAAGGTTCAAAGCCAACGGTCATATCAAAATGAGTACCATAAAAATGTATCTTTCGCCCAAGCTGTCATCCGTCGAAATCCGCCACCATCATCCTGTGCTTCTCGAAATCGAGGCACGGACCAATACGCAACCAGGGGGAACAAAAACTCCGCCCTCATTGGAGGGCGCTGCCAGATCTAGACAATCGACTCAAGATTGAGGGCGTTGTGCGAAAAGTGTGGCACAGAATATCATCACATGCAGCGAAACTGACGCCACAATATTGCACCTTCTTGAAGTAAGTTAGATGAAAAGGTTGGGTTCGCAAGCATATATAGACAGCCATTACCCTTGAGCATTACCTTTTGTCACATCAATTCAGCGTTTTGAATATTCTTATCAGAATTCCACTCAACTACAACGATGTCTTCTCCGCCTGAAGTTTCTACTCCACCTGCAATCTTCTACTCAATCGACCCTAATACCAACCCATCCACATGGCCCGGGTTAAAGGATACGACTGGCACAGTCAGCATCTGGAAGGTCGACGTAATCTTCATCAACATAGATGCAGCCTCAGACTTTCGACTTCTTCGCACTGGTACCAACGGCCACGTCCATGAGGCTGTCAATCAAGTCACCAAACATATTGCCCGTGGACTGTATAGGATTATCAGCATGAATGTTAGCGAGTATTGTTGTCATGTGGTCATGGCTACTGAGAAGCCGAGGGATGAGCTCATGTGGAAGAATGGGTTTCCATGGGATAAGGAGAATGATCCTCAGCCCCAAGTTGTTCTAGAATAGGTCCGATAAGACCGTGCGGATCAAGTGACGAAGCCGCATGACAGATGAGGGCAGGCTGTGTCTAGAAGGTCATGTTGTTTAGTTCCAAAAGCTCAATACTGGTAGAAACTGCAAACGGCCTTTCTGCTCTATAATATTCTTTATTGTACTCTCCAAACCCTCTTACCACTACCTTCTTGCCTTCAGACAGAAACCCTCAAGATGATATAACTGTATTTTGCATGTAGAGCTAAAAGGAAAAGGAAAGAGGAGGTAGCTTGGGAACTGACACCGGTTAACAGCGTCGCAGCAATTATACGAGCTGTATGGCTATTACTGCGCCGCTTTTATTCTGTACTGGAAGGGTTCTAGACCACCGCTTCATCAAGACTCGCAAAAAAACAACATCATGTTGGTCCAAGTTACCTAAAGAGGAAGCTGGCAGCATTACAGGATCTTTTGACCAACAAACATACAGCCAACAAATACTTCTCGTCCCATTGATAGGAAAGAATGGCCCGGACGCGAGTTCAGTGGTTCAATCCTCATAGAACTCAAGTGTCAATTCAATGATGGAAACCTCGCTCGTCTTTCTCAATGTTGCTTTTTCATGTGCCGCATCGAGCTTCTATGGGTATATAAGACGTCTGCGACAGCATTAAGGATTTTGAATTCTTTAGTGTCTATCTTTCTTTATTCGTCACTACCTACGGTGATTAACCTTGATTAGTCGTCCTCCCAAGAACCCAGACATCATGCATTCGTTCATCAAGAGTATATCAATAGATTCACAAGACTTCTTCCATATCGCTGACATCTATCCAGCATTCGTCATCGTCTCAACTGCCCTCGCCATGGCATCCGCAAACCCAACCTCTAACCTGCAGGAGACTAGCTCTGCTTTGGCAGATATGGAAATAGAGGCTCGGCCTGCTTTTGTCTGCGATGACAATGGATTGGCACAGAAATGCCGTGGAGCTCCGTACCATTATCGTTGCACCAATTTCAACGACTTTCAGTACGATACACCTAATGCTAGGTGCCAGGATAGGACAAGATGCTCTTGCGAGTGGCCTTGTAATAACCCTAAGATCTGCTAAGATTGGATTCCTCTGGAACAGATTGGATAATTATGATAAGGCTTTTCTGGACGAATCGCATTTTTAAAGCATGATGACTCTATTGCTTACACCAAAGGGCACACCGAACAGTAACATTTACATATCGACTTGAGACCCAGCAGCAAGATTTCTGTGAATGCTAAACTGTCAATTCTCTGATATTTCATGGCCTATCTTTATTTTCACAAGTGATGGTATTGGTTGTCATTATGCAATTACAAACCCTTTCATCGTATCAGCCAACTCTTCGATAGGCATTCTCGACAGCTCCCCCATTGGGCGGGATATGTACACCTCCGCGCACAAATACCCTTCATCCTCAAACCCAGCTGGATCTAGTCCACGAGCTTTCAACTGTGCGATAGCGTCGCGCTTCTCCTTATCAGAAGTAAAGCGTCGCTGCCGAAGCACACCAGGAAGCTTCATTGTCTCCAACCCATGTGCCTTCAAAGTCATCGCCACTTCCTCGTAGGATACTGTCCGGATCACAGTGCTAGCCATCCAGATATTGGTCGACCGTGGAATTGCAGACATTATACGGCCGAAGGTGCGAGAGCCGACGTAACTAGCACCGCCGGTGCAGATGATCAATGTCACGTCCTTTAGTGCCTCAAGTAGACTGGGTGAGGGATCGTGGGCTTCTAGATCTTCTGCCCAGCCGTTGTCGATCAATCCAGTGTCCAAAGCATATTTAATGGCATTTTCAGCTTTGTCGAGTCCAAACAACACAGGCATATCAGACCGTACGCGACTCGCGAAGAACTCTTTGTCAGTCGAAATCTGCTGCTCTGCGCTCAGCTCCGAACCCGCGTAGTGGGCCGTCCATGCGTCCATGTCAACATTGTGTCGAAGAAGACCTCCGTTGATGCCATATGAACAGCAGACGTCGAGAATGGCCGAGTTGGCAGTACCCTGCGATGCTAATTGATGAAGGCGCTGGAATAACGGCTGTAGCTGCTGAGGAATTGTGTACTCCAAAGGTGCCAAGGTTGTAAGATAGGCTCTCGGGTCTTGGTTATTGTATATGTCGGTGAAGCTGGCCTTTTGGACGGCTCCCGGTTGACGTCGAGTTAGTGTCATGGTTTACTCACTTTTGAAAGGTTTTGTAGCGATGTGGAAAGAAGTCTTTTCTGGGTGGTTATATACTGTATCGGTTCGTTAAATTGCGTCCGGACTTCTTGTTGTACAGATGATGATTACGAGACCTTAAACGTCACTGTACAGACTTATATGCAGGATTGATTGGTGCTTACTTATCTGCCTTCCTGTTGCAGAGTTATTGGTGATACATGGTTACTCATAGCGGGGTACCGGTGAGCATCAGATGTCGCCGGCCTAATCGAGAAACCTCTCCCATGCTCAAGGCATTTTCTACTTGTCAAATAGGTTCTGCCTCTTTGCTACGACCCGGACCAGACAGCTGCATACAATTAGATCTTCGACAACCACTTCAAATTCCTCTCCTTCACAACCTCAGCCCTAATCTCCTCCCTCGTCCTCTCCACATCCTTCTGCACCAACTCAGAATACAACTGCTGAATCCGTTCCGTAACAGCCCCCCTCTTCCCATCCCCAATAACCCTACCATCAATCTCCGTAACATGAATCTGCGACGGAAAGGTCCCCGTACAAAACGCCTCATCAGCCCCATAAGTCTCCGTAAGCGTAAAGTCCAATTCCCGGACCGTGATTCCATTTGCGCGACACACATCAATCGTCTTTTGTCGCGTAATGCCTTGCATTTGATTATCTTTCGTAGGTGCCCAAACTTCGTTGTCGCGTATAATGAAGAAGTTTACTGAGTTGCATGTTTTTACGAAGCCGCGGAGGTCGAGCATTAGAGCTTCGTCAACGTTCATTACGTTGGCGTGGATGCAGGCTTGCACGTCTGTTGCTTTGGAGATGTGATTCCATTGTTCATCCTTCACATCTGGAGGCCCGCGACGGACCCATGTGGTCGCGAGTCTCAAGCCACAAGATTTTGAGTTTGGATCCACGGCTTTGGACTCGGGAATGATGACGATTAGAGGAAGACCGATATTGACTTTCGGATTCTGATAAGGTGTCGCTTTGAGTCCGCGACTGACGACGAGACGAATATGCACGTGCTCGTCTTGGCTCATGTCGTTTGCGTCGAGAGTTTGATGGACAAGATCGAGAAGATCGCCTTTGGAGAGGCCGAGATCCATATACATTGCTTTTGCTGATTGGAAGAGACGGTTGATGTGTTCTTTTGCGAATTGGACGCGGCCTTTGTTGGCGCGAATACCTTCCTTTGGGGGTGTCAGTGATCGTGAAGGAGTTTTGCTGGTGGGATTGGACTTACCCAGATGCCATCGCCGATGAGGAAATTTGAGTCAAATACTGATACTGATGCTTCTGCGCGAGGGACTAGGTTGAAGTGTCCAGTGACACCATCGCGGATGCCAACCTAGAGAATCAGTCAGTGGTCTTACTCTGAACCGAAATACTGGTGACTTACTCGAATGGAAGCATTCTTTGCATTGGGCACTGAACTGTGCGTTGAGCCGCCATGGCTGCCTTCGTTTTTTGAGGCTGTCATCTTGTGTAGTTTGTATGATGTATGATAATGGAACTATAAATTCGCGATCGGGATGAAATATGGTTCAATTGCTTTATATCAGCTACCCAAAGCACTGAGAGAAATATTAATCCGTGCTACGTTCATCTCACTACCGTCACAGACTCGGTCCCCACCGACCAATTCGGCCCTGTCCGAGCAGGTTTTCAAAAGAATAGCCAAACTCCCATCTAGCGCAGCAGATAGGCGTATCATCTGCCGTCTATCTCACCAAAACCCTGCGCTAGATTGACGTGATAGCATGGTTCCCCAATCGTCATTCAAAGTGGATTCATTATCTGCCCAGAAATCGATAAGAAGGTGGGGTGATGCAACGCGAAAGACTTGAATGAGCATAGTCTTGCTCGGTAGCGTCCGAGTAGTCACCTCGGTGGTAGCCGAATGACTCGATGTACTCCGAACTACTGCGAACTCCCCGTTGGACCCGCTGAACCCGGGGGATTGGTAAACTTGACGTTGTACTATGAGAAGTCTTTAAAGGTGGCCTGCGCGACACTCTGAGATCGACATTGAACCTCAAGACTTCTTGCTTATTCTTTCAGTATCGGCAATATGTCAACGCAAGGAAAAGCCGACGCGGCACCAGCCAAAGACATGGCCCAGTCAATCGACTCTCACCAGCATGACGGGGTTCTCGAGTTAACCAAAGCGCAATCGAAGCGTCTGCTTCTCAAGACCGATTTGGTAGTCATGCCGCTCGCAGTTCTCAGCATGACCCTCGCTTTCTTAGACAAGGTATGCTCAGCTTTGATGTAGCAATGGACATGCCACTGACTTCTCACAGAATGCCCTAGGATACGCCGCCATCTTCGGCATAAAAGAAGACGCAAACCTCAAACCTCAAGAATACAGCTGGCTGAGCAGCATCTTCTACTTCGGTTACCTCGCCATGGAATTTCCCAGCTTATGGCTAATGACGAAAATCCCAATCGGAAAATACGTCGGAACATGTCTCGTACTCTGGGGCGCTTGTTTATGCTTCATGGCTCTATGCCACAACTTTGCAGACCTCGCGACTATTCGGTTCCTGCTTGGTGTTTTTGAAGCTGCAGTTCTGCCTTGTATGATGATTATTAACTCGATGTGGTATTTGAGGAATGAGCAGCCACTTAGGACGGCGTTTTGGTATAATACTTTTGCGGGTGTTTTTGGTGGCATTCTGTCTTATGCTATTGGGCAGATCAATGGGTCGCTGTCGACATGGAAGGTGAGTGCCAGAAACCCCATCGACATTTCTCACAATTGCTAACGTGAGTTACAGTATATCTTCCTCATCTACGGAGCATGCACTATCCTGGCAGGAGCTCTCGTCTTTTTCGGTCTACCAGACACTCCCTCCAAAGCATGGTTCTTTACCGCTGAGGAGAAGAAGCTCGCCATGATTCGTCTCGCACCGAACCAGACTGGAGTTGAGTCCAAGAAGGTACACTTCACCTATCACTTTATCCATGTTCAATCCTAATCAGGTCAACTACAGAAATTCCAAACGTCCCAAATCCTCGAATCCCTCCGCGATCCAAAATCCTACTGCATCTGGCTCGGCGTTTTCGGCTACGCAATCGCCAACGCAGGAATAACAAACTTCAACCCTCTCATCATCGCAGGCTATGGTTTCAGCAAGACCAAAACCGTGCTCATGGCCACTCCTCAAGCCGCGGTCGCAATGATCAGCCAAGCCATCCTTACCACTATTGCATTCTTCATTCCCAACCTGCGATGCGTCTTTTGGATCTTCGGTGCTCTAATGGGTCTTGTTGGAGCAGTCATGGTTCATTCACTTGATGTCGAAACGTCGAGGAATGCTTCGCTTGCTGGTGTTTATTTGATGGGTTTTTATAATGTTCCTTGGGTTTTCTTGTTGAGTTTGAGTTCGTCGAATACGGCTGGTGCGACGAAGAAGAGTTTCATGGGTGTTTCTATCGCCATCGTCTACGGTAAGTGTATTCCTTCCTCATTCCTCCCGCTTCATCAACTAATAAGTATCTCCCAGCTGTTGGTAATATTATCGGACCTCAGTTCTTCCTCGACAGACAAGCACCTACCTACGTCCTCGGAATCGGCGCGATGCTTTGTGCTTTTGCTCTGATGGCAGCTACGGGTCTAGCTTATTACTTCCTGTGTGCCATTGAGAACAAGAAGCGAGATAAACAGTTTGGAAAGGCTCATGATGATACTGATGCTGGATTGGAGGCGGAGAGGAGTGATAAGACCGATTGGCAGAACCCCAACTTCCGATATACTTACTAGTCAGTGATAAGCCGGACTTGAGTTAGAATTATAATTGATAGCAATTTTATGATAAGATAATGATCGATCTTGTTGCTGCTTCGGACCATGCCGAGTTGAGTTTCGGTCCGGTCCTGCCATAATTCCGCTCCGCTATGGCGTCAACCAGAAACGTCTCCACTTTCTCGGACAGGTGCGAGATTTCTTGACTGCCATTCCCAGTGAATATCCATGGCAAGTAATTCCTTATACTCTATTTCCACATGATCTCAACTCTACAACCCTCCGTATCGAAAGCCTGTAGTCGCTGTCGGGCTCGAAAAGTCAAGGTCCGTTTTCCCGCCATAAATGCGATGTTCCGGTGCCTCTCGGCTGACCCCGAGCCATTAGTGCGATCTCAAGGTCCCGCAATGTTCGGCATGTATAAGACAGAATGAAGCTTGTAACATCACGGATTGTGTATCCTATCCATATGCGGTGGTAAAGGCGCTGCAAGATCGGATTAATGATCTTGAAGCAAGACTGCAGATGGTCCCGACGCCGAATGGTCCTGTAGTTGAAAGTGTACCAGAGGTTTCTCATGACACGCATGAGACGGGGAACTTGCAGAAGGAGGCTGAGGAAGTTGGCTTTCTTGTTACTGGCGGGTCGGACTTATACTCGGGAAGTAAATATGGTAAGTCTGGACTCAATCGACCTTATACAAATATTTATCTTGCTCTTGGTGTTCAGTTGGAAGTGCTGCCGGATCGACATTCGCAAGAATCTTCTTCAAACAACTCAACATAATTCCGAACTGGGATACAGACTCGGAAGCAGGTGGGCTCGAGCAACCATTATGTGAAGCAACAGCAGCACTCCCAGCTCAGCCAATAGCTCGATCTCTCCTCAGCATTTACATCGCCCGAGTTCACATCTGGTGGCCATTCGTCCAACTTCCCCATCTGCGGAGAATATTCCAACGCATATATGAGCAGCCAAGACAATGCTCCGACCATGAGAAGTTTACTGTCTTCGCTATCCTCGCTCTGGGAAGTAGTCAATTGACGTCAAAAGACAGTCAATCCCCGGCTACTATGGACCTGAATGACCCCGTTGCTTACTTTCAGACTGCCATACGCTTCTTCAACAATTTCCATTCACATCCACGCGATCTCTTTGGGATCCAAGCAGTACTTCTCCTGGCGATATGGATGCTCGATTCGTCTCATGGGAGTCATAACAATGATTTGTGGCACCTCAGTCGATATATCATGTCTGCTGCTATAGAGGCGGGACTTCATAGACATAACACAGACTGGGGGTTTACAGCTGATGAGTTGGAAACAAGGAATAGGACGTGGTGGTGTGCTTACAACTTGGAAAGGTGAGTAGATTGGCAAACCTTTGTTAGAGAAAATGATAGCTCACTATATGTAGACAGGTTGCAACATTGACAGGCCGAGTCCTCTCCATCCGTGACCATGCCGTTCACGCCATGCTACCCAGCCCATCATCCTTCGACATCCTCACCCCACTCGAAGGTTCAATCGCTCCAATCTTCCACAAACACAACGTCGAAATAGTTCGCCATGTGATACCCCTCCGAAGAATCGGCGGTCGGATACTTGAATCCATCTACATAGCCCGTGGACCCAATGGTACAGCCATGGACACAACCTTCCAGCAGATCTGCGCCACATCAGATGAGATCCGACAAGACCTCGATCTATGGGAGCAACAGCTTGAGGCTATGGCGCTGAAGCCATCTCGTGAATACTCAGAGATGAAGATCGAGTATTGTCTCTTGCAGCTACTCTTACATAGACCATCACCCACTTTTATGGTTCCTTCTCGTCAGATGGCATCGTATTGCTCCAAAGCCGCTTCTACCGCAATAAGCCACTGGTCTTCAATGTTGGATGAGTACGGTATTTCGGCTGTATGCAGATGTTTCAGGCAGCTTCACGATATTATCTTGGTTGGCTTAGCTGCGCTTTACTGCGACTGGTGAGTGCCATGACCCAGCACCCCGACATATAGCTGATATTAAGCAGGCAAGCCATGGCTCTACCGCAGTCAGCCAACGGCACACAGAGAACCCATCGCCATCTAACCGACACAGCAACATGTCTAGATCTCATCGACCGCGGCATATCCCACATGAAAGCACAGCATCTAACAAAGTACAAAGAGCTATTCCGGGCTGTGCGGAACAAGGTATACTCGAAGACCGCAATGGGTATAGACTCCCAAAACCTCATCTACGACGATATTATGTACTCAATGGGTGACGGGGTAGAAGCTTATGTGAACCAAGTCAGCGAGTTTCTTGATGGTGGGGGATTTAATGTTGATGAGGCCCTTGATGCTTGGTATGATGCGCTGATGGGGGAGATACAGAGTGGAGGGGATTCAACAATGACCTAAACACTTTTTGACGACGAGGCTGCATGGGTAAAATCCTCATCAATTCCGATAGGCTGTTCTTATTTGTGAATTGACATGTCATTCTTCAAGGCACATTTCGGGGTCATACAGAGTCGTTATTGGTCAGAATATATGCAGGGCGACTGGCGAACCACCAATCTGCCTTGCAGTCCAACATTGTTATGATCTTGCGCTGACCGCCTATTGTAATTTCCAACTGTCCCTGTTAATTTTTCTTCTTCTTAAATACCTTTGCTAGGAACATAATTATCACTGAACGAGTCATTCTTAGCCATGGAGGTCCTAGGTGCCGTTGCAAGCGGTGTCACACTCGCCGCCCTATTCAAATATTCTTTCGAAGCCTTCGATATCATTCAACTCTACCAAAGCCAAGATGTCGATTTCAAGCGCCTTCAGCTCCAGTACAAGCTGGAGAAGGGTCGGCTGTACAACTGGGGCGTTGAGATGGGTTTGGCCGATGATTCGAAGCCGAATCTCTTAAACGAGTGGCATTCCAAAGAGCTGGTTGCAGAAACTTTACGACAGGTCATTACACGCCTGACCTATGATAGTCTTTCGCTAACAGAAGTCACTGACAGATTATTGCTCTGTTCTCTGATGCACAGGTCATTCGAAAGAAGTACGGCTGCGATGATGCGATTTCCTCTGCGGCACCTTCGCTGCCCGGACCTGAGACCTTACATGGAATCACAAGGGCATTTGATCATTTCAGAATACAATCATCAAACTCCGACGAAAGCATGTCGCGACTGAAGAAGACCAAATGGGTCATACGTGACCGAAAGAAATTTCTTATTCTGGTATCAGACATTCAGAGTCTGGTTGACAGTCTTGAGAAGATCACCAATGATTTATCAACCATCGCACGCCTTGAGGAGTGCCTTCGAAGGCGAGTCAATGAAATAAAAAATGGCGATATACTCCTTGGGATCGCTTCGGTGTGGAAAGAATCCCACCCTCGTGTCGCATCAGCAGCATCCACCAAAGCAGACTCCATCTCCATGAGTTCTGGAAAATACGAATTTATTTCGCAGTGGCAGAACTCGGTTGACAGCGAGGCTTCTCGGGATAGCCTTATCGCTGATGTTGAGGATCTATCGATAACAGAGCTTAAACACTCTGTTGTATCATCCCACGAAAAGCTTGAAACATTGGAGAAATCACTGAACTCGACCTCCGACTCCATGACATCTTTGCAACGAAAGATGAAAATTCTCAGGGATCGAAAGGAAGCACAAAAGTATGCTGGAATTTTTATGTTCGTCATATCTGCATCGGCTCTCCTTCAGTTCTTTCAGGTACAGTCTCTATAACCATATGTTTCTTACTCAACCTGCTTATAACAGCCATAGGTCTTAGACGTCCAACATATAAAGTCACTAAGCTGGTCTGAGTTGACTTTTCGGTGTCTTTATTCTTTGTTCTTAATTTTTCCTTGGATACTGCACCTTGGTTTAATATGCAGCCGTGACTCTTTCTCCCCCTTCAGCAGGACTTTCACCCCTTTTAGAAGGTAAGGCTTTATACAATCCATAAGCTCTAAACCTCTCTGACTAACAGTTAACAGAGAACATAGTTCTATAGACTACTTTTTTACAGACTACCATAAGACACTAGCACTCCGGTTTATTACGCTAGCTATATTATGTGTATGGTATGATATAGTGATTCTCGGTTGCCTCTATTTTCTTTTTCTTCTTACTAGTTCAGTAAACTTTTATTTTACTATCTTATCCTGGCGTAGGGAGCAGATAAGTGTTCAGTCTAGGAGGAAATTATCTTAAATTATGTAAGATCTGACTATTGTATTTAATAGTAAATCGTTCAGGGACTTATATTATAATATTTATGTACTTAACTGTCTCAACTAAAAGATAGAGTTATCTCCACACGAGAAAACACCACCAATACCATCTTTGTTATTCTCAAACAAATCTAACAGCTCAGTAATAGCAGCCCACAAACCACCCGCATTCAAAAACAACGTCACTCCAATCATGGTAACGTTCAAAAGCGTAAGCAGTGCCTTCTTCCAGTTGGAAAAGTAAAGCCCCTTGTTAAGATGCAGCCAGAAAATCGCCGCAAATCCATACGTAAACCAAGGAATTGTCGTAGCACTCGTAATCGACAGAATCGAGTCAAAGATAGGAATGACGTTGGCGATAACAAAGATCAATGCCCAGAAACCGGTCACGGACAAAATCCAGGTTACCCAGGACTTGACGCTGTTGTCGGTGACTTGGTGGGTGGAGCGCATCTGACGCATGGCGGTGACGTAGACGTATTTGCAGCCGGTGTGGCCGATGGAGAGGGCGGTCGCTACGACGGCGGGGAGGACGATGCCGTAGGCGACCTTGGCGGGGATCGAGGATGCGGCGCTGAGGACGGGGGATGTTGTGAGGTCGCCGGCGAGACAGTATAGGGCTACGGCCATGGCGATGTAGAAGAGGGTACTTCCGATTTCGAGAACAGCCAGGGCAAACTTGAAGTCTCTTTGGGGGTCCTTCATCTCAGCCATATACGAACTATCCAGAATTAGCATGATTCAATAAATCTTAGTTATGATTCAACTTACGGGAAAGTGAAGGTACCAGCGTAGGAAAATACCACGCGCAGACAAGCATTCAAACCATCGCGAAACGTAGGATTTCCAACAACCTTGAGTTCCTTATGCCAATCCTTAGGCGCAGTCGCAGGACCCGAAATAGCCAAACTGATCAAAACGATCAAACAAGCGGCAACAACACTAACAGCGTTGGGAACACCGGCCTTGGAAACGAACTTCATGGTTCGAGGGATGGACAAGATATAACAAGCCACACAAGCGACCAGGATCCAAATAACAGTACACGTAGCATGGCTGCTCAGCGTGTTCAGCGCGACGGACAAAGTAACTGTAGCGGACGCGACGATGAAGACAACTTGGATCATCATGACGAAGCCAGCTAGCGACTCAAACCAAGCTCCGCCGACAATGCGGGTCATTTCGACGATGGAGACCACATTGGGATGTTTGCGATAGAATTGTAGTAGACAATACGCAGCATACCACGAAATTCCACCGATACCCAGAATGGCGATGATACCAGGGACGATACCGAGGGTCCTGATCGTCGCGGGCAGAGACAAAATACCGAGACCCAGCTGATTTGTGAAGAGGATGAGGACTGTATCCCAGCGGCCTAGGGTTCTGTATGTCTTGCCTCCTTGGTCGAAGATGTTGCCTTTTTCGACGGTGCCGGCGGGGACTTCTTGGAAATCTGTTGAGTCTGCCTTTGGTTGTTCTGTGTCGTTGTCTGAGGTGTTCGTGTCGTTGGAGATTGGGGGATCAGCAGGTTTATCTGCTGATCTTTTGAAATTCATGATGCCCATGGTGAGTGTCTATATCGTTTGCATTGACCTCGAAACTTGAAAATTATGGTGATCCCAAGTATAAAAGAGATCACAGGTATAAGGGAAGGAGTCAATCAGGAAAAGTGAGCGAAGGGAGAATAGAAAACGAAAGGAATAGCGAGTGCGGAACCTTGACGTTATTAGTGGCCCGATTTGTTCTCCATATATTATCACCCTTTTTTTTTCTTGTTGTTTGACCCCAGGCTAAACTGCTCCGATCGGAGGTTGTGGCGGGAGCTAGGATACCGGGATGGATTAAAAATAACGGGTGCCCCGTAGAGATTTCTTTACGATGATCCAATAGAAGGAAAAGTATTACGGTATTGCTCTCGTTGACTGTGAACAGGCATTGTCTTGTGTTCCTCGTATAACCCCGTGGGGGCGGTCTTTATTGTTACGTGATAGATAGCATCTCGTCAAATTACTCTTGTTAAGCAATGGAAGTAAGGACTCTAAATGGAAGGTCCCTTATGAAAATATTGAATCTGTTGATGCTCAGCTCATCTTTTGATCATTGTTTGGATGCCGATTGGTTCTCGGACACCCCGGCAAATCCTTCGGAGCGGATCCAGAGAGTAGTGGGGCCCTTGCCTCTTGACGTTTTCAGTGGCATTCTTGACTGAAAATCCCATTCTTCAGTGGAGAAGATTGCGTAGTTGAGGCTCCGTCTGTCAAAATTCTTGTTCGGATCCGACGTCAACAATTGCCACGCCATTCATTCCCTGGCTTTCTCTCTACTGCAGGGCCTTCTAAGTTCAAGGCTGGAAGAAGCTTAATTGAAGTCTCTTCAACTAATTATTTCTGACTGATGAAAAGTGGACCTCGGCCGTTTTGTCTTACTCGCGAAAGCATTTCTTTTACGTGATGCCCAGCATCGAAGTTTTCATTTCCCTCCAGCTTTGACAATGAATTATCCACATCTGACTCTCCGATCGGAGGTTCAATTGTGGGTTGTCGTGACATGAGGATTACTTAATTAAAATTCCTTCTACGCATGCTTCTACCGCCTTTTGGTCCCTGCATTGCCGAGATCGCAGAGTTGGCCGAGACTTTTCTTGCCCTTCTGGAAGGTGATCCGGCCGGAGTCGGCCTATGTTTTGGTGAGACGAGAGTAAAGGAGGCTTTGGTGATGGTGTTGTGAGGTGAGAGTGGTGCGACTTTGGCGGTTGCGGCTTGCGACGGAGGTTTTTCGCATAAGTTTCGATCTATTTTTCGCGTTTTTATCTCGGATATTCGCCTATACCGTCCTTGATTAAGTTGGTTCAGGTTCCTTAGCGGTGGTTTATGCTTGTCATTTTTGGTGTTGCATTCGCTCGTTGTTTGATGATCTGCATGCTGCAGGGTAACTTCGGCGCGTCGCGACAAGCCGACTTGTTTTGTCGATTGAGTTTATGCAACTCTTCACGGAATGTCGCACTCGGTAAACTCGGTGTCAGGGAGTATTAAATCAATTATTGGCTTATCGTTATGGTCGCTGGCGCTGGAGGGCTGTCGGTATCGGCAAGTCGGCACGATCCGCGCCGACTCTCCGAATTGACATCATCAAGTATCATGATGACAACGATGGACAATCAAAGACTGACCAACCCCAAGACAAAGAGCAGAGGGTTGTATCCCTGTAGAAGGATGGGTCGAATGCGGCGCTTTATTTTTTCCATTCTAATTGGTAAGAACCTCGTGATCTATGACTATGGACGAGTAGTCAACCCATTCTGTCAATCGCGACGCATTTGACGCGTTTCGGATCAATTGAGCCGCATCAATGACTGATGGCGCAATAGACGCAGTATAATTGGGGAAAGGAATAGGATGATGATGCAGTTCAACGTTCATTAGCGGTTCTTTTTTGCCGACGCGTGTCGTGATTTGATGAGAGTTTGGTGGGAGTAGAGGCTAACGCCAGGCTACCCCAATGAGTTCAATACACGAATGCGAATCCTACCAAACTTCTCACATCAGCCAACAATCCAATTTAAGCCAATGAAGATGGAATGCAAGTAACATCCACGGGCTCAAACTATCCGACGGATGTCAGATTTTAATTCCAGCTCGAGTAGTATATATTTCTATCAGCCATCCTGTATCGTAATGCTTCATCGCTCCATACCACATCTCACACAAGCTGACCAGTGGCCATCAAAATGTCCGAATATCCAACCTACGAAACCCAAAAAGAATGGCGCGAAATCCAGTCCTACCTCCCAAAGCGTCTACACTTCACCCCCACCCACTCTCCCACTGAAGAAGTATGGCATCACGACGGTCACGCCCTCCATCTTGACCGCTGGCCTAACCCCTCCGCCAACGTCCGTCTCATCCTTCATCACGGAATGGGCACAAACGGCCGTATGATGTCTATGCTCCTAGGCGTACCCCTTCACTCCGCCGGCTTTGAACTTGTAGCTATCGACATGCCCGGCTACGGCTGCACAGTGCCCAAGAAGGGGTATATCTGGGATTTTAACGATTGGGTTAAGATCTCGAGTGCGTTTGTGGATCATGAGTATGAACGTGATAATAGACCTATTGTGTTGTACGGTCTTAGTGCTGGTGGCGGATTGACGTTTTGTTCAGCGGGTTTAAACGGACGGGTTAAAGGTATTATTGGTATGACATTCATGGACATGCGTATCCCAGCTGTCTCTGACGTCGCATGTCGAAATCTGTTTATGAGTCGAATCGGCGCACCGAGTAGTCGTCTCATGAACACCCTCGGTCTAGGCTGGTTCTCCCTACCAATGTGGCTCACGGGGCGCATGTCCACCCTTGTCAACGATCCGCAGGCTTTACAGGCATGTTACAAAGACAACAGATCAGCAAACGCGTGGATAACCATGAAATTCATGGCAGATTTTATCACATATAAACCAGCGAAGGAACCAGCAGAGTTTGATGTTTGTCCTATTTTGTTGACGCAGCCAGCTGAGGATCGATGGACGCCTTTGTGGGTGTCGGATATGTTTTTGAAGGATGTTAGCAAGGTGAGTGTTAAGAAGGTTATGCTGGATGGGGCGGGACATTATCCGCTTGAGGATCCGGGGTTGCAGCAGATGAGTGAGGCTATTGTTGCTTTTCTGAAGGATATTGAGGAAAAGTCTGTCTAATTGTTGGCCATTTCTAAAGTATCGTACATGCAGGTCCTGTATCTAACCCAGTTTCTATCTCTTCCGTACCAGTTAATAACAACCTCTTACTTCGGTTCTTCGCATCTATACTCTCAAACTGCTTCTTGATCATCAGCATATCAGAAAAATAATGCAATCCAGCAAAATCAGTCTGATACTCCAACAATAACTCTTGCACCTCAGCATACCTATAATCTTCCAAAACCGCCAGCGCTACCACAAGAGGAGTCGCAACAGCCGACGCAGCAATCGGTCGATTCGAACTCGCATCCTGTCCCAAAACGATGATATCGTCAACATACCCCTTCGCCTCCTCCAAAAGAACAGGATCATCATCATAAGACCGTATAATCCTGTTCAAAATACTAGCCATGGTGAGCATGGCCGCATTCGCAGTATGAAAACGAATACCCAGTCGTCTTTCTTGGGCAGTTGAGCCAGATTTTCTAGCTTTTGCAACTGCTGCGCCGACTGCTTCGATAAGTCTCGGTTGTTCCATTTGTATCAATGCGTAAGTACAACGTATTTGGTAAAGATATTTATCTGGGTCGCGGATAAAGCAGGACATTTCGCCCATTGTTCCAATGTCTAGAGAGGCAAAGGATGTGCCGTCGCCAGATTTCAGAGGACGACTGCCTTCGCTTAGAAGGGAGAAAGCTTGCCAGAACCATGGACCTAGTTGGACTTTTGGGTTTGTGAAGCTCTCAAGGACCTGTTGTAACGTGTAAGTATATTGAGGAGGGATATGCGAAGGGTATACTTACCACGACAGCGAAAATGGTGTGCATAAATGGACGAGCTGAAGGATCAAAACTAGGATTCTGGACAGCATTTTCTAGCAAGTTTCCAAGAACCTGGTAATGTTTCGCATTATCATAACAATTTCCCAACCATTCCTAGCCATCATGTCAGCACAACTTTTAATAACAGCAACAAGAAAACTTACCTGGCAAATAGCGATCAAATATATCGCACACATATTATCCAGTGAATTCGCTTGCTTGGGTTCACTGATAGCCTCCCTCAACGTTCCCAGCGCATCAACATACCGATCTAGCGCCTTTACTTTGGGCGCAGTCTTATTCCGCATCGTCCCAAAGCCCTCGACAAAAGCACTTATTGCCGCATCAAGAGCCTTGCTCGACCCAACATGTCGCGGTAAATCCACGACAAAAGATCCATATGTAGAAATTTCGTACGCTGGATCATTTAGATTAAGAATGTGAACCAAGTTTCCCGTTATTAACGTCCTTTCATTGCTCAGTGCAGCAGCTGGTGCTGTATTTGTTCTCGTAACGGCTGTAGTGTTTGGGTTCTTTCTGGCAGCTTGAGAATTTTCCGATTTAAAGACAAATCGCTTTACACCGACTCCCGTACATGGTATTCTGAGCCTTGTACAGCGCGAACATGCTGGTTTTGTTTGATCGCACTGATGTCATTGGTAAGCGGGGATTTTACGCGGACGTATAACGTTACCTTCTTTTTTTGCTTACGGCACGCGTCGCAGCCTTTTGCAGTTGGAACACCGGCCATATTGTTTTTACCGTATTTATTTGGCTAGTATGGAGCTGTAAAAGTCCAGTTTTATTACTCTTGAGATTCAAGATGATGATGACGGACCCCCGCCTCTTCCAGGCTAGTCCAGTGGATGAGTTTGTGAGACGTGGCTTATTAATGCTGTGAGACACCAAGACTTTATCGCGATTCATCACCACAGTTTGTCATCCAGAATACGAAAATGCTTACTTAGACATATCTTTCTCATATATCTCCGGAATAATGGCTTTGTAACAGCAGCTTAATTGACAGCTCAGCCTCGGCGACGATTAAAATAATTTATTGCTGTCAACCTCGACCTTGTGTTCCCTCAATACTATACTGGCTCTTCTCCCATCGTACGCACTCATGCTCTGATTGATGTCTACCCAACTTGTTCTGGCTATCGCTGTCATACATGTTCCTTGAACAAAAATCGGCACCGCTGTATATCTTCCTGAATCGATGTGACCTTGCAACCTCGCTGCGAACCTTTTCGGATGACCATTACTTTGGAACACGTCACTCCTATCCCTTCCGTAGCAATATACCGTCTGATTGCTTCAACACACAAGTATTGCAATGACAAAACAATATCGCCTCCTCATCCGAACGGGTATCTACACTTTTACCCTCTCCCTCAATACTACACGGCATATCACCCGACCACAGCCTTTAACGCACACCATTCCAAGTTCAATCTTGTGGCGGAGTTACTGAGAAGAGCAAAAATACAGACCCCTTTCGGGATATCAGGCAAAAAACATACAACAGCGGGGATTCGCTGGTCGTCACCGACCCAACTACTAATCCGCCCCTTACCGGCTTATCTATGGGAGAGCGGACGGGTAGTTTCCTATAGTTACGCTGGTTTTAGCTAGAAAGTTCGGGGCATCCCCGACGTTTGTCCAATATCACAATTGCACGTAAAATAAGATTCTCAATAGCTCTGAGACCGGTTTAGATGGCTTAACGGTGCCCACCGTTGCAGTCTTCAGCTAATACTGGATTTAGGGCCGTTTTAAGCTTTCTGTTTAAGCATGGTAACGGTACCGTTCTGTTGTTATTTTCACACCCCCCTTGAACTCAGGCCTGGTGCGATGAAATTTAAGCGCCCTAATTTATTTACTTGTTCGGATTGTAAGCCACATTACCCGCGCATATGGCTACGGTCTATCGCTGTTGAACCGATAAGGTTATCGTAACAGTTGGGTTTATAAATATGTAAACTAGTCCGTATTATATCTATATTTGTAGATGTGTGGCGTATAGTGTCAAGAAAATAAAGCATTAAATCTTTTGATAGTAAATAGAGTGGGTTAAATATATGGAACGAGGTTCGAACCCACGACCCTCAGGAGAACTTCGGGCCCCTAGCCCCAATGGAGGGGGTTTCTACAGGATATCCCTTCACTAGATGAAGCAGCAAGCTTCAGTCTTGTGAGGAATAGAGAGGCTATTATCGATCTACCTAATCGCTACCCTGAGACTATTACAATATATTTAATCAAACAAAGCTTTGTTAATAGTCAATAAGCTGAATTCTATTTAATGCTAGATAAATAAATATATGCCTCTAAATTAAGCTTAAAGTTGTAAGTCGACTTATTATAAGTGATAAGTCAGTATTATAAGTTGTCCATATGTAAGTTAGATTGCTTACGGTATATGTACTTAAGTGAGCGTAAGTCTCTACCTAATTAGCTGGAATTCATGGAGCATACGTAACGTAATCCGTTAAATCGTAACAATTAGGTACATTTGAGAATGGTCTGCAGAAACAACTCTATATGCGTGACGATTTACTGTAGAGAACGGGATTGTATATGGTAGGGTTTTTGGTAATTGCAGAATAGAGCAAAAGCTTTCGAGATGCTTAACAGTCTTTGTCTTCCATCCATGTTAGCCAGTGGAATGGCTTAGCCATGGAATGCACAAGGGAGGCATTTAGTGGTTTGTGCATCGTAACCCATTCCTTGGCAAATTCGGTCGTTGGAAGTTCTTTATCAGACTTCAGAACTCCTTCATATACAACGAACTCGACACGACGTCTGTGTTCTTTGAGGTAGAGAGTAGACCACGTTGGCTTCAAAGACAGTTTCCGCATATAATCGAAATCAGTAGCATCAAGCTTCAGTTTAGCTATCAGCTCCCCCTTCATAGCTTCTGCTGCCCCTGTAGTCTTAATTCCCAACTCAAATGGGTATCTCAGGGATGATCCCTCTATAGTAAGGCCATGCGAATGGAAGCTGTCTGTTGTGGGGCCGACTGTAGGAGGTGGCATAACAACCAAGACTAGATCTTTGGAATGATTGAAGATACGAACAGCGGTCAAGATGGCATCACTGCCATTTACTAAGCCTTAGGTTATAAAAGGTCAGATACAATTTGCATGAAAGATTGGGATACTAGTATACTCACTGATTTGCATTGTCTCCGGGAGACTAAACCAACCGGACCTCTCTTTTATGCGACATATGTTTTCCTCAATGTGCGATTCCATGGTTTCCAAAGCGGATTTCAATGTACGTCTATCCCATGGGCTTCTACATCTTGAATAACGTGAGTTGTACTGCCGTGTCATGAGTCGCTCTTCATTTTTAATCACACCGTTATTATCAATGTTCTCGTCGGCACTGGCCCAAGACGCCTCCTGGCCAACTATCAGGTATCTCCAAAAACCAAAGAGTATATCGCTGTTAGAAGAATCTTTCTCGCTCATAATTTTCTCATTGACGGCGTCAATACATTCTTGAAGAGACTCTCTTGAAAGCACCCGTCCGCATAACATGTTCATTTCGAGGAACAATCGATCGGGGTCCTGGGCATAACAGTAGTATAGATCCTCGTAACGTATGGCAACCAGAGGGTTTTTCCAGGGAGGTCTTGTAGTCTGTAGTTGGAATGATAACGATGCAGTTTCTGAAGAAGCTGCAGCTTCGGAGATGGTGGCACATTCTGAGGTCCATCTTGCAGCCTGATTTTCAATAGCTTCGATGGCCTCTGGGGTCGAATTTAGCGTCGTTTTAGTCCATATATCTTCATAAGTATCGGCAATATGAGCTAGGGCATGCCAAGTCTCCTTCTGCAAGGGCTGACAATTCGGGAGGGTCACACGGTCGCCGAATCGCTTCTGGATGCTGTCAAAAGCCTGGTGGGCTGGAAGGATGTATGCTTCTAGCAACTCTTGGCATCCCGCAACCAATATTCCGAGAAGCTCACCCGTATGTGCATTGAATGCCCAGGAACCACTGTCACCTGGCTGTATCAACCATGGCCGTTCCATTCGTAGGATCCAAGGAGTGCAAAAAACTGTAGAGTTGGGCATAGGCATAAGCGCCTGAGTGCCAATAAAGACACCTCTTAGACAGAATACAGATCGGGGAGTAGCCAAAACCACCTGCTCTAGTGGTCGAGGTTGGTCCCAAGCAATGGAAACAGGTCGAAAGACGCCGGAGACGGTTTGCACTAGGTTTACATCCCCCCAGAGCTCTGGAGAAGGTATTTGGTCCCACAGTCCTGGCATTTCTATCAACGCCAAGTCAAATTCCATGTCAAAGAATGTGCTTTGTTGCCACGCGTTAATGACATCAGAAATTTGATTATCTCCTGTATCTTGGGGGCGGGCTTCGTTGAATGAGAGAGGAAAGGAGTGGGCAACAGTCAACCCGTAAAGCTTAGTACCGACTTGAATAAGGCCACCAATTGTTCCTTTGCTTATGATATCCGAACCTCGGGTAATCTGGAGCCTGATGCCGCATCTGTGCTGGTGCTGTTCCCAGGAAGGAAGTGTATCGTTGATCATCGTTGGGACCGCGTATTTTGCGTCAACGTCAACTTGAATCTTCTCCAAATTGCGTTCTTCTTCCCGATCAGCCTCAGACTTTTGCTTTAGCTCCTGATCGGTGCTGGTTGATCCTTCATCATCTGTGTTGTGGATGCTACTAGAAGGAGATCCTTGTGCGATAACACTGACATAGGGCAGTCGAGTCATGCACCAGCCAGGATATCTCCCCGAGGCTAGTTCTTCCTGGACAAGCTTAACGAGCCATCTTGACACGATGCTATCGGAACACAACACAGTAATATAAGGCGGAGCATAGTCGATACTGAGTCCGATAAAAAAGCCCCGAAGAGTCCATAAAGGGTCGATTCCTGTATAGCCGTGGTCCGCTCCGGGTCGGTCCGAATATCCTCTCTTGGCTTTAAGCTGTGTCTGCAGTCTACACAACATGCCTCCGACGAATGTATTCCATGTGCCTTGGGTATTGTCACAATGACACTGATACCATCCAATGATATTTTTCTGGGTAGTATGAAAACCAATGTTTGGGGTTATTCTGTCTTCAAAGATCAGTGTTTCGTATTCGGATATTGACTTTCGCTTGATCGTTTGTCGAGGTGTTATTTTGAGCATGTGCGTATCATGGTAATTGATCCAAAAAGCGACGTGATTTACGTCAATATAAGATCCCTCAGGTGTGGGCCTTTCTTCAAACTTAAAAAACGCTTTTAGGTGACTGAGCTTCCAAGTCAGCATTTTGTACAGTAACAAAGTTGAAGTATGTTTATTGGTGGATATAAGAGGTAGCCGGAATGTTGGGTACAGGAAAAGATCGGATTGTTTAAGAAGGAAATGATGCAGTTGAACCTTTTTAAATCAGGTACGAATTTTGTTGTTTCAAAGCCCCTGTAAAAGTCACCATAGTCACATTTACTGCGCCGCATAGCATGTACTGGGCTCTGACGAATAGGAAGTCATGTGTTTGCCGCTAGTGACTGCGCCGTGCATCAGGCAGCAATCAGTCGTCAATCGAATTTTCTTTTAAGGTACAGTTGGTAAAGCGCCTTGCTCTGGCATCCCTCTTCTGATGAAGCACCCTTGAACGTCTTTACGATCATTATGAGTGCGCTTAATGACCTGCCATTCTATCACGCCTCAGCTCCACTGTCAAAGAGCAGAAGTCAAGAATTTATTGCGACTATATGGCAGTCTTCCAAAACATTCAATATATTTGAACTTTCAAGCTACTTTAAGTTTATTGAAACAGAGCGAAGAAGGGAATCTAGAGTCAACGATCCGGTATACTCTCAGCTTCGCTTTCAACATGTTTTCGATATTCGCCGTGTTATCTATGAGAATCACGATAAATCCACACCAGACTTACAAGCCAGGGTTCAGAATAGCTTATCCTCATTTAACTTGGAGCCCGAGGTGCTCCAGGACATCATCATCCTGATTATCAGATTGACATTCATGGTTAGGGTCGAGTTCCAAAACCCCTACTCGCATCCTTCACCGTTCCAGCTGCAGATGCAAGTCACCCAAAGCTTTCAAGAGACGCTAAATAAACTACAAATTGGGCCGCCGTCGAGAGAGTGGAGTATGCAAAATGAGTTACCATTATGGTTTAATGTTATTGATCTGGAAAGAAAGGCCAACCTGAGAATCGGTTGGACTGACTATCTGAATGAACATATGACTTACCAAAGCGGAACCCTTATGTTGTTTCGGCATATCAAAGTTCTTCAGTATTTAGAGAGATCAGAAATCCAGTAAGTTGAGACCTGATATTGTGTAACGAGAAAGCAAATATGCTAACTTTAAAGGACCGGTAATTTCTTCAAACTGGAATTTCTAACAGAAACACGGCGATCGCTTATGTTGTTTTTCCCATTAAGCGAATACAAATACACTACGCAGGATTACCTTGACTGGTTTCAAACTCGCGGGCCTATTGAGGACTGGCAGAGATTACTCGCAGGACACGACCCAAACTCGTCCTTGAGTCGATTCTATGAAGACTTTCCTATTTGGCATAGCAAACTTTTATATCTTCTCAACGTTTCAAACAATCAAGGAAATTGGAATGTTAAAAGATGCTGGTATGATGATCGCGATGAGGCTTTATGGTGGACTAGGTGGACTTTAATTACGGCCATATTTTTGGCTATTCTATTCGGACTGATACAGTCAATTACGGGTATCATTCAGGTTGTTTATGCTGGACGATCTTGATATTCGCTATACTTAAAGTCAAAACCTAATTTTAGAGTGCACTGAAGGTGGTCTTTGTAGCACCAGTTTCAAGCCGGACATACATAACGCATGACTCCAATGGCCGTGCAAATAGGAAGCTCACATAGTAGTTAACAATAATGTTAGTTTCTACTATCCCTGAGACCAGAATTAATAGTAAGTATTAGTTACCAGTATTAAATCCAATACCTTTACTATTAAAGCCTATTAGGCACTTCACTAGTTCCTGATAACTTAGACTCTGTTATTACCACTACCTGGGCTGGAGAAAAGTGCAAAAAGTCCTTAGATGCCTTACCAGTACTTAGTATTCCGAAACCTTTATAAGCAATGGCTTCTCCTCTCAAGTCAGCCTGCCAGTATCCTTCGACTAACAAGATAGAAACCTTGGAGCTGGATTATGTACCACTCTTGAACGTTAGACTTGGCGAGAGCTTTGGTATGAACAAGCTGCCTATTCTCTTGGCAAAATTTGAACTTCCTTGTCACGGCCGATTTGTACTTATGCTTTTCTACAATTTTAGATCCGCCTATGAGGGACCTTCTGTCCTCCCTTGAGAAGCTTACCACGTAAACACCGAAAGCTTCCTGGGCTTCCCATATCAACCCCTGGATATTGGACTGTTGGTTTAAGATGGCTCATTACGTGCCATGAGCCATGACAGGGAAGAAACAGGCATGTTGCGGGATATTAGCACTGCCTAAAGGGTGTGACTTCTGAGGATTGGCCGTTGCATGACGTTGAGGCTGGTCATGCTGGTTTCGACTGACGCGTGGATCGCCAACATCGTAATAATGTTAGATAGCGGAAGAGCGTTTATGGGCGTTGATATAACCCCCGGAACGCCTGTCTGCCTTGCAAGGTGGCCTCCATGGTTCATCAGATCATAACTATCATGGTCCTTGTGACTGAAAAGACCGTGATGGATTTAGCCTCCATGTATATGGTGGATCTTGAGGCAACAAGAGCCAGGACTTGGCCACGTGGATACGAGTCACCCCGAAGGGCCCGCCTGCCGCACAGTTTCTTCATGCGACGCTCACCACCTTATTCGAACAATGAACCAATAAACTCATTACTTATTAGTCCATCATAGAGGCCAGAATAGCAATCTGCATGTGGTTGAATAAGCTGTCGGCCAGGGGACAGTAATTATCTCAAATAGGAGTGGCGCTCTGGTGTTAGTGGATACAGTGGAATTTTGCTCTTCTCAAGACCCCTTTTTACACATCCATAAGCGCTCTGTCTGTTGTTAGCCTCAGTATCGACCTCACGTCATCATCGATACCTAATCCATGAGTTTAGAAGTGTGACGGTTCGGATTCCCAAGGGATAAACCAGTCCGTTTTAGGTTTATGTTGACAGATGCATAAGGTGTCGTACTGAGCGTTGCGAAGTATTACGTCTTTTAATAGTAAATAAAGCAGGTTGGGCGGTGTTTAGGTGAAGAACTCTTATTGATAGCTAGTGAGATAAGTTCTAATTAATGCTAAATGACCATATATATGGTGGTTATATATTAGGTGACTGTAGTTATGGGCGACGCTGGTAATCACTTCAGTAATTCTGGTGTTCTGTAGTGAATATATAGAGTGGCTACTGACGACAGAGTTCGCAATAGAGGTGACCATACCTGATAGTGATAGGACGAAAATTGTGAGGTACACGTGACGTAGCCGTGGGGGACTCTTACGGAGAGTTCATCAGCGGGGTGTTGGTGGAAAAGTCATTACCGTCGCCCTTCTATCTATCTACATATTCACGCCAACCGACAATACAATACTAATATCGCTTCTTAACCTTCTATTCTCATTTAGAGAGTTGCCTGTAAATACTTCTTTCTGTCTCTTTTGACCCGATGTTAATGTTGTGATATTTCCCTACCTAGGCAAATATCTTTCCTCGGTATACTTAATCACCACCAGCGACACATTCGTAACAACTCGCCAAGTCGAAGTAGTAAGGACCGAGATAAAAGTTGCCCACCTGCATATCTTGCTCATCCGCATCGTACAAATAACACGAATCGCCGTAGAAACTGAAAGACTTGCAATGACATTCATTGCTGCAAGCATAGGCACACTGTAAGATATTCTGAGTCTGCACCGTTTTGACGAGGAACGGATCTGCCTGCCAGGGCGCGATCTGTCTTCCGCAAGAACTGGACCGGCCGCTCTTCACGATAACCTGTGAACAAGTTTGGCATGGTTCGTCAACCGGCGCTGTGGTTGTGACTTCTGCGGTCGTGCTTGTCTCAGTAGCTGAGATTTCAAATACGGTGGTAGTGGTTGCTTCTGTCGAGGAGTAGACCTCTGTGCTTGAGGATGTTTCAAGAGAAGATTGTGTCTCGGCAGTCGTTGATGGTTCAACGGTCGATAGCGCAGTGGTCGACCATGTTTCCAGATCAGAAACTAGCTGAACTGAATGGGATGATGGAAGAAGGTTCTGGAGATGGTTTACAGGAACCGGCGTAGACACTGGACGTAGCCAGGATGGCAGCTAGCAAATGCTTGAAAGTTTGAGGGATCATGTTGTAGTACTGAACGGACTTGGCTAGACGAGACAGGAGAGAAATGCGACAGAGGAGACATCTCTTTTTGTATCACTTTGCTGAAGGATTGCAATCTCCAATTGATCGGAAAAGCACTTGAAGAAGACTAGTGACAGAAGGCTAGAATCCAAATATAAGCGAACAGTCGGCGCTATGTTCAATAGTTTCTTGTAGCTCAGTTTGAGTTTCTTATCCCGCAGGTCGCACAGCTCCACTACAGGGGTACATACGATAGAACAGTTAGGCGAAGGCTAAGAGTTGTCACATTCAGCTTCGGGTGTACAGGTCCTTGGCCGCAAAAGGATTAGCTGAAGACAAAAAACAAAACTCGGTAATATTTCCTGAAGACTTCTAGATAATATTATCTAAGCTGACATTGCTATGGTTGGGGGCTGTGAGTGACAAGGGTCAGCCGTGGGCAAGTGCCAAAGGATGAGGAGGATCAGCTTTTAATTAAATCGAGATGTAGCGTTTAGGCCACTATCTTAGCTATATTTACTAATAGTATTAAAGCAAGTGAGAGTCTAAAAAGTCTTTTCTTTTGATAGGTAATGGAAATGCTCGCACTTTGAGTGGTTTCTGTGTTAAGGACTATCAGAGACAGCCTTGGTCGGAGCTTAGCACGTCATCTCAGGGACATTGACGTTATCATTGACAGCGAGCCCGTAGGTAGCAAAGCCCATGTTATTTCCACAAGCCCAGCAGCCGATATCAGAGAAGTAGTCGCTGCCTCCCTGGTCGGCAATCTCGTCAGTGGTGGCTGCATATAGCTTGCAGTTTCTCTGCGACAGAAGCGAAGTGTAATAGTACGACTGGCAATCTGGGTAGATGGCACACATGTCTCTGCACTGATCGCCGCCGCCGCAAGGCTGGACAGTAAGAGTGGCAAACTCCTGAGCACAAGACTTGAGAGTACCCTTGCGGCGCACGCAGCCACTATTGGGTGTGTTACCCATCTTGTTAATGCAGATACTGTCATCGGGGAAGCTGGGGCAGGGCTTGGGAATAATACAGCTGCGGTCGTAAGAGGCAAACTGAGTACCTGTGTTGCCAACAGGAACATCACTCAAAGAGCTGGAGATAAGGCGACACTCGTTGGCACAGTTGTTTCCGTAGCTCCATTCGAAGGAAAGGCACTTCTCGTCAGCGAGGCAGAGAGCAGCGCAATCTTCTGGTTGGTAGTTGCTACTTGTGAAGCGACTGTACGCCCCCGCGCTGTTGTAAGGATGCATACCACACCCGCGACCAGGGATGTCGGAGTTGCCAATATTGGCACAGATGCGGCTTACAGGGCCATCGGGTTTGATTGTTGATGATTGGCGGGGAGAAGAATTGCTTTCCGATGTAGTGGCCGTAGCAATTGCGGGAACCGATTCAGTGCCTGTCTGGTGTTGCGCGCTGGAAACGGTCATCTCTGTTCCAGGGGTCTGAGAACCCTGCTGATAAGTAGTCTCCATGTCGCTTAGAACAGGAGTTGGAGTACCAGTGGGATAGCTCGTTGGGATTCTGGTAACTGGTGTCTCGTTGCCAGTAGGCTGAGTGTTGGAACTGTCATTAATTGGAGTATGAGAACTGCCAGTGCTAGGAGTGGCGGGGCCATTGGAAGCTTCCGAGCTCTCGATATGAGTTGGGATAATTGGAGGCACCGATGAGGTCCTGGCTTGAGTAGTAGAGGTTGAAGTAGAAGTAGTGGTGAAAGAAGAGTCAGAACCACCACCAAGATCAAGGGGATGGTCATCGATCGTCTGAGGTGTAATCTGATTAGACATGAAAAGAGAGTCGACGTAGACCTGAGCAGATCCTCCTAGCAAACAGTTCATAGAGATGGACAAAGGTGCAGAGCGCTCAGCAGCAGTGACCTGCTCAAGAGCCATACCCCACTGTACACTGGTTCCGAAACTGATGATCCAGGTCTGGAAGAAAGTCTGGCTACCGAGTGAAGCAGTCAACTGGCAAAAGTTCAGAGACGGGGCGGTCACGACCAAGTAGAAGAAGCGGACAGTGTAAGGTCTAGTCAAGCTGAGCTGCTCAATTGACTGAGCGACACCAGCAAAACTACCAATGTCTCGCTTCTTGGCGCCATCTTGATTGCTCGCCTTCAGCGACAGGCATCCCGAGTCTTTACTGCCATCATCTTTGTAGCCTGGTCCGACGACGATCCCAGCATCACCCCGGACAGTGAAGCCCGGAACACCTCCGCCAGGAGGGGCGATGGAGAAGCCACCGCCCTCGATGACACTTTTGATGACAACGGTGCCTGTAGTTTCGGAGGCTGTCGCTGACGTCGCAGTGTTGGAAGGAGTGAGGTCAATAGTTGACGAGCTGAGGTGAGAAGGACGCGGTTTACAGACACTCGCAGCAGTAATGTCCAGTGAGCCGCTTAGAGCCAAAGCGGCGAGCACTACGATGGACCGCATCGTTAACGAGCGACTGAGATAGGGAAACGAAAGAGTGGCTGTGAGGACTAACACTCACGAGAATGATTGACATGCTGGAGGGGAAAAGTCCATCGTCTGGTATCTGGGTATTTGTTTTTACTTATGCCTGAGCATGATCGGTCAAATAGCAGACTGCTAATGACCCTGACCCCTGACTTATGAGCGGGCAAAATGATCGATAGTTGAAGATAGCATGCAAATAGTTTAACCATGATGGATGTTAGGTTCATCTTTTAGCTCAGTTGTGGAACCCCGTTGCAGTATGGCTTAGACCTTGATCAAGTATAGCGTTAACGTTAGGCCCTGACATGCTGAATGAATTAGCCAATGTACGTTACTCGCAAGAATCTAGAACTTTGCAGCGCCGCGCTTAATCAGATAGCGCCACTAATAAATCGCTCGTCCAGGGACCAAACTGAGTATGATGGATGATATGGGTACAGCCATGTAATTGTCAAAAGTGTATTCGGCGACTACTCTAGTTCTAAGCGGCTTCGTCTTCAATCTCGAGGTTTCCGACCTTGAACTTTTGTCCCTTCTTATCCGCATAATCTTGGTGATCATGGTAATCCTTGACCCTCTGTCGCACATACTGAAGGCCTGTCACGGGCTCTTCATCTTCAGAGTCATTGCCAATCAGGCCCAGCCTTCGCAATAGTGGAGATGGTGCTGGCTTGATATCAACGCTGTCGCCTGGCCTGACGAAGTAAAACAAGCCCTGGCGGAAGAGATGTGCCTGATCCTCCGGTGGACGAATTACCCTGTGAGTGGTCGACTTGAGGTATCCAGCTGACCAGAAATCCAACGTGTCGCCTACATTGCAGACAATTCCATTGTCGATAGGGGGAACGTATTTCCATTCGCCAGACGAAGTTTTGATCTGTAAACCTGCAACATCTTGACTCCATAGCAGTGTCAAGGATCCAAAGTCGGTGTGAGCGCGCGACCACGTGTTTTGGACGCGAATATCGTCGTCTAGCGGCCTTGGATGATATGTCATATACCTCAGGTGATCCTCGCTGGGGTCGGAATACTTGTGACGGCTAGAGAAGTAGTCCTCGGGCAATTCAAGAACGATAGAAAACAGGGTCAAGATCTTGGCTGCAAGGTCGAGAGATTTCTGCCAGTAATCAGCAAATACATAGACAGACTAGCAAAATTGAGTTCCTTACCCGGGAAAAGGCCTCGATTTCTGCTTGGTAAGGCTTGAAGAATGGGTGGAAGGGCTCACTCTCATAATGAGGAATGAATTTGGGGATGTTTACCGACTCAACATTATCAAGAACATCTGTGCTCATGATTGTCTTCTCGTGGGGCTAATTGAGATGGTTATTAGTTGATAAGCCGTCTTTCTTTGGGAGTATGCTTGCTCACAGCCCTGTATCCGAAGTAGTTGCCCTTGCTGAAGTCACATCGATATTTGGGGTCACCCTTGTCCTCTTTGGGGAGTCGAAAGTACTCTTGCCCGATGTCGTATTGTCGCTGGACCTCTTCAGAATTGAAGCCTGTGTTAATTACAGTGAAGAAGCCCGTGTCGTGGACCTGTCGTGGTTTGAGTAAAGCGGACGGTCTCATGTGCGCTAGGTCGACTTCACTCACAGCTTGACGAAGATCCTCTGCCAATTTCTGCTTACCACCCGGAGTGTCAAAGTCTTTCAAGTCAATTACTTTTATGTCAGCCCATGGCAATTTGTAGCTCGTCTTTTCGGGGCGCTTCCATGTATTGAGCGCTGGGGAAGGTGGCGTGTCCACTGTTGCTGAAGGCATATTGATTGACTGGCACGATACGAGAGTTTAGCCAGATAATCTTGATTCATCTAGACTATATCTTATGGTAGTTATAAATCAATATCTATAAAAACAACGCAATGCTTCTACTGGCCTGTGATTCGTTGAGTTGTGTTGCCTCCGCTCGCCGAGACGATCACGCCATCGTAGAAGAAATTACGAGTACCTCATCATCAGACGCACGAGGTACGCGATAACGGTGTCTATCAACTGTCAATTTTCATCAGGATTTCTGGTTCAATGGTTAAAAATTATTCCGCTTGGTAGGTTGCCGCTTTTAAGATTTTCACAGTTTTGAGATATGCAGTAGATGCATTTGTTCGATGCTCATTGTGCAAGGCGAGGTATGTTTCCAGGCATGAACTGACAGTTCCTTTGAGTCTTTTCTTTTCTCTTGTAACAAAACACCACCTTTCTTTGCGCTAATATGGTTCAAACTGGTGCGAATTCCTGTAAAGCAGCCGATCTCGCTCCTTGGCTGCATAGCTAACGTTAGTTGGGCCGATCCTGTCAATCCCGTTGGTCTGATAAGAGGTTACCTTGGTTAAATAACGCTTCTACAAGACCCCCACATTAAGGCGTGCTTAGGATGCTAAGGATATCGAAAACAAGACCCTCGTTGCAACGTAAATTAAGTCATGTCCGTGTAGCGTCGTACTTTGCAGAGCTTCCCACAAAACCATACTTATAAGTCACAAACATACCCCGTTCATTCCCTGTAGACTCTGTTGTTTATACTGCCCTGTCAAAACTATATCAACATCGACTCCAGGACTTGACCAATATGGGGGTTGAGCCTTCCACCCTCTCGCCTACTCAGGCAGACGCATCATCCACCGAAAACGGATTCAATCAAGAGAAAGATGTCCTCAAAACTGCCCATAGAAAAGTGGATAAGCGTTTGCTTCTCTGGTATGCTTTCGTATACCTCATCATGCGCATCCATGTCAGCAATATCTCCAACACTGCCATCATGAACCTAGAACAAGGAACCGGTATCAAAAAACAGCTTGGGAATCTTTCTAGCAGCCAATGGGCTTGGGCACTAAGCATTTTCTACTATCCCTACATGTTCTTCGAGCCATTGGCTACACTGGCGCTGAAGAGGTTCTCGCCTTCAGTTTGGATGAGCAGAATCATGATCACTTGGGTGAGAAAACACTTATCATCAAGTATAGAGTTTATGCTAAAACTTACTCCAGGGTATCATATCCATGTGCCAAGGCGCGACGCAGAACTATTCCGGTATTCTGGCTTGTCGCTTCTTTCTTGGATTGGCAGAGGCTGGGTTTTATCCTGGAGTGCTGTAAGTCCGAGGCTGGCGAAAGAACCTTTGTTGATTTTGTCTGACTGGTCTTTCAAGTTACCATTTAAGCTTTTGGTATCCTACTGAGAGGCTCCCACTACGAATTGTAAATGCCGATTCCACACAGATCGTGAGCTTAGAAAAGGAATCTGCTGACTGTTTTGTTTTATAGGCATTCTTCTACGCTTGCGGCATGTTCTCGGGAACCATTAGTGGCCTCCTAGGTACTTAGTTACACTTTATCCCATATGTTTCTTGTTTCAAACGTTGACTCTTTCAGCATATGCCATTTCGTTTATGAACGGCGTCGGCGGTCTCGCTGGGTGGAGATGGCTCTTTATCCTTGAAGGCATCCCGGCCATTTTCTGTGGCATTTACACCTTCTTCTTCCTCCCAAACTGTATGTACCGTGTGAGATGGTTCGATTTTATATCTACTTACCATCAGCTATAGATCCCCAGACTGTTGAATTCCTTAACGAGCCAGAACGCGCAGCCATCCTGGCAGACTTACCCGATCAAGCCCCAACGATGCTCTCCGAGACTTTCAATATCGAGCAAGTCAAGTCTCTATTCCGCGACCCGACGTTTATTCCATTTCTTCTTATTTGGATCACTCATGGTATCGGCGGATGGGGCATCTCGTTTGTCCTCCCTACCGTCATCTACGATCTCGGCATCTCCAACACAGCTATCTCTCAGGTTATGACCATGCCGCCATTCACCCTCGTGTTCGTGATCCTTTTAGTCCTTGCTGCGTTTATACACAAGGGAAAACTGAGTCCTTGGGTTGCGGGACTTGGAGTTGAGATTACCCAGATTGTGTGCTATGTGCTACTGATCACCGTGCGCCATCCGGTTGCAAAATACATTTTTGTCACTATTGCAACTGCTGCTTCTCAGAGTTTCTTCCCCATCATCTGGCCAGGCAAGTCCAGCTCTTATATATCATGACGAATGAGGCTAATTTATATGATTTAGAGCGTATACGTGCGGCCAAAGGCACTACATCGGCGGGCCTTGCTATAGGAATAACGAATGTAAGAGGAATGAATAGTAGCAATGTAGACAGCATCGTTGGCTAACCCACAAATTTAGGCATCATGTCAGCTTATGGGGATTGTTGTAAGTCTAGTTTCTAGCATTGGAGTTATTTGTTGATAACTAACAAAACATTCTGTAGGGACCTCAGATCTATCAATCCAAGTTTGGTCCTACGTACCGAGTTAGCTTTTCAACCTCGATTGGTCTTCTGGTCGGCACCGTCATATCAGTGATTGCGACTTGGTTCTTTGTAAGAAGGGGTGATAAGAAGCAGACACTTGACGAGACCAGCACGCAGTCAGATGTTCGAGAAAAAGCTTCTGATAGCCTGCCTAGGGTGGTTAGCAAGAATGGTAAAGATGAGGCATAGAATGATTGATTGACAATGGAATTTTGGCAATACTGTGAGACACTGCGGAGAACAGCCAGGCCTTTACTTTATCTTCAAGTTTGCCTGCCTGAACAGCACTTTCATGTTTTCCTCCCTTTAGCATCTCAGACAGGATAATGTACGGATCTGCAATGCCTGACCTTGCTGTATTTTGTCATCAGCTGGCTAAAATGGCATTAAGAAATGTTAGTGCAAGGGATTGGACTAACGTCTCTGATGAAGACCCGATGTAGAAAGGATCGGCCACGGCTCGAAAGAAGGCGTACTCCCTTTGGTCGAAGAAAAAGAAAATCCACATACTTGACTGAGAGTTTGCTGAGGATCTGAAAAGTCTTTTCTTTTGACCAGGGAGTGGAAATTGCCAGTACTTATATACAGCCTTATTTCAGAACATCTTTTCCCGACGCCTTTTGGTAACTGCCCGTACCTATCTCGAGGCTTATCTGCACGACCTGATCAGTACTTGAGCCTGGTCCATCCAACCAGGTGTCGCAGCAAAAGACGAATTAAGTAGCAGCGTTAGATACGTTGTTCCAGCTGAACCCCAGGCGACGATAGACATCGTTTCAAACACGTTAAATGCTCAATCTATTTGGCACCTGAAGAGGTATACCAACAATGACTATCACACCGTGAAGCCCTAGCTCGTATTGAGCAAAGCCGACTCTGGGTACAAGAATGTCACGCAAGACATCGCTTCAATCCTTCCTGTATCAAAAACCTGATAATTTAAAAGTCGGAATTACATATGAACGGTTTACAACGCCGAGACACGTACCGACAACACAATTGACCTGTAATATTAAAGATTATACTAACTATTCAATGTATTAATAAAGAAGTTTACAGTATCGGTCTTGAAAAATTAGATAATTTTATTTATTTTCAACTGACAGAGTTTACCAAGGGTAGTTACTACAGTCTGGTTATCTACGGAGCATATTATGAACGGGTTATAGGGATTGCTAATCCTTGGCCAGAGAGTGACGGTAGCGACCTTTTGGCAGAATACTTGACCGATTGGATTCACAAAAAATCCATCTTACACTTATTTATTGTCAAAACTTGGTTACCCTGGAACGCACCTCAAATCCGAGAAACGCACTGCGTTACCTATTCCGCAAAGTCACATGACTAGATAAATCCCAAATAGGTATAGCTTAAATCCGCCCCTAAAAGAGGGGAAGCCGGATACAGATTACATCAATCAATCAAGAATTCATGCCATATACGATTTGACATTTGTCTATCACCCCTAAACAAAAGCCCTGTCAAGCTATCAAGAAGACGAAATAAGGTTCGCCACCAACAACCGTGTCATCTTATTCTCCTTCCCCTGACGCTTTGTCTCGCCAAGACAATGATTTCGTTCAACGACAAATCAGATGACCCTTGTCGTTTAAGCACTGCCCCAGACTAAACCCTATTCAGTGACATGCAGGTGGAACATTAATCTTAATAAACATGGAGCTAAACGTAGATCTGGAGGGTGATGATGCTTTGAAGATGTGATTGACGGAGATTTACTGAAAATTTGAGAATGTATTCTGGGGATACATTGTATTGTGTTTTTGATTGTCCGGCATCTTCGGTTATGTATTGCATGTTGTCAATGACACGACTCCATCGCCAAGGATCATCACGAGCTAAATCCTACAAGCGACCCTGGCGACTCGAAGGGCGCAGCACAAAAGAACCAATCGCCATCACTCATGAGCTCGGTAACAGAACCAACATACCCAGTCTCGGAAACAAAACCAGAGCTGTTGGTTAAAAGTTCCTCAGATCATCAAGCATAGCCCCAACAAAGCACAATCCCCATATTGCAAAGCTAGCCCCGAATCCTTTAGAGGACCCCAGCCCACGTGCCAAGCACAATAATGATACTCCTACATGCCAAGCTTGCTTGGCTCCGGGGTTTGATGACATGACAAAATATGTCTCTCCCTCTCCCCCTTTGCGTCCTTTTCTGTACTCCGTAAACAATATGTCCTCGTGGAGGTGATATGATATTTGAGGCTCTGCGATACTTTTCAGCTTCGCCTTGCTACCCATGACAAGAGTAGACCTTTTTGGTTAAGTTCCGATGTCGCCTTTCAAGCATGTCGACCCACTGGTGGGATCTGCGGCTGGCGCTTTGTTCTTCACGACTCTGTCACAGTATTACTCACCGAGAAGATTGGAGCTGTGCTCTGAGATAGTTTGCTGGGCTATTCTTCCTTTTTTCTTTAAATATTTTCCATCGTCGACTTTACGCGCGGAGCCCTCATTGGCATTGTTGAAGGAAGTCAAAAAGCCACATCAGTCCTTCATATCACAATGGCTTGTCGCTGTTGGTGTCACGGCAGCTGCGTTTTATAGGGCTGAGAGTAACGCAATTGGGTTCTATGTATGTCACTACCCCCAGCTGAGACTATCAGACCATGACATGCTGACTTGAAATAGCCCGCCTTGACACCTTTGTTACTCGCAGTACACACATACTTGGTCTCCAGTACATCATATTTCGACCCAAAATCACCATCCTCTTTCATTAACACAACCTCGGGAGCTGCCATAGTGGCGGTTCCTGCCGTATTATCCCTGTCAAATGGCGATCTATTCGGGTCCCTTATATCTCTCATCTCAGTCGTTTCTTTACTTGTCGTCTACAGTCTTCTAACACCGGGCTTCAAACTACGGATACCATCTATCGATATCGAAGCATGTATCGAGGACATGTCTTTTCGGTTCCCAGGACTACTTATGATGGCTATTGCCGCTCAGATCCTCATACTCGGGCCACCGACTAGTGATATCGCGACGGTGTTGATGTCGGCATCGTTCAAAGCTGCCTCGTGGTTCTTCATCATACAAACGGTGCGCCCATATCAATGCTACGAGACTACACTGGCTAACCAGAATAGGCAAACCAAACGTCTTGGTCCATGGCTCCAATAATCGGAACATTTGCTCTTGCTTCCACCAGAAATCCATTCTCACAAATCTCTCAACTTCAGGCCATATCTCATATTTTAGTGGCCATCCTCACGCTCTTCCAGACAACTCAATTACTTCCAAAACAAGCCAAAGGTAGAGCAGCACTTTGGCTCTTTCTATCAGTGTCGATCCTTCCCTTTATATATAACGAGTACATGATCCATCAGGCGCAAATCGCGGCAGTCGAAGCTTTCAACGATGCTCACCCGCACCCTGTAGAAGTGCTTTCTCGCCAAGCAACTGAAAACTTCGAGGGCCTATTGAGGAATCAGTCGAAAAGTTATGAAGCCGCCGTCGACGAATACAAACGTCGATATGTCATGGATCCACCATCCGGTTTCGAAGGCTGGTTCAGATTCGCTCAGCAGCACCAGTCGCCAATCATCGACGACTTCGACATAGTCCACAACTCAATATCGCCATTCCTCAAACTCAGTGGTCAAGAAGTCATCGATAGAATGGCCAGGTTACATCAAACACGAGGCAGTGAGGTCTGGTCATGCCAATTTTACGGCAAAACTGCCAAGACAATATGTCGACACCCACACCGTTCCTACGACAGACACTACAGCCTTCTCTTCAATAGACTTCTAGGGGATCTCCTTGGAGAACTTCCAAACGTCAAATTTCTCATCAACCATTTTGACGAACCCCGAGTTATGCTTCAGCCACGTAATGCCGACGAGGAATTTGGTCTTACTGATATGTCGCGGCAGGCAACATGGAATGTTTTGACCAGATCTTGCCCGGTGTCTCAACCGGTTGTTCGAGATCCTCAAAGCGAGATCAAGACTTTCGGACTGCCGTTTGTCAAGAACCAGATGTTGGAATCGGATTTATGTCGGCACCATGAGTATAAGGACTTGCAGGGCGACTTTGTCAGCCCGAAAACTTTCCGTTTGATCGAGGGCTTGGTACCAGTTCTAACAACCGGTGCATTTTCGACGATGGGTGATATTCTATTTCCAAGCCCAGCCTACATCGAAGATGAATTTCAGTATGATGAGACTCGCGATATGGCTTGGTCAGAGAAGAAAAACAACGTGTACTGGCGAGGTTCAACGACTGGAGGGTATGCACAAGATGGTCGATGGAGAGATTACCAACGGCAAAGATTCGTAACATTGGCGCAAAACCTTGGGCAACATCACCACTCATATTTACAAAAGCAAGACGATTCAATCAGCGCTGTCAAATCAACATTCTTGAACGGACGACTATTCGACGTTGGATTCACCAGGATCTTCCAATGCGACAGGAAATTCTGCCAAGACCAAAGTACATACTTCAACGTCAAGTCTTGGGCCGACAAAGACACGGCCCTCGGTTCAAAATTAGCCTTCGACCTCGACGGAAATGGAATCAGCGGGCGATACTATAAGCTGTTGTCTTCGAATTCACTACCGCTGAAACAAACTATCCTTCGGGAGTGGCATGACGAAAGATTGGTGCCTTGGGTGCATTATATCCCTGTTAGCCAAAGCCTAGAAGAACTTCCAGAGTTGGTGACATTTTTGACGTCGACGGAACGGGGACAGAAGTTGGCGGAGGGTATTGCGAATCGGGGGAGGGACTGGATGGGCAAGGCTGTAAGGGAGGTTGATATGGCTGTTTATACTTATCGGTTGTTGTTAGAACTTGCTAGACTGCAGGATCCAGAGCGAAAATCAACGCAGAGCTGATGATTTCTGTTAATATGGTACAAGTCCTTAGGACTTTCTTATACTTTACTACATACATTTATAGAAACAAACGATAAGACGCATAGTACAATCAAAGCAAAGATCGATCAACGTTGCAACATTAACAAGACTACGATTATGATGGGACTTCATTTTCTCATTGCAATTCCTGGTAACATTCACCCTGGGGGTAATCGTCAACTCCGCATCTGCAATCACCCGAATCGCTCGGGGCAGCTCCTGGTTTCCAGCAGCAACGCTGGTAGAAGCCACAACTAGCGCAATCGTGGTAGCTGCAACATCCGTTTTCATGATATCCCTGGCATACTTCTAGGTCGCCGTCGCCAATCTCCACGGTCTCGTTGGCCAGCACCGTACTGGCCATGGTGAGGAGGGCGATGATCCAGAACTTCATTGTCTGGAGTGATGGATTAGTATGAGAGTAACGGAAATAGGGTAGTATGACATACGAGGGATGTATGGTGTTAGGATAGTAAAGCTTGGTCATTTGATATGGATTGAAGATGGTTGTTTGATGAAGTGCTGATGATAACACTTGGATGATGGCGGGAACTGAGAAGATTTTATATCTCGAACAAACCCATCTACCTGCAACCAAACCGATGGTCCGAAAATGAGTGAGCCCTTTGTGTCGTCATAGTATTGGACGAGCCGCACTGACAGCATCAACTGGGTGATCGCCGTGATCTACATGGCATTCACAGCTCTTCAGCGTGTACCTTGCCCACTGAAAGTGACAGCTGACAGCTGATTGACTCGACGCTTTGGCATGTCCCAATTGTGATAACTCACCTATACGTAACAGATTGTGGGTACGAAAAGTCCGATTGGCTTGAGAATAGCTGGGCCTCAAATTGACGTTAACATTTTCAGATGGCTGGCTTGCGTCACAATGCATATAAGACTCGGGTTGGCCAAATTATAGATGTAACACTATGTATTAACTATCATCTTATTCATGTATTAGACATTCATAAAAAAGACTTGGAATGAACAAAACCTCATACAGTCAAGGAAGACATTTGCTGCCACTGTCCGGTATGTCACTAGCCACCACAGATCATAAGATTGGCAGTAGACCACGTGGTCATTTGAAAGCTACCACCCTGGGACTAACCTCCAATCCTAAATGCAATGTCGTTGCCAGGGCTTTGCATAGTACCACCAAAGCTACGCATTGTAACACAGTAGGAGTTCAAATTATCCCATTGCACACCATTGCATCCCGAACTCGTCTCGCACTTAGACAAACAGTCCCCAAAACTAGCGACATCTTCGAAAAACCCGGCCGGGCTAAATGAGGCCGGTTCAAAATCGGTGCTGCATCGAATGTTGTAGACAACCCCGTTGGGTGCTGTGTATGGGGTGCTAAAACTGCCACAGTCTCGGCGTGGTTCCAGAACTAGGGCTGCGCTGGTGGTGGCGAGGGCAGTTGTAGTCTCGGCGGTCGTTGTTGCGGCTTCGGTAGTGGTAGCAGCTCCAGTAGTAGTAGTAGCCTCGGTAGTGGTGACGCCCTCGGTGGTGGTGGCTGACTCAGTAGCGGTATCCTCAGACGCCGTGGAAGCTTCGGTAGTCGAGACAACGATGGAAAGGGTCCCGGAGGCTTCAGTCTCAGTGGTCAAGGTTGATGCGAGAGTGGCAGTCGGCTCGACAACTTCAGTTGAGGTTGTAGCTGTCTCAAGATCTGAAGAAATGGCAGATGATGAAGGACGACATGGTCCAGCGTTGACGCGAGAGATCGCAAAAAGGACGAAGCCCGCAAGAAGCGAAAAGCGAGACATGGTAAAGACTGACTAGAGGTAAGCTGAGAAGTTAACAGAATCAGCGAGGAGTCTCCTGTGTATATACGTGTCTGCACCCCTGGCGCTATCTAATTTCCTTTAGATTCTAGAACACCCTCTTAGTCGTTCTCGTTCGATAACTGTAACTTTATTGGACTAGTTGTGATAGCGTTTCGATAGTTTCACTATCTTGGTCTAGACTAGGATCAAAAGCAAACATGATATTATAACAACAGGGAGAAAAAGCAGCTGAGATTGGTGTGCACTATTAAAACGGCAAAGCTATATATATCACTAGAACAATGTTAAAGAATAAAACCCTTGCCGTTACTTATTAACACGCGAGCGCATTCGCGAGTGGACACAAAACTCGAATGCGAAATGACGCGTGGGAGATATTGATCTCCATTCTAGCCTTCAATCTTCAACGCAAAATGAGAGTTGTCGCGACTAGAGCTGCCAAATGTATAAACAAAGGTATCGCATAGGCGGCTTTCTTTAGTGAAATATACACCTATGCACTCATGGTCTGATCCAGGCATATAAGCGAGTCTAGACTCGGCCATACATACAATTCTCAAGTACATGCTACAGAATTTAAAAAAACGCTCTCAATTCTATCTGGTATATCGATTCTCCCCGTAGTACTCCAACCAAGGCTCTTCATCTACCTCTCATCTCAACCGCTCAAAACGTCGAACAAGTTCATCACAGTCCACCTGCGTCCCCAATCCCTTACTCACCATCCAAGCCCCCTCCTTGCGTCTCTCTTCCGCAACAACCTTCCTTGTCGAACCATGCACAGCGTCTCTCAAGCTCTTACTTATTCCCGCACTGGGATACGCAAACACTCCAAACATACCAGCACCGCTCTTGGTAACCAAACCCATCGCTCCTTTCCCGAATCCCTTGGCAGCTCCCAACGCTCCCTCTTTCTTTGCACCTTTGTACGGCTGTATCGCCAAGTCCCCGATACCATCGATGAATCCCCACGCAAAAGTCTTCCCTGCGACGATCATGCCGCTCTTAGCATCTGTTACTGGACCGTGATCGCGGACTTTGTCGCCGTAGAGTTGAGGGACGGATTTGAGACCTTCTGTTATTGCGAGGGGAAAATCGACCAGCATGCCTTTCGTGGCGGTTGCACCAATTCTACCTGCGCTTTTGGCTGAGGCACCGGCCATTCGCCCTGCTAGATTGCCCGACTGTGCACTTTTCGGTCGTCCTGAGTCGTTTGAAAGGCGGTCTACGCTGAGGTGATCGCTATCTTCACCATGATGTGCCTGAGCTCTCTTGAGCTCACCAGCCTGCCGTTTACGCTCGTCTCGGTACTCTTCGACTGGCTTGGTGAATATTCCCGTGATGTCACCGGCCATTCCCGTTGCTGTTGCCATGACTGCCGAAGAGCCACCCGAGATCGGATCCCATCGGGTTGTTTCAGTCAAGATAGGGTTACTCTGGTACCTATACGGAGTCAGTCAACAGTCACCTCATGTGTGACAGCCAGATACTCACGGCTTTAAGTGTTTGGCATCAATGGTCTTGGTAGTTTGTAGATGCTCAGCGGCGATTCGGGATAGCTTTATGGGACGTTTTGACTTGGTATATGACCACACGGCAGGTTCGCTAGGAATGACATCGCACGTCATCTTCTCGATAGGTAGCTGTCTGTGGAAAGACTGTACTGCAGCACGGACGCCTGCTTCCGAAGCCATCTTGCTGGCTATTTCTCTGGCTGCATCCGACGCCTTTTGGGATAGGCAGTAACGAATAGCTTCTGAAAGATTGTCCACGGTAAGCTCCGCATGGGGTATGGGATTGGGACCGGCGCCTGCGTTGGCCACCATCTGACCCCAGAAAGGTTGACTAAGAACCAAATGTTAGTCAACAAGGTGGTAACCTGCAACACTATTGACTTACTCTCCGAAGAAGGGGATAATTGTTGTTGGCTTTCCATTTAACAATCCACAGGCTGTCGTTCCCGCGCCTCCATGATGAATCACGGCTGCAACATGCTGAAAAAGCCACTCGTGAGGGCAGTCCCCAATCCAGTAAATGTTCTCATCTTCCGAGCCCGCGAGCTCAGACCATCCTTTGGAGATGATGGCGCGAACACCTGTAGCACGGACAGCATCTAGGATGATGCCGATGATCTTTTCGGGGTTGTCGAGAACGATGCTACCGAATCCAAGGTAAATTGGAGGAGGCCCGGCCTGGAGGAATTGAGAGAGGTCGCTTGGCGGAGAATACTGGGGAGGGTCGCGGAAGAAGAAACCGCAGACATCTATGATAGTGTCAGTGTCATGGATTGAGTGTTCCTCAGATCAAGCATACCTATGTGCGGCGCCCAGTCTTCGGGCTTTGGCACTAAAGCTGGCGACCAGCAGTAAGTAAAAGGAATCTTCAGCGTTTGCGCGAGCATCGGTGCGTCAAACATAGCCACTTCCTCCAGATCGATCGATCTTCGCCATTTATTGATAATATCACCAAGCCTAGCCAGTCAGCCAAATATCCTTCCAAAGTCAAGATTAACTTACCCTTGCCAGGTCATCCATTCCACCACAGTATACGAAATATAATTCTCCAGTCTTGGGTCACTCCCGACATTCTTCATATTAGCAAGTGGATGAGGAAAAGCCCTGGTGCTACTCCACGGCATGGTAAACATAAGATGCACCGGCACACCGAGGGCCTGGGCACAATGGATATGCGCAAAACTAGGCGGGTTAGCGATGATAGCGTCCGCTACAAACGGTGAGCCAGTGACATGGTCAGGCCTTATACACGAGTCCCAAAACTCGTGCAGCATGAATTGCATCATATCGCGTTTCTTCTGAATTTCACCGGCAGCTAGAGTCTTCATGCTGGGAATGAGACCTGGGTTCTTGACCATGTATGCCATAAGTTCCGCTGGATCGCCGCCGATGGGATAAAATTCTAGGCCTGAGCCTCTGACGAAATTCTCAAAAACGTCGTGGGTGGCTAGACGCACGCGATGACCTTGGCGTTGAAGTTCGTTGCCGAGAGCGATGAAGGGTTGGACATCGCCTCTGCTGCCGACAACTTGGATGACGATGTTGAGTTTGGTGACCCATGATTTGCTTGTTGTTTCAAATTCTGTATATTCTGGCGCGGGTTCGTAATGCTGGGGGGCCGTTGGGTAGATACGGCTGAGGGTCCGGACGAGTTTGGAATTGCAATCAATCTCTATACGGGCGTCATCTGTGAAATTTGTTGTTAGAAATGACAGTATGGAGGAAAAGTCCGGATAATACCTTGAACCTTGACGTCGTGGCCAGTAAGGTTGGATACTGAGTAGGGGGGAAGTTCTGCAGGTGGTTCTGCATCATGCGCAAGATCTCCGGTACTACTAGCATTTCTCAAACTCTGGTATGGTGGTGTTGGAGAGGCAGGGTGTAGATACGGGGAGTCGTCTCCAGGGAGTTCGTATCGAATCGTGTTTCGTTTTCTGTCGGCCATTGCTACTGATTTATCGGGCAAGATTGAATCAATGAAGAGAAGAATTAACAGAGGATCCGCTGTTGAGAGCTGAATGGCAAGTCAGAGGATATAAGTACCGTCTACTGGTGTTCCACATGAAAACGTAAGGCATGGCGCAGCTAACGTTAGTAACTTTCATAGCCAGAGTCTGATCTGTGTTTAGTTTAAACCCACATCGTTAGCTCCCTCGTTCACGGGGAATGCCGAAGTTGAACGAGGACTAAACGAGCTGAACGAAGAAGACGACCCAGTCGTACCTCAGCCTCAAGCATTACGTAAGGCCCACAGTCTCGTTTAGAGGCTCGTTTATCACCTCGCTTTCGTTTGTCGTATTCTCGAGGAATGCAAAACTTTTATCCCCGACTTTTGCGATAACAGGATTGTGAAAACCCATTGAATGTAACATCGCATTTGCAATTACTGTTTTCAAGCCTCATGCTAGCCCGTACAGCATGTACACTACATTCACAGAAACTCAAATGTCTATCTCCTAGGACTTGCCCAATGTGATTCGTCAATTCACCGGCTACATGTTGACCTGAGATGACATTTTTTCTTCTATCCTATGTATCGCCATAGGGCGAATCACTTCTCATAGAGCCAGGGAGACTTTTATGGTTACGTCCGCAGGAATCAGATCTCCTCACGTATGTACCTCTGCGTTCGAGACAGAACAGCTGAGCGAGGTTTACATAAGACGATTTATTGTTGAGTGTTTTGTCGTAAACTCAGTCTTATGCTTTCAGCTTTCTAAGTAGCGCATCAATTCATGGGATTCGAAACTGCGGATACCAAGTGCCCACTTATGCAGGCTTTCTGCAGTTATCAATCGCTAGAAAGAATAGCCCTCTGCGGGAAGACACTATCTCTTTACGCCCAGCTTATAACCTAGCACTATAGCTAATAACATAGCGGTACGTATCCTAGTAGCTTGGCTCTACGGTTCATACTGAACTTCGTGAGTTGATACAGTAGATAGGAAGTCGTATAGAAAACTGACTATTTTTCGGCCACAGTTACCATTTCATATTTCATGATAACTCTCGTAATTAGACCAATTGTATCCCTCTTTTCCATGCCAAAGCTCCTTTTGCGCTTTGACTACCGTGCTTATTATCGTAAAGATCGACGACAACTGTCAGTACCTATGCAATGCCAACTGCTGAGCTGGCAAATGCACGAGTTGTGGAAACATTTGTTGGTTTACCTGTGAGGAAATAATTTTTCGTCTTTCCTTGTCGCATTCAAGTTTCCATCTACTTACCTACTACAGAATTCAAATTCCAGTCCAACAAACCCACAATGGGCGACAATGCTGAGTCAATTTCTCTTACGCATTGCCCGACCTGCCTCCTTTTCAGGATCCGCGACACATCGCAGAAGGCTGTCTTGAGACCGTGGGGTGAATCGCGACCCAGTGATCCAGATCCTGCCGAGTCCGAACTCCTCTCTTACTCTAGACCGTTTGAACTAGACGAAGCGACGCATCCGACACTATCTTACCAAGCCGCTGCGGAGTTCTTCCACGGCGATTCATCATGGCACCTAGGTGGGGATGCGTCTATCTGTAGCCTCTGTGATCATTGGGTCAACGGTCTCTACACTAACGAATGGGGACAAAAACAAGAGCCCATCGCAAGAATAACATTGGGCACATTTAAGGACCTTGAGGCTCGTGCGGAATGCTGTGTCTGCCGTTTTTTGTGCGAGACTATATCACAATCATCCTTTGAGCTAGACGATATGCGAACCCTCGCCCTCGAATTGAGGGGATGTACTGCGGAGAGTCATGGGTTCCGAGCTACAGCAGTTATCTTATACAAGGATGTGGAGGACTTCCCGCACACCACACGTATTGGGACAATGGAATGTCCTCAGTTTACCGTTCTTGACAAGATTGATATCAAACTTGACTTCGCAACGCCAGAGGCCAATTGGGATCGACTTCGACTTTGGTACAGCGGATTACCCTCCGCAACAGACGGACCTTCCAATACAGCAGATGGGAACTGTTCCGTGAATACACCGTTGCCCAACGGGTTTTGTCTGATCAATGTACCTGAAGCCCGCTTGGTTGAAACTGACGGTGTTAACGTTCCGAAGTACGCAGCCTTGAGCTACGTTTGGGGCAAATCAGATGAGGAGATTATAACAACAAAAGAGAATTTTGAGAGCCTCAAAGTATCCGGACGGTTTCGCGAGAAAGATGTGCCTGTTCTTTTCCAGGATGCTTTTCAGGTCTGCTCCCAGGTCGGAATAGATCACTTCTGGATCGACAGAATCTGTGTTGTTCAAGATGACGAGAAGAGAAAGTCAGCGCAGCTCGAAGCTATGGGACAGATATACTCCAGATCAAGCTTCACCATTGTCTCCTCTGAGCCGGAATATATAAATCAGGGCTTACCTGGCGTCTCACAACCCAGAGAGCCGCCAGTTCGCCTCTGCGTTGGTGACAAAGTGCTGATTCCTCATAGCCCTGGAAGGCCACAGGATTCAACATGGAGAACGCGTGGGTGGACCTACCAAGAGGGACTCCTCTCAGAGAATGTTATGCTCTTTGGTCAGAGCAGGGTATACATGTACAGCCGCGGTTGTGAGGGAGCCCATGTCGAGGCATTCGGCAGATATGAGATCGGAAAGGCTGATTACATATGTGCTTCCCTTGTTCCTGAAGACCAACAGTACTCAGATCAGGTTAAGGAGTATTCAAAACGGATACTGACATTCGGTTCCGATAAAATTAATGCATTCATGGGAGTCCTCAACAGCTTTGGAGAGCATCAATTTGGATTGCCTAATGACATAATCGACCAGGCAATGCTATGGCATTACAGATACGAGCCAGCTCTTTCAGGACCAAAGTTTCCCGGGCACGAGTTTCCTAGCTGGTCTTGGGCTTCTACTGTTGGACCCATTGAGTATCGTCATTTACCGACAGAACACAGGCCACTCTTTTCTGTTGCAACATGGGCGATTGTACAATTTGATCAGTCGTCTAATCAACCAATGGTCAAGATGTTAGATGGCTTGCGGCCTGGCAAGCAATCTGAGGCTCAACAGCATCTGTTAACGATCCGCAGCCATTTATCACCGTTTGAGGCACAGTCCGGATATGATCCAGTGGCTGTAGTTATGGCTGCCAACCTCTGTGAGAGGTACAGACTCATTCATGGGGCTTTTGGCGACTATATATACGGTGATGCTTCAAAGTCTAGCACAACAGCTTATGAGAACAACCTTGCGGGATTTAGTCGATGGAAGATCGTCTTTCAATACTTGAAAGATCTCCGCGGAGTCTTGGGGTCTCGAGACAAAGTCGTATTGCATTTGCTCATGAGTTCGATGCCCTTCAAGAAAGCACCATGGTTTAAAAGCCTTGGTCAATCTATAGCGCAAATTCCCGAAAAAGCACGCGTCGACACATTTTTGAGGCTCGCCAAACCATCTTTGCCGAACTTGCTGGGGAATTTAACAACAGCCGAACTGGAAGCAGCTTCGCAGCCAGGACGCATCGTGGTTCATGCTCCAAAAATTGCCGCCCAGGTTAAATATACAAAAGTATGCTTCAAAGGGACCCATATTTGGATGATCGGCTATCGTGACAAGGGGGTAGGCATGGCCGAACTGAGTGATCCAAGACATAAGGAGCTCATGGCTTTGTTTTCCCAAGATCCAAGTAAAGGCAGGGTGGACATTTACTGCATTGCCTTGTCCCTCATGGCGTGTCGTGTCGAATATAACAGTACAGGCCGTCACGACCGCTCACAGACACCGGACTCTCACTCTACGGTTTTCGCAATGATTGTTTCCCCGCCATCAATGAATTGCTCCCATCGTCTGGGATTGGGTTTTATTGATTATCCTACTTGGTCTTCTTTTGGGGATGTGCCTATAGAGACGACGATATTAAGTTAACTTGGGACTTGGATACCCTTTGTTTTAGCCCTAGCAGAATAGAAGACTCCTCTCTGGATACACGGGAGATAACTATTAAACAATATCTATGACCCTCTCTTCCCTGTCACAACTCCATCCCGCAAGAACGTCAATGGATCTACCCAACTCGCTTCTGGGCACACATTCCTTACAGCTGAGAGTTTTCACGCTTTGGCATCTGAATTTAGTGTGTTCTGAAAAGTATCCAACTCTCACGAACTCTCCTGGCTTCTCAGTCATACAAAGCATCAAACCGAGCCGGTGTGATATGCGTGTGCGCTTGAGGAGTGCTATCTCGAGAAGGAATACTTCCTTGGAGTCAGGGCATACATCCCAATGGCACTTGTAACGTTCACAGGATGACTCGCGTCGGATTGTGGGTGTTATGCGTCGGGATTCCACCGTCATGTGTCCTCTGAGGCGTATTCTACCAGACTTTGCCGAACCAAGTACATGATTGGGATCAGCGAGAACAATGTCTGTGCTGAGCAACAGAGCCGTCATATAGTAATCCTGGCTATTGTCATCATATGTAATGGGCCCAGTAATAGAAGCCCAGGACCATGAAGGGCCTTCCAATTTGATGGTTTTGTCTTCGCGATAAGGAGCATACCATAGTAAGTCCCCTAACAGTGTCGGTTTCAAAAGTCCTGCAGTATAATCTGATATTGTAAGGGAGTTGCTCGTGTTGGCAAATTTCTCCGCCACAGCAGCAATGGCTATAAGCCTATCCCTAATGTCACTGAGATCACGCTTGCTGTACTCATTTACCAGGTAGCTCCAAACAAAACGACAATTAGATCGATCAAAGGCGACACTGTGAAGCAGCCACTCATCATATGGCGAGATGAACTTTTCCACAGTCTGACAGCCCCAGTGTACACCGTGCATTCGGAAGTTAATAGCTCGACCTGAAAGCTCTTGTTCCTGAAAGATCCAAGCTCGGCTATCAACAGGCTCAGCCTCGAACGCCAAAGGTGCCCTTAATGTTGAAACCACTTGGGCGATGTCATGAGTGTCGCCTACACGAAGCGGAAGGGCCACGCCTGGCGGCCATGCCGGCCGATCATGAAGAAACCCCTCGATGGCTGATGAGGCACAGGATGCAGAGATTGTGAGGGCTGCACCACTAAATATGCCCGCCATTTTTCGCAATTCTCGATCTTTGTCTGACTCTCCCGCTGTTTCAGCAGTATCACTATCAGTCTGTGCGATACAGAGTGAATCTACCCAAAGATAAGGAATATGCATCTGACGACAGACATAGATAGCATCACGAATAGTCAGAGGAAGTTCGTCCAAGTCTATCTCCTGATAACGATCGTGGATGTTGAGGTGTGTCGTCTGAGCCTTCTGGGGTCCACCCCAGCAGTACGACAACGCTGCCCAAGATGGATCATCCAAAAGCTCAGTATCAACAAGCTTGGTCTTGCCCTGACAAACATCAAGCAAGCGGGAAGGCGGTATTCCAGTTTGCCTGCACTTTTCATGCTCGCTCAAACAGGTGCCTAACTGCTCTCTTGCACGTGCAAATGTTAGGCTAGAATTTATGCGAGAGTTAATCAGTTCACCGCAACTGTACATGTCCATATCTGAGAATGAGATTAACGACTCTATCTCTAAATTTCCCTATTAGCCACCTATGATCCCTACAGGAGAAAGGACCCGACTTACTTGTTGATAATCTGAGGTAAAGTTTTCCGCCATCCTTTTCATTTTCATATATATCTGATCCGGCGGAGGACACATCAATGTTGATACGCAAGTCCGCGTCACCATCGCATTTCTCCTTGAGAAGTTCAAAGAGCGGACACGATAGAGCAGCCTCGTTTACAAACTCTCTAGAGAATTTAAAGTGATTAAATGGTTTCTTGTCGTAGTATAATGCGATTTTTTTATCATCAGAACCATTGTCCTTTTCATCGATGAAGCTGTCATCTTTTGTGCCAGGATGAACAAGGGAGGTAAGGTCGACGAGGACGGCTTGGCAATAAGAACACGAGTGGAGTCCGTAACGGAAGGCTTTTTGAATGATGAAATCAGAAGTTGAGGGGTCCATCTCTAATCGTAGATAGGAGATTCTACTGTCAACGTGTACTGATTTTGAAAAGATAAAACCACGATGAGGCCTCCATTGAATTCAAGTCGACGCCGAGCATTGGGCATCAATGCATCTGCAAGGCTAATCATATCATGAAGTATCCAATTTAATATGCGGGTGGATCCAACTACCTGCAAAAGGCTCTCGTTGTATGCTCCTTAGGATTAAGGAACAGTTGACAAATCTCAATCCATGGAAAAGAATCACTCGAAAAGTAGGCTACATCTGAGTTCATGAATTCATCAGCACTGAATATTTGGCGTTGCAGGCGACCATAGTCGAGGTATCTGATGACTCGTACAATAAAATTCGTTCTTGAAGGCAAAGCAACGTAGTGGTTTCACAACTACTTAGCTGTCGAGTAAGAGAGGGCTCGTTGGGGGGTTGGAAACGGTTCCAAAGGTACTACTGGCCTTAGAGGATAACACATTTTACGTTCAAGGATAGACACTACTCCAGTCAAGTTGGTTCTAAGGATACAGAATCGCGTAGACCACGAGAGGGTAACATGCATGATATGCCAAAGAGCATAAAGAAACGCCAACTCATTCACATCTCCTCCTTCTTCAACACCCACGACAGATTCATACGACCTGGATTATCTGAGCATCCGTCAGCTTGTTCCCATACAAGCTTACAGGGGGAACCTAGGTGACAGCTCGACATCTCCTTTTAAAGTCCAGAACCTCATCTCGACAATCTGTTCCCCTGTCTAGCGACAAACGTGATAATCCTCTGACCCATCCCGCGCGGTACGCGCCGAGTCACGACCCTCTCTACCTGATCTCTAAGAGGCACCACCGCAGAACCGTCGCGGTATAAACGGGAGCTATCACAGCTCTAACGCGCATAAACTAGCCTCAAGGAGTACTTCGTCTTGTCTTTAATAGGCAATATCTCAGCCTTGGGGCCACGTTGGAAAGCACAAGCTCAGTTAAAATCGCATAGCTTCCAATTAAAAGTCTGCCTAGACATGTAGCCAGCCAGAAAGAGTAAGAATTGTTTTAGTCAAAGCGTGGCCTGCGGGGACTGTTAACGGTAGCATTGGTGAGGGTATCACTTTAGTTTCCGCCGGAGGTGAGACTACTTAACTTGGCAATATTAGCAGTGCTGGATTGGTCATCAAATGTGAGTTTCTGGTAAAGCTTAACCGAACATCATCTCCTTTAAATGCCATTTCTTGAGTACGCCTTTGTGGATCTGCAATCGCTGAAACGAGATAGAAAATGCCATATCAAATGGATGAGTTGGTCTTTTTGTTGCTCCAAAGTGGGTGCATCCATTTTCTTGGTGTCGCGCTGTGGCCTGTGCCATGCTACAGCTACAGCGGCCTCGTTAAGCATAAATTTCACAGCCAATTCACAAAAGCCATCGAATACCACAATTCATTCTAGAATAATTCCAATCTCAATAAATGTCACTATCAATGACTCTGTCAGTTACACAGCCAAATAAACCTCCCGAAACCTTTCGGCAGCGGTCCAGACCTTTGTGGCTTGCTATTGTTTGCTGGCCCGTCGGGCATCCAATAGCGCGGGCGCGCCGATAAAGTTCTAGACTCGTGGTGAATGGATCTGGATTTGATCTGGAGGCAAAAATTCACAGCCATAATCTATTGTGTGGGATTTCGGGGATTAGATTGAGATTGAAATTAATGAGCTGATCGAATGTGAGAAGTGATAGGGCTGAGCTGAATTGATTGATGATTGTCCGATGATGAAAGGGTACCTGGCAAATTGCGTCAATTCAACCTCCACTGAAGGTTTAGCGAATTTAGTGGGGATAACCTCGCTGGGAGCTGACAACGGGTGATCGTCGAGCGACATAAAAAAAGAAACCACCATGACAGGGCTTTGAGTTTGTAAGCACAGTACGCAATCAATAATTACAGGGGATTCATCGGGGATTATTCATGTACACAAGAACCATACAATCTGAGAGATGAGCGGTTGACTCCTACCTGCTATGCATTTCAGTTATGATAACCTCGATCGGAGCCTAAAGAGGTTGGCCCGAGAAGACAAAAGGGAACAACTAGAGACACAGCTTCAAGTTTTCAAGTAAAATACCCAGTGACTTTGCTTACCCTACAAGTACAAACAATCGAGAATTATGTACATGATCACAATGCCATCTTTGCGAGGAGCAATTGACTCCTACACAACAATGCATCCCATTACCCTACAGCTTCAATCGCCACCACCAGGCTCCAGCTTAAGCAACACAAGACCGACAAACTCGGCGTAATATTCCCTCCGTCAATCAATTTACCTACCTTAGCCCATCTCCTAAAATCGTGCGCACGCGGCTCCCGAATTCCTGGAACCCTAACAATCCCCATACAGTGTCCGAATTGACATCCTCTTTTGCGGTAGTCATGAGCATCACGAGCATCATTGGTGTTTTGCTAGTTGAATCCTCCTGACTAGAATCCACTTGGTGTAATTACCATCTCTTCAAATAAATGCAATTGTTTGGCCGTTACATGTTTATTCATTGCTCGTCGCATCATTTTGGTGTAATAATTGGTCTTGGTTTCAGAGATAGCATGTGGATCTACAGTGATTCGACCCGAATTCTCGGTACTACCAACAAGATCCATCACGATTTCAACTGCATTTTTTCATTCTCCGGTCCGATAGGTTAGTGGCCGAATCCAGACGGTAATTTGATCACCTACTATTCCCATCAATGACAGCTGCACCAATTTCCTGGAACCTCCGGTCGGGGATCCATACAATCCCAATTTGATGTGGTTTCCGTGCTATGCTAAAGAATTGTGGCTTGCGCGTCAGGGGCAGAGTCAGGCCAAGTTCAGGTCAGTGTGTTCTGGGGAGAAACCAACGGCTTGAACGGAGGATTATCCGCAGAGACCAGTAATCGGCGGATCTAGCATTCATCCATCGTGGCGTCGTGTCAAAGCTCTGTCTGTGTACTGTCCGTGTCTTTGACCTCGGAAAGAATTGCTTTGACCTTTCTCGGGAAGAAAGCTCCTTGAATCCAGGGTCCATCTCACTCAATATTGCAACCGATTCAATTGAGGAAGAAGGCACTTCTACAACCAATTAATGCAATGTTTGGCCGCTAATCGAGTTAATTTGAACAGAGTTCACCTCAAATCCGAAAGAATGGATGGCTGCGCAAGCCACTTGCCAAGGTGCAGATTAGACGAGACTAAGCCCCTGGGCGTCGTGTTTGCTCTTCATTCAATCGGGAGGCGGCCCACGTCACTGTATTGTTGGTGGCTCAATTCATGGTATCTCGATTTAGGCAAAAAAAGAAACAATACAGATCCGTCCCGTGTTGACCGGGTAGCATGCATAGGCGAGTTGAGATCCGCAGATCCGGGTAAAAAATGACAGTTCATATTTCGCCACGACGGTCGAACAAACGTCTTTTTTCTCCCTTGCTTCTTTGGTTCAACGTAGAAGCTTGATTTCTTTCGTTTTTTAATTAAGGTATCGGCGTCATTCCAGACATTTCCTTACTGAGCTGGAGGTGCGCGACAGTATCTTCAATTGGGATGCAAGTCTCGGGCGCCTGGAACATCAGATCGCATTCTAGGCGCCTGAAGCAAGATTCGAGATTAATTGGCAAGACAAGTCTCAGTTATCGCATGCGCAACGGTTGCATAATGGCGTGATTCTACGTCATTTGAGGGTATCTTGAAGGGCTGGAGAGACTCCCTTGCATGTGTTATTTCCATGACAGTTAAGCAGGGAGACTCAAATCAAGTCATCGTCGCGAAGAAAAGATACATATCACATTGATTGAAATATCGCTTATACAGAGCCAAAAGGAACAGCCGAGAATTGGAATGAGAAGCGATATGTCAAAAGTTAAATACTACTTCTTCGCTAAACTTTACTGTCGACACAGGAATGCGGCTTTCTGAATAGCACTCGCAAGTGCCGATTGCGAAATTCCGGGGGAAGCGAGTCCGTAAATACTCGGATGGGTCCCGGTTCTTTGGGTCTGACACTGACACTGGCATTTGATCTATCATTCAAGGGAGCTGTCTCGCCTGCATGATAAAAACGAGTGGCTAGAGTGGCCAAGAAATAAAAAGCAAAGAAAGAAGCACTAATGTACTCGCCCGTACAAACGGTATCCCGCTGCATGGATGCGTCATGTCCACTGTCATTTATCAGGTATTAACGGGATCACGTCAAGAAACGAACTGTTGGTCCCCATCCCTCCATTCTCACAGGGAGACATCATCACCTATCACACCCACTCTGCCCCTTTCCTTTTTCCGCAGTGGAGATGAACTTTTTCCGGATCGAGCATCGCGGGAGGAGGTAAGCTTCAACTTATCACGCTCTAGACTTTACAAGCCCCTTGCATATGTATCCTCCACGTGGCAGATAAGTTTATACAGTGCTCATCACAGTACTTAATAATAAACTCAAGTTGAGGCCGTAGACTGGCATGTTTGCTCTCCTCGGATTCGTAAATTGGGCATTGATGATAAGGCTGCTACCGGGTTCTCGTCTTCCCAATTAATTCCAGGATCTCTTACTGGCGATCGCTGAAGTAGTATCCAGGTTCAGGGGTCCGAGACATCAGCACACTGTTAAAGCAGGGAGTTGTACCCGCTGAAGGATCCAAGCAAGGGAACAACATCACCAACACAACACCAACCTCACCATCACATCTCGAATATCTCTTTCTTTTCTTTTGATCAATCAATTGTTTGTTCAATACAGAGTAATAACTAATGACAAATTCTCACAGACCTGTCCTGGTTTGGCGTCAGGAACGTTCACATCTTACCCTTCCCCTAGCGTAAAGTTACAGCCCCCGGTTCAGCTCGCGAATAAACTTTCAGCTACCAACACCCTTGCAGTAACAAAATGTCTCACTTGCATCTGTAAATGGGTAGAATCTGCATTGAACCCTGTTGTTTCTTTCAGGTGATATCGCAGCTGTCAATCTTACTCTTGTCAGGTTTTACGTACAATACCGAGGTATGGTGATGGGATATCCCGAGAACTAAGTCATTAGCATGTAACAAGTAGTCTACTGCTTTGACACTGCTTTGACTCTAACGGTAATCAGCTACTTTATCCAGGCCAAGCTTTCCCGATCTGGACCCGCGTCGACACTAAGGAAAAAACGCCTCGGTCGGGATAGTCTCGTAAAACGCCGTGCTCTAGCTGTCCAACAGTGCTAGTACGTACTAATTGTGTGACTGCTGGTGGCCCGTGAGAAAAATCGTCAACTGAGCTGGGACCCCCTCCTGTTGGCTGGAACAAAACGTGGCTTTTCTTGTACCCCAATATTCCATCACTCACTCTGTCACTTATTGTTTCCGTGTACTGTTGCACTGCTTTGTGATATGTTCTTTTCTTGTATCCCTCGCAGATACTATCTCACCTCGCTTGGAGAAAACCCGGGATCTGAATAAACTAAACTTGTCCGAGGGTGGTATATGCCCCGTTGATATGAGTAACTGGTATCGTCTTGTTGTCAGTGTAGAGACCAGGGGTGCAACCCACCCCATGTTTAGTCCCATGTCAAAGCGCCGATCTACCATACAAGCAGGGGTTTCCCTACCCTCCACTCTCCCTAGATGAGAACTGAGATCCAACAAAGTGATCGATGCAGAGAACAAGGAGTGGATACGATAACCTGGTCACTGCCACTCCCACTGCACTGTACTGTACAACTTCAACTCCGCCGGTAGATCCGTACTGAGCCTAGAACCCTGCCTAGTCCCAACCTACACTTTGAACTTACAGTGCGGTACCTGACCTGGAATGCCATCCCGCCCTCAACCTTTACATGCGAGGACTCGACCGCTCTCTTTTTTCCGTTTCTAACTCTCGAGCGCCATAAAACCTGTTGCTCCCGCTTTTTTCTGCCTTTCCCCCTACTAAGAGCAGCCCATTCCCACCCTCTCACTCTCTTTTTCTTTTAATATGACCGCTCAAGTCGCTCCTCTGGGTAATCCTGCTGCAGCTACTGACAAGGAGTACTCGTTCATAGAAGCCCTCGCTCTTGGTCCCAGGGAATCTTTCTCGCTTGTTTCAAACGAAGCTCTTGGTTTACCTAGCAGTCCTACTTCAGTGCGATCTCCTCAACCGCAGCGCTCTCTACCAAACCCGACTGGTGGTGCAGCCTCTTTACCAAATCCTACCGCCGCAAGACCAAAGACTCCTCCCCCGCAGAAGCGAGTCATTCCAGTCTCTGCACAGGCTTACGTCCCTGCTAGTCCAGCAAAGACCGTCTCCAAGAAGCCCGCCTCAGTAACCACCAACTCCCCTCCCACCACCGCCGTGACAAAAACCTCCACCACCACCTCTTCAACCAAAACCTCTACACCTACAACCACCACAGCGCCTCGATCTCTCAACTCCAAAAAGAGTACCGTCATGGCAAACGTCGCCAAAGCCCAGGCCTCATGCCTGGAGCTCTGCCACAAGACCACCGGCCTCGGCGACCGCATCTCCGTCCGCATGCTAGAATACCTCACAATGGTAACAAAGCAACCCCACGGCCTCGACGTCCTAGCGCACGACTTCCTCGACACGTGCGAGATCTTGTTCTCTATTGAGGCCGGCCTCGGAGAGTGCATTCGCAACCAGCAGACCTTCCCCGCAGATGTCATTTCAGAGCTTAGCAAGAAATTCCGCGTTACTCAGGCGGACTTTCACCTGCTCGATCAGATGCTGGGCAAGTTTCTCGAGAATGAACGCAAGGGCGCCATGGGAAGGATGAGACGTGGCTGGGGTCGTATCTTTGGTGATAATGATATCGAGAAGATGATCAGTGCTCTTGGTCGCACGAGGGAGAGTCTGCGTATGAGTGCGCTTATGTTTCAGTGGAGTTTGGGTAATGAGAAGATTGAGAATGAGTTGGGTATTGGATACACCGGTCTCGCAGCAGCACTCGACCGTATGGATTCCCGCGCTGGTGTCGCACCCAGATCAAAGGTGTCTGACGCTGGTGGTTCACAGTACAGACCATCCTCCGCATCCGCGCATCGCGGTATGGAAGGTCACGTCATGTCCATCAACTCACAACCTCCCCTCCCTCCTCTCCCCTGGGCAGACCGCTCTGCATCACTTCACACTGACCCTCTCGGTTCACACCACGATGCACGATCAATCAGCAACCACCATCACAACACCGCCAGTTCAGTGCACTCCAACGAGCGATACCACTCTGGCACAACAGCGACGTTTGATCGCATGAGTACTTTTGACGAACACCATGAAACCCGATCGCAACATACGCAAATATCCGACAGTGAAGCTTCTCTCGAGGAACTCGCTGGTCTTGATCTTAATGGCGGTACAAAGGTTGTTCGGCTCAAGGCTGATCCCTTCAGCATGCCGCGCTGGAACCCGCGCAACACCAACGGCGCCGACGCAGCGAATCTCAAGACTGCTCTTATCAGCGCTGTTCGCGGTAAGAACCACAAGCTCATCGAGCAATTGCTGGACCGTGGTGTTTCTGCAAACACTGGGCCGGACCATCTCGCTCTTAAGGAAGCAGTCTTGAACTGCGACGCGGAAGCTGTTCGTCTACTCCTCCTCTTCGGCGCTGATCCCAACGGTATTGACCGCGATGGTGTCACTCCCCTCTTCGCCGCCGTCGAGCGCTCTTTCATCGCCGGTGCCGTTCAACTTCTCAAGTACGGCGCCGACCCACGCTTCCAAATCGGTCCCGACAATGAAACCGCCCTTGCTGCCGCCTGCATCGCCAACAAGGTCAACTTTGCTCATCTTCTTCTCATCTACGGCGGTGATCCCAACCAATTGACTGCTACCGGCGAAACACTCCTCAGCAGCGCTATCAACAAGAAGACACCCAAGAAGTTCATCGATCTCATCCTCGACTACGGCGCTGACCCCGATGGCAAGAGTCGTGAGGGTAAGACCGCTCTCTTCGAAGCCATCCAGAACTCGCGCGTCGACATTGTCACCTCTCTTCTGGACCACGGCGCCAATCCCAACTTGCCTGGTCCCAAGCACATGCTCTGGCCTGCTACCTACCAAGCAGCCTGTCTGCAAGTCCTCCTCCAGCACGGTGCTGACCCCAAGAAGGCACCCGGTATCATGGAGCTGGCTGTTAGTGTGAACAACATCGAGTCCGTCAAGATCTTGATTAATGCAAAGGTCGATCCCAACCTCAAGAAGGACGGCGTTTACACTCCCCTCTGCACATCCATCCGCGATAACCGCCCCGACATCTTCAACCTTCTCCTCGCCAACAAGGCAGACCCCAACGTCCCCGCGTCTGAGTACCCAGCCTTCAAGTGCATCACGCACAACCGTCTCCAATTCCTTCCCCCACTGGTTGACGCCGGCGCAAACCTTGCTTCACCAAAGGGTATCGTCGAGACTGCTGTGAGCGTCAACAACATTGAAGCACTGACGTGGCTTCTCGAGAAGGGCATGAACCCCAACGACAAGAACCCCAAGGGCCACTCACCCTTGACGACGGCCATCCGCGAGAACAGGGTCGAGATGGTAGACTACCTTCTCAGCAACGGCGCCGACCCCAACGTTCGAGGTCAAGATTGGCCTGTTTGCATGGCCGTCCGCAATCCCCCCATCCTCAAGCGCATTCTCAACGTGCTTGCCGAACCCCGCGCGTTCAAGGGTGTAATGGAGATGGCCGTCGTCGCCAACCAACTCGAATCCGTCAAACTCCTCCTCAATGCTGGAGTATCAGTAGAGGACAAGAACGGCGGTGTCTTTTCACCGCTGACTTCCGCTATTCGTGAAGATCGCAAGGACATAGTATGGTACCTGATCAACGAAGGCGGCGCCGATATCAACGCGCCCGGCGAACATCTCCCCGTCGTCAAGGCTCTTCGACGATACCGCGGCGACGGCGAGATTCTGGAATTTCTCCTCGAGCACGGCGCGGACCCCAACAAGGTGTACCGCGGCTGGAACGGTGTCATGCAAGCCGTTGAGAACGGCGACGAGCAAATCCTGCGTCTGCTCGGTGAAAAGGCTGGCTTTGACTTGGACGTCAAGGATGAGCTTGATCGAAGTGTTACAGAGATTGCTGCTTCGCGAGGATGGGATGAAGCAGTTGCTATTCTGGAAGAGTATGCTATTGTCAAGACCTCATAATATGCTATTGCTATGTAAGATGATGAATGTTTTGGGATTGGGATTTTTGGAGTCTGCGATTGTTTTGCTTCATCAAGGGCTGTTTGTTTTTACACATTATATCCTCTTTGTTCTTGTTCTGGCTTATTCCCCGGCACGGTGTGCTGTTGTATTTGCTTGTCTGTAGACACATATTTTCTTTGTCAATCTATTTATGATAATACATATGTTAAACAATCTTCACTCTCTCGTCCCCAATGCGTCCTTTGAGTAGACAGTTCTTACCTATTTTCTGTGAATAAATGGTGTTGCAAAATGTGAGGTCGCTGAGGTCAATTTGCGATGCGACGGATGATGCTCTGCCTCAGTGGACTTCATCAGTGGACCACCCACTGTAACATCACCCGCCACTCATCCATTTCAATGCCTATCCTCAATTGAATCAACTCACCACCTTCAAACCTCATCATTAACCAGCAATCATTTACTTCATTACACTTCTATCTATAGTCTGTTACCCATGTTAACATGAACACTCTTAATCTGCGTGTAAGCCTCCAATCCCGCCTCTCCAAGCTCCCTTCCAATACCACTCTGCTTAACACCACCAAACGGCACCCGAGGATCACAATCCTGACTACTGTTAATCCAAACCATACCAGCCTCAATAGCAGCCGCAACACGATGTCCTCTTTCAAGGTTCGTCGTGAACGCAGCAGCGCCCAAACCGTAGGTTGTATCGTTTGCTAACTCAATAGCTTCCTCTTCTGTCTTGAAGGTAGAGATAACAACGACCGGACCAAAGATTTCTTCGCGGAAGACGCGCATGGAGGGCTTCACGTCTGTGAAGACGGTGGGGGAAATGTAGAAGCCCCTGTCTGAGTCGCCGATCTTCAGAGGGCCACCGCCAGCTGCTACCGTGGCACCTTCCTTCTTGCCAATGTCGATATACTCCAAAATACGCTCATATTGGACCTTGGATACTTGAGGACCTTGGTATGTGTCCTTATCCCACTGATTGCCAACCTTACTCACAGTATTGAGTGTATCAATGAACTGCTTAATGAACGACTCATAAATACTCTCCTGCACAAGAATCCTCGACGTGGCAGTGCAAATCTGCCCTTGATTAGACATGATGCCGAAATGCGACCACTTAACAGCCTGATCAAGCTCCGCATCCTCAAACACCAGCAGAGGCGACTTTCCGCCCGTCTCGAGCGTGATGTTCTTGAGTGTCTTGGCCGCGACGCCCATGATGCTGGCAGCTGTTGCTGTAGACCCTGTGAAGGCAATCTTGTCAACTAGAGGATGCTGAACGAGCGCTGCACCGGTATCTTTGCCCAATCCATTGACGATGTTGACGACTCCGGGTGGGAAACCGGCTTCTTTGATGAGTTCTCCGAGAACTAAAAGACTGAGGGGCGTTTGTTCGGCGGCCTTGATGACGACCGCGTTTCCACAAGCCAACGCAGGACCGAGTTTCCACGTCGCCATAGAAAGAGGATAATTCCAAGGAATGATCTGCGCAACGACACCGATGGGCTGACGAATCGTGTATGCGAACTTTTGGGGTGTAGTGTTGATAGTCTGACCAAACGTTTTATCCGCCCAGCCAGAGTAATAACGAATAACACCCACCGCCTCAACAAGATCATTCTCGAGCGTTTCAAGATAAGTCTTTCCATTATCCCACGCATCAATAGTAGCAAAGAGTTCCTTTTTGGAATCAATGAGATCTGCTAGTTTAGCCATGAGTTGACCTCTGTCTGAGGCGGGGAGGTCGCGCCAGGCGGGGGATTTCATGGCTGCTTTTGCGGCTTTGACGGCTTTGTCGATGTCTGTTGCATCAGCAGCTTGGACTGTTGCGATTTCATTTTCGGTGCTGAGAGTGTTAGTGAGGGTAAATAGGAGGTGGGAGGGAGTGAGAGGTACGCTGGATCGATGGAGGTGAGGGTTTGGTTGCTTGATGAGGAGACGAATTCGTTGTTGATGAAGAGGCCTGTGGGCTGAGACCACTTTACGCCGTTGGGGGCAGTCAACTCGATTGAAGGTGCCATCTTGAAGAATATTGAGTGATGAGATGAACGATGAGATGAAACAAAACGTTCAAGATAAGAGCGCTTCTTGTACTTCACAGATTGTTTAGTACCTCAAGCTGTCGCTCATATGATAGGAACTGATGAGAATGGAGAGTGAGTCCGTCGCGGAGGCCTTCTCTTTTTATCTCATGCGCTGACGGGTTAGGGAAGTGAAGCCTACGACCTCCGCTGTAAATTACCCCGCATCCCCCACAGAGGGGCTAATCTCCAGGCGGGCAAAGAAGTGCACTTTTCGACATCCATCTCCATCCACATGCCATTATCAGACAGAGAAGATAACAGAAGATTCTTTATTTTCTTATCTCAATTAAGTAGGTATCTCAAAGGTTGGCCTTCTTCTTTGCCTCAGCCTCTTCAGCCACAGCTCTAGGAATTTCCTTATCCAATCCACTCTCACTAGGCTTCCAGCCCAGAACCTCCGTGGCGCGAACAGGCTTGCTTCTAGCATTACTGCCAAAAAAGACTGATCCAGCCGGCAAAGCTGTGTCGAGTTCAGGCTTCCATAGTTCTTCTACTTCTAGTGTATCAATATGTCCTTGATCCTTTGCTGCCTGCGCTACCTTGTCTGAGATTTCTGCCCATGTCTGTAATTGTCAGCAATTAAACCTGTAGTAAATTGAGGGAGGGGACGTACCAGCTCGCCAACACCGGGCAAGTAAATTCCATTCTCTCCCCAGATCTTGTCATTGTCATCACCCTTCTCACCCTTCTCAGCAAGAAGAACAAACAATCTCGCAAGATCAGCGACATGAACATTCGTCCAAGCAGCCAGACCTCGTCCACCCCTCACCGCATGACCGCGCTCAAGAGCAACCTTTGACAGAGCGGGGATCTGGACACTGCGCTGCTTGACGGGGCCTTCACCCTTGCCGTAAATGATGGGAGGGAAGACAATAGCGGTTTTGATAGAGGGAGTTTCTTGGGAGATTTTGAGGATGGCGTTGTCTACAGCCCTGGACTCGTGGGAGCGGATGAGATCTAGGATTGAGGATACGTCGTTGAGATCGTCAAACACGGCATCTGAGGGTTCGCCGGGTTTGAAGGAGGGTGATGTGAGGTCTTTGATGGGGAGGAGACTTGCGCCAGAGATTTGAATGAGATACGCTAGAATTGTCAATCAACCATTCACTCCATCAATTGAGTGTTACTCACCCTTGTCCTTGCTCTTCAATCCTTCTTGAATGGCCTTCAATGACCCAACATGCTTATTCGACGCGACATCTACTAAATCAGTACAACCCTCTTCACTTCAATTGGTGATACATACTCAGAACAATATCGGCCTTTTCAGCTTCACTCTGCACAAGATGGCTATCATCCAAGTCACCCACCACAGTGCGCACCTTGGGATACGCCTTTGATACCGTCTCGGCGGCGTGACTGTCTCGTACGAGGGCGACGATGTTGTACTCTGGGTGAGACTGGGTCAGTTGGTGGAGGAGCTGACCTCCGACGTAACCCGAGGCTCCGGTGCTATGAGTTGTCAGTGGGGTGTAATTAACTGATGTTGTGCTTCTTACAGGAAAATGGATGTCATTTTGGTGAATGTGTCAATTGGTAAGTGTCAAATTAGGTGAGGTGGTGAGTGTCAACTGCGATGATTGAATGTTAGGCGCTGTAATACTGAAGCACTACACTGAAGAGGGGTATTTATGCCCCCAAATATTCACATTATTAAGCTACACATTACAAATTACGACATTGCGGGGTGAAAATAGAAGTGTCTTGGCCATTGTAGAATGATTGGCATTTATTAAGCATGCATTTAATAATGAGGAATTGTCTTGTCGCGGAAGCTTACTCTTTTAGAGGACATGTACTAAAGCGTTGGCCACTCGTGGAGACTTGCCTGTTTTTGAGAAACATACCAAATGGAGGTTGTAGACATCACGCGGATTGAGACGGATTGAGGAGATATATAGAGAGGTAGAAACATATAATACAGACTCATTGAACAATTGATCATTCTCATTCATCATCTATTTCCCTACATCTCTCCATCAATTAAGAGTCAGGTACATACAGTCAAAATGGCCCCTCAAGAACTCACAGGCATCCTCGTCGCCCTCATCACCCCCTTCAAGGCGGACGGCTCAGTAGACTATGAAGCCCTCGACGCCCACATCCAATCCCAAATCAGCGCCGGCGTCCACGGTCTCGTCCCCGGCGGCAGCACAGGCGAATTCACCGCCCTAACCGTCCAAGAGCGCAAAGACGTTCTTACCCAAGTCATCAAGTCCGCTGCCGGCCGCGTCCCTGTCGTCGCTGGCATCGGTGACCTTACTACCGTTGGAGTAGTCGACCTTGCTAAGCATGCTGCTGAGGCTGGTGCTGCTGCGACTATGATTGTTCCTCCCTTTTACGATGCGCCTAGTCTTAAGCAGCTTCGGGCTATGTTTGAGGAGATTTACAAGGCTTCTGGTCTGCCGATTATGTACTACAATATTCCCAGTGCAAGCGGTGTTAGTCTTTCTCCTGCTGAGATTGCAGGTCTTTCAGAAGTTGGAGTCAAGTATCTCAAGGATACATCCGGCAACGCCCCCGCCCTCACAGATCTTCTCTTCCACCACCACAACGCCATCACGGCACTGAACGGCTGGGACACACTGACCTTCTACGGTCTTTGCGCAGGCGCCAAGGGATCCGTGTGGGGAACCACCAACATTCTTCCCGAGCTTTCAGTCGAGCTTTGGAACGCCATCGCTGTTGATGGCGATATTAAGAAGGGACGGGAACTATGGAGCAAGATTTTCCCTGTTTGCAAGTTTTTGGAGGCGCATCATTATGGTGCTGGTATCAAGACCGGCTTGGAATTGAGGGGATTCAAGACTGGTGGTTTGAGGAAGCCTTTTGAGTTGTTGGAGGGTGCTGAGAAGGATGAGTTGGCGAAGCTTCTCAAGGATGCTGGCGTTAAGTTGGCTTAGATGATTGTATTATTTATTTATGAGATTAAAATAGTAAAATAGACATGGTCACAGACATAAAGACTATCATTGAGTGAACGTCATGTCATAAACACCAGCGATGAGCATCATCAAAGGCAATGAGAAACTGTATATGGATTAGAACCATCTAACTCATCCCTCCATGACCAAACTCTGCCAACTCATAGTCCAATCCCCCGTCTCCCTCCTCCGTTCCCAAATCAAGGGCACAACAACCCCCGCCGGCCTCTCCGTAAAATAAACCCCCTTCTCATCCGTAACCTCCAAACACTTCAAAGCCCGTTCCTGCAAATCCGGCGCAACAGCCTCACACCCCGCCACAAAAGCAGGCCACGCCAAACTCGTAGCAAAATCCTGCTCATCTATCAATTCACTCAAATGCGGCTCCAGATAATCCAGTGTCTTGCGCACCATGTCTTGTAATATCATGGCGTTCATGTCGTACACTCTTCTGTAGAAGTAAATCACTAACGCTTGGTGTATTGCTAGTGTCATGGAGCGTACTTGAGGATGGGTTACGAGATTGTCGTCAGAGGCGGTTTCAGCGGGAAGGGTTGTTGGCCATGCCCAGATCCTGTTTTCAAGAGTCTTGGTATGTTTTGCCAAAGCCTCAGAAATAGCAGGGTTACACCGCGCCGCACTCTCCAATCTCGCCTTTTCATTAGCAAGTGACACAGTCTGACTCAAAAGCGTCATCAAACTCTCAGGAATTCCGTAAATCACCGGGTAAAGCGTTTGATTCCAGCGACCTTGGACTTCAAGATGGATGTCGTTGAAACCAATCTCATCCGTCTTTTCCAGTGCTGGATCGAGACCGATATTGAGGCCTTCTTCGGTGATGCGGAATGTGCGGCTGATTTCTAGTTGGTTGTCGGCGGTGGAAGCATCAGGGAGGGCAATGGACATGCTTTCTGATATGACGCGAAGATGTGTGTACATGTGGTGTAAAAGACGGGTTTTGAAGGGGTTTTGGTTGGCGAGGCCTCGAAGACGGATGAGACGTTCTGCATCGAGAAGAAAGACTCTGAACGCTCGTGTACCATTATGCAGCTACCACTGTTAGTATTAGTTTCCACGGTGGGAGGTAGGTGGCTTACCGAAGTCATAGCCATAGCAAGTATAGCCATTAAAAGCTCCTTATAACTAGCCTGCTTCGGCCCAAACATCTCATGCTGAAGCGCCTGTCTCAAATGACTCTGCGCCCTCTCATGATTCTTCAACCCAACCTCCTTCCAATGCGAACTTGATCCCTGCGACATATGAAGTTGTAAAGCACTATGAGCAAGGAGTGTATAAAATATCGATGAGCGAGTATGAGATGCTTCATTCCAGAGGGATAGTTCAGCGAATGTCTCGAGTGCGCAGGGAAGAAAGATGATTTCCCAGGGTGATTTGCGCTTAGCTTGCATTGTGGATCGACCGGCCATGTTTTGACGGTAGTGACGGAGGAGTTGCTCTGTTTCTTCTGGAAGACCACTGCCACAAGTTGGTATATCTTTCGGCAGTTGGATGATTTCCGTCACGTGTGAGTCAATGTCTTCTGCTTCAGGTTCAGGTGGACCCATGACCTGTGATATAAATCCCGGACTGAAGAATGCAAGGCCCTCTGCACCCGATGGATCATCCATGAAGAAATTTGGCATGGATTCGTGGTTTGGTTCTTCGTTTAGACCAAAGTTGGGGTCTAGTGACGCCGTAAAGATATCCATGTCATCACCCGGTAGTTGATCAGGCCAGTCCTCCCGGTGAATCTCCTCGATGAACCCGTCCGTTTCGGGATACATACTAGTAAAAGTATTATCCGTATTAGTATCAGGCGATAACTCCACCGTAACAGCCGGAGACGACTCTTCCATGGACTGAAACACTCCAAAAGGTCCCTTCATCAGTGCTGAATCAAAACTCCTCTCACAAGCAGCGTCGATATCAGCTAGGAGTGAAACAGCAGTTCTTCGTCCCAGACTTTGGGAGAGTTCATCACTCATCACCTTACGTTGACTCTCTACAACCAATTAGCTTTCGTTCAATATGTATAGGTGTAAAGGTGGGTAGTATCCCGGAGACATACCGGAGAAGAGTGGATACCGATACTCGGAGCCCCGATGACTCTGCTGCAACTCCGGTTTAACGCCATCATCCGTAATCCAGAATAATTTCGCTCCGTATCCCCCGCAGTTTAAGCCTAGACGTAGACACGTGCCGCATTCAGGCTGTGCCTCGTCGCATTTTGCGTGTCTGCTTCGACAGGTGCGACAGCCTGTGAAGGTCCTTGTACGTTCTACCTTGGGCATCTCAGTAACCCTTCTAGAATAACACAACCAAGTCAGAGGAAAGTGACTCTGTATCGGATTCAGAAGGTAGTTATCAAGAAAGGCAAGTGGAGAAAAGGTTCCAAGAAATTGAAAGAGAGTTGATCTGAAAAGAGAAGACGATGTGCTATTATGACATTCTCGAGTGAATGACAGGTGAATCGAAAAGGGAATGTTTCCGCGAGAGAGGCAAGTGGGGCGCTGATTATCGGGGTGTCCGCTTGGAATGGCTGCAACCAGAGTTCAAGCTAGCAGTGGCCAATGAATAAGAGGGGAGGACATCTCAATTAAAGTCAAAAATCCAAATGACAAGAGTAATTTCAACAAAAACAGCTTGGTACTGTGGTCTAGTTGGTCATGACATCTCGTTAACACCGAGAAGGTCCCCGGTTCGAGCCCGGGCAGAACCTCACTTTTTGTTTTCCGACGAACCATCTTTTTCGCCTTGCAGAGCACCATCTTGTCGTCGCAGGCGATTGCATGGATGTTCGAGTCCATTTTTGAGTTTCATTAGATGCTTGTTTCTAGATACTATTCAACAGCATGTTTTCTGAAAAATCATCAAACCACAATTGTGGAAAAGAATCGAGGTCGAAGAAGGGATTGATACTCGTCTCAACACAATCTGAAAAATCGTAGTATGGAAAAGCAGGCATCTGGCCTTGACCTTGTGCAGATTGCGTTTCCTCTACCCCGTTCTTCTCATTTGACGCCGTAGTCTTCGGTCCATCGCTTGAGTTAAGACCTCTGGTAAGGATATCGATACTTCGCTGTATCCCAGGACAACTCGTCCGAATAGCATTCAAAGCCCTCATAAACGTTTCAAAACGCGTCTTAGTCCCCGGTCTCCCATCTTTCATATCTTTTACCACCACAGTAGCAGCAGTATAAGTGCAATATGCCATTATATACGTGAAGCGAAGAAAGCCAAAGGTGGTTTCGAGGAGTTGCAGGAGTTGTTCTACTGCTTCGGAAGCTTCTTGACAGGTGGTCCTGCAGGTTTTGTTGTTGAGGAAGGGTCTGTGGAGGAGGATCATGGTGGTGTGGTAGAGCATACTGGGATTGTTAGAGATAGTGGTATGGGGTGGTGGTTGACTTACTGTTGAGCTACCATGTGTGTTGGTGGACATGGCAGTTCTTTATAATCCACGTTCAAGACAGCAGGCAGATTAGCCCGCCATGTCTGCAATCTTCCTCTTGTAGATTGAATAAACTCTAACACATCCCTCGTTCGTTTACTGCCATAGATATTAAGTAGAACATCATTGATGATAACACTGATCTTGCAAGTATGCGCAAACGTCAATAATAAATGCGCCGGTCGTGGAGTATACTCAATCGCATCACCCTCCACAGAACGACACTCATCTTCAACAAAGGAATAAGGCGGCCACATTCCCGTCTCAAGAGTCTCCGGTATCGCGGGTTCCCACTTCGGCGGTTCAGGCAAAGACGGCGTTCGTCCAAGATATAAACTCAAGGTCTTATCCCACGAATAACAAGACCAAGCAAGATGTCTCCCCAATCTCGTCCTCGTCGAATCCTCACTTCCGCTCGCTTCAGAAAAGAGCCCAATATCAATAGCAACACGAAACGCCATTCCCCCATAAAGCCAAGCCTGCGAAACAGATCCCCGTCCAATTTCTCTAGCACTGAATTGAAGTAACGCTTGAACAAGTGGTATCGAGCCCTCGTTGTGTATCTCATGACTAAACAGCAACTTTGCTCTCGCAAGTAGATTCTCCGTTAAATGCCGTTCTCTGAATCGCGTGGAGTGTAGACAGAGAACTGTTAAGAGGAAGGGAGAGAAATTTGGTCCGGCGGTGGCTGCGTCGCGGAGAAATATTGCGCGTGGGACGAACATGAAGTTTGCGTGGACCCAGGTCCAGTGTGTTGTGAAGAGACGACGGATTACATCTTGGGGGATGTTGAGATAGATTGATGCGCTGCCGATTGCTTCGTTTTCGAAGAAGTCGAGATCGGGAGATTGGAACATTTCGATGGGGAGAGCTTGAAGAGAACAATTTGCTGGGCTTTCCATCGTTCTGGAGGTTGGTAAAGGCGTATCACCAGGATCATGCACCGCTGAGGTGGTGTCGTAATAAGCAGGCTCATCGAGAGATTTATCTGTGTTCTCAATGGGCGGTAATGGCTCAATAGGCGTCGGTCTGCTCTGTTCTGTCATCGCCGAGCCCTCAACTGTGGAATTGTTCCTGAGCTGCTTAACAGTCTGCTCCAACTCAGCAATTCTATCCGCCATAGCGCGAATCTGTGTCATGGGAGGTGGCCGGTCATAGTCGCATGTCTCTCCATACGCGATGCAAATACCACAGACTGGCTGGCCGCCATCGCAGCGGACTTTGCGGAGGCGACAGCCTTTGCATGTTAGACGAGCGGTCTTTTTGGGCTCTGAGTCTCTTTTACGTTTCGGCATTTGCGCTGTAAAGATTTGAGGTTGTGGTGGAATTGTGGAGGTTGGTGTTGAAAATATTGGATTGATGGATGCCCGGGAAGCGCGGGTTGATTACTGATGAGGTCCCTCTAAATTCAGCCCACCTCGCCGCTAATTATCTGGGGATCTCCACTAAACCACCACGCTGGAATGCGCGACAAACTGTGAACGAGACATAATTCACTGACCTCAAGACTTTTGACATCTCATGATCCAAGAAATCCTGACTTCTTGTGCGACACCGTATCTCAAATGTACATATTCAATAATACCTGTGGCTGGTCATAACAACCCAGACTGATCACAAAATCAACACGGGAGATGAGCTGCCTGTAGTGTCTAGCCTTAAAAGGTGAAGTTCGATACAAGACCAACAAGGTCGTCGAGGAAGAATGACAGCATGTCTACGCAGCCGGATGCAAACTCCCGCTGCAGCAAGTCTTCCCAGCCAGTTCCCAGAAGTCCGAATCACCAAAAGACCGTCATCCACAGGAGGTGTAAGCAACTCTTCCCAGTTGTCCACCGTGGTGGCTCCAGAGAGTCTCCCTGCGTTTGAAAAGCCACCTGGCGAATGTGTTGTCCCTTGACACGCAACGCGAGAAATAAGAGAATTACGAAGGGTTGCCAGGATATCGAGATCGCAAACCCAATCTGAGCTGTCGTATACCTGAACAAGAGTCTCCCTCAAAGCCGTAGATTCATCGATGTAATGCTCATCTTGATTAAGGCCTGGCAGGCCAGGCTGGTACTGCGTCAGAGTCAGATGCACTGAGGTCTTTTGGAAACAGTCCTCAAGCTGGCCATCGAATGGTTTATGGCCAAGAATAGTCCAGGCCTCGGGGTTTGACTTGCGGATTCTTGGGTCTGGCGGTGGAATTAGCAGCGATAAACCTGGTTGGCCAATGTTTCCATCCACCCTCTTGATTTCTGTATCGAGTGGTGTCTCGTAAGGATCCGCCAGTAATGGGCTTGCCACGAATATCGAGTTCCCGTATGTCATTGCGAACACGTTTTTTAAGTAACCCGTGTCGAAGTTTCGACCGGTTTCTAGCATAGCGATGCAAGCAAAAGCTTCAGGCCGGGTCAGTGTCAGTCGCAGAGGCGATCCTTGACTTGCGCCGGTGCTGGGAATCCATCTAGCATCGCTAAGAAAGGTCCGGCTGATGATTGAAGAGTCGATAGTGGCCTCTGGTAGCCGTGAATACAGCTCTACAGCTGCAGCACAACCTCGAAGTGGCTGGACGAAAGCATTGTTTGTAGCCCTGAGGTGAGTCGCGAACCACTCTGTGAGTTTGTAGTGATTAAAGTCGTCGGGTTGCAACGCGTTCTTGAATGTTTCTCCTGTGAAGTAATGGCCTAAGTGCCTCATGTCGCCTCCTGGTCGTCCTTTCCGCGGATCAGTGTCATCATTGGTCATTGGACCAACTCGAAGAATCTCAGCACGTTCGTAATCGCCCGCACAGAACTCGAGACTCACGAATGTTTCTATCTCTTCTGTTTACTCTGTGTTAACGAGGGTTTCCTGTTAGCAAAGACTTAAGCCTACCCTGTGAAAGTTGTAACAAAGCCGAATCGAAATCGTTTCCGTTACCAAAGTCCGCTTGGCCATTTCGAGGGTGGGATGACCACGAAACCTCGTGTACAGGCATAGGTTGTTCCCCGCGCTCCTTTATGTAGTCTATGCGTTGCTGGAGGTCGACTCCCTCGGCGAGGCACTTCTTGATTGGCCTGACCTTCCAGCCGTGGCAACCTATAGAGCAGATACCACGCTCTAAACAATCGCAAGACCTCTCTGGGCCCTTCTTTCTTCTTCCCAACCGCAACAAACCCTCTTTGGGCTTTTGATCCGTAGTATCAGCCTGTTTTCGATGACAGGTATCGCCACAGTGGCAGGTTTGACCTCTGGTTTTGACGGGAATCCATCGCAAATGCGTTCGTGCAGCTGATGGATTCAGTCGACGGATGAACCCTGAGAGGTTATCCTTACTAAGACTGCCATCAAATGGTTCTATAGTGGTATACTCGTAGCGTTCCTGCGAGTACTGATATCGAATAACACAATTAGTGTTTGAGAGTCCGAGATCTTTAGCGAATTTCCGGAGGTATCTTATTCGGGGTTCAGGACCATCCATTAGGGAGAACAAGGAAGGAATGTGGCAAAGTCCAAAGAAAGGTGCAGGTGCTGCTTCGGGGGAACAAAGAAATCGACCATGGCGACGACCGTGGTTGATTAGCTTGAGGGCCGTCTCTCGCTCAACAGGGTTCATAGATGCCATATCATCTGCAGCCGTTAACAGCTGGCCGATCCATGAGTTCTGTTTAGTCATTTTCTGCATCCGAAGCAAGTTTGATCGCTGTTTCTCGGAATCCTCATCTGATCTCTCAGGAGATCGAATGGCATCTAACAGGCCGGTGACCAATTCGATATCATCCAGCACAGAGATACTGAAGCCGCGCCATGTAGATAGGACACACCCAAGAAGCACCAACCGAAAGTCATCCATTGATATTCGTGCAGAACCCACACTGAGGGAACGGTTTACAACGATGGGCTCTCCGTACCACCGCAAGTATGCCAGTGGAAGAGACCAGGTCACGCTGCTCTCAACGTCCGAAGACCTCTCAAGGTCCACAGTCAGGATTCCAGAGCTAGATATGAGTGAATCATTTTGATGGATGACATCTGGACCGTGACTTAGGATGCAAAGGTCTGGATAGAGATGCCACGAGTTGATGGCCAGAATAACAGCGCCGTTGCGCACTCTTTGGGGAGTGCCGTTGATGAGACACTCCATAGATGCCATGGCATCTTTCCAAGCCGTAACTACACTGTTGTAAGGATCAGAGGATGTGTTGACTGGCATTCCAGCCTTATCAGCATACAGGAGAGTAACTTGACGTTGTTCAGCTGTAGCTGAATGTGCCGTGTTGATCCAAGATCTAGCACTGTTGTCCCATGCAGCGAGCTCGTCTCTTTTAAACTCTTGTTGAGTTATGAGGGCCATGGAAAAGGCTTTCATCTCATCCATTTCCTGCTTGATAGTATCCTCGATCTCTTTCTTCCTCGTCTTAATTATCTGCAGCCATAGAGCAACAGATTGAGCGCTGTCAAAAAGTCCTGCGATCATACAGGCCAGTAGATGAACCGAAATTGCGCTTTTACCGGAGGTTGCAGCAGCCCAGAGGCTGGCAGAGTCTGTCCCAGCAAATTGAGAAAACACTCCATATCGACTTCGCTCTTCGGTATCGATATGTCTCTTTTCACAAATCTCTGACACCCTCTTTCCGTATGCGGACAAGAGATTTCCAGTAGGGGGAGCTACCCCCTCGAAAAGGGCGCCTAGTTTGCGCGCGGTTCGGTGGAGTGAGCCTCTCTCTGCATTCTCTTTCCGCACGTTACTTAGGCTTGTACCAACACTGTTGAATTCCTTCGGCGCCTCCAGTTTGATAAGAGTGAAGTCAAGGTTCAAGTTGGCGGCAGCGAGGGAAAAGTCGTTCTGAATGCTGGTCGCGCTGGCGACTAGCTTACTTATAATTGAGCTGGCCATTTGGTAACAATTAACAAAGCAGATGAGAAGTTAATCGAGGGTCGTAACCTATTCTGTTTCAGCTGAAAGCGGGGAAGTTTTCGACGTCTTTATGCATATTTCACGTGAGTTGGGCTGACTCCTGATCAGGCTGTGCGGCTGTACCAACACGTTACATCCAAGCCAATGCCCTCTCTCCTCCACTGCACAGCAAAACCTCAAGTCGCTGTTTATAATGGCTTGGTTTCCAGACAACACTGAAAGCTCGTCAGGATGGAGAGTTCAATTCATGGGGGTCGTGGCATGGCTTGGTGCAAGTGCCGTTGAGAAGCACGCGAATGCGATGATCGGCTCGAAGTTCAGCTGGCTGCCTCGAATCGTACCCGGGCCTTGGCACTTTCCTGATGCTGGATTAATCCGCTACGACTGCAAGACTAGTACAACTCTTCGTGCTGCGGTCTGTCAAGCGCGACCCGGGTTTCCATTTATTGGCAGAATAGCTTATGATGAGATTCACATGGTTGTTCCGGAGATGCAGAACAGCAACAGTTCCATACCTCTATCCATACATCGCTGGTCCATCCTGTACAATCGCGGTCGGCTTGGTCTGAAGAAGCAAGCATCTCTTCCAAACGTCAAACCTGCTTCCACATACCCGAGGATGCTTGATATGGTTCGCTCCGTATCACCGACTGATATCCTGAGTATTTTGTCCTACTTGATCACCTCAGGCTTAATCGCACTTTCTGTACTCTGGGAGGATGGCTCAGCTCTACTTGGACTGGGTTTAAGTTGTTTTCACACGTTCCTTTGCAGCCTTGCAATACGACAGAATTTGAGACACAATTTCGGCTACAAACCAACACAAACATTCGAACTCGTCGCTAGGACACCTGAAAGCGCCTTTTGGATCATATCATGCGATATAATGGCCTACAACGCATTGGTACAGGGGGCTGTCTTCGCTCCGACTACTGATGAAAGGCGAGAGGTCAACCCTGTAATGTTGCCGAACCAAGCAAGCACTAAACGTTCCTTTCTCCCTCTGCTTTCATTCATCCTGGTTCTTTTCCTTTTCTCCAATGCAAGCTTTATCTGCCAAATCGCAACCACTGCTGCCTACATTATCCTCACTTCTCTCTATATTATTATCAGACCGCTGGGGATATGTCCTGGCGAGCTCGAGGTTGCCACCGTTTACGATTGTCTCTCACCCACTTCTCATTTGGCAAAACCTACGGAGAGGTATACCGAAAGACTCCCAACGGTCGCTAGAACGGTTTGGTATGCCATCAGGCTGACAAATTCAACAACGTGGGTAAGACCCATTGATGCAATTCCAGATACACCTGGGTGGAATCAATGGCTTGAAGAGGCGCGCAAGAATATCGACTCTCCAGATTGGCCCGCCGAGGGTGAGGCACGAAGACTTGTTGATAACGACCACCATGTATATGACATACAGGAACCGACGCGGAGGAGTAATGACCAAGATAGTCTACGTATCTTTCCAGTGCCCGAAGCAGACTGGTAACACACCATTGCCGATATCTATGCAACTCTATTACCCTTCCCCTCCCCCCTCAAAAGCCCCAAGACAACATCAACAACCGCCCTCCCACTCTGACTCTGATTCTCCATCGTACTCGCCCCAACATGCGGCGTAACAACCACATTCGATAAACTCAACAACTCAGGATACGCCTCGAGCGTAGGTGGTTCAGTAACCATAGCATCCAGTCCAGCACCAAACAACTTCCCACTCTTCAAAGCTACCAGCAGAGCATCTTCATCAACGATACCACCACGGGAGCAGTTAAGTAGAATAGCTCCGTCTTTCATAACCTCGAATTCTACTGTTGAAATCAAGTTTGTAGTCGTGTTGGTGAGTGGGATGTGTAGTGTTACTACATCTGATGCTTTGAGAAGATCATGCAGTGAAGAAACTTGAGTGAAAGACTCAAAGGCGTTGCGCCAGTGCTTCCCATCTGAGAAGGGATCATAAGCAATGATGTTTCCTTCCATAGCACCAACCCACTTCTTCGCAACAGCAAAACCAATATTCCCCATACCAACAATGCCCAGAGTCTTTTTATACAAACTCTTTCCCAAAGTCTGACTGCGAACAATAGCCTCCCCAGCTCTCGTCCTGCGATCAATCTCAGCAACGCGTCTCGCCAGAGTTAAAACTAGAGCAAGAGTATGCTCAGCGACCGTTTCGCCGTTAAGACCGGGTGTGTTATACACTTTGATTCCATGTTCAGCGGCAGCCTGGAGGTCGATGTTATCGACTCCGACGCCCTGCTTGACGATGAATTTGAGAATTTTGCACTTCGAAAGTTCGTTCTTGCCTAAGCGAGTTTCGCTGCGTAGCATGATTGCTGTGGCATTTTCTGGGTATGTGTTTTTGGAAGGGTCTGTGGGGAGGATGGTGATTATGTCGGGGGAGTTTTGAAGTGCTTCGATGGCATCGGGGTGGTAGGGGTCTAGGACGTAGACCGAGGGCTTTGGGACTGTCATGATGGTCTAAAGAGGTGAAGATGGTAGAGAATAAGAAATATTTGAGATTTCTTTTTGCCTTTGTATGACTTATAGCTTCACCATGGACGTGCGACTTACACCGGAGAACATCCCGGACAAACTCCCGGAAAACGTCCGGGGTATCACCCGAGCGGTTTTATCCCTCATGACTATCATATATCACAACAACATCTATCATCTTGACATTACTCTTTTCGAGTTCACTTGAGAAAAATCGCCTTGGCGTATCTCATCCACAGACAATCGACATCATGGCCTCCTCAGTTCTAACCAAGCTCCGCGCATATACAACGTACAATCCTCCCACACCCATCGCCATTATCACCACCACCACTAACATCAACCAGATGCGACGTTTCTGATGCCCTTCTGAAATTGGGTATCTCCCACGGTGGCTTCCTTCCAAACATAAGCATGTGGTCACCTCAGCGCCAAGAAGGTGACGCAAAGCTTATCGGGCCTGCCTACACAGTCAAGTTCGTTCGGAACAACTACATCACTGCTCCAAAGCCGAAGGAGCACTATGTACGTTACCAAACCCCGTTTAGCCTTCAGATGCTGATAGGGTTAGATTGATACCGTTCCTAAAGATCATGTAATCTTCATCTCATCTCCGCATGGTGTTTTCAATGCTGTGTATGGAGGGCTGATGAGTACTCGTGCCAAATACTCTGGTGCTGCTGGAACTGTCATCGATGGCACGTTTAGAGATTTACAGGAACATCGTGGTCTCGATTTTCCAGTAAGTCAACCAGATATACACCCCCTGCAGTACTAACAATGAGATAGGTCTACGCTCGTAACGTTGGTACGCCGAGTCCCCACGAAGTTGCTCGACCAAGCGAGGTACGTCCATCTAACACAGCCATGATTCAAGACTAATTATCCACACAGGTCAATGTTCCCGTTAAACTCCAAGATTCTGCTCTTGACGTGACAATCAATCCAGGAGATATTATCTTTGGGGATTTGAATGGTGTGGTTTGCGTGCCTAAGGATGCTGTCGATAAGATTCTTGAGCTTATGCCCAAGCTGGTGGAAGCTGATGAGAAGATGGCCAAGGATATTGCGAATGGTATGACTTTTGCGGAGGCGAGGGATAAGCACCGTTGAACAAAGCGTCAGTGTTGTGGTTTTTACATATAGAAATTGTTTCAGGTATAATACCGTAGAAACTCATGAAATTGGGTATGAACCGTGGAGTCAAGCCACTAGATATACAAGTCCCCATTGCTCACAGGTCATAAGATGGATATACCAAAAGATATCTAGCCATCTATCCTAACCAATTGCAACTGCAGAATGGCGGCATAGGTATCCACTGCTCATACCCAATTTCACGAGTTTATACGGTAGAGCAAACATTGCTTTCTTAACATTGGACCATCGAATATGGAGGATAATTCTTCTGTCGCCCACCTGATATTTTCCAACGAACCAGTTTCAATTCCTGCAGAGCTCCATTGATCAACAAAGCCAGCCCAGTCCAGATTGTTCAATCTCCACCGAAGCTCCATCAAAGTACCTGTCCAGACCATCCAAGTACCGGCGAGTCCTAGCGCACAACAAGCTTTTAGCTCCCGCTGATCCAGACGTCAGGATGGACATGATGACTTAACGGATACAACTCCAGAATCTTGATTTTGCGGTGGTATCTAGTGTCCACTTTGTGGATCGATATTGTGGTCACGTTTTGTGGTTTGGATCGGCGTTATGGATGTGGATATGGTGATCGAGAACTTTGTGCGTTGATGTGAGTGGCGTAACGGTCGGGCTGAATTGACTTTGAGCAATACGTCAAGGCGCGAAGATCTTCTCATTGCCAGGTTAGAGGTTGATCACAGGGATACAGCAACTTCACATACAATGGTAGGCGATGTTTGAACTGGATAGTATCTATTCTTCAACCTCAATGACAAAGATTGTGTGACCTCTAGATAATTCTCTCTACTCTAATTCCAATGCATGCTAAAAACAAAAACAACGCTATGACTTAAGTAGAATTAGAATTATCAGCACAAGAGAAAGCAGCAGAACCGCCCTCCTTCTTGTACGAATCGATAATTCCAACAATGGATCCATAAGTACCACCAATCATCAAGAATGTGCCCGACACAATGACGAACACGCTGAAGGCTACCATGAGGTACCACTTCATGTTAGGAGATCGCTTGCCCTTGGCCCAGTTGTCGTACAGCCACATGCAGCCGTAAAGCTGGAACGACATCAGCGTTCCGAGAAGGGCACCGACGAGAGACACAAGGCCGCCAAAGACGGGAATGCCGGATGCGATCAGGTAGGCGATGATGGTGGTGGTGAGGGTACAGGCGATCCATGTTCCCCAGTGCACAGCGCTGTTGGAAGCAAGATGCTTTGTGCCGCGGAGCATACGGACAAAGACGTACTTTGCGGCAAAGTGAATGACCAGGACGGTAGTAGCCAGAAGACCGGGCAGGGAAATACCGTAGGCGACGCGCTTGATCAAATGACCAGCGGATCCAAGAGCAGGAGACGCAACGTACGATCCACAGTAGAGATACACAACGCATCCGATGACGATGTAGGTAATAGTAACACCAGCTTGACACACCATCAAAGATCGGGTGTAATGAGCAGGGTTCTTCATCTCAGCGGCGATGGAGAAGAAACCAGGTGTACCAGCGAAGGCAAAGATAAGCGAGGAGATGGACGAAATAGCCTCGGTGAAGGAAGGGTTACCGAAGGCGCGCCAGTCAGACTTCCACTCGCTGTCCTTGGGAGCATCGGCGGGGCGGTCTTGGATGCCTACTGCGATTGTCACGGTGAAGATGGCGGTCATGATGCAGATCAGGCCGACCCAGGCGAGCATGCTGATGCGACCGAGTGTGCGCACGCTGGCGAGGAGAAAGCCGCAGATAGCTGCGACGGCGACGAAGGCGGCTGTGCATGTGCCGTGGAGGGAGACGGCGTTGAGACCGATTGAAAGACCCAGCATGCCAGATCCAGCGACGAAGATCCAGTCTACCACCATTAGCATTCATTCACCAGGAGTAATTGGGAAGGGAGGACATACAGAGACAGAAGGCAATGCCAAAGATCTCACGACCAATGCGTCCAAAGATGAGATATCCCGCATCATCAATACCGTACACCTGAGGATGATTCCTCTTGAAGACGCCAACCATGTAATCGGACCAGGTAGTTATAGCGGCGATGATGATGAGGCAGATAATTCCGGGGACGATGCCGAGGACGTCGAAGACTGCGGGGATGGACAAGACTCCGAGACCGATTTGGGTCTTCATCATGAGAGCGACGGTACCGATCCAACCGACCTGTATATGTTAATATGGGGATATACTGGGAGTGGGATTGGGGGAGGCGTACAGCTCGGTAGTTGGGACCTTCATCAGTGATTTCACCAAAGACATCATCGTGGACTTGATTGCCGTGGGCGACGGAGGGAGTGTTGTTGAGCTGCTGGTCTGTTTCTAGATCGCGCTTGAGATCTTTCTCTGCGAGGTTGTTTTCGTAGTGCGACATGTTGACAAAAACAAAGTGACAGGACTAGACAACTCAATGATTGAAGGGTTGAATAGTAGTCAAGTCAAAAGAGAAGGGACTGAGGAGAGAGGGAGGGAGAGGTTGAAGAAGAAGAGAGCGTAGTGTGGAGGTGGATTAAAATCTGGGGATAGTGGACTCATCTTATACGGATGCAACAGCAAGAGACACAAGAGATAACAGGCCCGGACGTAACCCTGGAGTCTAACTTTTTGCCCCCCTGGTAGCTAGACAAAACCACGCTATGGAGTCGATCCCCGTGTTGTTTTTACCAAAGGGGGGTTAGTCCCACTCAGCTTTTGTAAAGCTTGCTGAGCTTCAAATCTCGCCCCTTCGCGATGTCCGTGATGGACAAGCTTCACTCCGCAGTATCCGTTGTCTCGACTCTTGTCTAGATTCATGTGGAGATACTTGATCACTTGGCAGTAAGGTCTCCCCACGGGGTAGAACTGGAGAAGAGGGTCAATCGCGCAATCCATCACTGAGCGCAAAAACATCACGTAAAAGAAACAAGGAGTTCTGGGGGAAAAGGTCTGAGCTATGACGTTGTGTCTACTCTAGCGGTGGAGATCTTGACTCGCTAAGAGTTTTCATTACCTACTAACTCAACCCCAGCTCAAACACAAAGAATCGGGTCTCCGCCCGCCATCTCCAAAATATGGGGTCTACCCCAAACCAAGGTTCAAATGTCGCTCCTGACAGTATCCTCTTTTTGTGGAATATCCCTGAATTATCCCGCATCTGCATCTGTATCAATTGAGTCCACATGTCCCTGAAAGATAGAGGATAATGATACTGTCTCAATGTCGTGGGTAAACGTTTGAGTTGGAGAATGCTGACCGGCATTACCGATGAAAATTTGCTACTCCAAAAGGTAACTTTCTTAAATGGGGTATACGCTTTCATTTGGTTGGCCGATACATACCGAATCCAGGCAATCCATCCCTTGATAATTTGGGGTTTGTCCGTGCCTCCTCCACGCTTACTCTCCTAAGATTAGACCCTCTTTTCCATCGGGAAGTCCTCCGCGGTATCAACCAGTGGGTATCAACGGTTTTTGAAACAGAGTTTACAGTGACGAGGCATTTTCGGGGTACTACGCAGACGCGTCAATTAGATAACGGAAATCGTCGGTTTGTTATGAAACTATCCCTTTTTGGTAGAGTGTCGTGCGTCTTCTCCAATTTTTTCACTCAGCCGTTGTCACCCTGTCCAGAGGGCGCAGAGGCCCTGTCAGCTGTGAATTGACGCAGAGTGTTGGCTGATTCATGCAGCGGAAACGTTTCCGATCGGCGGCGCCGAGAAATAACGGGTGACCTTCCGTCTATAACGTTGTTGCTGATATGATTGATGGGTTCATGCTGGAATGTCCGAATGTGGTTATACACGGGTCGTGTCCCGATTATCATGCCACTCAGTCTCACCATAAATATGGTCTGCTTTCTTGGCTCATGCGTGGTTATCAGGAAGTTCGGCTGGATATTAACTTGTGTGTATGACAGTGTCATCAACTCGTGGTAATTGATCCTTTATTGGCCCTGACCTGGGCTATCAGATAAGGTGATATCGACTCTTCAAATAGACCTTTATCGGGTTCGCAACCGATGAGATATATAATCAGCAGTATCGCGATACTTGGCAAGGAAAGACTTGGATTAGCTCAAGCGAGACCAAGGGGCTGTGCAAGCTGTAACACCATGAGCTTCCGTGGAGTCTGTATCCTGTGGGGAGCGTCAACAAAAGCCGTGCTCCTGCTTAGTCTCTCATGACCTTCCAGATGTGTCCAGGTTGTGAGCTCAGCAGGGTATGCATGGTGGCGGCTGTTGAAGAGGACCGCCGTGATAAAAGGGATGAGGAGTTGGAATACGACAGATATTTATCCTTCACGCATCTTCTCAGATTACTTCAGAGACCTCTCAGTCGGTTCGAGTCGGCCTTGTCAAGGTCATATGACCTTCGAAGCTGTGAAAGGGGCAGGTGAACTGCATTCCCACGATGGAGATGTCAAGCGGTTCATGTTGGTCTGATACGTGTCTGGATTTCGATCCACTTACTTTCAAGAAGGTCTACGAAAGAAGTAATTTACCGCGGGGAGACAAGGGTCTGAACAGTTCTCGTTTGTGTACAGATATAGCACAAGGCTGCCAAAGGAAAAGTAATCTAAGCGCTGGTCTAAGCTGGCTTAAAGTGACCAAATTATTTCGTCCCTTATGTTCTCGGCGACCAATTCCTAACACCCTGATGACGAGAAACAATAACATTTATTTGACAGCATACAATGAAGCACGATGTGGTCAATGACCCTAGATTTTAACCCCTGATGCCAAGGCTGGGCAAATGCTTGTTGCAACCACAGAGATCAACTTGCGACGCCATCCCGCAGTCATGCCAGCGGCAATCGTCGGCCTCAGGGTGTCAGAAGAATTGGCCGCCAAGAGCACAAGAGACGAAATAATTTGATCACCTTATGCAAGCTTAGACCAGTTTTTAGGTCACTTTATTTCAGTAGTCTAAGACTAGCGCTTTATTGATCTTCTCATGTCAATATTGGTCCTATCAGTACAATTTCCGCTGTTATGAATATTTCCTTTCCATGCCAACATTCTATCATCAGTGTCATCACTTCCAGTGTCGTCCAGTGTCGCTTGCTCAATGCCCATTGAAGCACCAGGCTGCGCTCTAGGCTGTCCTCAGGGCTGCCCTCCAGGCTGGTCTTCCAGGCTTTTCTCCAAGCTGTTCTTCAGCACCAAGCTGTCCCTCAGACTGTCCCCCGGTGAGCCCCGAGACACGATTCCGATCTTGAATAAGGATCTCGACCAACATCTCCTAGATCCAAAGGTCCATTTCCGCTAGTGTCAGCTCATTGGCCTTCTGATCCTCCATGAATTTGTTGAAATGGTGTCGCGCTGACTGACGGAGGCGTGCGCCGTTAATCGATATCTGGTGGCGGGGATTTCGAGTTTTTAGGCAGGCGGCAGTCCAAACGATACGTAACGGTTTGAAACGGGGAAGCTGTGCCTGTTGGTCCGTCATGAGAGAATCACTCGGACCTACCTCGATAGCTAGCTAGTTAGCTTGGAGCCTAGATCAGGGTAAGAAACGGTCACTTACAACGAGAGTCACTCGGGATTCCTGGCCCTGCTAAGCGCTCCATGCGAGAGACAACGTCATCCGGTGAATTGAGGAAGGTGCCAACATCGATGCCATCCTTGTGCAGGACTTGTAAGACAGCCAGGTCGGCCACAATCTGCTCTCTCAAATCCATCAAGATCCTCAAAAACTCGAATGGGTCGGAAGTGGCCGTTGGGGAGCCATCTGGGAATAACCGATTCAGGGCGCGTGTAAATGCGATATGACGGGGCTCAGTCGTTCCTCGCAGAATGGTTCGAAGTTGCTCCAAGTTTCTGAAACGAATCCTGTCTTCCTGTATCGCATGCTGGATCCATTGCTGGTTGGTAGGCGTTTTGAGTTTGTTCCAGATCTCGTCGATTGGGAGGAAAAGGTCAATGAAGTTGTCATGACGTCCGTCAAAAATATGTGTACCGTTGTCGGCAACGTCAGGTGCCATGTTCTCGGTCGTGGGCAGGCCATTCAAGTCGAGACTGAGCGCCGCCAAGATGTCGGGAGAAGTCTCGTTCATTCTGACCCACGCCAGTCTTCGGAAGAACATCATCCGCCAAATACCGAATGGCACGAACTTGGCTTGTCGGCGTTTTTCGGGAAAGTGCTTGAACGATATCTTGTGCATGGATTCAAGGTGCTCTCCGTTGGCATTCGGGAGGCGAAGCATGTTGGAGTGAAGGACTCGTCGAGTTGGGGCATGATCAAGGGTGGAGGGAGTGTGACGGTCTCCTGACAGTGCAAGCCTGGCAATGAGCTCTCGCCAGTCGTATGCTTGAGGGCCGGCCATGATGAAGAGTAGTGTCAAGAAAGGGGAGATATTTGTGTCAAGAAAGAAGATACAGTTCCAAGAAGTTGTTGATGATTCTGTTGATGGTTCTGTTGATGGTTCTGTTGATGGTTCCGTTGATGATGATGGAAGAATCAGGATTAGTCGGGTGGGAGGGGAAAGGTTTTATCATCAGGCAGAGGGGGTGCCTGCCTCCTTTGTTGTGTCTGTGCCTACCCAAGAATGAGGAAGGCAGCATACGAGGGAAAGTGCACTCTAGGAAGGCACCACGATCAATCCCAGCCCGCAGGGTGTCAGGAATTGACCGCCGAAAGCATAAGAGATGAAATAATTTGGCCATCTTATGTTGGCTTAGGCTGCCACTTAGAATACTTTATTCTGACTTGAAATTATATTCTAATTTATTAATCAAATGCAAATGACATTGGGACTAATATCCCATGGAGTATTAAGTCTACTGCGCCGATAGATGCATCAACCTCTAATAATTCCCCTCGTGTGCCGCCATTCTTCCTTCCCTCTGCTCCTACATGACGCGTCACTGATCTTGTTCCTTCCCTTCACGACCAACTCTTCTTCTCTCTGGTTCCATTCCCTTCCATCAATCCCCCTCCTTCTTGTAAACAGCAAACTCATCAAACAGCGCAACTTCCTCAAACTTCTGCGCCACAGCCTGAACACCAGCCTCATCCGGATTCGTCATAGCCAAATCAAAATCCACAATGAAATTCGTCTGAATGCCCTCATGCGCCAATTCATGATGTTTCCCACCCGCCAAAACCTCCGCCATCAGCGTCTTAGCCTCTCTATTACTCATCAACCCACTGTTTATCGCCATGGTAAGAAATGCTTGTATGACGTGCGAAAAGATCGGATAACCGACGTATAAATGCTGCCAGTAACGAATGCAGAGTAGAAAATAAAATTTGGAGGTTCTGTCGTGGGGGGGTACTTTGCAGATCGTGTTGGCGATGTGGATTAGTGATATGTTTATGTAGGGCATGTAGCTGTTGGGCATTTTTTGCGTGCGATAGAGAATGACTAGGCGTTTCATTTGGTTGAGGGAGGCGGCGAAGATTGTCTTGGGGGTGCTGTCTTGGGAGTTGAAGGAGCGGAGTTTGTAGTCTTGTTGGGTTTGGGCGAAGGGGCGGAAGATGTCGAGGACTGCGCAGTGAAACCACATGCTGGAGGGCAAGTCAGTAAAGGTGTCAAGTTCTGAGCGATCGGTAACTTACTGAAAGAGAAAGATGTGCTCATGACTGTCCTTGTTCCACGCCATATCTTTACTAAGAGAATCCGCCCAAAACAGCATCTTTTGATACTTCGCTTCTGCAAATGCTATCGGAACGCGGTCGAAGATGGGTATCCTGTCGTTTGCAGAGTAAACAGCCGCGACTTCTTCTACTATTGAGAAGAAGTGACAAAGTTTGGTGAATGACTTGCCCATGTACTTCGGCAGGGGATGGTCAGGCCAGGCGTGGTCTGGATAGTCGTCTCTATCGGCACCGGGTACTGGAAGCGAAGGAGTGTGCGAAATACTCTCGTCGTAGAAGAACATAACATGTATCGTCAGCCAATTGTATGTGCTCCACGCCACATGAGCCGTCATCCGAAGCAAATCATCGGGGAGTTTTCGAAAGGCTAATAAGGAGGGACTATCATGAGGTACGCCGTATAGGCCAAGCCTTCGTCCCATATTACGACCAGCGCTCTGAAGTTCTTTAGCTAACGCATCGTTTCCACTAAAGAAACAACCCAGACTCAGAGTGTTGATAGCAGCCAGCGTGAGGACATCATCAGATGATCCTTCAGCACGGAAGAGTCTCTCAGATTCTCTGAGGAACAGAGTTCCGAGCGGTACTGCTGTGAGATCTTTTGCGGTATAAGCATACTGCAATACGCGTGAGTTGAATGGCACTAAAGACTAGACTCATGTGTGACTTACACATGCCACGTATAGCATCGCTGTAACGAGAAACGAAGAGCAAAACTTGGGTCTTCTGTCCACAAGACTGTCCAAAAATAGGTCCGCATCGATAAAAGCAACAATCGTCTGATCCGTCTCCAGATACAGCGATATCAAAGTCGCAGCCGAAACATCGCTAATAGGAACTTTCGTCCAGTACGAAATATCAAGGTCTTCCAATCTAGAATCGCAATACGGTTCAGACCCAGCTTCTGCAAGAAATACAGGCGTATTCGAAGGTTTTCTCACAAGACTCTCCGAATTTGAAAGCGTCGAAGAAGGCGATGCAGGTTTCTCCAATGGCGAGATATTAAGCCCCGTGATATCGATAGGCAATAACGTAGGATACACAATTCCATGAAGCGCTGTGAGCTCAAACTCAATTCGAGAACTGGTGGTCGGTAGTAAAGCCTGAGATGTCTTGTGATTCGATAGTCTGACTGTGCTCAGTGGGGAAAAGGCACCACCTGGTGACCTTAGCTGTTGCAGAAGCTTGAGAGCATCATGTTCGGGAAGTGTTTTAAGTTGATCAACAATATCGGCATAGTGCTTGAAACTATTCTGGAGAGTATCGAGCTGTTTCTGAACCTTGATGGTTGAATCCACCGTTTTGGGTGGAACTCGGTAAATGCATGATAAGCTCCGCAATCGACACTGGTCACATTGAGGTTCTGCACCGTTACACTTTAACTTGTCAGCCAATGATTTAAGTCAAGTAAAGTTAAAATCATCAGTATTACGCGTGACTTACGGCGCGTTTCTTTTCGCGACAGGGATTACAAGCTACCCTGACATGCTGGCGTTTCCTCTTGGCGATACGATAAGAGCGGCCGAGAACGAGATGACCTCCTTCTTCTGATTCGGGAGAGTTGTCGTCTCGAGGCGCAGGCTGGATCTGCCTGAAAGTGGCTGCCATACTCGTCTCACTCTGGCCGGATGCCGACTCATTGTCGTTTTGATAGGCTGAGGCTGGGCTGAGTTGCCTAAATTGACGAGTCCGTGATATGAGCCTCTGTGTGGGGTTTGTTGGGCGTGATGTGATTATGAGAACATGGATTAAAGTTCCGGGCGGAAGAACGTTGATACGAGACAAAGTTCAGGGTAAGTTGAGTCAAAATGACAGAAGAATTAACCGCCAGAAGCATAAGGGATGAAACGATTTGATCATCCTTTGCTAGCTTAGACTAATAATTAGACTACCTTATTTTTACTACATGAGTCTTGGTGTTTTGACATCTTGTCGCCTGTTATGAAGCTACCTCCCTTACCTGGTGGCACAGCTGGGCAGTTGAGGGGAAACTGTGGTGGGTTACACAAGATTGACCAAAATGGCATTCTCAAAAACGGATGGCCAATTGCGGTGCTGTCAGAAATGCCGTCGGACTCTTGACTCGTGTGTGCCACGTTACCGTTCAAACCTGAATCTTGGTCGCTGACTAACCCATCTAACTTTTCTTCACCGAGGTCCCTTCACCGTCTAACCTTGAAACAAAGAAGGCTGGAAGAAACATTCAATGCATTGACGATCGGATAGCCACTCGGCGTTTATGCAAAACCTCGCCCTCGCGCTTCGTGGACAACGCTAGAACTCTGTAAAGAATTCCACGACGAACCAAAAGAAACGGAGTCACCGAGGTTCATTTTTCCTCCATCGGCGTTAATCCCCTTTAGGTAAAGTAGCCGAGCCGCCACGTTTATTCTATCCGCTCCCTGAACAAGGAATTAATTAATTTCTTACCACATTCTAATCAAGATAGAGATCTGACAGCATGTTGCACTGAATTCTCACTGTGTTAAACTCAATTTTGGTCATGTTAAAGAATTTTATCACTATGATTGAGAGTTTAGATCACCATGGAATGTCATCATTCATGAGGTCATTGCCGCTTCGGGAAGTATCACCGTTTACGTTGTGGATCGTAACGCTGTGACGTTTTCTAGTTGTTGAGAAAACTTCAATGCTTTGTTCTTACAAATCAAGCGGCGTGAAATAGCCTCGGTACGTGGCCGCGCCACTTTGACGTCTCGATTTGGGTTCCCACCAGGCGGAATTCCGCCAGCAAAGATGAGGTGTTCTCTAGACCATTTCTAGATATATAAGGACCCTTAACTACAGTGACGTCGTTTATATCTCATTCATACTCATATCATCTATACCCATTCATATATACCTACTCATACATCTCATCCTCTTTACTCTTTAATCTTACACCCATATACATACACATAAACCGCAATCATGGTTCAGAACAAGACTCTCGTATACAAGAAGATCCCCACCGGTCTCCCCGTCGCCGGTGAGCATCTGGTCATTGAGGACCGTCCCATCGATATCGACCAGGCTCCTCAAGGTGGTGTCGTTCTCGAGCAGCAATATGCCTCTTTCGACCCTTACCTGCGCGGAAAGATGCGCGACACCACCGTCAAGTCATACGCTCCCGCCTTTGAGATCAACGATCCCATCAACAACGGCACCTTGAACAAGGTCATCAAGAGTGACTCCCCCGACTTCGCCGAGGGTGATCTCGTCACCGGCTTCCTCCCCATTGCCGAGTATGTCCGCGTTGACAAGGAGACCATCCCCAAGGTCAACCTCCGCAAGATCCAGAACCCTCACAACCTTGACCTCGGTCTCTTCCTCGGTGCCCTTGGCATGCCTGGTCTCACCGCCTGGTCTGGTCTCCACGAGATCGGTCAGCCTAAGAAGGGCGAGACCATCTTCGTCAGCTCCGCTGCCGGTGCTGTTGGTCAGATTGTCGGTCAGATCGCCAAGCGTGAGGGTCTTACTGTTATCGGCTCCGTCGGTGATGACGAGAAGCTCGACTTCATCACCAAGGAGCTCGGCTTCGACGGTGGTTTCAACTACAAGAAGGAGGCTCCCAAGGACGCCCTTCCCCGTCTTGCCCCCAACGGTATCGATATCTACTTCGAGAACGTCGGCGGTGACCACCTTGAGGCTGCCCTTACCAACATGAACGTTGGTGGCCGTATCCCCGTCTGCGGTCTCATCTCCGAGTACAATACCCCCGCTGACAAGCGTGAGGGTATCAAGGGTCTTATCAACTTGATCGCCAAGCAGATCAAGATGGAGGGTTTCCTCGTCTCTCACCCCCAGTTCGGCCCCAAGTACTACAAGGACCACCAGGAGAACCTCCAGAAGTGGCTCGGCGACGGCAGCGTCAAGGCTAAGCTTTACGTCACTGAGGGTATTGATAACGCCGCTGAGGGCTTCATTGGTATGCTCCAGGGCAAGAACTTCGGCAAGGCTGTCCTCAAGCTCCGTTAAGTTAATGACATAAATGAACGTTATGAAAAGGGAATAGAAGGGATATAGAAAAGCATTATACCAAATAAAAATTATCAAAATAATCAACTCGATTCGTTGAAACGTGATGTATGCATTGCAGCCAGCTTACTATGACATCCTGGAGAGTGTTAAAATCGCAGTGCAAGTCGGGATACAAGGATTAATTGTGTTAAACAGTCCAATCGGGAGGGAAATATTGAATGTGCATGGTAAAGAGCCAGGATAATGCCTGACAAGCACACCGTCTATCATGATGATCCCGTGCTTTTGGATAGATATATCAAAGACATGTAGAATTTCAACCGAAGGCATTCTCTTATGTTGACTTCACTCCCCACTCAGCCTCATGTTGAAAGTCTTCATCTGAGGCGCCCTGAACTTGTCGTTGCTGATGGTCACAAGTTTGGACAAACATCCAGTGTGTTCGAGGAGAAGGGTGATCGTAGGGACTTACTACGAAAACCTTGATACTGTCCATCACATTCTCTTTCTCAAGATGTTTGACAAGTGATCGCCGTCTGCAGTAGCCTAGATGCTTTTCAAAAGTCATGCTCGCTTTGTACAGACGCAGTTGGAGTCTTGGGGCGGCGGCACAAGCTGAAAGGATGATGATAATCCACAGGCAACGTGTTAATACTCAAATTGAAAGACTATTGTTCTATAAACAATCAACCAGCCGCACGAGCCGGGACGGTCCAATTTATCTATCAATTATACATGTCCCAAATCTTATCCTCGTGACTTCATCTCTGTTTCAAAACCAGCCAGTACGCCCAGACAATCATCAAAACGACGATGCCCCAATACATGCAGAATGCTAATAGTCTATTCAGCGCGAGCTCATGCCTCTTCGTCTTGCTCAGAGGAATTCTCATCTGATCCCTGCCAATCATCACTCTCCAAGCCATCGCGACGGATGAAGAGAGACGAAGCCCAACCGAGAATGGCTAGGCCGCCAAAGACACTCCAAGCTATGGCTTCACCCTTGGGTCGAATGTTGATGGATAGACTGAAGAGACCGCCGGATACGAAGGGGCCGAAGCTGCGACCGAGGGCGGAGAGGGTTTGAGCCATGCCGTTGAGACTGCCGAGGCTGGAATGCGATGGTGCGGAGTTGGTGATCTGGAGTTGTTAGTAAGGTTCAAAAAGGTACTCAATGGAGGGACTTACCAAAAGCATGACACTGGACAATCCACCGACAGCGCACATGTTCTTGAGGATCAAGACAAGTCCAAGCTCAATGTACAGCCACATCTTGCCACTTCCGACACCGAACAAAGGCTTGTCATCAGCGTAGCCAACCCAAGGCATAAACAGCATGCTAATACCAAGTCCAAGAAGCGAGATCTGGTAGGTACCAAGGTTACCCAGCTTAGTCTTGAGCTGTTGAAACAGGAAAGCCTGGAAAATGCAGCTCGCCAACCCTGCGATACTCAAGCTGACGCCAATTCTACTGGGCAGCAAGTCGCGACCGGCAGGTGCAGGCGTCGCAGCAAAGATAGGGTACAGACTGTTGAACGAGATGTTGGACAGCTGGAACACGAGGTAGGTGAAGAGGACGAGGATGGTGGTTCGGCTGAGATCCTTCCAGGCGGACAGGGCGGGGTCGAGCTTGTCGCTTTCGCCAGAGTCGGATTCGTCGTCGTCATCTTCGGAGTCGGAGGAGGGTGCTCGACCGGAGGAGAGAAGAGGCTGCTGGGTGTGCGATCGAGGCCAGCGCGCGCTCCAAGAAGGACGTCGTGGGGGAGGAGCGCGTGAAGGGAACCAGGAGAGGATTTTCTCAACCCAGGCGGGCTTCTCAAATGCGACTTGGGTCTTGTCCAGAGTCTCTTCGAACCAGATGCTGACCACAATGACGCTGATAGCGAGGAGACCAGCGGATAGGATGTTAGGAGCCAGATACGGGTATTTGCTACCCATTCGTCCCACGAGGATACCGCCCAGAGCAGGTCCAGTGATGCTGCCGAGGGAGTAAATGACAGGCAAATAGGTAAACGCGCGGCTCTGGTTGGACCGGTCGGTAACTTCTCCCAGAACTGTCGGGACGCAAGCAGCGTTTCCGTTGAGCAATCCCATCATAACGTGAACGAGTACAATCTGCCAGTATTCCTTGCAGAACCCAAACACGCAAAAGCAGCCCATAAGCGCAATTGTGCCCATGATCAGAACCGGCTTTCTGCCAATCACGTCCGAGGCATATCCCCAGAGGAAATTTGTCGACAGCTGCGCCAATGCGAATGAGCTCGCGAGTATTCCAACGTATAGACCGGCTTCATCGTCAGGGATGCCAGGCATATTGAGCACCATCTCGGGAAGGTACGGGGATATCGAGTTCAGCGCGGTTTGTTCGGCAAGGGAGAGGAAGGCCAGCAACAACAGCTGTCGGACAGGCAGCGGCGTCTCTTCGTTATCATCTTCATCATCGGAATCGCTCGCATTGGAACCAGCATATGGTTGTTCGAGAGGAGTCTTTGGCGGCGTTGTAGGAAACGTCTGGTATCGATGGGATTGGCGTCGCATATTGCTCAACGTGGGGATCGGCGCGCCAGCGTGGAATGAACCTGAAGAGGCTGTTCGCTCAACAGCCATGGCTCGCCGGGCGGCGCTGGAAGAGTTATTTCGTGAAGGCGCCATGGTTGAATGGCTGTAAGAGTAGCCTTTTCCTCAAAGCTTGTCGCTGAAGATCAAGCCTCGGGGTTGAATGAGTGGTGACGTAGGAAGGGCGAGAATTGTTATGGCGGGGCTGACACGAGCCACGATGAGATCAAGGCTAGACGCGACAAGGGCATTTATTTGCTAGGGATCGCTCGGGTAGAGATCGATCATCAAGTCTCTGAAGGTTTGATGAGACAATTGAGATTGACGGATTGTTCCTGTGGCTGGAAATAATATTCGACGAATATTCCGAAAATCGGCCGATCGCCCTTTTTTGCTGGTTCAAGGCAGGTGCAGACTGCAGGTGATTGCACCTTCTAATTTTGATCGCGTGAGCGCAAGGTACCTGTACGATCACTGATGTAATAGCGGGTCTATCAGCGTCTTCTGGCCAATCGACTTTCGCCGTTAGGATTCCACCGGGCTAGTTTCTCCGGCCAAACTCAGTGGGAGAAGCTTATCCAAGTTTGTTTTGTCGTTCTCTTTGATGACTCTCTTGACCGGCTGTCGATCTCGATCTTGGCGGTGCAGCCGAGAGGCGCATTTGCCAGCATATGTCACTGTGTCGTGTGGCTGAGGTATTAAGACAACTACCCTGGAGTGTCATTGGCTAGGATTCTTGTAATATACTTGAAGTATTTCAACGACAAAGTTCAATTTTGTTATTCATTATAAGGAATTACTGCTCAGGCTGTGAATGCCTCCTCTCCGACTCGACATATGACGGCAATGAACTGGAATATCTCGCACTTCTCTCTGGGAGCCCAATATCCCCAGCTTCGGGCTGCACATCTCCTTTCTGATCCTCCATTGTGAGCTGCACTGGCAGTACCAGCTTTAGGGTTGTCGATGCAACATTTATAGTTAGATGTAATTGGTATGTCCTGGCAACCAGACAAGAATAAAAAGTAGGCAAAAACATTCTCTTATCGCTCGCAAAATTCGTGATGGGTATCTCGATATGGCTGGTGAAACTCTCGATAGTATCGGTGACAAGATTGTCTGTTTGCTTTGGCGAATCCTTCTCCCAGCTCAATCTGACCTCAGTTTTCTCCAGCAGAGCCTCGGAGCCATTGTAGCAGTCTATCGCGTTGACGATGTGAGGGAGTTGTTGCATGGGCTCATCTTGTGACCATGTTTGTGACTCAATCTGTGCAGACACACTGCATGTTTGCGGCAGGCTAGTCTTGCGATCGGACAACTTCAATCTGAGAGATGTTGCCACCGTCGCAGGATGAAAATGTTTACCGCTGGAGTCAACAATGATCGCAGTGGGTTGATCGGCGTATAATGTGATTTCACCCGAAGAGCGACCAAAGATACTGGATTTGAGCTGTTTAGATGACCCGAACTTGAAATTCCGATTTGCTGTGGGGATTTTCAGATGCGGGTGTTCGACATGTCCTGGCAAGAACTGAACGGTCTCTTTGGCTTCCATCCTAGCATACTCTGGGCTGGACGAGTCCCAAACTTGAGCAATAACACCGTAGTCAACGCGCACGCCCCTTGGGATCATCGCATCACTCTCCCAGCCGTTGATACTGGGTGGAAGATGGGAGTGCATTTGGCGTGTTTCTTGCCATATGACATTATGTGAGCAAGCCTCTGTACCGAGGCCATTGGGAAGGACAAAGTAAAACGGAACCGTGTAAGTCTCATTTGGCTGAAGAATCTTACTCGCGGGTAATGTCGCCTGGTCAATTGGCATTTCCAGGTCAAGTAATCGATGCCATGTCTCAAATGATAGACTGGCGTTAGGGCGCTCAACGCTGGAGTCGCAAACAAACTTTATCGAGATCTTGGTGAAAGGAGTCCGCTTCTTGGGCTTGATGTTGACAGTGCCCATAACTATGGAGCCAGGGCGATAGCGCTTTGATGCATAATGATCTTGAATATGAATGGTCAAGCTATTTTTCTTAGGGGATAAGATGGAATTAAGGCTCTGTAGGGCTGATGGATTGAACGGGCTAAGCACTGGGCGGGTCTGGAAAGGGACGCCGGTTCTTTGAGTATAAGGAGGCTCCATATTGACGATGTGATATTGAAGTGAATTGATCCGACATTTTGCATTATTTGGCCTTATTGTTATACAATTTCAGGCTGATCAGGCATCTGCACTTTTCTCTATGAGTTGTGTTGATTGACCAAGCCAAGTGACTCACGAATTCTGCGTAAGACTGGTAATCGGCTTGATCTTACCCGACTGCAGGCCTGGGAATAACATGCGCGTCGTTACAGACCGCGTAATTGAGTCACTGTGTGTCGCAAGCACAGTCATCACTAAGATTTTTCACCAGCTAGCCAATTAAAACATCATTAGCGTCAATAGTGTTCACATTTTATGCACGATGTTAGTGCAGTACGGCACGTATGATCCGAATTAAGGTAGTGCTCCGTCCAGGCTGATTAATACTCAACAACGACGCCAGAGATCGAAGTGATTTCATTGGAGGAAAAAGGTATCGCGACGAGGCTCTTGGTGGATGACAGACATATCCACGGCAGCGGAATTCATAAGTGCTCACGCAACTCTCTTACATTACCAAGTCAATGGTGATAGTTTAGATAAAAATGTTCAATATCGCTTACGAATCTCGAATTGTACTCATTGCACCATCGATATCGTCACTGTACGGTCGACAGCCTACACAGAGTGCAGCAGCCGCAACGCGAAATGACATGCTAAATGTAGGCACAATTGGCCTAGATTGATGACTTTGGTAGAGCTAGGAGCACAATTGGTCTTTATATGGTAGCCTGCGCCTTGATAGCCGCTACCTCTAGACTGGCGAAGTCGTAATCTAGCAGCCTGGAGGTGTTAAACGTCCCCCTATGTGAGATATCTCGACTGCAGGAATCTCTCTACAAGCACCCCACGACACTATACAAAGATCTTCCGAGCTTCTTGCTGAAGAGCATATGTTTGTATCACCAATCAAGACTTCTTGTCGCAATGTGGGACATGTTAATGTATGGCTATTGGGAGAGCTAAGTTAAGTCCATCAAAGATAATGAGGATACGGTTGAGCGAGACCCCGACCAATACAACGCAGCTGAATTTGGAAAAGGGATCGAAGCTGCTTCTACGACTGTAATCAGGATTTAGGAAGAACTTGAAAGAATTAGAGAGATAAAACGAAGGATGATAAATTCCACATGGAAGCTGCCATGAAAATATATACATATATACAAGAGAAGACGATAGAGACTAGACCTTTGCCCAGTAATCAGTCAGTCTGGTTTGTGACCCCCTCGAATCCGGTTTGCATAAGTAATCCAGGACCGCTTTGTGCCCTTCTTTCTCCGCTATGTCAATTGGTGTTCTGCCCTCGTTATCCTTCCTGTAAGGATCTAGTTGGCGGCTCACTAGAAACTTCACGAGTTCGATTCCCGTCCCATAGTCTTCTTCATAAGGGAAATCTTTGCGTCCTTTTTCTCGAGAAAGTGTAACTTCCTTCGGCTGCAAGCCAGCTGCTTCGTGCAACGCCGTTCTTCCATCGTTTGCTGCAATGTTGCAGTCTGCTCCCGCCTCTGCGAGTCTTTTCAAGGCGTCCAGATTTCCCCTCTCACATGCCAAATAGATTGCTGTCCTACCAGCTTCATCCTTCTTGCCCGTATCGGCGCTCAATTCGAGTAGCTTGTCCATGACTTCCAGTTGGTTGTATACAACAGCTAGATGAATTGGTGTCCATCCAAATTTGTCCACGGCGTTGAGCTGGCGAGGAAAAGGTATGAGATTCAGCACTTTCCCTCCCATTACGGCCCAATGTATTGGTAGACGTCCGTTATAATCCACTGTTGAATCCGAATTTTCGATGAATTTGTCCTTTGCTGTTAGCATCTGCATTGCGCGGAACAACACGAGATCTGTATGGCGAGCAGCCAGGTGTGTGGGGGTAACACCGTTCCAACCTTGTGCTTCGAGACTCGCTCCCCGACGTATGAGCATTAACGCAATTTCTTCGTTATCTTGCTCACAGGCACAATGCAGCATTGTATAGCCACGAAAGTCTCTCACGTTCAGTATGACGTTTTTATCATCGATGTACTTGCTCAAAAGTGCTGTAATAAAGATCTTATCTCCCTCTGCCGAAGCATAATGGAGGGCAGTCCAGTTACAAATATCCTGCTTGACGACATACTCAAGACGCAGATACGGCATATCATTGAGATCCAAATTCTTTATGTCGGCTTTGCACATCGTTGTGTGGTGTAGCTTTGTCAAATGAAGGGAGGTTGGAAATCGCAATGGCTTTTTCGGAGTCAGGAGCTCCAATGGCTCACCTTCCAGCATTTGACGAGACTGCTTCTTGTAAAGATAGGAAAGATAATTTAGAAGATTGCGGTCCTTCAGCTTTGAGACACTGTGTCTGAGCTTTTCAAAAATCTTCTGAAGTCCCAACGGTATCGGCATGGAGTTTTCCATTTGAATTAGATCAATTCTCGTACGTGTCTCCTTGAGAAGCTCTACTTCCAGCGCCAGATACCGCTCCCAGATACCTGTATTACTGTTCTCATGTTTCACAGCCAAGCGTTGTAGTTGCCATAACCTATCATCAAAATCATAAAAATCATGATATGAGTCGATTGATTTGATGGTTTCCGAAGACACCTTGTCGAAAAGTGCTTGTGGAAATGGCAATTTCTGGGCCATACTGAGAGATGAAACGATGCCAATCGATGCTTCCTGTTGATTTCCGAAGCCTAACTCACAGAAAGCTTCTGCAAGTTCAGACAAGTTTTGGTTCCATAGATAGTAGTTTGAAATTGGAAAAAGCTTCGTGCCAACTGGCCGAAGTTCTGTCTTGCCTAGTATAGGCCCCTCTAATGTGTTTGCTGCTGAGCACATAAACGAGAAAAGCAAGTCCTTAGCATACAATTCTATTAACGAATCGCGAGTTTTGAGTGCAAAGGAATTTGGAATAGAATCATCGTGATGGTAAAAATCAGAGGGGGCTGCGACCACGGTATGCAATCCACGGATTTCGCTTCTTGCTGGCCCGACAATGGCACCGTAACCGACGATTCTACTGGAGTCCACTATTGTAGACCTCAGCGTTTGAGGAGATTTCTTGGTGGTTCCTGGCTCGTATTCTCCGATGGAAACCTCAATAATCGTGCCAGTATCTTGTGATGCCCACCATTGAAGGTCCAGAGACAACAACCTGCTCTTCGAACCAAGCAATCTCAAACACGTTTCAGGACGCCTTTTTCGAAGCCAAACATCACCCTCCCTTTGGTCTTCGTCGCGAGACGGTGGCTTCCTTTGTTTGATAGTATAGCTCCACAGTGACAAACATGCGTCAAAGTTGTCCGCCAACACTTTCCAAGAGTCACCATTATGGCATATGTCGAACCATACTTGTTGCTTAGACTGGTTTGGTCGACAAGCGCGACCGTGATTAACGTCCAGGTACCATCTGTAGTTCTTTGGTTCCTTTTCAAGAGGAAATAAAATATTCATGGCCTTTTCGATTGCCAATGCGAGATTGAGGGCTATGGATGTTGTTTCGCTGTGTAATCCGGCCAGTCTGCAGAGCCCCCGACGCATTGTCATGATATCATGTGCTTCTGAGTTTTGAGATGGTGTTGTGTAAATTTCCGCGAAAGGATTGTACCGCACTGAACCACCGGTGCGGACCATCCAGGAGCCGGGGGATATGTATTGCTTTCTCGGATCACTGGCCTCCATGGATATCACAGCAGTTGAAGCGGCCGTCGTATCGGCATTCGAATTGTTCGATGGTCTTTCTTCACCACGGGCCATCCTGACTATCTCCCAGGCTAACCAGTCCAGTTCGAAATCAGGAAGAAGTTTTGCTTTTTCAAAAGACTTCGTAAATCCTGGCCGAACTATTGCTCGTAGAAAGGTCATTATCGCAATCGCGATAAGTTGAGCCAATGTTGCCCATGAATTCATCGCCCTCAAGCCGATAAATTGCACGACGAATCCAATAAGTCCAATGACAACCCCTACTGTAGTCTCGATTCGTATGATATTAAATCCCAGTACTTTTACGTGACCTTGCTTTCTTCGAGACATAGTAATAACTGAGCGTGGGGTAGACGGGTTTGTAGCAAATGAATTGAAAACCCGATCGGCAACAGTTTGTTCTTGTTGAACCCAATACATCCAAATTTCGAACTTTTCTGTCGTTCGGTAACTCGTCTTTACAGTACTGGATTCGATGACATGCCCACAAATGATCATACCAAGTACGAGAAAGCCGGTCCCAGTTATTGCCATTGGCGCAGCATGAGTAGCCACCGGCTTGTCGTCCCGTTGAAAGCGCGACTGGAAACTGGGATGTGTCATAAGTCCAAAAAAGATCATCACAGCTGACTGTAAGATAATCCCTATTGTTGCAACGAGTCGTATCCAGGTTCGATTGTGAGTGTTTTGCATATTGAGAGAAATGTTGGGTGCGTCGAAACTCGTGTCATGAATGACTGTCAGAATAGGCTTTGTTTCAGTTCTCATTTCTGCCTGTATGGAATCTTCTAGGGCTTCTGAGTCGTTCTGAACAGGGAGATTATCTGACGGTCCATGTGATGTGCCCTGCTCTGTGTCCACACTTTCTCCTGCTTTTGAGCCTGCGGCCAAGCCCAAAGGTCAGCGCTTACTCATTTGTAAAGATAATACTGTCAGAATATTTGGGGCAGCTTACTGACGCCTCTGAAGGATAGAAACCTGTTTCGAAGGACTTTCTTTCTGCTCAAAGACGTAGTTGTTGCTCGTGAATTACTGCTTGGGCCATGAGACTTGGGGCTGGCCTTTTCCCTCTGTGAAGAAGTCTTCTTCTGAGGACCTGGATAAATATTGGCCTCTTTCATCGATTTATCTGTACCCAGTATTTCACTCACTGGTTATTTCCTCCAACAGACCGTCCTTGACGGCCTGGTTCAAAGTCATGAACCGTAACCCGGAATCTTTATTTGGAGGGGAGCCCGCAGGACCTTTTGGAAAAAGGCAGATGTATTCCCAAACTGGAGCAGTTCCTTGGCTCCGCACAATGCTGGTACCATTATATAGGTCACAGACCTCGCGAGATGTAGATGACATCAGTTCTATCTCAACGTCGGATACGTTTTCTTTCGCTCTCCCCACCACAGCTTTAAGCCATAATGGCCCTCCAACGCGGATAGTGCTGATAAGGATAGTGATAATACCCAATGGAGCCATTGCCAAGGCTATGCAGTCTGCCCAGCCGAGTATTTGACTCAAGAATTGAGTTGTGACGCGTTCGCCGAATAACGCGATAATGCTATATATGATCAGCACCTATAGTAGAAAATACATCAATGACGGTGTAGTTACGGAGCTAAGTCTGTGAACAGGTTGTTGGTGAAGTCATCGAAGTCGTCCGCTTGACCAGGGCATATTAGGAACAGTACAATAATTCCCGCCCATCTCTGATGATGAAACATTTTCTTTTCAGGAAGGAAAAGAAACCCCCGGTAATTTATCCGACGAAGGACAGGTCAAGACGCGAAAGTGATAAGAAATTACTGCCGTAGACAGTAGGCTCAGAAGATAAAAGATTTTCAATCAGTCGATAGCAATGCTAAATCTAAGCCGGCTGTTAAAAGGGTACATGGGCGTAAGGTGTATTTAAGGGTCAGCAAAATGAAAGAATCAGGTTGCGGAGCTCGCTGAGAATGGAGCCTGTCAGAATTCGCTAACGCAAGGTCTGCAGCAAAGTGTTTGGCAGGACCAATAACTGAGGCAATTTCAACCCCACAGCGGCTGGGATGCATGTCCACTGGAGTTCATCACTTTACGAGCAAATCAAATATTTTTATGTACTGTAACAAATGAAATAAGGTGTGCATTTTATTGAAAATTGCTTACTCCTAACTGCTAACCAAATTTTCCTATTTTGATACTAGGAAAAACAGTAAGATAACTCCTTTATCTCTTATTTCTCCTTGAAGGTAATTTAGAAATTTAATACCTTCAATAGCTAATCCCTTCAAACTATTACAGGCCCCCATGGCAGGCAACGAACACTTGGTGTTCCCTATTTATACTCCAATTCAAGAAGTGAACCATGGTGGAGATAGAATCAAGAACGCAATCTTTAGTATGGGATCCGCGCTATTTTTGGAAGCTTCATGCCAAGGCGTAGAAATAATCAGGGCTGACAAGACGGTCACGGAAGCCGATTTGAAGACCCAGGACATGGTGGCTACATATACGTTCAGCTTGATCTTTGGGCTGTATGGATAAAACTTTACTCTTTGAATAAATACTGATCCCAATCTCAATAGTATGATGTGTCGCCTATTGATAAACATATCAGTACTTTATTATGAGAATTGGATTTTTTATGACTGCCACAACGTATCTCCCGCTCATTGTGTTGATTTGAACTGTACGACTTGCGAACTGACCTTTAAAAATCTCAAATGGAATTAAGAAAAAGATATTAAGACTTCTATAAGGCTAATTGGTAACAGGCGCAGCACAACTCTTAATGCTTCGAGCGATACTTCTACTCTCAATATTGATTCATGCCGAGGGCCTCTTCAACAACTGAAGTACAAAACTACCCCTAAGACTCTAGACAATGGTGAAAGTGCATTCAATATAAATTCCTCCGAGTCAACTTGACCCCATCAAAGAAGCTCTGACGGCTGCAACAGCCTGAGCGCTTCGCCCCTCTCACTATCACGAGGTTTCGTGACCCTGGTCAAGACATCTGAGGTCTGAGAAGGTCTAGACCACGAACAACGGCAGCAAAGTGGACTGTCCTAATCACCGAGTGGTTGTAATAGGCTACATGGTTAAGGCTCACGACCAACAACCAATAACCAACAATCAACAGCCAATAGCAAGGACCTAACACCTTAGGCAACCAACGACCGGACTTGGCGAGTGGAGCAGGGAGTAAGGTAGAAGGAATATCGCGTTGTTTATATTCGCGCTATCCTCAACAACTCTTTGTCTTTCTCACCATTGATCTCATTCGCCTATTTGCTTCATTCGTTGCCGAAGATCCAGAGTCTTGCGTGCCACTATTGGAACAGAAACCATATCGGGCTTCATTGATAACGACATGTATATCTCTAAAGCTGCTATTTTGAGCTCTTATCTCTCGCTGGCCTCTGCTACAACTGGTCAGTTTTCCAATTTGTTGCATTATACTAGTTACTCACACCTACAGTGACATTCAATGGATACTATAGCGACGACTCAGTGCCCGTCAGCGAGCTGGCCTGTTACAAGAATGGAGAAATCTTCAAAGATCAGGACTGGATGAAACTAGGCGATATCACTCCCACCATTGCTGGATTCGATGGAATCGACGGTCCGAACTCTGAGTTGTGTGGTACCTGCTGGTCCCTTAGTTGTGGATACACGAGTCGATCGGTACTTGTTCTCGATGGCCCAAGAGGTGGTTCTGGCTTTACAACCTCATTTACGCTGATGGACTCCCTTACGGGTGGCAAAGCAGAAAAGCTAGGTCGGGTCAATGTAACTGCTTTTCAGGTGGAGCTTTTGAATTGTGGCATTGCTACTGAACCAACTGAAGAGGAGATGAAGATGGTTGTTGGTGGTAATTGGTACTCGAATTGGCTCTACGACCTCTACAACAAACACATTCTCACCAAGCAAATTTGAAGATCATTACATACCAGGTTAGCAATAATAATAATAGAGGAGGTTGTGAGGCTTTATGGAGAAATAGAGGACCTAGTGAGCTCTTATCTCGGGTGCTTGTACCGGTCTAAGTTGAACCGAGTGGGGATCTCGGCTTCTCGTTGCGATCCGTAGCGCCCGACGCTGCATTATCTGAACCACACCTTTCAGTTCTTACACCAATGGGCTATGTTCGGCAGTTGCAGGCATCTGATGAATGGTGGGTGACGGGTGTCTAGAAGGGCTCTCATGCAGCCGATCGATTCTGGGAAATCGCATTGACTGCTGTATAAATTCTATATTCTTGGCCATCAGTCCCTATATCGTCTTCTACTAGGTTTCCGAACGGGAATATCGTCACTGAGACCTCGAGGAATAATCGCAGTTCAAGCCGGTCGTGCTGAATAGGGAAGCCAAACTACGATGTCCGTAGCTCGTGGCTTATGTCTCGCGGATAGCGGCGCACAAGGCCTTTTCGGCAGTGATCTGAGTTGAACCAAAATGGAGTTATTCACATTGAACACTGACCAATATAAGTGAGAAAGCGACAAAGTCCATGGCCCATAGCTCATGTTCTGCAAACAGCGACTCATTTACTCTTTGACAACTGTTCTGAATGGAGTTGAGAGAGAGCTGACTGCGCTGAACAGCAACCATGTTTCAGTGACCAAGCACCTGATATTACCACCTGTAGTTGTAAAAGATGACTGTGATGCAGAACGCCTGAAGTATAACGTGAACAGAGTTACGAGATAAACAATATAAGTTAGTAACTGGCCGTAGACAGTCCAAACAGAAACAAATAGAATCACCGATAACTACAACATCTTACCAACATCTCAACAAATCAAACTAAACTGACCAAACCATCCCGAGATCGGCACCTATTAAAGGCTCTACCCGTGTCCCAGAACACAAGCGCTGGCGATGCCAGAACTGCAGGTTTACCAATTCAATGGAGCAAATTCATTGCTCACAGCCACGCTGCGGCGTGCGTCGCGACAAGGGCGCACATGCACTCACGATCAACGACCTCAGAATTGGAGAACTTTTGACCGTCTTTGCTGATGGCAGTGAACACTGGTTTTATGACGAGGACACACTGACGGCCATCCGACTCCTCGCTGCTGCCGGTTAGAGAGTCAGAGGTAAGGTTAGGCGTAGACTACCAGATCTGCAAGGCGCACTCAACACATTATTCCTTTTGATCAGATAGGTACTCATAGACCTTTTGCTAAGCAAGGTTCAACATCAAAGGTATAGTTGGGCGGAGACATAGATAGAGTAAATCTCAGGTAGCAATTCATAACTCTAACCTCAAACTAAAGTCCTTTATAAGGCAGTGACTGATCCCTAACTTGGCTGTGAATAAAATAAACACACCTGCCGTGAATCAATTTCCTTGACTAGAACTTTCCTGTTAGACATGCTTGTATAAATCAATTCATTATTTGAGCTTTTCGAAGGTGAGTTTGCAAGTCGTACAGTTCAAATGAATTTATAATGCATACCTAAACACAGCCAAACGATTGCATCAAAACACTAACATTTACAGAAACAGCAAAGTTACAATGGCATCTAAAACACGAAAGGTGAAAATGCCAGTATTGCGAGAAGACCAGTGAAAAGGAGGAGAAGGATCGCTCAAAACCAGAATGCCACTTACCCCGTTTGGAGGCGCTGACATGGAATGAAGACAAGGTCGGATATGTCGTGTGTGGTTTTGGTGACGACAGGGAGCATTGCGTTTATAACTGGCCTGAAGTGTTTGCCACCAGACGCGGAAGTTAGAGGCGGTATATTGGCTTTTGAACAGGTTTTCAAAAGGTCTGAACAAGACGTGAGATCGAGAATATAGAGATGATAGTTTTCGGGTAGCAATTCAGAACCCAAAGCCTTTGATACAGCAGTGACCAACGTGAACAAAGTATCTAATCGTTGCTTCGTAGTTGCTGTACAAGGAACATCTGAACTGGAACTTGAACACGGTCTATACCGATTAATATAAAAGACAGCAGTTCATCCTTCAAAGCCGAAACAGAAAAGTCAGGACTCACCGACATCTACAACATTTCAACACCAGTCCTCCACAACAAAACAATATCTCACTAACCAAAAGACACTGAAATCATCATGGCTGTTTTGGATCTTACCAATATCCCAGAACACACACACTGGCTATGCCAGGGTTGTGCCATAACTAGCAATCCAATGGAGGAAAAGAATTGCTCAAGGTGCCACAAGGCTCGTGGTAGGGGCGCGTATGCGCTGACAAGCGATGGCATCACGATTGGAGACCACCTTGGCGTTTGGGAAAACAGTACTATTTTTGAGAACGGTAAAGAACACTGGACTTACAGTTTGGCCGTACTGGGCGCCGTCAGAATGATGAACGCTGGAGTCGAACCCGAGGCTTCTGAGCAGGGTCTCAAAGGCCCAGACAAGAAATGATTCAAGGTCGGGCGTAGACATTAGACAGACAGATGATGAGTGTCATTGTCTCAGGTAGCAATTCATAACCCTAGCCGCAAACAAATCGCACCTTGCACCACAAAGTCCTTCATGGAGCAGTGAACAATCCCTAACTTGACTGTGAACAAATGAACGCAATCACTATCATAGTTGTCGTGAATAGAGCTCCTTGACCACAGCCCATACGTATATGTAACTCTGCAATGAAGATCTCAACATAGCCATCAAACTACTAGTTTTTACAGACATAGCAAAGTTACCAACTCAATACCATGGCGCCTAGAACAGACAACCGTCAGCCAGAACACACCCACTGTAAATGTCAATTCTGCGACACAATCAATAAAATGGAGGAAAAGTATTGTACAGGCTGCAATACTCGCCGTGACCAAGGCGCAATTGCGGTAACAGACAGTAGTACCGGCAACACAGAGATCGGGAAGCTTGAATGCGTTTTTGTCAACGCTGATGAGCATTGGGTTTACGATAAAGATGCGTTGACGAGAGTTAGAGGTGGTTAAATAAGTAACCCTGGTCATAGATGTGAGGTAGATAAATAAAGACATCACGATCTCGATAATAAGTGAGGTTATGTGAGGTTACACGATATCCAATCGGAACGGGATGGTTACCGATCCCTGCCGGCAATTGATACACCGAGAAACAAAATTGGCCGATCACGCTTTTTCCCCAACTTATCGTGTACGTGGCGTATGTGAGGTTTGCAAAAACATACCCACAATAGTGAAAGCTCCAAAAGATTAACCCCGCGCTATCTTGGTCATGCAAGAATAAAAGCTGCGTAATTGGTATCTCACTTTCTGTCAGTGGTCTTTGTTACCTAACCCAAATGCGGGGAATAGTGTGTCCTCGCTAATGGTCCTGTAACGTAGAGGTTGGGGGATGGGAAATTTCTTATCTGGTGACCAACTGGAGAGTTGGGTCCCTTCGTATCTTGACGAGATAGACAACTCCGATATCGAAATGGGTATCTGCAGTAGATTACCCAGTGAGTGACATATGTCATCAAACATGATAGATAACATTTCCACAAATGCATGATAAATTCCAACATCCTGTCTTCCTTCTAGAACATCCATCAACTGACCTCATTCATCCCCAGGAACCCCGGTAACGGACAGCCCGCTATTTCCGTGCGGGGAGATCATTCAGCGCTAAAGCTGGTGGCACATTACAGGCGATGCTACGCTGCAGCCAAAAGCCGTTTTTATTCTTCTTTTTCTTCTATGACCATTCTTATTGATCAATCAACTTGAACATTGCGCACTTGACAGTACCTGTCTAACGGGCAGTGCCTGGATGTCTTAAGGCTTGTCTCATGAACCTGCAGAGATATTACAGCTGAGACAAGGAAACAACAAGCCATGGCGTCAGAGAGCGAACCTCGCAAAACAAGAAGAACAGCAAATGCGTACGTTACATCCCCTCTCCATCTCACAGAGATGAGATCCTGACTTCTCAGCTGCGTCGCGTGTCGACAAAGCAAGATTAAATGCTCAGGCGATGATCCATGTCAGAATTGTCAACGACGTTCAATACAATGTCGTTTCACAGAAGGAGGCGCCAAAGTCATGGTCTCAGAGAAGTACGTTCAGCCACAACAACCTTGTTTCACCGACTAACCACGGGCAGATATCTACAAGATCTTCAGAAACAAGTTGAGCTACATCAGCGCTCATCCTCAGTCAACACGAATACCGAGACGCCGTTTCCATCTGCGCCTCCGCCTTACCGATCAACGTCCTACTGCTCCCCGTCTGGCTCCTTCTCTTCAGGCATCAAGAGGACGAGCGATTCAGCTTTCGGAGTCGGTAGCACTCTTTCTTCCCCTGCGCTCACTGTAGAGCAGCAGCAGTCTGACTCTGGCAGTAGAGGTTTGTATCAGCAGCAGAGCCAGTCGCCATTGAGTATTTGGCCCAGCGCTTTTACTATTCCGTCCAAGATTATTAAGAATACTCGCAAGAACAGACGGACATGGAGTGAGTACCCCGATACGTCAAATATATCTATACTGACTGGATAGTTTGGCTTGCTCCATGGTCAACCTGGTCGTTTACCTTGCGACTCATGCTCATGCTAGGCGATAGCCTGCAACCAGGCGGTGACATGATTCCACCCCAACTAATAGAAAGCGACGTCTACACTCTATCATGGAACATCCGACCACCCCACGAAAAACCCGACGTAACAGGCCTACCATCTCTCGACTACGCAATCTACCTTTTCCACACCTTCAAGTTCCATCTCGGCCAAACATACCGGCTTTTCGACGAGGTAGAATTCGTAAATCAGATCCGCGACTTTTACTCAGATGCGCAGAGCAAGGCTGAGGAGAATCGGCTTTGGTATGTCAAGTTTCTCCTCATATTGGCTTTCGGAACGGCGTTCAACGCGTCGCAGAGAGTGCTCTCGACGGAACCGCCTGGATCCAAGTTTTTTGTGAGGGCTATGGGTCTTATGCCGGATCATACTGCGCTTTGGAAGGATAGTCTGCTTGCGATTGAGGTTTTGGCTATGGTGGGGTTGTATCTTTATTCTATCGATGAGAGGGAGTCGGCGCACGTATATGTGAGTGAACTTGTGACCGTGATGTTGATGATGAGTTGACTTGTGTTAGCTTGGCCAAGCGATACGGATTGCTCAACTCGAAGGTTTACACACACAATTACCAGACAGTGAACTTGGTAGCGAAACAGTAACTCGCTGTCGTGATCTATGGTGGACACTATACATCATGGACCGACATTTTTCTTCTTCGTTAGGACTACCGATGTCAGTACAAGATAGCGATATCTCGACACCCGTTAACCCACCAACTATCGGATCACAAGATGATAGCGCGAGAAGTCTACAAGTGAACTTATCCCATCTATTATCAGTCATCTTAACCAGTAAGTACAAGCCTTTTGGGTTGGAGCCAGTCTAACAGCAGACAGCACTATACAAACCCGAGAAAACACCGCTTGACCAATTCCTCGAACAGACGAGGGCTATTCTTCATACTTTGGCCCATCATGCGCAGGAGATCGAAAAGATTATCTCGATGAAATTTCAGAATTCGGTTGATACGATGCCGAGAGGGACAAAGTATATAACACTGTTGTATCATCAAGTAAGTACGCTCGTAGATTCAGGAAGTAATGCGCTGACAGTTCCAGTGTGTGATAGTAGCGACACGTCCCCTCCTCCTCTCCGTCCTCAAAGAACGTCTCGACATCCTCGGTCAACCAGGCGATGAAAACTCTGAAGCTTTTCTCGGTCAGACAGCAGCTGTGATATCAACTGGTATAAAGTCGGCTGTCAAGACTCTTCAGATCCTGACCAGCGAATACAGCCTGCTTGGTATGCCCCTCTCGTACTCCTTGGCAATACCCAAGCTCACATGTCCACAGAGGTCTTCCTCCCGTACGATCTAGAATTCACCTTCGGCGCAGCCCTCCACCTAAACATGGCAACAGCCCTCTTCCCCGGCGTAGCAGACGACCAAAACAGCCGTCTCCAAGTGCATCAACTCCTCGACAACATGATCGCCCGAGGAAACCGACTCGCAAGCGTCCGAAAACAAGAACTCGTGTACCTAGAAGCTCAGTGTCAGGAACTCGTGGCGCAGGTACAACAGCAGGGCTTACAAACACTTTCACTAGCGGTGACGGATGAGACGGATTCTGAACTGGCGAGAAAGGCTGATGAGGAGCTTTTGGAGACGATGCAGGGTGGGAGTGATTTGGAGTTTTTGGATAATATTGGGATTTCGTCGGAGGAGTTTATGAGTATTGTGCAGCAGATTGGGGATCCGGATATTATGCCGGAGAATATGCTTACCTTGGAGTAGAGGGGTTATGATGGGTGGCATTTCGTTTATATCCAGAAAAGCGTAGAATTGAGATTGTATTCTAAGACATATTGTACAGCACCCATGACTGAAAAGACCGCTTGAGCGAATGTCGCCCGCGAGGAACTTGCCTCGCATCATCAAGCCATTATCACTTAATATTTGCGTGCCTTTTTCTTTTCCTTTGTTTTCGAGGGGATACCTTCTAGTATTGCAGCAATCGCTAGGTCCACATCCCTTCCTGGCTCCTTGCCGCCTGGATGACTTCCCTCCGCTTCTTCACCAGGTGAGTCTTCCTCTTGGCTTTCATCTGCATTCGATCCAGGCAATGGGATCGTGGTCTTGGGGTGGGTGTCGAGAGTCTGCGTGTTCGGGTTCTTGGACTTCGAGCTACTCAGCTTCTTGACAGAAGCTTGATCGCAATCACCTTGAGGAGCAGAGTACGAGGTCGGTTTTCCGAATACAACGCCACCGTCCGCTTCAAGTTCCGGCGCCGCGTTGGGACGGGAATCTGAATGTGAGATGTCTTGCAGTCGATTGCAGCGACAGAGCTGAACTTGTGGCTCAAGACATGGTCCAAAGGCACTGCGTTCCGAGCGCCAGTATAGACCACTGCTTGTGAGGTGGCGATGATCGGACCTGCTCCCAGCCACGTTGTAAAGGTCCTTCAGCACGGAAACGGTTGTTCCCAAATAATCTTCACCTTTTGGCATCCTCCGCCAGGGGAAACAGTCGCTCCGGGTATGTGACGATTCGATCAGATCTTGGAATCCCTGGGCGAAAAGAACCAAAGTGTCTGTGTCCTTCACCAAGCGCGTCCATCCACCACTGGAATTTTTTGCGCTGTATTCTTTTGTTTCGAGTGGTGATCTCTCCTCTACGACACCCATAAACTCGAAGCCAACCAGTGTCTTTTGAAAAGGCATTTTGATTGCACGGTCTTGTGTCTGGTTGAACCTTATTGATTGATCGAGAAGCATTTCGAGCATCGACCAAATGTTGTCCACCATGGCATTGACGGTCTTGTTTGATCCCAAGGCGTGCCAGTTTTCATTGCTCCCAAGAGTCCGAGAAGCAGTGTCTAGGTACTTCAGAAGAGTAGGCGACCCTGCGCTTTCGTGGTCTTGGCATAATCTGGTCTGGACGATGTGAAGGATTACGTCGTCGGCATTGACCAGCCACGCCCTCTTTTCCTCAGTATCTTGAAGCAGAACGTGGCTTCTTGCCGCGTATTTGAGAATGTCCCTAAATTGACCAGAGCGCTGATAGAAAATCTTGGTATCTTTCGGACCCAATGTGAAGTTGACCTGAGCAGCGCCAAATTGCTGGAAGCCCAGGGCTCCACCAGAGAACTTGACACTGGAAGAGAAGGGCTTCGCGGTCGAATAACCAATCGTGCTATAGACGGCATCATCCCGGCCAATGATCTTACGAGCATCACGGCACCATCCTACTATAGCCCGTGTAGATCGCAGTGTTTCGAAGTCGACGGAGTCCGTAAGTGCTCGCCTTGAGCATTTGGCTATGCCTTGCTGATAGGTAAACCTCTGGCTGTCGTCTTCGGCATATACATAATGCCACTGCACAATGCTTTTCTGGAGACTGAGGGGTACAAGCATGCCATGGAGAGACTTCATGACTATACCACCATCGAAGTCTACGGCATGTCGAATACCAGCCATTGCGCAGAGCATCTCGAGAGACACTTCGAGGCCTACTTCATTTTGTCGTGGAGGAATTGGAAAATGCTGACATAACACTGCGGTCTGGTCAACAATCTCCCGCCAGCAAGAGTGATGTTCTGGTGGTGTAGGCTGCAATTGGCAAGAAACGTAGAAGGACCGTGAGGGCCCGTCTTGATTGCTTTCTTCATGTTCCGATATGTCACCGTCGCAATGGAACACCGTATCCGCCACCGGGCTCAGACGCAATGCTGAGCAAATCCAAACAGTCTGTTGTGCAATATATGTCAAGGTTTCGACAGATGAGGTTCCTCGGACGGAAAGGCATCCTTCTTCGGAAAGAGTCATGGAAAGCTGGATATTTTCCGTCTCATCTATCAACATCATATTAGCTTTGCCACTCAGTACGAAAGAGGAAGCCCAAGATGTGCTTCCGTGGGATGTAATCCCCAACCGCGACTGGGACGTGCTTACCTGTTACGATCGTCCGTTCCAAGTTTGGATCCCAAGAATCGATTAGCTGCTGTAACACTCTTAAGAACATCGGGCCAGTTGACGGCCAGAAGGTATTGACATAGTCCAAACAGGTAGCCGCGAAAGCAGACTCGACAAAGCCAGTGTAGGTAACGATGGAAGTGATTGGAGGAACGGTTTCGCCAAATTGATTATCGAGGAACTCCCAAGGACGCCAGTCTGTGTGTATGGTGATGCTGGGGAGCGGATTGGGTTCGGTAGATCGAAAGCTGGCATCAACATCGGACTCCTGGATCCCAGGCGAGGGGACCCGCGTGAATTTATTTGATACCATAGCTTTGATATGGCTCAGTATTGGAGAGTTAGTATCGTACAGGATCCGCTGCAAAGTAAGGCAAAAAGACGAGAAGAGAGATTTTCTAAAAACATGATTGTCGCTGTAGTCGAACGAATGATCGTCAGAAACAATATCGTCCTTTATGCAATCGCACATGCCCAACTTCTGTATGGTTCGCAGGACATTGGGTGGGACGGTATATGCCACCGGACCTTCCGCTGCATCCTCCTGATTTGCATGTGCCAGATACCTCTTTTGTGCGTTGATGCAGGTATAGTGAGCAAGTCGTCTTCGGAACTCAATTGGCTTCTGCTGGGATGGATGGCTCTTCTCTCTCGTTGAAGCTCCAATCATGTCGAGTCTTTCCAAGTTTGAAGGCAGTAACCCTGTAAGAGCAATGCCAATCTTCCTAGAAATAAAATCTGGACGATGGAATAAGGTTGCCGATTCGAACCACTTCTTGCTACGCATCAAAGCAATAATGTGGTCTCCGAAGAATGCCACAGCGTCCTGTAAAGTAGTATCGCTCAGCGGAACCTCAGCATGAACCTTAGTCATAGTCGGATTAGACGTGGCTGCTAGTCCATCTGTAGGGGTATCAGAAATCCGAGCTGCTGTATCATGAGGGACACCACGGTTGGCGTGCTCTTGGGGGTTCCGAATGTTTCGCTTGCTACCTGACTCTGAAACTGGATTACCCGTTGGCTCTGGATCTGTGTTTTTCAGTGTCTCTTTCGTGCGACTCTTAGCGTACATCTGGGCATCTGACGTTAACCTCTCAAGTCGCCGGCCAGAGATACCGTACATCTGGGCATCTGACGTTAACCTCTCAAATCGCCGGCCAGAGATAGCCTGATCATTGTCATCGACCAAGGAGGTAGAGTCCCATAGCGACTGTAATTCCTCATGCAGTGTATCGCCTCCCCACTGAGTTCCAGATGCCAACTGGTATTTATTCATCGAGTTGTGGTTTCTTTCGTACGGAGGCACTCCCGTGGACCTTGAAGAGCGAGATTTCGAATTATCCATAGTGGCAGAATGAAGGCTCAAAGATTTCGAGAAACTTAACTGTTACTGTTTTCACCTCCTTCAGGGGAAATCTAGTTCTTCTTATACATCGCAAGTACATATTCTATGGCAAGCTTCAGCCAATGGGCGCAGTAAACTATTGGTGCAGGCTGGCGGTTACAGTCAAATTTGTTAACCAACGAAAGAGAGATTGTCCCAGAAAATTACATAAAACACGAATCAGCGCTATTCTGTGCAACTTCAGCCAAGCCACAGCGCTTGACTAAACGCCCGACCAAGGTGTGCTTACTGCATAGAGACCTTTTTGTGACACAAGCCACGTCAGGGATTGTTACCGCTCATCAGCACATTTCACTGGGCACAAGCATGAGACACCCAAAAGTGCCTCTCCAATTTACAAAAATACGGCATGTCTGCGTTGACCACTGGATCGTACAGCATAGCCTCTTTCACCAAGCTTTACCTCGGGGAGAAACAAATGCCCGAGGTCAAGACAGCATCTTCCGTCTGACTATTGCGTGCTGCTCTTGTGAACTGGAGGTTGGAATTTGGTATGAGTGCAATCAACACTCAAATAAGACTGCAGGTTGAGTACGGGTTTATGATATATTGACATAGCCAAGCTGCCAGAGGTTGAGAAATGCTAGACATCCATATTATAAACTTCCCGGGGAACGAGGACGTAAGTTTGGTGTTGATGTCGAAGATGGGGAGCGATAAGGAGATAGCATGCTACATATAGCTTCTTATTGTATGCCAGACGAGATTTAATTCACCCAGTCTATTGTTTGGCATTCAATGGTAGAGAAAGGTGCTATTATTGTTTGCCTGAATTACGCGTCTGTGAATAGCAGACAATGGCAGTGACGACAGCTGGCAACAAACAGCAGATATTTCCATCTCCGCCATCGGCCTCCGACCTTCCATCTTTCTTTCCTCCCTCATCTCAAAACATACCTTCTTCAAAAACTTACCACCAACAACATCAAGAAATTCATCCTCAAACGACCTCAAGATGCCTACTCCTTCGCCCAAGCCATCCTCCCCCATCCCCTGCGCGCGCAGCCGCGCCCAAACAATCGACGACTCCTGGCCACCTGCGAACAACCCGGAGCAAGGCCCCTTCCTACCTCTCCAACCTCTCGACAACATTCCCACCGCCGCATATCTCGACCCTCCCGAGCCATCCCAACCCACCGTCAGCACCAGTCCCCTCCAGCTCGTCGACGCAATGCGCCTCCAAACAATCCACGACACCAACTCCACCACCATCGGCCTGCGCGTCGTAGACCCCAACGGCAACAACACCGGCAACGTCTACGCTCCTCTCCCACTCGGCCACTACAGCACCGGCATTGCGTTCAGTATCGGCCATGGAGAGCGAATGGAGGATGTTTATGAGCGCGCGGTGCAGATTACGGGATCGCAGAGGATTATGGGGATTTTGTTTGCGCCCGGTACTGAGCAGGGTGTTGTGCGGGATATGGATTGGAGTTTCCTTGCTCCGTTGCCTGTGGGGGAGGATGTTCACCCTGATACACGCACTGAACAAGCCAGGCAGAAGTTGGAGATGGAGATGTCACCCATCGACACAGACGATCTCAAGGCCTTTAGCACTCGCAAGGAGGAAGAAGCCGAGGCTGGAGAGACCAAGACATCTGGAGAGCCTGAAGTTGAGGACACTGGTATCAAAATTCATCATATGATCAAGGAGATGATGCTGGAGGACAAGAAGGACAGCGAGGAGAAGTGAACGGTCATCGATGGAACAACAAATGAACGGTTATGTCGATGTCACGGGAGCCAACTGGAAGTTTGGAAGGACATTTTTGTGACTGTGGTACACACATGTATCTGCGCCGCAGTAAGCGTTGAGCAAAGGGGTTTAGGGATTGTTTGGTCATGGCAGATGGCCCTTGGAAGGAATTAGGCACAAAGAGTTGTTTGCCTTAATACCGAAAATTTACGAAAGAATTCCACCCGTTTCTATCGTTTGTCTCGTGCTTGTTTGCGTAACCAGCTTTCTATGCATCGTGTTGTACAGCCATGATGATGAGATACCGTATCAAAGATGGAACATTCTCGCCATTTCTTCTAGACTTCCTTCAAGATTCCGTAGATATACCTCTAGGTGCCAATCTCGGAGAATCGCTGGCCCCACGTCCCTGATATATACAATAAACGTCTTTCATCCGTCCATGTAATATATCTAGCGTGGTCATCAGCCACAACAAATGGTATCATCACTAGCCTCGTTTGAAACCTTGCTCGATCTGATCTGTATTAAGTTCTGACCGAAACTCCGCATATTATCCTTCAAACAACATCTCTAATCAAACGCCGTCCCTTTCGGCGAGTGGGCACTGACAAAGGGACGCGACTCAAAGACTTGAAACTTCAAACGGGTCTCCTTGTCTAGTGATCTCTTGGTTCAAACAGATAGCCTTGCTTCTACCACTATTTAATCCTGAGATCTTTCGCGATCCTTGGGACCGATTTGATCTTCTACACCTCCATTCCAACTTTTGGCTTGTAGTATCGAGTAATTCATTCAGCAGCGGCAGCAACAACATCGAAACGATACGATACTCCTTTTTTCTTCACTTTGTATTTTGGCTATATCTTGGTTCAGGTAAAATCTTCAGCAGATTCTGTATCCTTCCATTGCAACTCACCAAGTTCCAGATCTGCATCACTACACAACGTCGCCATGTCCTCGGCATCAACAACTTCCGAATCCACCCTCCCGGAGCGAACCACCAAGCCCCGCGACGACCACGTCCTGTGGACCTGCAAGCATCTCAAAGATCTACTTGGCGACTCTCATTGCAACAAGCTCAACGGCATGCTGGACAAGAAATGTCTTCGCTGCAAGACCAAGCGAGATGTGAATGCTGTGGCGGTGAGCAGGACCCGGGAGGATATCGGAAGACTCATTGGGCAGAGTCCGGAGGGGGCTGAGATCTGGGAGTATGACGATGGCAATGTCACCAATTTGTAACAACAGGGCTACTCTACAACCAAGCCCCCTGACTGTTTGACAATCATTGGATTTAGGCTTGATTCAGAATACAATGTTGGCTTGGAAATGCTGCTGGGAGGATTTGTTGGTGAAGCAATGTCTTTGGCTGTTTTCGCTGGCGAACAACTGTCTGATTAAGAAGAGCAAAACTCCCTGAGCCAATGCTATTTTGCATGTTCTGATGCGCTGTGATAACCCCACGAATCGCCTTAATCAATCCTGTTCTAACATTCGATTGCACTTGCTCGTGTATAAGTGCCTACTCATATCCTGTTAACCACTCATTTCTCATCACAACCTTGCACACAAGAAATTACCAACACTATCAATCACACAAAGTACCTACCAAGTCAACCCTACATCAAACATCAACCATGGTTGAAAGTAATAACCAGCCCTTGCCGCGCCAGAGTTGGAACTATCGAGCGTCCATCAAAGACAACAGTCAGGACATTCCTTGCAATTTCTCGTGGACCTGTCTGGAGTGTGGTGCGAGTGACAACGAAATCGAGGCGACCGAATGCATTGATTGTCAGTTACTGCGAAGGATTGATACCCGCGCTAAGAGTGCTGATTCTAACACCACTTGGAGGCTTTGCTTTAGGGATCGTGACGGTAATGAGCATTGGAAGGCTGCATCTTGTAGTTGCTGCAATCATTAGTGGATCATGGTATAGTTGAGAAGATAACAGTTGTTCACCACAATGGCAGGACCTTTGGTATAACCCTCCTTGACACAACGCTTGCGCATCCTTTGACCACCGTGAAATGTCTATAAATTTCGTCGCCCTTTACTTTTCTTACTCGATTCCTCACCGAAGCCGTAGGCATCAAACAGACTGCCAAATAGCCCTACCTCAAACATGACCAATGGGTCAAAACATCAGCCGGCCTTACAGATACAACTCTGTAGACCCTGTCCAAGATAATAGCCATCTTATACCTAGCCATTACACATGGATGTGTAGAGAGTGCGGCCAGTGGAACAATAGACTGCCCATCAAAGAATGTAGTTTGTGTCGGCGTTGGCGTGGCTATGGTGCTGTGGCTGATGATACTTGGGACAGGAGCGCATGGAGGCTAATGATGAACGATCGTGATGGGAATGAACTCTGGGAGCTTCAGTGAAGGAATGTTTAGTTGCAGTATTTCCTAGTGAATGGAAAACCCGAAGCAGTTGTTGCAGTGATAGTAATTTAAGGCACCACAATGTCTATAAGTTCCGTCGCCTGTTACCCTTCCTTCTCCATTCCTCCCAACAATCGTACACAAGACACACAAAACACCAAGTCCAATCTATCTCGAATATCCACAATGGGTCAAAGCAGCAGCCGGGGCTGGAAATATAAATCTTTCGGCCCAATCGAAGACAACAGTCACATCGTACCAAGCAACTACACATGGAACTGCAGGGGGTGTCTTCTGCAGGGCAATAAAATGTGCAAAAGGAGATGCAAAGAATGTCGGCGTGGACGTAGCTGTGACACCATGGCTCAACACCTTTGGCAGATGGACAGATGGAGGTTGGCGATGAAGGATAGTAAGGGACATGAATATTGGGTACCTTATGATTAGGTGCAGCATTTCCTAGTAATTAGAGGACTTGAAAAGCAGTGATTCACAATGATAGTAGCATCTTTTCTGTTGAATCAATGTTGTCCACTCTTCGCGGTGTTTATATGAGAAGCCCAGTCGTCCCCTCTTGTGATCCAACCCAGAACAATCGTGAACTACCACCACAAACACAGACAATGGATCAAAGCCAGAGCCTACCACGCGACGCATGTACAACTGCATGGGGAGTCGAAGACAACCGACACGTCGTCCCTAGCTTTTACAAATGAGTTTGTGAGAAATGTGGTGAGTGGGAGAACAAGATGGAGAACATTGAATGCAGTCGCTGTCGGGTCAAGCGTGGGTACGGCACCAGACCTGAGGAATGTCTTCCTAGTCCTCCTGGTAGCATAATGTGGATGCTCAGGGACATTGATCACAATGGTAACGAAAACTGGGAGTGGTCCGTCATATGCGACTAGCTCAGCTGGAACAGCATTCGACTGTAATTGTTATATGTCACTGCCGTTGCAGCATGGCTAGATAGACGCTCTGTGTCCTCTTATAGGATCGGAACCGGCATTAAACAATACAAATACAAACAATCAAGAGTTATCAGAACTGATCTTTAGTTGCAGTGTTCGTTATAAAATAAATGTCATACCGAGCAGTCATTCATAGTTACTGAAGCATTCACTTCTGAGCATTAATGATGTACTCGCTGCAGTATCCATATAACTAGCCGTCTCACACTTCTCCTTTCTCCAATGTTCAACTTGACCAATCCTAGAAGTATCCCACCAACTCTAACGAACGGAAACAATGGGTCAAGTCCCAAGCAAAGGCTTCGAATACAACTCCAGACATCGCGTGCAAGACAACAGCCATTTGATCCCCCGGGATTATCAGTAGGCATGTGAGAGGTGCGGCTACTGGGAGAACATGATCAAGCAAAAGGCCTGCAAGGAATGTAATAATGGGCGTATGTACGGTACATGGGCTGATCGTGCTGGTCGGCTTGGCACTTGGAAGTTAAAGTTGAAGGATAAACGCGGGAACGAGTTTTGGGCGTTTAATGAATACACTTAGGAACAGTAATTTGCATGGATCGTGATGGGGACCTACAGCCTTGATGAGGGGGTGTTCAGATATATTATTCCGTAGAGAATAACTGCCTTAAGGAGCTACTGTCCACAGCAATAGTAGCAACTTATCACGAGTCCCCATCATTGGATCAATGCCATCCCCTTGCATAGCGTTCATATAAGCACCTATGTCACACCCCTTGCCACTCCAATACCCAGCACACTCTACACAACTACAATATCAACTCCAACAAAAAGCAACAACGGATGGATACTCAATCGAACATTTACACGAAATCAACTGGCGCTGTACAGACAACAGCCGTTCTGTCGGTCGCAGCTTTCAGTGGTCTTGTAAGAATTGTGACTGCAAGAACAAGATGGAGAACAACCGCTGTGGAGAATGCTTTATGAACCGTATTGAGGGAACCGTAGCTACATATCCTGATGGAAATGAAATTTGGACGTTGACCTATAAGGATGCTTGGGGACATGAACCCTGGGGTTGGAATTTGAAGAGGATATAGATAAGAGCAGTGGACAGGTGATTCCTTTACTCTCCATGGAGGGTTTGAGGAGGAGAACAGGGAACAAAGGGGAAGGTGATTCATTATTAGATAGCAGTCTATTTGTCGTGATCAACAGAAGCATTCAAGGTCTACTACGTCCCTGTTCTTGGTGAACCACCGACAGCCTGTGCCCTGACTATTCTATAAATATTCCACAGCCGCCCGGACCTGATACAGATCCAAGCATCTACCCACCACAGAGTGTATCACCTCTAGCATCAAATCTCAGCTGAGTCAAAATGGCCATTCAAGACCCTAAGGACCGTCCAGACCACACTCAGTGGCTCTGCACCAATATCGGATGCCACCGCGTCAACAACGTGAAGAGCAAATATTGCTCCAAATGTCGACGCAAGCGTTGCGTTAAGGCCAAGGCTATGAATTACAAGGGAGAGAGACTCGGAGAACTGACCAAGGTTGATGATGGTGTTGAGGTCTGGGAGTACAAGGATGAGGAGTTGAGTTCTACTCACATCTAGTGCAGCAGTGCTTTTGGTGTTGATGATGTTGACCTTGACGATGACGGTGGTAAATGACATATGTAAACTAGCACAATCCATTCAATCTTTTATGCCTTGCTTTGATGGTCGTATTTTCTTTTCTTCGCTGCGATACTAGACCAGGAATTTAGTCTTCTTCGAATAGACTGTTCGTTGTGATATTTGGTCTTTAATATCTCGTTCAAGAATTCACAGGTAATTGTACTCTAACACCAAAGCTGCCAGAATAGAGTGTCGTTAGTTCTGGTCTGGTGTAAAGTAACTAAATTGTTCTATCTCTGATGCTCTCAGTGGACAGTTCTTCTAATATCCTTGTGACACGGTAAAGATTAAGAAGTTGTGAGCAAGGAACACTCAACTGTTCTATAACCTTTGAGTGGCAAACTGAACACGTGCACTTGTTCGCTTAGACAAGTATTATACAACAAGCACAACACTTTTAGTCGCACGGACGAGGCTGAACAGAAGGCTTTGCTGTTCAATGGCTTTAATCTACATATACTGACTTTCCCTCCCACAATGATTCTCAATCACAGCAAACTGGTAAAACCCAACGAGTACTTTCACAACAATAACCACAACACACAATGGCCGTGATCACGATGGACAACGACAAATCCCCCAACAAGGTGCGCTCAGACCACACCCGCTGGGCCTGCAACCAACCAGTCAAGAATCCCAGCCTTCTCGACAAAGCCCGTGGCAAGAAATGCCAGCGAGTCAACAACATGCACGTTGACATCTGCAGTACCTGCTGCCGTAAGCGTGATACTGGAGCTCTTGCTCTGAATCGAGACCTTGAGAAGCTTGGAGAGCTTGTTACTCATACTGTTGAGGGTAAGGAGGTTTGGCGGTATGAGGTTGAGTATCCTGGGCCTGGGAAGTATCACTATTGGACTCTTGATGAGTGGTAAGCTCAGATACCGGGTGGTAGAGAGTATACAAGCGAGAAGCAGTGCACTGAAGGAATGCCAGGTCGGTAAGTGTGATTCAGAGGACAGCATAGTGAGCAACTGATAGGTTGCCATAGATATTGTGAGTAGAATGCACATTGATGCCATTGCAATTACCCCTACTGTGATTGATATCTGACTAGGAGTGTGCAGCGCTCGTCATGACAATGCTGGCCCTTAGTATGACTATTTAAGATTTATGAAGACCCAGTTCAAGGAGTACAGTTCAAATCAACACATCAACACCCAGTATAGAGCCCAGACGTATTCCAAAGCCAACCATTACCGTCAAGCATACTCCCTTCTTTTAACAATGGCTTCGTTGGCTTATATGTTCGAAACACTGTTGCTGTACTTGCTGACAGCACTGGGCCTGGGCACTATACTATTGCTATGCCTCAAGACTATTCTGTTTATAATGGATCCTTTCTTTCGACACCTGAAGATGGGCAACGTTAGCACATCTTGAAACGTCATCTAAATCAACTTAGACCACTGGCCGTATTGTCTGGCCTTTGAAGCACGACTGGAGGGAACTTGACACAAAGGGCGCTTGCGTGTTTGTTCTTGACTTGGACCAGCGAACGGGGAACAAGGGTATTTGATCCGTGGTAGACGGTGTTCATACAAAATAGCTGGGTTGTTTGCGCTTATAGCAATATTTAATCAGAACAAGCTTTTTGGGCATGATTCACCCCGTCATCAGCTGGGTTGTTCACTCTCACACCAGTATCTAATCAGAACAAACAATATGGACATGATTCACCCTGTTCCTAATTTCTTTGTCCCGGCTTCTACTTAACTGGCATACCTACCAGGTATCATATGTCCTCCCATCAAATAGATCAATACTCAACAGCCATACAAACAAACAACTCAAGACTCGAACTAAATCCACCATGAATGACAACCAGCCTATCCTTCGACCGGATTCTTGGCAATGCCAGGAATATGTCCCTGCTGGAGTATCACTTACCCGCTGCGAAACAAACAACGACTGGGCGTCTAGACGCTGCGCAAATTGTAAAAAGAAGCGTGGAGCAGGTGCACATGCCATGGCGAGAAATGGGTGCTTCAAGGTTGGGGAACTCGAAGGTGTAGATGCCGATGGGAAGGAAATCTGGGATTACACGACCAAGGCAAACGTTCGTCTTTGAGGATTTGAATATCAGGTAGACATTTTGCAGCTTGGACAATACTATTTTCCTTTTCCCACAATACATTCTCATACAAATTATTTCTCAGGTGACCCAGAATTTCCCGCAGTCGCCTCCCGCTCCTTATTCGCGCCCTTCGGCACCCTAGGGTTACGATGCTCCCTATGCTCAAGATGATCAGGCTCCCTCTTGGTATAAAGACCCGTCACATTGCTCGCCACGCGCGTATCCTTCGTCTCATATTCGATACCGGTTTCGGTATCTGGACCACCTGTTCCAAACGTGCCTTGTAGCTTTTGGCTGACTTTGCCGGTGGACGCACCGGGTGCTCCGATGACGCCGTTCGAGCCTGTTTTGCTGGGGTCGATGTCCTTTGATTTTGGGCCCAGTTTGTAGACGGCGAAGCCGAGGAGGGAGAGTCCGGCGGCGGCGGGGACCATGGCCTTCCACTTTTGTGCTTCAATTGATCTCGACATATTGTATGGTATGCTGTTATTTCTTTTTTGTTTGAAGGTGAGAAGCGATCGTGGGAAGTCAAGGTATTAAGAGAAGAGGTTATCTGTAGTGTATGGGTGATGTTGACTTCTGTAATCGGAATCGAATGTTGAGGTAAGTAAGTCAAAATAATGACATCAGAGTATGTTTAACTTAGTTCCCTACTTCCATGGTGCGGGAGCTTGTGGTTAATATGTAAATAGTCCAAGTCTATGACGGAATGACTTCTGCGATGATGACGGGATGGCGTTGTGGAGTTTTGCATTGAGCATCGACGCCAGATCTGCATTGTAAACAAATGGAATGTACAGTGGTAATTTAATTTCATAGCGAAAACAAGGTAAGACATTCGTAATTTTTCTATCACGTTACTCAATTGGTCGCGACACCAGGAGCGCGTTGTCGTGAATTGAGTTTCCTGACTTCATGACTGGGTGTCACGTGCTTGGTCACTCAACATATCGTGTCGACCAGTTATTCAATACCGCTTCATATGTCGAATAAATTCCTTCATCTCATTTTTTATAACTTGGAAATGGCATTATTGGGCAGGAGAAACTGTGAGTTGATGGCGGCAGGTGTTGTAGAAGCTTGATCGACTTACAAAGCGCAGATTGAGGATGAACCTTCGCAGAAGGAGAGCTAGAGTGACCGTTCTATTTACTAGACTAATGAATCAATGAGAATCTGCAAAACAGAGTGAAATCAAATGAACAGGTCAATCTAAAATCTATGCTAGAGCCACCAGAGAATGTCCAAGCAATCAGCAACACCGAGCATCCTACCTTAACCTCCAAACTATCGCAGAGTTACATGGCTCTTCCCGCACTTCCCACAAGCATCAAAACAATCAACCTCCTTCGGAACAGGCTTGATGTAATAGCTCCAAACATCTTCCCCGACTTCATTCTTCGAATGGAACTCTCCCAATGTCGCATCGTCATCCCTGGTGGCCCACGCATTATTCGCTTTTCCCTTACCACAACAGGTACAATTCTCTACCTCCCTGGGCTGTTTTGCCTCGCATGTCTTGCACTTCCAGTGAGTGTGGTCGTTGCGAGGTTGGCTGGTAACGATTCGTACTGTGGAAGGTGGCATGGTGAATCGTCGAAGAAGCTGTAGATGATGATAGATTGCTTATAGAATGATACCAAGGGGTTGGTTGCTATGTGAGGGCTTGCCTTGTATAGTACCAATCCAGATGTGGATGGGCTAAGGGAGGAGAGGAGTCCATGATTTTATATCCATGAGGAGAGGAGGTGGAAAACGGGCACTGTCACGGACGTCACGATAGTTCTTCATTCACAACAGACGAGCAAGGTCATGTGTTGACTATTCCTCCTAGTGTTCAATCATCTATTCAAGGTTATCAAAGATGAGTTTTCTGACCTCGTACCCTTGTACGTGCCAGACGTACGGGTCAGGTGTTCAGTCAGCAACAGCCTTGTCTATCTCCTCTCATCCCCCTCAAGTCTTTCCAATATTCAGAACATCCTCAGCCTCATACAAATAATCCCAAACCTCCTCTCCATTGTCGTGGTAGACACCCAGAAGGATACCCACCGTTTCTCCCGCGTCATTCAACGCCTCAGTACCAGCTTGGCGTGCGTTACTGCAGTAGAAGCATTTGTTTACAGACATGGAATTCTGAATGTTGCATGCTTGGAATGTGTAGCACGGACGATAGGCTTTGCAGCGCCAGCCTGTGTGCTCTCCCTGCTTTGTCTTTACAGATTTCTTGACGGACATTGTTGCGGTTGTTGGTTTGGATGATAATAGCTCTAGAGAAGGCAATGTATTTATATTATTTGTCGTGATGTGACTCACGATATATATAACCTTTGTTCAGTAACACAAGGTGTATATTCTGCACTTCTCAATGTGGTGTTCTCTCAAACACGACTTTGAAAATCTGCATCTTGAAATCCTTGCGATTGCTAGGTTTGAATATTATCTGTGAACCTGAACAAGTCCTTATTTCACCGCCTCAGCCTCGACCTCCATTGTGCCTCCCATGTTCCTACAGAAGATATCTAACCATCATAAATAATACCACACCTCCACTCCCCTGTCATTAGCTACTAAAACCCCCAGTGTGTTTCCTTCATCATCTTGAGCCTCCGACTGAGCTATACGCTCGTTTCCACAGCTGGTACATACTACTGTTGATATGGGGTGCTTAGTGTCGCATCTTTGGAGCGTTCCATAGTTTATGATCTTTTTACAGAGCCATTGCGTGTGCTCCGGCTTGAGTGTGGTGGCGATCGCGATGATAATGTCAGGCATTGCTGCTTTCCGTGGCGTTGGTTTATATGCGGTTTATACTTTGGAGTTTGGGTAGTATATTACAAGTTGTATCAGAATGTTTAGAGTCGTAGTAAGACATGTGGAATAGAGGCACCATTTGAGTGTTAGGTTCATGACTTTATATACCTAGCAAAAGTGAGCTGTCGGTGATTGCAAGCAGATTCGACATTGCATCCAATCACCGACAGCTCATTTACTGTGTACTAGTCTATACGTCTTTAGACTTCACTAGCCACTGTATGCACCAAGTACCTATTTATGCTATTCACGACTTTACTAGGGAAGTGCCCTTCTTGTGTCATCAACGACTCTACAAGTGAGGTATCTTGTGTTACTGATAGCTCTACAAAGGGCGTATCTTACTTATGCTATTAACGAACTTACAAGGGACGTATCTTCTACTCGCTACTCGGGGTCTACTAGTGATACATCTGGTGATAAGATGCCCGCAATGCGTACTTAATAAAACAACACTTTTGATCACACAAACAAGGGACGTATCTTATTTGTGCCGTTCATGACCTTACAGTTGATGTCAGTAAGACAAGGATCAGTTCAGCTGCTCTTCATTTATTTATCGGTATCTATCTCTACAGCCCACCTATCCACATATTTAGGGTCGTTTATTGAGTCCAATTGAGCAAAACAGTAGTAAAACCACCTTTCCTTCCCCTCCACTTCATCAAGGCCAAGACACTTTCCCAGAACGTCCTCGCTGTTATTGAGAGCAACACATCCTTCTCCACGTTGCTTGTTACAGTTGCTGCATTCGGGCACTTCCATTGGCATTACCGCCGGACATTTGAGTCCAGTTGGCACCTCCCTGTGGCACTTCCATTTGGAGTGATCTGGGTGACGTTCAATTCTCTCTTCTTGACCTGCTTCGTTATCTGGTTCGGGCATGATGATGATCCTAACGATATAGATCTAAGTGCGTGGAGATTTTCTTTCTTATAGTATATGGGTATGATGTTTGTGGTATGTTTAATGTTAGAAAGGAAACGAGACTGGATAGCGAGTGTCTTATAGACAATGTTTACCTTGCGCAACATATAATCACGAAACAGAACCGTTCTTTGTCTGCCAACATCTGCATTCACTGCCTGCCTATTCCTACGTTTATACTCGGGCTATTTATCAGTCCCATTGAAAAAAACTAATAAAGCCACATTTCTTCACCTACTCTCGCATCCTCTCCGTCAGTCAAAGTCAATAGCATCATCTCCACGCTCCAAACCACAGTCGTGGCATTCGTTCACTTCTATCGGCATTATCGCCAGACAGGGGATTCCGTATACTACCCTATTGCATTGCCATTTGGTTGGGCTAGGGGGAAGTTGAACTTTCGTTTCGCGAACTTCTTTAGACATGATGATGATGATCTTAAACGATGTATGTAGATATTCTTCGTTTGGTGTTGTGGCGTTTGTGGTATGCTTAGTGTCAACAAGGAAGAGCAAATGGATGGTAAGTCTTTTATAGACGATGTTCACGTGTAAAATCATAACCAAAGGATACTACTCGGCTCATGTAAGGCTAAGGATACTACTCACAGTCATTTCCCGGTGCACTATCCAGAGAGTAAGATAAATTGATCGTTTAGCGAACATCGATGCTCTGTTAACAAAGCAGTTGGTAACCTGGCAACTGACAGGATTGAGTCTATCTACCATCTGCTGCCCTTTTTGTTCACTAAAATCGGATGCGCCGAGGAACACACTGGTCCGTCGCTATCGATGCCCAGCTCTCAGCATCTAGTTATTACCATTAGACGTAACCAAATAAAGCCACACGTCCTTTCCATTCTCCATATCAATCCAAGACCCTAGAATTTCACCTGATTCAGTAACAGCATTACAGGTTCTACCTCGCGACCTGCCACACGTAGAGCATACAGCCTCTGCCAATTTCATTCTTCCTTGGCATCTCGATCCGTCTGAGAGTACCCTCCCGCAAGTCCAGTCGGTATGATCATCTCGGGGTTGGGTTGTGCGTTTAGGCTTTGTTTCGGACATTGTCAAGGTTCTGTATATTTAGAGATACTGGTTTGTTGTTGTAGGATGGAATCTGATGTGTTCGTTATGGTTTGCAATTTCATGGAGTTGGTCCATATCTTATAGACCAGATTGGCTTCAATCACGGGGCAAACATCGTGAAACAGACATGAAATTGGAAAGCATAATCAGAGACTTGAGAATGATAGTGATGGCCCGCTTTGGCATGGCAAACATTCACTCCACAGAACACAACAGTCAGATGGTGAATGTTTTTGATTGAACTGCTGGGTGACTGAGGAGGGAACAAACTTGATTGTCTGCTTTTAATCACGGGCAGAAAAGCATTGACATAAGTATCACAATTGTACTGTTTGGTAATCTAGAACATCAACTGACTATACCTGGCTTGAAGTTATCCCAGCTTCGTACGGGTATAGAGTTCTCCTCAACCTGCTCTAACGATTCTTCTCTGTTCCAACGCGAGCGACTGTAGATGCGTGGTTACAATGGTTATAGTAGAAGATAAATAAACCGGAAGTAAACAAGCAAACATTTTGTGCGTTAATGGAAACCTTATATTACAAGATGGCAAGAGGGAGGTCTTATGCAACCATGATGCCTCAAAAGCGCAACTTTACTGAGTGAAACCTGAACGGTAGGTAACTTGAATGTGATGTTTGACAATCTAGAATACCGGCTGACTATTCCTAGCTTGAAACTGCAATCAAGAGCTAGATTGAAGGAGCGTAGTACAGAGTCTCCTGTCCTCAGTATCTGACTTCATTCCTATTAACTTGCACTAGTCGTGGCAGTGCTCTCACTCCTACTATGAAAGTCAATGGGAAAAGTCTGCAACTCAGGGTCAGGACTACCATAAACCCTCTCCCATCTCTCCTTAAGACCCTCGGGAGTTTCCCAAGCATTCTCTGGATCCCTCAACCAGAACCTCAGCAAATGTCGTCTGTGCCTCGTTAGCTCCATCCCTTCTTCACAGAGTCAATCTTCAAGGAACTTACTGCTTCTCTTCACTGTCCCTAAACCCATCCCTCGCATGGAAAATAGCAAGATTGTTCACATACTGCATATCTCCCTTCTGAAAATCCGTGCTAACACTAAACTTCTCACCCAAAAAGTGTAAGGTATCTAGTGCTTCGGCTTGCGCTTCGGATATAGGCGGTAGATCACTACTGCGAGGGAGGTCGCCGAAACCCACGTAGTAACGACGGGCGTACTGGAGCAGGATTCTTTCAGGGTTGGTTTGGTGGTAGATTAATGGGCGGCTGGAGACCTTTTCTGTGTTGTTGACAGTCTTCGTGAAGCTAGATGGGTTAGTATGAAGGTCTAGGAGGATGGGTAGGATTCGAGTTGGCTTACAGCTCTGATACCCAGTCTTGGCTCAGGGTGTGAATGAGATCTGGTCGTGTAGCTGCGATGTGATTGTATACACGCCACGTACTGGCCAAACGACTAGCTCCTCCTTCAGCCGCCGTATCAAGAGCAAACAGAGAAACAATATCGCCCGAGTCAGTATGGAAGACCTGTTTATCAGTCGTGTAGGCCGGACTTCCAATCTTAATCTTGCCAGCAGATACATTCTTGATATGGCCCATGACTACATCGGCGCGCTTGCCTTCAAAGTATGCATCTTGGCGACCGCGGATAGACCCGATGTGGGAGGATACGCCGGCGTATATAATGATATTTTCTTCGCGGGTGTAGCGATCGGGGTTTAGGCCGCGAAGAACGAAGAAGCCGTGGCCGAAGTGTAGTTCGTGGGAGAGACGGCGGAGTTCGGCGTGGACGGTTGGGAGAGGGAAGGTTTCTTGTGAGATATAACCCTTTGCAAGATTGAGAGCTATACTGTTAGCACAAGAAGTACAAGACCTAATAATGAGAAGGAAACGTACATTTGAAGTGTGTAAGAGCCTTGTCAATCTCATCAAGCTGATCATTTGAGAAAGTGCACGTCCAGTTATATTTCTCAGCAATGCTATCTCCATCCCAGACCAAGTCCCCCTTCAGTTCTTTGGGAAAGCCTTCTGGAAGTTCTTTGGTAAGATTCTCGGTCTGAGTACGGCGAACTACACGAGCTTGGTACTTGTCCCAGTCTGGGTGGTACGCAATGTCCGGCTGTCCAGGCGGCGGCTGAGCAGCTGGTGTCGTGCCAAAGGTTAGTCCTGAGGCAGGAGGGTTGATAGTTACAGTGGCCATGGTTTAGAATTGATTTATGAAGTTCTTATCGTCGCAAGTTATGCTTATCGTTGAAGATAATAGTGGTATAGTCGTGCCCCTGCTCCTCTATATAATATGGACGATTTGGAGAATCTCACTATTACGCCATCCAGGATTTGTTAACGCAATACTGACCCCTCAGACGAAAGTAGTATTGAAAAGCATAGGATTAGATAAGAATAGACGCCAAGGTGAATGATGAAATTTAAGTGACTGCGATGCAACTTGGCCCTGTATCACGACAACGCTAGGTTGTAAGCACGCCATCCACCCGACGAATGAACGCGGCCCGATTAAACAACCTACAACAACCCAAGAAATAAATGGATGAAGCTATTAGGAAGGTAGTATTAGTCCAAGATGCTAGGTTAATTGAATACTAAGTAGTATTGTAGGGTGATGGCGCGACCTTGGCATCAATCACGTACTGCACCCACTCATCACCTAAACAGAATGTCAATCGAACTATGGTGTGCTTAATGGCCCCTAATACACCAAATTGTGCATATTCCAAGCACTCAATTAAGAATCTGACTCTTGGCGAAGGATACGACTTTACGATAAAAGGATACGACTATACGATAAAAGGTCCTCGGCTGTTCTCAAGTTCCATTCACCCACCACCTCCTGCTCCTCAACCATGGGCAAACCCTCTCAACAAGAGTCCTCAGGCGAGGCTTCAGAGTCGTCTTCTATCATCCACGACAACAACCTCACCTACGTTCGCCAAACAGCAGGCAATGGAACATCAGGCTACCAAGAAGCCGTCGGCGCACCTGTCGAAACGACCTCTCCGCTGGGATACCACGTTAACTGGTTGACTATCATCTTCCTCAACCTGAACCACATGGTCGGCACAGGAATCTTCTCTACACCAGCTACGATCCTTCGTCTCACGGGCTCTGTTGGTCTGGCGCTTGTATACTGGGTCATTGGCTTCATACTTGCAGTCGCTGGTCTGGCGGTTCATATGGAGTTTACCAGCTACTTTCCTAATCGCAGTGGTTCAGAAGTCGTGTGGCTGGAACAGGGCTTTCCCAGACCGAAGCATTTCTTCCCTGTTGCTTTCGCGGTGCAGAGTGTGCTGCTTTCGTTCAGTAGCAGTAATGCTATCGTTCTGTCGAATTATCTCTGGCGCATCGTCGGACGGGCGCCGGATCCTTGGGAGTTGAAGGGTGTGGCTATCGCGGCTTACACACTGGCTGTCATCGTTGTCATCGCACACAACCGGTACTCTCTCTACGCCATCAACGTCTTTGGAGCGCTCAAACTGCTTTTGCTGGTCTTCATCGCCATCTCAGGTCTTGTCATTCTTGGAGGCAACATTAAGAGTATTCCAGACCCGAACCTCAACTATCGCAATGGCTTTGAAGGGACTACCTCGAGCGGATATAATCTGTCACAAGCGATGGTGAACATCAGTTTCGCATTTTCGGGCTGGCAGAATGCGTTCAGCATGGCAAACGAGATCAAGAATCCCATTCCTACTCTCAAACGCAACGCCAGCGCCTCTCTTCTCATCGTCTTCGTTCTCTACTTTATGTGCAACATAGCCTACTTCGCCGCCGTACCAAAAGACACATTCCTCGAATCAAGCGAACTCGCAGCAGCAGTCTTTTTCCGAACAGCCTTTGGATCAAAAGCCGAATCCGCTCTCAACTTTTGTGTTCTGCTCAGTTCATTCGGCAACCTCCTCGCTGTACTCGTCGGCCAATCTCGTCAGATCCGTGAGATTGCGCGGCAGGGTGTTCTTCCCTGGACCGAGTTCTGGGTATCGACTAAACCCTTCGGTACACCTATTGGGCCGTATCTTTTGAAGTGGGCGTTTACCTTTTTGATGATCGTTGCGCCTCCTGCGGGTGATGCGTTCCAATTTGTTGTTTCACTGAAATCGTACCCCGATGCTATGTTCTATTTTGCAATGGTTATCGGTCTCCTACTCATTCGTCGTAGAAGAGCTAGATCTGGTACACCTCCGTCTGACTTCCGAGCGTGGTATGCTCTTGTTATTCTATACCTTCTAGCCCAGGCCTACCTCCTTATCATGCCTTGGATTCCTCCCGTGGGTGGTATCTACGGTGGAACAGTTAGCTTGTAAGTACTCCCTCTCTCCAGACTTTCCAGATACTAACATGTCGCAGCCTTTGGTGTACTTACATGATTGTCGGAATTGCCATCATGGGTGTTTGCGGTCTCTACTATTACCTCTGGATGAAGCTTATTCCACGATTGAGGGGTTATAGTATTCGGTCTCAGGTCATTTCGGTTGATGATAATGGTGCCAATACGCATCGCCTACTGCGGGTGCCGAATAAGGATCTTGCGGAATGGGATGCTACTCATGATGAACTTGGTCGTGACTTGCCGCCTCAACAGATAGTCCACAGAAACACGGGGGGCTCGGAGAAGTAAATTTTCGGGTTGATGCACGTATATCTACATAGCTAAATGCGAGTACATTGGTTGGGGAATTTGTCATCAATGGACAAAAAGTAGCCTTGACGTGGTGATGCCGTGACTTGACAATACATTCTCTACCGCATGGTGCGAAGAGAAACCTTCCTCTATTACGAAAGCTTCTCAGAGACCTCACATACTCATCACTACTAACCTCATCTCCAATTAGACGCATTTCTTATTCCCAACGACTGCCGAATTAATCCTCCAACGTTGTATCAACCTGTGCCGTTCCCAGCAGCCTGGGTTTGACTCTAAACGTGACAGATCAAGCATGGAGGTAGTTTGCGAGACACTCCGCACCAAACTTACCCACAAATTATCCATGGATAGTTTAAGAAAATAAACAAGTGTCACAATTGCAGGCAGAGTACTGGTCTAGAAAGAAGAAAGTATTCCCCGCAGGTGATGACAGTTGTTAGCGGGGTGGGGGATTAAGGTAGTGGGGTTCGTCCACTGAAGATCCAACCGTGCGCTAATTCCACTGTAACTGTCCTTTGACGATGTCCTCACCTTCGGGTCTTCATCTCACGAACACCCTTCTATTCGCGCTTCAAACAACATCAGTCGCTTAAACACTCCTTCAGGCCTGGTCTCTACCCAATTGTATTCATGTTCAACGTCACCGTATCAGAGTCTTGTCACCTCCACCCCCATCCTCCAGCTCTCATGCCCCACCCCCACAGTCATAAGTGCGGAGAGAACACCATGATGAAAGACATCCATTCACGATGCAAAGAGAGCAAGACCCTTTACTCGGTACATCGGTATACTTCGGACCGAGATGACACGCCAAGAAAAGAATATCGGTAAAAGATGTGAAATCCCCGGTCCCTTGAAAGCTAAATAACCTCATGCCCCTCTCTCATCTTTCAATCTCAAGCACGACACCTTCACAACCATAGTCTACTGTCTCACGACACCACAACCGCCCACCATGCCTACCCACGTCCACTCCATCGCGTCAAAAGACATCCACTCCCAAATCCAACACCTAATCCACGAACTAGTCAACATCAAAGACACAACCGGCGAATTCCTAATGACAATTCCCTCCGGCGAAATCATCGACACAAAAGGCTGGAACGACTGGGAATGGACCCACGGCGTTGGTCTCTATGGAATATGGAAGTACTACGAAATGACCGGCGATGAACAATGGCTCAAGATTATCGAGGATTGGTTCCAAGCGCGCTTCGCAGAGGGTCACAAGGGAAAGAATATTAATACCATGGCTGTGTTCCTCACGCTGGCCTACGTGTACGAGAAGACTGGTAACCCTACTTATTTGCCTTGGTTGGATGCTTGGGCTGAGTGGGCTATGCATGAACTTCCCAGAACGAAATATGGTGGTTTTCAACATATTACGTACCTGGAAGTAAACGAGCAGCAGCTTTGGGATGATACACTCATGATGACGGTTATGCCGCTTGCAAAGATCGGTTTGGTGCTCGACAGACCAGAGTACGTCGCCGAGGCAAAGAAGCAGTTTTTGCTACACATCCAGTATCTCTTCGATACCAAGACTGGATTGTTCTTCCACGGCTGGACATTCAAGGAGGGCGGTCACAATTTCGCTGATGCGCGCTGGGCAAGAGGAAACAGCTGGGTCACCATCGTCATCCCCGAATTCCTCGAACTTATCGGCCTTACCTCCTCCGACCCCATCGGCTCGCATCTCATCTCAACCCTCGACGCACAAGTTGCCGCCCTCTCCAAGACGCAATGCGAGAACGGTCTCTGGCGCACTCTTCTCGACGTCCCCGAAGAAGAAGGTTCTTACGTAGAAGCCAGCGCAACAGCAGGTTTCGCATACGGAATTCTCAAGGCTGAGCGAAAGAGATATATCGGAAAGGAGTACTCTGATGTAGCAGTCAAAGCAATCAAGGCTGTGATTGAGAACATTAGCCCTGAGGGAGAACTGTTGAATACTTCGTTTGGAACGGGGATGGGTAGTGATTTGCAGCATTATAAGGATATTCCCAGGACGAGTATGCCTTATGGACAGGCTATGGCTATGATGGCTTTGGTCGAGTTTTTGAGAGCGTACAATTAGACCATTCAATAGAGTCAATTCAATTCTAAGTACCAGCCTTGAATGTTCCAGTCAACTTCAAATCCCTCGAACTATCACCCACAGCAATAACAAACTCCCCATCCTCAACCCTCCAATTCTGCTCTTCAACATCCCAATAACTCAAATCCCTTCTCGTAAGCTCAAACTTGACTTTCTTGCTCTCTCCCTTCTTGAGAGAAACTTTCTCGAATCCACGTAGTACCCGCACAGGATGATCGACCTTGGACTCAGGGTAGGACAAATACAGCTGAGGTACAGCTTTGCCCTTCACGGAACCGGTGTTGGTTACCACGACAGAGACTGTGACGACTGTCTTCCATAGATCGGGGTTGCCGCCTTCTTCACCTCCTGCTGCCGAAGGTGTTTGGGGCGTGTCGTAGCCTTCTGGGTAGGGATAGTCGCCTTGCTTAATATCGTCCGCCGAGTCAATGTAAGGATAAATCCACTTCTTCAACCGTCGAATGTTCTTAGGCCAAAGACCTTCCTTGACATCAGGAATCTTATCATCCAACTTCGGTGGTTTCGCGCCTGAAGTACGCTCGCTTGGAAGTTGCGACACTCCCTCCTTAACATCAATCTTCAAATCCTTATACTCAAAAGTAGTATACGACAATCCAAACCCAAACTCATACCGTACATCAACACCATTCTTGTCGAAATGGCGATAATCGATATACAAACCCTCATTAAAGTCCTGCTGCGGAATAACCCCATTAGGTATATACAGCACCTGTCCACCAGGGCCATAATCAGCAAGAGCCTTACCAATGGTATACGGCAGCTTTCCACTTGGACTCTCATCGCCGAAAAGGATACTAGCGATCGCATTGCCGCTTTCTTGACCTGGAAGATTTGCCATGAGAACCGCTTTGATGCGAGGGTGATTAATCCAGCTCTCTACAACAACAGGTCCAACAGCGTGAATAACCACGATCGTCGGGCCGCCGCAATGGTTGGCGACTCCTGTAATGAGTGCGTCGCCTCCTTTTTGGAGGGAAAGATCGTTGCGGTCGCCGCGGACGCTGTTCCATGAGAGGTAGCCTTCTCCTGCGTTGGAGTTGGCGAAGACTAGACATATATCCTGTTGGGTGATCTTCTTGGCGTTTTCGATCTTGTTGGAGAGGAACTCGCTGACGTCGACTTTGTCGTTCTTGAGCTCCTTTCGTAGAGCTTCGATCGGAGCGACGAGGTAGGGAAAGTCAGCTGCACCGCTGCCCCAGCCTGAGCCCAGTGTGCCGTCATTGCAGCCTTGGTCGGGACAGTAATTGGGGCCATGTCCAGGACCTGCATCTTCACCAAAGATACCAATCTTGATCTTCCTATCTTTCTTAGACTCGGAATTGGCCAGTTTTCCTTCCCGACTCAAGGGAAGAACACCCTCGTTCTTGAGCAGAACAGTGCCCTCAATAGCAATCTGTCTCGCCAACTCAGCGTGATCTTCTTGTACATTAACGTACTGATTCACAACTTGCTTCTCCTGCGGCGAAGGACTCCCCGGTGCAAGAACATCCTTCTCGTCATAAGTCCACGACGAAAAGTTGGGTCCCTTATTCTCATCCTTGTCCTGTCCCAATTGATAGAACGACGCGACGATTCTCAGCGCCATATCATTCAGTCGATCAACAGGCAAAGACCCGTTCAGAACAGCTTGTGTCAAACGCGGTCCCCAAAGAGATTCGCCGTCTGCCCATTTGAGTCCATCGCCTGGCATACTCATATCCAATCCTGCAAGAGCACTCGCAACACCAGACCGTTGCGCCAACCAATCCGACATGACAAATCCCTGAAATCCCATCTCATCTTTAAGAATCCCATTCAAAAGCTTCGAATTCTGACATGCGTATGAGTTGTTGACCATGTTATACGAGCACATCACGCTCGCAACACCAGCCTTGACCGCATTCTGAAACGGCCATCCATAAATCTCATGTAGCGTTCGGTCATCAATGTTGGAAGAAATAGCATTAGGAAGACCCCATTCCCACGCTTGTCGGAAATGCTCTTGTTCATTGCCGATGAAATGCTTGATCGTCGCCATGACACCAGCATCTTGTATCCCACGAATCGTCTCAGCACCTGCGATGCCCTGCAGGTAAGGATCAGGACCAAAACCCTCCCAATTGCGCCCGCCGGCAGGTGCTCTTCCAAGAGGGCCGATCGCTGGGCCGAGGATGACATTGACGCCCTTGCCTTTGGCTTCTTTCCCATGTGCATGGCCACGCTCATACATGAGTTTTCTGTTAAACGTAGCGCCCACAGTAATCCCGGCAGGCCAAGCGGTCGCATTATCCGCGAAACGAATTCCAAGCGGTCCATCCTGCAGCGCCAAAGCTGGGAATCCGACATTCGTCGCAGCGCCTGTTGTACCGACTGCCAAACCCATACTCCAGCCTGTTCCAGTGGTGATGTTGACTTTTTCCGCAAGAGTCATCTTGCCGACTAACCTGGCGGCCAATTCGTAGCTCTTCTCCCAATTTTTAGACGTGCCGCCTTTGGGACTGGGATACCATGGCGGTGATTGACCATCGACGGGCGGTGTTTTGATCTTGTTCCATGCGAACGCTCCAATTGCTGAGATGAGAATCCAAATTACTATGGCGGTTCCGACGATGGTCAAACAACATTTCTTTGTGCGCCATCGTCGAAAGAGTCCAGCTGGCCGAATCCGAGATTGACCGGTAGTAACATTCTTGGGGAGGTAATCAGTCGCGTCAATATCCGATTCAGCATCGCTGCCGTCAATAGATGAGCGATCTGCTCCGTTGAGGAGGTTTTCCCTGCTGGGATCCATGATGTCAATGACCTCAGATGTGGTGATACATGAGGTAGTTGATGAAGAGAGAAATATTTAGGCCGGTGTGGGATGAGTTGAGTTGTGCAGACGCCGATGTTAGATAATCGTACTGCAGCCAAGAAAGAGGAAAGAGGTGTCAGGCGGGATATCGGATCAGCATTCCTGGCTGCATATCCTGGACGTTTTGGGTGACTGTTAGTGAGGCGTCAATTACGTACCCTAGATCATCTGTCTTCAGAGTAGATACAGAGTGTTTGACAGTTAATGGGCCAAGTCAATCTAGTAATGTGATAGCTTTTAAATGCTTAAAGAAAATGGATAATACCAACATTTTATTACTTCTGAAGGAGAGGTGTCAAAAGTATGAATAATGACAAAAAGTAGGTTGTTAGATCGGTGGGTAAATTCGAACCCACGACCTACAAATTTTCTCGAGGTATAAGCGATGGCTCCCGTTAAGGAGTAAATCGTGGTACAAAGATTTAAGTGTTTAGCTACTTCGCTGAAGACCATGCATGTTATTTCAGTATTTAAGGACACCTTTAAAGGTAATATTAGGTTTCAATGAAGCCTGATGATAGGTGGCATGCTGTCTGAATTCAAGAGTTGACTTGATGAACCCCCACCCTACACTTTAAACATCCCGACGGGCTATACCCCGGCTAAACCCACCCATCTCGAATTTGGCTCTCGACAATCGCAACACCATCCCGCCAGCTTCATCATCGACAACCCCCCGCCAAACGCCTTCAAGATGTCGATGTTCCGCGCCAAGAAGCTCGATTTGGGCTGTTTCGTCAACGTCCGCACCCTGCGCGACCACACCAAGCGCAAGGTCTTTGAGGCCCACGAGACAGAGCGGTACGCAAAACTCTTTCCGATCGAAGCCGACAATTGAACAACGAGCGAGCGTCAAACGCCAACGAATTGAACTCGATAATGAGGGAAGAAAAGTCGCTGATATTGAGTCAATAGACAAGCCCTCCGCTACATGATCCGAAACACAACCCTCCCACCCCGAGTCCGCGCCGAAGCCCAACTCCAATTGACCCAGATGCACTGCTACACTCGCCCTACGCAGATTCGAAACAGATGTATTATGGGAGGGCAGGGACGTGGTATTTTGAGCGATTTTAAGATGTCACGAGTAAGGCCCCGGAAACGCTTCAAACCCCCGAGAACACACAGGAGCGTATGGGAGAATGGGCTGGACTAACGATGCGCAGTACAACTTCCGAATGGAGGCTATGGCCGGAAACTTGCCTGGTGTCAAGAGAGCTAGTTGGTAAAAGAGCTTGGAAGGGGAGATTTGTACGACTACGGGAAGCGAGGTTCTCGAGATATAGACATGAATGAACTGTATAATACAATGGAAAACTCATTGGAACGCTAGTTTTGTGGTGCAATGCAATGGGACTACAGGGATGCCTTGCGGAGTTATTACATGGACAGTCCAGTTGGTCGTTGCATGATGTCTGATTTACAGAACGAGCTGGACTGCCATGGCGAAGCACAACTCTTAGCGGCAGGGTTTACTCAATGCTCAATTCCTAGACTGTCGTGACTTGCGCTCAGATTTCTATTAAAGCCCCAAGTGTTAGAATTCCAGCCTGGGAACTAAATGTCGTTTATCCGTACTCTAATTGCAGCTTGGATGGATCTTGAGCGCCAAGGTGACAGAAACCTTGAAATAATTTAGTCACCATGCGTAGCCGATAAGCGATAGCGATAAGCGCGATAAGACTTTTCTGGGCTGAATTTCAGCCAGGCTACCTCCCATCGCCACCCCACCGTCAACTTCTCTCCAACAACACCAAACAACACATCAAAATGGGTGGCGGCGATCTCAACTTGAAGAAATCCTTCCATCCCTCATTGCAGCGCAACCAGCGCGCAGTCTGGGAAGAAGAACAAAAAGCCCTCGCCGAGCGCAAAAAGACCCAACAACGCATCAACGAACTCCGCGAAGAGCGCGCCCAAGAAGAAGTCCAGCGCCAACTCGAAGCCGCAGGCGGCAGAAAGCGCGTCGATCGCGTGGAATGGATGTATCAGGGCCCCAACGATGGCCAGACCGGCACCGCTGAAGAAACAGAGGCTTACCTACTCGGAAAGCGCCGCATTGATACCCTGATTAAAGGCACGGAACATAAGAAGCTCGAGAAGGATGCTGGTGCGGAGAGTTTTATGGCGTTGCAGAATGCGAATACTGCGAGGGATACTGCTGCCAAGATTCGAGATGATCCGCTCGTGGCGATTATGCGACAGCAACAAGCTATGATGAACGACCCTGCGAAGCGACGCCAGATTCTTTCGTCAGCGGGTATCGAGGAGAAGCAGGAGAAGCCGCGGAAGAAGGAGGATAGACACAGGAGGAGACATCGTCATCGAAGTGCGGATGGGGAGGATAGACATCACAGAAGAAGACGGTCTTATTCACGTTCGCGAAGTCCGCGACGCCGCGAAGATTCGAGAGAGGATCGGCATAGACGACGAAGGGACGATAGTAGGGAGAGACATTCACGACGACGACGCGATTCGGATGAGGGAGATAGGCGCGAGAGACGCTCTGGTAGCAGGGACGGGCGTGAGAGACGTTCCGACAGCAGAGACAAGCGCGAGGATCGAAATGGAGACAAGCACGATGGCGACAGACCAAATGGAGATTCTCGCGACAGACAAAACGGAGACTCCCGCGAAAGACGCAACGGCGACAACCGCAACGGAGACCGCTATGATAACAGGCGAAACGGGGATTATCGCGACAAGGGAGACGTTCGCGATCATCGAGACCGTCGAGACTACAGAAGAAGCTACCCCTCCAACCGCCCACGCAACAACCCAGAAGACGACAAAGCAAAAGAAGAAGAGCGCCAGCGCAAACTAGCAGCCATGCAATCCGCCGCCACAGAACTCGACACCGACCGTCAAAAGCGTCTGGCCGAGCTTGACGAGCGCGAACAAGCAGCCAGAGAAGCAGACGACAAGGCTAGAGAACGCGGAGGTGATCGTGGATTTGTTAATAAGTTGCATCAACAGGCTGGACATAAGGGATTGGCGGAGCGTATGGGTGGAGCGCGTAGGGGATTCCAGAAGGATGATGATTAGAAGGCATGATAAGCGGGTATAGTGTTTTGGGACAATTGCATTGTTGAGGCTGGATAAGGAGCCTGCAGATGGACATAATGTGACTTGATTGTTTCGTCTTATGCTTTGACGAGGCCATGTTGGCTTGTGCGACTTGCAAAATTGGGATTGTCAGTGCATTGCGTGGAATAGATGGACCGATAGTTATTGTACACGCACGCAGCTGAGTTACCAGGAAATAATACGATAACACATGCGATCTCATCCAATAGCTACTCTGAGTATCGAACAGCCTGGCATCTTGGTATTCAATAGTCATTCTTTATCGCGTGATTCTTCCCCTCACGGATATAACATCCCCTCAACCTAAACAACGCCATAGCTACCTTAAACAGCTACCGAACAAAGTCGGCTGCCAAAATCTACGTAGAGTCGATATCATCCAACTTGGATCTATTGAATCTTAATCGTCGGCCAATTAAGACCCGCACTTTACAGTAGGCACTTTAAAGATTAAGGCAATTTGGCACCTTCCAGTGGAACCAATTAGCTGTCGTCGGCGGAATGAACGCCTGTAGAAAAGGGGACATTGTTTTAATAGGGACAGAAAAGATGTGGGATTAATTGGCTGTGGTTATTTATGGCTGTCCCCCGAAGCAAGCGCTGTAGACTCCACTGTGGTTCCCTTTCCTTTTGCCCCCCGGGCTGTCTGTTCCTCACTCTCCCTCTGACTTCATCTCTCTCGTCCACTTCTTTTTTTCCTTCATTTCATTTCCCTTATCCCTGCCAACTTGGTCCTTTTTTTCCTTTTTAACTCACGCCTCACTTCTCGCCTTGACGATTGCGAAAAAAAAGGAACACCGAAAAACCTTTGCGAAAAAAAGCTTCGAGAATTTAAGAAGCTTAACTTGGCAAGAACGAACGAGACCCGACGTCGACTCCGCCACGATTTTGAACCCCCTCTCGATCTGCGCGCGCGCCACCCCGAACCTCGATAGCTTGCTTTGCTCACGGAACCGAGATTCACCTTATTTCTTCTGGCGCCCAACTTCCATTTCGCCCGCGCAAAACTAGTTCTTTTCTTCTTCCTCAATTAAATCGACTACCGAACGACACAATGCCTGCTCTTTGCGGAGGATCCAAAACCGTTCAGCGAAAGCTGGTTCTGCTGTGCGTTCAATTGGAATCTTGGGACCGGAATTCGCGCTGATTGATCTTTAGGGGTGATGGTGCTTGCGGAAAGACTTCGTTGCTGAATGTCTTTACGAGAGGGTATGTTTTTGACGAGAGGAGAGGAGATGGATTGAGACTCATACGATTGCAGTTATTTCCCAACGGTCTACGAACCTACCGTTTTCGAGAATTACGTTCATGGTACGATACTCGCTCGGGACATGCGACTACGAAATCTAACCTTTTCGCGCAGATATTTTTGTCGATAATGTCCATATCGAACTCTCCCTCTGGGACACAGCCGGTCAAGAGGAATTCGACAGATTACGATCCCTCTCCTACGGTAAACCTCCCTCGCGCCATCCCTACTCTTGACTGTCTCCCTAACAATGTTTCCCAGACGACACAGATCTCATCATGCTCTGCTACTCAGTCGACAGCAAAGACTCGCTCGAAAACGTTGAATCCAAGTGGGTAGGCGAAATCGCCGACAACTGCCCTGGCACCAAACTCGTCCTCGTAGCACTAAAGTGCGATCTCCGCGAACAAGGCGAAGACGACGAAAACGCCGCCCCGGAGGCTGCTCCCCGCGAGAAGAAGCCCATGATCACCTACGACCAGGGTCTCGAGGTGGCGCGTCGCATAGGTGCGCTGCGATACCTCGAGTGCTCCGCCATGAAGAACAGGGGCGTCAACGAGGCGTTTACCGAGGCTGCGCGCGTGGCTCTCAGCGTGAAGAAGGATCGCGAGGAGAGCAAGTGCGTCATCATGTAATGACACGCATTTTTTTTACGATACGATACGAGCGTTTTAATCGAAAATACGAGGTCCCGACTACGAGCCTCGTCTTATTACTTACTACTATCCCTGCTCCTGGGCTTTTTTCAACTGTATATATCGTGCGGCATATATGCACATAGGGACTCTCGGTGTTTTTTTACGTGTTATTTGGGGAGGGGGGAGTAGACTGCTGGGAAATCATCATCGACGAAAACAGTTTTTTCTTTGTCGACTGTTCCTTTTTGTTCATCGCCTTAGGTGGTGTTTAAAGTTATATAGCGCATTCTTAATGACAAGACAATTCAATCACTGGGCTGAGAGTTGAATCGCTGGACTGAGATACTGTAATGGTGATGATGCTTGTGCCGAGACTTGTCTTGAGGGGTCAGCACAGCCACTGTCTATTACGAGAAGATGCATCACCGGGAATTAGACTATGGCCGATTAATGGGCAGATCAAGTATCCACTGCGATCTTAGTCCAACTCTCTTTCAAAGGGTTTGTGGAGATAAAACCGTCAAACCGCTCAACGTCGTCAATCCCATTCCTGTCAATCTTGGCATCAACCCTTCCCTCTTCTTTTTTCAGTGATGATATTCGCAATGATCTCACCCACACCAATAATATTAACCCTCCTACATCATTGAAACAAACCGCCACTTTTGCGTCACAGTTCACTGCACTCTCACCATACCTGTGTCATCTTTGTGATCTGATTGGTCGAGTTAAGAGTTGGACCCTTGTTACAGACCAGGGATTAATTGACGTCACGGAATATTATACTGAATGGAGTCAAAAAGCAGGTTTGTATTGTTGATGATCATATACAAGAATAGTTGTCAAGATGAATAGGGGTCTGGGGTTGAGAATAGCTAAATAGAGGCCAAGAGTCGCCTAGATTTTAATAAAAGCTTCTTTTTATTCTCCATCAAACAAGCACCACTTAGACTCAGTCAAAGACTCACTATCAACCACTACCACTTACACCACCACTCATCTTTATACAATACCACTATCTATAATTCATCATGCCTCTCTTCGGTCGTCGTGAACCTTCCCCAGAGCCCATCCGCGAGGAACCTCGCAAACACGGCCTCTTCTCCTCAAAGTCCAAGCACGAGCCCGCACCCACCCACGCCTCTACATCCTCCCGACACAACCGTCACTCCCGCGGTTCATCCTCATCCTACGACCACCGCCATTCTTCCTCATCATCCCGCTCTCCCGACCGCCGTAGAAGCAGCGGCGGTGGCTTTCTGTCCAAGTTCGGCGGTAACCGCAACCAAGACGATCCCGCCGTTCTCGAAGCCCGCGAGCGCGTTCGAGGTGCCGAGATGGCTGAGCGCGAAGCTGATCGTGCGCTTGAGGAAGCGAGAATTAGTGCTCGCGAGGCTAGGGAGCATGTTAAGAGACTTGAGATTGAGTCCAAGGAGGATTCTAGACGGGCTAAGATGAAGGAGAGTCAGGCTAAGGAGATGTCCAAGATGGGACGCAAGATTGGACGTAAGTATTTCCGACTCAGAGTTGTTAATATGATGCTAACTCGATACAGGTCATGGATACTAAGCTTGTGACACAAGGCTGAGATGATTGGAGTATGGTTTCGTTGTTGTAATATGATTGTATGATACGAAAAGCACGAGTATACGATGGCGCTATCAAGGAGTTGTCAGAAGCGTTGCTAGTTTGAGCAGTTTATCTTTGTCAATACCATCTTGCATTTAAAGCAACATCAATCTCATAGACATGAACTTGGTGATTCGCAAAAGACATTATGCCTTTACACATGAACACACCGTTATCTGTTCCATTCAAGTACTAATCCGTTCGCACTAGAGTTCTCATTCATGTTGAGCCATGGCTTCTCTATCTCGTAGACCGTTTCATCTCATCCATCTAGCTTCACATCGACACAGCTCAGTAACATTGGACCCAAAACCAAGGCCAACATGTCTGCACAGTCCATACGTTCGCCAACTTTCACTTATCATCAATCGTGACAACCACATCAAACTCACATCACGACACAACCCTCTTCCACCGGTTGTCCACCAAAAGCTCCGATGGGTTCTCCAACACGTCGACCGACAGGTTGGTCAGCATTCTCTCCCTCGCGTCGCACTTCCTCTGCAGGAGTCTCCATATTCTCAGCTCGAGAAACTCCATTCACAATTCGATGGTTGGCACCGCCGATCGCAGCACCACATTCGGGGCATCGTGCCGTTTCCATAGGCATACCGCATTCTCCGATCGCAAACTAAATAGAGCTGTTAGTCAATGCCTCCGGGCGGGGTAAATAGGAAATAACTTACAGGATGTCCGTTGACACAGTTGTACCAGTGACCAGAGTGAGTTGCCATGCCATGAGGTCCAGTGACCATGGCTGATCGAATGGACGCCAATTCCTCTGGTGTCACTTCTTCAACTCGTGGCTCATAGAGCTCCATCATATCCTCAAGCCTCTTCGTGAGTACGTCGCTATCGCCAAGGCTGAGACAGAAGAACGATGCAGTTGAAAGAAGCGTGCGAGCTGTTTCGATATGATCAGACTCTTGAGCGCCACTTGGGTTTCGTTCAGACTTGGCAGACCAAGTGGCAGCCCTGGCGATCTTTGCAAACGCAAGTGTGGCGGCGATGAAAATTCGGGGGAGTTTCGCTTCCTTCGCTTCTTCCATCAATTCCTGGCAAGTCTTGAACCATTTGTCGGTTACCGGGAGATCAAGAGCGTTTTTGTGAACATTCTTTTCTTGCGACTTGGAAACCATGAATGCATCCATAAGTTGAATCTGCTGAGCCTCGAGGATGGCTAGGCGTGCACCGAGAAGCAACTGGTCATCGGGTGCCGAGCGCGAAAGTTTCAGGGCCTCCATTAGTTGGGTGATGGACGAAGAGCCATCGGCAACTGCAGGTCGGGATGTCGCAATGGCATTGATCAACTTCTTTGCTGGCTGGTTCTCTTCACCTATGACCTGTTGGAGATAGATGGCTGAGTTCTCAAGGGTCTTGATACCACTATGTCGCTCCCTGAAGAATGTCGTAGCTGTGTGATGAAGAGCCATGGAAGTTGAACGACGCGATGCTGCAAGTGCGGCTTCCACCTTGGCCAGTTTGTGGTTCAGCTTTTCCAAGGCTGTTTGCCCCTTGATGAGGAAGCGTTTGCAGATATCGTCCATCACTGCTCGATTGATGACTCGGTTGTAGCGCTTGGTTGCGAACTGTCGGATAGTTCTCTTGCAGTCAGGGCAGCAAGGCGTCGTCTGCGCGAGTGAGCCAGAGATATTCTTCAATCCAGTAAAGTTTCCAAACCCGTCCTTCAGGTAGACCTCATCGAGGCCGACAAGACCATCCAGAGTCTCGCTGGTGAAGAAATGGCCACATCCGAGAACAACAATCGGGCTCTCATCCAAATCAATCGCGGCATAAGATCGAAACTCCAATAGGTCAACCCGATCAGCCTTCTTCTTGCTGCACACCTGGCAATATCCCAGAGGGCAAACCTCTCCGCAAAAGCTTGGGCATTGGTGCCCGCATGGTAGCTTCTTGTCGCATCGTTTGTTGCAAGGGAGTCGATCGCATGGTGCAGAGCATGGCAAAGTACAGGCACCCTGATGAGGACATGACCATGTGCAAGGTTCGATACATGGAGCGCATGGCTGGTTGCAGACGGAATTGCATGCAGAATGGGGGCATTGAACCTGTCAACAGTTATTAGTGATACATATCTTGTTACTGACCAGATATCCGAACTCACTTCACAAGGTTCCTTGCAGGGGCCACAGTTCTCTCCGGTATGGCATGGCTGCATACATCGATGATTGCAGGTGCTGAAAGAGCGATGGCATCGTTTGACACACTTGGGGTGAGTACCGCTCTGGCAACCCGAGCAAGTTCCTGAGCATTCATGGCCACATGAAAGAATGTCGGCGCAAGGTTGTTTGCATTGAGGCAATACCGTGTTGCCAATTTCATGACATTTAATAGTCACGACATGTCCACAATGAGGATGAATCCTCTCCACTGCAGCAGTACATTTGAAGGTTTCCGGGTTTTGCGCTTGATCACACGCCATCGTTTCCACAATGTGGCCGCAAGGGAGCTCGACATCATGAACGTCGACCAAACAGGGGCCACATCGCTCTCCACAGAGCTTTGGGCATGGATGGTTGCAAGTCGTTCGAATGCGAGGGCAAGGACGCGCACAGGCGAAAGCCTCGTGCATGGCTTCCGAATGACAAGTTGCCTGGCACTTGTGACCACATGGTTCCAATCTGCGTGAGCAAGGCAGAGCACATCCTCCTTCAGGGCTCCGGATAGCAAAGTGTTCCGGCTCTGAGCAGGCGATGGGTGTCTCCGGATGTCGAGGGCAGCAAAGCTTGAGCTCTGTACCAACAGCATTGGACTTCTCCAGTATTTCATAGACATCAGCCCACATGGGAACGTTCAGGTAGGTTGCCGCATTACCAATCAGGTACATTCCATGTTTGGCACGACTGAGAAGAACGTTGATGCGATTCTCTGTTCGAAGAAAACCGACTTGACGCTCGGCGTTACTGCGTACCAGGGACACAATGATAATCTTTGCCTCTTCTCCTTGGAAGTTGTCAACGGTCGCAAGTCTGATTGTCTTCAGTAGTTTCTTCTTCTCGATGGGCTTCTTGGAGCTCGCGTCGTCTATAAATTCTTCGTGGGAGAGTTGCTCGCGATCACGATCACCGAGGCATATTTCGAAGTCACTGCTAAGAGCAGTTCGGAGTTGTTGGAGTTGACCCGTGTAAGGTGTCAGAAGCGCGATGTCTTCAGCTCTGTACTCACCTTGTCGGACCAGGTGGCGTACAAGAGCAGTGGCCATGTTGGTCTCCCACCGGTTGCTGTGGGACTTGACCCGAGTGCCGTCACCTCCAACATCCTGCGGGTGGCTATGATCCAGCCAGAACACATTATCAAGCATACCGACGACATCCGGCGTATTCAACACACTTTCATGATCGACCAAGTTCGGGTAGACCCCACGAATCAGTTGGGAGACCTCAGGCCTCATTCGTCTCTGGATGTTGAGTTGCGTGAATGGTGATGGGTCAAGACCTGGTTCGCCCTCGGCTCTCCTCTCAAACTGGCTGCGATCCAATTTCCATTTCTGTCCGGAGGATGATTCAAGGCTCAAGTCAAAGTTGTTGATCTGTGGTCGCAACTGCTGATGATCTCCAATCTGGATACAATGCTCAAGTGATGGCATCAGAGTAGAAATGATATCAGCCTCTTTGACCTCACCAGCCTCTTCGCAGATGAGTACTTTCGGCTTCACACTTCGAAGCAAGTCAATTCGACCAGCAAGTGATGTGGTAGTCAATCCAATCACCTCAGCTTGTTGAAGTGTTCGCTGGTTAGCACCGTCATGCGTCCGTTTGATGTTCTTCTGTTGTTCTTCGTACTCGTCCATGGCCTCAAATAAAACATCAGTCTGCTCTTCTTCATGTCGTCGTACCCAGTCGTTCAACAGAGCACGTCGCTCCCAAGTAGCGAGGCTGTGAATATCCTTTTCGGCTTTCATCTCCATTGAATTCAGATCTGGATTTGGCGTATCCGCAGAATTCTCTTGCGTTTGTGAGCCAATCCAGACTTCCAAAGGATCGCCCCCGTGGAGCGTGTAACCATCATTCGCATTCGTCTCAAACTGCTCATGGATTCGAGGGTACTCCACGGCCAAGAACCCGCTGAGAAAAGGCCAGGTGAATCTTTTTCTTGCATGGCTAAGAGATTCTGTCGCTTCCGAGGCTATACAGGTATTTGACTCGATTTGACGAAAAGCGATGCTGAGAGTCGATCGCTCGGCGTATGTCTTCGCAGTATCTTGGCTGACCACTCGAAGATTTAGCCCAGCCAGCTCCGGAGCAACGCTTCGGCCACCAATACGGATAATTCGAGAGATTCCAACGTCGAGGAGATGCTTAAGGAATTGGTCGAGGGCGTGATTCGTGTAGCAACTATGTCTTGAGTCAGTATACCAAACGAACAGCAGAGATATGAGTACATGGCTGGAAAGACTTACACAATGACGATTGGACCAAGATGAGCTTTCTGCTTCGCAGCGAGCAGAACTCTCAGAATTTGAACGCCGAGATACGACTTTCCTGTACCAGGCGGGCCTTGTATAAGAGCATACTCGCGAGTAAGCGCGCCAACGAGGCCATGGCATTGACCTTGGTCCAGACCTGTCGCTTCTTCCAATTCCCGGATATCCAGACCCTCTGGGTTTTCTGGATCAAGAGCTAGGTCGACGGCTTTATCCTTGGTGATTGCTCTTAGCGAGAAGTCGAAGTCGAGTGTACGGGCATACACTGGCGTTGTAACACTTTGATCCTCGGCTGGGCAGGGTAGAATCCATTGTTGGAAGGCTATCTGTTCCTCGCGCTTGATTCTCTTGAGATTGTTGAGGATGGGCACGAATGTATCTAGAATCACACCGTTGAAGTCTACAAGCACTCCTGTAGCGTTGGTCGTGTACAGCTTGGCCAGCAGGCACAAATCGTCTCGATTGTGGTTGGCAAGCTTGACGGTGACACTGGGTAGGCCTTGCAGCGGAGTAACGTTGCTCCTCCCATCATCGTTATCATCTCGTGGTTCGTGGTCCGTTCTCTTGCTGGTTACCTGCAAGAAGAGCAGACTAATATGGCCAGGTGTCGGAGAAACGAAGCACACCAAAGTGCCCTGGCCTAAACGCGGAGAAGCTTTCCACCACGTTTTTTGTTGGGCTGGTGTCTTGTTGAGCATATTGTATGGTGGCTGGAAAGATATAACAGCCTCCGTGCCAAACTTCTTGCTGCTGGAAAGCGTCTTGATACTTGATTGCAGGTACACCTGTGCCTGTGGGTCTGGATTGGAGAGGCGACCGCTGAGCAAATCTTCAGACTGGAGAAGGTCGCGCAGGATATCTTTAACGGGACCGAGGATATCATGTCTGACAAGGCGAAACATAGAGTCGACGTGTCTCTGCAATGGTTCATCAAGGACATGAGGTTCCGTGAAGTTGGTGGAGGGCAGGTACTCCTGATGATCGCTAGTGATTTCGTCGCGTGTTGGTAGGATGGCAATCTTGTTGATATCTGCAAAGTCATTGTCGTGTCTACCTCCAGGAATCTCCATGTCCTTGGGGAAGATTGATGCGATAGACCTAAAGTCTCTCAGGTTGTCAGAAGAGTTTTCTGCGGCAGCGAGACGATCGCGAGCGGCGGTAACCCCTCTCTTCAGCAACTTGAATCGGGTCGAAAGGTCGTGGAGTTCTTTGGGGGAGACATCTTCAGTGACCGTGGCAATGAGCTTGTCCACTTGTTCGAGGAGATCAGGTAGTTCGTCGGAGAATTGCGCTCGGGGTTCTCTGTTGAGAAGCTGTTGGAGGGTCGTGACCATAACAAGGAGAACAGTTTGGATCGTTGCTCCAAGTAGTTCGGAAAACAATTCACTGCTTTCGAGTGCTTGTTCACACATGGCGCTCAAGAGAGCGAGACCTCGTTCCCCGCTGGCACCAGCAAACGATCTGAAAATGGTGGCAACGCTGACTTCGATGGATAACGAGTCCATTAGATTCTTGTGGGTGATGATTTGTAGGAGAACGTAGGACGTAGGTAGGCTCTCCCGGGCGTTTGAAGAACCATTCTCGGCCGTATCGACAATGAAACGTTGCCCATGAAGGTTGTCGTTGGCAAGATCGCGAGCAACATCCTGATGTTGTTCAACATCATCGTCGTCCAAAATTTCGAGAGCCCTCGTCCAGAACTTGTGGTATTCTTTCGCGCCCGAGGTTGTTTGGAAACCGAGAGGTGGTTTGCGAACCATGACTTTCCACGTCATATACTTCCTGCGTGGATTCGCTGTCGCAAGAGGAACTGGAGGCATCGCCATACTGTTGTCAGTAGTAGGCGATGTGTCGTGCAGGAAGTTGCAGTTGGTTCCAAAGCGGCATTGGCCCCGTTGGAAGTGGAAGCATGGCTTGGTCCGGGAGTTTTGGCCTGTGTCAAATCCTCCTCCGCGTCCTCGCCACATAGCGAGTGAGAAAGACGAGGAAGCAGTGAAAGTAAGAAGTTCGTAATGTATCTTCAATCTCTGAAGTAGATGTTGCCAAGTATTGTACACGCTGGTAGTGTGAGGAAAGGGTGGTGATATGAAGAAGTTTAGAAGGAAGAAGAATGAGATCTTGGGCTACGACGCCAGAGATGTTTGTGATAGGAGATCTTTTTGTTGCCTGGGGTTCCAGGTTTTGTGATTTCCTTTCAAGTCACTGGCGGCTGGCGATGTTTGGCGGTGTTTGCTGAGTTACCAGTCACTGGCAGTGCCAGAACGGCTGCCCACTCCATTTGTTACGGCAGGTGCGCGCATTCACCCAGCGATATAACAGACCTCACAGCTACAGTCTAACAATTGGATTAGCGCATGCTCGGCGAGGCTATGGCAGTGCTCACCCATAGTCTAGATGCTGAATTATCATTACCGTCACCTCTGACCCCATCCTGAAGCTGGTGCGGTTTGAAAGCATTGCCAGCATTGTCAACCTTCCATTATGCGGATAACAGAATGAAAACATGGACATTATCTGAATTGAATATTCGAGCTTCACCTTAGGGTAGTTCAACTGGGGAAGTCTTCAGGAAAGGTGTACCTGCCTCGAGTGACTGGCCTGTCTGTCGAATGTGGAAAGAGCAGCCCTCATAGGCGGTTTCCCAGCTTTCCCTGACCAGTCCATGGATATCAAGCCAAATTAAATGCCACAATTGTGCTCTGCATTCTTCGAGTCACTCAACTACTAGGCAGCGAGCGGCTCATGTCCTGTATAGCCGATTTCGCCTATGGATATGTCGTCCCTCGGATGGAAGACAGAGGTTGGGCATACTGTTCACCTTGACTTGTAGTTACGGAACTCGCAAAGAGATACCATGCTGTCCGTAGTAATATCCCTTGCACTATGTGCTCTCAACCAAACGACCTATCTCGATGCAAAGGTAGCTCAGTGTGGTATGCGTGACTGATACTCCTGTTGAAGTCGTCGCGATGGAGGCCAACTCGTCTCCACCGCGAATCCGACAATCCGTCGATCCTCGTTACCGACACGTGCGAGAGACCCAGCGAGATAACGAATATCATCTCCAGTAATTAAGGACTGAGATAAAGATCAAAATACTATTCTAAATCCAGCGACAATGACCAACTCAGTATTCAGGGTCGTCATTAGAATGTCTCTCAATCATTCACTCAACCCACCCTAAAGCTCTCTAGCGCAGCACAGTTCCAAATCCCGTCTCACGTCAGAAGCTTAACAGAATAATCTCCCAATGCCAATTACTCATTTCGGAAATTATATCAAGATCTAAAAATATCACATTTCCAAGAGCCTCACTATCCATTTACATTTTCTGGCTCAAGGCATTCAGGTCACACAATAGGATACAAACATTGCTAAACTTTCTCTAAGAACACCCGAAATGACGCAATCATTCTCGCGCTTCGGGGGTAACACAAAGCCGAGTCGCACGGAATGGACTGAATGAATGATGCGATGGGTGAATTAATAATGCATGTTTTCCTACCTACTATTTAGAGTGGAATATGGAACCATAACATGGCTCTTCTTCTCCGCTCCAGTTTTCCCAAAAGTCCGGGTCTTGGTCTTTTACAACTTCATCGTCACATCAACAATTCTACCGCCGCCAAGATGGGCTCTCAACCACAAGCAGACATCACCCTCTACACCAACCACAAGTGCCCTTGTAAGATATTACACTGCCTATCAATCTATATATACAATCTACGGTGACTTGGCGTAATGATTCGGTACTCAACTAATCATCTCCCCAGTCGCGCACAGGGCACACATTACCCTCACCGAACTAGGCCTCCCATTCAAGCAAGAAATCATCGATCTCAACACTCCTCGTTCGCCAGAGTATCTAGCCATCAACCCTCGCGGTCTTGTGCCTACGATAATCCACAACGGCGAGATCATCACTGAATCAGCCATCGTCTCGCAGTTTCTCGTCGATGCCTACCCCAATTCTCTGCTCCCTGCGTCCTCGGACCGCGATGGGGCGTTGATCAGAGCCAGGATCAGCTTCTTTGCTGATACTTACTCCAGCAAGGTCCAGGCCCATCTCAGCAAGGCTATCTACCGCCCGATAACGGATGAGGAGAGGGAAGCTGCTGTTGATGATGCTATCGCTGGTATCGTCAAGGAAGTTGAGCCGCTTCTCAAGACCGCTGCGCCGTTTTTTGGTGGGAGCGATAAGCTCACCTTTGCCGAGGTGAGTACTCTAAACCTCCTCAAATATTCTTCTAAAGCACAGGCATCAATTAACAAATGACAGGTCCTCACTGCCCCGTTCGTCATTCGAGCATTGTCCCTCTCCAAGCACGGCCTCATCCCGACCAATCTCTCCTCCCGCCTCGAGAAAGAGACCCCCAACTTTTACAAGTGGGCGCAGGCTATTAGCAAGAATGCCAGCGTGCTTGAGATCTACGACGAGGACGCGATTGTCCAAGGAACTAAGAACAAGAGGGCCCAGCTCCAAGCGCAAGGCTAAGCGTGGCTGTGCTTTTCTTGTCCATCCCGTTATTGTCATAATAGCCAAGGATATGATTTATGAATCCCCCCGTCTTCTTATCTTTTGTTTGAACTAAGCAAACCTAATCGCTGTGCAATGCATATTCCAGGGTCAAGGATTTAATGTATCCGAAACTGGGGAGAAACAGCTGAGAGCTTATGCTAAGAGTTTATATCAGGCCATACTTATTCCGGACTGCCAGTATTCTGCTTCAAGTGCATGCTCATTAATAATGCAAACTGCTTTGACAGCACTGGATCTTGCATTTCACAAGCGCTAAATAGCTCCTTTTCCCCTGTCGATCTACTCGCCACTAGTCCCGACGACTTATCTCCAGGGTTCCATTGATGGACAGAATTAGCAACAACAATCTTACTGTCCCAAAAGAATTGATTCTGGAAAAGAAATGCACTTTCCAGGCCCTGCTATTCAAATGATGCCAATTCTTTCTCTACCCTGCCCAGTAAAAGCCAAGAGTACACAAGTGGAGAGAAACAGAGATGTTATCCTCCGGAGAGGCTAGACCGTAAACCCCCCAGTTCCAATTTCCATTATCCATCAAGCTTTTAGCGAAATATGTCTCCTTCCGCTAACAAGAGCTGTTCCCGCCCAGCTCCTTGGCGCGTCTCAAGAGAAGTGACCCTCCCCTGGCCATTGTTCCTTGGCAGTAAAGAAGAAAAAAAGCGTGATCCATTCGCTGAGCTCTTAGTGGCCTGAATCCGTCCATTTTGGGGGATCTTGGCGATGACCTCTCCCCTGAGTATCTGTAAGTGGGTATCTGGGGCGCTCGGCACTCTCCTTTTCCTCTAACTAATATCGTTTCATTTTATTCCTTCTCTTTCCTCTCTTTTTCTCTTTTTACTCTTGTTCATCCGAGTAAATCGAAAGAAAAGGTTTCTCTTTTTCTCTGTCTTTTTCTTGAGTCATTTCATTTTTTGTTCTCGATCCTTGGGTGTTTCATTCGTTTCATCGCCCAGTCACTCCTTGATCGCGACAAAAAGACCAGTCAATTCATCGACTCAACGCCAATTGTTTTTTGTTCTTTGCATTGTATAGAGTAGAAGAGAAGAATTCACACCCGACAAAATGCTTTCACGTTATATCCTCCCGGTGGCTGCCATCTTTGGCCTCGCCGCTGCTCAAACAACCTCCGACTGCAACCCTCTCAACGAGACCGACTGCAAGCCCAACCCAGCCTGGGGAACAACCCACACCTGGGCATTCAACGACACTCCCTCAAGCGACTTCTGGGACGGCCATGTCGGCCGCGTGACCTACGACGAGGAGCTCGGCGCCACCTTCACCGTCGCCAAGCAGGGCGACTCACCTACTCTGCGCACACAGTTCTACTTCTTCTTCGGCCGCACAGAGCTTCACATGAAGGCTGCTCCCGGAGCGGGCATCGTCAGCTCCATGATGTGGCTGAGCGACGATCTTGATGAGGTTGACTGGGAGATTCTCGGCTATAACGACACCCATGCTACGACAAACTACTACGGAAAGGGTGTTGAGGATTTCACCAAGGGAGGATGGCATTTTGTTGAGGGCGGTATGCAGGAGGACTATGTCAACTACACGACGACGTGGACCAAGGACGAGCTCAAGTGGTACATCAACGGAGAGAATGTGCGAACGGTTACTGCAAAGGATGATCCGGACAGCTACCCTCAGACACCCATGAGACTCTCCATTGGAATCTGGGCCGCTGGTGATCCTAGAATGCCCGAGGGAACACGACAGTGGGCTGGTGGTGGTAAGTTTTGAAATGAAACTGACGAGTTTGGATTGTGCTAATAATGTGTAGATACCGACTACAGCAAGGGTCCTTACACCATGCACGTCAAGGACGTCACCGTCGAGGACTACAGCACAGGAAAGGAGTACGTCTACGGCGACAATACCGGCAGCTGGGAGTCCATCGAGATCGTCAAGTAAGCTCCCCGTCACTGACATGCGTCAACTCTTGACTGACAAAAAACAGGGGTAACTCAACCGCCTTCGAGGCTCTCCACAAGGTCCCCGAGAAGACCACATCCGAGAAATGGGAAGCTCTCCCCACTGGCGCAAAAACCGGCATCTACGCCGGCGGTATCGGTGCCGCAGCCATCGGCATCGGAGCTCTGGGCTTCTTCTTCTGGCGCCAGCGCGCCGCCGGAGCCAGCGAGGCCAAGAAGGCCGCTGCCGAGAACTCTGATCAGGATCTCATGTCCTACAAAGCCGGCGAGGACACAGCCAACCAAGGCTTTGAGTACAGCGCTGCCAAGTACTCCAAGGTGCCAGCCCAGGCGTCTTAAACCACATCTTTTCTCCCTTTTTTCTAGAAACTCGTGTGCTTTTCCATTTTATTATATCTCAGAAATTTCTTAGACATTTTTTCTCTTTAATTGGCATTTTTGGAGTGTGCATGACAAATATCCATATACCTATACACATATCGAAGTTATACACATACTGTTTTAGATACCTACTTTCCTTAGCAGGCCTGGCGTTGTTTTTGATCAATTGAGATGCATTGTAACTTTGTCTTCTACCTGCAATACCTCGTGTAAGTCGTAGCTGCTTACAAAACATGGCTTCATTACGCTTTGCGACATCTGCATCACAGTCTAGAACTTTCCTGATCTCATAAGCAACAGTGATCATGTTGAACTCGGATATGAAGCCATCGTTTAAAATTAACAAAACAGGTAATCTGTGGACCTCTCCATCCACGATCCCACTCTAGTCCCATTTTGTTAAATCTATACGGTCGCATCTCCAAAAATGCCACTTCCAGAGCGCATGCGCATTTGACAGTTGAGAAAAAAACGGTCTCCTAAATCGGAGCTTAATTGTTTAAATACTCTAATACTTTATCAGATCTTGTCCTTCTTTTCTATAAAAGCTAGCTTGTCTCCCAGTTTGGGTACCAATTCATCTCAACTCACTTGAACTGACATAACTTGATTGGAGTGTCAATTGCACCTCATAACTCAAATAAACGACTCACTCACCTCGCCTCTTGGACATCAATCTCGCTCACATCCCAACCGAGGCCAACCTCACTTACAACAACTCAAAATGTCTCTCACCTTCAGACAAGCAACACCACTCGACATCCCCCCTCTCCTCTCCCTCATAGTTTCAGCCTACCGCGGCACCTCCTCCCGCGCAGGCTGGACAACAGAAGCCGACCTCCTCGCCGACGAGCGCATATCCCCCGAGGCACTCCACGCAAAGATCACCGACCCCTCAGGCCTAGTTCTTCTAGCATTCAACTCAACAAGCGCATCATCCACAGGCACATCAACACCAGAATCCGAATCTGAGACCAACCCTTCAGGCCTCGTCGCATGCTGCGAAATCGTACGAAAGGATGATGAGCGCGCATACTTTGGCCTATTTGCTGTATCACCAAAGTTACAGGCCGGCGGAATTGGAAGACAGGTGCTGCAAAAGGCTGAGGAGCATGCGAGGAGGGAGTGGGGAACTAAGATTATGACTATGTGTGTTATTTGGACGAGGGAGGAGTTGATTGCTTGGTATATCAGACGAGGGTATTCTCGTACTGGTGAGAAGAGTCCTTTCCCTTATGCGGAGCTTTACAATGGGAAGGCTTTGAGGGATGATTTGTACTTTGATCATTTCGAGAAGGTGCTGTAAAGGTGGTCATGAGTGAGGAGAGCATAAGAATAGAGGTCTAGACTTAGATGCATTAAAGATCAAGAATTCATCAGCATACACATAGTGCACAATCATTACTCAAAAAGAAAATCGTCAATCATAGGCTATCTCCTCATTATATACATCCAAAACCTTACTGATCGCTCACAACTTTTGAACTGGGTATCTTCAGCTTTCTATTGACCCTCAACCTGCTTAAGAATGCCCTCGAGGTTGATACTCTTGGGTCGCTCAATGGGCAGACCCAGAGCACGATCCCAGATCAATTGAGCAAGAGGACCGAGACCACGCGACACACCGAATGTGGCAGTGTAGTAAAGAGTCTCGTGGAAGCCATAGTGGTGGAATAGAACACCGGAGCTGCTGTCGACGTTGGGGTAGGGGTTCTTGGTCTTGCCGTGCTTCTTGAGAACCTCGGGGGCGATACGGCTGTTCTTCTCGACGAGCTGGAAGACAGGGTCGTTGGCGATCTCGGGACGAGCAGCGGCGTAGTCCATGAGAGCCTCGAATCGAGGATCGGGCTTGCGGAGAACGGCGTGGCCGTAACCGGGGACGACACGGCCGGAGTTGAGGGTGGACCAGAGGTAGTCGTTGACATCCTGCTCGGTGTAGTTGGAAGGAATGGCCTCCTTCATCTGGATAATCCATCGAAGGACCTCCTGGGCGGCGAGACTGCAATTTGTTAGTGTCAATTCGTTGATACAAAGCGACAGACTTACCCGTGAAGAGGACCAGCGAGACCCTGGAGACCAGCACTGTACGACAGGAAAGGATCGGACAGAGCGCTGCCAACCAAGTGAGTGGCGTGAGCAGAGACGTTACCACCCTCATGGTCACCGTGGAGAGCAAGGTAAAGACGGAGGAGATCCTGAAAGTTCTCATTCTCCTTACCGCCCTTTCCAAGCATGGCAGCAAAGTTGTAAGACCAATCCTGCTCAAGATCAACCTCAGCAGGAAGAGCACCACCACCACGGTAAGAGTTCTGGTAGATCTTGGCAGCAATGGTAGGAAGCTTAGCCAGGAGAGAGATACAATCGTCAAAGGTAGGCTCCCAGTAGTCAGCCTTGTTAAGACCCTGCTCATAGGCCTTGGCGAACTTGGACTCGTAGTTCAGAGCAGACACGGCCATGGCGAATTGGGTCATGGGGTGAAGGTCCTTGGGGAAGTCATCGAGCATCTTGTTGACAAACTCAGGAATCTGAGCCTTCTCAGCGAGCTCGCGCGAGAAGCCGCGGACCTGGTTGACTGAAGGAACCTGGCCAGTGAGGAGAAGCCAGAACATAGCCTCAGGAAGCATCTCTGTGCCAGTCTTTCCCTTGGGAAGCTCCTTTTGGCAGTCCTTGATAGTTCGGCCGTGGAATCGGATACCCTCGTTGGCATCAAGCACGGAACCCTCCCAGACCATGGCCTTGAGACCTCGCATACCACCAAGAGTGTTCTCAACCTTGACCTCGCCAAGGACCTTGTTAGAGTGAGCCTTGACCTTCTTGAGGAGCTCTCGCTTGGCAGGAATAGCCTCGCGGAGAGTGGCCTTCAAGTCAGGCTCAGCAGTAGCATAACCGCGAGCTCCCACAAAAGCGGCACGAGTGAGGGGCTACGTGCAGTGTAAGTTTACAGCGTTGAGTATCACATGTAAGTGACATACCTTGAGCGAGCCAAAAGCCCGGCGAGAAGACGTCGTCAAGTTGAGAGCCATTGTGATATGTGTATGAGAGTATAGAGAGGAATGAAGCAAGAAGAAGAACAATAAAAGATAAAGGGAAGTCGAGTAAGATAATGGGTGAGCTGGGCCGCGGCTTCCCTGTTGTAAACGAGTAGAAGCGGCAGGTGGGGGCCCGAGCAATCTGGGGTAACAGCCGGGGGAGCGGGGGGACAAGAACAGCTGTTGTCTCTTAGTGTCTGCTGGTTTATTTTGTCATGCGGGGTTGGGATAATAGACAGAATGACGCAGTATTAAGTGCGGAGAAGACATGATAGCCGGTGGTTTACAGTATAATGGTACAAGACATCAGGTATACAATTACTATTAAACTCGAGGTTCAAAGGATGGATATACAGAATCATCATATAATCAACAACGATACTTCTTTCAACACCTACCTACAGTTGCACAGGTACAAGGACTCGACGGTTATTGCGTTCACAACCGAGGAAACCCGCCATGAACCGCCCACTTACTTCCACGGCTCAAACGCTTCATCTCAGCCAATCAGCATCTCACGTCTTTACCGTACGAGCTCTACCATTGGCCAATTCCTTCGGTAATGCTTCTCTTTAACCAAGGTCTTTGCTGACATGAATACGTTGACTGCTGAACCCCCAATTTGTAAGTGTTTTTGTCAAGTCCCCTGAAATACCGTAGGGTTTTACTAATGGAAAGAATAATGTTGATTGCTCGGTTACCGAAGTTGGGGTCGGTGATCGAGTGAAGCTTGAACCACCTACAAGATAGATATAGATGAGATGGCAATGGTCATTTAACATTACAAGGTCGCATATTTCCCTTTTGGAAATTAACAATACATTATTTGTTATTCTTTGTTGGTGTGTATATCTGACGCTGGTTGATCTGGAGCTATCACGGGCTGCAGATTAATATCCGGACTGCTCGACTTTATTATTCATCCACAACCCACTCCACCCATATCCTCTCCAGCTCTTCACAACCATCCCTCTTCCCTCAACAACCAAAACATCACTCAAAATGTTGCGCAGATTATCCCCAAGGGCTTCCCAGCGCTTAATCTCAGCTGCTGCCAAACCCAGAAGCTGCGCACCTCTTCTCGCCATCCGCACCATATCCTCCACGTCCGTCGCAAGAATGTCCTCCCTCAGCACCCACGCGACACAGCCCGCCGACGCTTTCCAACTCCTCCCAGAGTCGCAAAAGCCTGGTGAGGCAGAAGATAAGCTGTACGAAGCTACCGTCAAGGAAATCGAGGCGTGGTGGGCTTCGCCAAGATATGCCGGCATCAAGAGGCCGTATAGTGCTGAGGATGTTGCGACCAAACGTGGAACGCAGAAAGTTCAGTATCCTAGCTCTGTCATGGCGCAGAAGCTGTTCAATCTGATTCGTGAGCGTGAAGCTAAGGGTGAACCTATCCATACAAGTACGTCTTCCGATCCGTTCCCGATATACCCGACTAACGACCTCCAGTGGGCGCAATTGACCCCGTTCAGATGACCCAGCAAGCTCCTCACCAAGAAGTCCTGTACATCTCAGGCTGGGCTTGCTCGTCCCTCCTTACCTCTACCAATGAGGTCTCCCCCGACTTCGGCGACTACCCATACAACACCGTTCCCAACCAGGTTCAGCGTCTGGCAAAGGCGCAGAACATGCACGATCGAAAGCAGTGGGATCTTCGTCGCAAGATGAGCGCTGATGAGCGAACAAAGACTCCATATGTTGATTACCTCCGCCCCATCATCGCAGATGGTGATACTGGTCATGGTGGTCTGTCTGCTGTTCTTAAGCTTGCTAAGCTGTTTGCCGAGAACGGTGCTGCGGCTGTTCACTTTGAGGATCAGCTTCATGGTGGAAAGAAGTGCGGCCATCTCGCTGGCAAGGTCCTCGTTCCTATCGGGGAGCACATCAACCGTCTCGTCGCCACGCGCTTCCAGTGGGATGTCATGGGCTGTGAGAACCTCGTTATTGCCCGAACAGACTCCGAGTCTGGCAAACTTCTCTCCTCAGCCATTGACGTGCGCGATCACGAGTTCATTCTCGGTGTCGCAGACTCCTCCATCGAACCCCTCGCCGAAACCATCCAGGCTATGGAGGCCAAGGGTGCTGCAGGTGCTGAAATCGATGCTTTCGAGGCTCAATGGGTGAAGAACACCAAACTCGTTACCTTTGACGAAGCTGCCGTCGCGCACATGAAGAAGGAAGGTGTTGACCAAGCCAAGATCGACGAGTACCTTGCCGAGACCGAAAAGGACCATGACATGGGCATCTCCCGCCGTCGCGGTCTCGCAAGCAAGTACACTAAGACACCCGTCTACTTCAACTGGGACGTTCCCCGCACCCGCGAAGGCTTCTACCATTACCGCGCAGGTATGCAAGCGGCTACCAAGCGCGCTCTCGCATTCGGCCCCTACGCGGATCTCCTCTGGGTCGAGACAGGCGACCCCAACGTCGAAGTGGCTTCCAAGCTAGGCCGCGCCGTCCGCGAAGTTTACCCCGGCAAGGGTCTCGTGTACAACCTCTCGCCCTCATTCAACTGGATGGCGCACGGTTTCACAGACGAGACTCTCAAGTCATTCATCTGGGACCTTGCGCGCGAGGGTTTCGTACTGCAGCTTATTTCCCTTGCGGGTCTGCATTCCAATGCTACTATCACTACTGAGCTGTCGCGCGAGTTCAAGAAGGATGGTATGAAGGCTTATGTTGATATTGTGCAGCGTCGGGAGAAGGATTTGAAGTGTGATGTTTTGACGCATCAGAAGTGGAGTGGCGCGAGTTACATTGATGGCATCTTGGGTGCTATCCAGAGTGGAAGCTCGAGCAGTAAGAGTATGGGTGAGGGTAACACAGAGGGACAGTTCCACTAGAGTGGCAAGAGAAGGAAAAGCATGTACTGGAGTTTGGGTATCTTTGTTGTATGTCAATACCTTACGAATACATTTATTACATTCAGCCAGGTTACATCCTCGCACTTGTGAACTGTTTGTGATGTGACAATTTCTTTCATTATGGTTCATACTAATCGTTACTACAGATATCATATCCTCCTCTTACATTCTATTCCTTACAATGAGTCCTTGCTGGCGTTGTTCTGAGGGGCAGGCGCTGCAGGTCCCTCAGCAGTGACATAACCCTTGGTCATACCACCATCAACAGCGAAATCGTGACCGTTGACGAAGCTCGACTCGTCACTAGCCAGGAAAACAACAGCGTGAGCCTGCTCGATAGCCTCACCGAATCGTCCCATGGGGAAGTGGACCTCACGACGGTGTCGCTTGGCCTGGTCATCACCAAGCCAGTCCTGAAGAAGAGGAGTGTTCAAAGGCGCAGGGCACAAGTTGTTGAAGCGGTAACCCTCGCGGGCGTGAACCATGGCGAGCTCACGAGTCAGAGCAAGGACAGCGCCCTTGCTGGCAGTGTAGGCAAGCTGAGGTGTAGCAGCACCGACGAGAGCGACGACGGAGGCGGTGTTGATAATGGAAGCCTTGGACTTCTTGTGACGGCGAAGAGAAAGAACGGCGTGCTTGCAGCCGAACCAGACTCCCTTGACGTTGATGTTCTGGGTGAGATCCCAGATGTTCTCGGGGGTGTTGACAGCGTCGTCATCCTGAGCGTGCATGATACCGGCGTTGTTGAAAAGAACGTCAATACCGCCCCAGGAGTCGAGCGACTCGATCATGGCCTGAACCTCTGATTCTTTGGAGACATCGACTTTCTGTTACAAAGTCAGTATTGCGATCGGTGTAGGGAAAGGAATGTGGCGTACCAGGATCTCGACGCGGGGAGCATCGGGGACGAGCTGCTTGACCTTTGCGGCGGCCTTCTCAAGAGCAGGCTGGGAGATGTCGGACATGAGGATTGAAGCGCCCTCCTTGGCGAAGAGGATAGAGGTCTCGAGACCGATACCACTGGGATTGTCAGTATGGCGCAAGAACTTTTTGGGGAGGCGTGATGGACTTACCCGCCAGCGCCGGTGATGACGGCATTCTTGCCCGCAAGACGACCACGAGGAGCAGACATTGTGATTGATGTGTATGTGACTGAAGAGAAAGAAGAGAATTGAACAAGTTCTGGGTATCAAGTGTGTATGAAGATGAAGATACAGAAAGATGGAAGGAGGTGCGAACGCGGTGAAGGAGGGGTCTTAAGCTTTCTTATCTTCAGACGTTCTCGAAGCTCCGATAAGATTAGACTTGAACTTGACTCGCGAGAGAGTGATGGAAGGCGGTAGAGCTAACGGGTCATGTCATGGGTCCATTTCCGACAACGGCGGTAGTACGGGTGCTGGAATTGTTTTGGAGGGGGCGGTAGGCGGCTCTAGTTGGCTGTCATCGCGGCTATTATTAAAGAGAATACAGTAGTTGATGGGTCTAGAAACTGTATGGATCGTTCTATCGTGAGATGGAGCTTATCGTTGGCGGGGTGGTTATTTGAATGGATATCAGCTTTATCGCTACGGATATAGTAGGTAGGTACCTAATGTATTGTCTGCTCATGGCCTCTGTTATTGTGTGACACTTGGTCGTCTTCGGTCATCACGATAACATGCACAATGTATCAATCCAGCCAAGATCATCGGTCCAACTACCGACAGTCTCAATATCTGTTATCGATATCCTGGAAAGTAGTCAGATTCAGGGTCCCGTTTCGGACGTCAGATCTCAAGGCTTGCAGCTGAGCCATGCAGCACCCCTGTCAGAAGCGATGTCGGCTATGGTCACGAGGTCATCAAGAGCCAACCTTGAGCAGCTGCGCGGCTGCACCCAGATAAGCAATGGTAAAAAAGGCGGCTCGCGCATCACTATCTATCAACCCCATATTGGCCAAAGCTCAAGATGACAGAATGCGGGGAAATTGACTTTATGTGTCTGGCCGTTGCGCGGCAATTCAATGAAGCTGAAGTTATTCATGTTCTGTAAATGATAAAAGGTGGTAAGTGGATGCCTCGGCTCTGCAACTCAATTAGTCCTAGAGCGCATCGCGCACCGAAGAGCTTCCCTGGAATGTCCCACTTTAGGTCACCTACGTCACTGAAGCTCGTCCCTTATCGTAAGAAACACTCTCTTATCGTAGCCGCGCTGTCTTGCGTCCCTTCTTGATGCAACCAAACCTGATTATATCCGACTTGTCTTACTCTGTGTCTTTCCCCTCTTTGGATACAAAGTAATCTTGGTAGTATCATCCCCCGCATCTAAACAAACTTCAACCGCCCGCGCGCATCGCGAGAGATATTAAAGCTCCACAACCCCGCGAAGCTTCAACACTCCCGTTAGACCGCGAAGCTATATCACGAGTCTCGTTTTTACCGCGCATCTTCAGGGGTTCTTCAACTTCCATTCCTCATCAGCGTCTTGTGACATCTCCTCGTCATACCTCATTCCTTGCTTCTCTCATCCTCCTCCAACTACTCGTCACCTTCATCTTCAGTTCGAGCTTCACAAGCTCTACACAGCAAAATGGCTTCACAAGAAATCACCATCGAATCCCTCCCCAAAGTCCTCGAGAATGACAACATGGTCAAGCTCGCAGGCGTCGACGTCGACGGCATCCTCCGCGGAAAGCTCGTCTCCAAGAAGAAGTTCCTGTCAATCGCAGAGGCGGGCTTCGGCTTTTGCTCTGTCATCTTTGGCTGGGACATGCACGATCGCACATACGTCCGCGAGCTAAAGATCTCAAATGCTGAGAACGGTTACCATGATCTTCTCGCGATTCCCGATCTTTCAACGTTCAGGCGCATTCCCTGGGAGGATAACGTGCCGTTGTTCTTGGTCGAGTTTTTGGATCCGGATACGCAGAAGCCTATTTGTGCTTGTCCGCGTGGTTTGATCAAGTCGCAACTTGCCAAGCTTAAGGAGCATGGTTACGGCGCTATGGCTGGTGGTATGTATTGTATCTCTATTGACGTTTTGTTTCGTGACTGACAAACCCAGCCGAGTATGAGTTCTACCAGTTCAAGACTCCCGATTCATCATCTTCCCCCGCCGCCTACCTCCAAGAAAACCCCCCTCATCAACTCCCCGCTCTAACGGAGGGCATGTTCGGCTACTCCCTCACCCGACCGGTTCACAACCAAGATTACTACTACGACGTCTTCAACACATGCGCCAAGTTCTCCTGCGACATTGAGGGCTGGCACACCGAGTCCGGACCCGGCGTTTTCGAAGCCGCGCTCGAATTCGGCGAGATCGCCCAGATGGCTGATCGCGCTGCGTTGTTCAAGTACGTCGTCAAGAGCGTTAGCACAAAGTACGGCATCACACCCTGTTTCATGGCGAAGCCTAAACAAGGTCTTCCTGGAAACAGTGGACATATGCATGTTTCGATCGTGGATAAGGATGGCAAGAACCTCTTTGCGCGCGAGACCAAGGACGAGAATGCTAAATGGGGCGACATTGCCAATCTTTCCGATATGGGCCGTCATTTCCTCGCTGGTATTCTTGTCGGTCTTCCTGACATCATGCCCATCCTCGCTCCCACAATCAACTCCTACAAGCGTCTTGTCGAGAACTTCTGGGCTCCTGTGACTGTATCATGGGGTCTCGAGCACCGCGCCGCCTCCATCCGTCTCATCTGCCCCAAGCCCTCAGCGACACGATTCGAAGTCCGCGTTCCAGGCGCAGACACAAACCCCCATCTCGTCCTCGCAGCTATTCTAGGCTGTGGCTGGCGCGGCGTGGAGAAGAAGCTCGAGATTCCTACTCCTCCTCTCGCTATGGGCCAAGACGTCGGCGGCGACGCTGACCAGGGTGAGAGATTGGCAAAGAGCCTCAAGGAAGCTACACAGCGCTTCATGGCGAAGGATAGTATTGCACGAGAAGTATTCGGGGATGATTTCGTGGAGCACTTTGGTGGAACAAGAGAACATGAGGTCCGTCTATTTGACGAGGCTGTGACTGATTGGTACGTACAAAACTTCTGATGATGAGAATGTGACTAACTGTGTTCAGGGAAATGAAGCGATATATTGAAACTGTTTGATATGGGTTACAGGAGTTGTTATGTTTAATGTTTTCACGTACGGGTACACGGCGTACTTGTGGGCATGAGAAATGCATGAAGTGAGCAAACGAAGTGGATGAGACCATACGATAGAGTTACCTATGGATGAATATACCTTGCAGCTTTGCCTTTCTTAATCTATGTCGCTGAATAGTTTGTGAATGTGTAGCCCGGTGTTGTATCGCTGATCCCACGTGGTGAATTTCATTAATTGAGCTTGAATCACTACCAACATGCGTGTCTGATACACGCAAACGCACAATGAAGAAATCAATGATGACTGACACGAATAATGAGGCTTAAGATATTGTTTGTCAACCTTTCATCCAATAATTGAAGCAATACGAGTCGTTTCGTGAACAGAAGCCCTTTGCCCCAGGGTAGGCTGTGTGACGTCTTCACCGACTTCGGCCCTTTATATCAATCGACTTATCATGACTTTCGAACATAAAAGACCAAAAACCCCCAACAGGACAAGAACATCAGAAAGAACATCTTCAAAATGTCTATCTACGCAGCCAAAGTCTCTTCAACCGAGCCTCTTGTAAGTCTACTTTACTCGTCAATGAACCATGCTAACAATCTCAGTCTGAGGAAGATGCCCGCTGGATCAAGCTCGAAAAGTACGTCCACACCTACACTGACACTTTGAATAGTCTAACACTCACAGAATCAACTACGACGATGCAAGAGGCGTCCAAAGAACCTGGGAATCAGCTTCCCGTTCAACCCGTCCCTCAACAGCCACCATCGACGGCGTAGGCATAGTCGCCATCCTCGAAGAACCCAGCGGCCCATCCATAATTCTACAAAAACAATACCGACCCCCGGTAGACAAAGTAGTAATCGAAGTACCAGCCGGCCTAATCGACGAAAACGAAACACCCGAAGAATGCGCAATTCGCGAACTGAGGGAAGAAACAGGCTACGTGGGCGTCGTCACCGAAACTTCACCCACGATGTTTAACGATCCTGGTTTTTGCAACACGAATCTTCAAATGGTGCATGTTAGTGTTGATATGACCCTGAAGGAGAATAAGGATCCGAAGCCTTGTCTAGAGGATGGGGAGTTTATTGAGACTTTTACGGTTAAGCTTAAGGATCTTTGGGATGAGTGTGTGAAGCTTGAGAAGGAGGGACATGTTATTGATGCGAGGGTTGGGACGCTTGCGGAGGGGATATTGCTGGCTCAGAGATTTAAACTGTAGGACGTTGTCGAAGAGTCTGGTTGTATGATGGGAGTGTAACTTTCAGGGTATACGATGGATGAAGTGATGGCCTCAATTCTCCTAGTGCTGGGCTCTATTGCCGCTGCCAAGAGAATACAATTCACCATGCCAAGCAAGGTCAAATACTCCCAAATCCTTGCTATATCCCAGGCATTGACCAATCCTCTGAATCCTTGCGAGTATTCGTCTGGAAAAGGAAAAGCTTACCCAGACCTCTGCAAAGTGATGTGTCGAGGCCATACTGGGTGTTTGGGCCCCATATCTCCACCGCCAAAAGTGTTCAACACAGCCCCGGGGGATTGAGATCCTAGCGGCTATAGGGAAGACATGGATTTGCTTCCCATACCATTGACTCCAGTCTCCAGACCGTCTAGATCCGAGCGTATCGATCCTTTTGGGCGGAACTTGAGGATGGGATGCTATTCGGTCAAGAAATAGGAGTGCAAGGATTGAATGAGCATGGGTCTTGCAGGGCTGATGATGAATGATTAATGCCTTAGATGATCTTGAACTTTGCAATCTCAAAACACAGCTCATGTCTTCTGTAGTCTACGGAGTAACAAAGCATTGTCTTTGATCTAAGCGCGATAGATACTCATTGTCCAAGACTCGACATAAGGCAGTGCCCAAATTTACCCGCCAGCTAAGCCTCAGCTAAAACCGTCACCGTTACATCCAAGCTTACTCGGAATCTTAAAATTGAGTCTTGGCTCTCAGGAGTAAAAATTCCGCCCTATATGCAAGGTTCAGTTCCCACAGCCCAATCCAACCTTTGCCGTCCCGACGGTCCCGCCATGAGTTTAATTTTCTTTGACAGGGTATCAGATCCTTAGACGTTGATCGCACCTATCGCGTCCAAGGCCGTGGGAAAACAACCCATTGCTATTGGGACTTTGGTTAATCGTATATGGGTCAATCGGATGCATTTATCTACTTCTGCAGGGGAAATGAGAAAGATATATAAGGTTGATGGTCTAGTGTATCCGTAGTCTGAATACCTTCACTCACCAACTCGTTCACTCATCCATCATGTCTACCAAGTCCATCCTCGCCTCTCTCCTCGCCGTCGCTCCTTTGGCTTTCGCCCAGGATGCATGCGATTGTTACATGACAGAGGGCCAATACTACAAAGACCACTCCTTCTTCGACTTCCGCTCCCTCTCCCAATACGCCGGTGTCCCTGCCCTGATCGACAGCCTTCAAGGCAACGCCGACGCCGGCTTTTCGTCCGACTACTTCAACTGGGAGTCCGAGTTCTCCAAGACATGGGGTGCCCAGAAGTGGAACAATGGCAACAAAGATTTCCCTATGCAAAACACCCTCAACAACCTGTACATTGAGGAGAATAATGATGCGTCGCCTGGTAGTGATACTTGGTTGACTATGCGAACTGCTCGTCACAACGGTTTCCAGACTGCTTCCGAGTTTGAGAGCATGGTTAAGCATCAGTTTGTTTCTATGCGCATGTACGCTCGTACAAAGGGTTCGCCCGGTGCTTGCACAGCCATGTTCACTTACCGCGCCGGCGAAGACCTTTCAACCGTTCAAGAAGCCGACATCGAAGTCCTGACCAAGGACCCCGGCAATGTCATCCACTACACCAACCAGCCCTCCTACACGGAAGCTGGCGGCGAGGTCGAAGGCGCTCACTTGGGCGCTGCTCTACCTGACGGCCTAACCTGGTCCGACTGGGCCAAGCACACACTCGACTGGACACCCGATGCTACTATCTGGCGAGTCAACGACAAGGAGCTCTGGCGCAACAGCTTCCAGGTTCCCAAGGACCCTGCGACTTTGACGTTCAATGCTTGGAGTAACGGTGATACTTGGACTGGTACTATTCCTGAGGGCGGTGTTGCGTACCAGCAGATTCAGTGGATTGAGCTTTTGAGTGGACGGGTTGATGGAGCTACTTGCAACAAGGTTTGCAGTGTTGATGGTGGTGAGCCTGGTAAGGCTAAGCAGGTTTAGAAGACCGCTTGCTTGTTGGGTGAACTGTTCATGTATATATTTAGATGTGGTAATGTTGGAAATAATGTAATGTCAAGTCTTGATGCATTTGATCAATGGTTTCTTCCGGTGAATAATGGATGATGTCAGGTCCTCTGAGTGATGCGCGGGTCTCGAACAGGCGTGATCTTCGTCGTCGATAAAGAACAACTGTGGTTGATAACGTCTACTCGAGTAAACGTGAGAAGATGGGCTCCAATTAGCTGACAGCAAGATCTCGAAGATGCATGAAAGGTACATCGTCGTGATGATATAATTGCATCACGCAACACAACACAACACAAGCTCGGGAGTCATGTCCATTGCCATCAATAATGCTCTTGAGTAGCTTCACCAGGACACACGTAGTCTAACTGCGATTCCTCCTCGTGTCGCACAGTGTCTCGCAGCCCTACGAGGCTGGCTTGGCTGGCTTGGCTGGCTCGTGGCTTACCGGCTCCGATCGGTGTCACAAGACTCCGCTCCGGACCGAGATACGGATAATTTAAATGGATCGCCGATTCAAGCTTCGGTCATCCGGACACTGACAACCGATTTCCCCTCGCACTAACCTTTGTAGCGCTGATGAGATCTGGGGAAGCATAACAAGTATTATTCGCAACCATTGTCGTCATCAACTCGTGATAAAATACGTGTTGTTGCTTGCGTATTGTGTCCAAGACAGGGTCTACCTCTGTAGATTGCTTACCTACCCATGCTGCCCCAATCCTTCGGTTCTGGCAGATAAGGCGGAGTAATGTCTCCCGGTAATAATAAGCAGCGACGTCACCGTAGTCTAGACCAATCCGCTTCCAAAGATTTGTCGCAAAAGTTCCCAGGAGACGACGCTTGATTGCGTTTGTTGTTTGATGCGCGCTTCACTTTCCTTTTCCTCCGTTTCATGATTTCTGTCTTTCTTTAATATGCTGTGATATTCGCTGTCAACTTGCGATAATATATTTATCGCGACAACATTCATTTCTGCATCTTTACCATGGCGACGCGAAATGAGCCGAGGCACGATGATGTCTTCTCCGACACTGATGTCGAAAGCAATCATGAGATTGAGAGAACAGAGGAATCGCCTCTGTTACCAAACACTTCACCCATACAAAATGGGGCATCAAAAGCCTTCCAACGACGCGCCCTAGGCTTCTGCATGCTAGCTCTCCTGATGGTAGAAGTCAGCCAATTCATAATGAACCCACCAACCAAAAAGATTATCGAAGATATTATCTGCCGCAAACACTATCCAGACCATGCTATTCGATCTTACGATATAGAAGATATTCGATGCAAGGATAGTCCTGTGCAGGGAACTCTGGCTATGGTGCAGGGCTGGCAACAGGCTTTTGAGATGGGTGTTCGTAAGTAAAGATGTTTCTTTGGGGGGAATTTTGCTGATGTGTGGTAGCGATCTTGACGCAGTTTCCGTATGGAATCGTGGCGGATAAATATGGACGACGCCTTGTTCTTTTTCTGGCTATGTTTGGCTGCTGTCTTTCTACATGCTGGATGTTGATGGTTTGTAAGTACTTCCCCCCTCCCACACTTCACAGCTAACTAGATTAGTACACTTCCCAGACATCTTCTCCATCTGGGCCGTTTTGGGAGACAGCATATTCTTCCTCATCGGTGGCGGAGGTCAAATGGCCGTCGCGATGGTCTACACCATCGTAGCAGACGTCGTCCCCGTCGAAGAAAGAACAGACATGTTCTTCCGTCTCGTCGCCCTAGTCCTAATCTTCAACGTCATCTTCAATCCCATCTCCGCCTGGCTATTACAGTATGATCCTTGGTTATCGATGTGGATTGGTTTTGGGTTCATGGTCTTTGGAACGTTGTGTATTCTTCTCATTCCTGAGACGATGCACCTCCGACGAAAGGATGATGAGAGACATGAGCATGCTGACATGGATAAGAGTGGTGTTTTGAGACAGGCTTGGTTTAGTATCAAGAATGATATGCAGCATGTTTGGAGGTTTATATTTGCTTCGAAGAGCATTATGATGCTCATGTTTGCTGTTGCGCTGTTTTATCCTACGAGGATTACTCTTACGGGTCCGTTGCTGCAGTATATGTCGAAGAGGTTTGACTGGTCATGGTCAAAGGTAAGTCCCTTACTGCGATGTGCTTCAATCATTAACAGGGATAGGCTACATATATATCGACGATTGGTATCATTGCTACGGTGGTGTGCTATCTTATCATCCTACCCATAACATCCAATTCTCTCGACAAGTCTCGCCGCTACAAGTCACGCCCTATCGCAAGAGATCTGCTCCTCTCGCGTATCTCTATCACGATCATGACAGTTGGGTTATTACTCATGGGCGTAGCCGGAACTCCCTGGCTATTCATTATTTCTCTCATCATCGTCAGCATCGGTAACTCGTTTGTTGCTCTCAGCAGAGCCCTGCTCAACGCTCTGGTAGAGCCTCATACTATCGCCACCTTAAACACGACTGTGTCGCTTATTGAGGTGATGATGGGTCTTACGGCACCGGCCATGAGTTGGCTCTTGGCCAAGGGAATCGACATGGGCGGCTCTTGGATGGGATTGCCTTTTGTTGTGGTTGGTTTGTTGGCGATGGTGACGACTGGTATGCTTTTTGCTATCAAGCTGCCATCGTCTGGTGTTGGCCAAGCTCATGATGGTTGAGAGAGGAATTGAGAACATTTTAATATACCGCATTTCACTTTGTTAGATCTAGAGTACACATAAATATTAAATACCATAATGCTATGCTTCCCTATCCATCTTCCCATCAAACCCATATCCCAAGTCTCAATGCATCCTCCGGCGCCGTTTAATGATCCCAAAACTCCGGTATATGCATGACCCTCTCTATTATGTATGCTTTCCGTTGCTCAATCCTTTCCGAGCAGTAACAAATGTTCTATTCCATGTTAGCTTGCATACCAAGTCAGGTCAGCGGGTAACTTACACTTTGGCCAAACTGCGCAGCATGGGATCTTGCATTTCGCCTTTAACGCGATCAAGCAAAGCCCTCGTAGCTTTCTCTTCCCATCCTCCAAGACCAAATAATCTCAACGTCCAATTCTCTATTCCTGTATCAATTAGCGCTGTTCTTGCACATGACATGACAGTTACTTACCGCACTCGACCATCTCAGCTAGAGCCTTGCGCTTCTGCTGCGTAACAGGATCACTCCCCCAATTCTGAATCGGCAACCAGTCCACGCGCTCCCTAATAAGCTCGGCCCCCAATTTTGATAACCATCCTGGAACTCTAGGTATAGGATCGCAGTCGATGCCCAGCTTGATGCACATCGCTTCGAAAGTCGTCTCGTACTCTACACACGCCGCACCAATCTCTGGTTTTCCCTGCGTAGGCAGATCAGCCTGTTCCGGGTCAACGTCGAAGAAGTGCGGCCGTATCTCTGTGATTTCGAGCTGGCCGCCTGGTTTGAGGTGCGAGTATGCTTCAGTAAGCAAAGCGTCCCAGTCGCGCACGCCGCCTCCCGCCAAACTGCGCATGTGGATGAAGTCGTATGTGCGAGTGGGCCAGGGATCTGTGGCGTCGGCGATCTCGAACGTTACGTTTGGGGGAACGTCTTCGGGGAGAAGGGCGCTACTGAGGTCGATGCCCAGAATATTAACTTGGGGATACCGTTTGGCCATATCGCAGGCCCATACACCACTTCCAGCGCCGATATCCAGTATCTCGAACGGTTCTTCGGTGGTGTATTGATCGAGGGGTAACTTGGCGTCGACAAGCCCGCCATCGAGACACAGCTGGTAAAGCTCATGCTGGACCGTCAAACGATGCGCCTCTGACGCATCATTCGGCGTAAGGAGCTGGCCTGATCCATGATATGTATGACCGTACTCGCGAATCAGGGGAAGCGCGTCTTCGGATATCGTAGAGTAATTGGAAGTTGTATCGCTAAAGTCCGAGTCTTCGGCAGGACTAACATCCTCCACGGGTCCGCTGAGCCACTTGCTTGTATCGTTCCGTTTCGCCATATTCTCAGATGATGCGGGTATAGGAGAATGATCGTTGTAGCGGGCCATTTATTTCGAGTATCTCGCTTGCGGTACGGGGATCTGCGGCGAACGGACGTGTTTATACTTTGTGGCAGTGAGAGATGGTACGCGTGGCAGAGAATTGAAGATAAGCGTCCATGGCCAACAAGAAGAAAAGAGCGAGCGAAAGAAAAGAAGAGGGATTAAAGAATTAAAAGGAGGAGGAGAAAAGAGAAAAGACGGCAAGACGACGTTAGGACAGGATGGCATGTCAAGTTACAGTGAACAGCTAGAAAGTGGAGGGGAGGTGTGGAGGAGGTTTTTTGGGCAATGGAACTAAGGTAGGGTCCAGGGTTTTGGCTTCACCTGGCTTAGCTTAGTATTCAGTCTTGAACAAACATTGATGAATCTATTACTCCAAATTGATTAGTCTAGTAGAAGAGAAGCTATGTATGGAAGCTTCCAAATACCCTTCGCCTTCGCCGTCTCCGCAAGCCTCAGCCTCTTAAAAAAGAAGCTTCTCACGTTCCTGTCTAAATTGACCACCTAAGACTAGTGCTTCATCTTCATCTGATCTAAGCTACCTAGTTCAGATCTACATTCCTCCACCATTAATTAGCAAGATCAGGTACCTTTGGTCCGTACTTTACAGAATGATATGATATGACGCGTGAGATAAACAACACATGGCAAACTGAGACCCAGACTCGTCTCATTTCACCTTCCATTCCATGACCCTGTCCGGCCTCTCTTTTCCGCCCTGTTCCCACGAGAGGATCTACGACCAATATACATAGTCCGTAACCTAACTCCTTACAACCAACAACCTACCGTCAACCTTCCATTCACTACAACCAACAAGCCATCAACTAACCAATCTTTACCATATCCCCTTTCTTTTATCGCTCAATTCATCAAACAATGTAACATTCCCCCCCTCTAATAGCGGATCGCATGTACCTTCAAACATCTCCAATTGTTCACGTCATTAAAACAACCCTTGTTCCCCGGGTCGGGTGGATTCTCTTTTGCCTCGTGGCCCCCTTGCGAGCATGTTCTAGACCGCATACCTACTACCTACCAACAATACATACCTACAATAGGATAGCATAATTACAAATTCCCATCGCATCACATCAGGCAGAAATAATTAAAAGCAAAGAAAAGTCATTTATCCACCCAAGAACCACTATGTCATGCAGCTATATCACAACAATACCCATGTCACCATGCGGCGCAGCGCGCAGCGGAACGGCGCGATGAGGATCCCCATGGCAAAAAACATGTGGGAATTTTCGTGATCTGTCGTTTCTGGGCGATAAATAGCATGCATGAAGGATCCGAGACAAGACGAATCCTTCAAGACTCCCCACAAAGTATCACATCATTATAACATCACAAGCAGGCACATTGCATTCAGCTGGTAGATTGAGACTTATTCATCACACGTAATTCAGGCAGATGAGACCAAGTATTGATGCTACACACTAAAAACGTCCTATGGGAAGAATCGAAAAAGAAAATAAAAGTGAAAAGTTTACAGACAACAACGCCGATGCTATGACAAGGCCAACAATATGAGGGCTCGCCTGGGGAGTTCTCAGCTTCAGTACCAAGAAGAATAAAATCTCAGCTTCACCCATGCCTCTTTTATGTCGCCTTGTAAAAACCGACTCTTATGAGCCCACAATCGCCGCCCGTTCCAATTCCCATGCAATCCTGGTCTGGTCCATCAATTATTCACCAAAGAAGATAATCCCTTCTCTTGTGTGTTTGCAAAGAAGAATCCCTTCTCTTTCTTGTGTGTTTGCAAAAGCGTCGCGACGCTTGTGGTATCCTGTTCCTATTGGAATCTTGATCGGAGATAATTCCCCGTACTTCTTGATCAAAGGTAATCCTTCGTACTCACTCCCTCAAATAACAAACATGCATGCAAAACAGACTCGCCGCCTTCCATTATGCCTGATCCATTGCCAATGCAGAAAAAGGAAAGATAATTTTCACTAAGCATCGCTAGCCTGCCCAACCATCAATCATGTGGATGATTTCGTCCGGTTCCCAGCTGGGGGGATGCACGTTGCTGTTCCTCCCTGCAAGCCCTGGGGGATGTACATTGTTCCTCCCTCGTTCGCATCCTCCACAACTGCTTTTCGACTGAACTTCCAGTCTGAATTGTTATCTGAAAGAAGAGAAATAATAAAAAAGGGCTATCGTGCAGTCATATCCGGGGGCTGTCAATTGCTAGTAAACTAACGCCATCTCGCTCGAGGTGTATCGTGTATCATGCGGAACATGTGGTTCAATCGCGGTTCAGTGCCTTCTGCCAAGACATCTCCTTCGGTCGACGCTTAGGACATCTCCTTCTTCATTCGGCGCTTACTCCCAACTCTCCCGTCAGTGTGCTCGTCGTCGGGGTTCCATTCTTCGGGATGAAAGTTGGGATTGCAGTAATGAGCCCGGTTCCAAATACTATTCTTGAACGTATTGGTCGTTACTTGGAACGTCGAATCTGGAAAGTTGTTCTTGCCCTCATCGTAGTCCAGTTGAACCGGGCTAAAACGGATGTGGTAGCTTGAAGCGGCGGTTCGCAAGGGGAGGGTGTTCTGAGGTCCAGAAGCAGCAACCATCGCGGGGCTTGGTGCCATTGCAGAACCGCCAGATATAGAAGCAGGTGGTGTGGGAGGTTGAGGAGTCGCCATGATGGGAGGTGGCGGAGGAGGCGCTGCTCGCGGTGTCGGAGTGGGCAAAGGTTCAGGGAAGGATGACATCCAGGGACTTTGCTGCACAGGAGAAAAGGTTTCGGAAGCACTGACAGGAGGAGGAGGTGCGAATTGTGCGAGACCTCCCATACCAGCAGAACTGCTGAAGCCCGGGATGATCGACAAAGCGTCAAAGTTCATGGTCGTGTATTGACCAAGATCCGATTGCTCGGATGTGATGTTAGTATTGTGCGTAAAGCCACTGACGCGAAGCACCTGCGTGGCCATTCCCTTGTACAGAATGTCGTAGTGGCCGGGTCGGTAGAGGAGGTTGATCATAGGGCCAATGTCTTCTTGAGGCCAGCGATAGGTGTTGGCCTGGGCGCCCGGGCTGCGGTCGAGCATGACAACCTCGAGAACAAAGTTGGCTGGCTGGAGGAGGATCTCGGCGAGGGCAATGAGGCCAAGTTCTTCGATATCCCGGTTAGGGATGTCAATCTGGTTGGCGCAATATGCCGCTACACCGCTGCCGTCGGGAACAAAATCCGCGAACCTGGTAGGGTTGGTCTTGAGGTATGTCGCAGCGAGAAGACGAAGATAGTAGATCATGCTATCGGCACTGCCAGGCTCGTTCCACTTGTTCTGATTCAACTGGTGCGCGTACTGAGGGTTGCCGATGTTCTGGGCGACTTCTCTCAAATGGTCCAACACCTCATCTGCCATGTCCTCCCAGTAGGGATAGTTGCCCACGGTACTCAGCAAGGGATTCACACTCATGAGCCGAGCGACCTCGCCCTCGATCTTGGCCTGATCGCCCGACTCAATGAGCTTTTCGAAATAACTGAAGCCAATTGCTATTGGTGAGAAATATTAGCGCAAGTTCGACATGTCACAAAAGCCAGCCGAGACATGACATGGGCAGAAATGCAAGGCAGGCATAACAAAAGGAATGTAAGCATTGGATGCAGAACATGTTTCAGCGGCAGAGCATTGTTGAACAAGAAGCGGGGAGTTGGCTGACTTACCTCTCCAACCACAGTTGCCATCGCCTTGAATAGGGCGGTAGTGAGAGTAGGTCTGGGGGAGAGCCTGAATCATGCCATGTTAGCAAGGGCAGAAATGACGGTATACCAAGTTTTGGCTCAACGTACGATTGTCTTTTCAACGTAAACTGGGTCGGCCTTTGCGTACTCGTTGGTGATAGCATCGCTAAGGATCTTGTTCCCAACTTTGAGGCCCTGCAAAAAATTGGAACGGTCAGCGACGAAACAAAATGACGCGCAGGGCGTAGAACAGCTGCAATTCAATTTAAAAAGACCCTGGAAAGCCGCGATTTACCTCTAGAACAGGTTGATAATCCCTCGCAGCAGCCTGCTGAGCGGCCATGTCGTGCTGGCCTTGATCCTCCATCTTGAGCACCACCTGTGGTTGATGTTGGTATTGAGGTTGCTGGTGTTGGTGTTGAAGTAGTCTTTGGCGGTCCTGCGGTTGCGCTAAACTTGGTGAGGAAGAAGGGTTTGAGTTTGAAGCTTGCGAAATAACGGGAGAGATAGAGTTCGAGGCACCGTTAGAGTAGGGCGACGCTGAGGAAGGTGCGGCTGACGAGGTGGAAATTTGGCGTTGTCGAGGAGGAATTTGTTGTTGGTGGACAAGATGCGGCTGCTGCTGGGAATGTGATTGCTGGTGGTGGTGGTGTTGTTGGTGTTGCGGTTGAGATTGCGCCTGCGATTGCGATTGCAGGTGAGAATGTGAATGCGACTGAGCGAGCGCTGAAGAGTTGTAGTATCCAGCGGTTGTGGTTGTGGTTGGAACGGTAGCACCTCCACCTCCAGCAGACACGGGAAAGGCAAAATCCAGGTCTTGAGCTAGGCCATATGACGCGAAGCTGGAGGAGGTAGTAAAGGGAGTGGGTTGAGGCTGGAACATGCCTCAATAAAAGAGGATGACGGAGAAGAAGTGGAGGAGGGAAAGAATGTAAGAGTAAAAAAATCAAGGCAATGATTGATTGAATAAGGTAGTGATGAGTGACGAGATGTGATGGGGATGGGAAGGGAACAAGAATGGCACTCAGCAAGAAAATGGAATGGTCTGTCTGGTCCCTCTCTTACTGGGTTCTGTCCCTCTATCACACTTTCTCACACTCACACTTTTTGTTTCCCTCTACTTCACTCTGTATATCTCACAGAAATTCAAGTCACACTGACTGAAAAAGAGGACGGAAGTGATCTAGACAATTCAATCCAGTAAGGGACGGGAGGATGGGCAGTTTTTAGGTGACCTTTCAGGGCAGGCAATGGCGGACAAGCCACCCGTCTGATACTGCTATCTCACGCTGTAATGCCCTGTCACGACGCTGTGGATCAGAAGGACGGACACCGACTCCTCTTTCTCCCCCCCCTCCTTCGGGTGCTGGCCGTAACCGTGGCCGTCAAACCTAACCTAACCTTCAGTCAAACAGAGTTCCATATCGTCCAATGATGCCCTTGAGGGGGCCCCGGGGGTCACTGCAGGGATTGAAGCAGGGGTTGTTGGTCAGGGGGGTCTAGCAACTGGCACAATCAACGGACAACGATGGAGACAGCGGGTGTGGCCCAGCGGGTGCGATGGCTCTAGCGTCGTGGATCAACTCAATGTATCTCGGCTACTGATTTACGCCCGCAAGATACAAGAGTTCAAATTCTCAACGGGAGCTGTACCCTAGCAGACAAAGAAGGGGAGGCAGACCCGCGGCGGAAGACGGGGCGGCGTGCGGCACAGATGAGTCTCGGACGAGTTATTAATCTTTCCAGATTAATGAAAAGAGGGCAACGGGATCGAGGAAAAAAGAAAGCATAGACAACGCTAAAAAAGAAATCCCCGGGAAGCCAATCTTGCCAATGCAACCTGGCAAATGCAGGACGGAACACACTATCTCGAGCTCCGTGTCTGGCGGTTAGAGGGCATGGATTGGCTGGCTAGAGACGGGAGAGGGGACCCAAGGTTCAGTTCAAGGTCACAAAGTGTGGGTGATACAGAAGGATGAGTGCTGCCATGACATGGTTTACAGCACGATCAAGGTTGCACAAGAGGGGTGTTTTCTGTTCTGCACAGTACAGTCTCCATGATTCAATCGGACGGTAACAGTGACTAGACTAGAAGCTTTGATGATCGACGACAACAAACTGCTTGAGCTAATCTAATAATAACTAGTCCAGAGTCCAAAGAATTAGCTCATACCCTTGGCATCTGCACAAGAGGCGCAGAAGTCGGGAAGCATCCTATTCGAAAAAGGTTCTCGATTCGAGGTACAGGCACTGTACCTGATCCATCATCCGTGCCTCTTCTCACCTCGTGGCAGGGCGCCTGTGAACGATCGGCTACAACAGTGGGTTTCCCGGACTCCACAGAGCAGCAGGGCAGGTGAACTCTGTTTGCTGACGATCTCCCGTTGACGACGGGGGGTTTTGTCAAATCGATGATGATATGTATTGAACTGAACTGACATTGACTGACAATTATTAGGTGACGCTTGTGCCGCGGGGAAATAGATAAGAAATGTCGCTAGTGGAGGTAGAGAATCAAGATCGATTCGTTGGGTCGGGTGATGTAGTGCAGTGAGTGCAGTATCTCACCAAGAGCAGAGGCTAAAGAGACAGAGACACGGAATGGAGAGAGCGATGATGACAGTCTGGGAAGTGCGAGAAGGATTTGAACTAGAGAGTATGCTGTAAGTTGATACGGTCAGGAACGAAAGCCAAGACTGGGCTCACTAGGTACAAGATACGATGGCATAATTCCAGACCTCAGCTTCACAATTATACCTGGCTGGCTGACTGTCATTGTAACCCATCCGGTAGCCATCCGATGTGCCGCTTTAGATGTGTTTCTTATTGGCTCTTTACGCATCCCTCTCTGTCATCTTGATTAATTACCATTCAACCTCCAACAAGTCTTCTCTTCAGCCGCTCTGCCACTCTTTCAATGGATCGTCCAAGTGGAGAAAATCTAAAACCCATCTAAAAAAGCCAAGCCCTTAGCAATTAAACCCGTTGTTCCCCGGGGATCCATATCGTGGAGAAACAAGTACAAGTTCATTGCCGTAGGCAAAAGCCAAAAAAAAAAAGTGATACGATTATTCGGGTAACAAAATATGTACAATTCTATCCGTCCGTTTCTGTGCCTTACCTGCCTGAACCACCTACATACAACTCAGCGTCTACAGCTCACCGTCTACTGTGCATGTTTTTCCCGCGGAAGACGGCCCGTCACGGGAACTTGTGGATAAATCCTCCGTAATAATAAACTCAATAAATGAGGCACAAACATTTATTTTCTCGAAAGGTTGATTGATGCAAGGAACTTGAGTTCTTTTTTTTTTTTTGTTGGACTTTGTGGCGATGGTGTGTCTGGACCCCTGCGCTTGGCAGGTAAAGGGTGACTGTCGACTAAGACAGGAACCGTTTAACTGATCTGATGCCATTCTGTTGGTTCTGTTATATTCGGTCTCACATGTCTGTTCCCTTGTTGAATAAATTACCTACCAGCTTCACCTGAGTACAGTGAAAAACCGTTGCCTAGGGTGTACCCCCCCTCTGACCAACAGCCTCCAAAACGGTCGTGTCACCCCAAACCTGAGAAGATCATGTTGCTTTTTCTCATGAGCTGTTCACTTCGGCAATTGAGCTGATGACATCCGATGGAAAGCCAAGTCATGGAAGGCATACATTAGTGTTCTTACATACGATCAAGCAGAATAAGCCACGATCTAGACTTGACACGTTATGTTCTCTTCAGTAAGCTGCATGTTCCAAGGGTTGGTTACTGAACGAAGAAAAAAGCAATTGATGAAATCTGCGCATCATGTCTCATCCGACACCGGGTCCACGGGATAACAAACCGTTTTCTTATTCCATCTCGATGAGGATTGTTTGTATGATTGGCGACATCTGCCACGCGCCGCTGAGACACGCAAATCTGCATCAGACAAACATTCTTCTACAATCTACGTGTAGGAAATACAGTGTTGAAAGCTAAATACAGCCACTGCACAGGGTCATTCAGCATCCCCCCCTTGCATCGATCAATCTGCACCTCTCGCAAGGTCAACCTCGACAAAGAAAACTGACCCCGACCGCGCTCGTATTTTCTTTGCAAGGTGAAAGAAAGTCCGCCATGCTGTACAATCTTCAAAGCGGAAGGTTATACAAGACAGGTCTTTGAACGCATCTTCCCGCGACGGCTTCTTCTCTCCATCACACATACTCTTCTCTCCAAAGAAAAATCTTCTAGGCCAAGGCAGCCAAGGCGTCAGCCGCATCTATGAATGCCGCTTTACCCCTCGCAGCTCTCAAGTCCCGTCCTGTGTAACCCGACGACGTTGCATCCTGTTTGCCTCTGGGGGGGCGATAGATCAGCAAGTGCTGAATCGCGGATATGCGAAGAACCTTTCCATAAGCAAGGAACCCTGTCAATGATGATGATATGCCATACAGCTGCACTGTATTAGGCTTTCTAATTCTTGTAAATACTAAACAATATGGCTGGCTACACGAAGGATATCAAGTCCGAATACGGCGTCACTTCGGCCTTGGAACTCCCTTCTGTCCCATGCTGTTACCCGCGTTGGACCGTTGCCAAAAGCCTCGTACTATGCGAGATCCCGTCCGCTCTGCCCAAACACGGAGGCGCCCGCATACGAACTGTAACAGGATCTGCTTTTTTCTCGATCCAGCAAACGATGGATGGAATGAATTGGCTAACATGGATGTAAATGATATCAGTCCTTTGCGAACTGCTTGGCAGTGGTGTTCAGTGCTATAAGCCGCTCTACTCAAGCCGGCCATCCTTGCCCTGCATTCTTGCCCTTCTTACCGCGGTGCTGGCCTCCTACCCTACTACCTGCTTTCCCAATTGGCAATCCTGCCACGTCTATGTTCTGCTCGTCTGCTCCCGATTGCTCGACGTTGCGGAATCCATCACCATCCCTGAAAACGGCACCAAATAGTTCAGATATGGAGGATGTAAGTCCCTGTAGAGCAGCAATTCGCTCGGCGTCTGCATCAGACGTAATCTCCAACAATCCCTCCTGCTGATTCACCCGACCATTGATCTTGCCATCGATGATGAGAAACCCCAGAATGTCCTGAACCTCGGGCTCAGAAATCTTGAGCTGCTTGGCAATCCAGGACAGCTTCATGCGGGTGTAGGGTGCAATCAGTTTAACCACGCCCTTGGTTCTCATGTTACGCGTGACTTCGTCAATGTTCTCGGCGATAAACGAGTCGTCCAAGATGTCTTGGTTACGCTGCAGCACCCTTTCGTACATGTGAACATCGTCCCGTTGATAAGCGTCCACCAACTCCGTCATGGCGGAGATTCGGGGATCTGTCTTGTAGGGCTTCGTCTCCTGGGAGTCGAATGGGTTGATGTCGGACTTCATCAGCATCGTCGTCAACAGTAGGTATTTCAGAACCTGGATTCGCTGTAGTGAACCGGCTTCGTCGTAGTTTCGGAATGACTCGAAGAAGTCGCTCTGGGCCTCCTTCCAGTTCTCTTCACTCATGTGCATCTTTCCACCGCACTCTCGGATAATACCCATGATTCGAGGATGTGGCACAGCGGATTTGACCTTGAGAGCACGCTGGTACAGAGCCTTGAGCTGCTTGTTGTTCTTCGTCTCGGCGAACATCTGGATTTCGAGTGCGTAGATCTCAAGCGAGTATGTGCCTTTGCTAGGATCGTCGGTGCCATCTTCTCGTTGACAAGATTTGTGTAGTTCGCGGAGTTTCTTCGACACAGCGGTGTACTCCTTTCGGTCGAGAAGCAGCTTCGCTAGCTTGATGTTGGTCTTGAGCCATAGTCGCTCGTTGTTCGTGCTCTGGAAGCTCTGCAGTGTGAGAGAATAGAATTGTTCCATACACCTGACAGCCTCGGGTCCATCTGCGCCTTTCTCAATGTAATCGAGCATATTGTTGATTGACTTTTCGGAGTAGTTTCTCGTGACGGCCGACTTGACGTATGTGAGGAGCTCGGCGTAGTGTTCAGCAGCCTACTGTCGTCAGCATGGAATACCACGCACGATACCAATGAACCGACCTTGTCATATTGACCTAGCTTGAATTCAAGCTTTATCGCCTGCTTTATACCCTTGAATCCCCATTCTCCCTTTTCGTCTTCGAGTGGCGGGATGCCTAGAAATTCGGAGATGGCCTCTTCTGGGTCGGACAGCTTCATCTGTTTGGCATTGTAGTACTTGTTTTCGATATCGACGTCGCCGGTCTCTTCGTCATCGTCTTCTTCGTACTCGAAATCGTACCTGATCGCAATTGTTAGTAGTGCACTGCGCTTCGGCTGGGCTTGCGTACTGCTCCTCATCGGAGTCCTGCATGAAATCCTCGTCGTCCGACATTGTGAAAGAAGTGTGAATGAATTAAATGATAAGCGCTTCGTAGATAAGTAATGAGGAATGGTTCAGCTGGTAGGGTCGAAGTTATTATGGCGGAGCAAGAAGTTGAATGTTGATGAATGATGATTGTTGATTATTGGATGGAGGCTCCAGAAGCTGATGTGGAGCAGGCAGCCGCGGGGCTTATCGATAACGCAGCTACAGCAGCCTCAACACCAAAGGATATCAACGAGGATCACAATCATGATAGACATCTCTACTGAAACATATTGAGTCTCGAATACATTATTTGTATAATATGGGGAGCGGGAGTCAGATACCCATTTCTTGGAGTTCTATCTAGCCATTCAAGTAGCATAGTGTCTAAATGTCCATCGTTATTACGTTCACCATGTCATGATATCATCAAGTCCCAGCATGTGAGAGCACATCACAGCTTCCCATCATCCTTCAATCCCCTCCAAAGCGCCAACGCAGCCAAACACTTCGCATCCCTCGCCCCCTCCCTCCAAGCCTCCCCCATCGGCACAACCTTGAGCGTAATCTTCTCCCCATGCTCCCTCAACCCCGTCAACCGTCCACTCCACTCCCTAATCTTGTCCCGCGGCAACTTCATCTCGTAGCTGAAAATCGTAACATGCTCATCACACCCTCCCGCAGAAGGGAACATGGCCTGCGCCAGCCCCTCACCCTCTTCGTCGGGTGCAGCAAGTTCGCTCAGATTGGTAAGTTCATCTTCGTGGATCGTCACGCCGAGTTCTTCCTGGATTTCTTGTGCTGCTGCGCCTTTGAAACTGCCGTCGTCGACCATGCCGGCGGGTAGCTCGACGAAACTGAGACTTCCGGCGGGAACGCGGGGTTGTACTGTTAGCACGACGTAGCGCTCCTCGGGCTTGTCTTCTGGGATGAGCATGAAGAGCATTGCTACGCTTGGTCCTCTCAGAAGAGCGGCGGCGGGGAGGGTTTCGCCTGCATTGTTGGATACGGTGGCTGTGATTTTTACAAAGCCTACTCGCTTGCCAAAGAGGTCAAACGATTGAATCGCTACTGAGCGGAGAGCGTAGGGATCTTTGTGGAAGGGGTGAGATGAGTCCGATTGGAGTTTGAGAGAGTTTGTCAAAGTGTCGACCCAGTTCTTGAATAGTCAGTATCTTATTCGTTTATAAGGACGGGTGTAAATACATTGAATGGTCTGAATGAGTCCAGCTGCTCCTGTGAGAGTCCGTCGGGCAGACTGAGCTGGATGTTCTGGCTTTTGAGCGTGGTAGTCATGTTGCGTGTCAATTGAAGAGGTCTTTGGTGGGCGAGACAGGTTGCTGCAAGTAAAAATCTTGGATTTTTGCAGACGTTGGCGATGAATCGCATTTCTTATACTTCGTAGCGGAGAGTGTTCGAGTTGGAAGTAAGTTGAGAGTACGGGTAAGACAGTCTTTCATTGGAGGGGCATGACGTAAAGGACGCTCTCATTCACTTACTTACCCGACAGCACTAACACGAGACGAACAATTGAAGAATTGCAACAGAGATACACACATAGCAATATCATTCAAGTGATTGATTTAACGATATTTATTTTCTAAGAAGCAATTCTTATTAGAAAGCAACCAGGCTCCCAAGCAATCGTTACTCGAGGATTCATCAAGCCCATCTTTCATTCGAGGTAGCCCCATCCATGTAACCATCTAAACAGCCCAATAAACATCAATCTTGACACTCTCAACATGATTAACCCAAGCCGAGAATCTCGCCTTGGCCCACACAGTAATCACATCTCCCATCTTCAAGTCCCTGATAAACGACCCATCACCCGTCTCCCGACCCCGTCCAGTCTCCATCCTCATCTTCTCAGCGGCCTCAGACTCAGGCTTAATGTCGTCTGTCCACGTCCAAGTAACAACATGATCTTGCCACGCGCGATGAGCCGTCTTGTTGTGCTGAATAACCCATTTGTCCTGTGGTTGGAGAGGATGCGTGAAGCCTAGCTTTTTGTCGGAAATAGGACCGGTTTCTGGATACAGCGGGCGAAGCGCGCAGACGGGGAGGGGTACGGCTTCCGAGGTATTGGACTTGTAGCGGACGTCGTATGTGCATTGAGGATCACCTAAGAAATTAGCATAAATCGCAGACATGTATGACTTGACTTACAGATCTGCTCCGCATCAAACTTCTCCAATCCAGCCTCAAACCATGTCCATGACCCGTTATACGTATGTCGATTCTCCGTATCGCTCGACCACCCCTGGTCCTTACTCCGAATCGTAAAAACCACCTTCCTCACAGGATACTGCAACTTGGGCGTGGGATAATTCGCCAACTTGACAAAGTAATCCTTCTCATGCTCCTTCTCCAACGCCTGCGGCTTAGCCTCAGTCATATCGTACGCTAGGATCTCCGCCAGCGCATGTCTGCCTTGAAGACCCGTTAGACCCACAGGGTAAGACCGGAGCTATATACAGTGTTAGTCGTGGCATCCCCAGCAAGGCTGACGGACTTACAAGGAATTTGTTCTCAGAGGGACTTCCGCCGATGACTGTGAGGGGGTGTTGATGTTGGAGTTTGTAGTCGATTTCGTTGCTTGAATGAGCCCAGTACTCTGCGAAATCGAGGACGATGTCGACGACATCGGGAGGAAGTTTCTTGCCCTTTGTGAGCATGATGCGAGCGATGACAACGTCAATGGGCGTTATCCCTTCATCGACTGTCTCAGGCTCTTTTCCATTTTGGTTGTCTATACCGAATGTTGGAAGCATGCTTTGTAGTCCGTGGATTACATTCTGAGGAATACTTTGAGCCATGATGATGTAGGCGATGATGAAGCCGAGGATATATTCCAGCATGTAACTTGTATTTTGTAAAAAGTAAAAGGTAAAAAATAAAAGGACAATTAGGATCAATTTACTCAGTGTAAAAGGTGACGCGTTTAAGCTTGATTCTTAAAAGGCAACAGCATTCACACCCATTCATAGCTCATCCCTCACTTGACGTCAATGTCCCACGTGCTATCTTATCTTCTACCAAGCTTTATCTTATCGCACGTGCAATGGCATCATCCCTGACTAACGGCGTATCATCCCGTTCCCCGTCTATCCCCCGCGCATCGGAGGGTCCAAAAAACGTCCGATTACCTATCCTCGATTACAAACACCCATTGAAAATGCATCTTTTCGCCCGACAGACAATTTGTCTCTTACAAACACATTTTCCGCCATGATGAGGTCCTCACGGTGTCTTGTTGCGTCGACTCGCCAGTTAAGAACTGCATTTAAACCCAATGCCTTGTCTCGCGCATCATGGCTCGCCGGAACTCGCCAGCTTCACTGCTCGCCGATCCGGAAGTCGGGCGTAGCTTCAAACCCAGCAATGTCATTCCCCTGCCTTGACGCACTCGAGTCTCGCTCCGCAAAACTCACAGACTCGGACGATACCGAACCTTCATACACATCCGGCGCGACACTGAATTACCACCACAAGGAACCCTTCCTGCTCGACTGGGGCGGCATCCTGCCCGAGTTCAACATCGCGTACGAAACGTGGGGTGAGCTCAACGCCGACAAATCCAACGCTATTCTTCTACATACCGGTCTATCCGCTTCGTCTCATGCGCATTCTACTGAGACAAACCCCAAGCCGGGCTGGTGGGAGAAGTTCATTGGACCTGGCGGTCCTCTTGATACGAACAAGTACCATATTATCTGCACGAATGTCATCGGTGGATGTAACGGTTCTACAGGACCTAGTAGCGTTGATCCAGGAAATGGAGAGCGCTATGCGACTAGATTTCCCATCTTGACAATGGACGACATGGTTCGCGCTCAATTCCGTCTTCTCGACCATCTCGGCATCGACAAGCTCTACGCCTCCGTCGGTTCCTCAATGGGCGGCATGCAATCCCTCGCCGCAGGAGTCCAATCTCCCTCGCGCGTAGGCCGCATCGTCTCCATCAGCGGCTGCGCACGCTCCCATCCCTACAGCATCGCCATGCGCCACACCCAACGTCAAGTCCTAATGATGGATCCCAACTGGAACCGCGGTTTCTACTACGGCAAAGTGCCTCCCCACGCAGGAATGAAGCTCGCGCGCGAAATCGCAACAGTAACATATCGTTCCGGACCAGAGTGGGAACAACGCTTCGGCCGTCGTCGAGCAGACTCTAGTAAACCACCAGCTCTATGTCCCGACTTTCTCATCGAGACATACCTTGACCACGCTGGTGAAAAGTGGTGTCTGAACTATGATCCCAACAGTCTTCTGTACGTCAGCAAAGCAATGGATCTTTTCGATTTAGGCATCGAACACCAGCGCGCCACGCACGCTCGTCGTCAAGATCGCGAGAAGAAGCTTGCTTCAGGCGAAGCATCTCCGCTGTCCACCGACGCAGCATGCAGTCTGACGCTTCCCAACAAGCCTTATGAGGAACAGCCTGGATCCCACCCTGATCCCTCAGACCCAACTGTCGTGCCTGGCTCGCGACCACCTGAGGATCTGATCCACGGACTTGCGCCGCTCCGTGATACCCCTACACTGGTGATGGGCGTTGCAAGTGATATTCTCTTCCCAGCATGGCAGCAGCGTGAGGTAGCTGAAGCTGTTCGTCTAGCTGGTAACCGCAATGTAACGCATGTCGAGTTGAGTGAGGAGATGAGTATGTTTGGCCATGATACATTCCTGTTGGATCTCAAGTACATTGGCAACAACCTGCGTATGTTCCTCGGTTAGAAGAAATGTATCTCAAAATCTTGTAAAATAGGCGCTGGTCTTGTTATTTAACAGTCATAATACAATTCATTTCACGCTGCATCACTTCACAAAGTGCACAAAATAATCATGTAGAGTCAGGCTCAAGGCTCTGGATATCTATTCCTTAGACATTAACCACTAATCATGTCCCGATGATTATGAGTATATACATGAATCAAAGAAAATTCAACAGCGAGGGACGGGGGTATGTTATAATCTATAAGCGAAAGACGCCATATGCAAGGGAAAATATAGACAAAGAAATGGTGTAAGCGATAGACAATACGCAAGAAAAGTCATGAGACATCTAGCCTCTTTTTGTAAAAGCCCAACAAACGCTCCGGTATAATGAGATCCAAGAAATAAATGGCCAGGTTAGATGAAGCCAGGGTTGTTCGCATCAACCACAGGGTTGGGAGTTCTGGCTCTTGCAGACTCCAACGAGTGTGGTCCTGAAGCGACTCCTTGAGGAACGGTGATGGGAGATGGTCGAGGGGGAGCCCTCTTGGCCTCGACGCGAGTCCTGCTGCGGTCTCTGTCCCTGGGCGGCACAAAGTCCACCATGACAGGTGAGATCAAGGGTCTACCTTGGTTAGGCTCAGGTCGATGTTCCCATGGTCCATCAAAGTCAAACGCCCGCGACATATTCTCACTCGAGTTGGAGATTGACTTCTGCAACGAGGGGAACGAAGGCGATGGCAAACTTGGCGGTGTATCGGAGATGGGCGAAGAAGCGTACTGAGCAAGTCGAGGGCTCAGCGAACTATCAGTAGCCTGCGTGGGAGAACGAGCGAACTGAGTGCGGAAAGGTGAGAGAGCAGCAGGAATGGCAGACTTGTGTGCTTCAGCACGGTCAAAGTCATTCCAGTTGGGGGTACTGGGGTGCTCGAAAGATTCCATGGGACGGACTGGCGATTCGTCTCTGGGTGGGGGATACACAGGCGGCTGGCGACGCTGCTTCCTTGGCTCCAAACCAAAGCCCCTCTCAGGGCTTTGAGGGTCGGGTTGCTGAGGTCTGCGGCCTCGTGGTAGGCCCTTCTGGATGGGAAAGTCACCTTCCATAGGACTCTGTTGGAGGAATGGGCTGGCTGTCCTGGGTGGCTGAGGACTCGACTGCAAGAACGGACTCGCCGCTTGTATCGGCTGAGGACTTTGAGTGCGAGCAGGACTGGCTGTTCGAGGAGGTTGAGGACTGTATGCGCGGAACGGACTCGCTGCTCGCGAAGGCTCGCCGGCCTGGGATAGGAACGGGCTTGCCGTCCTTGGTGGCTCAGGAATACGCGCAGCTTTAACGAAGCCGCTATCATCAAAGCCCGTGCCAACAGCACTTCGCGGTCCATTTCCAATAAGAGGAATAGTTGCCGAACGATCGGCCAGGGCAGGAACTCGAAGAGGTCTGCCAAGTTTTGGCTCGGAGTCAGTTCGTGCACGGAAGCCGCGTGGCGGAGGTTCGAGAGGTCGGCTCATGAAGCCCGGATCGGCGCTCGCGGTTGTGTCAGGTGTTTTACTCCTGAGAGCTGTGTCGGGGGTTGCGCTTCTGGAAGCAATGTCGGGAGTGTTACTCCTGCTGGTTCCAGGGTTCAATCGAGGTGGTGGCACAGGTGGGAGAGGAGCGGTAGGTGACCGGTATGGCGAAGGTAGAGGTTTTGTAGGCGGAGAAGAGTTGGGAGGTTGGTATGCCTTGTACTGCTTAGGAGGGTACTGAGGTGATGGTGCGAGCGATTGCTGGTTTCCACGAGGGGGAGATCGAGGGAACTCGAAATTGAGTAGTGGCGAATCCTCTCGGCCTGGGAAAGAAGCGAGAATGGGAGATGGTCCAGGTGAGTTCTGCTGAGGAGGTTGCGAAAGCGGCGATGGCGCAGGAGAGCGCGAAGGAGAGACAGGTCGAATGTTCTGAATGGGCTCTGACAGCTGACCAGGTTGGAGAATCTTGGGGGCCTGGTGCATCGGCTTGGGCTGCTGAGAAGGCTGAGGTGTCTGAATGCGAGGAGCTTCCTCTGCTGCCGCTGATGCCAACGAAGACACCAAGGACAGAGGTGACATCGCATCACTGGCCGTTCGAGTTCGGGTCAAAGCTGTGTCAAGCATGCTCAGACTGGGACTCGACTGCATAGTCCTCAAAGGACTCGCGGTTCTCGTCGTTCCAAGAGGACTGGCTGTCCTGGCATTTGCCAGCGGCTTGGGCTTGACATTTGTGTCAATCGGGCTCACTCCTCTCTCACTCACAGTGTCGATGCTATTGCCTCCAATGCTGCCCTTCCTGACAGTTTCTCCAAAGTCGAACCCAGTAAAGTTTCCAGCAAGCCCCTCAGCCATGGGCTTGGGGCTATCGCGAGGATCCGTCTCCATTGTAAAGCTTTGTCTTCTAGGCATGTGGAATGTGAATGTGTCGCGCTTAGCTGAAACATTTCGAATCACAGGCGACTCCCAGACCTCCTCACTACGCGCGACCGAGACAGCTGGGCTAGGGAGAGACATAGGACCGGCAGTGCTAGGCTTGTGAAGACTGGGCGCGGTGGGCACGTTTTGACGGCTGCTCGAAGGTCGATTGTCGGGAGAGAAAGGTCGCTCAGCGTTGACGATGGAAGGCGGAGGAGATGGATAGCCGTTATTAGCTGTGGGAATCGGGCTCTTGGTCCTGACATCTTTGATTTCGGTTCCGAGATTAAATTCGAATTGGTCCGAATGACTGCTGGGCTCATCCAAGGGCGTATTCGGTATACTGCTGACGGAGTCCTTTCCAAAATGAATATTAAACGGGTTCGGGGTCCCTTTTGTCGACACAGCGGTTCCAGGACGTGTGGGTGTACCGGGTCTGTTGCCATCCGCATTTATAGGGCTGGGCGCCACAAGACTTGTCGAGCTGCCATTTCCGAAGCGAGTGTTGAGTTGGATGTCCGAGGTGTGGAATCGAGGATTTCCCATTCCTGGTGCTCGCGGCGCACTTAGATCGACCATAGAAGAAGCCGCTCCTGCACTGTTCTTGTAAGGAACACGCGTAGGAGGCTCAAGCGTTGAGTGTGAAGTGCCAGGGCGAGCGAGCTGTGGGCGGGAGAAGTTGCTCTGCCTCTTGATCTCCATGGCGGTGATTGTGGTGATGGTTTCGTATGTGTCATTGCGATGTAAATGCTGTATCTTGTTCGTAGCTAATTTACTGCTGTCCCTGAGTGAATTGTTAGTGATGTCTGACGGGAGAGAGGAGTAAGATTGCTTACTGTGACTTTTTTCTATTGCCTCCAAGTCTGAGGCCAAAGAAGGAAACCATCTCGAAGACGGTAAGAATGAAAAGAATAAAATGAGTGGACGACCTATCGAAATGTCATGAGCGAATGGTCAAGAAAAGGAAAGAAATGGAAAAGATGATGTAAAGGCGAGATGTTAGATCATGGATGGTGCTAGGTAAGGTTGGCCGTCTTTCTGTGCATATTTCTAGAAGACCTGGGACCGACCCGACCGTTGCTGGACCGGAGAGCACTTACCGTAAAGTAGTATCTCACTAAAAGGGTCCCGCTCAACGGGGGTAAAAAGTTAGGGAAGCGACGGTGCAATAAGGAAGGACTGGCGCTGGGCTGGGCTGCAAGGTAAAAGGAAAGCCAAGTAAAGTAGGGGCAGGCGCACGAGGCGCAAAGGGACCAAGTGGGTTAATTTAAATCAGATGGACTCCAATTTTAGACGGGAGCGATGAACGAATATGGTCACCTAAAACCACAGAAGAGTTTAACTGAGGGTCATCACAGTTTGATCTCTTTCTCTTTGTCTGTGTCTGTCTCAAAAAGGATTTAATTCGTAAAAGGGGCCGTAAGCGTTATTCTTCTGGTCGTTGGCGTTGGATGGGATTGGACAGAGGGGATCTTTAGCTCGCTGCAAGCTTAAGAGCTAAAAGGGAAACCGAATGGATCTCTGCAGGTACAAGCTCAGGGGCTCGACGTTTTTTTCTTCTTCTTTTGTCAATTGGGGCTGTCTTGTCCAATCCTTCATTCGCGGGGTTCAGTTTTTTCTCTTCCCCTTCTGAACTACTTTTTTTTTAATGGGGTTTCCTTTTTAAAATAGGGGAATTGATAGAAAAAGAGGAGAAAGAGAAGCACTGTTGAAGAGAAGATGTAAAAAAAGAGAGGACACTGCCACGGACAGTTTTGACCGGATCAACAAAGGTGAGAACTCAATTGATCATCGCTTAGGTGAGACGAGAGGAGAGGCTGAAAGGAGTGGACTGCGCCTCAGAATTTGGTGATAGTACAGTATCACAGCCCTTTACTCAAACAAAGGAGTGTCAGTGAATAAACGGACGGGAGGAGAAAATAGAACAAAATTCGATATGATGCAGTAGGAAAGATACCCGAGACAATGAAAGGACGGCAATGAAAGACGAGACACGGCAAGGCGAGACAGACAAGACGGGCCAATGTCGATCGCTAATGAAACAGCGTAGCATCTGCATTGGATATCCCCTTAGTCGCGCGCCAATTCTCTACAGTACGTAGTACACCTCCAGTAACTAAATGCTGTCATAGCAATGGATTATGGATCCATGAATTCGGTTCCCAAGATGATCGAGATGTCAATTGCGCCAATCTAGATAGCTTCATTATATTTAGAACTCTCATTAAACACACAGATGGAGATATTAAAGAGACGAAAGAAACCATCAACTCCCACCTGAGTGGCGTCTTCAAGTCAATTTCAGGGGTGTCAAGGATCCCTATCCATAATCCCAGGGGACCAATAACGATCGTCAACCAATCCTTCCAAAAAGCCCCCTTCACTATTATTTCGCTTGGCAGAGATCCGCCGTTGAAACGAAACAGGAAATATTGGCGGTTATGCAAATGCAATGCAGTTTCTCCGTCCGTTTTATTTCCCCGGCACTTGAACTTTCCGTCACAATTGACAGCGGAGGTTTATTCTCTTTGGAGATAGGTCTACGGTAAGAGAACCCTATGGGCTATACTACAGTTCGGTATGACCTGAGATTGTGGAAACAGATGCATATCTCAGGTCGTCTCATCATGCTATAAGCGAAATGGTATGACCCAGTGCTCTCAAACTCGATTCTGTTTGACATGTTATGCCATTAACCAGATGTGATTTTTCTGTAAACGAGGTGGGTTGGCAGAGAGACTGGTTATGCATAGGCAGGGCGTCCTGGTGGCATTAGAAACTGGGCTGTCGTGAGCCTAAAAGATGGATTAACTAGGCCAGTTGATGTCATCGTGGACTATCTCTTGGAACATACAATAGCTCTGCAGCTAGGTTTCTCTAGCGACTCGCGCTTGGGTCACGATATGCACATAATAATCACCCGCGACACCAACAGGTCTAAGCTCTAATAAACTCCAAACCAATACTTGCTTTGATCTTTTCATGCTATACGCAACTCTGCTACCCTAACGACAGATAGGTATCGTCATAATAATCCCATAGATACGCCTGCAAATACATGATGACCGTCCTGAACGCCATGGTTGTGATATCAACGTCGCCCCGTGCCAACCGCCTCGTCTAAACTTGTATCGTGTAGTAGTCCCAATGCGGCTTGAGAACTCAAGAAACTTGGTATCAAGACACGCATTATAGCTGCTCCAGCAGCTTTCTCCTCCGTCTCTCAATCAATTCCTCCTGCACCTCCTCCAAAGTCGGCAAGTCCCATGTAACTCCGTCACCACCGTCTCCGGGCAAAGGCTCCCATCCCTCCGGCACGTCCTGGGATCCTGTCTTGATCATATGCTCAGTAGCCTGCCTCTCCTTCTCAGCCTCATAAGCCAACATCTCCTCGTCCTCCTCATCAGGCGCATATCCATAGTACGCCGCATCCACATTCCTCCTCATATCATGCCTCTCCTCCAACGGCTTCTCATCGCCCTGATTCCTCGCAGCCTCGAAAAGCTCCTTCACACCAGGAAGTTCTCTCGCACGACCAAAGTACTTGTAACCCTTTCCGCCGCCGGGTATTTCACGACCTTGCTCATCGTAGATCTTGCCACCGCCGCGCATGTAGTTCGGTCCGCCTAGGTTACGTATCTGGATCTCCCACATGTGCTTTTCGCGCATCAGCTTGTTGATTTCGTCGTTGAGGTCGCGGATCTGGTAGTCGCTGAGGATGGGGTCCTGGATGCGTGACATCTTGCGCGAGATCTCCTTCAGAACTTGGCCGCGCCATTTTTCGCAGGCTGGGATGGCGGCTACTTCGGTGATGAGCTTGGGTCGGCGGGTGCGGCCGGCGTCGATGATGCCTAGGTCTGCTGCTTGGGCTTCGCGAAAGCGAAACAGCATAGACTGGGCCTTTTCCGAGTTACGAGCCTGTGATTGTTAGTCTAACGCACTGGAAATAGTTTGGAGAATAGGGCGCCGTACCATTTTGACGGTTCTGCTGCGGAAAGCAAGATTGACGGAGAGGAGCGATTGTAGAGGCCAAAGTTGAGTGTTGTTCGCGACCCAAAGTCAAGGAACTTTTCCCAGCCACTCCAGCCTCGTTAGAGCTGGTACCGATGCCCCGCATGCGCCACAGCGCCACAGTTGGAGGTCAGCCTGCTCTAGCGCTCCCGCTGTCAATTGCGCGCCGCAACGCGACTTGGAATTTCAACTATCATAAGTTTGGTCTGCCACTGCCTGCCAGCTGTCAACGGCCGTCAACAACAATGAGAGAACGAAATATTGTGCGCGCAGCCCGCAATCACCCCTCGCTTGGAGAAGCATAAATAATGGCTTCCCCTCCAATTCTCTGCCGCTTGCTTTCCTTCTCTCTTCATCATCGCCTCGTATCCTCAACTTTGGACTCCAACTGCGACTTCGACTGCGATCTTGCTATACCTCGAGTACTTCAATACTCACGCCTCCTGCTAACCGCCAGCTTCTTTGCTACCTGCTCTACCATTCCTCATTTTCTTTCGTCTCCGCGCTCGCCTTCTCTCGCTCGTTTCCTCCCTCTCTGCCACCTTCACTCTTCCTCACCACCATGCCTCCCCAACGCCTTCACCTCTCCCCACGTGGCCCAGTCAAGCGACCGGCGCTCACCATCCGGTATATTCAAGTGCACAACTAACCCATATCTCTATTCTCTGATTCTTTCTGCTTTTTTTCTTGGGCTTTTTTTGGACTTTTTGGTTTCTTGCTTTTTGGGGGTTGCTTTCTAGACTTTTTTGGGGAATATTCTTATGGGGGCGTCAGGAGTCTGGCGTTTGGAGTTCGGCGTTGTCTGTTTTCCTTCCCTTCTCCCTCTACCCGTTCTACTGACTCCCAGCACCCTTCTACTACACACGTTTGGTTGGCTCTCTGGGTCTGCTATGATGACAATGTTCACACCGAGCTAAAGGTGATTCCCCCCTGATCGTGTATACCCTCGGGCAACCATCCAGTGGTGGGAAAATGTTCCTCACACAAGAACAGAGATCTGAGCAGACTCAAAGTTATTTCCCTTCCTTTTTTCCCTTTTTCTTATGTAGCCCTATAGTAGCCGCAATGACAGATACCTTCTCAAGTGTGAAGTAGTCCTCTCTCCTGGGCATGTCTTGGGGGTTGTAAGAGACAGCTCGTGATAATGCACGATATAGTTTTCAATCGGAGCAGGCTTGGGCTCTGCGGTGGAAGGATGAAGAGGAGGAGAGATTCTTTGAGATACGAATTATGTTTTGCCCGGTGATGATCAATCGACCAAAAAGCCAAATTTGCAGGCAGCAGCGGCGGGCTTCACGTCAAAGACGGTTGCGCGGGCATTTACTTGTCCAACTGCCGCGAGTTGTCAGTGGGAACCTAAGAGAGCTAATCTGAGGGCCTTGACATATTTCGATCTCATGAATCACATGTACTTAGAACACATAGACATAGACTTGTAGAAAAAAAGACAAAAACTTTATTCTATAGTTCACTTTTAATCCTGCTCTACTACAGTAATGTTCCCACGATTTCCTATCGTGGTGTCATTAAATAAAACGAGAAACGTTGGTACAATCATCATCCGCCTCTTCATTTATTGCGTCTTCTTCACGGATTGTTCCTTGGGCTTCGCGCTGTACAGCCATACGGCGGAGAAGGCCAGGAAACCGAGGATGGTAAAAAAGATACCAGCCAGAGGGGGCCAAGCTCCATTGATAGTGTAGCTTCGATCATACTCGTTGTGAGCCAAATGTCGTACGCTGACTGTGTTCTTCTCCTCGATGTTGGTGAGGAAAGAGCGCTTGTAGTTGACCATAAAGTTAAAGATGCCGTGCTGGTCGGGGAGGGTGAAGTTGGTGCCGTAGATGGTCTCGTGCTCGTTGGAGAGGATGGGCTTGAGGTTGAGGCGCCAGAAGGGGGACAACATGGAAAACTCGAGCTGGATCTTATCGCCCTTGGGGAGGTGGAAGGGTTGCCAGTTGTTCCAGGCGTACTCGGACAGAGAGATGTTGTAAGACTAGATTGTTAGTAGAGATCATTGCCAAGTAGGTTTGTTTAACTTACGACATCGTTCTTGACGCGGTAGCCGTCGGGGTTAGTCTCGTTGCTACCGTCAAGGCGGTGCTCAATCTTGTTCACTCGCAGAACACCAAGCTCCTGGAAAGTCCAAGCAGCCAAGTTGGTGACAAACTCACGGTTAGCAGGGAACTGGGCAGTGCCACCCTGTCGAGCAACCTTGGTGTCAAAAGTCTTGTCCTGGAACATCTCAGCGGCACCAATGACGGTAACGCGCGCAGAGTTGCGAGCCTGGAAGACAGTGACGAGGTTAAGCTGTCGGCCGGAGGAGAACAGCTCATCAGCCTCGATGGTCTTGTTCTGCTCCTTGGGGTGGTAGCTGTAGGCTGTAGCAGGAGAACGGAGGACGGGTGTAAGGAGCTGCCCGTTGCCGAGAATGTGGCCGATAGCGTGAGGAACGGAGATGAATGCGCCGGGGATCTCGAAGTAATCCTTCATGCCCTTTCGGACGGCAGGAGGAGCCTCAAGGACGAGGACATCGTGGTCCTTGGAGGCGGAGATAGTGTCGTATGAGAAGTGGTCGACGACCTTGCCGGTGCGCTCAGCGGGAATGTGGATGTCGAGCTCGGTCAGGACGGCGTCGAGAGTGGAAGGCACGGTATGGGTGGATGACATGGTGACGAGGATGTTTCCGCCGGCATTGATGAACTCGATGATAGCCTGGGGAGTCATTTTGGGTCCAAGACCTGCGCAAGAATTAGTATACCCATCATCATCACGAAAGATAGAAATGACGAACCTTTAATTGTGGTGGGGAGGAAGAGGAGGTGATCATAAGTCCTCTCTCCATGCAGAAACAAGCCCAAGCTTTCGCTCTTTGGTGATTCGTAGGTGATTTCATAACCTCGTTCTATCAATTGTAAGCTTCAATCCCAGCCCGATCGTCAATGGAGATCAATACCAGACAGGTCGCCGAAAAAGGTTGTGTAGGCCTTCTTGTCATCTGGGCTATCCAGCACAACCAGCAGACGGTTACCAGCTGTGCTCACGGCTGAAACCAGCGCCGCGAAGAGAAAGAGCACGAGGCTCAAGAGTGACCGCATTCTGAAAAACAATGTCGGGGGAATGTGGTTGAGATTTTGGTTGGTTGGGGGGATCTCGTTCTCTCGCGAGGTGTAAGTTGATGGATACTGGCGTGGACAGCTTGCGCTTTAGACAGAGAGCTCTAATCTGGTACGCAGGTACCTGGAGCGAGCTTGCGTTTTGGGATACGTAGCCTTCAGTGGGGGATGTGAAACCCGTCACGCTAGACTCTGTGTGGCAGCGCTCTTACCCTAAAAGGCTAAGTGCCAGGTGTTGACTTCCAAATAATCCGACGTCTTCGGCTTGGTTTTTCCGCTCCTGCGATTGGACCGTTGCTTCGATAGCCAAAGCCCATCATCACCACCAAGACCCGACGACAAACCACCTCTAGATCCTCGTCAATTGAGTACGACTCGACCCTCCGCAGCGTCATACTACCGCTAACGTCGCTCCGTACAGGTCATCATGTCTGCCGCTCCTTTCTTCTGGCAAACTCCCCTCAAGTACTGCCGTTGGGCAGCCCGCGAGCGTCCCGCCCTCTTCTGGTCCGTCATCATCGGCGCTGCTGGTCCCGTTGCCATGCCCATTGTGCCTCCGATCCGACACTACTTTGGCGACATCGATGCGCCCCCGGTTCCCGTGACCTACCCCAGTGCGTGCCCTTCGGCTCGGGAGTTTCGTGGCATGCACCAACTAACTCGATGCAGTTCCCGCTGGTCCCAGGAAACAGCTCACCGGCTACGACGATTAAGATCTCGAATTGAAGACGAAGAAAGAAATATCACGGCTCGGAGAGAAAGTACGGGGAAACGAGCAAACAGTCTTGTACAAACTACGGCGTCAACCGACAGCGCCACGGCGGAGGGGGAGAAATATCATAGAGGAATACAAGGGACAAGAGTCCAATTTTCAGCAGCAATTGACGCTTCAATTCGATTTTCTACATCCAATCAATCAAGCCGTCCACCGACCATAAAACGTTTTCGGGATATATATATACGCTGTGCGCCCACTTGCGCGAGTCAATGATTTTCTAACATGCGGGTACGATCAAACAGGAAACGCCGCGGTGATGTGCAAGCAAGAAGCCAAAATATCCTCCCCATCTCTTCTAATTATACGAAACTGTTGCGGCGGTTGTGTCGAACTGATGTTCGGTTCGGTAGGGCCAGGCTCTATCTTTCCCTGTTCACTAGATTCCATTCGTACTAGGACTGTGTTAGTTGTGGTATGTCAGAGAGAGGTAGGGAACTTACAACTCGTCCGTCATCATCACCTGTGTAGACGCACGTTGGCATTGGGCTGATGCATGTCATACCCGCCTCTGTGTTGGCGCCCTTCTCGTTCTTGTAGTCAACGTGGTCAAGCTTTCTGTATAGTTCCAGAGTCCATCGATTGCCGACGATGCTACGCCGCCAGATGTTGACTTTGCCGCGCTTGTGGCCTGTGAAGATCAGGTAGTTTTCCAGCCACTCGTTTCCAGCGCCTTCATAAAAGGCACATGAGTGGATGTAGTCGTCTTGTTCAAAGCAGACGTTTTGTTCCAGGAGCAATGTGCCGTTCAGAGTGTATAAGATCACGTTGGGTCCAGAGCATAGAAGAATCTCGCCAGAGATGTCATTGATACGCGCAGATTCGACCGGGCGCACCAAAGGTAGCTTGCGAATGAACGACAGACGGTTGAGATCCCACAAGAACGCCTGACCATCCGCAGATACGGTCAACAGAGTACAGAAAGCTTTGCTGACTGCAATTGTCGTGACGGGGAATTTGTGCCCGAAAAGACTGGACCTTGGAAGCAGCTCAACTGGTTTGCCAGGTGAGGTCTGAAGTGCGTACACCGAGACAACGCAGTCCTCACCAGCGGTGATCAATGTCTTGGAGTCGGCAAAGCAGGCGCAAGAGATTTGTCCAATGTGGAGATTCTCAAAGAGGCCAGCGGGCTTTTTCGAGTTAGCGAGGCGGCTTGAGCTAGGAGTATGGTGTCGGTTTACCTTTCGATTGTCGCTGAAGAAGAAGCGGATGCTGTTGTCTGCGTAACCCCATTCCAAAAACTTGTCATACGGTGGGAAATTGAGGCGGAACGGAGAGGCGCACAGTAAGCGGTCCAGCTTAGGTGCGTAGATCAGAGATGCTACACGCTCGTGGCTTTCTGTGGGAGGACAATTAGTGAAATTCATAGATCAAGTAGCAGAGTCTTTACCAAGAAGTGGGTGCGGCAAACAGCTCAACGAGAACACACTCGTATCCAGTCGTCTAACGGGAGACCTGTTATGCTCTCTAGCCGGATGGGACTTCATAAACACTTGATGGGGCGTCTGTCCAAAGTTGTGAATAACGCCAGCCATGATAGCCCTCTCCTTTGCATCAGTGATGCTATCTAAGTCTGTCGCGCCACGGTACGAGAGATGATGAAAGACGTTGAGGTTCTCTACTGCAGCCTCGCCTCGCTGCTTGAACCCAAAGACGAGATCAATCCACTGGTGCAGATTCTCGCTCACATAAGGACTCTCCAGTGCCTCTCTGTGCTTGGCGATGAATATCCTTGGATCACCCTTGGCCCATGGGGGAAGCTCGACGTGGTCGACCTTAACACCGTTGCTTTCACGGTTACCAAAGTTGTAGCCATTGACGTTGGTCAAGAATTCGGGAAGACAGTAGAACTCGGGGATAAGCTCTCTCACGTCAGTTTTGTTCTTGCACGAGGCAGACTTCCATGCTTCTGGGATGGATTGGAAGAGACGATCCGCGTGATCAAAGCTTCCTCCCTGAAGCAGGATGTAGGACTGAACGAATGGCGGTAGACGGATAAGGTATGAAGACACGATCATGGCAGAAGAGTAGTGTGTACCATAGTGGAAAGGAACCTCTCCGATCTCCTCCAAAGCATTGTAGCTCTCGACGAAACCTCCGACTCTGTGTGGTGTTTGTGCGCCCATTGGTTTGGACAGGTCTCGGAACGTATTGGGGTCGTCAAGATCCAGATCCTCACTTGTATAATCGGCCAAGACCCATGGGAACACCGGGTACTGGGTCAAGTCGTTGAAGGTCCTACCGGCCATGGTGTTCACCATCATGAGATAGTGAAAGTTGGAGATTTCGCCCTTCTGCCACCTCTTGAGAATAGGGTTCCATGGCGACGAGTTGAAGAAGGTACCGAATTTGGACCCAAATCCTTGAGGCGATTCATCAAAGACCTTGAGAGACTCCAAGCGCCAGGCATCTTCGGGGTTGGGAAGAGTATTGGCGCCACTGGTGTGAGGTGCTTTGCTGAGCATCTTAACGAACAAGTTATCTCGAACCGCGGGGTTGATAGTAGTCAAAAGATAACTGCGACCGTCGGTGAAGAAGACCTCGATCGCAACATCTCGGAAGAGGAACCGGCGTTTTGAGATGCTGATAACATCGTGCCATCGCCAATGCCTCGACTCTTGCTCTTTATTGTTCTGTCTCTTCTCAGATGTCTTGGCATCAGTGACGATCTGGGAGAAAGGGTCGCGCTCTTCAGGTGGAGCTTGCCAGACGTTAACAATATCGCCATTAGCACACTGAAACACGTTGTCCATGATATAGAGAGCATCCTTGCCGATGATGAGAATACCCTCACAGGCCTCCAGTCCAATGATGCGTGAGACATTGTATGCAGACTGAACTTGGTCGCCACGCTCTAGTCGTCGCATCACCTTGCGATTCTTATCCTCGAAGTTTTCGTCTCCCTCGTTCGGATCGTTGGGGTCGTCTACAAGCTCGAAGTCGTCTTCAGGCGCGACACCAGAGGCAGGCTGTTCTCCTGGCTCAGTACTCTCGGGCTCTTCTGTCAACTGGGGCGGTCCGTTATTGCCTTCCATGGGTGCGGCGGTGCTTGACTTGGTTGGCGAGACTGCGGACGTAACAATCGAGGGTGCTGGGCTGGCTGACGTATTGATTCGCAGACTCTGCAAGACCTCGCTCGCCTTCCTCTTGGGCTGGTATTCATCCTTACTCATCGTAAAGTCGGGGAGAACCCTGAGTCTCATCCGGTTTCGTCCCTCTGTTCGGTCGAGTTTCCATTTGGGTGGCGCCGCTTCGCTAAATACAGCGCCAGGTCGCATCAGGTCTCTTTCCATCTTCTTGTAAGCATCACTCAGAAACACGAGATCATCCTGTTGATCTTGCATAATCCGTTGGTACTTGAAGTACTCGGAGTTGTAGATACTCTTCATCCATGCGCTATTGCCGATGTCATGACTGAGCAATGTTTTCTCTGTGGTGATGCTCTCCGCGTGCCACGCTCTGAGTTTATCTTTGCGTTTGGCCAACCGGACCTTGGCTGTTTCTGCAGTACGCACATTCTCCGAGCTAACGAAGTCTTCCCATGTTTTGGACATACCGCCGAAGAACAGTACATCTAACGACGGACGATGTTTGTCAACCCACTCCACGAACGTATCGTCATCGACACCGGTCAGTTGCTGGAAGTCCTTAGACAGTTGCTTCTGATCTGGCGACATGCATGCATGAATGAGCTCCGTAGATTCCTCCGGTTTCTGCACCAAGATGATCCGCAAGAAGTTTGCTGCGGCAACTCGAAGCGGCATCTTGTCGCTGATAAGCTTGGTGTAGAGCTGGTACCAGAAGAGCTTGAGGAATTGATCCTCATTGGTGAATGAGCCAAGAATTGACATTTGCCAGTACGCCATCTTGCCCATGAACTGCTTAGCCTCTACAAGCGTGGTCTCTGGGCTGTCGAGGTCTGACAATCTGAGGAGGATTATCCTCAGAAGACAACATCGAATGGTATTGACAGCTTGGCTGCAGAGTCGGACACTCTTGAGAGAGGCGATGTCAGGCCGTTGCAAGAATTCGAGAAGCATCCCGATAAAGTCAATCATGACCTCGGCCCCGTTCATGAACCATCCTTCGAAGATGGCTTCCGACATGTGTTGACAAAGTCGGGAAATGTTTGTCAATACGCGAGGCTCGCAGATTGCCTTCTGATTGGATTGGATGTTCTTCTCCAGTTGGGCAATTACATGCTTCAAGATATAAGACTCGAAGTAAGCTTGGTGTTCTCGGAAACCGGGAGGAACCTTGGTGAACAAGCCAAACCCAGTAAAGTCTTTTCGTGACAGAAGCTGATCCATGAAGACGCTCACTACCAGATCCATAAGTCCGTCCAAGATGTCGCTACTCGGTCTATTGCTAGGCGTCGACCTTGGTGATGGCAAAGCAGGGCTCAAACGGGCCGGGCTAGGACCGACAGGTGACTTCTGCTGAGTGAGTAGAATGAACGACGATGCTCTCCTTAGCGGTGTGCCCTTAGGTGGTGTCGACTGAGGTGATGGGACTGGATCAACGCTTGTCGTTCGCACGATTGGTGTAGCATGAGAACCACTGCCAGCGATAGGCCGAATGATAACGTCTGTTCCTTCGAAGGTCAAGGCCGTGTCGCCAGAGTTCAGCTCGGTCTCAGGCGTTACCGCATCAGCACTGACAATGACTGGGTAAAGCGCTGACAGCAATAACCTCACCCACTCAGATGTCAAAGCGAAGTCCCTGAACTCAGTCGAGCGCTCATGGAGATCGAGTAGGAATTTAATCACGGTGTGTAAAACTCCAGCATAGCTTGCGACTCTTTCGCTGTCACGAGTGAAGTTTGACCGTGTCGCAAGGGCAGTCGTCAGATTCATAGAGCTTGCTCGCGGTCGCATTTCCGGCCGGAGTTCTTTGGCGGATGCGTGCTTCTTCAAAGCGGGCGATGGAGCGACATGTGTTGCTGGTGAATCTGGATCATCCTGGTATCGCATCACATCTTTCAATCCATGCTGCAGCATTGCGGTAATGACGGACAAAGATTCGGGGTACACAACCTTGCGTTTGCCAAACGTCTCTAGCAGATTGAAGAAGTCAAAGTTCCTATCAAAGTTGATCTCGGCAACATCATAGCCAAACAGGATACTGAAGCAAATGGGCCATAAAGTTGGCATGTCCCAGAATCGCTTGAGTCTGTTGGACATGATCACAAAGCCTCCCGACTTTCCAGCAAATTTCGATGTGTAGTTAGAGCCATGCGTAACCAGAAGACGTGCCAGAATCTTGCAACCGTGAACAACGACTTCCGGGTCGTTTTCAGCCAAAAGGTAGAGGAGCCACTGTTATCATTAGTAGAGGTAAATTGACGGCACAGACCAATCTCACCTTGTTTGTAACAGTTCTGGCAAACTTCTTGATGTGAGTCGTGTTGCCCTTTTCGCACAATATGCGAGAGTACATGCTGAGGACCTTGACACCAAGCTGCTTCTTAGTCAAGAACTTCAGGCCAGAAGCAATTCCAGCTGCGGTTGGATCGGTCGGCGTTCCTCTCCTTCTGGGAACTGGAGTGCCGCTTCTTGAAACAATCGAAAGAGCTCGTGGGCTTCTGTTGACGGGTGAGGGTTGGGAGTGGAAAGCGTATGTGATGAAAAGCGACAAAGATCTCATGACCTCTTGACTAAAGTTGGAAGTGACGAGAATCTCGAAGGCGCCCATGAAATGCGATATCGTGTCTTCAGAAACGACCTCTCCTTTCATGGCATCCAGCAGCCTCTTGACAATTCTCATCCTGATTAACCTCCGGCTGTTAAACTCATGGTATTTGCTATTGACAGCGAAAGTCACAAACTGCTTATAGTACAGCTCTTGAATTCGAGGCGCCGACTTCCGCCAAATGTCAAGATCGATGAGCAGGACACGGTAGGCGAGAGGGTTGATGATGAACGACTCCATGGGCTCCATATGGTTGTACCCAACGAAGCCAAGGATCAGACTGAGTAGCTGGAAGGCGAGTCGATCGCGATCGTCATTCGAGACTTGTAGTCGGGTAACCGTGGAATCACTAGTACCACGGTCATAACCCAGCTTCACACGGAGGAGCATAGCCAGGATGCCATATCCATTGTCCTTCTCGATAGCTTCACTGTTTCGCCAGCTCTGGCGGATGCAGTAGAATAGCATTTCCGCCGATCGCACTGTCTCTTCGATTGAAGACGCTCTCTCAAAAAGCTTCAGAGCGAGGGGTGTAAAACCAGCAAGGCGCCATAGGTTCTCGTCCAGATAGGATGGCACCGCAACGATGGGATTGCCGCGGAATGAGAGAAGACCTTGGACGCGGAACAAAGAGTCCGGTAGACTGGGAACAGCACAATTGATCGCTAGAGGTGCACCCTCTTGGTTGGATGCCCTGAAAAGGTTGCGAGCGCAGTTCCGTGGGAGTGATCGTAAAAGCCCGGTATCGTAGAATTGCACATTTTCGGGGAACGTGGCTGAAGGAAGAATGCTAAGCAGGATCTTAGATTCAGGTAGCAGTGAACCAGCTTTCTCACGGACAGCTCTGATGATGTCCGATGTCTCACCCTTTCCAGGATGCGCAATCTCGTTGCGAAGCCCCAGAGTAGCCGATGCCTCATAAGTCTGGAAGCCGCCCAGGCTATCCTGGAAGTTGCCCTGATATCGCGGTCCCAGACCAAAATGGACCGCCAAATAGTCATCGCTCAAGGCATCCTCGAATAAGTGCGCCGAAGCAAGCGACCACCGAGAGAAGACAAGGCCAGGTCCTATTTGGTTAGAGAGATCCTTCGGTGTACCGACGAAAGCTTGCACAGGGTTTGTCTTGTTCTGGTTCGAGTTGAACGAGGCGAAACTGTCATGAGCACCAGTGGCCAGGGGCGGCAGATGGGGATAATTGCAGCGTATTTGTTCTGAGAATTCACCATCGACATACAAAGACGCCTTGCTAGTGACCATCGTCTTAGGCCTACGATGCACAATGGCGATGTGGTACCATTTCTTCTCCTTGAACGAAACAGACTTGAAGCGCACGCTAGGCTTGTTGGAAGTAACAGATGTTTGAAGGATAAAGTTGTGGGTATCTCTCTCGAGGTACATGAGCAGAAAACACGATTGCGTAGAATCGAAGACGCCGAATATTGTTGTGTGTGCAGTAGGATCGAAGCTGTCTACTCGAATCCACGCTGTGAAGGTGTAGCCAGCGCTAGACTGCGGTGGAAAAGAACGGCCAAGGCTGGATAACTCGAGTGACGAATGGCCGTGTAGAGATAAGTCGAATTGGAAGAACGGAGGACCTGTATGTTTCGATGTCATCTGTAAGCAGAATTCGGATGCCTCGGAGCCGGGCGTTGATAGTAAGAATTGAGTGTCGGCCGGCTCATTCACACCCAAGTACATGAGTATCTTGCAGATCGCCAATACCTTCTCTCGCTCAGGTGGGCTAAGAGCTGAATCGGCATTGAAAGCGACCCGAAGGAATTGCGATAAGGCGCCAGTCGAGTGGACAGCAGCTCGGTTGTATATAGAAACTGAGATAGCACAATGGATTGTCTCGAGGACAAGTAAAGAAGCCGGGTTCGCGAGGCCATCTTTCATTCGAGGAATAGCGGTCCAGAAACTGACAACAGCTCGCAAAATCTCGGGATGCCGTATTATAGTCTTGGCATTCACGACTTCCCTCACACCGGGTGTAATGTTTTCTGCAGACTTGGCCAGTACCAGATCCCATTGTTCTTCGGCGCTGTCGCTTTCATCCTCCTTCGGGGAGTTATCATCGTCCGGCCGTAATGATTTCCCGATGGATTGACAAAGGAGATCGAGTGCTTCATCGTCCAGGGAGAAGGCCAATAGCTTGCCAAAAACATGACAGCTTATCCAAGCATCAGGCTCAGCCCCGCCGAGTCCTATGCTTGCGATAACTTGTTCCAAAGCCTCCCATCCGCCTCCATCAACCTTGTATCGGAAATAACGTCGGTTGCCTGCATGTCCATGCAGGGCAACGGAAAAGAGGTTCAGACAATCTCCTAGTAACTTAAACAGAGAAAGCATGTCCGCGTCGCTTCTTTTATCGGGATCGTAGTAGCCTGAGAAGGCTCGGAGCAGATTAAGGATCGTCTCAAAGCCATCTGCATGTCGGAAGTCATCTTGATGGACGGGCGATCGTGTCGCAGAGATATGCTGTATAATATGTCGGATTTTTCGCAACAATGGCGGTATTTGAGGGAAGCCATCCTGCTGGTGAAGAGTCGTATCGATAGTGAGAGCTTCAAGCAAGCCTTTTAAGATTTCGAAGGACTTGGTTTGCGGTGGGTTCGAGGCCGAAGTGGACGACCGGTATCGTCTTGGTATTGAGGTCATTTTTTCGAGTATTGTTCTTGTTTGATCACGGGTTCATTCCAGAAGCCACCTCCCCCTGAGCCCTTCAAGGGTCCAGGCTGTTATCAGTCGTCGTCGGCATCGAAGAGTAAGATTTAGAACTTGATGGAGCTACCAGCGCGGGGCGCATGAAGCTCTCGAGCGGGCAGGAAACAGCGGTCACAACACGGCTACAGGAGCTTCTTGGATAAGGTACTTTCGCTGGGTATCGGAGAGGATGTATCGATTCGTCCAAAAGAAGCACCGAAAGCTGAGAAATTAGCGAAGGTGTCTCGAAACAATCGGTCACCCACTGAACTGGAGCCTGCGCTACCTGTGCTCAATGCTCCGTACTGTAACTCACCTATGGGGGGTCAGCCTTGGAGGTGTGGCTTGGCTGTGGCGAAGCTGGCCCCTCCTTCCTTGGATGGATCGTCTGAGCTGACGAAGCTCGAGTAATGGTTTTGGAGTGACATGTACGCGTGCGCATGATTGCTGCCCTCCACGCCCGCGTAACACGGAAGATTCAATTGTAAAGGATGGAGAGAACTTTAAGAAACATTGTTTTGAGTATCGCGATCTTGGATATCGATGGCATATTCCAGAGACACGCGTGTCTTGGTGGTCCAACCACCACGTCTCAATGACGTCGTCATCTGGTGCAGGGTAGATTCAACACACATGAGACGGAAGCCTTTAATCGGGTGAAAGAGCGTTTATTATATTAACTTTCATCTTGACTGCGATATTCGGATGGTCGGACTACCGCAGATCTCATTTTAAGTGTTCGTACTACTGGTCACGTATTGAGTAGCTCAAGGAAGTTGTTTCTTCATGATTGCATATTACATATAATGTCAGAATCCATCGTGTATACGGCTTGTCCAATCACACAAGAAATCAGCTCACGAGACTATCCATATCATTCCGCACCCACATAGCATTACATTCATACATCCAAAAGCCCATACGAGGTTGGTAACAGAAGAAAAGTTCTCTAAGGCTTAGGCTACAGAAATAAAGTAGCCTAAATGCTAGCCTAAGCTGGCATAAGGTGACCAGATTATTTCGTCTCTTATGCTTTCGGCGATCAATTCTTTTGACACCCTGCGGCCATACTCACTTCTTGAATCAATGCGACAAGGGGATTTGGTCCTAGAAGGCGATCTTGAATACAAATGGGGGTCTCGTAGTTGCTCCAAGCGCAGACGCGGCGCTTTGGTGCGCCTGTGCCGTTCTACCTATCTATGGCAATGCACGTTGACTGCACATCTATCATCCTATCTACATCTCGTGCGCTTTTAACAAGATAAAGACATTGCAGTATTGTGTTATGTTTCTGAAAAGCACCAATGTCAGACCTTTGTTGGCACCTTTGTAGCACCATCAGCACTTGGCTTTGTTTATGTCCAGTGACGCGGACCCTTGAATGCATTGAAACCACAATGGTTCCGAGGGTCCGCTTATCATTATCTTAATCAGGCAAGTATCGGTATCATCAGCTTATCAAGCGGATACGAATTGATAGCTCGGCGTAAATTCGTTGAGCATCTCGGCCTGGAATGATGAGATCCAAGCGGTGTTTAATGGCGTTATCTGACGGTAAAGTTATGGCATCTGAGTTGATCCAAAGTGGAGAGCTCTCGAGAAGCTAGCTCAAGGTACTCCAGAATGCAGAGGCGCTATGTACCTCATCCGGGCTACCGAACTTGGGAGCTCGAGGTTCCTGGCGTGCATGATAAAAGTGCACTGGCCAACATGTTTTGAGTCTCATGGATGTTTTGGATGGATATGGATGGTTGCCTGAATGGTTGTTGTGAGCTGGCAGTTGGGATATCATTTCGCAGACCTAATCATGACGTCTTTCACGTCGCGTATTGTCTTTCCAAGGAATCACCTCCTACTCAGAAATGTCACTTTTAACCCCGGGAACGGACTGGGATGGTGAGGCGCTGTCGGCGTTGGCTTGGAGCGAACAGCGCTTCAGTTTTAGTTGAGACATGGGCGGGCACGTGCCAGGGACGTCGTCTGACTCGATGGATCAGGCGGATTAGGTCAGTGGGGGCCAATCGGAGTCAGATCCCTCCCCGCATTTTGGTTTCTAGCACTGGGTAAAGAGACACCTGCTTTTGGCTGCAGGCACCGCAAACTGGAAGGTACCCGTACCTTGTTGAAGCTCAAGCTGCCTGTGGGGACCTTGATTCGACGCTATCAGTGTACTTTGATCGGCTAGACTGAGCACAGTGTCTTTGAGCTTGCGCAGCCATGATGTACTGTATTCGGTTACGGCTGAGTAGCTGTAATGGATTGTCAGCCTCGAGAGTGTGCTTCTGTATGAGGACTGTATCGTGATGGACGCTGGAATCTTGGGAAGATTGTGAGTAAGAGAGTTTATTAACGAACTTTACAATGACTAGGTGCTCACAATAACTGAGATTCAGGCTCTGGATTTGAGTTCAGAAAGACATTCATGCTCCCTGTAGTGACAGCCATCCATGATCCATGACTCGAGGCGAGGCGGACAAACACGACCGGGACATCAGCCGTCAACAAGGTAAGGCAATCATCTGCCATCAGTTGATCTCCCAAGCATCAAATAGCGGTAAATGAGACGCGGTAGAGACTCACAGCTACTGTATGCTGGTTTCGCTTGTTATCCCTGAGGCCTTCGAGTGGTTCACGTCCATCATGACATTCCTCAGGCCCAGACGGCTGAAATCGAAGCCGGCTCGGCCTTGCGTTCAGTCTACTGTGCAGACTAAACATTCATACAGTCTGTCATGATAGCTCGGAAGTACCTTTAGCACGATATGCCGTTATCGCATTGCCTCGGCGACCGTCATTGGCCTCCGAGGGCACGCACTAGGCCAAAAATGGGACACAGCCACTGTGTTATCGCTCATCCTAGAGATGGATGCGTCACACCCTCTTGCCCTTCCGACAGGGTACCAGAAGAATTGTCCTACAAGGTTTGTAGCGTCAAAATTAAGTGACCTTAAAACTCCCTCAAAAGGCGCTAAAGTGATTAAGTTATTCTATCACACTGTCTCTCGGCGGTCAATATTTCTGATACCCTGACGCCTCCCCCAGGCCCGCTGAGGCAACACTGGAGCTGTCGCACGCAGCAGCTCGCGCTTGCTTATCTACCCCAGGTCCGCCGCATCGCTTCTTCTTCCTTTCATCATCTCAATCATCACTCTCTCCATCTTTCCAGTATCGATCTCGTCTGCTTCCATCAAGGCAGCCGGTCGAGGACATCACTTTATCCATTTGCCTTTGTCTTTGAGTCGCAGGTAGACTAGAACAACATACATTTCGAGCTTTGCGCGTTTCGTCATCATGAAGTCCGCCCTCACTCTTTCAGTGGCCGCTGTCGCCAGCGCTGCCTCTTTCAGCGTCGGCACCATCCACGACAAGGCCGCCCCCATTCTCAGCTCCGTCGATGCCGAGACCATCCCAGACTCGTACATCGTCAAGTTCAAGGACCATGTCGACGAGAAGGCTGCTGGCAACCACCACATGTGGGTTCAGGACATCCACAACCAAGGCGAGACTGAGCGCCTGGAGCTCCGAAAGCGATCGCTTTCCTTCACAGACAAGACCTTCTCTGGCATGAAGCACACCTTTGACATCGGTGAGGCCTTCAAGGGCTACGCCGGCCACTTTGACGAGTCCATGATTGAGAAGCTCCGAAACCACCCTGACGTAAGTACCTCTTTATGCCTCATCCATCATCATAAGCTAATCATCCACAGGTCGAGTACATCGAGCGCGACACTCTTGTCCACACCATGGTCCCTGTCACAAACGACAAGGTCACCACTATGGACAAGTGCGACAGCGAGACTGAGCGACAGGCTCCTTGGGGTCTTGCCCGTATCTCCCACCGCAACACCCTCAACTTCGGTACCTTCAACAAGTACCTCTATTCAGCTGATGGTGGTGAGGGTGTCGATGCCTACATTGTCGATACTGGTACCAACGTCGAGCACGTTGACTTCGAGGGCCGTGCCCATTGGGGTGCGACCATTCCCTCCGGTGACCCCGACGAGGATGGCAACGGTCACGGTACTCACTGCTCCGGTACTGTTGCCGGTAAGAAGTACGGTGTCGCCAAGAAGGCCAACGTTTATGCTGTCAAGGTCCTCCGATCTAACGGCTCTGGATCTATGTCCGACGTTGTGAAGGGTGTCGAGTTCGCTGCTACCAGCCATCTTGAGCAGAAGAAGAAGGCCAAGGACGGCAAGCGCAAGGGCTTCAAGGGCTCCGTCGCCAACATGTCTCTTGGTGGTGGAAAGACCCAGGCTCTCGATGCCGCCGTCAACGCCGCCGTCCGCACTGGTGTTCACTTTGCCGTCGCTGCTGGCAACGACAACGCCGATGCCTGCAACTACTCCCCTGCTGCTGCTTCTGAGCCCGTCACCGTCGGTGCCTCCGCTCTTGATGACAGCCGTGCTTACTTCTCCAACTACGGAAAGTGCACTGACATCTTCGCCCCCGGTCTGAACATTCAGTCCACCTGGAAGGGCAGCAAGCACGCCGTCAACACCATCTCCGGTACCTCCATGGCCTCTCCCCATATTGCCGGTCTCCTGGCCTACTACCTTTCCCTCCAGCCCGCTGAGGACTCCGAGTACGCTCTTGCTTCCATCACCCCCAAGAAGCTCAAGGAGAACCTCATCTCCGTCGCTACTGAGAACGCTCTCTCTGATATTCCCTCCGATACCCCCAACCTGCTCGCCTGGAACGGTGGTGGCTGCAGCGACTACAAGAAGATTGTTGAGGCTGGTGGCTACAAGGTCAACAGTGCTGCTCCCTCTTCTCGCGTTGAGGAGATCAAGCACGCCGTCGAGCAGGAGGTCGAGGTTGTCTCTGACAAGCTGACCACTGGTGCCAAGCAGCTTGGCTCCAAGGCCGAGAAGTTCTCCAAGAAGATCCACGAGCTCGTCGATGAGGAGCTCGAGCAGTTCATCAAGGAGCTTAACCTGTAAGATCTATAATCTTATTATGTGGTGCACTGGTTACACATTGTTTTGTTGGGATTACGGATTGGCATGGGTTATGTTTTAAATTGGGTACATGATTGATATTGATGGGGGCGCTTGCTCTCTTTGATGACCAGTTGTCATCGCGCGCTATTGCATGGGATAGGTCCATGAGAGCGGGCATCATTTAGCTTTGCTCGTATTATTACAATAAATCTCCTTATTCAAGTGCATCATGTTCCTTTTATTGTCTACGTGACGTCTGATCGCCTGTGTTTTGCCTCAGCTGCCCCCAATTGCCTCAGTCACCCTGACATTGGGGTATAAGAAACATTGACCGTTGAGCCTAAGAGACGGAATGGTTTAGACATTCTTTGGCACTTTAGGCTGGTACCGAAGCTGTCTCATTTTGGCGTTGTCTCAAGATACCGCTTCCCAGCAGCCTAGTGCAGTTGTGCTCCTGCCGTTTTGCTGACTTGCAAATAGTTCCTTCCACTTCGTCAACCTTTGCTCCTTCCTCGCAACATTAGATGACTGCAGCAAATGCCAATTCACTTCTATCGTCGCTGCCATGTCTTCTCCACTTGTTCTTCCTGGTGTCATCACCAACTCGACAATCCATCATTCTGTTGCTTCCCGAATCTTCATCACTACTCAGTTCTTATTCTCACAATTACCGTTTCAATCATCCATGAGAGATGCTCCGACGCAATAGCTCTCGAAAAACGAACCGTCGCCCACTGAGCCGAAGCAAATCTACCAACTCCGTTGTGCGCCGACCCATCCATGACTTTGAGTCTATGGACCCTGCCGAAGCTGCAAGGGATGCAAACATAGCTGCAGTATTGTCGTATCAACGAGCCCAAGACCGACCGAGAAGCGAGGGGATGAGTTTACCGCATGATCCAGCAAGCTTCTACCTCGACAGGAGTGATGGCACCAGCAGTGTCATAAGACACAGTCCTCAGCGGACTGACAGTGCCATGAGCCGAAATGGCACTTCAGACATTTCTCGAAGACGAAGTGTCCGGTTCACTGGTCCTTCAGCTGCACCTCGCCGAAACATAGCGTCAAGAGCCAATGGGGGCCGAGACTCACCGAAAAAAGCAACTTCTTTCTCCCTTACACGACGGTACCTGGAAACGCTGCAGCCACCCGACGCGTGCTACAATCCTCAAGACGATGTTGACTCAATTTCTTCCTCATACAAAAAAGTTAGAAAGTCTCGCTCCATGATGACTTCTTCAAATCTCGCTACTGGAGGCGTTTCGACAAGAGACTGGTCTGCCAATAATGATATGCGCCCACGTTCTTCACCATTGCCGCCCATGAATAATGGGACCGAAGCGCCGAAAAATGCGAGGTTGCAAACTTCTGCACTCAGAGCTGTCGCATCAATGAATTTCCTCAAGAGCCGTCGAAAAATGGCTGCTTCCCAAGCCAGCGACCGTGTCGAAGACAATGATGCCGCACTTCGACTTGCCAGAGAGAGGTTTCGCCAGATACAAGAGGAAGAAGAGAAGAAAAAACATCACTCTGCTTTACTGAGACCCAAGACCAGAGAGAGTGAAGCTTCCACAGTCATGCGCAAATCTCTCCGAAACAGCAGCAACAATTCCACCGCAGTCACTTCCACGTTCTCTACCAACAGCGCCTCTGTCTCGAAACAACATGGGATCCGAAACACGGCGCGCAAAGTTTCGCTTGGCTTGAGATCAAAGCTGCGAGGCCTTTTCGGCAAAGGAAAGAGCGAGGACTCTGAACAGGAGGGGTATGAACAATGTGTGGCGGACAAGGACTCTGACGGCGAGAGCTGTCTGCATGCTGGGGACACTGATGCCGTCGAGGAGGCCTCTATGTTCCGAGTTACCTCGCATATTCCCTCATTGCATGATGTACCTTCGAACCAAGAACTCAGGTCTCGCAAAGGTAGCGTGGAGAGCTTTGGAGACGTTGATCACTGTGTATCTGACGACAGGTCTCGCGTCACCAGTTGGACAAACTCGATGACGAACACAGTAACAAGTCAAGGAACCCTTGGAGATAGGGAAAGACAGCGTCTTTCTGTAATCAGGGAGAGTGGTACGCACGTCGCTTCACCCCCTCATTCGGCCGAGCCTCTACAGCAACAGACGCAGGACATGATAGCAGAAATGTCGATTAACAGTGAGCGCGTTTACTCTGCTCTGATAGAACGGCTCGGACAAAAAGACACAACGGAGCAAATTGAAACCGGATCTATCGCGACTACGGAAAACGACTTTGAGAAGAATAGAGAACTTTGCGAGTCTATGAACAAGCAATGGCCTCATTCCACCATTCGGTGCGTTCGACCTGACGACGACATCGCTAGCAGCCATGAACGCCAGTCTTCGACATCAAGCTCGGCTACAGAAGTGCCAGATAAAGACCCAAACCACGTATACGAAACCGTTGCTGCACCTACACCCAGGCACAAGATTCCCTGGGATTGGAGTGATGATAATGCTGAAAGCGAGCATACCAATGTGCTACTCAATGGGCTTGATCCACACAAGACGATCAGTCAAAGAAGTTCCGCATTCTTTGCGAGCCCCGATTGCCACTCATTTCGAGAGCCCAGTCCCTACCGCCGTGCGTTACGGGAGATGAACTCTTCTGATGAGATGGATGGAGGTTTACCGGGATCTCAGTATCTTCACTCCTTGTCAACCTTGAACTTGCCGGCCCGTCAAGACAGCGACCATAGTTCGGGGAAAGATTACCACGCCGCAGACGTCGAGAGCGTTTATTCTCTTTCCGCTGATGATGCCACCCCATTGCCTACACCTCGAGTCGCTGACCTCTTGGGACCATCTCCGGGTCGCAGGTACACTCGCAATCAGTCCCCAGACATTCCAATCTATGTGTCAGCTCACGAACACCAACGCGACACATCGACAGCCAGCTCGGTGGAATGGAAGACCTGGCTCAGCTCCAAAGTGTCCAAGCTTGAAGGGCCTTCGACTCCTAGACGGCAGCAAGACAACGGTGTTCTGCCACTACTGGGTCACGTCAGAGAAGGGGCTTCGATGGGGTCTACTCCTGAACTGCGTACATCGACAAATAAGCGTCCGTCGAGCCGTACGCCTCTAGGTAGTATCAAGGGAAACACTCTAGCCTTCCCCGACAGTCCAACAAGATCGTCACGTCAAATCATCATTGGGTATGATGAAAACTTGGCACCAGATTATAGCGAGAACACAAGCGACAAAGTAACAACCCCCTCTATACCACGACGAAGTACCTTGCGAGCAGTACCATCAATGCCGAGTGTTGTTCCACGAGGGAACTTGATTGAGACTGGCCCCGGAAAGGAAATGCAACGAATGAAGTCTCTGAACGCGATAGGCTATCTGACTCCAACGCCGGAGGGCCTGCTCACGAAGCGACGGTCTCAACCTCGTGTTGCTGGGTGGCAAGGTTCGCCAAATAGGTCGAGCCCAGGTATTGAAGCCCGAGCGAATGCCATACCAGCGGGTTCGCCTGGTCCGGGACGACTTAGGTAGGGTTACTCGTCGACCAGGTCAAAAGCAATGTTGGAGAAGCCGGGAGAAGCCACCAGAGATGCAGAGCAGAGAGCTCAAGTGATGGGCAGCAAGACGATGGTGGATATGTTTCTGAGTAGCCGGCGTAATCGAGATGATGGAAGCAGTGGATTGGGGAGTTCCCCGGCGGCGTTCCTATGATACATGATAGCATGGATTGGAGTCTTGCATCAATATCGGAGTCATGTATAGTACGAGTACATGAAGTCATGGCCGACGAGATCACAATAGACTTGTATATAAATTAGCTGAAGGAAAGGTCAATCGGGACTGTCGTCCCGTTAATACAATAATACTATCATAAGAGATCATATAAACACGCTGTGCGTAGGTGAAATGGCTAGTTGGTGTCGCTGTATTGTGCCTTTGTCGGACCCTGCAGTCAACATTACCAACGCGATCAAGGACGCAACAAAGAAACGCGCTTATTATTACTATGTTCTACTTAATTAATACCCTACTTCTGATCGAGAGGGCTCACATGTACTTCCCAATACTTAGCATACTCCTTAGGATAGCTCTTCTCCCTCTCCTCACTAACCCACTTCCCATACTCCTCATGCGTAACCGCCTCATCAAGCACACCACCCTTCTTACTAGTCTTTGTATAATCCAGGAAATCCAGCGTCACCTTGACATACTCGCCCAGAGCCTTGCGCACGTCGGCAGTAGCACCCGTGGCAAAATTGAGCAACAGTGGTTGAAGAAGCGGTGCGTCCGTCACGCTGGGATGGGCGGTTCCTACGCTCGTTAGGAACCAGGCTGCGCCGACTTTGTCGCGGACGCCTCGGACGAGATCGGCGACGGTATCGAAGTGCGGGCGACCGAAGAAGATGCTGTGCGTACTGGACCAGGAGTTGGAGTGCACGACGAGGAGAGGGACGGGGATCTCGGTGTTGAGTTGGCCGCTGGATTTGCCGGGGTCGAGAGCGATGCCACCGATGGCGGGGTTTGCGGATGTCGTGTTTGCGGTCTTAAGAGCCTGTAATGCGCCTGTTGCGCCGTAGGAGTGGCCGTTGATGGTGAGGTGATTGAAGTCGAGACGGTTGGACCACGCATCTAGCGACTTACCCTCGCGACGAGAGCTCGAGGTGAAGATCTCGGAACCTTTGCCGGCGTTGATGTCTTGTAAAACACGGATCGTCTGGAGAATCTCCTCGGTGCGAACGGCGAGTTGCTCTTTCTTGAGAATGGTATCGTTCATAGGCGGTTCAGAAACAAGATCCTTCTGCTTGAGTAGGAAGACAGGCCTATCCTTCTCACCCTTGATCTGAACCATGGTTCCAGGACAACTTCCATCGCGATGTTCAATCGCAGCGATAACATGCCCGCGACTGGCCAGTTCACCAAGGTAGTGCGTGTAATCCGTTCTCGAACTCACAGCACCATGCGAAAAGACCATAACAGGGAACTTGGATGTATCCTCCAGAAGAGGAACGTCGACCTGCGCTGGGATCTTGATACTGCCGACAAATAGCCATAGCGCAAACGTAAAGATCGGTCTGATGAGGAAATTGTTCACGCCTGCTGCGCGCGCGTATCCTTCTGCTGTAAGACCCATTGGTTTCGGAACCCAAGGATGTAACGCAACGCTACTCTTTGCGCCTTTGGTGGAGGGATAATAAACCGTAAAAAGCACGCTTTCTACCTCAAATGCATATTTTCCATTTTCTTTAAGCGTGGTGTCTGAAATGCGCTTCGGTTTAGGAAGTGGGATTTCGAGATCTATGGCTCCGACGTCATGAGGTCCAGAGTAAGACGGTAATCGTGAAGAGAAGAAGGGCTGCCATGTAATAAAGCAGTAAAGCACGTAAAGACCTATAGTCGAGAATGTGACGTAGCGCCATGTAAGGCGCGGTCTGAGAGAATGGACGAAGCGCTGGAAATAATGTGACGATGTTATGCGCGAGAGGTATGTTGATGGTCTGGGGTCCAGCCAGCGCGGCTTGGGCTGTGGCGTGGACATTGTGAGAGGGAGGTCAGGATCGGAGTCCTGGTCTGGGATTGGGGGGAGGGGATTGAGTTCTAAATCGATGGAGTTTTGCGACCGTGGCATGTTATGAGAGAGAAATTAAATGGTATAAAGTTAGAGTATTAGTGATGGGGAAATTGATGATGTCGTTGATGGGTTGAGGCTTGATTCTGGAGTGGCCATGATGACGCAAGCGGGTCTTGGTGCAGGGTGCTTATTCCCGACGGGTATTATTCATCAGCATCTTGTTAGTGAAGCAGCATATGATCAGAGACATTTTAACAGCTTTGTTATGATCAGTTAAATTATGGTATAGTTTTCGCAGATGCAGAAATTGCTGAGATGTGAATCGCATCAAATGATCCCCATGGTGTACTAAATTGATGAGTGTAGGGCGGACAGTAGTGATGCCACATGTCATACCGGAAACACTTCCCCAAACTGATAGGGGGACACAAGAAGACCCTGTGTTGTCGAATGGAAAATATATGACATCTCGATATCATGCTTTAGCTTGTCTCTGTGGCAGCCTACTATATTGGTGGTGAGGCATATTCACGACTGTGGCAGGTCTCTCACTGTGAGAACATGTTTGTGCCTCATCTGTAGCACGACGAATGAACTTAGCTGCTACTGATCATGCCTTAGTATTCTTCGTAAGAAACAATTAGGCTGAAAGTGGCTTGAAGCGGGGATGAGTGGGCAGCCCAGTGTCATCAAGACTGACAGAGTTGAAACTGTCAACTGACATGGGATATCTGATACCCGGCACATTCATGTGGAATGGAACTTATTCGGCATATCAAAAGCCGGTGCCCCAAAGAGCTAGTGATGTAATAGATAAGCCGAGATTGATCGGTAGTCTGCCTGAGAAGGCTGAGATCCCTAAACTCCCGTCTTGGCTCACCCATCGATGGCACTAAACTCGTCGGGTTCCTCTCCCGAGAACAAGACTTGTTCCCCACGGGGGTCAAACAGATAATACCATCAGTAACCGAGTGTTCTTCAACGAAGCCGCCAAGTGTCGGGACGAGTTCCATATACAGTCGAGTTTAACCAAGCGTTCAAGATTAGTAAACCCAACAGACTGGTACACCAGTAATCTGGGAATCCGTTCCTGAGCTACCGGTACTTTGGAGACCGAGCCTTTCCTCAACAGTGTCTTTCCCCGGACGGAATCAAACGTTAAAGCCCCTGATCATAGATAAGATCTCTTCTCCGCGGGCTGGTCCCCCAGATTTCTCACAGTGAGTAGTTCATCGGGGCACGCCGGGTTTTGCTATTGGATGGGAGTATTTGAATTGCCTCGCTGAGTATGGCGCGGCTGATGAGAAGTGGTGCTTCGCGGCTCGCATCAGCATGACGTGAGCAACTTTTCCTTCCAAAATCTTTCGATTTTTCTTCTAGTTGAACGTTAAAAAGTCTGGCTTTGCGCCGTGGCTTGCGTGTGTGTCTTGATGTTAAGATGGTGTAGTCATGTCGGAGCGACAAGTAGTTGACAAATGAGCCATATACCCAATAGTACAACCCCTATTAACCCCTTTCTAGACGACAAAAAGCAACCATGATAAAATAATTACATTAAAACGAACCAACCACGACAGAATCTGAACCAACCACGGCATCATTTGTCAACCCCCGAGCCATTGTTCTGGTGTGTGGCGTCCATCTTAGTGCTTAAGTCTGCTAATCCCGGGAGTTCTAGATCACCAACCCACTAGCGCGCACAACCCCTCCCGCGTATTTTCGGTCCTGCACTGCGTAACCTTGATCACAGTATATAGGAAACCGCCGACGATGGTGAAAAGAACAAAGATGGATATAAGAAAGAAATCGAATCCGTCCCGCTCCGCCCGAAGCAGTAAAAGAGCGAGTGGTTCTTGTTTGTTCTCTCGTATTTCTTCCTATCAAAGATGTCGCTTGCCAAGAGGAACAACGGTGAGTTCATTCAGCCTTACGAGGATGGGATGTGCACTGATTTGTGGAAACAGGCTGCTACGAGTGCTGTAAAAGGCGTCTCAAGTGTGACAAGACAGAACCAGCATGTCTCAAGTGTCAGAAAAAAGGCATTTCTTGTTCTGGACAGGGTTTACGGTGTAGGTTTAGCAGCCACATGGCTTCTGCGCCAGCCACTTTGACGTTGAACCTCACATCTACCTCCCCCACAACCAGTCCTGATCAACCCGAGAAGTCTTTCAGATGGGTTGAACCTGGATCACGCGTCAGAAAACAACGTGTTCGAAAAGACCAGGGTCGCAGTTCAAATTCTCCTGATTCGCATTGTACGGATTCTGGATCTTCTGATGATGCTGCTTCGCCGACGTCGGAGGATTCGTTTGAGGGCGCTGTCGTGCCGTATGCGTATCGGATGAAGATTAATCCTGCGCTTAATTCCGTGGCTAGTTCGCAGACGAGAAAGATGTTTAGTCACTGTATGTCCCCATTCCCTTGGAATAACCTTGTTCTAACATGGTTTAGTTTCCGAGATAATAGCAGGACATATGGTTGTTCTTGACTCAAACAGCAATGGATACAGAGATGTCATCCTCCCCCTGGCATGTCACGACGATAACCTCGCACAAGCTGTCTCTGTCGTATCAGCTTTTCATCTAGGACAGAAAGACCCCAAATTACAACACATCGCTGAAACAGGGCATCAAGCGATTGTGCAGAAACTCCGGCGGGATTCAATGCAGCTTAGCCCGGAACAACTCTTCAACCCGTATATCCTGGCGACAATATTGGTTCTTCTCGTGGGAGAGACGATTACGGGAGCGGATAATTATACTTATCTTCTCGAGATGTTGAACTGTCTTACTTCGTATCCGGATTGGATTACCATGTTACCGCCTAGTCTGAAGGATTTCTTTCTTCAGCAAGTCAAGATGTAAGTCACACACCCTAAGAAGTATTGGTGCAAGCGACTAACAAATGACTAGGTTTCAGCTCTTTGGAGTCCCTCTAGCCAACGAATCCAAAGGCCTAAAAATCCTAAACGGCCCCGAAGCATACCTCGACTTCCTCTCCTGCCCCGACATATACCCCGACTCCGAGCACTTCCCCAACATAATGACAATCCGCTCCGCCATCTTCGACGCCTGCAGCATCTACCGCCGCCGCGCCGAGTCCTCCCTCACCGACTCAGAATCCATCCACCTCCTCGAACAGCTCCGTCAAAAAGTGCTCAACATTGAAGCTTCCACCAAGGGAGCACACGCGCTGGTGTGGACGTACTTTATTGCCGCGGCGGAAAGTATACTGCCGGAACACCGGGAGTTCTTTTCGGGACGGTTGGCGGACTTGTACTCTGTCACGAATTTTGGGAGTATTCCTGTTGCTGTTAGGGCGCTGAAGACGATTTGGGGCATGCAGGGGACGAGGAGATGGACTGAGATTGTTAGTAGCGAGACTCCGATTTTGATTATGTAGACTTTTAGCGGGACGGTATACCTTGGGATATATGGTTTGAGCAACAAGCAGATTATAGAATTTTATACATGTGTGATACCCTATATTCTGCAGTCAGGTTGCATCATGATATGTTCCGGTCTCGAGACAGTAGTTGGCATCGGTACTTGACATCAGTAAAGAACTTGCTCTAAATTATATTTATCTTCCACTTTGAACTGTAAGTCCAAGGTTAAATCCTTCTTCAATGTTGTAATCAATAGCGACCTCTTCCAGTAAAGTCAAACCTCAATAAGTTAGGTGTACATGTCGTATCAGCCACTGAACTCTAATGACGATGAACATGTATTAACAGCTGCCAAGCTGTACGCTCTAAATTATATATAAACTCATTTTATTACACTTCTGAGTTATAATAAGGCTGAAGTGTTTTAATTTATAGGCCTCGATTGTTAGACAGTTAAAAAAAAACTCATATACGGCTGGAATACCCCACAGCCACGCAATGAACTCTACTTTAGCCTTATCTAAAATACAATTATACCGCATTCACTCGTCATTGTGGACTGATCAGACACCCATCTCGAATTCTGTCATATTATAGTCATAAAACAACACATACTGTATAGTCGGTCTGTCATACGTGGTCGCCAATGAGAACCACTGGGTGCAACTCCGACCTGTCACGCAAAATCACCCAATGAGAACAACCGGAACCCCCAGGTCAATTCCATCGACGATCGACGATCGCCAAATGCCAAGAAAGAGTGGACTCCAGATCTGGTGCGACACGAATCTTTGATCATGCAGTGTTTCATTAATGATTGGATGTTTCGTTTATACGGACGAAAGGAGAAATTGAAGGTAAATTCATTACAACTCTATGTTGCTCTCGGTATCGTTACCTGAACCTGCGCCCTCTAACAATGCCTGCAAGCTCCGTTCCATTCCAACCCAAGGTATCTTTCGCAATATCCATATCCATATCCATGTCCAAATTTCAAATCATCGATCCAGCGATCTCTCGTCCCACATCATATTAAATTAACGGACGGGTGTCTTCCCTACCGTCGGGACCGCCACTGCAACATCCACTGCTCAGCACCAGGCTGAAACCTGTTTCTCCCCAACATAACGAACATTCTCCCTTTCTCCAGTCTCATCCATTCTTGTGATAATATGTCGTGAAAAAGTATGTTGATTTGTTGTGACATGTTAAGCTGGGCATTTAACAGTCTGTGTCTTTGAAGCCTTCGAGTTCAGGCTTGATGAATTCTGTTGATATTTGGAACAATTCTTGTGATTGTTGAGAAGAGATTGCATGATCTGTATCTCACTATTCAAATAGCGGATTTTGCATCTGAGTTTTTCGTTTGCTGCTTCGTAGTCTTGACTACTGGTGGATGTCGTGTGATCAGAGTCGTCCATCACAGCTGCCATTTGAGGAATGTATACAAATAAAGATGTTGTTTTGGTTGTCGATCAAGAAATAATTGTATGTAATTCAATATGCAAAGAGAAAAGAGAAAAGAAAAGAAGAAGAAAAGATCATCTAGAACGACATGTGACAGGCTATTAATATTACTAAACCCAGATATCAAAGACTCATTAATATCTCTCAGATCTCAATACTAAAAATAAAAGACCGCAGTCTAGAATGCCTTTTCCTCCAGCTGATTTGACTCGTCGTCTCACCGAAAGAGTGGCATAAGAATGGTGTCATAAGTGTGTAATACTACCCCATTTACTGCCCCTGTTCCTTTTAGTCAGCCCTGCCATTGGTGCAAGACTGTTCTTTTCCTTCTAAATTTCTGGTTTTTCTTTAGTAAATTTCAGGGCTTGACCGATGTTCATCGGCCGAGAGTCATGCTGAACTGTACTTGCTTGAATCGTATGATTTTATTACCCCTCGATCTTGAAACACATGTCATGCATGTCTCCATCGAACCCTTCTAGTCTCATACTGTGCCGTAGGCAATAGAGGAAATGTCCTCTAAAGCTTAGACTGCTAAAATAAAAGTAGCCTTAGTGTTAGCATAAAGTGACTGAATTATTTCGTCTCTCATGTTTTCGGCAGGCAATTCCAGACAGTGTTCACATCCATCCAACCCTCTTAAAGACAAATGTCGCACCGCTAGCCAATGCCGTAGCGCCGGTAAATATGATCAGCGAACCATATCCCGTTCCGTAACCACCAGTAGCTTGACCCTGCCACGGCATCCCTTTAATTAACGCGCCGCTCAGTGGTCCTGATACGATATTCCCTATCCCTCGACCTGCGCAGAGAACACCTAGGACCATTGCTGGATCAAATGCTGTTCCGCTGGTACTGCTTCTATCTGGGGCTGCTGATACCATGTGCATGATTCCTGTCCACGCGGTGGTATACGATCCTGCAAATATTCCATATCCTATACAGAAGATGTATAGCACTGGAAGGTTTGTAGAGAAGCCCCAAAGAAGAAATGTGCTAAGGGCTGTTCCAATGGCTGATATCATGAAACAATTCGTTACGTGTAGGCGATCTGTCAGAGCACCCATAACGACACAGCCAAAGACCGAAGAAACATTAATCAACAGAACCGTCAACGCTGAAGGAAACGTCCCAGCGCCAAGAGCCGTCCTTGCATAAGAAGGAAGATAAATCCCCGGCAGGAAGAAACCCAGTGCTTGGATGACATTCGCAAGTTGATGAAGCAAAAAGTTCTTTCGCAGCGCAAAGCCTAGTTTGAGCGGATTGATATGCCTCGTCGCAGAGTATGGAAGACGAGGTTTGATAAAGTACGCCAACGGAAGCGTCAAGATAAAGAGGGAAAGAGACCATATTCTCAACGTTGTGCGGAAACCATATTCATGGAGGAATTTCTCAAAGATGAGTGGTAAAGCGAAACCTGCGAGACCGGTTCCAGACCACATAACTCCATATGCAAGGCCTTTTCTTCTCGCAAACCACTGGTCTAGATACAGTAGACAAGGGCAGTATGAGATGGAACCACCGATGGCGTATAGTATTCCTTGAGTAAGAATGAGATGAGTGGTGTTTTGTGAGAAGGAACTTAGTGCGAGAGCGATGCACATTATGAATAAACCGATTATGGGAGAATGGCGGCTTTGAGAGGGGTAGAGACGTTGAAGGGTCATCATAACGGGAAGACCGAGATATAATATTCCCTGAGCATGGTAAGCAAAGGCTGATATGTTTGGTAGGAGCCAGAAGAATTAGCCGCCAAGAGAATAAGAGAGGAAATAGTTTGGTCATCTTTAGACTAGCAATTAGGCTAGTTTATTTCTCTCGCCTAAGCCTTGGAGGATGATCCTTTTGACATCCAACTGGGGACGTACCATTGCGCATGTACCGATTGCCGCGATGGACGATGACCCTTCAAACGGACCGCTGGTACTGTAATAGTCCTGAAAAACACCAAAGGCAAATGGAAAGCCTGAACAGTCAGTTTATGTATTACAGACATATGGATAAACTCACCCCAGATTAGAGCCTCAACCATGAATGCAGCTGCCAAGAATAACCAGGCGTCTTTACCAGTATCAACTGGTGGTAATGAGGAAAACTCATTGGTGCCCGTGAGGTCAAGATCTGAAGAAGGGCCTTCTTCGTGGTCGACATCTCGGCGCAATTCAATTGATGTTTGACTCATTTTATGTATATTCTTGAGTTGATGTAGTTTGTGATATTTCTGGGAATTGTCTTGCTTTTATTTTATCTTGTCAATTGCGCCCTTGGTTCGACATCGGAAAGATTTCCCGAGTGGCGTATTCGTATTGTCGATGTAGGAATGACTTCATCACAGAATGAATACTTCTTCATGGAGGGGCTTTTGTGTGTTCGGCGTTTCAATAATAAAGTTGACGTTTTCTAGACTTGTTAAACCTCAATAGGTTCATCTTGGTAAAAGTTGCCTACAGCGACTAAACTCTAACCATTGCCAACTCAGTCGCACGAAAGTCTGTACTGTCTATGGAACTTTATATCCCTACTGCTGGACCTTTCCACAACGCCGAACTTGGTTGGAACAAGTTTAGAAGAAACTCAGAGAATCCCCTGTATCTATCTGCTGGGCAACAGAAGAATTATCCTCCAAGGCTTAGACGTCAGCGTAAACTGGCCCAACTATTCGTCTACATTGGTATAAACTATCTTGGTCATTTTATCTCTTATGCTTTAGGCAGATGATCCTTTCAAGCATGCCGAGAACTCTATCGAGGAGTAGGTTCATCTAATGCACGGGGTCCACGAGGTATATAAATCCTGGCGACGTGGGATCAAATCAAGACACTTCCACCATCTCATACCAATCTTTCGTTTCTACTCACCAAAATGGGTAAGCCACAAACCTCCTCGGACCTTGTTCATCCGGTCCCTAGTCTGAACCAGCTGAACCTGCGTATCGAACATGCTTTCAAGAGATGTTCCAGAATACAGTGGTTTTATCCTCAATTCGTAATACGGATTGAATATCTAGTCCTGATGCTGGTCGCAGACCTGGAACAGTTTGATGAGGACGAAGGTTCACTATCGATACAATACAATGTAATTCCGGATTTAAGACGAAAACTGGAGCATGCCTCCCCATTCTGCAAGCATTGTAAGAGCACCCAACCGTCGCTGGTATAGTATCAGCTAATCATGGATACAGATATGCATCACCTTGACCCTGAAAACCTAAACAGAGAGACTTGGGCACACGCCATGTACAAACCGCCAGTTCCACAACCAAATATGTCTGCTGAAGATGACCGAAATGCAGACTGGGCGACGATTGCGCGATCGATATACTACGATAGCCGGTTTGAGACCGACAAAGATCTCCCAACCGTCTCTGAGGCCAAGGCAGAGGAGATCAGCAAGGCCCGCTCCCGCGATAAGGACAAGTGTGTGGTGACAGACTGTCCCAATATTAAGAACCTCTGGTTAATCCCGTTCACATGGAATAACAGCCCGCCACACAATGATGCAACGGGCAACCTTGAGGGCTCAGGCGTGGACTTGGCCGATGTTGACATGTTAGACGGCGACCTCATTAACGCAAATGAGCTTGGTATGACTCACAAGTCATGGAACATTATGTGCATTGACAAAATTCTGTACAACTTCATTACACGCGGTTGGGGTGGGTTCAGGTTCGAGGAGGCCGGCCAACCTAACGATAAAGGCATTGTGAAAGTGAAATTGAGGTTTTACTGGATGCCTCAGATGACGGGACGATTCAATCGAGAAAGTACCAACAAGAACGAGATGACGGATATCGTGAACGAGTTCAACGCCTTTGTTCACGCAGGCTGTCCCCCGCCACCTACCTATCCCAAGGGCGAGCGCCTCAAGATACCTGAATCCGGCCAACTCGTTGTTGTGGAGAGGGATGCGGGTGACATGGAAAAGTTCACGTCTGTGGTTAAGATACACTGGGCATGTGTGGTGTATACAGCTCTTTGCGGTGGCGCCGGTCGCCCTCAGTTTATGACTGGTATAGATCAGAGCTACGGGCATTTGCAGCCTAGAGATGAGCAATTTGCAAACCAGAAGACCGAGCTAGAGGAGAGGGATTTGGTTGCCCAGATGGCGTGGAAAGAGTACTACCAGCCATCCAGGGATTCGGGATGTGGTGACACTGATCCCAGAACTTCCGGTCACGGGGGTGGCACGTCTGCCGGTTGATCTAGGACCAGCTCAACTTTCATTGCGCCAGGCTTTATGTATCTTAGCTTTCACTCCTTTGTATCCGGGTCTAGGCCCTTTAAGTACACTCGCTTTTCCTCTAGCTATTTGAGTCAAGTCTGTTTATTTCTCAACATATATGAAGTCTCAAACCTATGATTCGAACACGTCCCTCGTCACCTTGACCTCATCGTGTGAAGTGGTCCTTTATTTACCCTGACCGGGGCTTCAAGCTAACTAACTTGCTACCGTTGACCTCATCGTTGCTGGGTCGGATAAGCGGATCATTATCTATTTCAAGAACTGCAGCAGCACTATCTATACCCGCATTGATTGAAGTGCTGGGGCCTAGGATAGCCTGAGAGATGAAACAATTGAGGCAACTCGTGGAGTTTAGACAAGCATTTGGAAATCTTGAGATGTAAAAACAATATTGACATAAATAACTACCTAAGGATAACACCTTCATACTCAAAGGGTAGCTCGCGACATCGAGAACCAACATACACAAAACCCATGACCCAAGGAGCGGACTAAGATAAAGGGGCCAGGAAAAGAGAAAACCACCATACAGAAAACCCATGATCCAAGGAGAGTATCAGAATAAAGGGACCAAGACAAGAGAGAACCGGGATACAAAAGGAACGACATACACAACTGCGTCCAATGTGCCCAAAGCAAGAGAGGCTGCGACGTGGGTAACTGACTTCGGGCTAAGCACCTCGCGCGAAATCGGCCTCGCTTTCGGTTGACCTACCTGTCGTCTCAGTACCATACTCTGACCCACTCGGGTTTCTCCCGGTCGTCTCGGGCACCTTGCCACCCTTTTTAAGCATGGCATTCGCCGCCATAAACTCCTTATCCCTGGGCTTCAAAGATCCATCGCTCTGATCCATACCAGTTAGGAATTGAGGGCGCCCAGCACCGCCACAAAGAGCTGTATACAGGATACAACCCCAGTGTACCTTGACGGCAGATATGGTCTTTTGCACATCTGCTTTTACCCTCTTCAGGTTGACAACAGTGCCGGAGTGAGGTTGTGCTGGAGACTTGCTGGGATAGGCAGGTGGTGGGGGACAGTTGCCTTCAAAAAATAGATTGAACTCTTCTAAGAGAGCATACACCTCGGCGGTTCCATCAGCCTTTTTGTTGAATCGTGGTGTCATCTGAGGCATCCAGTAAAATCGACAAACCACGTTGAACTCGTTGGGATTTCGGTCTTCGTGTGGCTCGGTCTTCTCATACTTCAACGCACACCGGCCTTGTGAGAGGGCTTGGAACAGATCAGCATGAACGCAAATCATATTCCATGCTTTATGAGTCTTGCCAAGCTTATACGGGCTGATAATATCATCCAAAAGGTCGACATCGGTCAAGATCCGACCCGATGGTAGCAGATTGCCCGTGGCGTTGTTGTTGTCCACGGTGTTGTTCCATCCAGGCGGAATAAGGCAGAAAATGTAGGGTTCAGTGGTCTGCTCTTCCCATAGCGATATTTGACAGCGATTTTCGTCGCGATGACGACACTCGTTGTCCTCGTACTCATTGTGTGTGGAGAGGCTTTTGAGTCCTGGCGAGGTCTGGAACCGTTGTTCGTAGTACATCAATTGCCGGAGTTCCTCCACGTCCGCTTCCCGGACGTATTCATCAGTCAACTCAGGGCGCTCAATGGGCGCTCGATAAGAGGCGTGTCCCCAGGCATTCTGGAAGTATACCCCTTTCAGAGGGCTAGAGTGAAGCATGTCTGTATCCATGGTTAGCTGATAATATCCACATGCTAGTTAGTTTAGATGGTCTTACAATGCTTGGCAAATGGGGACACCCTCTCCAATAGTCGTTTCAGGATTGAATGGGACACTCCGGTTGATAGTGCACCACCGTTTCTTACAAAATGCCCGGGGCCTGCAATCAAACACAGGGCATGATGTTCAACGTGGAAGCTGAATTCAGGATAGAGCTTCTTGATTTCTTTCTGAACCCCTCTTGCACAAGTCAATCGGTGCGTGAGACTGAGAGCAAAATCTTCACCGAGCGGATAAGGAAGAAGGGTGGGATCATGCTGAGGAATTTGGAAGTTCCCGGCAGACGACATCTTACTGTGAGAAACGAAACAAGGATAAGAGTTGGGGGATGAAAGATGAAAAATGAACGATAAAAGATGAAAGCTGAAAGGCGAAAGGTGAGAGGTGAAAAGTGGACAGCGTGTTGGTCGCGCTGCCTGTGGTCAGTCAGACTTTGGCTTTACAGCAATTTGGTGGTGGAAAGAAGTGTCAATTTCGTTGGGTGCCAGGAGTTGGGCAACAGAAGAGTTATATTCCTAAAGCTTAAAGTGCTGAAATAAAGTAACTTAAGTTTTGGTCTAAGCTTACATAAAATGACTAAATTGTTTCGTCTCTTCTGCTTGCAGCGACCAATTCTTCTGACACCCTGACGAGTGCGCCTTTGAGGAGGATCTGTTGTCTCACAAAGCCAGATTTGGTCATGTAAAAGGTGACATCTGGTGAGGTACCGCAAGGCGTATGTTGTCAACCAACAAGAGTGAACAAAAGGCTAATTGAATGAGTGAAAACAAGAACAGAGTTTGCCGACGTGGTATGGCTCAAACACTGTTCCAGCCAGGGTTGCCTAAGCTTTTGGTTACACAGACATGTCGGTAAGAACTCGGTCCGGTGTGTTAGCCTAATAACCAAGGAAAGAAGAGGGGAAAGGCATCACCTTTGCCCATTGTGTTACCATGGAAAACAGTACGTGTCATCATCACCTTGGGATGCTCCATGCCTGAAGATGCTGCCACAAACGCTGGCATTGAATTGCATGTGGACTGAAAGTGATTGTAACACAAAGTGATTGTGACCCCACGCAGCAGAATCAATCAATTATGATTGGCCTTGTAGCTGCTGACACGCAGACGCCAATAGACAATCTTCATGGATCAAATCTTCATTCAAGTAAGGAGGATATGTAGTCAGACGCCCTAGAAGCCTTCCAACCACTGAGAGGATATTCCAATGCAGAGATTCAGGTCCTACACAACCATGGATGCCGATCGGGAGATGCGGGAAGAGAGATCTCCTGACGGTCAGGACAAGGAATGTAACCTCGATGCAGAGGCCGAACGGGGTAATAATTGATCGTATCACCTACCTTAGCGTGACGAACGTCTCCGCTCAAGTTACTACTTGAAACAAGGGCCCCTATTGGATGTAACAGTACCTCAGAGCTACATCGCATATGCCTTTCGGAGGGATCTGATTTGGCTTACTATGCATGTGGCTTCACGTCATACACCAACATTACCTGAATGGATATGGAAATGCTCCCCTTCCACGCGAATCGGGAGTCCTTTGGAACGCAAACCATGTCTGCCTATGCAAGAGTCCTAGTGTATTCATCCTCACCGGCGAAATGCCAATACAACGTTACATTTCCACATAGTGCATCGGGATGTAGTTGACACTATAGACAGCGCCCAGCTCGTGGCTGGGCTTGAAGTTGCTTGTCTGTGCTACCATAAGTAGCCAGCTTGGATACAGAACATAAACATTTACGCGGTGGAGCCTAAGAGCGGGTGTAAGATCGTCTAAACTGTGGATATCATTTCATCTCTTAGGAAGAAACTCCGAGACATCCTTAAGCGACGTTGTATTCTATTCTGTTGTGTAAGTATCGGAGTCACAATCCTTCAGATGTGTAACTTGAGCAAATCCAAAACTGGCATTATCCCAAGCGCATGACTCCATTCGGGATGTACGACATAGTACAGCGTCAATGATGGAAGCCTAAGTTTCTGAAAGTAGACTACATTTGGGCAATCAGAAAGGCCAATCTATAGCATCTGGATCTCGGTTTTCGTTGCCTGCCTTGGCTCTCTTCACCGGCGGATAGCTACAGTCGCCTTCGGCACTATTCAGTCACGCTTCATTTACTTGGTCCGTGGGGGGCTTGATATCTCGACCGGTGAAGCGCCAAAATAGGTCATCTCCGACTCCGACTGATGGAATCCCTGGCGAGGACAACGGATTTGTCCAGGAAGGCATACGAGATTGGCTGAAAGGAAGAGACAAGAAGGCAGGTAACAGAAGGGTTGTTCTCTCGGGCTCAGATTGCCAGAATAAAGTAACCTAAGGGCTAGTCTAAGCTCGCACAAGATGAGGAAATAATTTCATCTCTTATGTTTGCGTCAATCAATCCTTGTGATACTTTGACCGGGGAGTTTGATGGGTTTCCGATGTTTGTTCGGACTGACTGCTGCAAGTTGAAATGATTCAATCTACAATCACCCTGTCAAGCACCAGGGCAAACATAACGATACAGAACATGCTAAAAGGATGAGGGGATCAAACAACATAAATACAGTCCAGTCGAAAAGCTGAGCCAAATCATCGTGCATCAATCGAGATCAAGTCTACTTCAGCACCTTTGTTCTATTGAATCGTGAATCATTCCCACCCACCAAAATCTCACTGAATCATTGAACCTCCATCAGCGATTCAGTCTTTTGTTACTCTTTCCCGAACCACTGATCCTACTCCATCAGTGATTCAGTCCCAAATCACTCCTCATCAAATCACTGATCCTACTTCATCAGTGATTCAGAAGTCCTGGAACTCCTCACCGAATCACTGGTCATAATCCGTCACTGATTCAGCCCTCTACCACCATGTCAACCCCCATACCCAATTCTATCAACACCCATCCGCCGGTACCACAGCTGCAGCCCCTACAAGGGGATCCGAAGGTAGTGGCATATCGCGATGAGGCTGTCCAAATCTGCGCCAAGCGGTACGAAGGGTCTGGTGTACTACCCCCGCTTACGCACGATGATGTAATATGCATTTGGAGCAACCCATGGTGTTTCGTAACCGAATACCTGGATGCGCAAGGCATAAGAGAGGCTATTCGCAAGAATAAAGCATTCTCTGCATTACTCCTGACGAGCCCAACGGATGAAGCCGCCGGTATCGCCGATTTGAAGAGACAACGTGGACCAGGAGATTCGAAGAACCCGAAAAAAATGAAGAAAGACGACCAGCAAGGAAAGGTACTAGCCACCCCGAAAGGACCAGAACCGAATAAAGGTGATGCGAAACGAAACCCAGGCGCAAAGGAACAAGCCCGTCAACGAGATAAGCATATGTGCCGCTGGCAGTGGACCCCGGACCCAGATATAACCCATCTTTTCCCCTTCGCCGCGACTCATGACGATAAATCTGCTGCAATGACGGCAGCATGCTTTGAAGTCACGAGACATAGGTTTGGCGATGCCACCTACGACGAGTACCTTCCTCTCGTTTCCAAACCAGGGGCATTGGAGATGGCGGCCAATCTGCAGGCTCTCGGCAAGTCGATGCACTTTTGGCAAGATATGGGGTACTTGGCCTTCAAGGTCCTTAACAAGGAGATGTCCGCAAACGGTATTTGGTTTGTGACAATCGTGCTGCACTGGCTACCATATCTCTACCCCGAGGATACTCCCGGTACTACGGCGGATCTCACCAGCGGGCCAAGCAACACGGTGATCCGCGCTCGTCGTCAATTGGACGACGCCTATCGCACTGGCTACCGACCCCGAGATGCCCCAGTTGGAGACGGCGTGATGAAGGCCTTCTTCCAAGACAGAAATGAGATCACAAGTGGTCGCTCTGTTAAGTTCCAACATAGGAGCAAGGAGGAGGCCGAGAACTTCGTTACTATGGTCAACTATCACTGGTTTGGCATGTCGATCCTGACATTCCGGGGTGTGACCAAGGGGCTTGACCCTCGTTCAAGACCCAGTGGACGTGGTGGCGGCAGTGGAGGTGGCTCCAACACCCGCACCCGCTCGGCTACTGTTCCTACTTCTTCCTCGGCGCCCCTCCCTGTCGGGCGAAGTCGTGGTCCTGGTGCTGGTGGTCATACTCCTACTGGTAGTATTGCTCCTCGTGGTACCAATTCTCCTCGTTGAAGGAATATTCCTAAGTACCTAGTTGGGCGGGTTCTCTGGTTCTTTGGTTCTCTTTTCCTTACTTCTTTACTTCCTTCCTTTCTCTGTTGTTGTCTCTCTCGTTCTTTCTCTTACTTGTTTCCCCCTCCTTTCTTGCTTGACACCAGGGGGGTGGAGGATGTTGATTAGCAGGTGGACGTTAGAGGAATTTTCCTCTAAGGCTTAGGCTACTTTATTTCTGTGGCCTAAACACTAGCCTAAGGTAGCCTAAGGTGACCAGATTATTCGGTCTCTTCTGCTCTGAGGCTCTGTGGCCAATTCTTCTGACACGCTGACGATTAGGTAGTCGGTCGGCGTTTGGGGTTTGCTCTGAGGGTGCCCAGTTTCCTACATTTGTATTTAGATCTATCTCGCAATGCAACTTATTGATATGGACCTTTCATCGCCAATTCACAATTTGACGTATGGTGACTTACTGCTTGTCTTTCTTTGCATTGGCCCAAGATAAGCTTTCGACTGCTGTGCAAAATGCCCTACTTCCTCCTTTCCAGTCCCTTTCTCTTCCTTCCACCAACATCAACGACGCAGACGTCAGCCAACCGCGATCTTCTGCAAAGTCTCTCTCACAAATAGAATTGGTAGGTGAGAATTGTTGAAGTTGGCTTTCAGAAAGAAAAGCCATCTTGTGAAGTGCTCCTGGTAGTGGTAGAGGTGTTAATAAGAAGAATTATCCTCCTACTCTAAGCCTCCATAAACTGATCAAATTATCTTGTCTCTTAGGCTCTGATATTCCAACCAGTCCAGGATTACAAAGTGCCAGAGATAGATAATAATCCGCTTATCCTACCCAGCAGTAGTAAAGTTAATTTAATTAGGGATACGTCTAAACCTTAGTTTCAAGACTTTAGATATATTAAGAAATAAATAAAGTCTTAACTTAAACAACTAGAGGAAAAGCAAGTGTACTTAATGGTCTAGACCATGATACATAAAACTTGACGGAAGGAAAGTTGAGCTGGTTCCAAATCAACCAGCAGACGTGCTGCCCCCGCCACCCTTGTTGGCAACCTAGATTTGAGATATTTTAAAAAGTAATTTTACCACATATGAACCTTGCCATCATACTCTCAAAGACGCACTTCTTCCCGCCACTAGATTAATTATCATATAAATCCTATGTCCCCCGAGAAGCACTGAGCAACCCCAACCGCACACCACATTCTACTTTTTCACATTCTCAAAACTTCTCATATCTTTCTTTGCTCCGACTCACGGCCAAATGGCATCTTCCAGTCAGTCCGGCATTCCCCATCCAATCCCTGGTCTCAATGATCTTGGGGCCTGCATCAGCCACGGTGAACGCCTTAAGGGCGAGATACAGTTCCTGTGGCCCAACTTCACCATGCGCATGGAACAGCATGCGCTACTCATGATTGCAGACCGGAAGCATTTCGGCAGGAACGGTGCACTATCAACCAATAAACCTCCGCCAAGCCTGAAAAGACAATTGGAGGAGGCGTCCCCATTCTGCAAGCATTGTATGTAGCATCATCTAAACTCCACTTCTGACATCCACCTGACAGTATCAGCTAACTATGCTTACAGACTGGATGCATCACCTTTTACCCCACCAGCCGGATGATGTATGGAAGCACGCCCTACATCGACCACCCATTTACCGCCCTGACTTGACTCTTGAAGACTACCAAGAGGCAGACTGGGAGACAATCTCTCAAAAGATTTACTACGATCAGCACTTCCGCACTAATCCCGAACTTAAAACAGTCTCACTTGATCAGGGCGAGGTCCGCAAGTGTATGGAGCGTGATCAATTTTCCTGTGTGGTAACGCACACAAAGTCAAATAGACTTTTCCCTTTTATCCCGATCGGATGGAACAACAGTGTGGATAACAATAATGCCACAGGCAACCTTGAAGAAGTATGCCTGGCTATAGCTGATGTCAACCTGATGAAACATATCCTCAGCGTGTTTGAGCTTGGCAGATCTCACAAAGCATGGAACCTGATTTGTGTCAACCCAGATTTGTACACTGGTCTCATCAGTGGCTTTTGTGGGTTCAAGTACCACGAGACCATCCCAATCGAGGGCGAGGGCGGTCAAACTGGTGGAAAAGTCCAAGTGGTTTTGGTATTTTACTGGATGCCCCAGGGGATCAAAGCACGATTCAACGAGGAGGCTGACGCCGTCGACCTGGAGGATGTCGTAAGAGCGTTCAACAACTTCAACTTTACCTACCCACCTTTATCCTATCCCAAGCAGGGCCCGGTACCCAGATCCGGGGATAAAGTCCACCTGCCGATGACAAGGGAAGACGCAGAAAAGCTCAAGTCTGCAGTCAAGGTACACTGGGCCTGTGTATTGTACTTAGTTCTTTGCGGTGGTACCGGGCAACCTCAGTACCTAACTGGTATGGATCAAAGCGATGGGTCCTTGCAGCCCAGGGACGAGGAATTCGCACGACAGAAAGCTGGAGAAGCCGCGTTGGAGCAGCCAATAACACAAAGGTCAATCAGAAGTGCGGGACCTTCGAGTTCAAAAGCTCCAGGGGACCGGTCAAGCGATCAGAGTTCAGGGGCTCCCAGTGTCTTTTCATCGACAGGTCGGAGAACTGACACTGATCACACTTCAGCCGGTGGGTCGTCCCGAGGTGAACAGTCATCTAAGTAAACTTTCCTTGGGTCATAGGTTCTGTGTACGTTAGTTCTTCATTATGTTGTTTCCCGAGACTGCAGGCTACCCTTTGAGTGCGAAGTTGTTGTCCTTAGGTAGTTACTTAAATAAAAAAGCCTAGATGTTGGTCTAAACTCGCATGCCTAATGCATTTCATCTCTTAGGCTTTTGCGCCTCTAACACTTCAACCAGTCCAGGTTGAGAAAGTGCCAGAGATACGTTAGATAATAATCCACTATCCTATAAGCAGATAATAATCCACTCATCCTATCAAGCAATGATACACACTCTAATCGCTCGTTATCACGTCCCCACTAAACAAGACGCTTATCTTCACGATCATCCACTTACATGCTCGGGCGATTGTCACCCGAACCGAGATTTTACGAGAAATTTTCAGCGGGTACCTTGTCTTATTCCCGGTCGTTTATAAGTAGAAGAAGCGGTATCGGTCACGTCGTAATTTGTAAAGATAACATGATCCGAATTTTACCGTCTTTTTATTTAAACAAACTCAATACCGTCCATTTTCTTCCCAGTTGAATGGCTGGATACCCGTGACAATGACCGTGAAAACTGAAGAACATGATGGCCCGACTCTGGAGCCAATCACGTGAGTTCTCAATGCCTCTTACAGAAGTCATACTGACAAAATACAGGACGCTTCGCCGCCAAGGAACGCGGTCAGAAATGCAAGATCTTGAAATCATAGCTTCAGCAGGTGCTTCTTTCCTCCCCAACACAATCCCTCCACCACCCGACGGCGGTCTTCACGCCTGGACCCAAGTAGCCATGGGTTGGATCGTCATCTTTGCAACATGGGGCTACGTAAACTCATTTGGCAGTTTCCAAGCACACTACACCTCCATACTCCCTCAAACTCCCTTCCAGATCTCATGGATTGGGTCAATTCAGGTGTGGTTTACCTTTTTTGGTAGTGCGTTCTCTGGAAGATTGCTTGATGCGGGCTTTTGGATCCCGACCTTTTTGGTAGGGTCTGTGTTGCAGCTTTTGGGCATCTTTATGATGAGTTTGTCGACTTCTTATTGGCACCTTATGATTACGCAGGGTGTCGTGACTGGTATTGGAGGTGGGATTATTTTTGCGCCGAGTTTGGCGCTTGTTGCTACTTATTTTGAGAAGCGAAGAGGTATCGCCATTGGTCTTGTTACCACTGGAAACTCCCTCGGAGGCACAGTCTATCCTCTAGTTGTGCGAACTCTACTCCCAGAGATTGGCTTCTCCTGGACGTCTAGGGTGTTGGGATTCATTAACCTCGCTGGCTTTGCGCTTGTGGCTGTGTTTATGAGGCCGAGACTTCCACCACGACAGACGGGACCGATTATTGATTGGAGCGCGTTCAAGGATGTTTTGTATGTCTCGTATGTTAGTGGGTTGTTTTTCTTCGTGTGGTCTGTTTACTACACCTTTTACTATGTGAGTATTTCCAACTCTTGGCTCATAGGATGTGCTAATTGGATAGCTTGCTTCGTTTGGACAAGAGGAGGTCGGCATGTCCTTTGCGGACTCATCGATTCTTACGACTATCATCAACGCCGTTGGCCTTCCAACTCGAGTCCTGATTCCTTTCCTTGCAGATCGGATTGGTCCGCTGAACACCATTGCTCCAGCAGGCCTATGTGTAGCTATCGTGGCGTATACATGGCTTGCAGTACACAACGAGACGGGAGTTTATCTATTCTCTATCTTTTACGGTATAGCATCGGGAGCATTCCAAAGCCTTATGCCAACTGGCGTTGCGAGTATTACGAAGAGACTCGACACTATTGGCACCAGAATGGGAATGTGTTTTAGTCTTATCTCCTTTGCTGGTCTATCAGGGCCACCTATTGGAGGGCTACTTCAGTCAAAGAGTCTTGCAGGCGCACATGTCTGGGCGGCACTATCGAGTACCTTGGCTGCGATGTTGCTAGTTCTCGCAAGAGTTTTGAAAGTAGGATGGAAGGTAAAGACTAGATGTTAACTCCCCTAAAATAGTACAGAGAGATATTGAACCTTGTTGATAATATAAGCAAAGTTTATTCCTTTTTTACTTATTTAATCAAATCAACTATTTGTTTAACCTTACTGGCAACCTAGATTTAAGGTACTTTACCAAAGTAACTTCGCTACTGGTGTTGTTGATGTTGGTGGAGGGAAGAGGGAAAAAGCCGGATGGAAGCAAGGAGAAAAAGGGCATTTATGCTGTGCCTAAACCTTATGTTTAGGCAGGGTAAAAAAAGGTCATGTGCGGGCAAAGGGGTCATAATGCCCTCGTGAGAAGTCTAAATAGCTTCACAAACCTTATCTGATCGTAACTTTGCTACAGATGAACCTTTCCATTATACTCTTAAAGGCGTACTTTTTCCCGCATTAGATTATCATACTAATCCCAGGTTTAGCTAAAAGCACTGAGCAATAAAACACTGCATTCCCCTTTCTGCAACTTCTTAAACCATCTTATATCTTTTTTGCTTCTACTTACGATGAGATGGCATCTCTTGAGCTGTCCCTATCGATTCGTCCCAAAGCCCCGGATATTCCTCACCCAATCCCTAGTCTGAAGGAGCATGAGCTCGGCCCCCGATTGACTGTTACTACCGAGCTGTCAACTGAGATACAGACCTATGATCGTGAATTCATCATGCGCGTTGAACAGGTCGCCCTGATTCTGCTTGTAGACATGAGAGAATTCGACCACACCGACGGTCTGCTGTCAACAGAGAATTGGCAGCCTAGAGACCTGAAAGAGCGATTGGTGAAGGCCTCCCCATTTTGTAAGCATTGTAAGAACATCTGAAATTCAGCTGTTGCCGGGCACTACAGCTAACCATGACATAGATATGCTTCATCTCAACCCCGATAATCTCGCAAATACTTCCTGGCAACACGCCCTGTATCGACCGCCGCTCTGGGCGCCAGCCTTTACCTTTGAATTTATTCGCGAAGCAGACTGGGCCACACTCAAGCAGTCTATGTGGTACGAAAAGCGATTTGAGAGCAAAGCAGATCTCCAAGATCTCTCTGACCCTGTGGAGGAGAGCGCCAAGTGTCGAAAACGCGATAAGGACGTCTGTGCGGTAACAGGGAACCGTGACCCTATAGTCTTCTGGTTTGTCCCGCGCACCTGGAACGATACCAAGGACCACAATGATGCCACGGGCAACCTGGCGGATTCAAGCCTGGATGTAGCCGATGTTAACATTATGGATGATATCCTTAGCGCAACCGAACTTGGCAAAACGCATAAAGCCTGGAATATGATGCTCGTTGACCCGGATCTGTATGCATGTCTCGTCCAGGGGCTATGTGCGTTCAAGTTTGAGGCGATTGAGGAGATTCAGAAACCCACCCCACACGATGATGATCACGATGACGAAAATGTTCATGTCGTTTTGCGGTTCTATTGGATGCCTCGGTTGACGCCACGATTCAACCAAGTAACCACCGTGGAAGACATAAAAACCATTGCAACAGAGTTGAATGCTTTTATTGCCTTGGGCAGTCCCCCACCAGATGGTTTTCCTAAGACCATTACGACGCCGAAATCAGGTGATCTTGTCCGCCTGTTGAGGACAAAAGAAGAAGCGCAAAAGCTCAAGTCTGCAGTCAAAATTCACTGGAGCTGTATAGCGTATACAGCTCTTTGCGGTGGCGTCGGGCTTGCTCATTTTATGACTGGTATGGACCAGAGTAACGGGTTCTTGCAGCCTATGGATGAAGAATTCCGACACGAGGCTGCGCGGGATGGACTTCGAGATGGGGCTGCCAATAGTGCCCAGGTTACTCAATAGTATTGGGAATCGGTCAGAAGGAGCTTCAAGCGTCTTTTCAAAGACGGCTCGGTCAACTGTCACTGGTGCCAGCTCATTGGGCAAGAGTGTGTCGGATAAAGGTAAAGGGTCCAGCTCAGACCAGGCTGGGCCGGCCGGAGGTGAACAGCCATCTGAGAAGTGAGCTTTCCTTGGGTCATAGGCATTGTGAATCTTGGTCTTCTCTTGTTCTAGTCTTCTTGTATCTTGGCTGTCGATACTCCAAGCTCCCTTTTGAGTGGGAAGGTATCACCCTTAGTTAGGTATCTAGGTCAATACTATGTTTGCTTCTCAAGATTTCTGAAGTCTATGCTTCCTCGAACTCCGTAATCTGAGCCTTAGATGCGTTTAGTTAAAGTCATAAAACTTCCACTCCGCCTTAAAGTCCTTCTCAAGCTCCTCGTCAAGGATCAAAGCCTTGACCATCTCAATCGGCAACCCACCCGTCCTCAAAATAGCATCATGATACTCCTTCTCACTCATCTTTCCCCCATCAACAGCCATCTCGCGTAACTTCCACAGCTGAAGCGCACCAAGCATATATCCCGCTTGATACAAAGGCGAATAACTCCCCTCCACAGATCGACGAACTTCACCTTCGGCATTACTCCTCTCATGACTAATTCTGTCGACTAGGAGGTCCACGGCTTCTTGAGCCGTCATCTCTCCCAAATGGAACTTGAGTGAGAAGATAATTCGTAAACAGCGATGCATACGCCACCACAGTGCCCCAATACGATTCTCAGGAGAATGATGGAAATCGTCACGGTCGTAGAAGAGAAATTCCCAGTACAGCGCCCATCCTTCTACGAAGAATGGTGTATCAAAAATGCGCTTGCGATGAGAGTTGTAGCGATCTGCCATGTAAAGCTGTAATCTGTGTCCAGGAAACATCTCGTGAAAAGCAGTTGCTTTGGCGAAGTGCTTATTATTTCCTCGCATGACCATGAGTTTGAGATCATGTTCCATGGATGTAACGGGGTATGAAACTTGAATCGTTGGTCCACCGAGGAAGAATGGTGACACTTTTTGTCGTTCTGCGTCGATCATAATCATTCGCCATGTAGAGTTCGATAATGGGGGTACGGTAACTAAATCACGCTCCGTGACAAAGTTACTTCCCTCAACGACCAAACTTCGTACATATTCTGTCTGTTTTCCAGGATCGACGTAATCGTTCTTGACATGCTCGAGAGCCTTCTTCCATTCTTTCCCATAGCCCAAAGCTTCAGATTGTTTGATCATTTCTTTCTCACACCATTCAAATTCCTGATTACCAATCTTGATGAGCTCTTCCGGTGTGTAAGGAATCATTTCAGCTTCAAGTTCAACCTCTAAACCTTTGCGGCCGATGGGTTCGCCAATGATAACGTCTTGACCATTTTGGTTCATGCCCGCGAGTTCGGTTTGCACGGTGGTGAGATAGTTGCTTAGAGAGGCATTGGCGGCTTGCCAGGGTGTTGTGACCCAGAAATCGAAGAGGGGATCATAGGTTGAGTAGAAGGTGAACCACTCTTCCAAGTTCTCGAGAAGATTCGTTATGGCCTTTGTGGCGAGATATCCCGTTGTTTCTGTAACGTTGAATCCTCCATCTTTGACTTTCGTCTGTACAGCAGTAATACTCTTCGTAATATTGTTTAAAAGTCCAGCTGTCTCTTTCGCTTTCATGGGCTCAACATCCTGTCTCGCCTCGAGCATGCCAACAAGGTCTTCCGCAAAAGGCAGAAGCGGTAAGTAACCCTCCTTAGAAGACTTCTGAAGGTCAAGATTATTAAGCTGACGTGTATGATATGTGTTCAGCATGATATAATCCACTTTGCCTTCTTGGTCAAGACCTTCAAAGTCGATGCCGTCGAGGAGATCGTGTTCACTTTTGTGGTATGTTTGTAGGGTGTCAAAACGACGGGCTGCGAAGTCTATGTTGTAAAACTCGTTGAGTTCACCAAGATCTGCTTCTGTGCGTATGACATGGTCTGTCATAGAGACATTGAGCGAGTCGCCCAAGGCGAACAGGCCTAGGGACGCGCTGAAGGTGCTTGCTGAGGACAAAGACATGGTGAGAGGTTTCTGAACACGACAGCTTACCACCATAACATAACAACAAAGGAGAAACGCCTGCATCTTTATACTCGCACTTGAATGTCGGTCACTCAACCCGACAATCGGATTCATCCTCCGCGATGAAGATCGATACGACAATTCGTTTGAAGCAGGGTTCCCCGCTTAATGCTATCTGGGCACTTTTGATAGAGGTGCAGTTATACAAGGATACAGATAAACTCTTTTTGGTAGGTCGTTTGTTTCGTACGTCACTCAAGAGACGTTAGCTCCTTGGTGGTTGAGTAGGATTTCATCCCCGCAGGGAACGTTGCATGGATAAGATTAACCTATCGTTTCCCGCGGGGAAGTTGACGTGCATCGGGGTAAGACATTTGTGAGTTTCTCCGATACGACTTAGTAGATACAAGATATGAGAGTTGAGAAAGAAAATGGACCACGGTCCTGAGCTCTATGTCTCATCAATTTGGCTTTCAATTTTAATGTACAGTGACTCAAATGTTAGAAATGATATCCAACTGTGATTATTCGCGGAAGTCAACATTATGATGATTTAGTATTTCCATATCGTAAGTCATTAATTTTGATTCATCGGCTTTGCATTCAACACTTAAGATGTAATCTTTGAGGCTGATGGTAAATCGACTCTCGGTCTCGGTCGTCGGTCGTGGAGTTTCGGCCGTGAGATTTCGGTCGACGAATGACGCTAGTTTGCAGATCCCGTCAGCAAGCTCAACAAATCATAGAGTGGCATTCCTGGTCTACCCTATCACGTCTCGGCCGGCGTCGGTATTTAACGTCGCCGATGTTGTTAGGATGAGCTTCCTGGTTATAGAGCGACAGAAACATTCTGCCATTGTTGATAGTAGAGATATTTGTTCCCTTGAATGACACGTAATTATTGAGCAGGGCTTAGTTTAACTTTAAGCTTATTATGCTAGCATAGCCATCTCAATGCCGAGATGAGATGGAGTCCGTTACCGAGAACTTGTATTTGTAAGAATGGAATATATATAATGACCATCTAGAAGACTGAAATGGCATTCTTTATTACATCCTCACTAAGCATACTCTTCTATCACTTACACAATGACTCAGCTATTCGCTCTCGCAGCTTTGATATCCACCCTTGCCATATCAGCAGGTATAAGCATTGCTTTAATCAATGTTGACTGCTACTCGACCTTTTGCTCCGAAGGACCCTTCACCTTCGAAACAAGAGTCCACATCACCGTCTATTACGCTTTCCTCGCCACCCTAATTTGCCTTCTCCTCCTCCGCACAAGCACTCGGCAGATTTTCAATATCCACATTGCCAACGAACTCCCTCTCATCGGGAAGCGAGTCACCCTTGGTGGTCTCTTTACTTCTTTTGCTATCCTGGCGGTTACACTGTGTTCTACCATCTATTGGTTACCTGCCCAAGATGAATTATGGGGTTACAAAACTGATCCTGTTAACTGGGCTTCTGCAAAACTTCAACTTACTATCACTGGCGTCACGGGGCATTATGCTGATATTCTTCTCGGACTTTTGCTTATTCCTGTCTCAAGGAATAGTCTTGTTGGGCAAGCCTTCTACTTGCACCAGAGCACATTACTCTTTGCTCACAAGGCTGTGTCTTACCTGTTCTCACTGAGCGTCGTTGTTCATGGTGTCGCGTACATGGTATGTTTTATGTATCTTTCATGGTCTATATACTAATTAATCATAGCTACATGCCAACGACTCCAGCAGAAACGACGACAAAGCCCGTCATGATGCCTTTGCCATTGGGAATCCTGCTTTGACAGTCGCAGAGAGCAAACAACTAGGTGGATGGTTTTCACTAACCTACTACGTCGGAATCGCCGCAATCCTACCCGTTCTTATTATTCTCGTCACTTCAGTGCCGTGGATTCGCAGACGTCACTACAACCTCTTCTACTTTAGCCACGTCACACTCGGTACATTGACCATCGTTGCATCGTGCCTTCATGCCAGCACGAACTTCTATCTACTCCTTCCAGGCTTGCTTCTCTGGATCGTTGACTGGATCAGAAGAATCTTCTTTGGTGAGGCTCGGGGCCTGGCTAGTAAGACACCTGCTGTGCTTGAGGTTGCAGAGAATGGTTGGCTTAGGGTCTCTTTGTTGCCCAACAAAGTGATTTCTGGCCCGCCTCTTCTCTATTACTACCTCAACTTCCCTTCTGTTAGTAAGGTTCAGACACATGCTTTCACAGCGGTGGCTCACCCTGCGAACAATGGTGGTCCCGTATTTCTCATTCAGCCGGAGGCGAAGGAGAAGGAGTGGACATGGAAGCTGAGGGCTCTCGTCCAACGACCTAGGGCTACCCTACGCCTAGATGCCCGAGTGGAAGGACCGTACCCTGTGTCCGACGCAAACTTTGCTTCTGCTTCTCATGTCGTCTGCATCGTTGGAGGATCCGGTATTACAGGTGCTTTGAGTCTTGCGCACTGGTGGCTAGAGACGCGACCTGCCAAAACTCGATTCGACCTTATATGGACTGTCAGGCATCGGGAGACTGCAAGACTAGCAGAGTGGCAGAATCTCGAGCAGGTGGCCAAAACGGTCTCTGATCTTACGGTGACCGCTCATGTTAGCTCTGAGAATGGAAGGCTAGATGCTGGACAAGCGCTTCGACAGGCTCTTTCTGGACGTCGGACCGGTGGTTCAGGCTGGGTTTATAGTTCTGGCCCTCCTGCTCTCTTGAGTGCAACTGAGCGAGCTTGTGTCGAATTTCAGAAGAAACATGGCGCCAAGCATAACGAGAAAGACTGGACTGTTCAGGATTTGTCGTGGTATATGGCACGATGGGAGGTTTGAGGGTGATGGAAATGGTTTTACTTCTTGGTATGATTCGGGATCGACGACGGATGCATAATTATTTGAAAGGTTCACCTCGAGGTATTATAAGACTTGGCCACTAGAGGCATAAGAGACGAAATAATTTGGTCACTTTAGACAAGCACTTAGGCTACTTTATCCTAGTAGCCTAAGCCTTAGAAGACTATTCTTCTGTTACCCACCTGGTTCACTATATAGGAAATAAGAACGATCAAAGAGAAGAAAGTATAGGCAGAGTAACAGGGTGTCCTCTGTTGTCTTGCGGTCTATCTTATGTTTGCCGCGTCAAGAATTGTTCTCCTTTCTATCTGCTATCGGATAGGCCTCTTCCCAGAGTTTCCGAACTTCAGTCCTGAACGCAACATCTGACCAAATAAAGTCCCTAAGTATTTCGTACGTTTGCATCCATGACTTCGAAGCGCCGAATTTCTCGGATTGCAGGAGTGCAATGTAGCTTGATCGTACAGGACCCGTCGGGGCGAACGCACCACCCATGTAGACAAGCCACATCAATAGATCTGCGTGCTCGTTCCATACTGGATCATCATAAGCCTGTTGAAGTTCGAAGAGTAACTTGGTAGAAATATTGGCCTGGGCGATCAGTAGATGTATCACAAAGAGTTGATCAAAGACTCACAGGAATTACCAATGCACACCATATCGAACAGCACAGCATGACTGAACATATATACGCCCCAAGATAACAGCACCTCATTATTGGTGTCGGCTTGGGAAGGGCTTCTAAACGGGATTGTATCGACGCTATATGGTCATTGATGGATACCCCCGAGACAACACAGTCAGCGGGTCGATAATCGTCGCGAATACGCTCGAGAGCGTAGATATCCTCTAGAACTTCGATAAACTCGTCGCTGAACAGATGAGATCGTATTTGAAGACCAGAAGGTAGGTGAAAAAGGTTCCGAGACACAGACTCTCTCTTCCACTCAAGCTCAGTAAAGCTCGTATGGTCAACGATGCGCTTTGAACCAACCAAGATAGAGGAGTTCAAATCTTGCCTGATGAGGGAGGTGTTAGATCAGGGACAATGGGTACTAATAGAATACATACCAGAATATTGCGCGTTTAATTCCTTCAGTTAAACGGGTACCTGACTTTTGACAGGCTTTGAGTAGAAGCTGCACAGCTCCCATGTGCAGCTGAACTTGGGATGTCGTTCCAAGTCTGGCCTGTGATGACATTAGTACAGTCCATAGTTATCTGAATAGTCTTACCTCGACACCAACGAGAAGTAGTATCGCACCGATAGTCGATTCCGAGACAGTTTTGTTCATAGTCTCACGGATATGATACATGGCCTGACCTCGATAGACGAGAGATTCATTATTCAAAACACCCCCACTGGCTGCAAAGGTCAATGAAAGCATGACTGCATTCATCAAAGCAGGATCAACGAGGCCGGCTCGAAAGACAGAGTGGAAGTTCTGAAAGTCGAGGTCTTGAGAAATACTAAAGACTGGCTCTGGAGCCTGTCGGGCTTGGTCTGATGAGTGTGTCAGCTTGTATTATGTCCTGCTTAAAGAAAGATACCCACGATTGTTGAGTAGATGTTGTAATCTTGAGCTTTTGATAGGAAGGCTATCAAAAGGATCAAGAGTACTTGCACCCAGTATGCCGAGAGGTGATTCATGTTTTCCCTTGCGTTTTGGGTTCTTCCCATCCTCGATACAAAAGTTCTGCATAGATGCTTTTTGAAGCTTTCGTTTATTCTGCAACGCTTGCTTTACCGCATGCGAACGGGCCAAGCGTTTGGCAGCCTTGTCATTATCGTTGAGGTCTTGAAAACTTATGAATTGGAATTGCGCCACTAGAAAGTCAGAACTCATCGACTCTTGTAAAAGTGATTGTCATTTTCGGTATCAGACTCACTTTTGCAGGGAAAGAGTTTATCTTCGAGTTCAGAGTCATGTGATATGTATTTAAAACAGCTCCAATGAAGGAACCGGTAAGGTGTTGGTTGAACTGGTAAGATGACGCCAGCCCATAATCTCACCAAGGGTTTCTGCTGAGAAATCACGACTTCGGCTTTTTCCGTAAGCGCGCGACCGCAGGATCAGCTAGTCCCAGTTAAGAAAAATCTCATTTCCTTATTGGGAAGTATCTCATTACTGAATGTAGAAGACAGCATCATGCACAAGCGAGAGTAATTGAAAATTCACGATAGATGAGCCTAGTATTCGCTTCATTTCTAATCATCAGGATAACTGGCCAGTTTGTCATCAAAATTCGAGTATAAAGAGTGAAGGTGCGACATTGGGAAAGTCTTGTCGTAATCACTCAAACAGCCAACAACCATCACTGTTATCAACATAATTCATTACCTCTATTATGACAGACTCACGCCTCTTTAAGCCAATGAAAATGGGCAACATTCAAGTCCAACATCGCATCGGCATGGCTCCCATGACCCGACTCCGAGCAACCGTGGACCGTATCCCCAACGCCCTGATGAAGGAGTATTACAGTCAACGCGCATCCGTACCTGGAACTTTAATCATTACCGAAGGCACTCTCGTCTCGCCTGCTGCAGGCGGTGGCTTTGCCAGAACACCTGGAATTTGGAACCAGCAGCAAGTCAATGCCTGGAAGGTCATTACAGACGAAGTACACAGCAAGGGCAGTTATATCTTTGTGCAGCTCTTTGCCATGGGTCGAGCTGCCACTGTTGAAGTTGCTAAAGAGGAGGGAATTGATATCATTGCACCCAGTCCACTCTCATTTGAAGGGAGTAACGCTCAGCCCAGAGCTATGACTCTGGGAGAGATCCATGAGATGATCGATGCTTTCGAGAATGCCGCAAAGAACGCGGTAGCGGCCGGTTTCGATGGGGTTGAGATCCATGGTGCAAATGGATATCTTCTCGACCAATTCCTTCAGGATGTCAGCAACCATCGCGATGATGAGTTCGGCGGAAGCATCGAGAACAGATCTCGTATCGTCAGCGAAATCATGGAACGCGTCGCCACAGCTATTGGCCCTGAGCGAGTCGGTCTTCGTCTAAGTCCATGGAGTACCTTCCAAGGCATGCGCATGAAGAACCCGATTCCCCAATTCACAGATGTCATCAACAAAGCAACGAATCTCAATCTCGGCTATCTCCATCTGGTCGAGTCGCGTATCTGCGGTAGCGCGGACGATCTGAATAACGGGCAGGAAAAACTTGACTTTGCTTATGATCTCTGGAAGGGACCTTTACTCATTGCTGGAGGGTACAAGCTAGACGGCGCGAGAGGCTTGGTCGACCGTGAACATCCAGAGAAGGAAATCATGGTCATGTTTGGGAGGGATTTCTTGGCGAATCCTGATCTGGTGTTGAAGCTACAGAATGGAGTGAACCTCAATCGAGGTGAGAGGAACACTTACTACACAAGTGATTCTGCTGGATATGTAGATTATCCTTTCAGCGCCAAGGTCACTGTTGCGGCTTAAAGTAGTTCAATGTATTTTTTTGTCTGTGTTTATATAACCCCTACCTTGTAAAAGTCATTCGCCTCTTGCAAGCTCTTCTTCGTAAACGCGGCTGAAGTGAAGTGGAACACACCCTGGGGATGGGTTAAAATTGCAGTGCAGCAAGCCACAACTTGCACAGACATGACGACCTCACGCGACAGTAAGAGCCCTTCGGCAGGGGTTAAAATTGCAGTGAAAACAAAGAATCTGGGTAAAATGACCAAATGCGCCTACTGATTGGTTTATTTATCCTCGGAACAGTTGATGTTATTCCACAGAAGTTTAGCCCATATTATCAGATCATCCATCAGTACTGGGTATGTCATAACTTTAGACTACTGTAGAAGCTTATAAGATTAGGAATACCTTGTAGATATAATTTACTTAAATCGTAGCCTATAATTAGTCTAAATTAGGATAAGGATTTAATAAAAGCGCTAAAACAGCCCTTTTACACCAAAGATGTATCTATAAGGCGTTCCCAATCTCATGAGTTTCTACGGTATCGTATGACTAGTCGGACTCTTCTGTTTTCAACTGGGCCTTTTCATTGGCCCATATATCCTCGGAGCTCGTGATGTTACTCCAGGCAGAAGTTTAGCACAGATCAGATCATCCAGCTGAGCACTATATCAAGGCTTCTCCACTTTGGTTTATGCCTCAACTCCAATTCAACCTATCCTCACCATGGACGCTGACAACCCATTCTCAGTCTTCCCCAGGGAAGTCCGAGACATGATATATTCCTACTCTATCCCGATGATCCCATACACAGACGCCACAATCTTCAAAACAGCCTACAACCCCAAAAACACCCCTCTTCTCTTCCTCAATGAAGCCATCTTCAAAGATGCCCAACACCTTCTTTACAAAGATCACGCCATGATCATCCCAGTGCTCAATCCAAGCGAATACGAACTCAAAGAGACAAAATTTGCACCAATCGTCCGCCAATGCTCGCGACTGATGAAACAGCGCTCAAACAGACTCATGATCGGAACATCACGCTTCATTGCCGCAAGCTACTCCCCACTCCTTCACATAAATATTCACGACGGAACATCAGCCGAAGATTGGATATATAAATTCTGCGGGTTCGATAACCCTGAGCCGCTAGCCAGGAAACTCATCGATGAGTTGATTTCGCTACGACCTGAACTGCCGAATGTCAAAGTCATTGAGTTTAAGTTCTTTGAGGGTTTTAATATTGTAGTTTTGAGGTGGAAGGAATACCTTTTGGAATTGAAGGAGGCGTGGCCAGAGATTGAGATTGAGATTGATTTTGTTCCTGCGTTTGTGAGCTGGGAGCATGTTGAAGCGTTCTTACAGGATGCTCAGGATAGTATGGAGGTAGATGGTGTTTTTAGCGAGGATCGGCTGATGGAATTGATGGAGAGGAGGTATGGCACTGAATAGTGGGCAGTCTATGACGGTTGGCAGGTCTCGGGCTTCACTCGTTATGAGACAATACTGGTATTCTATCATTGAAAATGTATAACATAAACATTCTAACTACAAACAAGCTACGCTATGCTGTCTAACCCATCCTTCAAAGACCATACTCAGCAATCAACTTCTCCGCCGCAGTCATACCCGTCACATAAGCAACAGACTGAATATGACAACTAGCCAAAACAGGCACAACACCCATATCAGCTACACGCAGACCCTCAAAGCCAATGACCTTGAAGTCATTATCGACCACAGCTTCAGGGTCATCCTTCTTGCCCATCTTGGTAGTACCGCACATGTGCCAGCTGGACGAAATAGTAGCTCGCCAATGCGCAAGAAGTTCTTCGTCGGAATCACCCACTGGTCCGACCATCGTGTCGACGTTGTTCTTGACGTAGTTCTCGTGCTTGACTAGACGGAATGCATCGCGGAGGGATTCGATGGCGGCGCGGCGGTCGAAGGGTGTGGAGAGGAATTTGGGGTCGAATTTGAGGGGGACGTTGGGATCGGAGGATTGAAGTGTAACCTCGCCTTGACTCTGCGAATTGTAGTAGAATACTAGAATGCAGGAGTAATTCAAGTTGCAGTCCGGAAACTGAGGAATGAACCAATGAATAGGAAAGTGCGTAAGAATCTCATAATGAGGCACAGTCTCCTTCATGAGATACTCCTTCTCCTGTTCCGGCAAAGCCTTGAACTCTTCCGACTTGACAAGCTTATCGAGCTTAAACCAGCCGATACCAAGTTCACAGGCAAACTTTGTCCAGGGACCTGTGCCGTCCTGACGCCATTGCTGGAGTGCTTCGTCCATAGCTTTTTGGTCGCCGTAGAAGGGCTTGCGGGCTGTGTCGCCTTCCTTGCGGGTGTAGACTAGAGGAGTGAACATGTGGTCGCGAAGACCTTGGCCGATGCGGGGGACGTCTTTGGCGACGGGGATTTTGAATTGATTGAGCTGGGAGGCGGGTCCTATGCCGGAGTGCATGAGGATGCTGGGGGTGTTGAGGGCTCCTGCTGACAGGATGACTTCTTTTGAAGCGTAGTCTGCTGATGTTAGCTGTGAGTGTACAATAGTCCCAGATAATTATAACTTACACTTCTTGTCACCTACCTCAACACCAACTGCCTTGTTACCCTCGAGAATTACTCTCTGAACAGACGAATCTGTCAAGACAGTCAAGTTCTCAGGCTTTGGTTCCAACAAATCATTCGCCGTAGATCGTCGTCCCTTGTAACTGGAGTTGATCAAAACCGACATTCCAAGAGGATTGCCAGAGTTATGATCAGGGTTCAACGGGAACCCAGCATCCTCGAAAAGGTCCAGTACTGGAGGAAGATCCGTCTCCCACTCAGCCGCATACCCGACATGAAGTTTTCCTTGACTTCCATGGTCCTCGTTCTTGGGCGCAGCATACTTCTTGTCAATCCCCTCGGGCAAAGCCCCATGGAACGTCTCAAGACTCTTGAACCGCTTCTGGATCTTATTCCAAGCGAATGCATCATCGCCTACAATTCTCGCCCACTCCTCATAATCATCTCTCGCACCAACACTGTAAACTCCAAAGTTAATCGCACTGGAACCACCGAGTCCTTTACCACGTGAATAATCCAATTCACGACTATCAGCGTGTTCCTGGGGCGTTGTCTTGTAGCCCCAGTTCATGTCCTTGTTCATGAAAGTCAGCCATCGTTGGCCGTCGACGCGGAGGTTACGGTCCGCGTTTGTGCCGCCTGCTTCAAGAAGCAGAACGCTGGGCTTTTTGCCTGCTGACGCGAGACCTGCTGCGACGGAACTACCGGCGGGGCCACCTGGAGAAGACATTAGCGTGTGTTTTTAGTGGTTATGTGATGAAGATCATTCGATAGTGCGAGTTTTTGAGTCATAGTGTGGGCGAGCGAACGGACGGCCGCTAGAAAGAAAGACGTACCTCCTACGACAATAAAGTCATAAGTTGAAGAAGCCATGTTGCAGATCTGATAGGGAAAAGATGGTTGATTGGATGGTGATGGTTTGTACGATTCAGTTTATGAGGCGTGACGAGATTACTACGTATTGAACCAGCAATGAGTGATGGAGGAGAGAATTGAATAATGAGGGGAAATGGGCTATACGAGGAGTTATATACAGGTTAGTCTAGCTCTCAAGTTGAGTGTGACAAGTACACGCAATTAATGCTCTTCCCCTCTCCATTAACTGGGCTGGGTAGGGCGTCAAAGACTAGGGCGCCTTGTCCGTAGTGTAACGTCTGCTAATTATTCCATACTGTATTAGGCAAAGTATGAAGCACCAACAGGACAGTTTGACAGAGGCAATCATACGGTACGTTGGTCGTAAGCGGGGATTAAGAACAGCGCATTGTTAAAAGGCGGGTATTAACTTAGACGAGTTTCAAGGGTTCCTGTCGATCTTACTCCGCTCCAGTACGGAGTCAAAAAGTGAGAAGTTTGTAGTTAAAAATGTCAGACTCCTGTGTTTTGTGATTGATTCAGTAAGCGGGCTCTTACATGGATGCATTCTCGAGTATTATGTACCGGATCAGTCTACGCCCTACGGTAGTTGTGCTGACTGAGACTCGAGTTTGTTCTAAGCTGCCAAGAACAAACCCCGCTGAGAGACAGGGGTGGCTTAGGTTCCGCGGAAGGGCCCCTTACCTGGACCGGGGTCATCGAGGCTGGTCATGGTCACTCAAGGATATTTAAATGCAAATCATTTTTGTTTCCACGCGTGTCTTTTGTAATTCTCATTTCTCATGTCTCGGCTCATCATGTCATACTTCCGATTGCCGGTACCTCACTGCCGGAAGGATCAATAACCAATAAATGCTGCATCAGATATTGCATCAAATTGTTGCAACACATAGCATAACAACTGGGTGTGTCCTTGAATAATGCAGATACTTGTAACCGGCCAGTACCCACTCATCCCCGTCTTAACACCGGAGCATATTTCCATTGCGAGTTTAGAGCCATTAGTCCAACGCTCAGCGCGGCACTGTCTTTAATTCTCCGTCATGCGCGTTCTCCTGGACATTGCATACGCAATCTACACAAGGTGATCTTATCCCATACTGAAGTAGAAAGATCTGCAGGAGATGGAGTGTCATCCCGAGACTATGATACGCGGTGGGGACACAAAGTTCGTGTAAAATGTTCTTCCATCGCCGATCTCATGAACTGCCCTCCATTTTGAGTCGCCACATCCTGCTCATGGCTGCACAACTAAGGAACTGTTGACAGTTGACTCGTGGTGACAGGGATATTTACCTGTAGTAATACCCAAGTGTCAGCACCTGTCAATAGTGACTGGCTTGACTGGTTTCTTCTAGGGGCCTTCTGCGACACATTAAACAAAAGATCTTCATGGCGGCTCAAAGGAAGGTAACGTCGCTGTCAAAGCACACACTTAATGTCTCGGTATATGGACCCGTTCTTAGAAGGCAAGTCCCGAATGTGTAAATTAAACTTGATGCTTGTACCCGTATTTATTCCCCATGAATCTGTCGCATCTAGATTCTTTTCATCTTTACTTTCTTTTTGCTTCTCTGTAGGATTGTGAGTTGTTCAAGATGGACGCTATTGCGGAACAGTTCATCCTGCTCTCTCTTGGCTTGGTCACCATCTTTGTCCGCATTGGCGTGAGATGGCGACAGGTTGGGGTTGCGGGATGGCAGTTGGACGATTATCTGATGCCATTTACTGGCGTAAGTTCTCTTGAACAGTGCACGCAGACTCAACACTGACCATCATAGCTCCTCTTCACAGCCGAAACGATAGCAGCGTACCTCGTTGGCGCCAAATTCCAGGGCTTGACCAATAGTTACATGACCGACGAACAACGCGCCGACATCGACGTCAACAGCGAAGAACACTACAATCGAGTATGGGGATCCAAGATTCAGGTTATAGGCTGGTCCTTTTATGCTTGTATTCTTTGGTCGCTTAAATTCTGCGTCACTGCTTTCTACGGTCGTCTTACGTACGTCACCTCTTTTCTCTTCATTCGGGATTGTTCATACTGACTTCTTCTAGCTCGGGCTTGTCGCATCTAAGAATGCGTGTTATCGTGGCATACATCATTCTTGGGATCACTTATGGTGTTGTCGCTCTTACTATTTTATTGTCATGCCAGCCTTTCAATCATTTTTGGCAGGTTACGCCTGATCCTGGCTTGATCTGTCAACCGACGAAGTCACCGGCATATGTTCTGGTTGTTGTCATTCCCAACATTTTGACGGATGTTTACTTGCTGTCTATTCCTTTACCTGTAAGTAGACTAGCCGACACTATCGAGATGGATAACTGACAGTTCTGCAGCTACTCTGGGGCGTCAACATTAGCTTGCGACGCAGACTTACACTCATGCTTCTATTCAGCGGCGCTCTATTCATCATGATGGCCGGTACAATACGAGCTGTGACCATTCTCACAGTACGCGCCACCCCTCATCTCACCATCTATCATTTACTAACAATTGTCTAGGCTGGTCCCGAAGGCGCAGTATCCGGTAGCTCCTGGGCCTGCCGCGAAACCTTCGTGGCAATAATCGTAACCAATCTACCCATCATCCAACCCTTAATCCGCAAAGGCGCCAACTTCATCGGTCTCAGCGTATTATTCTCCCGTGGAACAAAATCCGCATCACAAAGCCACCAGCTACGCAGCAACGAAGCAGGAAGCCGCTTCAAATCCAGCCGCAGAACGAAAAACGACACAAACACAGGTCATCCGCTAACTACGATGCCGCAAACTTCTGCTTGGGCCAGCGACGAGCATATCCTGCCTGGCACGAGTAGTGGGAACGGCAAGGGGATTGTTGTGGCGCAGGAGATTAGCGTGCAGTCCGAGGCTTTCGATGATGCGAATCTTGGCGAGGTTACAAAGGGTCCTGCGGTGCACGATTGGGGGTACAAGACAAGGGATCCTTGAGTCTGATATGAGAGAGATTTCCTTTGTTATCTATACTCAATGTAATAATGTAATGCAAATTCTTCATGAACCTCTTTGAACTTGATGTGGATCCCGGATCCTGCGGAAGATCGTCATCCGGCGAATGCAAGGACCAGGGTTGATAAGTGCCCGACTCCCCGAACCTTCAGCGGATCCGCCTTGATCCCCTGCAGCCTCCGCTTTATATTGAGCCCTGAGAACGGAGGGGCGGTCAATCTACCGGTTAGGTTAACCGAAGCCGAGGCGTTGAGTTTGAGGACCTTGTCAATGTTTAAAGCGTGTGGATTTTGGTATACCTGTTGGTTAGAGGTTGTCAATGCAGCGGAGGTAAGCGATGTTTATAAGCATGGGATTCCCTGTGTGACGCAAAACAGATTCAGATGCAGAATGTTTCGGCTATCATCCGACGTAGCATCTGTCTTTGTTCTCCAGTGTTAAGATATATCTAATCGACCTGGCTAATAACTGGGGTTCAAACAATTGTTTTAGTAGGCTTCGGAGATATTTTTCATGCGCGGTAGGGTACATTAGAACTATAACTATACTTATAGCATTTCAAATCAAGAAGGTAACAGTATACTCCTCACAATCATGCTTGCAGTTGGCAGACGATGTAGCCGGGCGATTTACATTTGTATACGGCCTGGGTCAGCAAGCTTTACATCGGTGCAGCTGGTCCTATTAACTGTCGAGCTGAGCCAATAAACATATCAGATCAAGGACGATAGCACTGTCAGCGGTCGTTCCGCGATATCTTCACTTCAATTTTAACTCCAGCGCCACCAATAGAACTTTACATGCTGGTGGTCTCAAGTTAATAGCTCAGCCAATAAGCGCATTTGATTAAGGACAAGTGACCAATCCGTGAAATGTTCACTGCAATTTTAACCCCTCCCCGAAGGCTATCCTTGTCACGTGGGCTGTTTCTGCTTGTAGGCCCAGGTGTGACAACATGCTGCCTTTTAGACTTGGCGCGCTGATATATCTCCTGTGTCGTATATGAAGGAATGTAGGGTTGCACCCAAGGTCTAAACACATGAAATCCGGACCCCATCCAAAAAGTCTACATCTCACGCATCCCATTCCACAAATTGCCAACATCCGTAAATTCAACCTCCTGCAGCATAGACCACCAATTCGGGAACGGATCCGGCACAGCAACAGGCGCACCCAAACCAAGAGCTTGATTCTGGGCAGCCACCGAACTTTCACTTCCATCTTCTCTCTGTCTATCGGCGTGGCTGATTTGCTGTAAATGCTGATCCGACCTATCGACGATGCGATATTCGTGAATTGACTGGTGTAAAGCCTCGAAGTCGGCTCTTGAGCGACCACGGTAACGACCTTCGTCTTCTGTGGCTCGCTTGTATAAGAGTGATGAGTTCTGAATAGTTTTAATCTGATTTTGTTAGTTCCTGACGTTCTGTTGCAAATACGATGTTTGAACTTACCCAACCTCCAGCGAGTTCCCACGCATTCTGGAATTCTTCCAAGTACTCCAGTCCCCAATTCATGAGCTGTTCAGCCCTCGTACTCCGGCCAAGATTCATCCTAGGAAATCGGAATACGTAGAGATTCAGAAAACATGCTGTGAAAGCACAGAATCCAGAGAAAGGTGTCATAAGTGGGATACCACACTCCGATGCTTCTTGAAGCAAGCAGGTGATCTGTTCCGCTGCGTTGAAGACCTCTCTGGAGCTTTCATCCCACCAACCTGGTGGAGCTTCTGCTTCTAGGAGAGGGGGGTCGACGGGACCACGAGGTGTCATATCGGCTTTCGGTAAGAAGGGGAAGTATTCTCGGTGAAGCATGATTGTACTGTGTAAATGTTAATGTCAGCGCCACTCCTTCAGGGTCGGCAGGAATCTTACCTGAGATAGTAGAGCATATTTAGGTAAATGAAAGATTCACCATGCCCCAACGTCATATGCACAACAACGCTCTGCTCCGGATACCAAAGTCTCTCATGCTGTCCCTTCCTCCATTCCTCCAATCTTGTCCTGCACTGATTCCAAGGCGACCCCGGCACCCAAGGACAATTCTCTGCTGCACACATCCCGGGCGCACACCGTCCATTATTAAACACAAACGACATAGCCTGAGCATAAATATCAAAACCCAGCGCGATAGACTCAAATCCCTCTGCAAGACCAGACGTGTCGCCTAGCGAAGTGCCGAAAGAAAAGTCGGTGTAGTTGAGAGGTCGAGGGACCTTGAGCTTTTGCATTTCGGACATGGGGAGCATGCGGGGGTTGTATGTTCCTGAGTTGATGGTACAGTCCATTATGAAGCAGGCCCAGTATGTTCGAGATTCTACGGCTATGGCCATGGTGTCTGGGTCGTGACTTTGGGAGACGTCGAGGGGATGGGGACTTATGCGGGAGCTGTGAAGAGATTGCATGATGCGAATTGCCATTCCTGATATGATTAGCAAGCGTTTATGTCGGGGTGTGAGTTACTTACCGCAGTGCATCCAGGCTTTGTGATACTCACGCACTCCCCATTCGTATAACGTCAGAATCAACAAAGCCTGTACAACTTGGACTTTTGGCGGTTGCAGAATAGCATCTGCCAGGGTACTCCAAGCGTAACTTGCATAAGCCTCACTGCTCCTCAAGCTACTTAACCAGTCCCCAGTGACGATAGAACATTGCTTCCTTGTGATGGCAAGAGTTGTAGCAAGAAGCGCTTTACCCTCTCTGGTTCGCACAGTCTGAAATTCCTTCATAAAGGCCGACGCCTGAAGTATTCTCAACTCAGGAAACTTGGCAGTAAATATATTCAGAGCTTTTAGAATGACACCCATTGGTAGATTCGACAGATGTTCGTCCATACTCTCGAGTTCGTTGTATGGTGCTGTTTGTCTTGAAGGTATGGGTGTGGCCGGACTTTGGAAGACCGACGAATGCGAAATCACTGGAGTCTCGTCACCCCTCGGAGTCGAAGCTATCGATGCATTCTGTGTTCTTCTTGCGACCTTCTTAACAGATCTGACTTGTGGTCTCGAGAGTTCGCAGCCCGATGTTCCGAGTCGGTCACACCTTGAACAAGGTGCGGTTCCAGTGTGAACGCACTTGACCTTGGCTTTTCTTGAATAATATGTTAAAACTATTCTATCTTCAAATCAACCAGTTCATTGACTTACCTGCACTGTTCGCAAGATAAACTGGATCGCATTGTTCGGTATTGGCGGGTTGTCGGATTTGAAGGGTAGATCCAGAGAAATTTGGGAGCCGAGAAGCCGGTTTTCGGAACTCGGGTTTGGCGGTTCAGGGAGAAATGTTTTCCCGCTAAATACAGGGAGCACAGCAACCACCAAGACAATGTTCAATACTGTCTTTGTTCAGATAAGAATATCCTATTATGAAAAGTAGAATGTTACATTTATAGTGGTAACACCTTAGCTTGTTCTACTAATTTACAGAAATTTGTTGTATGCACACGACAAACCCTGTCGCAACGATTCCAGCCGTGAAATCAATAACAAGTTGATGCTCCATGTTACTTATGCTCATGTTTGGCCTTCTTTTTAGGTCTCATCTCACCCTCATATATCTTGAAGAAATTCTCCGGCTCGGTGGGATGCTCGCCGGTTACATCGTGAAAGGCTGTGGTGGAAATGTAGTTGGTTTTGCCCTCCTTGACAAGACTGTAGTACTCGAGAAGATACTGCTGCTCTGATGGATCCAATTCGGTTTGGGACTTGAGTACTCGTTTCGCTTCGGCACTAGGACATGGTTAGTATGATGCAATGTTTTGGTGGTAAGGAGACGTACTGAGAAATGTTTTCAAATTGGAGTTCGGTTCCGAGAGCCTTACTGGCGGCGGCGGCGAGTTCCTTTCCGGCACAGAGCATTGGGCCTGGCACTTAACGTCAGTCCTGTTCGGTCGAGGGTGTTTATCCTGAGAGATTTGACTTACCAGTAACGACCATCATCTGGCCACGATGTCGGTCGTCAAATCCATGTTTGCCCTTTCCAGTCAAGACATGGGCAGCAACTTGGGCAACGTCCTGTCTCTTTGTCAGCGAATGCCTTATCTGGTATCGAATAATCTTACACCAAGTGCAACTGGGGCGAACTTGTGATTTTCTCCGATGGGAAGTGGAAGAATGCCTTCTTCTTTCGCCTGTTTGGAGTACAGAAGAAGATTCTCAGCAAAGAAGCCAGCCCTAGAGATCATTGGTTTCTTGTTACGTTTGTGGACATCGTAAGACTTACCGAATAATACAGGGCGAAGTTCCAGTAGAAACATTCGGATCTCCCTTGGCCTCCATAACAAGCGCCTCCAAGTCGATAAACTCTCTCAACCTGGGTTGCTTTCCCCTCTCAGCGTAATCGCACCCCGCCGAACTAATCAGCAGAACGTTAGGTACATCCGCCTTCTTGGCCGCATGGACAAGCTCCTCGGTAATCTCAAGCTTATGTTCATGTGTGGGGGGAACGAGACAGATAGTGTCGCAGCCAGTGTCTTGAAGGGTCTTGGCCATAATTCGAAGACGACCAGGCTTGTGTGGGACAATTTTGGCGCCGAGTGATTTGAGTTCTTGGGCCTTTTCGGATTCTGGGTTAAGGGTGAGGCCGACGACGCTGGTGACTTTGCGGGAAAAATCGCGGTGCTTGAGGATTAGTTCCGCGATGAGGAACCCTGTATTGCCGTCGACGGCTGTGATGCAAATATTTCGCGACATGATGGGCTAGTCTGGTAGTTTAAAAGAAGCAGAGCGTATCAAGGGGACAGCAGATGAGGGGAAATCTGGTTTATAAATAAAAGTCGGTCTGTCATTGTTTACGGGATCTTTCATACTGTTGGTTCTCAAATAACACAAGTCTCGTCATGCTGAGCAATTGACCCATGTTTGTCTCCAAGTACCAGGATGACCGGAAGAAAATGTCCGCAGACGCCATTTACGTGTCTTTTCAATCAGTGTTTGCTTTTTACGTGATGTAAAGAAATGAGGCTGGTTCCATATTGTGACGCTGACGACAAAATGATGGTCTCCTTTCATGAGGGGTTGGTCAAGGTGGCCTGGCACTTAGATCTGCCCACAGTTGCACAGTACGGTTAATATCTGTAAGTTTCACAGTGCAAATCATATTTCCAACGGCACTAATGCAAGCACTTGAGACGGCAATTGCTGGTCTTGTTGATCAGTTACCGGTAAAACGACCATCACCCCAGCTATTCCAAGCCTTACTTCAGAATACCTGATTTTTGCATCAGTCAATAAAATGCTTCATGTTATCAGGAAAACATCAAAAGTTTGAATGATCGTCTCAATTCATCGCTATAGCTTGTGGATACAGAGCACTTCCATCCGTCCAAGCAATCTCTCATAATAGTAATACATTTAAGAACTGAGACCGCCCTTGCGACCAGCCTCCTTGGCCTTCTCACTGCCGGGCTCAAAGGAGCCAGATGAGGCTTTGCCACCCTCGGAAGCAATTTCTCGCTTGATATATGTTAGTTGTCTGCATGGAAATCAGTAGAATATTGGTGGACAAACCTGCTTGTCGGGATCCATACTGGCGAAACCACCAGAGTGGCTGGACTTTCCGCCCTTGGAAGCAATCTCTCGGACCTCCTCCTTGGGTCTGAAATTGTTAGCAAAGTTCTCGATGTCAATGACTTGTTTAGAACATACCGGTTGGCAAAGTTGCCAGGGTTGGGGTTATCGGTACCAGTCATAGTGATAGTTAAAGTGTTGTTGTGTTTAATAATTGTTTTTATTTTGTTCCGATTTTCCCAATTACTCGGGTTTCTTCACCTTTAAATATTCAATAAGCAGCGGCTGACTTCATGTTAGTGGTTCAATTGACGCGTTACGGTACGTTTGCATGACGTATACGACTCCTCACCCTGACCAAAAAACATCGTATTATTTCGACATGACGTCTATAAAGAAGCAAACAATACATAATTCACGGCTGAGTGACGGAGTTCTTGAAGCAATGCGCGATCATGACGCGCGGAGGTTGCTTTGTTTCCTAGCAATGGCTGACATGGGAACAGCTCATTGGTATAAGCTTACGGTGATCGACGCGGATGCAAGGTTCACCTTTCCACTAGGACAATGGCAGGTCTAACGTGAATTGATTAACGAGATGTCGGGGATTTCTTATATCGTCATTGAGCTGAATGTATTTTTTTTTACCGCTTGTCAGATCAATAATAACCGAATCATGCGTTGCCGCTGGTATCGGTGAATGTGAAACTTTCACTTCCGGAGAGTCTTAACCACTGCTTCAGTCGAGTAGCGGATAAATCGGATAGCTATTAGCGCGATGACTTTTTATTGCTGTATCTCTTGACACTACAAAATCTCAATTGTTAGATAAGTAAAGCGGTTAGCTAAGATAGGACCCAGAGATCAATAATTGCTATATTTGATTTTCTTAACTAGGTACGTTAACTTATAGTGACGTTTTAGTTACCCTAGGTTTCTCAGACTCAGATCCAGATAAGATAAGATAAGGCACGATAAGATAAGTTGCAGAAAACGCTAGAGTCGAAACAGTTAAGGCCGCCCGGAATGAAGGCAGGAAGTATTACGTAAATGCTTATTCCCGTGTTTTACTCCAGCGAAGTCAAGACACCGAAATCGCCGACTTACCTTCACCATAAGCAATTGCTGAGAAATACACATAACGCGAAACAATACCGATGACCGAATCTACCAACACGAGCGACTCAAGACCGTCTAGCGTGACACCTGGTCGTACGCGTGTAGCGCGAGTCGCATGCAAAGCCTGTCATGCCCGACGAGTCAAATGCGACGCCGGCGAAGGCCAGCCATGTTGGCATTGTCGCACGCGAGGTTCAGAATGTGAATTAATTGAGTCGAAACGTGGCAAGTATGTAAAATTGAGGAGACAAGGGGGACATAGACGACTTACGCTGTTGTAGGTATGCAAGACGAAGTAATGTTCAGTCGAAACAGCAGCGCTCTTCGAGACGGTTGCAGCAGACTCAAAGCCCAGCTCATAGACAAGATGAGACGCCAAATGTTGAGAGTATTGCAGTCATGACTCCTCAAAGTAATGAGGTTGCCCAATACTCTACGCAGCCACAAAACCCAGAACCAATTGTTCAACCTGACTTTCAACCACAAACCCAATCCAACCTTAGCCAAGTGAAAGACCGATCCTATTTCCTCGGCGACTCAAGTAGCCTGTCCTACATCGTCGAACTAATCTGCACTCCAAGAGGCGGAGTCAGTGAACCAGTCAAGGTGCACTATCCCATTCCAGCATCGATAGTCGACCGTGCAGTCGCACCATCACGCCCTCAAATCGAGCCGCTTCGCTTGCAAGATGCATTAACACTACCGTCAAAAGATATAATGGATCGACTCATCTACATCTTCTTCGACACAGTGCATCCACCTTGGCCCGTCGTCGACAGAAGACTATTCTTACAGAGCTACAAAGCCGGGCAAGCTTCGACTCTTCTCTTGCACGCCATGTTTGTCGTCACTTACATCTTTTGCGAAGAAGATTTGATTAAGGATGCTGGTTTCAGCGATCGTGTTGCCGCGCGGAAACACCATTACCTTCGTGCCAAGACGCTCTATGATGTTGATCATGAGACAGATCGGGATTTACTTGCTGCTTCGCTTCATCTTTTGGGGTTCTGGTGGAATGGACCTGATGATCAGAAAGATGCGTGGTTCTGGTTGGGCTGTGCAACTTCTTATGCTCAGTCATTAGGGCTACACCGCTCGTAAGTTGTTGCTCACCCGTCCGTGACCAGTACTGACTTCCTGCAGAACAGTCACCTCTAGGCTCAGTCCGGAGAAGAGAGCGTTGCGGAAACGGATATGGTGGTCTATTTACGTGAGTACAGTCTGGGCCTTCCATTTCAGGTAGCTGATATCATTAGACTCGCGATCGACATACGGCTGCATGCCTGGGGAAACCATGCAGAATCCGAGATGAGGACTGTGATATCGAGCCACCAACCGAGGCCGACCTTTACTACGACGATGTCACAGACGATCCGCTCATACCACCTCAGAACGAACATCAAACAGCCTTTTTTCTCGAGATGCGCAAGGCTGCCGAAATCCGTAAGCTTTCCTCTCCACTCAAACATATGGAACGACTATTGATATGACTAGTCGGGGACATTGTCATTGGTGAATTCAGTCCACGTCGTATAGCTTCAGAACGATACGAAGTTGCGAATCTCAAACGAAGGCTCGAAGAGTGGGAAGTACAGTTACCAAAGTGTATGCAAATAGCACCACTTGATGAGACTCGTGGGGCAGCGTTCTGGGCTACCCAGCTACACATGGCTTACCAGTAAGACATGAAAAGCACACGGTGGTATCTATCTAACGTGTTTCAGGAATTACTTCATCCTTCTCTTCCGACCGAAAGCAATTCATGATCTTTCGCCAGCTCAGGTCGAGGGTGATATAATGGCACGCAGAGCAGCTGATACTATCACGCGCATGACTGAAGACCTCATCGCAGTCGGCACGTTGCGATATGTCCAAATGCACATGTAAGAAACCTTCACATTCTATTGCGTCGCTCCTAACTTGTTCAGTATTCCCGCCGTTTTCGGAGCGCTCTCGATCCATACACTCGTCATTTGTCGAAAAGACCCCATCCGTCGCCAACTAGCAGGTAACAAATCACGACAATGCATCCTCGCACTAAGTGAACTGGCAAAGTCATGGCCGATCGGACTGTGGATAACGAAGTTCTTCGTCAACCTCTTCCGGCGATTGACAGGCCAAGGTTCCGCGGTTTCGGCTGGTTCAATCGTTGATGTGACGTCTCGTATTGCTCGCGCCAACGAGGATAATGCTTCTGGAGAGGTTGGATCGCAGAATTTGGCTGAGGCATTGAATGGGTTCAATCAACAGGCCAGCTTCTCTAATGGTGACGGGTCGATGATGGAGCCGCCAGGTGATATGTTGTATCCGGATCAGTTTGGGTTCGATTCTTTTTGGGCGGAGGATACTATTGATGTCGACTTACTGTTGCAGCATGGGTTGTGTCCGCTACTCCCACCCAACTTTGGACCTGTGCCACCTGGTTCGTTGGGTTTGTAGAGCAGAGAGTCAATTTAAACTTTTTGTCCGAACTCGATACTACAATTTATGCAAAAGTATTGATAAAGAATGCTATATCGAATCCTGTCTCTATATCTATAGTCTATGGTATCTCTGGAACAAATCCGCTAAACCAATGCAACTCCCAAGTCACACGCCGTTTTGTCTATCGCTCAACCCATCATCTTCCCATTACATCTCCTAAAACTTTCCACCTAAGTAACCGCAGCAAATCTGCTCTTGGCTCTCAACTTCTTGCCATACTTGAAGAATAGCCAAGGAAACGGCGCCATAGCCACCGTCAAAAACGCAAGCAGACTAGACGCCCACTGGAAACCAAGGGTGTTGTACATCTGAATACCAAAGAGAGGGAATGCCGCTGGAAAGGGAGTTAGATATTGTGCTTGGGATGGAGGTGAAAGAAGACTTACCAGCGAAAGAGCAGCGGGCAAAACTGTTGGCTGCCATTGCTGAGGCGGCATATTGAGGATAGGCGTCGACCAAGAAAGTGAAAATGCCGGTGAAAACGAGGAGCATACTAGAAGGTGTCAGCTGTGGTCTGAATAGATAAGAGAGGTAGCTTACCCGCATCCAAACACTCCTGAACCAATAATAGGCACAATCCAATGCACGCTCGAATAGGTTGTCCAAGCAAACCAAAATAGCCCAATTGGGATAAGAAAAGCGCCAAGGATACACGGAGGGAGTCTGTATTCTGGCTCACTAACAGCCTTGCCCGTCTCCTTCTTCTGCTTCGCCAACCACCCAGCTCGAAGTTTAGCCCAGATCGGTGTCGTAGCCGTCGCGATGATGAGTCCAACGAAGATACCCAAGAACGTCATACCAACCTGCCAGAGATTCATGCCGTGGTTTGTTCGGAATACGAGTGGGAAGGCGCCGAAGAATAGATACAAGATGCCGAGGAGGATGGCCGAGTAGAGATCGAGGCAGAGACACATTGGTTCGAGAAAGAGAAGCTGGAAGGGTCGTGAAACAGAGATCTTGAGGGTTTCGAGGATGGGCTTGTGTGCTTCTTCCATTGGAGCGCGGTACGCATCGTTACCAGTCTCTTTGCGAAGCTTCCTCGCTTTCTCTCGAAGAAGAATAGGATGAAACGTCTCAGGCGCAAAGAAGACAATCGCAACCATAAGAATAGCCGCCCAGATAAGCATAACATAGTACGTCCAGCGCCAGTTAGTATTATAATTGATAAATCCTCCAATCAAAGGTCCAATAGCTGGTCCAATGAACGGCGCAAGAGATACCAAACTCATAGGTTTCTGAATATCCTCCTTCTCAAATACATCGCCCGCCGTTCCACCCGCGACACTGAGAAAACTACTCCCAGCAAAGCCAGTGAAGAAGCGCGCGATGATCATGGTTTGAATATTCTGCGCGACGGCAGAAGGGATAGTCCAGATAATAAACATAGTCCAAGAAACGAGATAGATAGGTCGACGACCGTAATACTCGCTCAATGGACTTGTCAGGACTGGTCCAAGGGCAATTCCTAGGACGAAAGTTGAAAGACCGAGGGTGGCGACGATTTGAGAGCAGTTGAATTCGGCGTTCATTTGTTCGTATGTTGCTGTGTAGATTGAACTGGCGCATGTTCTAAGATCGTCAATTAGTTTCTTGGCACTTAGTTAGAATGAGGTTGACTTACACGCATAAACTTCCTACGCAGGCAATTGAGACGATGACCCATTTTCGTAGTGTTGACATGCTTCTTGGACAGAGGGGATCTTTGTCGCCATCCCATGTGACTGGGATTGTTTCTTGGATTCCATGTTCGGTGGTCTGATCGCTCAGATTTTGGTCTTCGTTTGGCGCATTGTTTGATGGTGGCGCGTTCTTTTCCACGTCAGACCCAGGGTCTTCGTGTTGGATACCGTTCACGGCCATGGTAAAGATATTGATGGTGATGCTGTTTCAAAACATGACTGTCTGACGTAGGTATTTAAGAGAAAAGGGACTAGGTAAGAAAAATAATTTTGACGGATCCACGGATTTGTAATGACGATTTCACTTTTTTGTCGGAGATAAGGAGTGGGGATCAAGGAGGTTAAGATGCCGCGGTGTCTTGGGAGTTGTGACGCACTGGTGGAGTTGATTTGAGCAGGGGCAATTGGCCACTGCGTTGAATCGGCGACTTGATTGATAAGAATGATATCGGGAATAGGGAATAATTGCCTGCTGATATCACGCTATGCCCTTTTCGCTGGGGCTGGTGCTGTGGATGTTCGCTGTTCTGGTGTTGAGGACATTCAATGAGAAGGGCAATTGACTCATCAATTTCTTCACCACCGGCCAATCTTGTTCAGAAGGAAAATAGACTCACGCTTGATAATTGACCTTCAAAAAACCCAAATAGATATCAGTGGGGGCTTATGCCATTTATATACTCACAAAGTGAAGCATATAGGGTAACTCGCGACCGCGACATGGATTTCTGACAGATTATCAGGTCATCAATACGTAGTGAGTCGGACATCATGACAATATGGTAATAGGTTACTTTGCAACTGGTTCTGGGAGTTATTCTATGTAAAGATGATGTTGAGAGTTTGAGGCTCTGCGACAATCTTTGCCTGTCCTGTTGGTCGACAAGTCGTGATCATTCTAAATTTGGACTCCACCAGTTTCCCTCTCGCATCACGTCGTGTGGAAAACCAACTGTGACAATGGGCAGCGGTTCGGAGAAGCCAGTTTTGTTCTTGTAAGTGCACTGCATTCCACCATTACGCCCGCTGACAATTTTTAGTGACATTGATAATTGCTTATATTCACGCAGTAAGTCACGCAAACTCTCAGCTCCTCACCGCGTCACTGACTTCAGCCAGATCACAAAGTTCTAGAGCTCATGTCAGCTCGCATCGACGCCTACTTTAAAACTCACCTAGGGCTTTCTCATGAAGAAGCAGAGCGCCTTCACAAGGACTACTACCAACAATACGGCCAGGCAATTGAAGGTCTCGTGCGCGATTTTCAAATCGACGCGCTCGACTACAATGCTAAAGTCGATGACGCGCTACCACTCGACGACCTCATCAAACCCAACCCGCAATTGCGAAAATTCCTCGAGGAAATTGATACTTCGAAAGTCAGACTTTGGTTACTAACAAACGCGTATGTTAATCACGGACGGAGAGTCGTGAAATTGCTTGGCGTGGAGGATTTATTTGAGGGGTTGACGTATTGTGATTATACGAAGATACCTTTCGTGTGTAAGCCGCAGAAGGCGATGTATGAGAAAGCTATGGAAGAAGCTGGGGTCTCTGACGTTTCGAATTGTTATTTTGTCGGTAAGTTGCGGTTCTGGTTAATGTTGAATTTTGCTGATTTTGTTGGACAGACGACTCGCATAAGAATGTCATTGGAGCACAACAGGCTGGATGGACGGCTATTCATTATGTAGAGGAGGGTTTTCCTCTTCCTGAGACGCCGGCATCGCAGTATCAGATTCGTAGCCTTGAGGAGTTGCGGTCGCTATATCCTGAGTTTTTTAAGAATACATAGTAGTAAAAGTACCGCCAATGGGGTTTGAAGCTGGAAATAGTCTTGATATCTTTCAAATACAGGACAGAACACCCTTTACTACTGGCTTAGTTGGCCTTCTCACCTATGGGTGGTTTGTTCCTTCCTGTGCTAGCAGCTATTCTACTGGGGCTAATGCACTGTCGCGTGCTGCGTCAGATGGCGGAGTCGGATTGCCGCGGCCTGACGAATGAAGTGGCGGTTGAAGAAACCAAATCACAAAACCACATGGCTTCTATGTTAGCTTCGCGACACCATAGATCATTCAGACCTACCACTAGCCAAGAGCGATCGCTTTGTTTCCCCGAATCGGTTCAATTCAGCTCAGTATGCGTGTCTTTCGACACTCCATGCATGCTTTGATGTGAGTAAATATCTTCCATTTATCGAACATGCTGAGCTAACTGCAAACAGGCTACCAGATTGCAAATACTTGAACGACGAACAGTAGTACAGAAGGTTGACCAGGATTGGAGACTCGATTACCTGTGGTCTCCTCAAATCCCACCCGAACCGTTATTGTTCTGGAATCACAATGGCCTTATTAAGAATGGCCCTTTTCTGGAGGACGCTAGTGTGCCTATTCAGGTGTGCACCTGGGGCCTAGAAGGCGATAACCGACACTTGGCGTCAATCTGGTCCTCGATCTACGACATGTGTCACGTCGCGTCTTTAGCTTTCACTTTTGAGTCGGAAAATGGTGAAGAGTCTACGGAGGAGATCGGCGACGTAGGCCCGATGATGATGATGCGTAACGCTCCTAGGAGATGGGAACAGTCGGGGTCCGGCCTAACCATAGAAATCGATGAAGGTGAGAATATCGTGGGCCTTGAAGTGCAAATTTCCGAGCGCTTGGTTGTTGGCCTTAAGGTAAGCAGAAACGTGATGCTACGAGTTATTCATCACTGACACAGTTTAGGTCAAAACCGATAGAAGGAAGATGCGTCTGACACACAGAGGAGGGCCTCTCGACAAGGACCCTGAGTCACCATGGTTTTCTGTGAAGCCCAAGCCGGGCAATAGGGTTGTCGGCATGTGGGCTACCGGATGTGGTTTCGCTGTAAGTTCTCATGTTTCTTTACATTTGGATGTTCGGAGGTGCTAAATCTATGCAACAGGACGCCCTTTTCAACAATATCGGTTTGATAACGGTGGAAGAGTGAAGGTGGCTGGCATAAATGATCAAATCTAGATTGGAGATAGAAGTTGAAGGATAACGGTTCCTCGATACATTTAATTGGATGAGAGACCGCTCATAATTTGTGCACCCAATAAAAGATTACGGTTTCAGACACTAGCCCCAATGGTTCAAAAGTTAACTTTACATTCCCTTCAGTCAGCCGCAACTCCTTTGGCTAAGCTGAAAGGTGTGTCTCACAACTCAGCTGATGTCAGAGACATTCTTGTCGGAATGCGTCGTACATAAATGGTATGTAAGATCTAGACCCCAGCAATTGTGATAGTGATAACTGAGGGGATTGGTATTTCAGCTGCACGGACGGGTTTCCCCGCTGGGAGGTGGCTTGCTGAAATTCCACTAGCTCAGTGAGCTATTTGCTTACTTCGCGGCACGGCACGGACTAAACGGGCGGAGCTGAGACAATTGAGTTCGAGAGCTCGGGGTCTAGATTTTGAGCTATTCAGCTTTGGGTTTTGGAGGCGTTGTGACCTTTTGAGGAGGGTTCAGCTGTGATGATGGATTCTGGGGTGTAAGATATGAGGCTTGGGATAAATACCTGCGTCAGCCCATATGATTGAGTTCTGTATCCCCATCGCTCTCTAATTCTTTCTTCCAGGCAGCGTTCCAACCATTATTTAATATTCCTCAAGATGCCGTCCGCTATCAGCACTTCGAGCTCGGAGTCGAGTCCGCCGACTACTCCTGGTGTTCATGCTCAGGCGGTGCATATTCCTGGTGAACACACCAAGCTCATTCTCTGCTTCGATGGTACAGGAAACACATTCACTGGCACCAACGCTGATACCAATGTCGTCAAGATCTTGCGCAAGCTTGATCGTAACCATGAAAAGCAATTCCATTACTATCAGAGTATGTATTCCACCCTTTGCCGTTGCTTACGAGTGTGCCCTTTCCTCGGTATGCCTCCTCGTTTTCAAGACGGTGCGCTAAAATTTGATAGCTGGAATCGGAACCTACGATGTGAATGAGACTTCAGCCCAGAAGACGAAGCTGGGCGAGATCCGAAGCAGCATCTCAAAAACCATCGATCAAGGCTTTGGAACCACATTCGACGCCCACATCATGGCCGGATACCGCTTCCTGATGAGATACTATGAACCTGTAAGTAGCAGACCTCCAATTCATTTCACCTATTAACTCGATCAGGATGCCAGGATCTACATCTTCGGTTTCAGTCGCGGTGCTTATACTGCCAAGTACCTCGCACGCATGATCAACAAGGTTGGTCTTCTGTGCAAGGGTAATGAGGAGATGGTACCTTTTGCGTACAGCCTTTACCAGCGTGCTCTCAAGTGCGATAGCGATGATCGCATGGCAGCCGAGAAGGTCAAAGGCAAGGTCAACAGCAAGGTCAACGGCAAAGGCCATGCACCTCAGGATTCTGCTCCAAACGATACCGAGCATGCGGATGAAAACACGCCACTTACAGTAGGCGCTGCGACAAATGGTACCAATGGCGCTCGTGTGACCAAAGGTGCTAATGCTACCAATGGTTCCAACACGACCAACGGTGAGAGTGCAACCAATGGCGTCAAGAAGCCTGCGAAGCCAGTCAACACGATTATCGGTGGCGATGTCGTGGAGAGCGCCGCGACAAAAGCAGCGAAGAAGGAGGTCAAGGCCTTCAGCGAAACTTTTTGCCGAACTGCCACAGGGACAATTGCGAACCACGAGAACATCAAGGTCTTCTTCCTTGGTATGTGGGATTGTGTCAACTCTGTTGCTGTAGCTGAGGCAAATGCGCCTGCTCCTGTGGAAGTCAGCGGCACTGCAACTTACATTCGTCATGCCGTTGCTGCTGACGAGCGTCGCGTCAAGTTCAAGCCTGCTCTCTTGGCTCAAGATATCAAACAACCAGGGAACAAGGATAACATTCTGGAGATGTGGTTTCCAGGAAATCATGGTGATATTGGAGGTGGATGGCCCGCTATGGCGGCCAAATCACCACAAAAGATGGGTCGCCTGGAGAAGCTCAAATATATCTTCAGTACCATGAAGCCGTCGAATCTCAGCGAACCGCTCGAAGATGATGCGCTGCAGATGAGTGACATGGCTTTGGACTGGATGATCCGCGAGGTTGAATTGGTGGGCCTGAAGGAACCCGAATCTCAGGTTCGCTGGTGCCACAGCAAGGATTTGTTCAAGGCCAATATGAATAGTGAGCCGCTGGCCTCGAACACCAAGACTAAGTTGCAGGAATTCGTCATCGAGGGTTTCATGCACGACACTCTTCGGTTTGGATTCGGATCGTCATTCTTCAAGGTTCTAATGTGGAATCTTATGGGTAAGCTACATTTTATTCTTTTTGCAAAATCGTTTCACTAATGATACTATCAGAGATACTCCCGTTCGTGCCCCGATGGGAGCTTGATGATAAAAAGGGAGAAGAAGAAGTAAATCAGGGCTGGATGCAATACCGCCTGTGGCCGAACTTTAACGCCCCCCGAGACATTCCCAGGGGGTCCCTTCTACACAATTCCCTCAAGGAACGTCTCAATGCCGAAGACCTAAAGTACCGTCCCAAGAACAACCATGGTGGTACTAGCAAGCCTTGCCTGCTATCTGACGACGGAAACACGGGTGCAGGCATGTCCCCGTGGCTCAATCCTAAAGCAGGCCCGGAACACTTCAAGGATCCCGAATGGGCTAAGCGACATCAGGCGTGGGAACTTACAAAAGACAAGCAGGACTAGGACAAGACGACCAAGTAAGGAGTCGCTAGTACGGGGTCTGTTAGAGATTATGGGCGTTCTGGTCAATCTTGGTAAGGTGTACAGGAAATCTACGTAATCTATTTTGTCTTTAAAATATACGGTACCTGAACAATTTGCATTTTACTCAACAGATGAAATGATTTATGTCATGAAGTAAAGCGGGAGTTTCTCCAACGTAAACACTGCCTATTCCTCAAGATACAAACCCTCATCTGGCGGAGGCTTCCCATACCAGTCCAACCCCAACTTATCCTCAGGATCCGGATCATCCATCTGATAAAACCCATCATACCGCCACCACTTCCTATCCTTAAAAACATCCTCGACAGGAAGAACACCTTCCTTCTTCATCTCATCCCTCACCTTCTCAACAACCTCCCATACTCTCAGAATATTCTCCCCAGCAACCTTAGCCAGCTGCTCCTCCGTAGCACCTCTATCAAGGATAGCCTCAAGCAGCTTAGGATAACATTTCACATCTTCCAAACCAGGAATAACACTCGCTATACCATCGAAGTCAGATCCAAGACCAACATGATCCCAGCCGATGCGGTTGGCGATGTAGAATAGGTGATCAATGACCATATCCATCGTCGCATCACTACGACGCGTGGTGCAGTGCTCTGGAACAAAGGTTACCATTACGATACCGCCATTGGAGGGAACTTTGTCCAGGATGTAATCTGGGACGTTGCGGACGCAGTCGAAGACGCCTTTTGCGTTGGAGTGGGAGAACATTATGGGCGCGCGGGAGAGGGATAGTACTTGGGAAGCGCAGTCTTCTGATACGTGGGAGATATCCACGATCATACCTGGAAGGTGAGCTAGGGCTATTTAGAGGAAGAGAGGCACGTACCGAGTCTGTTCATCTCTTTGACTGCTGCTCTTCCAAGGTCTGAGAGACCTTCATGAACAGGGCCAACCTTCGACGTCGAACTATCCGCAAAAGCATTGTTGCAAACGTGCGTGAGGGTACACTATACCATTAGCCCCACCCTCCAATAACCGCATCGCAACACTTACATATCTCACACCAAGCCGGTAAAAAGCTCTTATAATCCCAATACTATTCCCTGCCATATGCAACCCCTCAATACCAATAGAACAAGCAATCCTCCCACTCTCATACACACCCTTAACATCCCTAGGTCCGCTAACCAGTGTAAAGGTCTCAGGATAAGATTCAACCAACCGGAGCGTCAAATCAATCTGTTCAATTGCGTCCCGCGCCATGTCGGAGTACTCTGGTGTTGTGAAATCCTCGGCGGAGTGAAGACAGGGGACGCATACGGACCAAAATTGGCCTCCTACGGCGCCTAGTATTGTTAGAGAAGGTTACCTGGTAGAATTGAGGAGAAGGAGTACCTTGTTTCAGGCGAGGAATATCCGTCATGCCTCGCTGAAAGCCCTTCTCGAGGTCAAATTTCTCATTGTTGTGAATTTTACCGTGGAAACATGCTCGTGGTTGCTGGGGTAGATCATTGTGACCGTCTATGAGGGGCGTTTTTGCGAGGACTTGTTTGACTCTTTCGTCGATGGCAAGAGCTTGATATGGGTGTGTTGAAGTCATTGTACTGGTAGTAAGGGAACATGAGATCCCCGTATGTGTTCACCAAGACTTGCCTTATCACGTACGATATGAATTCCAACGTATTTTATCTCACCCTTCGGAAGATATTCTGTATACCGTCTGGCTAGTTGCCCGCGGTCAAGTGAGTTTGCCGCGGGATAAACTAGGATGATAGGCAAGATATGGGTGGATACGGACAATTACCCCGCGTTTATCGTGGATCTTGAATCTAGGAACCCTGGCTCTGATGACGATGACTGCATGTATAAGGTGGAGATGTGAAAGACATCAGTCATTTAAGTAGGATACAAAAGTTCCGCATGTCGGGTTCTGCTTTGGATGGCTTTCGTTTTGGATGAGGAGGTTGACGCCGGCGATAATTCGGCCAGGTTGCGATTGTGAGCTGTGGGGACATTAAATGGTAACTCTACTATCTACGGGTTACATCGAGACCCTCAATTGATATGAACCATGATTATCAACTAAGGGAAAAGATAGGCATCGGATCATGATAAGCTTCACTAGTGAGACCTGCTTTCCCGCGGGATATAGAATGTAACATCGAGTGATCAACACTCCGATAACCCGAAGATAAACATCCTTATAACCCCTCAAGATGGACCTCATCATCGTTCATCTCTGCTTCTCATGACAATATCAAAATGGCGGCCGAAAAATACCCAGAGGACCTCAAACAAACAACCTCTCTCCAACCAGGCACCATAAACGACACATCAACAGCCGAAGCCTTAACACTCTACCACAACGCCGACGTCATCGAAACAACCCCCGAACAAGACCGTTCTCTACGATGGAAGCTGGATCTTCATCTCATGCCCCTCTTGTGCTTCACTTATGCACTACAGTCTATTGATAAGAATACCATCAGCTATGCTGCTGTGTTTGGTCTTCGAGAGGACTTGGGTCTGAAAGGAAATGAGTTCTCATGGACGGGAGCGATATTTTATCTTGGTTATCTGGTGTGGGAATTTCCTACTAGTTTGTTCTTACAGAAATTCCCTATTAATTATTTCATGTCTGGGACGGTAAGTCTTTTGTCTACGCTGCAGACGAGAAGTACTAAGAGATTTAGGTCATTGCTTGGGGTGCTGTACTCATGGCCCATGGAGCGGTACATTCCTTCCCAGCACTGGTGGCAGTCAGAACTCTACTTGGTGCTCTCGAAGCAGCTATCAACCCTGGAACAATGTTGCTGTTCAGTATGTACTACATGCGAAGCGAACAACCTCTCCGCATGGGAATATGGCTTGGCTCAGCAGGCGTTGGGTATATTATTGCAGGAATCGCCAGTTTCGGCATCGGACATATCCAAGCATCTCTATCCTCATGGCGTGTACTCTTCATCATCTGGGGTTCTATCACCGTTGCTTGGGGGGTTATACTCCTCTTCTGTCTACCCGGTGCACCGATGCGAGCCAAATTCCTTACACCTGATGAACGAGCACGTGTCGTGGCTAGAGTCAAGGGGAATGGGACTGGCATTGAGAATAAGCATTTCAAGATGAAACAGTTTTGGGAGGCTATGATGGATCCTAAGACGTGGCTGTTGTTCTTGTTTGCTTTGATGAGTAATTCGCCTAATGGTGGTTTGTCTGCGGTAAGTGCTTTTGTACAAGTGGGAGGAATATTGCTGATACGCTTTACAGTTCCAAGGTCTTATTATCAAGGGTGCTGGGTTCAGTACACTTACTACTACACTTTATCAGATGCCGTCTGGTGCTGTTCAGATGGTTGCTTGCGTTGTAGCTTGGTAAGTCAAACACCATCTCACCCACGTTCTACACTGACGACCGTAGCTGGGGAGCCTCAACGATCAAGAACTCTCGAATTCCCATCATGCTCCTCGCCCTCGTGCCATTCCTAGCTGGCGTTTTAGGTCTTCACTTTATCCCCCACAGCGACGCCTACGCGCGCCTCGCCTGCCTCTGGATATCATTCTCCTACACAGCAACATGGACACTCAGCATGGCCGTCTCAATGGCCAACACAGCGGGCCATACAAAGAAAATCACCACCAACGCAATCCTCTTGATTGGATACTGTCTCGGTAACTTTGTAGGACCATTCTTCTTCAAGAGCGACCAGGAGCCGCAGTATCAACTTGGTGTGGGAATGATGTTTACCTGTATCGCTATCCAAGTGGCTAGTCTGCTTGCACTTTGGGGATTACTTTGGTGGCGAAACAGAGAGAGAAGAAAGGACAGAGTGGAAGGGGATGAGAGTAGAGGTTGGGAGATGGGGTTGTTGGATGTGACGGATCTTGAGAACAAGCACTTTGAGTACGTATATTAGGGACTAATCAGCTTCACGTGTCTAGAATTGGAAATGACCGTATCCATGAATTTCTATTATGTAAAAGACCCAGAATTAGTTGCCTGGCATCTTGTCTCATCTTCTCCACCCCCAGACTTGACCGGTACGTAAAATGCGGAGGTGGACCTTGACGTGGAGATGTTCAATAAGAGACCCGTTATTCTATTGTGCTTATTTTGACAGTTGATAATTGCAATGAAGAAAAGAGCATGCCTTTATACATGGACAAAACATAAACGTTGAGATGCAGCGCTGATCGAGAGAGCAAGGATTGGGTTACATTGGACTACCTGCCGCTTCCTCGCGCCAAGAAGTCGTACATACGGATGATGCTACCCGACAAAGGTTCATTCCTTCATCCGATAAGGGTTAGTCCATCAAGCTGCCAATTTACGGTGAGGCTCATCTCGGGCTTAACCCTCGTTAATTGTCGCGTGGCAACATTAAGTTCGCGCGGCAGTGGCGGCTATGCGCAACATGGCGACAAACGGAGTAAATAACCCGCCTCAATCTAAGCCATCTGTCAGCATAAATCGTAATCTCCTATCTCGCTACTAGCCTCGATATCTACTAGTAACCCATAGACTTGGTTAGAGTTATCAGGCCAAGACAAGTCCAGTGTCTTGGCCCTCAACACCAAGAGATACTAACAACCCAAGAAATGAGGCAACAAACGGATACCAACGGCTTCCGGGGAAATGGAGCACAAGACATTTATCAGACTATGTACAATAGTCCTCAGCCAAGACCGAGGCCAGAAATGTTGCACCTCCTGTTTTCAGCGAGCCAAGATGTTTAATAAGCGCTACCCCAGATAACCAGCATTGGCATTCCTTGGCGGCTCAAATCACCAGCCGCGACCCAACAGGTTCTATCTTGCATTCAATCTGGGACTGGTTGGCACGTAAAAGTCACTATCTTACCTTCCTATCCTGTCGCTTGGCAGTCAAATCACGAGTCAGAGGATTGTACCGTAGGAGTCGCTTGGCGTGAGGATTAAGTGGTTCTTAACCGCCAAGATGTCGGTTTAGTGGTCTGACGCGACATCTTGGCAATTATCTTGGCCCTTTCATCGCCTCCTTTTGTTGGTTGGATTGTTATCTGGGGATGACAAGTAAGCTTAATTGCAACTGTATATCAAGGCAGCGATCTGCTCCACCGTTTTGCGTTCCCGTCGAGCTGATCATCTACGCCCTTCCCTTGACATTACTATACTCTCCTTCAACCTTTTGTCTTTCTTAGTCATCAGTCATCATGGCGGTTGTAGAAGGCCAAAAGCAGTCCCTAGGGAAGCGCATCTGGCTCGCCATAGCTCCCGACTCCGCAAAAGATGACGATGGCCGTGACAACTTCAACTCACGCTCCCAATTCGTCCTCTGCGCCATGGGCGGTGCCGTCGGATTGGGAAATCTTCTTCGTTTCCCCTCTGTCGTCTTCAACAACTACGGTCTCCAGTTCTTTATCCCCTACCTCTTCGCCCTCTTCCTCATCGGTATTCCCATTCTGATTCTCGAAATCACCCTCGGTCAAGCTTATCGCGGTGGTTGCGTTATTGCTTGGAACAACGTCAACCATCGCGCCAAGGGTATTGGTTTCTCCATGGTCTTCAACGGCTTTAGTGTTGTCGGGTATTATGTGCCCATCTTGGCTTTTGCCATGGCCTACTTTCGCATGTCGTTTCAGAGTCCACTACCTTGGTCTGGACAGGACACCGAAGCATTCTTCTTCGATGAAGTTGTGCGCAACGTTCCTGCTGTCGGAGGTGAAGACGGTGGTATGAAGTCCTACCCAGGAAAGGGTATTGTTGGTGAGACGTTTGGTTGGTGTATGATGATCTGGGCCGTCGTTTGGATGTGCACCTTCAAGGGAGTTGGTCTTCAGGGTCGCGTCATCTACATCACCATGGCCCTTCCTCTGATCATGATTGCCATCCTTGCCGTCCGCTCTCTTTCCCTTCCCAATGCCTCTGACGGCTTTGCCCTCTATGTCGGCACTTGGCGAAGCGAGTCTCTCCAGGGTCCCCGAGTTTGGCAGGACGCCTTTGGTCAGATGTTCTTTTCCATCGGTGTTGGTTTCGGCTACTTCACATCGTATGCCTCATACAACAACAAGTTCGCCAACGCTGTCCAAGATGCCTTCATCATTGCCCTCAGTAACTCTATGATCGAGATTGTCTCGGCTCTTGCTGTCATGGGTATTGTTGGCTTCTTGGCCATTAACCCTGACAATACCGCATCCCTGTCTACCTTCAGCTCTGGCTTCTTCTACTACCCCGCCGCTCTCGCTCAGATGCCCGGGTCTAACTTCTTCTCTGCCCTTTTCTTCCTTACTCTGGCCCTTCTTGGACTTACCTGTGTCTTTGCACTGGCCGAGGTCCTCGTCACCATGATTTGTGACACTGACTGGGGTAAGAAGTTCCCTCGCTGGGTCATCTCTACCTCCGTAGTCCTTCTAGGTGCCCTCACTGCTCTAATCTATAGCAGTGAGTTTGGATTCAACACTCTCGATGCTATCGACATGTTTGTCAACGATGTTGCCCTCTTTATCACCGTCTGGTCAGAGACTTACATGGCCTGTACTTTGTACCGCTGGAGAGACCCTGTCGATCAGATTGGCCTCGTCAGCTACTTTGTCTACAACGCTGGCTACGTCTTCTCTCTCTTCATTGGTATCCTTCTCGGTCACGTTGTCACCCCCGCTGCTGGTGCAGGTGCTGGTTTCGGTATCTTCATTGCCTGCTCTCTCGTCTCTGCCTTCGTTGGTAAGGTTCCTACTGTCCCTGCTCCCAGCTTCTGGGGTAGCAATGCCATGCTCAGCCGTTTCTGGTATGCGGCTTTCTACTCGGTATGTATTTCCTTCTATTCTCCCCTACAGCAATAACTAACATTCTTCCAGGGTCAACAACTCCGACGTGATCTCAACGGCGTCATCTCCAACGGCGGCAAGAACTGGAAGATTCACTGGATCTGGCCCATCTGTCTCAAATATGTTACCGGTCCATCCGTCGCACTGGTCTTCTCCTTCGCTTACCCCAAGTTCCTCAACAACCACCGCAACGATCCCCCCTACGTCTACAGCTTTGTCCTCATGCACATGGTCATCCTCTTCATCGTCGGTGCTTTCATCGTTCCCCGCTTCTTCAACATTCTCATCCCCGGTGAACGCCTTGCCCGTAATGATGGCAAGTACGATGTCGCCCCTCAGATGACCCTCGACAACGCTCCCATCGTTGACAACGGTGGTATCGAGGGTGGCCATGCTGAGATGGCTCAGCACAGCAATGGTGAGGGTAGCTTTGACGGTGACAAGGGTGGTCTGAGACCTGATGCTGCTCGTGCCAGCCCTGATATGGTTGAGCCTCGACAGTAATCGCTCGTTGTGCAGGTTCAGTCACGGGATTTGTATCTCCATGCACAAGCTTAGCTTAGAGACTGTATAGATTGTATCTATAGTAACTTTCATTTTACAAGCTCCATCAGCTCGCGTGACCGTCCGTCCATCTTATATACCTTAGGTCCTTCAATCGAGATATCATCAGAAGAGGTGTGAGATTTCTATATACTACATGCAGATCTATATCCATAAGATAGATGTCACAATTACCAATTCCCGTTAACACCGGTGCCCCAAAGCATAGATCCCCAATTCATCTGCCCTAAGTTCGTCGCAAACATCGATTGATCCGTCATATACGGTCCCGAGATACCACCATCAAGCCCAGGCTGTCCCATGTTAAAAAGCATACTAGGATCGCCGAATCCCATAGGCATTGGCATTGGCATATCATCCATATCCATCCCCGCAGAACCTTGTCCTTGATCCTCACTGGTTGGTTTCGACTCCGAGGACATCGCAGCACCCCTTTCTTTCACAAGTTCAACGAGGTCTGGTGTGGTGAACTCTCTGCCGGCTTTCTCATAAGCTGCTTTGACGACATCCCAGGCGTACAGGATAATGTTGAGAAAAGGTCGGAAGACAGGACTTGGTGAATTAGCATCCGGTGCTGATCTAGCAGAGTAATTGTCATGCATGATCTTCCATGCCCGTTCTGTGTGGTCGCTAAATGGTTGACCCTTTAGGTGTTGGATGACACGGATGTACGCAGGAAATGGGAAATACAGCTGGAAATACCAGCGGTAATTTTTGGTAAGTGGTGAACTTGCGATTTTGGTATCGCATTCAAGCCAAGACAGGGCATACGAGACGGCGGCTTCTTGACGTTCTGGCGTGTAATTGACAGAAGGATCAAGATAGGCGTAAAATTCGTTCATCAGGCGACAATTCATGATATTTGATCGTGCAGTCCACATCGTCATGAAATGAAGGCGATTATCCGGATCGCAGAATCGAAGATATTTGTCCTCGATCATCTTCTCCAAAGTAACATCGCCACCTGGTGGAAGCTTCTTGGCCAAGGGCTTCATGACAGGGTTTGTGAAGGCGATGTAGAAAGGACTATTGCGATAATACTCCCCAATCTCAGCCTTGACAATAGTAAAGATGGCTTCTGTGGCTTGATCCTGTGGCTTTGGTGGACTTTTTGTCTCCTCCCGAAGTTCCGAGTCGCTTACATTTGTTGGTAGTGCGCAGTCCCATGTTGGAACGAGGATCGTGGGTTTATGGTCGCCCAAAGTACTGATGCGCGAGTCGAATAGGACAAGAGACCACCATAACCTTCGCCGGAGTTCTGCTTCAAGAATGCTGCATCGTGTGTTTTTGAATTCACTTTGGATACCTATTCGTTCTGCGATGCGGACTGCTATACCGAGCATAGAAGAAATTGACTTTGGGTGACTACCCGATCGAACCGACACCTGAACGCGGTCAGTAAACTCAACTTCTATGTGTACACGATACCCACCAGGTAGAGGAACAGAGCAGTCAAACAATCCCGACTATCAGTCCTCAGAAAGTTACAATTCAACAACGCCTGCTGACATCCAAAATGATATCTCGTTGTAAGTTCATTCTTCGACGTTTTGAAGATACTCTCACACTCATCGCATGACAAACTCATCACAGCCATACAGTAAATACTAAACATGAGCGCTTCAAGGGTAGGCGATATATCCTTGAGATTGGATGCAGCTTCAACGATGTTAGCTTGCAAAGTAGGCGTATGCGTGACTTTTAGAAGTGGATCAACGTGTTCGAGATAAATTTGCCACAGTCTGAACAAGTGGGCGGGTTCGGGGTGGAGGGTGTGCAGTTCAACGCTTGATTGGCGAGAGCCGAAGAGCATGTGTTCGTCGTTCATGGACATTTGGTCTTGTGCGCTACTAAAGACGTTTTCGTAGAAGGTATCATTTGGGTCTCGGTACTAGGAGATGTCAGCGAAATCTGATGTGGGATAATTTGGGTGACATACCCCTTGTCGCATAGCTTGCCAAATGCTCCTGCAGTCGTGGTCAGCAATATTCCACATAACGTTGTAATCAAAGCTTACTTGACTTCAGCTATCCCTTCCGATCTTGCTTGGGAGCTTCCATCCTCATTATCGGAGTCGTAATCTTGCGGTGAGCTCTTGGCCGTACTAGCATCATCATGAAGAGGATCAAAGTTGACATTATTCTGCTTCATCAACACCTCATACCTCCTCAATCTCTCCAACAACTCCCGCTCAGGGAATCTCCGTCGTCGTGGTCTTGGCTGAGTCGCGGGCACACATTGCGCGCCTTGTTTGGTACAGCTTGAACAGGGGAATGTGCGGTCACATTTGACCTTTCTTTGCTGGCAGAGGACGCATGCGAGTACCCGATGCGGTTTGGCCTTGGGGGCGTTTTCAGTGGGTGTAGACATGGTGGCAGCCTCGGGACTTTGCTAGCCCGATAGTTTGGGGTGAATCAAAGGAGAGATATAAGAAGGTGAATTGTTGGGCTGATGTTTTAGAAGTTGCATCTCGGTCTTTTCTAAGTTCCGGCGTCTCCACTTTTTGGTTTGTTCGAGTTCGTGTCAGCATCGGACTTTGAAAATGTCCATGTCCGACTATCAGTTCCCATGTTCTGATATCTATTCGCTTTCCTTTAGGATTTGCTATTGTCTTGCTACCTAGTCTGCGATTGTATCCCAATGGAAGTTGTCAGATTGTGCATGTGTTACTGTCGGCACTTCAAGTGAGTTTTAGGGCCAAATAGGTCAAGTCTTTCACCGATGGTCCAGGTATGACAAAAGAAAGACGTTCAACCTTTTCTGGAATGTCGCACAAATATGCATGGAATACGTTGAGAATAAGAAATAGTATCGAGTATGGAACTGAAGTTCTGCAGGAACGTAAGACCGACGTCTATAAGCGTCATACCTCTGACGTCAGGACTTGTTCCACCTCAACCTCCCCACGAGAAACAACCTCTATATCAACCACTTTCTTCACAAACACCTTGATGGTTCAAACTTCCTCAATCATCTACCTCTAATTCGTCAATCAGTTACACTAAAATGCCTAGCTACACCGGAAAGTGCGTCTGCGGCAACGTCAAGTATAGCGTCTCGCTAGACTCACCTGACGACGCCCGAACTTCGCTATGTCACTGTGGAAGCTGTAAAAGGGCCTTTGGTACAAACTTTGGTCTGACTACAAAGGCACGGTCCTCATACCTTTTGACATTCCCCATCTAACAGCTGGAACAGGTCGCACTAGATGGCTTTAGCTACAACGAAGGTAAACCAAAGACATTTAAGCAAGAAAACGGCGTTGTGAGAGAATTCTGCGATAACTGCGGTGCCTTCATCTGCGAATACGGAGTAAGTTTATCTGACATTGATAAGATTGAATTTATGTTGAGAATGATATAGGAAGCAGCTGCAGACAAGTTCCGATATATCATGTGGGGAACTTTTGATGAGCCGGACAAGTTTCCTCCCAAGGGAGAGTTCTTTTGCAAGTACCGAAACGGGTGGATGCCCGAGGTACCAGGTATGGTTACTGTTTATTTTGAAGATGAATCGTGCTAACTGATGTAGATCTTTTTCATAAGAATGAAATCAAGGAGTAATCCTGCAAGTTTGGCAAATCTATGATGGGTGGGTAGAGGAGGAAACGTTATTGCCATGGTCTTTCGAGCTTGTTTATGTGGTTAAATGATGCCTTATGGGGGTAGGTTTCTTGTTAGTACTCCCAGGTATACTGTATCTCGAACAGGAAAAATGAAGCGCGTAGGACAATCTGATCTCAAGTCCTAGATCCATAAAAGGGTTCCACCTGTAACTGTGATAAGGCTCCTTATTGGCTTCCATTTGATCTTCATCCATCACCTGATAGTCTCCTCCATTTTCATTTTGTTCCAAACTTACTCCCAACAACTTCATTAAGAGTAACACAAAATGAGCGAACTTGAGAAACAACAAGACGATGTCGTCGTATACGACCCCAAAGGCCTTCCCGTCCCCGGCGCAACGCTCCCCATTCCCAACAAAGCGAAATACCTCCTCGCAGAAGACAACAACGTAAACGCACGCCTCTTCGTGCGTCACATGAACAATCTCAACCTTCAACACACATACCAAATAGCCTGGAACGGTCAACAAGCCGTGGGCATATACAAAGCGAATCCTGAACAGTGCAAATTGGTTTTCATGGATATATCGATGCCTGTTATGGGTGGTATGGAAGCAAGCCTCTTGATACGGGACTTTGAGAAAGAGAACGAGCTGAAGCCGGCTATTATTGTGGGGATGGTTGCGAGTATGATTGAGGGTGAGAATCGGAGGTTTGTTGAGGAGTTTGGGATGGATGTTTGTTTGAGGAAGCCTGTTAGGTTTGAGAGTCTTAGGAAGATACTGGAAGAATGGCCAGTTGAGGTAAAGACTAAAGATTCATCAGTTTAGATACAAGGAATCCAGATTTTAGCAGTGATCATGTTCACAGAGTCTGATCCTTCAGCTCCTCCTGCGTCCACTCCCACAGCTTCTTCGCCATACCCTCATCAATCTCAACACTCTCCTTCACCCCAACAGGTTCATAAAACTCCCCATTCTCAACCTCCGCCGTCGCAGCCCAGAGATGATTCTTGACACCCTCCTCAATAGGTCCCGTCATTTTGGGGACAACATTCTCCTGCAAATGCTTCATCATCTCATCACCAGCCTCCCGCGAAAACAGCTCCGTCTTAACTTCACCGGGATTGATAGCGATGTTGACGAAGGTGTATTGCTTAGCAGCTTCGCGCGCGTAGAGAAGACATGCGAGTTTACTCTGTGCGTAGCGAAGCGGGAGGGGAGTTTGGCTGGTTGCGGAACGGAGGGTGGAGAATTCGATGCCTGTGGAGCTGACATGACGGAAGCCGGCGGATGTCAAGTGGACGGCTCGTGCACCAAAAGTCTTGTCCAGGACGGGCGAGAGTAGCTTCAAGAGAAGGGCGTGACCAAGATGGTTGGTGCCCATGTGCATCTCATACCCATCCTTGGTAAGAACAGGCGGTGCACCCATGATACCAGCATTCAGCAACAGGACATCAAGTCGCTCTTCATTCTCGAGGAACGCTTTAGCTGCTGCCTTGATGCTTTCAAAGCTTGAGAGGTCTAGTTCAAGAAGGGAGATTCTGGTTCCCTCTGAGGCCGTACCTTTGACTTCCCCCAAGGCTATACTGCCCTTGGTTTGGTCACGAGCGGTGATGTAGATATGAGCTGGGGAGTGTTTGGCTAGTTCAATGGCTGTAGCCTTGCCGAGGCCGGTGTTGGCGCCGGTGATGAGGATGACTTTTCCTGTGAGGGAAGGGATATCCTTGGAGGGGTCGAAAGAGTAGGTCTTCTGGCCAGACATTTGAAAAGTGAGTAATATGAATGTTGGGTCGTTGAGTAGTTAATGTTTGATGTTGGTGGTTGAATTGTGGGTGGGGCAGATATCCTGAGCATGTCCTGTTTAAGTACATCTTCAAACACTTGCCAAGCCGAGGAGAATGTCATATATTATGCAAAAGACTCCGGAGTTAAGCAAATACGAACCCGAGAAGGATCAATGAACGGTATCTCGGACGCTTTAGATCATCCTCGAATGAAGCTTGTACGGGTGTGAAGAGACGTACCTGCCCCTGACCAATGAGAAGCCGTAGAGTCCGAGCACACCAATCGCCAATCCTACAAGGCCCATATACCAACCCTCACCAATGCATCAGTTTCCGGGACATGATAATTGCGTCTTAGATCAAGGCCAATAGTGTATTAGACCGAGTCCCGTATTATCCTACCCGGATACTCTAACCAAAAATGCCACTCCGGCCCAAGGTAATCCCGAATAACCCCAATCAAATACTCTCCCGCGTTGCCAATCTGCCACAACCTCCTTCCATGATGCAAAAGCAAAGCATAATAACTCAACAAGATAAGAGCTTCAGGTTTCCGCTCAGATAATAAAGTTCTCAACTCTGGCGATGCCAACATCGTCCATTGGAAAATCATACGATAGCGAGCATCCTCTTCTCCCGAAGACATGGCATCAAAGCCGACTTGAAGATACTGAATTGCGCTGTAACAAACTTCCTTTTCCTTATTGCCAAGAGTCGTGGAGTCGTCAACGAGTCTGGAAATCGGCGCGCACTCGGTACCTGTTGGCTCCTTCGCTGACGCCTTCCTACTCCAGGACAAGACCGGTTCGATCTCTGACTCCACGAGTAAAGGCCAAGCAGAGGCAGCTACGTTGTATATACCTCGATTCAAATCCACGCAGTGTGTATAATACTCCAGAAATCCATACAATCCATCTGAACCACGATAAGCTAATGCGTCCGCTAGTAGGTGGTGACCCAGAGTTATTGAGAAAAGAAGAATGGGAACACAGTTTGATGAATCAACTTCTCTTCTAGTAGCGTTGAACAGAGAAACAGCTCGTGTTTGCAAACTGATTGCTTGTTCGAGATGACGGTTTGCACGATCTGGATGTATCACAGCTAAATGCCGTGCAGAGAATGCCAGCATTTGGTGTAGTAGATAAGGTGCTTTGACACTTTCCTTGATACAGACATCTAAGGTAGCCTTGTAATCTTTGACGGTATCGCCGAGGCTGAAAAGGTCGCGGTTGGTGATTAAATGGACGAATAGTTCCATGTGCTCCATGTTGACGACATTCTCGACACTGGTCGGTGTGGGCGAGGATGCACTCGTTGAAGCATCGTTGGGGTCTGGGCTTGGAAGCGAGTTTGATGTTGAAGGTGGAGATGGTAGGTCCAAAGATGAGAAGCTGCATTTTCGATCTGTCAAGGTGCAGAGACGACAGGTTGGGCGGCCTTCATCGCACTGAACACGCGTGTTAGTCATTGATGGTAATTGGATGACATTCTCGTACCTTGACATGACGTTGCTTGCTGAGAACATCCACGTTAGCTGATTGAAGGCGTTGTAGCATCTCCACACTTACCATTGCTCGCAGCCCTTCTTGGACTTTTTATGTCGACGACGAAGCATTTTGACAAATAATCACTTGACTTCTAATAAGTGTACTGGGTATATATCTGGAAGTCTTTCTGAATCGAGAGTAATAATAATAAAAGTAACGCAGGCTTGAAGATGTTGAAATGCAGAAGAACAATTGTTAAGGATCTCCGGGCGTCAGCACAGGCCTTGACGCTAGTCCTTAGATTGACATGATCTGCTCCTTTCCCTTGTCGTCAAACCGAGGCTAGGCTATGTTGGGTAAGGCCATGCCGTTAAACCTTGCAAACTGCTTAGCTAACACGCGTGTTGTGCTCCGAGACCCACTCATGTCTTGATGCAGGCAGGATTGCTAACCTGGAGTTTTGGCTGTTTAATGGTTAATTTGGGACACGCAACACGCGTGTCAGCAAAGGGGACTCAAAGGCTTTCTGTTACTCCGTAGGATAAGGCATATAGAAGGGAGAGATAAATTTAAATAGTTCTTCTTTTCACCTCCCGTATAAAGTTGTATCTAAATTATTGCTCTTTTCCTTGCATTCGATTCTGTTGCTTATCGCCAATTATTTTGCTGCCCCGAACGATCAATTGCTTATCAACATGGCACGACTCAAACCTTTTAAAGGCAACTACTATCTCTGGGAATATGTTCCAAGTCTCCCTGGCGCAACATCATTCGCAATCGCTTTTCTTCTCATAACCTTAGCCCAAGGTCACCGCATGTATAGAGGCAAACACTGGTTCACTATTCCATTCTTCATCGGTGGTATCTGTAAGTCCCAAACCGCAACGCCTGTCTTGTCCTCTTTACTAATGTGTACTCAGGCGAAGTATTCGGTTACGTCTTCCGCACCCTAGCATACAACGCCACAAACTCCCTGGCGATCTACATCATGCAATCACTCTTCCTCCTTCTACCACCAGTCTTCTTCGCCGCGACGTTATACATGGTTTACTCTCGCATCGTCAGAGCCGTCGGTGGGGAAGAGTTCTCTCTCATTACCGTTCGAAAAACGACCCGGCTTTTTGTCATTGGAGATTTCATCACGTTTAACATCCAAGGCAATGGCGGTGGTTTACTGGCCAACCAAAAGCTCGCAAACATTGGTAAGATCATCGTTATTGTCGGTCTTATCGCTCAGATCATTCTCTTTCTTGCCTTTGTGATCATCTGTGTGGTATTCCACCGACGCTTCAGAGCTCATTTGCGACGTTCGCATGCTCTTGTTGAAGTTCGTTGGGAGTCATACCTCCATATGTTGTACATCACGTCGGCCTCCATTCTTGTCAGAAATATCTTTCGTGTCGTGGAGTTCATTATGGATAAAGAGGGATATTTGATGCAAAAAGAATGGCCGACTTTTGTTTTTGATGCTGTGTTAATGTTTTTGGTTATGGTGGCTTTTTATGTATGGTACCCTGGGAATCTGGCATCGACCTCGAGAGACTCGACCGTTGAACTTGTTCCGAAGCGGGGGAACCACGGGAGAGAGACCGGTAGCTCAGACTAAAAGGGGGAACTTGAGACTCCGGTTTTGTACGGAAGTGTTTGTGGCCCGGAGCTTCTACTGCGACGGAGTAATGGACGATGGGTATCTCTTTTTCCGTGGTTTCATTGTCCCTCAATGTTTTACAACGCCACTTTTGCTTCGATGAGCTGATTGGATAGAGAGTCTGGGCAATTATTCCCTTCCAGTTCCCAGCACACACAAGGCACATTCAAGTGTTCCAAATCCGCCCTGAGGCTGAATAGCACAACTTACGCGCCAAGCCCACCACCTTAGTGAACGCCTCATATCCAAAAGCCACCACAAAAAATGCAGTAATGCAGGGGCAATAAAGCCAAAATTATTTCTTTTGACACCAAAAATTGTCGCAGTCACGTTTTACTGGTAAGTGCCTTTCAGCTGATGGCAGTCCCCCTCGCAGATATTGGCGGTCTAGACCACACGGGACCGGTAAGGAGGCGTTGGGCTGTGACAGCGGCTGAAGGACTCGTGATTGAGGCTTCAGGGGTTAACCAATTGAATTAATTGTATTGCGAAAGGTGGTATTATTGCTTTGTTCAACGGAAAGACACGGAGTTGAATTGTTTTTGTATAAGAACCCGTCTTGTTCAATCATTCGATTTCGCTGCCAAGCAATCTATTCATTCTTCTCAAAGCCAGCACAAGGACCTCCAAAATGTCTCGCCTACTCCTTCTCTCACTCCTAGCCTCCCAAGCCCTGGCAGCAAACCCCCTCCTAGGCGCTTACCCAACCGATCAATGCGACGCCTGTATGGACGATGTCTACACCAGCTGTCCAGGCAATTACCAAGAGCGCTCCTACGCAACATGCATGTGCGCAGGCGACGGCAGCGTAAAATTCTTGTCTTGCCTCGGATCTTGTGATCCTGAACTGAATGAACCTGCGAATGCTGCGTCTACTTACTACGGATATTGTCTTATGTTCTTCAAGGAACTTTGTGATGGCGCGCAGGGAAATGTGGACCAAGAGACTTATGAGACGCAGTGTTCTAAGGAGGCTATTGCGGAGGGGGGTATTGGGGAGAAGGGTAGCAAGAGTGGCGATGGAGAAAAGACAGATGATGGGAGCGATGATGAGGACGCTGAGTCTGATGAAAGGTGAGTGTCCTGATTGAAGTCAAGAACTATGTCTGACATTACACAGCACCGAGGTCGTAAAGCCGACCAAGACGAATGAATCAGCCAGCGAGAAAACCAGTGAGGACAGTGAAGCCAACGAGACAGATGAAGCTACCAAGACGGGCTCCTCCACCGCAACCGCTGCGCTGGTTACGACAACTGTATCAGGTGCGAAGCAGACAGCTATCCCCGCTGTGGCCCTCTTAGCTGGCCTTGGACTGCAGTTCGTAAATGTTTAGATCTTGGCTGGCGCAATATTCACTAGGACTTAGAAGGTTGTACTTGATGTGATTTCTGATGGGTCTATTAAAGTGTAATACTGCAAGCTGGAAAGAGTGAAGTGAGAGAAAGACCAAGTTGTTTGTAATTTTAATCTGTTAGATACTCTCCAGATCTCCATGTATAACAGAAGGATTGTCCTCTAAGGCTTAGGCTACTATAATAACATATCCTAAGGGCGAATCTAAGCTAACATAAAGTGACGAAATTATTTCATCTCTTATGCTTTCGGGGGCTAATTCTTCTGATGCACTGGCAAGTATCCCCTGCAACTCTCCACACAAGATCACCCTGCTATGCATATCAGTATATCCTACGCCCACTGCCTCGTGGCTGACCATGACTTCCTGTCTCAAGCTATTAGTAGGCAGGAGGGGGGTCAGGGAAGAAACTGGCCCATGCATCCCTATTCTCTCGTGGAGTGCATTGCCAGCTGAATCAAGCATCGAGAGACATAAAGGCATAGTTATCGGCATTAATGATTTCTTTGCCTGGGTCTTCCTCGACTAAAGCGTGCGCGCGGCTGATATCATAAGCTGGTTCGCCATCCTCATTGGCCACGTCGATGATTCGTGCTGCCAATGCAGACTTCGGGCCGACATTGCTGCCGTGTGTGATTTCGTGCAAGACAACGCGAGAGAATGTGTCCATCTTCATGCTGGGGTAGCTGTCGAGGGCGCCACAGTCGATGCCTTCGAGACCGGGCTTCTCATAGGCGATGGGGCAGAAATGGATCTTCTCAAGACCATCTTCTTCGTCATTCTCAGTATAGGCCAAATTGCCCTCATTGTCACAGCTTAAATCTTCACTGAAGTCTAGATGAAATATTAGCATGCCGGACTGCAATAGTGATAGGGCATTGATTAGGGTGCCAGAAGAATTAGCCATTCAGAGCATAAGAGACGAAATAATTTAGCCACCGTATGTTAGTTTAGGTGACCACTTAGGATACTTTACTTTAGTAGCCTAAGCCTTAGAGGGTAACTCTTCTAACACCTGCCTGGCATCGTTGTGAGACTCACCTTTGTTGTCAACAACCATTTCACCGACCACGGGCCCGATAAAGCTCGCACTTGAGCTGTCATCACCGCGAATCATCCTCAAGACATCGCCGACCTCGTCAGGGGTCTCGTCCTCATCATCCTCAGTGTCAAAGAAGAGATTGAAGACAGCATTAGTGCCAGTCTTTGCTTCTTCGGCAGCCGTATACCCTCGCGAAGCAAGAGCGCGCACCTCGCCAGTGCAGATGACATCGTGCAGCTGTCGAAGAAGACGCTGGTCGGCCTCGTTGGCGGGATCAAAGTTGAGATATTTCCACTCGTTGCCGCAGGCGTCGCCGAGAGGGTATAGGGAAGGGGCGGGAGCGCGAGCGACCTTGGAAGGAAGTGGTTTGGCGTTTACAGCCGTGATGGACAGAGCCGCGAGGAGGACTTTAGAAAAAGACATAACGAAGGTTCAGGCTCAAGGCAGGATTGGTGAGTTGTTGTGTTGCTCCTGTTGTGATCTCTCTCCTACTCAACAAGCACCGGCAACTGGCTGTCATTTATACTAAGGAACAAGCTTTTGTAAACTCGGCTCTCTTACCCCTAGTCCTATGTCCTTAGCTTACATCCATTGCCTGACAGGCGCGTAATAGAAGAGATGTTTTCCAACCCTTAGGCTACTATAATAAAGTAGCCTAAGTGCTGATCTAAGCTGGCATAAAGTGACCAAATTATTTTGTCTCTTATGCCTTTGGGGCCAACTTCTGATACCCTGAGGCCTGGCTAACTTCGTATAACACAGTCTACCAAACGGCGCAGCTTATCGCTACACAGATGGTGGGTCTTTTCCGAGTTGAGATCTCCATTTTTTCATGAATAAAGCCAAATGTAACAGCGCAAACCAACGTATACACGCTTTGACTTGTGGATATATGTATGGATGAGACTCCTACAGCGCCATTGGTTTGTTGAATGGTCGGAGGATCGGTGATCTTTCTCGTCCTTTACAGCCCCATGATCGGCGGTATTCCGCCCTGTTCTGTACGAAAGAAGCTCTGTATCATCTCGGCTAAGGCCGATCATCCGACACCTACAGTAATTGCCGATGCCCTGAACCTCTTTACAGGCGCAGGGCAACCAGGATGTGATCCAACTGCAACGTTCCCTGTGGGCAAGTGAGGTCAATGATTATGATCAGGGATGAAATCCTCCGACTCGGCTGCGTTTGGACCAACCTCAGAGCAAAACCTGGTTCTGTCCGACCAGTTCTTCACTTTGCGGAAAGAGCTTGGTTAGCAAGGGTTGGATGAGTGGGAGGTAGGCGGACTGAGGTATCTGTAAGCCACCCTGTCTTTTGACTAGTCAAAAGTCACATTTACCTAAGCTTTAGAGTCATACTTGGAGTCACAGAAATTCGCCACCATGACGTGTAACAACAGCCTTCCTTCCTTTAACAACGTCTCGGATACAATTATCATTGCAACTCAGTTGACCTTCAACTTATATCCGACACTACATAATCTGAAACTCCCAACACCAACTTTGCGACTCAAACTATGGCAGAGTTGCAGATTTACATCAACATCACCAGTAGATACCGCGTCTTTGACAAGTCGGGCAAACTACCATACAGCGTCGCTTTCGGTTTATGCCGCCGATCATCAAATGATAAAGACCCTCGATCGCTACGCTTGAGCGCAAATAACTCGATTCTGGATGTTCCTTACGCGCTTTCTCACGGGTTGCTCTCGCTACGTGAGGATGACATCGAAGTCGATACAGGGCACCTGAGGTCGACCGGTGGCAATGAACCCTACTTGACCCTACCCTCCCCAGTTGGCAGGACAGGGAACTGGAGAAATAACCTCTCGATCTATTATTATCATATCCCTGCGGACAGCGACCTTGGGAGACTTTTCAAGCCGCGAAAGAAGTATCATATCCGGAACAAATCAGGAGGCGACCTCGGAGGCGATCACGTCTATGTTGATGAAATGGGACAGGTTTCACAACCTAGTGAAACTGAGAAGCTTGTCAGCAGCAAGGCACATGGTGGCGCAAGGTTCACAGCCGTGGAATGCCTCCCTTGGCCCCCAGAGATACAAACCAAGATGCAAATGCACAAGGCCGAAGACAACTCTCCAGTACTGGAGATCACAGTCGTCAACAATGGCAACAAGCCCATCAGCGTCCAAACCCGCCATACTCAACGCTTACTCACTCCAAACAACCCACTGCAACAAAACGAAGAGGTTCCGAGTCTTGATCCGCGTCCTCGTATCATCGACCCAAAGACACCGGCACCTGGCTCGACAATCCAGGTTTTCGATCTAGCGACAGGACAAGTCGTTCGCGAAACACGCAAACCAGGCCCCTGCGGTGGCGCAGTCAATCCGCACGATCTACGTCCCAAGTTGGAGACTCTAACTACTCTACACCCGGGCCAACCGCTTGTCAGGCATGTAAATGTCAGTGGTATGCTCAGTAAATTACCAGATGGAAGATATGGTCTTCGGATGGAACCGCGCGGGATGTGGTGGTGTAAAGGTGATATTGAAGACTTTGCAGCCGCGGGTGAAGAACGTGTGCCTCATGATAAGTTCGAGACAGCGATCCCACCTTTAATACTAGATTGCAGAGACGTTGCTGAGGTACAGGTGGAAAACGGGGCTGTTAAGTGGTAGCTAATGTATTTAATATTACGAACCGTCCATAGACCTGTCATCCACAGTAAATAAACTGAGGCCTCCACCTATCTGATATTGCACTCCGGTATGACATGAGTGAGATCCGGTTGGTCGCAAGAATGGGGGTACTCTACACTTTGAGAGACATGTCACATTGGCACATCAGGCTGTCTACGGGCGAAGGATGCAAGCGCCACATTCAATAGTTTGTGTAGCCGTACCGTTTCGATCAGAATGGCCCTCTCATATTCGAGCCATTTATGCAAACTGCTTGAAACAATAATGCGTGCCTTCTTCGCATTGGACAGTTTCCCAAAAGAGCATTTCGTCACTTTCGAATCAAGTCTGCATAACTGTCAAATGACAGTTCGTGTAATCAGAAGTGTTGTTTTATCAAGTATGTATTGCGGGCATCTTTATCACCAGATGAGTTACTAGCAGACCCCGAGTAGAATCAAGTCTGCCATATTTAGTGTCTTGCGCATATATTAATACTTCACAGCCATCCATTTTTCTACCTTCCATCCTCCAAAGACTCTATTCTAGCTCAAATCTGCGAAGTTCAGTCCATCATCTCCCATCGGTTACTTTCCCAGCCAACAGTGTGTCTGTTTTCCTCCCAATGACTATCTTCTAACCTTTAGCAAAGCCCTCTAGCCATGTGTTACCAGACTAAGAGTGTCGAAGTCTGCGACAGATGCGGTAGTACCGGCGTTGGTCACTATGGACCTGTCACCCCATGCGGTCGGCGTGGACGCGGCCCTTTGACTCAGATTGATGACAACACAGAAGAGCCATGCTATGGAGTTGAGGTTTATGAAGAGGAAGTTTCTATCGATATGTGTTATAACTGGCGGATCTTGGAGGAGCTAGAGGCCCAAGAGCGGGAGCGACAGCAGAATAATGATAGCGATGATGAAGACATGGAAGAGGTCTATATTCCCTAAGTGCGGCAAACTTTGTTACTTATGTATAGTCTGGGAACAACTTCTCAGATATCAATGGCTTGGAAAGACTAAGCAGCCTCGATGAATGGTTTCGGTTTCTAATCACACACTTGCATCATGTACCTCACCAATAAAACCGGGCTGTGCCTGATGACCTGGGAGCTGGAATCCCCTGTTCCTCCTCGGGTATGAGACAATTTCTTCAAGATTAAAGGAAAGAAAAGGACAGTCAATAACAGCTAGAATGTGTTACATAAACCCTAATAGCCTCCGTGAAGAGATATTCGATCCATTCGCACCCAAACTCACATATCGCTGCTGAAAGCGCTGAGAGCTCGCTCCTGATGGTTATTGAAAATTAGACCATCAATGTATGGTGCCACACGACCTCTCAAGTTTCTCTTGTAGTCCATTAATCTCTTCGCACAATCGATTCTCGACTCGTCGTCTCGCACGAGCTCATACCCATGCAAATTTGCCCTTGCCTGAACAAAGCCACTCCAGAGTTTCGTTTCTGTCGAGTCGTGCTCTGGGGAACACTTCATCCGCTGTTGGTCATTGAATCGACCGACCAGAAGCCAAGCCTTGACAATCTTCGATGTAGCAACTTTGAACACGCTCAATCTACCAACCCTACCATTGTAGCAAACCCTTGCATCTCTACGCACCAGCAGTTTGACAGCATCTAATTGACCACAGGCACTTGCAATCATCAGAGCAGATCCCAAAGGACATCCTTCGAACTCGATATCCGCCCCCAAGGATAAACAATTCTCCATTTTCTCGGTAGAATTCTGTGAGGCAGCGCGACAAAGGGGGCTCCAACCTTGGACTGGCTCCAAGTTGGCCCATGTTGCGAAAGCTGGGAACCCAAAACGTCGACAGACATGATGATAGTGCTCCTTCAGAAACGATATTTTTGAAAACCTGTAGGGCCCATATAAGTGCCAAGGGAAGGGTTCTACCCCGTAGAGCGTATCGTAACTTTGGAAGAGTAGCCTTACCCCAAAACCAGTTGGAAGGCCAGCGATATAATTCACTCCTTCAGAGGATCTGTTACGGCAGTGCTCCATGAAAGACCGTATCTGAGAAGGAATGGGGGTTAATCCGGCTTCATCAAAATCGTGGTATGTCGCCAGGTATATATCCATCCACTTCGTAGATGGGAGCCCGCTCTGCTGCAGGAAAGCAATTGTCAGGCTCTCCAGAGCTTGCATGCCATTCTCAGGCCAGTATGCCAAGTTAGCCGCAAGGGACTTGGTAAGCAAAGGTGTTGGGGAGGCACCAGAACTGATCAATAAATCAGTTATTCTTGATGTTGCGGCGACAGCCAAGGGAGTGATTCCAGAATCATCAACTAAATCAACAGGGGCCCCGTTCTCCAGTAGAAGTTGAACAACACCATATTTGCCGTCATAAGCCGAGTTGTGAAGCGGATCATACTCGAAGAAAAATCCCGAAAAGTCAGACCGATGTTGAAATAATCTCGAAAGTGGCGAAGTGGTAGTTTGTGAGCGAAGATAGGTGAGGATAACTTTGAGTCCAGCTTCCTGTCCGGATTCTGCGGCGCACGCAACTAATATAAAGGCAATATCGTCCCAGTTCCCGCCCTGTTCAGTAAATGCTTGTAACAAGGCAGGAAGAAATGCAGTAAAGTCAGGAAGATCCAATGTGGTCATTATTGCATCAACGGATGGGACGGTGAAAGCATGAACACCCAACACCAAAGCCCCCTTTTTTAATAGCCATTCCGCAATGACAATCTGCTTACAACCCAAAGAATACGCTAATGGTGTCGCACTTCCTGTTCGTGGTATCGGTGTGTTCAGTGGACATCCTTGAGAAATCAGGGCCTGGCAGCCTTCAAGATCGCCAATCTCTATAGCTGACTTGAGTTGGAGAAGTAATGTGATGATGAACCTGTCGTTAAGGGATGCCCGAGGCTGACGTCGGAATTTCTTTTCTAGTATCCTCGTGATCTCTGCACTGGGGAGACGCTCTGCCATACTTAAGGGCGTTTTGAAGTACTTGTCACAAGTGTTCTCGGCCCCAAAGTCGATGAGCGTACGGACAGCAGCCACACGCTGTTCAAATACTGCGTAATGAAGTGGCGTCCGTCCATCTTTACACTTCGCCATAACGTCGCACCCAAAACGAATGAGTTGTTCGATGATGACTGTGTAGTCGGCCATAGCTGCAAAATGAAGCCCTGTGTGGCCAGCTTCGCTTGTAGAGTCTTTATCGAACATGGCGTCTTGTAGGAAGAAGTTGACACATCCAAGATGGCCTTTGAAACAGGCCATATGAAAGCCTGTCATGGCCTCAAAGAGGATGTCCGCTGGTGTATCCAACCTCGATTTATAGGAAGCGCCCCACAACATCTGAACATCAGTTCCTCTTGATACTACAGACATCCTCTTCAAGCAGTCGACGTTTCCAGATATTGAACATGAATGCACAGGTCTGAACACACGACTTTCATGAGTGTTAACTGCCGAGCGGTCCGTTCCGTTAAGATTGGCGCCCATATCTATCAGGACTTCCGCCATAACCAACGATTCGTGTTCAAGGTGCCATGTGAGTGGTGCCATTCCTGGTGCATGTGATGAACTTTCGTTGAACTCATCAATATCAAGTCCCTTTTCGACAAGGAGCTGCAGGATCCAATGGGCATCAGCCTTGTTCCATTTCGAGTGGGCCAGGGTATGGATAAGCCCGCTCATTTGGCTAGCCTTTGACAGAGCCTTCAGATTCTCACAGTCCTGCGTGTTTAGGATAAGCTCAATTATTTCTTTCCCGTTGGGGTACGAAGAAAGGCTTAGCGCATGCTCTGGATGAAAGGCATAATGAAAGGCTGTCTCATCACCCACAAGGGCGTTCAAAGATGCAGAATAGCGAATAAGTACCCTTACAACTTTGGCATCAAATGCAGCAATCGCTACCTTGAGAAAGTGCACTGAGCATTCGCCTCTTGGTTTCCAAAATTGCGACAGACCTATCTCCCTATTCAAAGTTTCATGGTCTATGATGTAGGTCGGTAACAAATTATCTCCATCGTGCATTTGAACAACCATTGAAACAAACGGTTGTAGTCCACATTCGCGATTTTTGTCTTCATAGCATTTAATGCAGCCTTGGAGTAAATAGTGGGTCAAGGCCTGTTGAAAACAGTTCCACGCTTCTGTGACAATCTTAGAACCAACCCGAGAGACAGATGAGCACAGAAAAGTCCAAGGGTCACGGCCTTCCTCGTCAAACTTGCAGAAGACGTCGGCGAATGTCAACAGCGTAAGTATCTCTTTCTTGGCTACAACAGCGGCCCTGATACAGTCATCCACGTACAGCTCGAGTGGTAGTCTCCCTGCACATCTGGACATACAAGCTTCGGGGAAGAGGTTTGTGAGGAATTTTACCCAGTCCGGAGACGCGGCATGGCCTAGCCGATGCAAGGGAGTAGCGGAGTGGAACCCGGAGCTTTCAAGATCAAGCACATTCCGCAACAATGAGCGTATTATCTCTTCGGACTGCAAATTGAAGGCATAGGGGAAGATGGGTCCCTGGCCCTCCCAGAAGGAGGGTATACGGTTGCAGCGAGAGATGAGTTCCAGTAAAACATGTGTGTTTCTGTGACTAAAAGCGCAGTTGAGTGGAGTCATGCCGTCAACTGTTTTCACTTGGAGTCCCTTTTGCGATTCCTGAAAGTGTGTGCCGAACAATGCGTTCCGATAATCGCGACTGTCAGAAAGCCCGCCTGCAAAGTGCCAGATGTTCCACCCAACTTCGTCAACACTGAGCAGTGAAATTCCATGTCGAGCAAGGGCCTCAAGAAGGTCAAGACTCTCCATTCTTCCACTAAGGAGCACAGCATCTTTATCGCTATCAGTTTTCGCGTAGGGATCACTCCCACGTTCAAGAAGTAGATCGACACAATTGACCGCTTTACGCCTAATAGCGTTGTGCAAGAGCGTCTCCGAAGGCCAGAGGTCCCAACACCCCACTTCATTTACACCAACGCGCCCATCGTCAAGACAGACTGCCAAAGATTGACAGTTGTCATCGACGATGGCGAAATTGATTTTGACCATCAAAGATTCGAGAGATAGGGCGATTTTGCTGTTGGTGCGACTTGAATCCTTGGTAAAAGGCAGTTCCATGGCGACTGCGGTAGACCAAATAAGTCTGCCCAACTTCAACCCCCACTCGGTATCGAGAAATGGGGACTTCAAAAGGTAGTCATTGAAAGCCTCAAGGGAAATGCCTAGTTGTTCGTCACGTTGCCCTGTGCTCCAGCATCGCTCAACGTGAGCTCTGAGTCTATCAATTTCGAACTCGGTCGGCACTAGACCACCTGATAACCTTTCCATCATCAGACTAAAGTCACGCAATCTCCAGGAGATTATCATCGAATGTAGAAAGATATTCTTTGATGTTGTTTTGAGTGTCGCCCCTGCCGCTTGGAGACATACAATGGTTGCGTTGCGTCGTTCCGAACACGGCAATATCCGCTGAAGCCAAAGACACTCACCCGCAGATATTTCCTGATCTATCTCTGCCCCGTACCAATCGCAATGTCTGAGAAACGAGGACAGGGCGATTTCCATCGGTGTACCCAGATCACATGGTGTATTCACATTAACGCCTTCGTTGATGAGAAACGAGCATATCTCGGGCAGGTTTAAAGCCGCTGCGATATGGATAGGGCGGTATATGTGTAGGGACTCAAATTCTATACTGACATCTGATCCATCCAAGAACCCCATCCCCATGTCGACAGAAAGCGCACTCATGAAGACTGACAACCATCCGCTGAAAATCCCACCCTCAGTTGGACGAAATAGGGATTGTGCAGCATGAAGTAATTCTTGACTTTGGAAACCATTTGCTGTAAGTTGTGGCCATCTAGTCGCGGCGTGAGAATAAAAGGACAGGGCGTCGGCTTTTCGCTTGTCGAAAGGTTCAGACTCAAAGTTCTTCAACTGTATGAACTTGAGACACAACAACCCCAGCACTGGCTCATCTTCTAGCTTCGAGATTCGGTATGAAGCAAACTCGGGAAAAGACACGAGTGTCGCATCTGACAGAAACTCTTGGACGGTGAAGTGAGCAAACTCGAAATACTGGCTATCCGCACTTTTACGGATTAAGCTGCTGCATTTGCGAGCTACCAAATCTTGGTCTACTATTTGTCCAAGAGGGGCCCCAAACGTGTCAGGAGTCGAGATTGCCTGACATAGCTCTTGAATAGTCAAAGGCTCTGGGAAGACGGCCAGAAGCTGTAGGCATAGCCGTACCATATCTCTCGTCTTGTCGGGTAGCTTATTGATCTTCCTTAGAATGCGGAAATAGCTGTCGTGCAAAGTATCAGGTAGGTGATCAAGCGCTTTGAGACGATCTGCGTCGGTCCACAACTCGCTCATATAGTCAAGCTGACAAGCGACCCAGCGAAACCTAAGTGTCTGTTAGTAGATGCTCGTCTTTGGTATGAATCGTCAATTGACTTCTTACATTCCCTTGGCTCTTCTAACGAGCTGTTCTTCAATTTTGTCTTTCACTGTCAGATCCTTCACAACTAGTCTGCCATTACTCTCCCGCAACATCATCTCCGCCCTGATGTACTTCTCGATATCCTCGGTCCGTGCTGAAATGGCGACGTGTCGGAAATCACCGTCCAATGCGGCTTCGATTTCAGCTTCATCCCGACTGAATAAGGCAGTTGAATTGTTATCACTGAATTCTGCAAGGTCATGAACTGCTGCAGCTACATCCTCAACTTCGTCTCGGCATTCGTCTACACCATCAATTATGATGTAGAGGTGGTCAAATTGCTTCGACATTCGGCTTATCGTGGCTCGCAACTCATCGGTATCGGGTGACTGAGTCAGTGATCGTTCTGGATGAAGTTCTTGATAATAGTTGTTCAACTCTTCGAAGGCTTCATCCTTTTGCAAAGCGATCTGATATGCAATTGAACCAAGGATGTTGACCGGTGATTGAGTTGCCTCGTTTTTGTAGTCGCAGAAGAAGAATGCCACACCGATTGTGCTTGACGCACTCAAAGCTCTGGTCAGTGCTTCTTGAATGACAGCACCAGCCAGAACGGTTTTGCCTCCGCCTGGAATACCCTTTAACCAAAGGCGCGAGCCAGGCGTAGAGTACCACTGCTTGAGTTCTTCTGACTCAAGTAGCCAAGTGCCTGTGGTGGGCTGCCGCCACTTGATGCTTTGATCCAGATTGCGTTGTGGATTCAGGCTCGGGTGCATGAAAAAGTCCAAGACGGCCTTTTTCTCCCGATTGACAAGAATCTGAGTGCTGATCTCTATCTTCTGAGATGCCTTCTCGAGGGCTTGATCGATCTTGTCAAAACGATCAGACTGTTTTGATAGCAGCAGCTGGAGTTGGCGCATACTATCAGCTGAGGCGGCGAGTGAAATAGTATTCTTGTACCGCGAAACATCCGCTAGGAGTTCTTTGGTCTCTGACGCCGAAAAGGGCCACTTCAATTGGCGAGCCAGTGCTTGTAGCTTTGAAGGGCCGCTCAAGTCGTCACCTGCCTTATTAAGTCGTTTCTTGAGCTTTTCAAATGTACGTTCACACTCGGCAAGAAGGTCTACTCTTAGTGCACAGTCAAACTCTTGACCTTGGGCTTGCAAGTCGCACGCCAGTGCACGCAAGATTCGTAAGACTGCAGAAAGAGAATTGATCTCTTCGCTGAGACGTTGAATATCCTCTTTCGCGCCTGCCACAGATCGGCTGTATCTGAAAGCATAGCGGAAAACGGTGTCGGTCAAACTGATGATACCAGCAATGCTAGCAGCTATTGATACAGGTTCAGCCATAGTTGGGGTTTCTGTTCGAGTCTATTTGAAAATCTGGTCTCTTAAGGCGTAACGTTCAAATCAACACAATCTTAGTTGGGTCTTCGAGTTGATGATGATGGAAAGCAATGCGCAGGAACAGTTAAGCAGCAGGGTTTGGAAACCAGGTGGTCAGGAAGGTATTTGCCCGCCAAAGTGTCTCATAAGAATGTCAGCCTATCATGCTGCCTTGCAACTAACCAGAAGCTATTGAAGCCATGTTCGAGGGATGAAGGCGGTGTAAAGTGCACATCTACCAGAAGATCTCTTGCAATTGGGCACGCCTCTTGGGCCTCAGATTGGGCTAATGTAAGCCTACTTTTAGCTTTCAAGCACTCTTATTGATTAATGGCTGCTCAGGTGAGACATACTTGACTGCTTTAGCTGCTTTGAATCTAAGTCAACCAACAGATAGAGGGCATCTTTGTGGCTTGGACCCACGAGGCGTGCCTAATCCCATGAGTTCCTACGGCAGGCAATCTGTGGTCTGATTTGTGTTGGAAGGCAGATTCTGCTATCGTCTCACATAGTTGGTGAGGTTAGGAATTAAAGATGGGAAATTGTCAATAGGAATATCTGGTTTGAGCAGGTAGATAGGACGAAATGTACAGAGTATTTCCTGCTCTATCACCCTCGTGCCCGACTATGGTAGCATTCTTATCTTCCGAAATAGCAATAGAAGGCTATGCATGGTAGTCTGCCTGGGAGCTGGAATGCAATGTGGCAGTGTCTTTTTATTTTGAACACCCCTGACATCTCTTCTTCACTTTACACCCCAAATGGGAATGTGGATTCGCAAGCATCACGTGTAACGCCCCGGGTATAGGCGATCATTCCGAGCCCGTTTCGAGACGTACCCTTGATCCCCTTGTACCCATCGCTTACGCCTGAGATTCCATCGTTATTTGTCAGCCAGTAACCCTGATACCCTGTGGAGCACCATCAATGGAATTTGCTTGAACGAAGGAAGGCGTGCCGGCCGAACAAATAATGAGCCATTTCACACCAGACGATGCCCATGAATTGGATGAGGAAGTTTTCAATGGGGACGATGAATGGCTACACGAAACTATCAGGTCCAAGAAAGAAGAGCTTTCCTCAACGCCTGCCTGTTTGAGAAATAGGACGATGTTTTGTGAGTTGACTGAGCTCACACATCGGCAATACAAGCGCCACGATGATGAAGAAGCTCTGGAAAGTTCAATCCAATTCGAACAAGAGGCCGTCGCATATATCAGCACTGGCTTCCAAAGAGCGAAATGTCTGTTGACTCTTGGAGACTTGCTGTTTCTTAGGTTTCGTCGTAAAAAGGCTGCGAGAGATATGAAAGATGCTATCAAGGCTGCGAAACAACACGTCTATCCATATAACGGTCGTCCCAAAGTCTCTAGCCCTACCGAACTGGCGCTGGATCCAATCTTTGCCGACTTGGAGGAATCGATTACGATTTCCGAAGAAGCACTCGAGCTACTTCCCGAAGACTGGTCTGATCGATGGATATGGCTGAGAAGTCTTACCTTGGCTTACTTCGCCCGCTTCAACGAGACGCAAGATATTGAGGATATTGATAAGGCTCTCAAAATGTGCGAGCTCGGCCCTGAAGAGGACGAATATGATCCTTCGTGTATCCTTATTGAGGGAATCCTTACTCGATTCCGTGCATTCGGCGACATTTCTGATTGTCATGATGCCGTAAGACTCTGCAAGATGGCTCTGGAAAGGGATCTCGGTAATCCGAAAAGAGTCAGCCAATGTCTTGCTGAAGCATTCTATTACCTTTATTACTCGACTCACAGCCTGGAGGACCTTGACGAGAGCATCAAGATTTCTCGAAATCTTGAACCGGGTGGCCGTCATTCGGTAATCACAAGATGTCAGCGATTTAAGAGTCATGTTCTCTACCAGCGATATCTGCAGACGGACAACTATCCAGATCTTCATGAATCCATTACCTCCGCAGCAGGTGTGGTACATATCCTCCAGACCCCAACTCCAAAGTCCGCCACCAGTCTTTTCGGGATCCTGGCAAGTCATTGGGTTGCAAAGACGGGAGTCTTCCCGAACTCGACTCAGCTCTCCGAGGCTCTTGAGTGGTCAGCATATCTTCCGATATTTGAAACAAGTCGAATCCATTCTCTTCAAGAACTTGCCCATCGTCATTATGAACGTTATGAGAAAAGGGGTATGCTTGGGGATCTTGAAGAAGTGATCCGCGTTTTAAGAACCATGGAGGAAATGGTACCCAACGCCACGCTGCGTAGCCAATTGGGAAGCCGACTGAAGGATCTGTACCTGGAACTACGGTTTCCGCATTTTCTAACAGAAGCTACTGAAATATTTCGAAAGTTGGTCGAGGGCTCTACCGAAATTTCAGATCGCATGTTATACCGTTCACACCTAGTTGGGTCACTTGCCTTTCATCACGAGTGGAAGGGAACTACGGTTGAGCTAGAAGAAGGCATCGCCATCATAATAGAGATGCCCAACCTATCAGAAGACGATGGTGAGGGTTACCGTTTACAGCTCGACGCTTTGGTCAATCTGCACTACCAGAAATGTCGGGTTGAGAGGACTTTGCCCAATATCGAGTATGCAATTAAATCTTTGAAGCAACTCTCACTATCTGGCTCCCCATCGTACGCGAGAAAGGCTTCAACCCAGTTGGTGGGGGCTCTTCTTTGGAAGTACTGCATTACGGATGACCTTGAGGAACTCAACAATGCGTTGAAAATGGCAAGACAGCTCGAGGCCTCACTTCCGAACAGATACCCAAATCATCACAGCATCGTTCGACACAGACTTGCAATATCACTCTACGAAATGCATTTGAGGAAGCCAGACGTTGAGCACCTGGAACAGGCTATTGAGCTTGAGCGAAAGAGCCTAGGTCCATTGCATGTGACCAAACACCTGTCAAATGCCAATTTGGCTTCCTTACTTTCCGAGCTATATTCGATGACAGGCCAACGAAAGTATCTTGAAGAGTCGATCGAAATGTCACGAGACACAGAACGTACCGATGGCCGCTATCACATGTGTTTTACTGGTCTCCACAGAACCGTCCCACGGATATTTGATGATCTAGAGAACGCAACCATGGTCGCACAACTTGGGGACGCCGTGAGCTCAATGGAATCTACAGACGCTGGTAAGGCAGCCTGTCTGAGTACTCTCGCACTGGCACTTGATGGTGGATCGTATGATGATACCACAGCCCTCCAATATGCAAGGCAAGCTCTTGCGCTGATCTCAGAAGATCACCAGGACTACCCTTGGCATGCTTGCTGTCTAGTGCTTTGTCTGAACACGGGGCTTGTTTTGGATGGACAGAAAAGAACTGAACCCAGACTCCCCGTTGGGGTCGAGGCTGGTGTGCTTCAAGAGATGATCACACTGGCAGAACAATCTCTCAAACTGTCCCGGCCCGAAGACCCTGGACGGCCATTCTACATAGCAACATTCTCTGTCGCCCTCCATCGTCGCTTTAGCAGAACTGGACGATCAACTGATCTCAACCAAGCTATCCGGAACTGCTTGACAGCTTACAATTTGACATATGGCGATACAACAGCAGATCTCTTCAACACATACCTCTGTTCGTATCAGCTATTCATTTGTCTTCAAGATAAGTATCTCAGAGAAGGTTATCCCAGTGATCTCGAGCAGTCAACCGAACTCTACCAAGAGTCTGAAAGGTGCAAGTCAAAGCTCAGAACAGGCAACCTGTACCTCGACTGCCAGCAAAACCCTGATGAAAGCTTTCGTGCTTTACATCTTGGTAGCAATAAGGAAGGCTCCTTTCGACTTGCCAACAAAAGCCGTGTGCATGCATATCTACCGGACAAGTTAGACTGCCATCCTCGCATATTTGCTCTTGCGAAGGCAAGCTTCACCTACTACCTACGATCAAATGACGGGACCCACATTGATCAAGCGCTTGGTCTTTGCGAGAGGGCAATGGAGTGCATTGGAGAGGAGCATATCCAGTACAAACACCATTTACACCTTTTGGGACGTATCTACGAGAGATTGTACCAAAGATCGCGTAACACTGATGCTGACGATCAGGATAAGGGTGATGCCAGGCACAACCTCACTATGGCAATATCGAAGTTCCAAGAGCTTTTTGGTGGCCTAACTCAAGATGATGGACTCCGTTACGACGTATTGTCGCGACTCGGGAAACTACTCTCGGATCAATTGTACCACGATTGGGATATTGGAGACCTGAAGATGGCGGTCGAGATCCATCAGGAATGCCTCAACCATGCACCAGAGGGCAGCGCCGAATACGCGTTCTGGTTGATACATTTGGGACGATCGAAGAACTTAGCCTACGTACATTTTGGCAGCCAAGATGGTTTAGACGAAGCGCTACGTCTACTGGAGAAAGCAAAGAGGTTGGAGCTGAAGGACCTGGTCATCAAGCGTAGTTTGGTTCACAACCTTGCTGAAGCATATCGCTCAAGATTTAAAGCTACCAGTGACCTTCGAGATATCATTACCACAGTCAAGACTTACCGAGATGCTGTTGACTTGTTCTCCGGTCCACTCGATAGAATAAAGATCATGGCATGGCTCGGGCATGCGTATCTTGACAAATACCAGCAGACAAAGGTCTTGGACGATTCAAGTTCAGCTTTGAGCAACCTGGAAGGCGCCCTGAAACTCCACGGCGACTACACTGAGGATACAATACGAAGTTTGATCCTAGAAGGTCTTATTAGATGTCGTCTCTCGCGAAACCGCTACACCGGAGTCATGGATGAGCTGGAAGCTGCCATAGCCTATGCGCTGCAAGCGTCTAAGACGATGCATTTTGGTAACCCGCAATTCAACAACACGTCTGGTCTCCTCGGGCTTTGCTACGCTACCAAGTTCGAAAGAACTAGATCCGAAGATGACATTCTTCTATCGATAGAAGCAGACCAGAAGGACTTCTGGTATTCCATGTCAAGTCCCAATGTTTCCAATCGACTGGATATTGCACAAAGGCTACTCAAGTCTTATGCCAAAGTGAAGAACTGGCAGGAAGGTTTCAAGGTCGCGACATACATACTCGAATCTATTCCCCAGTACACACCGCGGTATCTATCGCCTTCGGATGCTCAGAGTCTTTTGGCCAAGATCAGTGGTCTTGCTTCCATAGCAGCAGCATTTTCTATCGAGGTTGGAAATGCCGGTCAAGACACCCTCCATCTGCTTGAACAAGGTCGCGGTGTATTTGCGGATTTTCTGTACGATCTTCGTGTTGACTTTAACGATCGGAGATTTCAGAATCTTAATCCCAACTTTAAACAAAAGTTCAAAAACACCCTTGATCAACTTGGGAATCCAGCAAACAAAGAGGCGACTCTTTCCGAAAGGATGGCGGCAAGCAAGGATTTCAATGAGCTTCTTTACAACTTTAACACATGGCAACAAAAGTATCGACTTGGCACTGAGAATGCTAATTTCGCGGTATTTACGAAGGTCGGGCCCATTGTCGTCATCAATGTTAGCCATCGATGCGATGCCTTCTTGATAAGGAACGTCACAGTCGATGTTTTGCCTCTTCCCGACCTCTCACAAAGTGAAATCGACCGAAAGCTCAAGAGTGGACACTTGGGAAGCACTGAGATCTTAGAGTGGCTTTGGGATACAATCACGGGGCCAATTCTTGACAAACTTGGCTATACAGAAGAGCCTGCTGGTGAAGAGTGGCCGCAGATCTGCTGGATTCCGACAGGAGCGTTGAGTCGTTTCCCATTGCACGCGGCGGGTTATCACACCGATGGTTCTGGAGACACTGTCTTGGACAGAGTCATATCTTCATACAGCTCTTCCATTAAGGCAATCATGGAAGCTCGGCTGGAAGCTAATAAACCTCCATCCGCAAAGGCAGTAATGGTGGCTATGCAGAATACTCCGGGTAGCAATGCAAGCTTACCCTTTGCGCAAAGCGAGATATCAAAAGTCCGAGATCTTTGCGAGTCAATGGCTCTCAAGACAATTGAACCTGACCGAACATCGCTGCAGGTGCTTTCGGAATTAAAGGACTGTCAAATCTTCCATTTTGCTGGCCACGGTAAGACAGATGAAACGAGTCCATTGAAAAGCGAGCTACGTTTAGATGACTGGCAGACACAGCCTCTTACAGTTGCCGACTTACTCAATCTCAACTTGCGAGAGAACCCCCCCTTCTTGGCATACCTCTCTGCCTGTGGAACAAGTCGCATCCGAGATCAGCGATTACTAGACGAAAGTTTGCATCTTATCAGTGCATGTCAATTGGCCGGATTCAGACATGTCGTCGGTACTTTGTGGGAGGTTGAGGACGAGGCTTGCGTTGAGGTTGCTGAGACCGTGTACGGTCAGATTAGAGATGATAACATGAGCGAAGGGTCGGTTGGGAAGGGTTTGCATGATGCTGTAATAAAGCTTCGCAATACTTGGTTGCAGCAAGGCGTGACGCGAGACTCTGGGGCAAAGCTGGGGGTGAGAGAGGGAAGAGATATTGTGGCTTGTGATGATGAGGAAGACGGCTTTAGACCAGCCCTATGGGCTCCTTATGTTTATTATACGAGTAGGTAGTTGCTGCTAGCTTTCTTTTTAAGCTAATACATTGCCCAATATGGCAGAGGCCCCTGACCTGACTTTAGAAGGTATGAAGATAATCACCAACGTCAGGAATTTGTCCACCAACGCTCGTCACTAAGCTTTTGGCTTGCTCAGTAATATTACCATGGCTAGCAGCAGCAAGATAGCGGTGCTATCAAAGTCAGCGAATATTGTTGAAATCACAACGGCAACGAACATACCTGGTACGCCTTGTTATCCTTATCATGAAGGGCAACCCAACGACCCTCTCCATTCCTGTTCTTCTGACCATACTGGAAGCGATCATCGATACTTACGACCCAGGAGTCTATTTAGAATTAGCATCGAACGAAAAAGAGGTAACCGCATACGTACCGTCCTCCTGCCGAGCACTTGGAACATTTCTGTTGAGGTCTTTGTAGAAGCGGTCCTGGATGAAAATCAAGACCTCGGTGTTGTCCTTGGATTGGTTGTAAGCCTTGACGACATAGTAGCGAGCGCTGCGGGCGCGGAAGGCTTGTTGCCATTCGACCTGGATGGCGTTGTTCTCTGCCTCCTGGCTGTAGACAGGGATAGTGAGGACGTCACCTTTAGTGATAGACATTGTGAAGAGAAGGATTTTTGGTGTAGAAAGTTTCGGGTGGGAATGATTTGAGAATGATGAGGTAAATCTTGTGAGAAGGACCTGAGATTGATAATAAATATGTAAGTGATGAATCTAATCTCGTAACTTCATAATTTTCGATCGGACCTTCGAGACCTGCACTGAGACAGAGCTGAATATCTAGCGCCGACTCGGAGCAGCGTGCTGATCAATAGCGTTGCCAATTCCCAAACTATTGATTATCCACTCCCACACAATTCCTTGGGTGTTTAGCAAATTTGACTTTACCATTCCTCTGGACCAGCTGAACTAAGTCATATCTACTATCACGAGGCGCGCTCATACCGTTTCGACCGTTTCTGATGGCTTGAGGCTAGCTGAACCGCTTGTTGAGCTTGTTCTGGGCCCATGCGTGTCTCAGCCCGCCCTAGCCCGCAAATAGTTCGCGCGCTATTACCATCCCCACTTAAGCTTAGCGAGGTCTCGAATTGCAGGGTGTGGCTGGCTGCTGAGCTCCTCACTTTTCGGGAAGGGACCTGGGATGCTATACTACGACATCCAATGGTAGTGTGAACTGGTTCGGTGTGATACCACGTGCATCGTGGGAAGGGAGGATTTGTTGCGATAAAATGAAACACGGTGAGAAATAAATAGAGCGAAACTGGATTAGGTCATTTCAGAACGGCTCAAACTGTAGTTCAAAATTACACGGGTACAACGTTGCTGATTGAGATGTGGAAGCCCTTTCAAGTTTTTGCGACGCTGACCTCTAGGTTAAGATCAAGTTGCAATAATGTACGTATTTAATTAATTTAAGTAGCACTCTATTTCGATGTCAGATGCTTGCGATAAATCTGTGTTTCCTATGACCATACCTGCTTGATGTGCAATGATTGCGTGGTGAAGGTATTTCTATGTACAGGGTAGGGGGAGGCGGAGAAAGGTTGATCCTCGGGACAGACTTCTAGTCAGTGGGGCAAAGCGCCAGGCCTATGCCTATTCTGTCAAAGCGTTCAGGAATATGAGATCAAACCACATCCTTGTACTCCAACAAAACAGCTTGGTACTGTGGTCTAGTTGGTCATGACATCTCGTTAACACCGAGAAGGTCCCCGGTTCGAGCCCGGGCAGAACCTCACTTTTTGCCTTTTGGAGAATTGTATCGTCATCGTTGAACTTTCTTTTTCTTGACACTGGCTTTCAATTCAGCCACCTATTATTTATTCTTAAAAAAACTCTTATTTAAACTATCACTACCACTTGATTCTTATTACAGTAAGCTTCTTATTTATTTAAATTTTATTTTTACTTTTTATAGTAGGTACCCGATATTGTATCTTGTATCTATAGTAGTAATGACAGGGAGAAAACCGTAGTCTGGAGTGTCATTGTTCGCAAGTGAAGATCATCGCCGAAGTGATATTTCCAGCCCGGCTTAGATCAATCATACAAACTCCGCCAGTCTCACAATAGCCACACGGCCAGCAAAGCAACGGACCAAAATCTGATATAAGTCCATGTGGCTCATTTCCGTCTTCGCCTCCTGCAATGATGCCAAATACCAGGTCTAAATAAGCTTAGATCGGCCATAAGCCCGTCCCATCACCGTGGCTAACGTGCTGACCTGCGATCAGCGCTTACCGTAAGATTGGTCGCCGCATTCAACTACAATAGGTTCGGTCATGTCTTTTCTTGCTTCTTACTTCCCTTTCGGGTCAAAGACATTAGCTTGGGACGGCGATTCTACAGACGTCATCTGCTCTTTACTCGCTGTTTCGCTCTACTGCGTCGCTCGCTGGTCGCTGTTCGCACCTGTCAACTCTGCACTTGCTTCTCTCTTTTTTAATTCTGGGTCACCTCTTTTCAGAAATCTCCGGCTACACGGCAGTTTGTCATCGCTTCTCGTTTTCCCAAAACCTCGTTTTATCTGATCTCAAGTTATACTTGGAGATGAATGTCCTCCACGAATTCGATACCGACGTATTCGGTCTAGTGCGAAGCTACGAAGGTACTCGCTTTGTCGAGAACTTGGCACTGGAGCGTGTTACAAAGGACGTGGACTATTTCGAACTCTCAAAAGGTGGGTATCCGTGAGACTCTCTATGCGCGGATGATAGCTAATTGCATGCGATGTACAGACACAAAGTTTGATCCTTGGAGTAATCCATCCCCGTCTCTTATCTTCGTCATCGAAGGCCAAGTCACAGTCACGATACCGGATAGCATTTCGTCGTCCCTGAGGCACGCTTCTCTACAGTCCAAAGGCCAAGCTGTCTCCAAGACTCTAAAACGAGGCGCTTGCCTGAACCCAACGTCCCACATTCTTGCCATCCTTTCCCGCCAGGAAAATGGCCTTGATGATGAACCGATACTCCCCAGATTTGGAGAAGCAAGAGTGCTGTATGAGGCTGCCACAGACTTGAAGCTCTGCAGAGTCAACCTCGGCCAGTCTGGGAGTATCTCCGAAGATGCACGCTCTCCTATGATCCAGGGGTTGCTACAAAAGCTATTTCTCGTTACGCTTCCTGTGTCCGAAATGCATTTTGGCTTACGGGATCAAGTACTGGAATGCGAAGCGAAGATGGCCTCTTTACACAGCACTTCCGTTTACGAAAATCCTTTTAACGATGCCGCACCTTCGAAGGTTTACTACGAGGAAAATATTCCAGAGTCACCCGCCATTTCGTCACGCGGTGGAACCCCAGATCCGTACGACGACAAGCCCACCAGGCGCCGTGCACCGTCGAACCTATCCACTGCTTCTACCTCAAGACCACAGTCAATGTTGGGATCCGACCTATACAAAGAGGCCCAGCTTCCTCTCATGAAGAGTCGGAGTAATCCAAACCTCAGATTGATGATCAATACTGAAAAGGTGCAAAACACAGCTACTGATGACAGCAAACTTGGAGTTTTCAAATCACAGTCCATTCTTTCCAAGACGGAGCGCAAACGTCAGAGTATCCCGCATTTTGAAGTAAAGACACCCGATAATAGGCGCATACGAGCACAGACTGCAGAACGGATGTACAACATGCTGATGCATCCGAAGGGGTTCAACGTCCGAAACAGCCTTTACGTAGATCGGACGATCATGGACGAGATAGAGTCAAATACTGAGGTACTATCGTTTGGTCAAGGCGAATACATCGCCCATAAAGGAGAACGATATCCAGGTGTTTGTCTAGTGATAGATGGCGGCATAGAGGCATGTGCTGGAGATAAAATGAGTCCACAATCTGCTAAGGTATGTATATCCCGTGATCTCGCCAATGATTAACTGCTAACGACATACCAACAGATGCTCCCTTTTAAGATCGGACCAGGTGATATAATCGGACATAGTAGCCTGGTTCATAACAATAAGTCCCAATTTGACTTTAGAGCGATACAGAGGTCCACGGTCGGCCTCATACCACGAACTTTCCTTCGACGACTGACGGATCTATGCCCTCAAATATTGGTAGTGCTTGCTGCTAAGATGCATGACTGCCTACCTCCTTTAGTCTCTCTAATTGACTTTGCTCTGGACTGGTCGACCGTCAAAGCAGGAGGAGAGGTATACAAGAAGGGAGAAAACAGGTAATGTTCCCCATGGCTCATTTGATGCTGAGTTCCTTTGCCTAATTGATGTCAATAATAGTGATTCTATTTGCTTCGTGGTCAGAGGACGTGTCAGGATCACTGAGAAGGGACCAAGCGATATGGATGCCCACATCAAGGAGTACGGACCAGGAAACCCCTTTGGAGTCCTCGAGTTCCACACAAACCGACCCAGATCATGCGCAGCCCACGCGATTCGGAAAACGGAGATTGCAAAGTTGCAGAGAGCATCTTACCAAAAGCTCGTGAACTACGCTCCAAAACTGGGATCTCGACTCTGGGGCAGCATCGCCCAAGCACCACAAAATCATCAACAGAGTGTACAAGGGCCAGATTCTACTCGACTTCGGACTATTGCTGTGTTCCCGCTGTCTCTCGAAGTCCCAGCTGCCAAATGTGCAACGCTCCTGTCTTCTGCTCTAGTAAGACTGGGAATTTACGAGAAGGATGCAGTATCCTTGGTAGAGTCGCATAGTGTGATCAGAGCGGTCGGAAGTACTGTCTTCACTGATGCTGGTAACAAACATCTGGAAGACTACGTGGGACACGTTGAACAGAATTCAGATCTCACTATCTTGATCGGGGAGCATTCGGTTGACTCAACTTGGAACGATATCTGTATCGCGACGGTGAGACAGCAAATGATTATAGTGTCTTCATATGACTAACAGTTTGTGAAAAGGCTGATCTTATTATTCTCATGGCCATGGACGATTGTGACCCGCGGATCACGCCAGTTGAGCTGAAGCTCGAGAGACACGGGACAATGGCTCAGAAAATACTTGTTCTCGTAGATGATGGCGAAGACGACTTTTGTCCGCAAGCGATAACAAGGCCATACATTCAGGTAAGATACAAGCAGCTTTTGCGACACTCGGGTTTGTTAACCTCGGTACAGGAACGGCCATGGTTGTCCGAAGCCACTTCCCACATCGAAAGAACCCGCCTTACCAGCATTGACTCTTGTAAAGACTTTGAGCGCCTGGCTCGTCGTATAACGGGACGCTCAATCGCTGTCGTGTTTGGCGGAGGTGGCGCACGCGGTTTCGCCCATTTGGGCACACTCCAAGCTCTTGAGGAAGAAGGTATACCGTTTGATATAGTCGGTGGTACATCGATGGGCGCGTTTGTTGGCGCTTTATACGCAAGCCACATGTCGATTGATCGCACCGTTGAAGCAGCCAAGGCTTTTAGTAAAGTTTCGCGCTGGTACCGTTATCTCTTGGATTTCACTATGCCTATATTGGCATGGACATCCGGCTCATCGTTCACCAACCACGTGTCTTCGGCTATGGACCAGGATCTGGATTCGAGTGATCTGCGATTAGCGTTTTATTGCAACGCTACGAACATGAGTCAAGGTGGTCAAAGTTTGACGATGTACCCCCAGGCACGTTCCCTTTGGCAAATGGTCCGAGCATCAATGAGTATCCCGCCGATCTTCCCGCCATTCGCTGTTGAAGGGGAAGGCGATATTCTTGTTGATGGCTGCTTTTCAGCAAACGTTCCTGTATTTCCGGCACTGTCAATGGGAGCCGAGATTGTCCTGGCCTTTGATGTCTCGAACATGGGCGGTGCACCACCACCTCAAACGTTAGGTCAATCGGTGTCCGGGTGGTATAACCTCGCTCAAATGATCTTTCCTTGCGCAAGTTCAAGAAAGCCGCATAAGAGTTCGCCTTACTCTGCCGTCGGAACAGATGGGAATGTCTGGGGGTCGTTGCAGCTCTTGGAACTTATTACCTTCTCAACAAACACCAACGAGATAAAGGCCATTCAGAATACACCACAGTGTTTGTATATGTTGCACGATTTAGACAAGATTGGAACATTTGATATGGAGAAGTTTGAGAGTATAAGGGAAATGGGATATGAAGGTGCAAAGAAATGGTTACGGGAGTTAAAGACTTCGGGAAAGTTGGATCATCTAGCACTGCCCCGAGGTATCAAGGATGGAGATAGATAATTCCTTTTTGCATTTTCAGCTTGTTGATAGAGTTTAATAGAGTATCGAGATAAACCTGGAGCTTGGTCCACAGCTTATCTCGGCATTAAAGGTTCCCCACACGGCAGAGAAAGAAACTGCTAATAATAGAACTGTCAAAGCGGAAGTCCGGACCCTTTCATTGGCCAACAAAGTTGACTTCTCCCTTTTCCCAACCATTATGGAGCATCGATCGACCAATTACTGTGCCTCACTATCAATTTTCATTCCAAGGGCCCGAGCGGAAAAGGAAAATCAACAGCCTCACTTTTTTCTCTCATCTCACCATTTCCCTCCCTTGGGCTTGGGGGGTTAAACAACTCCTGTCCGACTCCCCGATACCAATTTGTTACTGTCATCATTCAATGATACCCTTAGCTTCAACCCTTTAATGCTTACTAGAGTTGTTTCAAGGGTTCACTACACAAGTCTGTCTACTGCGGGGAACGAGACCTATTGGCCAACAAACGAAACAAAAGGTAAGAGCTCGAGCCAAGAACAGCGCAGAGATCCCCATGTCGGAGGATTTCATGCATGACAAAGCCATGACTAAGAAGCTGACATAGACAGCGATGCGATGCGCTCAAAGCATCGCATTCTCGTTACTGCACCCATACCTAGTCGCGTGCCACCAGAAGTCGTCCTCGCGCACATCCAAACCTACACGCCTCTTCTAAAACACAATGCCGTATTCACCAGCTTCTCCGAAATCCCACCCGACACAGCGCGCGTGCACAGCGAGCCCTTTTTCGGCCCGCCAAACAGCAGCGTGCGCAGTTTTCTATGCTTCCAGCGTTTAGAGCTAGTCGCAGGTCTAACCCAGGATGAAACCTGGCCTATCACCTTTCTTAAAATTCACAATGGTGTGAGAGCACGCGTTGATGCTAGAGCGAGTGTTACTGTGTGGATAGAGTGTCTTGTGAGACAGGCGCAAGATCCGGGGACGCCGAGTAGTGACGGGACGTTGACGGAGGAGTGGGAGTTGTTTGAGGAGGTTGTTGTTGAGTCGCATAGTTTACTTATGCCGTTTGTTTCAAGGATGACTGAGGTGGCGCACGTAGGGATATGTCAAAGGATCATGGATGATATTATTGAAAATAAGTACAGTGGCAAGGTTTAAGGCGTTATTCATATGTTGTATATCTAATGAGATTCATCGCAGAGTATTGCGATTTTATGTTCACTTTGGAAGAATGAGAAAGACGGGATTATTAAAATCGATACGCAGGATACATGAACCAAGGTTAGGCTTTTGCCATATTCTATGTGATATATAATGAATACTAGAGCTGTAAAACTATTTTGCCTGCAATAAAAGTATATCGGCTATCTAAGAAGACCCGGGTTGTCATCTTTCATATACAAGAGAACATTTATGAAATTGTTGGATTAGTCTCAAGTGACTAATCAATGATGGTGTGATTACTCGGGACTGGGACTGCGACTGACAGAACCAGAACTGCAACTGTGAGGACTAAGAGGACTGGGAGGGCTGTGAGGACTCCAACTGCGACTACGACTGGGGCTGCGACTGGGAGGATTGGGACGGCGAGTTGGAACAGGATTGGTAGGTTGACTGGGACCTGGATTGGGAGGTCGACTGGGACCTGGACTAGGACGGCGAGTAGGACTGAGAACGCGACTAGGGCCGGGACTGAGACCGACACTGGGATTGATACGGTCATCAGTGTCATTGCCCCGACAGTAAGTAATCGCCCCGACTGGAACAATCGCATCCTCTCGATAAACAACCGATTCCGGTAGAAATACTGATCCAGCAGGCCGAAGGACCGCCTCGACCTTAAACAAGAAAATGATTAGCATAGGAAATTCAGGAAGTAGACAGATATGATTCGTACAGAGTCAAAACCTGGATCAGGAGCAGTTCTGAACTGGCACGGTTGCCGCATATGCTGTACCCTTCTAGGGACAAACTTAACGAGTAGAATCATGTGCAAGTCGTTCTGACCATTGATATTGTAGGAAAAGCTATTCGCTTCTGAATCCACTATGATCAGTATTATTCATCCTTCTAGATCTAACTTACTGAGTGAGCATTCAGACGCATATATTCCTTTTCCAAACAGCCCAGCCGCTGAGGATATCAGCCTCGTACTGTCTTACGGAATGATTTACTCACATTTTGAGCGCCCGATTTTGAAGGACTTGCGTATTATTCCACAAATACCGCATTCTTCAGAATCACAGCATACGAGATGCCCATTCTCCACCCCAAGCTGACGATTGCCGACATGACACTCACGCAACGATCCGTGATAGCCATAGTCCCACTTACCGCCACGGCGGCCACAATACTCTTTGAACCGCTGGCCGCGATGGGTGCGGAATAGGTCGTCGTCATTGACCAAGAAAAGATCCCTAATTCGAGGTGGAGGGTCGTTTCTGTTGGCCCGATCCCATGTATCCAGGAAGACCTGTTTGCCTGGCCTGTTATCCTTCATTCTGATGCCCCATGTGAGAGCGAGGTGACTTACATTTAACGTATTTGCTGTCCGAATGGGCAACTATGTACATTTTCTCACAAGTTTCAGTTCCAGCCGGAATTTCCCAATATCAAAAGTGAAGACTTACTGGTCCACCCATCTCTATAATTTGAAAGCGAAGCGATTTTGTGGTATAGTAATTGGTGTGGTAGTCCTATAGGTAAAACCTTTTGGTTTGAAATTGTTAATATTGCCTTGCGGTGGATCTGGAACCGGCGACAATCCATGTGCGGGATAGGCATCTTTATACTGGTGTAGCGACATTGAAAGTGAGATAAATCTTCTGATTGCTTCTGTGAACGTTTCTGAATAAAAGGACGGCTTCGGACAGTTGGTAGGACGTTGATTGTTTCGCGTCGCAAAAGTCTGGACACACAAGAGGTCAATAACAGAAAGTCAGAACAGCGAAAAAGAGAGTATCAAAAGCATCAACTCACGAGGACAAATAATGGAAACCATCCTCCATTTCAGTGATTCATATCTCAGCCGACTCTTTCCAAAATCCCATTATAATCGCCCATCTCCCAAGTTTGCTGATGATATGTTCGACTCCCAACATTTCATCACCAACCGACCAACATGCCAGCGCCTGCCAAAATTCCCAAAGTGACACCGAACAAACTGATGATTCCGCTTTTCTGAATGCCTGAAGCAGAACTCTCACCAGCCGCAGTAGTCTCGGCAGAGGTAGTCTCGGTAGCGGTTGTCTCGGTAGCGGTTGTCTCGTCTGCAGCAGTAGTGGTCTCACCATCCCCATCACTACTCTTTTCCTCAACATCCTCCTCCCTGTAGATCAAAGTCACAGCGGGTACAAAACTCCCATACGAGAATAAAGATAAGTCTTCTGAACGAGCAGTCTCTATATCGGTGCGCGTAGTGACTGTACCGCTCGTGTTGGGTACGTTTGAGATAAGCCCTACTGTTTTTGTCGGCCCCACGGAAGTTGTCAAAACAATCTGATCGTCGTTATATCCGGACCGGACATAACAAACCTCTGGAGAGCCTGGGTAGGACATCAAGGGAGCGATCATGGATCTGCAAAACCCATGAGTGTCTCCGATATAGCTACTACAAAAAGGTCAGTCTTGAAGTCCATCGATGATAAATCGTCTTGTACTTACGTCGGGCAACAAACCGCCATTGTCTCAGCCCTGTCCAGAACATTTTCCCAAAAGTCTGTTGGTTGAAGAAATTGTATCTTCTCTTCGTCACCAAGACCATAAATTGCCGGGTCTTCCGATACCGTCAACACGCCCGAGATGCCAAATTGACCAGTGCTACTCCCATGCTTCAGCAGTCCCACAGTCTCCCAGCCTTTGGGGCAAGCTATGCCGGGAGAGAAATACTGGTATGTGCCCTGGACATACTTTGTTGTCTGCTTCGCCTCGGAATCCCATTTATCTCCGCTGGGATAGCAGTCTCCAAAGGGCTTCATGGTGCATGACTCCGCTACTCGGTAGGGGAAGTGAGGCGACGTCACATTGGCGAAGATTAGGTGGTCAGATTGGGTAGCGCATGATGAAGGTGCGGTGAATGTTGTCGTTAGAGGGCCGAGGTTGAGGGCGCTGTAGCCAAAGAACTCTGTGCTGGGCATTTTGATAGGTGTTGTTTGTTGTTACGATTGTCACTGTTAACGGTATATGTGTTTCACAATCAGCGGGCAAAGTTCGAAGAGGTTGAATCAAAGTGCAGACCTTTCCTTTATGAAACAACTCGGCTAAAGTGCCACGATTCAGCCTTGCAAGTCGGCTAGAGTCGACAAGAGGCACAGCATAGGTCATTTCGCTTCGCCGACGAAATGGTATGTTTAGCGCACTTGGCGCATATTTTCATAACAAGCAACCAATTGAGGGAGAGAATTCTTAGACGCGACAAAGGAACCCTGGATGAAAATCACAATAGGAATCGGGAGTTTCTCTATGGGGATAAGTTTAGGATTCGATGTTCAAGGTTGGTGATCCTTCTCGCACCGGCGGAGCTAGGTATTCCCGACGAATGCGAGCGACTCCTGCTCCTTCCCGTTCATACCTAGCCGACTGCAAGGGACGGTGACGTCGTGGTAAAAGCCAATTGGCTCGTGAACATGGGGCAAGTGCACCTTCCTCCGACCGAGAAACATGCAACGGGGCAGTGGGCACGGGTAGCTCGCTTGTTTATCTCCATACCGAGAGTTGATCATACTCACCTACCGAATACCTTCCTCCCTTGCAACCTGATCGTCCGTATAACTATCCCTCACCCTCTCAAGATACCTATCTATCCCCACAGGTAGAAGTTGATAAGGCTGCTTGTAAACTGTGTTTATAGAACCCGCTGTAGAGCAAGAGAAACTAATATTAGACTTCGTTGTTAACTCTTATTAACACTTGAGGTATTGGCAATGATTAGTTATAGAGCAACATTGAGTAATACTGTCCATCCCTATTGCATTGACAGTACCGTATTTCAACCAGTTTAGCTCTACTTCTTTCCTCTCTTCTTTACCTATTTCAGGCTACATCTTACTTGAATCTATTGCAAGTCTACAACAGGGCTGGCGCTGTTCAGACATAAATAAATACAGTGTTTTCATCTCGCCTCAGCAAACTCCATCCACAGACTATCTTCCAACACCTTTTGCAACAGCTTACCTTCAGTCCCAAACACAACCTCAATACCACCATCAGGCAAGGTGGGTAAAACAACATGGCATCCAGGAAGGATACCCGTGTTTGGACAGCGAATAGCCTCCACTTTGTCTCCCAATAGGCTTCCCCATTCCACAGTTGCTAGGTTGAACTCAGCCCAAGATGTCTGCACTGAAGTATTGCCCAGCACATCGAGAAATGCTGTTGGGACCAGTCTAGTAGCATCTTCAAGCTGATCAACAAGCGTGACAACGTCGTCGGTGAACTGGTTATTAAGCCGCAGTAGCATCTCCTTCCGAATTAGAACAGCCAGATCAGCCAGACTCATACTGCCCAATATCTGGCGAACAGGTGCAGATACAGCGATGTACTGCAAGAAGCAACCTAGCGTCTCAGGGTGCACCGGCGGTTCCATACGCTTACGACCATCTACGGCGATGCCAAAGACAGAGATGGGATCCTCACTATCCTTGAGATCCTTGATTGGAGCCTGGACGGCGATGGCAGTTCGCCACATGAGAGCTGAGAAGGCGTCATTGGTAGAGATCCATTTCTGCTCTGTGGGCTTGGTAGTATTAACAGGTGATGCTCTAGCCTTGAGGGCCTGGAGCGATGACGGCGAAAAGTAAAAGACCTGCCCAAGAAATGTTGAACTCAGCATAGCTGGAGACGGCCCCGGGGGAGTGAAGGGAAGAATAGTGTACTCAGGGTGGTCCTCGGCTCGTCCCTTGTTATGTCCCGAGGGTTTCGAAACGCGTTGCCTATCGGACATCATGGCGTTCTCGATCATCAGCGGAGATGCTACTGGGATTCCCTGGCAGCGACGACATTCTTCGGCCCAGATCTTGGTCCACACAAGGTACGTGGTAGCATCGCCAACCATATGGAAGATGCACCATCCAATGAGAACACCGCCTTCAATAAAGTTGGCCTGCACCAGAGATATGGGAACAGGCTTCCCTGACTGTGGCCAAATAGGTCCAGGCATAAGCAATTCGCTGTCGAAAGCTACGAGAGGAAAATGGTTCTCCTTGAGCTGCGCATAAGTCCAGGAATACTGCTCTTGCCCCCTCAAGTCTCTGGTGGTCATATCTCCGATCCGATCATTGGGAAGTCTCTGTAACTTGAGAAGATTGGCCTGTTTTGCATCACAGTCTGGTACAGCTTCAGACGCCAAGACGCCGATCCGATGACACGCAGCTCTGTAACCATCTTGAAGAACCTTCAAGACTTCTTCGCGGTCGTAATTCTCTGCGAGACGCATGGGAAACACATAGCGTAGATAGCCTCGTGGACCAACACCTTCCAGGAGTGTCAAGTCCGGAACATCGCTTAGAGACAGCATTAAAGGCATTTTGGCTGCTGAGGAGTGTGCGATACAGTTGAGTGAGGCAACGGATTGAAGAATACAGGATAGAAAACGCACGGTATGCTGCAGGTACCAGAAGAGCTGAAATTTGAGTATAAACAATTTAACTGTTGAGAGGAAAAAGGTGATAAATGTGATAAAATGGTGGTTGTCTAGGCAGTGTTGAGAGTCCAACTGAGAGTGTCGGCGAGTCCATGATCTATCTAGCAGGTTCACAACTTCTTAACAGTAGTGGCCTTACCCACTTCTTTGTTATCCTTCTTCGTTTCCGTCACCCTAACGCTGCAACATAGCAGGTCATTCGGGGGTTCCAACCCAGGGTTTTAGTTACCCGGACGAATTACAGACAGATGGCAACCACACCCTGCTATGTACCATTCTAGATACCACGATCAAGCATTGTTATTTTACAGATCTCCGCACCAGTTTCAACAAAACCAACAGCATAACAAGGGTCAATTCGAATATCCATTGTGATCCGATGCGCAGCTGTTGGTCCTTAGTGTAACGGCCGGAGGAAAGGTGCCATTCCGGGTGGGTCAATCGCGGAAATAACGCATTTTGTTGGCTTGCACTGCTTGCTTCGTGAAACTAGCCGAGATAAACCTTGAAGTTCATTACCTTGTCTGGAAATGGAATAACGGCCAGGTCGGCCGTGCAAGGTATTCATGTCCAACAACTACTGTCATCATACGATTTCCCCTAGGGAGAGGCGGCACAGCATACAAGGTGCCGATCGCCCGCCAGAATGCCATGCCTGATCAGGGCGGATTTTTAAAACCAGAAGGGCTTGTGTTGGGTGCTGCAGTTCCGGATATTGATTAATGGGAAACTTAGGTCATATGGAACAAGACATCAACAGTCTGGGAAGCCGGGGATAAATACTAAACCCATTTCCATTAGCTATTGATGTCAGCTTTAGGTGGGAACAAATAGCTCGCGTATTAATCTAGCGACAGTTGGTGTATAGCACCCTACCGAATACCTTCCTCCCTCGCAACCTGATCATCAGTATAACTGTCCCTAACCCTCTCAAGATACTTATCAAACTTCCTCGAAATTTTAATAACATGTTCCAAATGCCGATACCTCATACTCTCGTTTTTGAACTTTGCCAATTGTCTCGCCGTCGTGATTGCATTCCGAATTTGCCGCCCGTTCATCTGCTCCTCTGCTAAATCTGCTAGATGTCGTTCAATGTCATCAAAGTCGATACCTGGATTTTCTTCCAACTTTCGCTTCCTGTCCGTGATTGGCTGGACCACCGTTCCCTCCTGTTCGAGTGCGTTGAGTCTGTTGAGGAAATTCGCCCAGATGCTGCGGCGCTGTGACTTGGTCAAGCTTTCGTAATGTAGGGACAGCTGAATACGGGATTTGAAAGCTTCATCAAAAGTGCCGACTCGGTTCGAGGTAAGAATCAGAATTCCCTCATAATATTCGAGAACTCTCAGAAAAACAGAAACGAGAGCATTGCGCTCAAGATCCGTAAGAGTGCGCTGCTCTAAAAAGACGTCCGCCTCATCGAGTAGTACGACGCAGTCCCAGATCTTACCAAGGTGCAAGACTGACTCAAGGTATTTTTCGACTTGTTCCGGCTTGGTACCGATATCACCACAGGTCACGCGAAAGAGTGGCTTCTCAGCTAGCTCGGCGACACTCTCGGCTGTGAAAGTCTTGCCAGTACCCGGACCCCCATGCAGTAGGATTATCAGTCCGTTACCCTTGCCTTGGATCAGATCTGTTGTTTGGTCTGTTGATAGCTTACTTGTAACAAGGGCCTGGATGACATCTTTAATCTCCTCGTCAATGACAAGATGTTTGAAAGCTTGCTTGTTCCAATGCACTGGCCGAATACAATCAACTTGAAGGTCGTCTGTACAGAAAGTCAGTACAACGAACTTTCGAGCTTTTCGTAAGTCAAGGGCAACTTCTGCTTACGCCACTTCTTCTGTCGAAGGTTGTATCCGACAACGGTACTAGGAAATACAAAGGACTCAGAACCCTCAGGCAACTCGTCGCCATCCATGAGGGCTGCATCTATTTCCCTCCGTTCTGGATCTCCTAGTGATAGATATGTTGTTTTGAAGTTAGTCGAGTCTGAATGAAGTTGTTTATATGTATTGAAATCGATCATGTACCGTTCTCCTTCCTAGTCCTTATCAGTGTTCGTCCTGTCAAATAGAGTCCAGGTACTAACCGCAGCTAAATTATCTTCACTCGTATCATTGTAGGTAATCAAGGTTCTTTTCCGACAAGCCCACATGGTCCGGCCCCGACGCTGAAGCTTTGTCTGGAATTCATCGGTACCGAATCTTATCGGCAGAGTATTCAAATCCTCTATATTGGTATCGGGGCTTTCTCCGTTAAATTCAATCGTGATTAGCAGTGTCGTGCTTCTTCTATAGAACCTTCCGTCGTATCCGTAGGACCAAGCATCAACTGTCCAGGATTGGAAGACATTCTGAACCTTTGCGGGAGATAAAGTAGCGTCGTCAGAGTCGAGCTTGGTAGCCCACGACTCTGCTATATACCCTTGAATATCGTCGGCGCTCTTTGATACCAGGACCTCGCCAGGCCTTATGAAGAATGGCATCGTTGCTTCAGATACACATCCCCGAGAGAAACTCGTCTCGACTTCAGCGTGCATCTTGCCATAGTTGTCATCGATCCATTCTGTGAGTAGCTGCATTTGCGTCTTGTGCGGTTCAGCCATGGTATCGAGATTAGTTGAGTCTCGGTAGTAGTACCAAAACAGGAAAGGAGATTCTATAGGTCCATTGGACCTCCAACCCGGAAACTTGTCCTTGAATGTCGGATGCGAGTCGACAAATGTATGGAGCGCAGCGATCATCTGTTCAGATAGTGGCTGGATGACTTCCCGAACAGGTTTAGGATCCGGCACCGTTGCTCGTCCGTCATCAGTCTTGACAACATCGCTTGCTTGGAATGATGGCTTATAGTGTTTATATACCACGAATGCAGCATCGGGTCTCTGCCTGAGATAATCATCCTCGTTGGCTAAGGGTGAGTTCCCTTTGAAGTGGGGCAATTCCCCCAACACTGGCTCCCAAGAGGGTCTATCCATCCAGGCGGTGTCTTCGCCTTGTATTTTATGTAGCACAAGCCAGGTAGTAGATTTGAAGGTGTTCTGTACCCTGCGGAGCCTCTGTATCTCTTCTTCCAGCTGAGCTATTTTGATATGACGGGCCGGAGCTCGGCTCGCACTGACTTCTTTGCTGGTGGTGCCTGCCTCCGAATTCATACCAGTATTAGGCCTGCTTATTGCTTTGTAAGACTGGACCGGGGTTTTGTGAGCCAGGGCGGACTCCTGGCCTTCTATCAATATCCTGATTCGTTCTGCTGGAGGAGCCATCGGAACACGGACTTTCTGATAATGCGACTGATGCTGCGACTGATGCTGGTCCCATAAGTCTTTCTCTTGAGAAAGTGCGGCGAGTCTCTCCTTTCTGAATGAACTTGCGCCTGTTTGATCTCGTGAAATGGTAGAATGCCGTTCAAAATCCCAGACCGGTTCGTGGAAAAGGTCACGCGCTGCGTCCAAAACCGCGCCTAGGCCAGAACTCGTCAAGTATGTATACCCTGGTTGTGGTCCCGTGCTACCTTCCTGCTCATTGGCGTTTTCTCCTGATGTTTGACTGGCGACCCTGTACACACGCTGAGAACCCGTCGTCTCCGACACAGTCAATCCCCCTTCTCTTTCGGGGTTCGGAGCGAACGGGACCGTCACAGCTCGCGACCGCGACCGAGGGCCCCCGCGATCCCAATTCACATAAAGATTGGGAAGATCGGTGCCATCCACGTCTTCCATGAACCCGGCGATAAGTGAACAGTGTGGAAGAAGGAGAAGAAGGGCAATAATGCCTTGAGTCGTACTCGCCAGCTAGTATGAGAAAGTGTCTTGCAGGAGCAATGGGATAAGGAGGCGGGGAAACTGAGACGAACTCTGCAGGCAGGCAGCTTTTCCGTGCAATGCAATCTGCCTTGCCGCCAGCCTTGTTTCTTCATGACCAACTAGAGTACAACCCACGGCATCAAAAGGAACAAATGGGCCTCTAATGCGCGTGGCCAAAGCTCAGAACCCTGCTCTTGCAGGTGTTTGGACGAATGAGATCTGAGACCACGCGCCCACGGCTTTCGGTGTGAGACCAACTCAGCGGCACAGCGATACGCTGAAGGCAACCATGGCGAACCACCGTTCAGGCTGTGTTGGGGCTCTGCTGCCAGGTACCGTTGAAAGCCTGGCGAGAATTTCATTCTTCTTTAACATGGAACTGATGTAAAATTTGTCTGTTTAGGGTACCATTTGACGACCAGAACCATGGATCATCCTATGTCAGACTATCTCGGTACTTGGTACTCGCCAAGTAATCATTCGCGACCAAACACAAACTCGTCAGTCAATCTCGAAATGCACAGGTCAATTCCATCACGTCGGCTGATGCATAGGATTCGTATAGAAACTTCGCCTTTCCAACTGCTCAGCAAGCTTTTGAAGGACTCCATCGATTCGCTTCAGACCTGACAAATGACCGCGAGAAGGTAGAGTTTTCACAAGGCTTCTCGAGTATACAAGATATACAAGATCTAGCAGAGAGGTCATTCACGAGGTATTCAAATGAAAAGCGCTTTCCTAAAGTAAAAAAATGGATACAGCGATTCAGGGCAAGAATTAGTCACTATGGCAATATCATGGATGTACTGGTCCAACACCATCCTGAGTACGTCTCGCTTGTCTGGGGAGCCATGAAATTTCTTTTAGTAGTAAGCTAGGGCCCTCGTGAGCTGTCGTTTGTTACTCATCCTATGAAGGCTGCTCAGAATCACGAATCGACGATAGCTCTCATCTCGAAGGCCTTATCACAGATTGCCGACTCTTTACCTCGCGTCGAGCTCATCACGATTCTTTACCCAACAGATCGGATACGCCAAGCTGTCAGTGATCTCTACGCCAGTCTGGTTAGATTCTTCATTCGAGCTCATGAGTGGTGCCAAGAGGGTACAATGCGACATCTCTGGCACAGCATCACTCGACCACCCGAACTCACATACCAAGATCTCCTCGAGGACATCACGGCTCACTCACGAGAAATCGACCAACTGGCAGCTGCAAGTTCCAGAGTGGAAATCAGAGACATAAGCCTGAAGCTAAACTCAATTGTTTCCAAGCTGGATTCCTTGGAGTCTCCTCAATCGCGTGCTATCTTGGATTCGAACCGGACCATTCTCGCCAAACTTGACACATTTCAGACTTTGCACTCGAGTGCCTTATTAGACACCAATCAGCGACTCTCCGACCTTCAGTTTTCACAGATAATGTCTCAAATTTCAGATGGCAAGCTCGGCGACCCTCTGGAAGCATTCCGATACAACGTCTCGGTCCAGATTCGGCACGATCGGATCGGAATGCGCGAGACAACGAATGAGTTCTGGCAATCTCCAAAGTTACAAGTTTGGTCGACAGCGCCAGAATCACGAACAGCGATCGTGAAAGGTGGTTTACGCGCGCGACATGCTTCAAGGAAGTTCTCTGTCAACATCATTCAGCAACTACAATCGAAGAACATTCCTGTGGTTTGGGCCCTTCAAGATCCGGAAAAGTACTTACAAAACACGAAGGGTTCGAGCACTGACTTATTCAAACACCTCATCTTACAAGTATTCAAGTTGTCGCAAGATTGTACGACTGAGAATACGATGTCTCTCCAATGCGCACAATTTCACAGAGCAAACACCGAGAACGACTGGCTTCAACTCCTAGGGTCTGCACTCCTTCGAGCACGAACTCAAATCTACCTAATCATAGACCTGGCAGTAATAGACCACAACCTTTTACCGGCTGAAGGGTTTTCATGGTTCACTGCATTTCAGACATTGTTTGCAGAGATGGTGAAGAGGTCACCTCAGCTGCAGGTCAAGGTGCTGCTCATTGGCAACAGTGTCAGTTTCGGGCCGTCGGAAGCCGACACGGTACCATCCGACGTTGTGGTACCTATCAGAGTCACACAGCCGCCCATTCGGAGGCGGAGAAGGATGGAGCCGAGGGTGGAAGCTTACGGAAGAAGAGGTTACCCCAAGTTCTAGATGACAGCGATGAGGGTCACTAATGCGGCCCTTCCGGCAGAGACAAGTGCCGGACACGGCGTGCTGCAAGAGTCGTGTAACGCTGTAGTGGCAGTATATCTAATTTTAGCGATGCATGCTGTTGGGTGGCAGAAATGATGTTCTCTTAGGCTTGGGATGCAGAATCAAATAGCTAGGCTGGAAGCGTAGGCCCGCATGGACAGATTCATTTTCTCGTCTATCGGGCTCTCGGGGTCACGCTTCCTAGCACTCTAACGGCTGGGTCTTGAGGATATCGAGTAGAACCACATTTCAACTCAAGTAGCAATATCTTGCGCGGTTCAGCTATCACCCTTTAGTTCTCAGCGTCACTTATATCTGCATATGTCTTCCGATATAGGTAAAGGTCAAAATAAAATTCGATTGAATGGTAAACTAGTTCTAAAAGGAGTGGAAGAATAGATACAAGAAGTTAATCTCAATTGAGCCAAACAAAGCATCTTGTCCAACGAGCGTAGTGTAAAAGCAGGCACTTCTCAAATAAGGACCGTCCCAAGTCGCTGCACCATCTCTCGCACATATTTAGCATCCGTCCTTGCACTCGCACCTCCAGCTCTTGTAGGTCTTCTTCTTGGGATGCTTGTTAATCTTGAAAGCCTGCGGTCCGCCAAAGGTGACTTCGTCACCAGAGCAACCGTGTCCAGTGTAGACAGTGCATTCAAAGCAGCTGAGAAGCGACTTTGTGTCAGGGGAGTCTTCGATGAAGTTCTTGATGTTGGGGGGGAGGCTGTTGCATTGTCCTGGAAAGCCGACACCCGTGTAGGTTGATTTCTTGCTGACCCTGAGCTTGATGAGCTTGATGCCTCCAGGAGCGCGGGCCTCAAGAGTGGTGTCTTCCTCAATAGGTTCGGGAAGCGCGGCTGCGACGCCAGCGAGGAGGAGGATGTTGGAGAAGAGCATTCTGATAGTTGGGATTGGTATGAAAGATAAAGATTGTAGTATGAACTTTTGAAACTGAGTGAGAGACTCTGAGATGATTGTTGTTTGTGATGAGGATTTCCTTTCAATTACCGGAGACTCTCCTCATATTTATACTATTTCTCTACCCTTCCTCTTGATATGGAGGCATTCTTCTCAACTCGTATAAAATCTCATTCTGCAGCCAACGTGCCACGTCCTTAGCCTCTCCGTCCGAGATCGCTAGCAGAAGACCTAGATCCCTATTCTAATCGGGGGACCTGAGTTGTTCCCATCATTCAAGCTTCTAATAATGGACCCCGCCAACGGCCTAAACCTTGGGTGTTTGCTATTCATAGCGCCCACACTCCGCCTTAGCACGCAAAGGTGGGCATCGTGTTACCACATATCCATGACAATCAATAGTGGCATGTTTCCCCTCATCAGCCTGAATATTCAAACAAAGAGGGGTCATTGTTGTCATCTCACTCAGCCCAGTCAGCTAATATTTCGCGACCTGTAAGATGGTGACAGCGACAGTTTCTCCGCCCGACGACGCGGGGTTCCAAGTTTGGTTATATCATGACACAAAGCAACAAATTGATGTAGATCTCGTATGAAAGCTTACCCATTATGTGTTGTTCATACTGCTGATTGTTGGGCTTTCATGACTCTCGGAGCTTTCGGTCGATCGGCCTGACGATTACAAAGTGTGGTTTGGGAATTCCTACTGTTGCGTCGGGCTTCACTATTCATTTTGAACTTTGGTGGTCAGATCGGAATATAGCGTGAGCCTAGTATAAAGTTTAAAAAAGCTGGAATTAATGCTTTAAATAGACAATGAGCTTGGGAAACACGCTGTATCTTGTACTACAAGCTGTAGTGGTAAAGTACGCTCTTGCTGACGGTCCATCGGGGAAACAATCCTCCATACATCCTTCTTGCGATGTCCGTGTAACGTACCTCTTTTCGGACCGTCTCTATTCACAATCATTCCCTCGCCTTCTTTACTACAGACTTTATGTGTAGAAAGTAATACTTGTTCACTTGCTCAAGTTCATCCTAGACAAACGCCGCAATGTGGGGGAAATTAAGGCAGGATCGAATATATCTGTCAGATTAATACGCGGGTGTTTCATTTCTTACTCTGGAAGTAGCTAGATTATAGATCTATTGATTAGAATCGCTATTCATGTAGCCCTGGCCCTGGAGTGGACATTCTCATCAAGTTCATCCCTATCGACTTAGCTGGTTCTCAGATGTCTTTGTGCCAAATACAGGCCCAGTCTTTCCATAGAACTCCGCTATATCATCGACAAGCGCCTCCGGTCTCTCCCAAGCAACAAAATGCCCACCCTTCTCATGCTGCTTCCAATACTGAATATTACAAGCCTCCTCCATCCACTCCTTTGGACTTATCCAAAGCTTCAACAAGTCAACACAACATATCTCCTATAAACCGAAACTCAAGACTCACCTCTTTGGGAAATACTGATCCTCCGACAGGCTGAGATATATATCTTCCCAGCATACTATCCGGGTCACTATTCAGAACAGCCCCAGCTTCTTTGTAGATCTGCATCGCGGCACTTGGACTGCCTTGGTAGTGGATAAAGGCCCAGTGGATCAGTTCGTCTTTTGTCCAGGGATAGTTGTCGGTCCAGGCTTTGAGTTTACCGACGAACCATGCTAGCATTCCGACTGGGGAGTCGTGGAGGGCGTAGCCTAGTGTTACGGGCTTTGTTTCCTGGATACGTTGATAGCCTCTCTATCGTGTATGTATTAGTCGTTTCTGATGTTGAAAGCACAACGGCCGGACCTACTTCGTTATTCGCAAACCAGTTGGTTCGTTCAAGATTCTTCAACTCCTGTTCACTAAACTCATTCTTCTGATACCGAGCAAACTTCTCTGGCGACTTTTCCTCATCGGGTGGCAAAGCCAAGAACATGTTGATGTGGATAGCCTGCACGGCGTCGCGGTGGTTCAACGCCATGTATCTCACGATGGTTGAGCCCCAGTCACCTCCCTTCACTCAATTAGTCCCGAGTCCCGTTCCAAGGTCAGTGAGCATTCCTACCTGACAGACGTATTTATCATAACCAAGTTTCTTCATAAGCTTTGCAAAGCAGGCAGCATGTTGTTCTAGTCCAAAGCCAGATTTCTTGGAGTATTGACTGAAGCCGTAGCCCGGAAGCGAGGGTGCGACTACATGGAAGGCTTGCTTGCCATTCACGGGTTCGGTAAGTAGAGGGAGAATCTTGATAACTTCCAGGAAGGATCCCGGCCTACGTCGGAGTCAGCATTATGAGCCAATCCTCCGCCAGGGGATAACTCACCAGCCATGCAGAAACAGAAGTGGAATCGCATCGTCCCTCGAAGAGTTTTCGTGAATGAAATGAATATCCAAAGTCTCAAAGCCATCAACCTGTATTGGAGTCTTGAAGTGGTTAAAGGTATTTAAGAAAGCCTCATACCTTCGCCAATCGTATTCATCGCGCCAATACTCGACCAGCTCCTTGAAAGACGAGTGTCCAATTTCTAGGTCGTTCCATTCCACATCTGCCATCCCATTGTCTAGTCGAGCATAGTTGAGCTTTATTTTGACTTCTTCGAGGAGACTGTCAGGCACATGAATCTACTTGCTCGTCAGTGGTAAGAACCTAGAGGTAACGTGATCGTGCTGACCTTGTATGGGGCGATGTCAGCCATGATTGTGGTCAGCGAGCCACTAATTGTCGAACTGTCAAAGATTCGGTCGATGAGGCTTTCAAGAGAGAAATTGAATTATGAATTAATAAGAACGGAATTTCCGGTCGCGTTTCTAATTGTATGACGCCATTATTGAGTTTCGAAGCTTAACCCCTCTTCCGCGATGGGAACGCCATGTCATGACCCTCACGAACACAAAATGGTATTAGCTTGTCTCAGTATTTGGAAACTATACAGCCACCAAAGCAATTGTTTTCAACGTTATTTCAACTTCGGGTTCCTCCATCCTTTCAGAAATGCTAAACCTTTAGCTCAACTTGCAAGAAGCCACAGCAAGACCAGTCTGATTGGTCAGCAACTCCGGAAACTCCAAGCGTCGACAGACATACTGCCGATCTCAAGGTTGGCTGGGCTTCATGAGACACCATATCGTGGAGATAAAGTGCTTAAACTCCGAAGGAATGCGCATCCTGGTCTTGGCATACAGGCGGGGCTACATAGACGTATAAGAGGCTTTAACAGACCAGACGATCTTGCAGATATACCAATTCTTTTTACAACCATTACACCTCATCATCTGAATATTCAATATGTCTTCACCGACTAAGTTCGAAGGCTGGGTCGCCGAAAAGCCCACAGGTGAACAAGATCTCGTCTGGAGAGAGTACGATCTGAAGCCCTTCGAAGAAACTGATATTGAGATTCGTGTCACCCATTGCGGTGTCTGCGGAACAGACAACCACGTTGCTCAAAACGGCTGGGTAAGTGCTTTTCACCATCTCCGACCACTATACTGATTCTTCAGGGAACTACCTCATACCCCATTGTCGTTGGGCACGAAATCGTTGGCAAAGTCACCCGTGTCGGTTCCCAAGCCGTTGGTGATATCAAAGTAGGAGATACCGTCGGTGTAGGCGCCCAAAGCGACGCCTGTTTTGAACGTGACGGTCCTTGCGAAGAGTGTTCCAAAGGTCTTCATAATTACTGCTCCAAGGTCCTGAATACATACGGCGGTACCCATCGCTGCGGAGCAACATCGACAGGCGGTTATGCCAAGTGGCACCGCTGTCCGTCCAGATTTGTCGTTAAGATTCCTGACGGTTTAGCTCCTGAGAATGCAGCGCCGATGTTATGCGCCGGAGCGACTGTCTACGCGCCTTTGAAGCATTTCGGGGCGAAGGGTAGGAAGGTTGCGATTATTGGTATCGGTGGATTGGGGCATTTCGGCATCATGTTTGCCAAAGCGTTGGGTGCGGCTGAGGTGGTGGCTGTTTCGAGAAGTTCGGATAAGAAGGGTGATGCTCTGGCTCTTGGAGCGGATGAGCATATTGCTACAGCTGAAGAGGGCTGGGCCGAGATGAACAGGAGGAGGTTCGACTTGATCATCAATACTGCCGATGGAAAAAACGTGAGCAACCCTCCTTATTTCCTGGCAATCGACTAAAGTGAATCAGATGCCATGGGCAGAGTATCTCGGTCTCTTGAGAATGGACGGTACGATGGTCCAAGTCGGTGCACCTGAAAAGGCAATCCCGATCAACATTTTCTCGCTGCTTCCCATTCGAGGAAAGCTCACCTCTACACAAACTGCTAGCCCGAGTGAGATGAGAGAAATGCTTCAGTTGGCAGCTGATAAGGGTTTGAAGTCTTGGGTTGAGGAGCGACCTATGAGGGAGGCTAATGAGGTGTTGAAGGATCTTCAAGCTGGAAAGCCAAGGTTTCGATATGTGCTTGTCAATGAGGATTGAGCGATGACAGCGAGAACAATAAGTGCTTGGTTAGTGGAAGGAGGGTCAACACGAGATCAATCGCCGAAAGGCAGTTACGAGTTCAAGCAGTCATGAACCGCGCCAAGCTCATCGCAGTTTCCCGACTCGGACTCACAACCTGCACCAGCCATTCGTGACTTCCTGTCAAACATGCTACCACTTCCCTACCAGAAATGCATCCTGAACCATTGCTCATACCATCCATCCCGCATCCCACAAACATCACAAAACCCCAGAGTACCATCTGCTACCATCGACTTTGCTCCATCATCATCATCAAGTGCAAAAGCTACAACACAAAACAAACTCTATTAAACACTATACCAAACATCAGCAATCATGTCCGACCGTCGCCCAGTCAGAGTTAGGGCTACCGAGGACGGATGGAAATGCTCAAATCGCCCTTGCATCAAGAAGCCAAGAAACCCTTTGGGCTCAATGAACTGCACTCACTGCGGCTGTCGTTTCGGATCTCGTTACGTGATCATCGGACCTCCTGAGAACTCGGATAGTCCTGGGACGTCGGCGAGTCCTGACAAGTCGGATACTACTGACAACGCGGATACGTCTGAGAACGCGGATACACCTGACAACGCGGATACACCTGACAACGCGGATAATAATGAGAACGCCGATACTACTGAGAATGCGGATACGACTCAGAAGGACGATGATAAGGGCAAGGGGAAGGAGAAAGCGGATTAGTAAATAATGATTGAACAGGCTGGGTGGAGAGCTATAAAGGAATGGTACGGTTAAAGGCGTTTATTTTTCTTCTGGGCATGGGTCGAGCATACGATAGAGCTCTAGTCAGTATCGCGAAAAGACTCGATTGAACTTCTATAATACAAGCGTCTACTCTCGCGAGGTGTCTATATGTCCACCCATTTAATCCTTTTACTCGACTGCCCTAGGGTACAACTCCACCATCATAGCACTCGCCTTCCTCGCCCGTTCCTTCAAATCCCATCTAACACTCTCATCAACAACATCAGCAACCTTCTTCATCTCCTTTGCCCAAAGCCTCCACTTCTCGGCAGTCATTTCATCCTTGCCCGCTTTGGCAGCCTCAGCAAAAGGCTCTCCCACAATTAGCATGTAGTTCACAACGGCAAGAACCTGCGCTTGTTTGATAGGTTGCTTTGTGATGTCGCCGTCACTCCTCTCTTCGAATGTCCGCCTAAAGTCATGAGCGACCCACATCTGTCCATAGTCTTCAAGGAGGTCTGCCTTGTAAAGCTTGGCGATAAGACTTGCGACGTTGAGCCAGCGATGTATCGCCCCTTCAACGCCCGAGTGGTCGGCATTGAATGACATCGAGTCCGCTATCGAAATCATTAGTAGGTGTGGGAAGAGTCGATGGTGAATTCTTACCATGACTTGCGTCCCAAGCTTCACGAACAGCAGATATTATGTCCCCCGAGCTCTGCACCGCGGTTAGCATTCTCCCACCTTGAAGATTCCGCGTTCCACATACTTTCCGACACATATTTTTCGTATACTTGTTCAACCCGATCAAGAACTTGGCAAGCATATCGGTTTTGGGATCTAAGTATGGCAATTCGCCCATCATCTCCAACACAAGTTCCGTCATTGTGTTGTCGAGGAGGTTGAAGTCATATTCCTGGCGTTTGGGTGGTTCGGGATCTTCATCGTCGATGCGCGAGTTGTAATCATCGATCTCGCCAGTGTATTGGTCATAAGATCTCTTGATGGCTTGTTCGAGCGCTTCATTTGGTGCCTCAGAGCGCAGAAGTAAATCATGGATGATTTTATAGTATGGCGCATTTGACTCGAAGTTTTCCTCTTCTTCCTCTATGCAATTTTCGATATAGCTGAGCCAGGTCGGAGGTTCTTGCTTGGTGTCTTGGACGGTCATGATTTATCTCGAAGGTTATAAAAAATAAGTAGTAGAGGGAAACGCAAGATGTGCAAATATGATGAATTGGTAGATCGAAGGTTTAAGGATGATGATGATCCGCACAGGGTCACGACTTGGCCTCCGAGAGATGAAGATGGTGATGATCTTGCCATGTACGAGGGGCGGTACGAGAAGGTCAGAGCGTCTAGGCCACCGTCTGTGCTGAAGACAGGTAAAAAGAAGAAGTCCGGGTTCTTTTCGTGAGGAGACTTCTGCATGGATAGTAGTATGATAGTCCTTTTGGTTTATGTAATGAGGAGGGATTTATGGAAATGCAAATACTTTGACTCTTGTTCTTTATTGAGAAGTATACTTTTTTAGGTTTCTGTAAGCTGATTGTGGCAAGCTGCGAGGGGTTCGAAGGCGAAAGAAATTACAAAAAGATGAGGCGCGGCCAAGCGGGGAGAAAGAGGTTTTAGGTTCGGATAGAAGAATTCTTAGGTTATTAGTAAGGATCCCGCTCGGCCACGCCTCATCTTGGAGGGATATAGGTTAAATCTAGTATTTAAACCCCAGCTGCCCAGTTGCTGTTGGTGACTTCAGCAGAGATGACCCTAAGGTTTGTCCTGCCTGGAGAAGTCAACTTTATTCCAGCAAAAGCTCCACCATCAAATCGTGGCCTTCCATCGCCCTGTCCTTCAGGTCCCATCTCGCACTCTCATCAACTAAATCGGCAATCTCCTTCATCTTATCGGCCCAAACCCTGCACTTCTCCACACTCAACTCGGGCTTCTGTCCCTCAGGGGCTGTCTTTACATCCTTAGCAAAAGCTTCTCCTGCGATGAGGATATGATTGATTGCAGCCAAAACTTGAGCTTGACGCCCTGCGTCAGAAGACACGTTCTCGTCACTTTTTGTCTCAAGAGCTTTCTGTAAGTCTGTCGAGACCCAGAGAGGGCCATCAGTATCTAGAAGACCTTGTCGGTAAAGCTTGGAGATGAGGCCGGATATGTTAAGCCACCCTTCTGACCAGATTTGCTCTGGTTCGTCTGCGAGGTGATGTGTCTTCCCATCAACTGAGCGCTGGTTAATATCGGTATTTGAGAGGAGGATTATGTTACATACCATGACCGGCGTTCCAGCTCTCCTCTACAATTGCTTCAAGACCCCAACTGTGATACACAAAAAGAGGATTCTGCAAACCATTATCAGTAATCTCTAACACAGGAACTGTTATAAATTCACTCACCTCAGGATCATAATCGGCTGCAGCACCCTTCTTGATGCCAACCAAAAACTCCACAAGCCGATCATGCTCAAAACTCGTATAGAGCACATCACGCGCGGTTTCAAACACGACGCTCGCAATAGTGTTCAGTTTGAAACCAGCCATATAATCAGGCGGTTCTCTCCTTTCTCTCTGTTCATTGGCAGTGTAGGAATCGTAAAACCTGTTTACGGCATCTGAAACTGCTGTATCGCTATCTTTGGGGGCAAGGAGTAGGTCGCGGATGATCTCGTAGGATGGAGAATTGGACGGGAACTGGTCGAGTTCTTCTCCTATATTGTTCTCGATGTTGACGAGCCAAAGTGGCCTATCGGCCTTGTTCTCCTCTGTGTCGGTCATCTTGGAGTTCTTTTGTAGCTGGAAAGTTCTTTGAAGACAAAATCACAAGATATAGAGAAAGGAAAAAGACAGCTAAAGATCGGAATTTTCTGAGGATAGAATTATTTGAATATTTAGAGACGATGAAGGTCATCAGCCCAGGAGGCCGAGGCAGACAACATAAATGAGGCGGAGTAGTCCCAATCAACAACCAACACTGCTCCATTTCTTCAACTAATCAGCATCTCAGTCTCAATACGCGCGCGTCAAAACCAATGATATTGTAACATCATACCCGCTTTGAAATTGCCAACGCATTCTTATTAAGTAGTTATCACGATTGGCTCATATCTGTATCTTCATGATATCCGTCTCGACAATCTTATCTTAACGTTGCTGGAAATACCCAAACTGACGTCATAACGGCTCTATCTCAGGAACCCTCATAATTGGTGCGGAACAAACAGAACGTATTCTTACCAAAAGACTCATCCAGAGAACCCTGGTCAAAAATGCACGTTTTCTCAATCACTATACAAATGCAGTAAGCCAAGATATATCCGGCCATCAGGCCCCATCTTCAAATCATGTCTCAACCAGTCACGTCTCCACGTGCTCCAATTAAACCGCGTAATTTCCAACCTCACTACAAACCTCACTCTTCAATCCTAGTCTCTCTCTTCCCAAATCCCCGGTAACGCTCATATAAAAATGTCGCCCTCTCCGCTCCGCAGCAGGAGTAGACTTTTCGCCATAGGCGCAGTCTTTTTGTTCTGCACATTCTTCTTCTACATGCGTCAGAGTTCGTTGTTCGCTCTGCTCTCAGCAGCGCCTGCTGTTGAGTCGAAGCTGAAATGGTATCCTCCTAGTGATAACCAGATTAATTCGCTGACTTCGGCGATTAATGGGGAGGGTACTTATGGGTTTATTTTCGATACTTCGGAAACACCTGATGAGAAGTATGGCACGTATAATTGGTGTAACATGCCACATGCCAGGAAGAGGGAGTATAAGAAGCCTGCGAAGGAGTATGAGCTTCAGTATGTTGAAGTGGTAAGTAACATATTTAGGTTTTGGTGGGATGTGGAAAGCTTACTGGTATCAGATTCAACGCCATCATAAACGAACTCCTTATGCGAGCAACGCGTTTCCCGTAGAGCCATATCAATGGAACTGCGATAACCAAGGTCTATACTATTTCGGCAGGCAATTCACCGACGAGCCCAAACCTAATGCCCAAGGATACTGGAAGGGTTTCATTTCGGACATCAACCCGTTCATCCCCTCCGGCTGGATCGGTTCATGTCAATTCCCCCAGATCACGGCTGAGGGTCTCGATGATTCATGGGTGCATGGCAAAGATCTCTACGAAGTTTACCACGAACTTCTCAACTTCATTCCCGGTCGCAAAGAAGACTGGCGAAGCAAAGTCAAGTTCAGAGTCACCAACAATCAAATCACGAGTCAGGTCGCGGGCATGTTTATCAACGGAATGTATCAGACCACCGACTCAGTTCCTCTGCATATTCAACAAGCGGGCGTGGATAGTCTTGAACCACAGTACAAGTGCAGCGTTGGAAGCAAGTTGACCAGCGCTATTAAATCTTCTTCTAATGCGGAGTGGAAGAAGCATCTCGATAAGACCAGGGGTCTCTACCAGACGCTTGATGATATCTCCGGCGTTCCGTCAAATGATGAAGGTTTTCATGAGAGTTTCGATCATTACTACGATAACCTGTCCGCCCGACAATGCCACAACAAGCCCTTCCCCTGCAAACTCGTCGATGGAAAGAACTCAACAACCTGCGTTGAGCAGAAGATTGCCAACACAGTCTACAGACTCGGACAATGGGAATACTCCCAGATATACCGCGACGCACCATCCTCCCTCGCCGCATCAGCTACATCATGGGGCGTATGGATCGCCGAACTAGCAAGTCACTTCCGCGCCGTGATATCCGGCAAACAAGACATTCTCTATCTGCACAACTTTGCGCACGATGGGTCTGTTAGTCGACTTTTGAGTATCCTTCAGATCGACGTCATGGTCTGGCCAGGAATGGGCAGCGAAGTCGTTTTTGAGCTTTACAAAAAAGGCGAAGAGTATTTTGCGAGAGTTTTATTCAGTGGAAAGACGCTTAAATCGTCACATCCGGATTTGGGAGTTATGGAAATGGTGCCAGTTGAGAAGTTGTTGGGGTATTTTGATGAGTTGACTGGTAAAGACGCTAGTCTTGTCAAGGGACGATGTTCGGGGGAGATTCCTCTGTAGATACCCTGTAAATAGTGGGTTCAGTGCTGTACCACTTGTCTCACCGTCCCATTGGTTCTCAGTTGAGTGTCTGCATGATGGCCCAGTAAAACGTGCATGAAACAAACCCTTTATTTCTCGAAACTGTTTATTGTCTAGAGTCAAGTATTGCCAAGCGCAAAACAAGTAACGACTTGATCGTTGCCAGGAAGCAGATTTATTAAGTGCAATTTGAGTCCGAGCCCGACCCCTAAAGTGGGCTGTCGTCGGCCAATCATGGGCGATCAGGCTCTGGGGGATCTCCCCTAACAACGGTGATAAATTAATTACCGTAAGAAGGTTTTTGCCAGGAGTTCAATCATGATCTTCAGTCGGTAAAACCACCAGCGTCTACTCAATCTTTGTCTGCCGCCAGCTTCAAATCTTGTACAACGTCGCTTGTAACGTGCATCCGCATTACAGAGGTGCATTGTACTGCCCTTCTGTTGAAGGGGCGCATAAGGACCAATTACGCATCAAGCCGCACCACCACCTCGGGAAAGCTACTCCCCAATCAAAAATGCAGCATTCCTCTCCATCACCAAGCTCCAGCCCAACCCGGCCATCAAACTATGGCAGCGCCAGCCCCGAGACAGCTGCATCAAGCTTCGACTGCTCAAACAGCAGCCACTGCGCTCCCTGCAAGCGCTATTTCCGTGATGATGCAGCGCTGGACCAGCACATTCTCGCAAAGCATCCTGACACGTACTGCTGGCGATGCGACAGGCATTTTACGCATGTGAGTGGCCTGGAACAGCATGTTGCGAACTCGTCCAAGCATCATGTCTGTACGCATTGTGATGGCGAGCCGGATTATGATACTGAAGAGGATCTGAATGAGCATCTTGAAGAGTTTCATAATGCTTGTTTGGATTGTAATGAGATTTTTTATGATGAGGAGGATTTGATTGCGCATGATGTTGAGATGCACAATCGATGTGCCACATGTCAACGATTCTTTGATTCACCATCAAATCTTCTAAACGTAAGTCTCACTCTGTCTCGCCATATCTTCACTGTGTCTTACTTACCCGATCACAGCACGAAAAGGTCCACCTGGAGAAAAACATGAAATGTCTCGCCTGTCCACGAATGTTCATTTCAAATTCAGCAATGATGCTTCATATGGAGCACGGCACATGCGAATCAGGCGCCAACCTCCGCATTATCAAGAATTTAGTGGCGGACTGGTACGAGGACTACGGATCAGTCGGACATCATCACGAGGATGATTTTCGCTGCGAGAACTGCGGGTCGCATTTTTTGAGACTGAGTGCTCTGCTTCAGCATGCTGAAAGTGAGAATTGTGACGCTGCTGTTTGGGATTTCTATCGGATCTTCGTGCATATTGAGTACAACCAGGATGCTTTCCAGTTGTTTGATTATTAGGATTTGTTGATATTTGTTTGGTATATGGGTCGTCTGATCTTGGGTTTAGTTTAGCATGGCGTATTTTTGGAGTATAAGGTTTCTTAGGCTTAGAGTAGTATATAGATGTGCAGCCATCGACGCGGTCCTTGTCACGATGAATGAGATTGGTTTGTTTTTTGACTTTGGAGGTTGGTAGAGTCTGGAGGTTGGGAGCTCAGAAATTCTGTTCTATCGAACTTGATTCAGAACCTCTCCAGATATTGACCATAATTACGATGACAAACAGTCAGCATTATTTATGATGATTGTCTTTAAACAGCTCACGATGTCCCTTTGAAGCATTGTCGCATTATTCTTTCCCTTTCAAAAACGCTGAAACCTGAGGCAACAGGTGGGTACTGTGAAGTCGTTTCAGTTGGTGCAATCCTGAGAAGGTGCAGGGTAACTTCTACAGCGAAGACGAAGTTGCCTGTTCAACTAAATTGAGTGATGCCACAGCCCGTTCCACCCAAAGAAAAGCAGTACAAGGCGGGTGGCTCCAGCCCAAGGATCCCCAGCACCGAATTCAGGAGAACCCTCGTCTACAACCGGAGAGAGTGCATCGACTTTGGAAAGTTCAACAAAGGCGCCATCACTTATCAAAGGGCAGCCGCTGATGACACGGTTTTTGACAAAGGTGTAACATTTAAAATGAGGTTTGGGAATTGGAGGAGGTGGTAAGTAAGAAAGTAACGCTGAGCAAACAGGATGAGCGCTGTGCTTTCCCTCTCTTCGTCCTCGATGCGTGTGGTCATATATCCGGCGCAGGGTGATTGCTACTGCCATCGTGCTTGAGCTCTCGACGTTTGAGATGTGACTGCACGTGTTGAGAATATCTTGGTCATTGAAGGTATCACTACTCGGGGTCTGCTAGTGACACATCCGACGATAAAGATGCCCGCAATTCGTACCTAATAAAACATTGAAGGTATCACGGGACAGGTCATCTCGTCTAATTCAACAGGAGGAAAATGAGGGTTAGGATAGAATCTCTTGGTTGAGTCAATAATGATTAAGATTTACAAGAAAAAGGGGAGAAGAACTCCATTCGAGTACGGTCTTACTTCAAAAATCAAGTCCTCCTTTTGGTCTCATAATACAGACTGCATCTGGGCCATCTGCCGCAATTTTATTCAGTTCGTAGAAAAGCAATGTGAAAGTACAGGGGAACCCAGCTGGAACAGTTGCCTGTTCAACGTGTTCAACTAAATTAATAACATCCCACTGCCTAGTACCTGTAGCCACCCTGGAAGAAAAAGCAATACAGATCAAATAAATTTCAAGCAAAACAAGTGTGATAATTCCACTCTTCTCTCTCTCTTCTGAATTAGTGAATTGTCATTATTCAGTCTCTGTAAAAATGTAAGCTCGAAGAAGAGCTCGATCCATAATGCACATCCCCGGAGCAATCCCCAAAGAAGAAAACAGCGATTATGTATCCCTGTGCCGATCACCGCTGCGCAAAGTCGTTCGTTCAGAAAGATGGGATGGAGCGTCACTTACGAGATGTGCACAAAGACAAATACTGCTTCGGCTGTAATAAGCACTTTGATAAGGTCTCGATAGGCCACCCACCACCTGTTGCAAGTTCACCAGGGCATTTCCCAGCGTGGCAAATTCCGTTGCAGTCGCTGTCCAGGGAAGAAAGTCTTCAAGAAAGAGCAGGATTTGATGGACCACGTGCGGTGGAAGCACAACGGGTGTGCCGCTTGCGGGAAATTCTTCAAGTATCACCACAGTTGCTCTGAGCATGTTTACGATGTCCACCACGTATGCCGGGGGTGCGACGAGAGATTCCGCGGCCCAGAATCGCTAGAGTTTGTAAGTATACTTTCTTATCACAGCAATACCTCTTTCTAACAACATCTGGTAGCATTGGAAAAATTCTGACAAACTACTCTGCTGGATTAGAAGGCCACCTGCACGGCCTGTCACAGCAACAGCCCCGGCAGCCGAGCTCGGGCAGCAAGCAACAACAGATCTTACTGACGATGCCCCTGAATTTCAGTGTCGCTACTGTGACGACCACCGTAAGCGGTCATGGCATGAGCTTGGAAAACACAGGTTGGCCAACCACAGTCGTTTTGGAGAATATCGTTCATGGTGCGGAGAGTGTCAGGAGCAATTTGGTAATGAATGTGAGTACAAATTGCACTTTGAGAACTCACCGAACCATTTCATATGCGTGGTTTGTGAAGACGAACACCACCCCTTAGGACGCTATTGGAGGGGCAAAATCAAACCTCGGGATCATGAGTCACAGGAGGCTCTGGATGAACACAGGACGAGTCATCATGTTCGCTGTGAGCCTTGCGATATATGGCTCTATGGACAAAAGGCTCTCAGCGAACATCAAGAGAAACGCCACTTCTCGATTATTTACAAGCCGTGTGACAAAGCATTCCCGAACAAGCGGTCCCTTAAGAAGGTATGTTGTTCAAATGAATTTACAGGATAAAAAGAGCTATGCTAACACGACTACCTGCTCTACAGCACCTGAGCTCCAACAAACACAAAGGGCGATTTGAGTGTGTCGGATGCACATCAGAGTTTGAACTCTACTCGTCCATGTTTCATCATCTAGAATTCCGCAAATGTGATTCAGAAATTAGGGCGAGGGATCTCAACCTGCACATCAGAAATATTTACAGGCAAAATATTAATGACGATGCAATGCACCTGAACCTTCAGTGCCCGTATCTGGGATGCAAGAAGAAATTCTCGCGCATGAGCCTTCTATTCCAACACCTTGAAAACCGGGAATGCTCGCTGAGGTGATGGCAGGATCGCACGTCCCTAAAGGAGAGATTACTCGAGCCTCTTGAAGAGGCTATCCTGGCACCTCTGAGATGCACCAAGTGCGACGAGTACTTTGGAGTGGAGGGGCGAGATGAGCATATAAGGGATGAGCACGATTCTTTATTCTGCTTCATATGCAACCGGCATTTCCCTTCTCGGAAGGAGCTTGGGCGTCATATACGTTACTCCATCCAATACCATGGACAAGCGCCCGAAGACCGCAGGTGTGAATCTTGCACCAAGGGGCGCAGGCTCTACAGAGGCGAGGGAAAGTTTTATGATCATATGTGGACAGCACATAATTCCTGTGCCGTTTGTGCGCGTAACTTTGACACGAGAGAAGAAATTATCGAGCACGATAAGGAGATGCATTTCAAATGCCATGTCTGCTCTGATATCTCTGAAGATCCTCTTGCTTTGAAACGGGTAAGTGTCGTGTTTCGAGCCTACGAATCAGGTTTACTGACCTTCTGATTGCAGCATTTCCGTGAACACCATCTGAAATTCTCGACAAACGCCACTTCAACTTGGAAGGGAGTCCAGTCGACAGATGAAACTGCAGACTTGAACTCAGGTGCAGAACCTTTGATGCCGGATGGAAGTCCAGAAGAGACGACGACGTGGGTGGAAAAACAGCCGTTGATCAGAGGGTTTTTCCAGGGGGTGTGATGGATGTGAATTTCTAATAGGGGTTTCAAAACTGGACGGAGTGTGTAAGTAAGAAAAGGAAACTAGATGGTACAGATTCTGTGCCGTCTTCTTTATCAACTTGTTCTCGGTGCTCTTGGTCACACCTCATGCGGCGGGCGATTGTTGATACCATAATAGTACAGCTCTTCTGCTGTTTGAGGTGTGACTGGACGTGGTGAGAACAATGGAGATAGATGTTGCAAAACAATAGCCGCCTCAAGTAACGCAAATAGGATGAAATCTTTTTCTTGAATAAAACATTAGTTAATAATAAATAGAAAGGGCTTTATCAAAGTAATACCAGACTGCCAGACTTGGAACATCAAGTATGGGGAACACTTTTGCCTCTCCTGTTGATCAATGAGTCCAGCCCGTTAAAGTATCCACTACGGACTCAGACTGGAAATGCTACAGGTTACAAGGATAACAATTCCAACATTGTGGTCCTGAACATACCTACCTTTGCCACGTAGCATTTTAAAGAGATCTAGGAAAAGAGCTCTACCAGCAGTATATATCAATATAAACACTATTAGATAGCTTATTAGCTACTCTATAATACGGTAGCAGTTGTTTAATATCTTATAGTAGTAGATTTGAGACTTATAGTTGATAGAAGTAATCTGGGGCCTGTACTCCGTACCAGCGCTAGGATTTATTATCCTTGTAACCTGTAGCTCCAGAACAACTCTATAGTGGCAGACCCTGTTCCACCGGTTGGACTTGTAATGGGGACCGTGAAAGTTTTATCTGTCAAGACCAGCAGAGATAGGGTTTCAAGCCCATCGTTCCTGAATCCTTCTGTTCCCCTGAGTTGCTTGGCCAGCCAATACTTGGAACGCCACGCTTATGAACTTTCTTTTTGTGTTGATTAGGAGCCCAACGTTTGGGGCACAGCGGACCAATCGTCGATTCTAGGGAGTTCCCGTCCCGTGCTTTTAAACCGATTACAACTGTTCCTCTTCCCCCTTCCTCTTCATCACACCGCAACATCAACATCTCGCAATTTGAAATAATGGCAGAGAGCAAAGGTGAACCTGCTCGCAATGCTGCCCTTCATTGCGGCACCTGCAACAAGGATTTCGTCACTCAAAAGGGTTTATACATGCATAACAGCAGCAAGCACCCATCCAACAAGGACAAGGCCAGGAAGAAGCCCAATGGTTCTGGAAACACAAAGTCAGGAAATAAGCATGATGGGACAACGGCTGAGGCTCAAAGCTTTAGTTGCACTTTTTGCGACAAGAGCTTCCGTCTTCAATCCGCGATGGAACAGCATCGAAGCATGAAGCATGTGTCTCCCGAAACTGTTGCCGAGCAGGCAAAGGTGGCTGCAGAAGTTCCAACCCAACCCGAAGTGGTGTCTACTTCGTCTGAAATGCGGAAAGACAAAGAGAATGGAGATGCTGGGGATGCTGCAGAGACGAAATCTTCGCGTGCCCTTCGTAAACGCATAGAGAAAAACCCCGATGCTTGCAAATTTTGCGGCCGGGGGCATTTCCACAGTCGATCTGCCATTAATGCACATCTTCGAAAGTATCACAGACAGAGCATCTCTTGCGACATCTGCGGTAAAAGGAACTTTGGCAATCAGGCTGACCTTACCAGCCATCGAAGAAGGATGCACAATATACCCTTTCCCTATGCTTGCGAAAGGTGCGACAAAACTTGCATGACCAAGCGCGCACTCGAGTGGCACAAACAGACTCACCATGAGTTTGTGCGCTATCCGATTTACGAGGTTGAGGGACAGTGCGAGGGTGTTGGTCCGTCGATGCCTGTCTGTCTGGATTATTCCATCGCCAGTGGGGTCAGCTTATTGGTCCATCCATTCTTCGATCGCACTTGCCAGCATCATGATTGCGATGAGTTTTACGAGAATAGCGAGGAACGACGACAACATGAGATCAGTGTCCACAATCGATGTCACAACTGTACGGGATACTTTAGTTCTGCAGCAGAGCTCAAGGAACATCAGTCAAAAACCATGATGATTACCGGAGAAGAGAGGACAGCAGGAGATCTTGGCCGTTTGGAAAGGTTCATAAGGCAGAAGGAGAAAGAAGCTGTGTCTGCTGAGTTAACTTCGCCAGAGATCTTCAAGGAAGAACAAACCGAAGATATCCCTAAGGACAAAGGCACAGAGACACAGCAGGATGCCGGAGAACCTTCAAAAGACCATCCCCTGCATTGCAGAGCTTGTAACAAGACCTTTGGCAGTACACGTGGCTTTAACGTGCATCAGCGCACAAATCACAATAAAAACACCTCCCAGAAGAATGAAAGGCTGGCCCGTCAAGACTTCGCCATGTCTTGCCACGTCTGCGGACAAAAGCGCTTCTGCACCCAAGATGCTCTCGACCAACATCAACGCCAAAAGCACCAAATGTACATCCCTACAAACAAGCCGGAGGAAGAAGGCGAGAGCGGCATATGGGAAGATTTAGACGATTTCGCATGCATTGGCGAGAAATTCGACTGCTACCGACAATTCCATACGGCATCTGAAATGATGCGGCACGTTGAATCAGGAAAGTGCGTCGCTTACAGCGGCGAGGAAATCGCGGCGGCGTTCATGGATGATTTGATGGATTACGACTACCGTAAGTTCTACAACCGCAAGAAGAAATGCTTCACATGTCCTGAGTGCAAGGGCGGCAGGTTCAAGGATCTGACTGCTCTGCTCCTGCACGCTGAAGGTGATTCTTGCAGTCTGGATACTTCGGAGGGTGATTTGCATGATGCTCTCGATGAGATTCCTACCGTATGCATGGGGGGAGAATACTTTGATTCCGACTCGGACGGCTTCTATAGGAATGGGGATCCTTGGGAGAATGGTTTCAGGGGCCATTCTCACTTTCAATATGAGTTTGACATTGAGGAAATGGAAAGCTACGGATATTACGGATAGATAATTTCGAGATTTGTTTCAATATCTCTTTTCAGATTGATCAACTTTACATATTACAAATACACTTTAATATACACATTGAGACATTACTATCAAAGACTTCAATAATAAAGTCTCCCCCATCATAACACAAGGTTGACGGTTTGTTTGACAATAGCTCTATGAGTACGGTGACTGAACAATCTTCAAGGTTGATCTTTTTGCAGACGGGTAGCAACGTTCCATATAGGTTGGTATAAAAATGCAGTCTACTAACAATGATCGTGATGATCAATGTCCTGTACGTGATAGCTCACAACTGTATGATGAGTGTGCAATTTCATCCAGAAACATAGGACACATAAATAGTTGAGAAGCACAAGATTCCAACACTTTGGTAACTGTTAGGTCTCATATTCTACGGACAAAAGCATTACTTGATGAGCAACGATCAAGTCAAACGCTTGTTCCAAAACAGTCTCGGCCGCTATGGGATCTGGACACGATCCCTCTGGTCACTGACAGGGCACCTATACCAAGTTGGACTCAAAGGAAATACTATGGCATCGACAAAAGACTTGGTACAGATAGCTATACAATGGAAGCAGGATGGTAGTCAGTTTATGATAGTCACATACTTACGCGGCTAGCTTTTCAAAAATTCAACTCGTGTATTTGAGATTCCAGGTAAATGTTCTGTGCAACAACATTACGATCATGGGAGATTCAAAGGGTTTTTCGAGGCTATAGGTGTAAACTTAGAACTGTATATCCCGTCCTTGCTTAGAAAGTTTCAAAGAACTGGAAGAACTGGAAGAACATAAAGCTGTCTGTAGCCCGGATCAAACCAAGACTCATTTGAAGATCAGTGCTGATATTATCAACAGCCTTATCTCTGCTCGGTTCCTAATCCTCCTCAGGTCCGGCTCTACTGGTAGTTTTACTGGTTTCTACTTAGTGAGGATAGCCACAAGAATGATGATAGTATCAAGGGAAGACCTGGCTCAAAAATGATAACATGATATCCTACTGATGAAAGAAAGCTAAGGAACGAGTGAGCATTATACCGACTGGATAGTTGTCCATGATCACAACGTCCTTGAGAGCTACGCCGCTCATGGGCCACTCTCCCTGGCCCATGAGCCCATAGATAGTTCATCAGACCTGCACACCTATCGCTGGTAGCCAGGTAGCGAAATGTTATACAATCGTCACGATCTAGAGCGTCCTCTTAGATATGTGCCTCCTCCTTGGCCTTTCCAGCTGGAAGGTCTGTCGCATGGACATCACGCACTACGATCGGACACTATTTAGATCTTGACAGTAACACATCCATGGGTGTCTACAAAAGTGTGCTCAGCAGGATTGGATACAATATCCTGCTATATAGACATTGAACACCGCGTCTGGCAATCACCTTAGTACCTTCATCAACATGCAACAAAGGCAAAGTCGTGACCTGACAACCTTTGAGACGTAAAGAACGCTGCATCGGGAATGCGGGCAATTTGTTTATTTGCTCAATTGCCCATAACCTCCGTATCAATTGTATGGTCTGCTTCTGTATGAGTTCATATGCGAGTCGTCAACTTCTCATCGTGCAGTGTAGTTCATATTGACGGTATGGTTAACGCCCACATTCACCATTATTAAGTCACGACTCCAGGCCCTGAGAAACTCATTGCATTCTTCCATGCTTGAGAATGGCAATAACCCAGAGAGTACAAGCGCGCGAACCTCCATTCAATGTAAGGCAACATTGCCATCTACTCAACACGTAGCCACAAGGCATGTGAATAATGAGACAGGCTGTGTAGTTGTTCAGATTCAAGACTCAAGTAATAAAGATCGCATTATTGAAGGCTGACGAGCACAGCATGCGGACAACCCAACCAATAGCCAAGACGCCAATCTGGGGAAGGTTCAAGATTGGGTACCTTTAGCCGACGACGGCCAAAAGAGACAACTGATTGCCCGACTTGGGAGTCGAGACCCATGTCAGAGTCGTATATTGGCTCGATAAAAGACTCAGCTGACTGAATATGCGGCACGGAAACGGGAATGGAAGTGTAATTGTTGCTGCAATCACTTAGTAGTAACAATTACATCGTCATTAACTCATATGCGCGTCCTGTCGACGCAAAGCAAGTTCTATGCATTAGCAGGCACTCAAGGCCGGCACTGCGCACAGCCAAACACTACACTTGGCTCTGCGCTTGCAAAGGCTTGTCGAGTGCTGAGCCAGTCACTGTGAGTATGTTCTGGAAGACACAGCCAAGTGACAGACAATGACATTGACATTGACAGGTGGGTTTCCCTTGACGGTGGACCCTTTGGACAACTCCGCCCACCCATCCGGGGCCGTCCATTTAAATCCCTGCCGCCCAGACTGCTAACTCGAATGTCGTCAGCAGCTGAACAATAAACGGACGTGTCGAAGGGCCGTCCCTGTTCATGATTGAGCGAGTTTCGGGTCATCTTAGATAAAGAGAGCCAGAGCCAGATCACATGCCACATTACATGCCAAGAGAGATCCATCTCAAACAATGTCTCACTTCAGGTCTCAATTAGCGCAAGTCTAAGAATCTTCAATGGAATCTTGAGAGGTCATCGCAAAACGGAAGCAATTCCGTGGTCACAAGTGCCGGTGGAGGCAGAGTAAACGCCGATCCTGTAAAACACCACGATTATGACGGAAATGAAGATGATGAGGGACACTCATTAATCAAGGCGGAACAAGAGCGTCAGATGTGTCGTGTAATGCCAATGACCGCCAGGGTATCATTAGAATCGAACCATGTTGACATGCGCCGTGACTGGGTGGTGGAGGGCAATTTGAGTGGAGGTCCGTCTTTGGCTGACAGTTATCCAACTCCGAGAGAATCGAACAACGGCCCGAACGCCACAAATGATTTGAGAACAAACCACCATTCCAATTTGCGACACAGTGCTTGGGAAACGAGGCTCCGGTCCATTTCGTCCTCTGTTTTGAAGTACGTAGCTGGACAGCAAACCATTGATTGCCCAAACATGCCGTAGCGCAATAACTTTAACTGATAAAAGTCACAGGGATTGCGGTCCGCCATAGCATGAAGATAGCCTTTTATAGAAGCCGGCGCGGAAGCTCACAAGGTGCCAGCCGCCATCATGCATGCTATTTAACGCTCGGCCTTGATCGAGATGACAGTCATGTCAACCGGGTAGACCTGCAGATGTCAATTGTAACCCTCAGGCGGTACTTGGAAGCGGACCTCCGAAACAGAATTGCTTTTGATGTTGCAGATTTCCATGTCGGAGATGTGTTGCAGGTGAATTTGGTCGATGTGGAACATCTTAGAACAAGATACCGGCGTCCAAGACCGTCCCCGCTAAAACCCCCAAGACCCAAGTCAAGCACAGGGCAAGCCAAGTCAATATCCTGGGAAAAGGGGCAAGCCTCTAATGGAGGTAATTTGCGTATCCACAGTATCAAGATGATGGTCTTGTTTGGACATGTAAAAGACAATAACTCCGATAAGGCTTGAGTCGAAGAAAGGAGGAGGGGAACCGGTTGCCAAGAGGTGAAAACACAGAGTTTGATTGCAGATAGTGTAAGTGGGCTTTGGCAGGCTGTTGCGGTGCAACATTCATTGTTGACATTGTGGTTCATGCGGATTGCCTTCGTATGTGTCGTTCTGCAGTCGACCCAGAACCTGTGTTCCCTTCCCCAGTAGAGCACAACCCGCTGTTAGCTAGCTATACCTTGAATGCCAAGTTTGCAGGATGAGGTGCGTCTCTAAGCGATCCGTTTAGCTTGTAGCTCGTATATTCTGTGGTACCTGAACCGTGCTTCACAGGAAATTGAGTCTTTCTTAGAGAAGCATGGAGCAGGCAAAGACCCAGGGAATCCCAGAAGATCGAGAAGCTTAGAGGACTTGCAAGGCAACAGATGGCGCGATGCGCTTCAGCCGAGGTTTAGTGAGACTCCGGGATAAACATGCCTGGGGAAGGGCACTGGCTCATTGTTTAGGGGTCCAGTGTAGTAGCTCAAGGCATTCCTCAGGGGATGGTCTCACCGAGGGTTTCCGAGTTCCGACACAAAATGGGATACTGAAAGTTGATGATAACTTCATGTTTGATCGCTTCGCGAATCAGCGAATTCGCACAGTGTTTTCAGGTTCCAAGAGCACTGGCAACCCACAGTCGTGACCGTGACCGTCTCTTTCTGGCAGCGTGGAGCGTCAACGTGGAGTGTGGAATTGAATTGCTTGCTGGCAAGAAGGCCAAGAAACGAGGGAAAAGGGCACCCCCCACACGTCGTCATTTCGCACTCCGTTATTAGCCCCGTTGTCGAATCAAAAGAGGATTGGACGGGGCGTCTGGGCGTTCAACGGACAACGGGCCACCAGTTAGCACTTAACCAGGGCCAGGGGACGTTCAAGGTACTCACTGACTTCCTCTGTAACTGTAGTCAGTGTTTGTAGTATTGTGTTGTATCAAATAACAAGACGAGAAGAGATGCGATAAGTTGAAATCGAAAGAAGTGAAAAACAAAAACAAATGCCAGACTTGCTTCTCTTCGGAACAATCAATCCGGTTACAGGTGGCAGCAGTAGGTATGTCTCTAATTAACATCCCGAGATCGCAGAAAGTTCTAGGATCATTCAACCTTAGAACCGGCAGGTACGTTGCAGGCACCCTGCACTGTAGATTGTGTTCTGCCAAACGAGATACTTTGGTGGGAAGTACTCACTTTTTAGCCTGACCAGGCTCTCACCTAAATCCCCTCTGTAATCCCACCAAATCGTATGCCGTGAATCAACCAGTACTTTTTACTAAGTACTCGATTTACCCGCAAGCCTCGATAGCGCCTGGCACCTGCCATCTGGAGCACCAAAAAGTCCAAATCTAACTCACTCACTGGCCTGTGCCCACTGTCCTTGTCCACTCCCCACGGAACGACGTGACTTCCTCATTTGATTGATGGATGAGGCCTAGGCTTGCTTCGCTCCTTCTCCTTTCCCGCTCGCTCGGCCCTGGTTTTTTTCTCCCCCCATCCTAACGACCTAACCCAACCTATCCCGTCACGCCCTGACCAAGTCGACGACTCGTTCATCATCTTAACCACCACCTTTTCCCTTCCGCTCTGGTTCTTTTCCCCTTCTTACCTTTACGGTACCTCTTTCCATTATCCAACTCTCCTCTCGATAATCCCGTCTGCACTGCAGCGGCTTTGGTCTCGAAAGCGTCTTCCCGGTCCGTCGTATCATCCCGTCTCGTCTCGTCACCGACTTCTTGCGATTTTATTCCTCGCACTTTTTCCGTCCCTCCGAGACCCTCGCGTCGTTTATTCCCGACTAGAAGCGGCCCGTGGCGAGTAATCCTTGCGCTTCTTCCCCAACAAAGCGGCAACAGACATTACATTTACGAAGCTTAAATCAATTTCTTGTCTTGGGTGAGTCGAATTTGTCGACGCACAGGATCACGGGCGATATGTAAACGTGTTGCGACGACGAGGGGCTTTGCGAGATTTTGGTGGTGCTTTTTTGATGGATCCTTGTCTTAGGTGGCCGATGCTGCGCATCTTGACGTCGGCCACGGCGGCAAATTTCCTCCACCATCTCCTATTGTCGCCCTTCTTTGTGACATTGTCGTCGCTCTACGCTGCATTCTCCCGTCGCAAACTGTCGTCACCCGGTATCACAGTTACAACAAGCTAACCAGGCATTTTTCTGGATAGATCCCTCCAGTGCGAAATTTCAGATACCCCGAGCCGAATTTACTCTATCCCGGTTTTCCCCATCCGAACCCGAAGATCATACAATATGTCCTACTACGACAACCCTCAGTCTCAGTGGTCGTCCTCGACCCAGAACAACTGGGAGCACCAGGGCTCGACTACTCCGGTCCGCGCAGGTACGCCGGGGGGTAAAATACCTCGAAATGGAAGTTTTATTAACCCTCCTGCTCGTTCAGGCGCCAGTGGCCCTCAGCCTCAGGATGACTACGCCTTCTCTTATCAATTTGATGGTATGTCAAACCGCCCTGCGGAATGGTTTGCTGAAATCGATCGTTACTTCAATTTCTTTGCTTGTAACGATGTGATTTGCATCCTCAATCCCAGACAAAACTTAAACTCGACAGACAGTGTTGACAAAAGCTGACTAGAAATTGCAGAGGTCGACCGAGCTTACGAGAACTTGCAGAAGTCTGGCAAGGGTTATGGAATGGGTGGCCGCCGTGAGTCTATGATCCAGCGTTCTTTCAATGTCGCCCGAGGCCCCGACACAGTCGGGCGTCCCAGTATGGCGAAACGTTGGAATCAACAATACTAACAACGCTCATCAATAGACTCCCGTGGTTCCCATCACACCCCCGGCTCCCGTCCTCACTCGGTGAACAACTTTGATGATGCCCGCGGCTCTCAGGGACCCAACCTTCAAAACTTCTACGCTAATCAGCGTCACCAACCTTCACGAGGCTCCAACGAGGCAGAGCAGGTCATGCAGGCTAAGAGACGGATGGCAGCTCAACGGGAGCGTGAGCTTCGAAACCTGCACACAGAGCAGCAATATCAGCGAAGTAGGCCTCCCTCTACTGTGTAGCACATTCAACTATCGCAAAGAAACAAGATGGCAAATAGAGAAAAATAATGTGGCCATAGGCGGCCGAAAATGTCGTTGGCCCAGACACCGCTCGTGTTTCTTCCCTTTCAAAAACCTTTTGCACCACATGTAATATTGTCGAGTTTGTTGAGCATGGGCTAACAGCTTTTCTACGTAGCCGTCCTTTCTGAGGTGCCCCTTCCGCCCAACAAGCACATGTCCGAGGAGGAGACGCGAGACTTGATTGCCCGTCAGCGAAGTGCCCTTTATGGTGAGGGACCTTTTGCTGAGAAGGCTGGGTATGTCGATGAGACTGGAAACGTTCGCACTGGTGCCCCTGTTCCCAGTGGACCCTCAAGCCTCCGTGGCCCTTCGCCCCTTGCCTTTGACAATGTCGGTCGTGCTCCTCCCACTGGTGAAGCTGGTACTCCTGTCTCTTCTGGTGACGCTCACGGACCCCCTACCGAACCAAACTCGCGCCCTCACAGCACTGTCAGCCCCCAGGCTGCGGGTCCTACAAACAAGGTCTTTGACAACGCTCAGAGCCGCACTAGTACATCCAGCCCAACGGGAGGCTCTCCTTCCCGAGACCTCAACCCTGGTTCCAAGGCTAACCAGGCCGGCGCTTCGGTAGCCCCTATCGGAACTCGACCTTCTGGTACACCTACGAACACCTCGTCTAAGCGATCAACCACTCCCCTCGCCTCTCCTGGCGGCTGGGGACGCGGCAACGGCGTTTGGGGTCAGTCATCTGGCCTGGGTGCTCCTGCTAGTGTCTGGGGTTAAAATAATCCAGACAATGATGATGAGGAGTAGCAACATGATTTGGGATTCGAACGTTGCATTGGGAACGGCGCAGAGGTACACGCATTGCGGTCAGGATTGGGGACTGGTCTTTGGCAACTCTTTTTATGAGTTGAAGACGGCGCGAACATTAAAGGATACTCAGGTCTGGCGAGAATTGAGTGATGCGGTCAAGATCAAAGGTGTTGAAGGAACGGCATCAACTATGGAGTTGACATTGTTTTTCTCTTTTATGCGGTTGGAGGATACGACCTGGTGATATGGGAGTTGCATTTGAACATCACAGAGGCGTCAACAGTTCGTCTCTTTATGCTTTGAGGGCAGGAAAAGAGTTTTCGGGTATGAAAATGATGGACAGGACGGATTTTGTTTCGGCTGTCTGGGCGACAGGCTTCGGAGCTTGACGATTCTGGGAGCGACAACTATATACCCAACAGGGCGGTTCTTACGGCGTTTACTCTGCTTACGACGACCGATCAGCCTGCGAAATCGACTACGGCATGTGTTAGCATCATCTGAGCGGCGCGTTCGGAGTACTTCACGATGGAGGCATCTGATTTGTCGGCGTGCATTCCATGGCTATGGAAATGACAGGAAGGGTATTTATGAGGGATCGTTTACAACACACGGTTCGGCGATTGACAAGGAGTGTCTTTATATACGACGAAAACGCAACAAAACGATAAAAAAAAGCACAAAAAGGGCATCTTTCGGGGTTCAGGGTGGATAAAGGTTAGGGTGTATTCTCTTTCATGTCTCTCGTTTCTACCGGTTTACGGGGGGTTGGCTTCGGTTTGGGTCTGGTTATAGGGAACGTTTCTTTAAAATATTGTTTTCGCAAGGGAATGGAGAAATTGTTTTCTGACTTTGGGGTACGGCTATAGGTGGTGATGTAGGGACAGTTAATTGTCAATATGACTGGTGATAAGGGTAATACAAGTTTATTACGGAGTTGAAGTTCATGTGTCAATTGAGGTCGTAGACATGCACGAAGTGAGACATCCGCACAGACATGTGAAGTCGAGAGTGTCCTCAAGTTCTTTACAACTTGAACAATGAAGCTACAGAGGAGCTAAGAAGATTCTCGAACTATAGATCGTAACTAGTTAACCTTATCTCGCGTTTATCTCCCGCTGCAAAGAGCAGTGTTACTCAAAAATGACGAAGGAGCCAACAGAATTGCATGTGCGCGTCATGGGAATGTCTCATCCCTCACCAAAACCCCCACCTTGAAGCTCATCTCGGGGCTGTTTCTCCCCCCCAATTTCAGTTTTCGGGGTCCCGACGTGGGGCAATCAAGAGTCTCAGCAGAAGTTCACATTCATCGACTTGCAGCAATTGAGGGGGAATGAATGACGGGTACACTACGTGACGCGACTCCTTTTTGTTTATGTTTTGGTACTTATAGCTGTTACCCCTCCTGAGACATCTTTCTGCAGTTCAATCATTGTTTGTTTCTTTGTAGTTCAATTATAACAGCGTTGACCATGCCTTCTTTTGACGAGAACAAAGCTTACGTCGAGCAAGAAGAGACCTTCTTCGACGACGGAAGAGAAATTGAGCTTTTGCATTATATCTATGGAAGAGACGATATCGATGAGCTGCGTGATTCGCCGGAGCGTGTGCTTCAGGCCATTGATGAGTTTGGTCGCACCAAGAAGTATCTCATGAACGTTGGTGAGGATAAGGGCAAGATTGTAACAGATCTTATCGCTGAAGTGAAGCCCAAAGTCATGGTATACCTACTTCCTCCCTACCTGGATTAGAGAGAAATGCTGACGGGTGTAGGTTGAACTTGGTGGCTATGTAGGCTACTCAACCCTCCTCTTCGCCAACGCCGTCCGCAAAGCAGGAGGATCCCACTACTACTCCCTCGAACGCAACCCCGAATTCGCAGCAGTGATAACATCCCTCCTCGACCTCTCCGGCCTATCCTCAATCGCCCGCGTAATCGTCGGCCCCAGCGACGCCGGCCTAGCCCGTCTTCACAAGAACAAGACCATCAGCAAGATCGACCTAATGTTCCTAGACCACTACAAGCCCGCCTACACAACCGACCTGAAACTTTGCGAGCGTCTTGGTCTTGTTGGACCGGGCAGCGTTCTTGCGGCGGATAACGTCATCAAGCCTGGAAACCCGCCTTATTTGGCGTATGTGAGGAGCAGTGTGGCTGAGAAGAAGGCTGCTGCGAAGAAGGGCAGTAATGGTGATGCGGAGAAGTTTGCAGATAGGACGGCGAAGCAGTATCTTAAGCGCGAGGGTGAGGAGAAGCTTAATGATGAGGAGGGTGATCCGTGTTTGGTGTATGAGAGTAAATTGGTCAACAGCTTTGAGCCAACTGGTGTTCCTGTAAGTTCCATCCCTCACCCCATTGAACGTTACTAACAACTCAGGATGCCGTTGAGATTACACGGTGTACAGGCCGCGAAGATTAACTTTACCTTGTATAAAGCCAATTGAACAACGCTTCTTCTGCCACTCTCAATTACTCTACTGCCCCTCCTCTGCAGTGAACTGCCCCTCAACACCACGCGATGCCCCTCACAAGACGCTTGTGTTCCTCGCTTCATCATCCAATAAGAGCCACGCCCGGTTAGCTCAATCGGTAGAGCGTGAGACTCTTACGAGTACGCGATCTCAAGGTTGCGGGTTCGACCCCCGCATCGGGCTGTTCCTATATTAAAACGATTGCAAACATCGTGGCACTTCTTTTTTTTATGTTTTGCTGAATGGTGATGTACTGTTGTGGTTGTCAGTTGTAGGAAGCCTTCATTTGCCCGGCAGCGTGGTGCGTTTGGTGGTTCACTCAAGCTATCGACTTGTCCTTGTAACATCCATGTATAGCGAATGACTCAATCGAAAGACCTTCTTGCTGTCAAGAACAATTCTCAACTCATATAAATCTTCATCAATTGCCAGTGTTACTATAGTGCGTCACCTTCGTCCATACCAGCATACTCTCAGCTAATGACAGATGCTCTAACATCCAGCCAACCAACCTATTATGATCTTCGCATCCTCAATCGTGAAGGACAATTTCTCTTCAACCCAATAGCTTCAGGACCACCCGTTTATCAGTACATCAAGAGTCTTGCTCTCGGACTCGCGCAAGAGACTTTGTTGGTCCAAAACCACTTCCATCTCGTCATGCATCTCGCCATCATCGGATTGGGCCACATAACTCGTGTAACGGCTAAAGTGCCAATCGAGGCGCCCCGTCGTTTTCATCTCGATGTATGAATAGACGTCGCTATGGAGCGGCTCGGACACACAAACACAAGTGATCATACGTGTTGAAAGGGTTGTAGGGACCAATAGGCCTTTGAGAACACCGAACCAAATCTTGCCTGAACAGACCTCCATCGGGGCTTCTAGATGATCTGGTCGGACCTGCCCAACGGACCGTTGACTGCCATCGATATAGGTCAGGAGAAGGCCCACGATTCCGTTCCCCAGGAACGCTGCCCAACTCCGGCAGGCATTGACAGTCCTGACACCATGAAGGGGGGCGGATGTACGAAAGTAGTTGTAATTATAGTTGTGCAACAGTGGCATGTCATTTGGGATCGGGAGCAAGATGTCGATTTGGCCCGTCCAAGTGGTGATCTCTCCATAGCCTAACCACACCTGAAGATCGGTGGTCTTCTCAAAAGCTACCCAGGTCTTGCAATGTTCAGCCCTGGAATAAAACATTCGCGTTTGACCCACTGGCGGGAAGCTTACGAGTTTCTCGTAAGTGAACTTCTTTGATGCTTTGCTTTGAGACTTGCGCCAGAAGCTTCTTGTGTCAATACCGAGAACGTAACTGCGATGCTTGTTTGTGCGGAGCTAGAATAGATCATGGTCAGCTAAAGGCCTCCAAGGGACAGGCGGGTGTCAGAGGAATTGCTCAAGTAACGTACTATCAATGTTTCGAGTGGTCTAGCGTTTTCGCCATGCTTTGCTGTACGGAGCCAGAGCTCCAACACTCGCTCGCCGTGATCAATGGGAACGTAGATTCCTGAGTACCCGTGTTGACCAAACTCGTCAACATGGGAAGCGCGCAGATCGTGCAGCTTGACTATACCGCGAAGCGCTCCTTCAACAATATAGAAGTAATAGCCACAGGTATCTGGAGCGTTCCAGTCTATCGCCTGGATTGCTTCGTAGTAGTTGAGCTTCCGATCATAGCCATCACAAATAGCGGGAGGCTGCGGAAACGTGTCTAGATTCCTGGGGAATGTAGCCCAGCGTCTAAGATCCCATCTAGGCGAATCATCCTCAGTCTTGGTGATATCAAGGCCACGCAGTTTGATGCCCTGGTGATGTGAGATAAGGAAACAAATTTGGGTAAGAACGTACTCACATCACTATTCAACCGAAGACAGAAAGGCGCCATCTGGCGACGGCAGCATATGACCCAGTGAAGACCTGATCCACGGTGTGTGGAAGGAGACGCATCGGAATCTTTGATCACAATTCGTCGTATTCCGCGATAGTCCTCAGCAAAATAGATACTGAAAGTCGAGCCGGCGTAGTCGTCGGGAGAGAAGAGCACCTCGTCACTCAGATATTCCTGGAAACGAGATACAGATGCAATGTACCGGAATCCTTCAATCTCGACATAACGTACCCACAATGGGTAATTGCCATCGAGGGGAATCATCGTAGATCTTGCCGGATCACCATCATCGAGGGGAGTTGTCGCGGAGCTTTTGTTACGTCGTTCTTTCTCAAGCCATAAATCTCGAATGATCTGGGTGGCTCGTTCTTGCGTACAATAGCTAGCAATGGTCTGGCATATTTCGGGTGGTAGCCGGCTTTTCAGAGCATGTTCGAGGTCTTGAGCAATTGAATTCCGCAGCCACCGATCGCGCTGGCTTGTCATAGATTTGGGAGGTTGAATGAAATCGGATATAGAACCGGTGATCTTATACACCCTCTCGAGGCTTGGGTTGATTCGTATACTGTGATTGTTCCAAATTTTGAACTCGTGGCCGACGACCTCGACGCACTTTACATGGAATGTTCTCTCCCCACCTCGCCTGGGTTCGATTTTCGGTACCGTGTATTCACCCTCCCAGCGGAACGGGAGTCGCCTACCGACAGACTCAACTGCGAGTAGTTAGCCAAGGATTCTCGGAAAGGAAAGCAGGTGCAGAGAGCTCAAGGGGCGAGATTAGCTGGACACTTCATCTCAGCTTAGCCTGGCAGCTAAGTCATGTTCCCTTCAGTATCCTCAGCTTCAGAGGACAACTTCTCTATTGCCGAGTAGTCTGGATAGCTTACATATGCAAACAGGGTCGCCAGGCTCGAAGTAGAACCTGCATAGACCACAGGTAGGGTAAAATAATGGGATCTCCTCTTCTTCATCTTCTTCCGAATCGTCATCGGAATTATCAGAGTTGTCGAAGGTCCCCCCCATCTGGTTAACCATGTCGCGAAGGATCTCGTCTGTAGAGGCGTGGGCGAGTGGATGGTCAGAGAGGTCTTGAGAATCCTCATCCATTAAGCCGTCGTCAGATGAATCATCTGATACGCTACCTTCAGAATCAGTGTCGTCATCCTGAGGCAAGTCTTCTGCAGGAGAGGTCTGTCGCGAATCCTCCTCGGGAGTGTCTTCGTAGTGAGCAGCCGAGTCCATATTGGAATGCGATGTCATCGTTGTCTCACGCATGAAGAAAGAAGTGGACGAGAAGGTAAACAGAGAGAAGGTTCAAAAGAAAAAAAGAAAAAAACACAGTTGCTACCTATGGCAGGGTGCAATGCAGTAGTGGTCCGGTCTTGCCTTCCGTGACAGCTGTCTGCCACTGTCACTGTCACTGTCACTGCCAGGGAAGGCAATCAGCTATCGTAAATAATAACAAAGGAAGGTGCCCCTAAAAGATGATAACTCCTTAGGATATTAGAACAATTAGCCCCTAAAAGCATAAGAGACGAAATAGTTGTTCCGCCTCTTATCGATGCAACAAATCTGCACTCACCCGCTTGTTGAGCAGATACCATATTACGACCTATCATTAATGATGGGCTCACTCAAATGGCTACCTAACTCGTTATATTAGTTCGGTGTCTTTCTCGTTGAAATTGAACGGACTTCCTTTGTTTGCTCCCCAAACTGGCCACCGTCATGCCCAGCTTCATGTAGCTTTCCCCTTCAAGCATGGGGTCAACTAGCGATGTCGACGGAGACGAAAGGCCCTTGCCAAATAACAACCTATCAAGAAAGAATGAACACTCAGATCAATGCATTGATCTCGCGGCTTGTTCTTGGAAAGGATGCGCGAGGTATTTGCAACAGCTGTTGAGACCGTTACACATGCTTTCTTATAATCGACATATCATTCCAAGAAAGCCGTGTCAGCTAATCAGCCATTTGCGAGGCGACAAAGTATCTCTTTGGAGTCTGAGATACCGTGGCGCCATTCATGTAGGGTGGTGTGTTAATGCGATGGAACTGGTAGATGGGTGAAGTCGAGGTGAATGACTCTCGCGCGCAATCATACCTGCACACGGGACGAACACTTAACGGATCGAGGCCAGGAACATAGCTATTACATTTATTCTTGGTAAGTTGGATATGTAAGAGCTGCTGTCCTGATACGACATTTGGCATTTGAGGCTCAGCTGAGAGTCAATGCTGGTATAGGCGAAGGCGACAAACTGTAGGAACAGTAGCAATTGATGGAGATCTATATGAGTTGAGAACTGTCCTTGACATTATACCTTTGTGACAAGAGCCCCAAATTGAGAACTATTCGAGCTCAGGCGTAATATGGGATTGGAAGATTATCTTAAGACTTAAGAATAGGACATCCTCAGCATGCGGCTCAAATGATAGACGATCACATTCCGCTTGCATCGAAGCTTTACCATTCGCGTTACCCTGCACCATTCGCCCCCATTCCAAACCCCTACTAGCGCCCCCGAACCCCCTGGAGTTTCATCTCAACACCACGTCTCATCTTTTTTCTGCGACTACAACAATTAACAAAGACGATTTGATCTGTATATACTGCATCTATTCGCGTATCATCATTGACTGGAATTGTATACACCCATTCTTACTACTTGTTCTTGAAGATCCGGCTCGGCCCGCAAGCCATTCCCTCTCATCCTATACCCACTGTTACATCTCATATCAGCTCAGACATGCTCTCATCATTCACAACAAAACTCGCTCTCAAAAAGGCCGGCATACCGAGCGACATACTCTCATTCCCCACAGAGAAGCGCGAACCTAACAAACTTCGCAAAAACCCGCCTGATCCATCTGAACAAGATGACTCGAGCTGGGGCTCGTGGATGTCTGTCCGCTCTCTACCTCTGACCATGCAGCCATGGCTAACGCCTCCTCCCGCTGCTGTATCCGTCGGTCGCTTACCAGGTATTGGCGATAAAGCTCCCCTGGATAAGACTGGCAAGTTGAGGCTTGGGAGAAGGACGTTGCTTGTGTTTTTACGGTGTGTTGGTTGTGCATGTAAGTTACTATCACGCGACTGTGGAGGAACCTTTTGTTAATGAGATACAGTTGCTCAAAAAACATTTATTAATCTACGTACAATGGCAAACCGCTACGGCGACGCACTAACGTGCATAGCTGTCTCTCACGCCTCAGAACAAGCAACAAAGAAGTGGGTAGATCTTCTCGGCGGCGCATGGAGCGTGCGCGTAATAGTCGACGAAGAGCGAGCGCTCTACGCAGCATGGGGCTTGGGCACGAGTAGTATGTGGTACGTTCTGAATCCATCGACGCAAGTGCAGAGTTGGAAAGAGACGGGGTGGTTGGGTGAGAAGGTAGCCGGTGCGATACAGGGGAAAACGCAGAAGCCGAAACCGAAACCGGTTGCGACTGTGAATCCTGTTGAAGAGGAGGAAGAGGATGAGGGTCCTTTGACGACGATGGGGAACAAGTGGCAGGAGGCGGGTGCTTTTGCGATAGATGGGACAGGGACGGTTATTTGGGGTGGGAAGGCTGCGAGGGCGGATGATGTTATGGAACTTGAAGATGGTGCGAGAATCTTATTAGCCTAGCTGACACACAATATAGCGTCAATATGAACTTTTGGATAACAATAAGTTATGGGGAGACGATTGGCTTCCGATCTTCTACTTCGTTTTCCCACTCTCGACCCCCTTGAGCCTCCAGTACCGACCCTAGATCTCCAGGGGGCACAGTTTGCTGCTGGTGAGATATAAAACAAGAACCATACCAAACCAGCCACTCTAGGCGGCCTCGCCATTCGATACGATGCCAGTTCAGTCCATCTTCGGACGAATTTCCACCATAAACCGTCTTGCCAGCCGACGGTATCAATCTTATCGCGTCAACGACAAACCCGTAAGAGAGCTGCCTAACCCCTAGCCACATGTCCCCAGCGGGATCAGCCGACAGGGAGGGAAGGAGATAATCGAGCCGTATCTGCCCCACCGCCTCACGATGTCCATCGGAATAGATGAACAGAAGCCCAACAATTCCGGTTGAGCCAGGTGCCCAGGCCTGACATGGCACCACCCTAACCACGTCCTCCAACTTGGCCATCGTATAGAAATACTGATTCCCCACTCCGGACGAGGACAAGACGGCAGCGGGACCTACCAGTAGGGCGCAAGGGTCGTTCTTGTCATGCCGTCTGTCTTCGGTGACGAAAGCTAGATGGTCGACACAGCCTCCGAGACAGCTATACCAGAATTTAGCATTTGTTGATGAAGGAAATGAGGTGAGGCGATCGAGTGTTACAGGCAATCGGGTATCGTTGGGGTGCGTTCCCAAGACGAAAACGCGCCCTTTATTTGTCCGTAGCTATCACGTTCATCAGTAACTCCGAGTTAGGACTTTGACCGTTTCGAAACGTACCATGGGAATATCTCGACAAGAATGAGGCTTCTTCCGACGTCTCCAGACCTCAAATACTCGCTCGTCGTCTTGCACGGGGAAGTATAGCCATACGGCGTGTGGTCGATCACCGCCACCTTCGTTGTAGTACGTAGATACTTCATCCCGACCTTCGCCCTGAACGTGGCAACGCAGGTCAACGAGATCCCCGTCAATCATACATGCTGAGTAGGCAGTGATTCCAGGTCTACCGCAATCCATGAGCTTGAAGTGAGGCGTCCCATGAGCCCTGGCATCCAAGTCGACGAACCATATGGGGCCTGTTGGTGGTATCGACCATCTGATGGGCGGCCTGCCGACTGCCTGCGGCGATTCGACTAATTGTAAGTCCCGAATCTTGAGACCCTGTGTACGTTAGACCTATGCCCTAAGCAGTGGGATTCCAATACTTACATCGGTGATTCCTCTCAGAAAAGAGCGTCTTTCACTGGCCCTAAAGCAAGACCACCAGACCCCGGGGCATTCTTTTATCGGCGAAGGCAGACGGGTCTCATCCAAGTATAAGGTCCCTACGCCTAGATGGTTGGATAAATAAGTGACCTTACCGAGACTACCATCACTTCGTGCTAGTACACGTTCAAAATCGGGAAGTTGCTTATTCGAGAGATATGACATGTACTTGAGGCCCTCGAACGCCACGCCAATGCCCCAGATAGGTTGGCGAAGATCCACCACAAAATGGACACAACCGCTATTTGCATCGATGACTTGTTGGGGGATTCTTTGTTTGTCGAGTAGGCTTCTTACACCAAGCCTTGCTTGTTGTTGAAGGTCAATCTTGTTAATATTCTTGGGAGTTTTCGAGCCTAGACCTTTGAGTAGAAACAATCGTCTTCGAAGAAGATCAGAGGATGGGGGTTTGAAATCGTAACGGACAAGGCCCCAGGGGCGTCTCTTAAAAGTCTCAGACCATTCATGGCAACAAGCCAGGTGTGCTATCGGAATAGCTTCCCTCGAGCGTTTCCATCTGCGAGGTGGAACGCTCTGTGGATCTTGTGGGTTGAAAACCCATGGTTGGTACTCAAATATGATCGTTGTGGGTGTATCAGGCGCACGTACTGGTGGTATATGAGTCAGCGGACAGGAACAGAAACGATGGGTAGTATCAAGTCTACAAAAACGAACCTTCTGATATATGGACAGGTCTGATGGCTTTGTCCCCAGCCTCGAGCTCAAAGAGGCAAAAGCAGCAGTATGGCAGCAAACGGAATGACTGTGAGGTATCCATTGATGGGTGGTCATTCACTTGGAGTGACGGTCGCATTGAATAAAGGGTAGGTATCTCACCTTGTTTAAGTATCCGTCCGTATGCTATCCGAGTGCGTGGTATGTCCATCGTGCAACACTGCAAGGACATGGATGTCGGATTGAAGATGCAATTGCTTCATCAAGTTCGTTGCATTTGGATGACTCCTCGCAAGACAGATCACCTGAGCAACAAAAAGGATAATTTGTCTTTCCAAGCTACGCATTTGGGTTTGGAGGGAACAAACCATTGCAGCTTTCCAGTCAATAGCGTTCGCTCTCACTTAAGAACAAACGTTGAATCTCAGGCATCCATGAAAGGTTGTAGCAATATATTTTGACAAATCGCTTTTGCAGTGACAAGCCGCAGGATGCAATCTATGATTCCTATATTCCATCTTTGCGGCGATCGAGCTCGGTCGCTTCATGCCTGGCTGCATTGTTGCACCGAAGTAGAGCCTGGTCTGCAGACGGTAATGCGAAGGACCGCTTGGTCAAGAAATGGACAAAGGAAAACAAACAGCGGCAGCCGTCGCGGCAAAATGCATCTATCGCATTTGTTCGCGTCTCAGATCAAACGTATGCGCTTGACGAGCAAACAGGCAAGCATCCGATGGAAGTGTCGGATAATACTCGTCACATCGTAAAGCAGCAAACTAATTGCTAAGAAGATGATCGGGGATGAATCGGCTACGAGCATATGGATGTTGGTCGTAGGTCAAGGCAAGAAGCCTTCGTGGTAGCGTTGACTCTATATTGTTGAGATACTACCTATGGAAGGAGCGAGAGCAGTGTCAGCCAGCCTCTTACCAAAAATACCAGCCAAGGCCTAGGGCAATTGAGTTTTTAGCATCCGCATTGGATGGCTGAATACTTTCTACAGCAGCCCGCCAATAGTTTACAAGCCACGTCTCGTCAGCCTGAAGTCAGCTTTTCAGCCCATTCAAGTTAAGGCAGAGCGTTTTACTGGCTGTTGCTGACAAGTGACAACACACTGTGAGAATGAAGCGCGGGGATGCCTGAACGGGTATCCGCTCTACCTAAAAGGACCTCGAAAAAGGTGTGGTTGTACCTGTCGCGGTACGATTTGTTTAAAGGTGGGTGTGTCATCAATAGATACCTCAAAAGAAAACAAAAACACGAGCTGAAAAGACATGGCGAAACCACGAGGAAACACATGTAACATGGTGGTCGGTAGAAAAAGAAGTGTGGCTTGAGGCTGGTGGATGATCTCCCGAGACGAGACCTTGGAGGGAGGCAAAGATCTTGGCCAGTCCAGTGAATGGATGAGCATAAATTGAGATGATACTGAGTGGCCAGGAATAGACACGGGGGGGATCGTATTTCCAGACGAAGACGGGACGTGATACGATGCACGGAGACTACCTAGACCACTATTTTGATCGATCGTCATGAGTAAGAGTAATATGTAGGCACAGTACAGTAAAGTTACGGGAAGGTAAGCTAAGAACACGTGCAAGGAACAAACTTAGTTGAACTCTATACTGTATGTACACCCTCAGAAAATGATGAGGCTGATGTTGATCAATGTTCCTGAGATTCCAAGCAAGAAAAAAGGGATACATACTCCTTTGACTCCCGTCAAAAGGGAGGACCTAGAGGTATGACAATGGCGCGGAATTCTAGAAATGATAGAGTAAGAGGCTGGGAATGGGTGAGACATTTTCAAGGAGAATTAATTATATGTCGTTAGGACTTGCTCTCACGAAATTACTAAACAAAGATACGAACGAGAAGAGATGAAGCATCACGAGACCTTGGACTTTTCTGTCCTACCAGAATCTTGATTGTCTCGGCTTGTCGAATTTGGGTATTAGACATGAATGGGCTGGGCTGATCAGGCGCTAGACTAGACTCTGGCAAGATTGATTAATTCGAGATCTGTGCATATCTTGTTCGATTCAGATTATTGCAGAATTTCAATAGTTTGGTAGAGTATCGTACTATAGCATGACGAGAGGTTGAGTTGAAGCCGTTGAGGCACGAAACCTCCAAAACTTTAGCAAGCCCAAGCATCATCATTACCCCTGTTGCGGCAGCTACGGATACATCACATAACATCTTGTTCAATGCGCTGGCATCGGCATGGAAGGGGAAGCACACGGGCCGTTAGTGGGCTTTTGGTGCATCAATTCCCTTTTTGTTGATTCAGCATATGCATGTTGTAGGTATTTCGCCTCCCAATTTGATCGTAAGGATCGTATACGAGTAGAGTTGGATTGATGGGAAATGGATTGTTAATCGGACAAATATTTGTGTTGGCTTTCCATCGTGGAGATGGAAAAACTGTGGATATTTGCTTCAGGTTGAGATGATACATAACAAACGACGTTGATCCCAAGTGTAATTACAACTCTAGTAAATAGGAGAGACGCCCGTTCGATCATCATCATAATGAGAAATGCATCATGAAAGGGAGAGAGGCCCTTTCTATTTACATCTCCTCCACACACACATCACAGATTAGTTTAGCTCAGATTAGTCGCAGTTAGTTGAGCATGTACTTTTAGTATCTGCATGTCTTCCCCACAGAGCCGGTCACTTTTGAGGCTGCATCTCAGCAGAGCATTGCATTGCAGGTGAAAGAAAAGAAAAAGCGCCGAACTCGCACGGATATGTCCGGGCTTCTGAGCCATCTCTCACGCTGTATTAGGCCTGTTGTACAGCGCTGCAGAATTACCTGGCTTATTCTTGCCGACCTGACGTGCCGTACCACCTTGATCGTGATACCGATTGCGTCTATCCATAGAAATTACATACGTCCAGAAATAAATACCATCAAACAAAGGGGTCCTGAGTTTGAGGGGAATTAGAGGACCGACCCCTCGAAATCCAGAACCCGCCCTCTCAGGAACGGAGAGGTTTTGATGGTTGGGTACGAGTAAGCCAAGTACAACATCACGTCACATGACGCAAAAAACGACTTGATGGCCTCGTACCGACACAACAACAGCCTGGCCTAAGCATGGATGGATGGATGGATCGTAAGCGGCCAGGAGTCAATCCAGCCGGGGCAGAGATCCAGGGCCAGGACAGGTGGGTACAACGTCAGGGGGGGTTAGCAGAATCAGGGTCCCTGCCCGGGCCATCGTGCTCCCCTGTAGATACTGACACAGCGCTAGACTAGCCGGACCAGGAGTGACCTTGACTGACCAACCTTGAGGGCAGCTCCAGCTCAGTGCTGGAGCAGCTGTATCCGTTAAATCGATGATGAATGGAGTTTGTCGACAGCTTGGGTTGTACAGCGTATCGTCAATGGACAACTGTTTATGTGATGTGATGTGATCTTGGTCAGGTAATCTCAGGTGCAGAGCGTTTACCTCTTCTAATCTCAAAGCCAAGAGCCCCGAACAGTCAGCAATTAAAGCAAATCGCACGGTATATCGAAATAGCATCCGATTGAATTATTCCATCCAATCCATCTCTCGACATAACCAGGGAAGGACAGGGCTATTTCACTGTAATTCCATTTCAAAACCTAAGGCGCTGGACGATGTCGTTGGTGGCTAGGTGGATAAGCTACCTATGACAGTACAGTGGCAGAGTGGACAAACCCCCCTCTGAACCAACTCCTATTCTGGCCCCATACCATTCTTCGCTTGTTTTGTCCAGCCTCTGGGCTATTGCTTGCTAGACGTTCAATACCAATTCTATTGTATCCCTCTGGTCATGTCTCCCAAAACATTGACCCTTTGATGGTCTTTGCTTTGAACCTACCCGGGGCTTGTCTCTGCTGAGGCTGTCCAATATCCCCGCTTTCACTACCGGCACAAAGGCCCATTCGCTGCAGCGGACGGTGAGGTGTTGGGGCTAATTGAGGTTCGTCTATCAAACACTGTGCTATACCGTCACTGCGATCATCGTCAAGAGCATCGTGAAGCAGCATCAGCGATCAAAACTTAGCGTAGAATGGCCATACGCCTTTGGCTTTAAATATACGATAAAGGCTTAGGTGAGCTCTAAGAACGTCCCCGTTGGGACTGCAGGTGAGCTTATTCTTTTCGGAGGTGTGCACTATTTACAGGTGCACATAACGCCGACACTAGGTACAGTGCGACAATAAGATTCACACCCCGCAGTCAGCCTCCCCGGGCCCATGGAGAGGCAGGTACAGTGGAGGACAGCACAGTACAGTCAGGTACTTGGTGCACTAACTAAAACTCCCGGTGAAGGCCTGCATCTCCCCCAATATTGATGTTACCAGATCCAGAACGACTACCGTAACGAGATATTACTTCCCCCTCAGATCCAGAAGGACCAGACCGGACCAAGAAGAGTCCCAGTCAGTTCCGTGTCTCTTGTCTCTTCTTGCCCATTGTCTAAGGTTGTCTTGGATCTTTTTACTCTTTCATACTCTCCCTCCGACTGGTAAAAACTAAACCCAACGGGCCTGTCCATCCATCCATCCCGCTACTAAACGCCATCTCTTGTCATTCCCATACACATCCGCATTTTCCAATCTTGCTTTGTCTCTGTTTTCTTTCTTCATAATTCTTCTGCCTCTTCTACTATCAACTCTACTCGCTTCTCGATTCCTTACGCTTTGCTGCTGCTTCTGATCGGCTTCTCGTTCGCCACGTCCTTGATCGACCCTGAGCACTTCAGTACCATCATTTCGCCCTTTTTCCCCCCGACGAGACGAGACGAGGTGAACCGGCGTCCCTCGCACCGAGCGACCCCCTTTTGGCAACGAGCCCCCCCACAGGCACAAGCCTCTCCGACGTTCAGTTCATAGTCCATTAGTCCAGTCCACAAGCCTACTGCTCGCCATCTCTCGAATCCTACCTACATTGCCATTATTATTCCGCGTCCCCGAGAAATCGTTGTTATACCGACTGGACTGCAGCTGCAATCTTTCAGCATTTTCCCGACTCATATTCGGCGCTGTTTCTCGTAATTGTTCACATTCGGTCGAATACGCTTTCGCTGTCTTTTACACTGTTGCTCTGACGTTGCTTCGCTCTTTCGCTATTCCCACCAAGGAACAGCGTCCTCTTGTCAGCGATCAGATTCGCCCCTGGCTCTACGATACACTTTGGCATTGGATCGCATGCTGAAGTCTCGAGACTTTCTCTAGCGCTCAGAACAGAATTGCATTGCACGACGTTTTTTTACCCGCTGCTCCAGTTCCCGTTTCTATAGCGTTCGCCGCCACCGAACCGAAGCAAGAGATTCGGTCGGATCCACGAGCCCAGACGCACGCAACGTCGTCACGCATATACTGCCGTCGGTCCCCGCAATCACTTGAACCGTCCCGGGGCTCGCTCGCTGCTCCATATGGACGCCCAGACCACAACCGCAGAACCTCATCATCCTTATCCCTCCAGTCCTTGGACTTCTTCGACGATATCATCGAGCACAACGAATCCAACGACACCATCTGCGACGAGTTCTCACAGCGCAACCGCCGCCGAAGGCTACTTCTTCGCCGACCCGTCCGCCACACAATTTCACTCTCCACGTCTCGACTTTCTCCCGGCCTTTCTCCTCCCTCAGTCAAACATCTACCACGCTCAACTCCTCCACTACAATAAGCTCATTTCCCCCTCTCGCGGCGGCGGCCTGCAGACACCGCCACTCCCTCCCGTCATCTCTGCTCCTCATATCCAGGCGGCGCCACGGTCGCGATCGTCTAGCAAGGTGTCGCTAAGGGACGCCTCCGCCGGCAAGGGGAACACAGCTGGAGGCCATGGGAGCAGGTCACATCAGAATTTAGACAAGAGTCGCTCGGTTGCATCCTCCAAGGAGGTTCCGTCCAAAATGTCTTCAAAGCAGGCCGCCGACTCATCGAGGCCTTTACCCCGACGATCCGCACCCTCGGCTCAGTCCCACTCTAGTTCAGTGCCCTCGACGCCTCACCAGCACGCTCGGCAATTTTCATTTGAGGACCGCGAACCGTCACCCACGGGGACAAATAACCACTCCCCACGATCGGCTTATTCTGAGACAAATAGTACATTACCTGCGCTTCGGCCTTTACCGCCGCGATTAGGAGGCTGCAAATACGAGACCGCCCAGATAAATTCTAGGAGGAGAATACCGTATTCGGTCGGCAATGATCGTCTGGAAAAGCTGGACTTGCGGACGGTCAAGAACAAGTTGTCCGAAGATGAGGAGCGAAAGCTGGCCACAGATATGCGAGAGGTCTTTGACCGACTCCTGCCTACCGCCGCTGTTGAGGAGAACCGAAAGAAACTAGTGTCGAAGCTTGAAAAGATCTTCAATGACGAGTGGCCCGGACATGACATTCGGGTGAATCTCTTCGGTTCATCTGGAAATCTTCTTTGTTCGGATGATTCTGATGGTAGGTCAATCTTCTCCAAGCCGCTTGACCACAATCTAACCCTTTTTAGTGGACATTTGCATCACAACCTCGTGGCACGAATTGGAGGGTGTCTGCATGATCGCCAACCTTCTAGCGAAGCGTACGTATCTCTCTGCACGACCACAAATAATTCGCTAACAGCAGATCAGGGGGAATGGAAAAGGTTGTTTGTATTTCGGCTGCCAAGGTGCCTATTGTCAAAATATGGGATCCTGAACTGGGCCTTGCGTGCGACATGAACGTCAACAACACCCTTGCTCTTGAGAACACACGAATGGTTCGAACATATATCGATATTGATCCACGAGTTCGCGAGCTTGCCATGATTGTAAAGCATTGGACACGGAGAAGAATAGTCAATGACGCCGGTACGTAGCTTCTCCCCTCACAAACTCTTTTGTCTAACGGTTCGGTAGCATTTGGTGGCACATTGAGTTCGTACACATGGATTTGTTTGATCATCGCGTTCCTGCAGCTGCGCAGTCCGCCCGTTCTCCCATGTCTGCATCAGTCGCCACACAAGATACCCAAGCCCGATGGGACCCTCCCCGACTTTGCCGACGATGTTGAGAAGCTGGCTGGTTTTGGAAACAAGAACAAAGCATCCGCTGCAGAACTTTTGTTCCAATTCTTTCGCTTCTACGCTCACGAATTTGATTACGACAAGCACGTTCTCTCTGTACGACAGGGCAAGTTGCTCACCAAGCACGAGAAGAAATGGCATTACGCGATCAACAACCAACTATGTGTCGAAGAACCTTTCAATACGTCTCGAAACCTCGGAAATACGGCCGATGAATATTCTTTCCACGGATTACATATCGAGTTACGTCGAGCGTTTGATCTGATTTCAGTGGCGAATCTCGAGGAGGCTTGCGAGCAGTACGTGTTCCCTAAAGAGGAGGAAAGAGTATGGTCTCGACCAGCACCACAGCCACGACCTGTCCTGCTTCGTAGCTCGTCGCAGTCACATTCAGGACGCGGAGGTCGGGGTAACCATCGCGGCGGCGGACGACATAACAATAACTACCGAGGCGGAAATTCGAATCGGCGAGCATCTGCGGGCGTTCCACAATTCGATGCAAACAACAACAATATGTTTATGCAGCCGGTGAACATGGCGCAAGAACTGCAGTGGTACCAAAACCCACAGTTCCAGTTCCAATATGCACAGCAGGATCTCATGACTCAAATGGCGTTGCACCAAGAGAATATGAGACTCTTGTATGCCAGTCAGTCACCAGCATTTATGCAGCAGCAGGCCCAAGCAATGAGTCAACACCAGCAACAGCAACAGCAGCGAATGTCGACAAGTGCAGGATCAGCCCAACAACAGCCGCAACAGACATCGGATCGTTCCAGGACAAATTCGTTCGATAACCCGCCGCTCAGCGCTCCTCTACGACCGGACATATATGCTTTATACGGGATGAGTTTGGGACAACAGTTCTTCCCTCAAGCAGGTGCAACTTACGGAACATATCCTTCGTCTCCTGCTAGTACGACTGGAGCTACTCAGGACTTCCGTCGTCCACTGCAGCGAAACGGTATGACTAACGAAGCAGGTGCTCAAGGGTCAAACGGTACTCTACGTTCACATTCGCAGCCTGCATCGCGTTCCCCGTCATCATCACAGGCAAATACTGCGTACTTTGGCGCTCAATCCTTTAGTGGACCTACGCAGTCTCGGGGCGCCAACGGCAACCCAATCCCAAGTTTCATGTCTGATGACACAGATTTCGACGAGACACCGAAGGCGACTACGGATTCCCCACAGTCGGAGGAGGGCAAATATTCTGTTTACCTGTCTGAGAGCCCCAGTCCCAGCAAGAAACCTCAACAGCCAGTGCCGGCTACAAATGGTCTTGCTTTTGGAGATCTGTCCAGTCAGGGCTCGAGCCCCGGGCGCCGACGATTGTCGACAGACCAGCTTCCCCAAACAATTCTTGACCGCCGAATGAAGAGGACATCACGATCGCCTTCGCCTTTAGGGCAAGCCCGAAACATTACGGCCACTGCTTCATCAGCGCCATTGGCACAAGGGCCTTTCCCTGGAACTCAGAACAAGAACCTGGGACGCCCTTTGGTCGTGAACGGATCGAGTTTGAAGACAAGCGTGACCCCGAGCCCGCGTCAAGCCCCTTCTGGAGCAGAGAGCAGCACCGAGGAGACTCCCTCTTTCGAGAACCCTCTGCAGATCCATGCTGCAAATGGAATACCCAGCTACCCTGTCGATGGATCCATCTTGCCTCCAGTTGAGCCGCAAGGAGTTGTGAACCAACAAGGTGCCTTTAACCAGGTTCCTGTGGTGGCCAACGGCTCCACTGCGCCGCTTATGGCTGCAGCTCCGTCAACTACGGATGACCCCTCGTTCCGTGATCGCATCGCTATGATGAGCGCTTACTACATGGGGACTCCTCATATTGTTCAGGATCCAAATGTTGGAAACTCTCGATTGTCGCCGTCGACTCGACAGCGTCTGATGTCGCGCCAGAACCAAAACGGGGTGATTGCTCCTCTCGATCTCGCTATAGCTGAGAACCGCATTGATCGCCCTGTTGGTCAAGACTTTGCTCACCTCTCACCGGTATATGAGACTCGCACTCCCTCGCCCACGGTTCTTCGAAAGGATGGACCGTGGAAGTCCGAGAAGCAGAACAGTCCCAAATCAGGCCGAGGAGACGGACCCAAGGGAGGCAAGTCTGAAGACCAGACACATAATTCTCAAGAGGGAACCAAGTCTCAGAAGAACCAGAAGGGGAATTCTCAGAAGTCCAACGGTAACCGGGAAAACGGCCACGTCCGCGGAGCTAGAAGCGAAAGCGACAACGCCTGGCAGAAAGCCGGTAAGGGCAAGAAGAAGGGTGGCAACAACAACAACACGCAACAAGGAAACGGCGAGCAACCTCCCAAGCACGAGTCAGAACGAAAGGGTGGCTGATTGGTAGTCTCGATCTGAGAAGCGACGAGACACGTCGGCCAGATCTTTCAACCTGCGACTTTGGGATATGCCATTGGGCTGCACCTAGCACTGCAACCGTTCCTTGATCTATAAACGGCTGTTTGCCATTTTGGATAAGGCGTACTGCAAAGTCCACACCGCGATCAACGATTCAAGATGGATGGAAGACTGTTGAAGAGATGACAAAGGCACATTGGAGACACTGTTCTGGATCGTCCAGATACGTGACGATATTTACATATGTAGTAGGTGTGTATGATTGATGTCAAAGAGTGTTTTATTCATAGCATTTATACCGCAGTGGTTAGCGGTTGATTTACAGATTGGCAAAGCAAGAGGATCGGTTTCAGTGGCATGGCATGGCATTGCATGAAAGAATGACAGCAAGGCCGGATCCGCTGGCTAGAGGATATGGCAAGGAAAGGAAAGGAATGGTATGGGCGGACAACTGGTTGGTTTGTTGATTGGTTGCAAAGCACAAACATGGAAACGAAGAGGCGTTGGCGTCTTTCTACACATGGCCGGTTGGGAGGAGGCGTTTTATATACACAGCTGCAATTGCATTAAAGACAAGTCAAAGTCCATCTTAGGGGAGCGGGAGGAGGAACAAGCGGTTTACAGTATATCCTACAGGCTAGGCTGCATGGGCAAAGAAGGGTTCAAGCGGTTTTTCTAGATGGTTGTCAGAAAAAAAGCATGGGCAGATGTAACGAAGCACAGAAAAGAGATAAATGAAAGTTTTAATGCAGCGGTTTTTACAATATGAAGCATATGGTGATGTTGGATGCTGAAGGAAAGAAGACGAGACCCAATATTAAATGGCCTACAGCTAAAATATTCACTCACTGGTACCTACATTTCAGTGATCATGCATGATGCCGAAGTTCCGTCAATCTGAGGATTACATGATGTATTATCAATTTATGGGCGGTTCCTTATTCGCGCGCGCGCGGGTATGTGCGGCAATTCCCGAAGCTTAGCAACATTACTAAGAACACTACCTGATGCCTCTGCAGCTGCGGCTGGAGTAGGATTAGATCTTAGATGCTGACACATTGCCGCCGATGTGACGTTTTGGGCGATTGTATATGATGAGAGGGGAAGTATAAAGATGTAGCTATAGTTCCTTCGAAGAGTTGTGTTATTCACTCATACTCTCTACAATCATACTACACTTACATCCAATACCTTCAATATGAGCATGCTTTCAGCTGAAGTCACAGAATGGGGTCAATCTCCCAGATCTGTAAAAGTCGTCCCTCCTCAAGCTCCTGTTCACGACTCCGAAACAGAGATCCGTGTCATCGCTACCGGTCTTCACCAACTAGTTCGCGCAAGAGCAGCTGGCAAGCACTACACTGCCACAGAACTTCCCCACCGGCCTGGTGTGGATGGTGTAGGCATCAATGTGTCTACGGGAAAGAAAGTTTACTTTTCTCTGCTGGGTACCACGCAGGGCAGCTATGCCGAGATCATCAATGCGCCCTCGCGCAATATCGTTGAGTTGCCGGATGGTGTTGATCCCGTCGTTGCGGCGGCTATGATTAACCCTGTCATGGCGAGTTGGATGGCATTGAGGAAGAGGGCTGGTTTGAAGGAGGGTGCCGCGTTTAAGGTGTTTATTAATGGTGTTACTACTGCCAGTGGGAAGATTGCTATTAAAGTTGCTCGACACCTTGGAGCTACGAGTGTTGTTGGTTCAGCGCGCAACCAAGAAGCTCTTTCAAAGCTCGACTTGGACGCAAGTGTTGTTCTGAACGACAAACCCACAGAAACCGACTTCTCCGCCGCTGCAGACGCAGACATCGTGCTCGACTTCCTGTACGGACCCTGGCCCAACGCTTTCCTGTTGAGTCCCAGCACAGCAGCCGCAAAGAACGCAATTACCTGGATCAACATTGGAAGTATGGCCGGTGACGGAGGTGATATTTCGGCGATGGGGCTTCGGAGGAGGGATGTTACGGTGCGGGGCTCCGGGCCTGGGTCTTGGGATCCGAGAGAGCTTGGGGCTGAGACTGTGGGCATGTTGAAGGTGCTTGTTGGTGTTGGGAGTGAGGGATTGAAGAAGTATCGGTTTGATGATGTTGAGAAGGGGTGGGAGGATAAGGGGAGGGATAGAGTTGTTTTTGTGTTTGGTGAGGAGAATGAGAAGTTGAAGTAGTGGTATAGGGTTGGTAGAGGAGGATGAGTACGGATAGAAGATGAGACGTGGTTATGAGGGACAACCATGAGATTAATTAACTATTCCTTTTTGCAATGAGATTTATTGATTCATTTTGTTAATTTCAATAAATTGTGTACCTTTGTGAATGGCGGTGTTCAAAAACATATCACTGTTGATCAACAAACTCATCATGACGAAAACAGCCCTACAATACCAGTGAGTGAGGAGCTACCAGTTTCGACCCTGTTACCCTTAGGCACCGGCATCCGGCTTTAATGAGAGCTTTTGAATGCCATAATTCGATCTTATAGGACTGTATTCTTAGGACTATAAGCATACTGACTGCTCTCGAGGCTTGTCAATGGCTGTGAGTAATAAGAGCTGCCTGGAACACGACACTGCAGGCAGCACCTGTTGATCTTTATGCCGTGTCAGGTAAATAATGAGGCTGACAATCAACAGAAAACAAGAAGAAAAAGAAACATCAGTATATTTATTCCCGCAGACCCTGGTTTAAGATCGCCCGGTCAAAGAGGTTGAGCGGGTACCTCGATCGTGAACTTATTTTGGTCTTAGATTTGGTGGATCTTGACATGGAGGTCAGATCAAAGCAATAATTAGACAGCAACTCATCTACCAGAACAGTAAGAAGGCTGTAGGCAGATATATTTCAATAAGCATATCGGGTTATGAGAACCCTTTCCTTGGTGACCGTTATGAAACGGGCGTACAGAAACGAAACGGTTCAACGGACAGCCTGCTTCACCTCGTGACAAGTCTCCTCCCCCGCAATCATCTTACCTCTTTGCGCCGACTGCAGTTGGTATTACTGGACTCCACTGGACAAGGAGACATGGCATTCTGACAATCCGTCATACCTAATTTATGGTTATACCGTGTTTTACCTTTACTTAACCGGCAAGGTCCGTACGGCCTAGACTATCCTCATCGGACTCTACCTAATCATCTGCCTCAAATATCTCACCGTCTCCGCACCAAGACAGACGAGCCTTCCCTTGCTTCTGTTATCCACTAACGTTAGTTGTCAAGAGAGAACAAAAGCAAAGGCCTAGACGCCAAGGACCCAAAATCTCTCGCACTTGCCCCAGTTTTCAACCCCAGCTTTTCCATCGAGGAGGGAAGGAGCCCACCTTTAAGACCCCCAAGCGTCCTCCACTTTCTGTCACCTCAATTCAGTTTCCCGGGTCTCGCTTCGCTTTCGCTTTGCCTTGCCTTTTCTAATCTTTAGACGACGCAATAGCCGAAGACAATACTATTCGGTCTTGAAACTTGAATCTCGATTCTTTTACGTCTCCAGATCAAAACTGACGACCCATTCGACGACCCCGTGTTTCAAGCATTACGACAGAACGTGTCAATCCGGTTCCGGCTCCCTGGGACACATACCTAACGTTGCACCAAAGGCCCGACCACCCCGGTTGAACGGACAAGTCGAGTCGCGACCTCGAAACCACCTACGAAATTAGTCACCGCAGACTCAACAACACTCAGAGTGCATCGCAACTTCACACCCGGCAGTCTTCTAGCGAGGCGCCTCTTTGCCACGCTCTGACGACAATGCTGTGGTCAGGCGCTAGCATTGACGCTGCGCTCTCTACCCCAACCTGATGCGATCCTCCCGAAACTCCGTCCCCTCCGGCGACAAACAATCCAACCTCTCCATGAGGGTCGACATGGTCTCGAGAACATCCAGCGATGGGCCTCCTCCCGGGTCAGGCGGTCGACAGTGGAAATCGCTGATTAATAAGATCCCAAGGCGAGGGGTATGTTTGGTCTTCAGAAGTTCATGATTACAAGTGCGAATGCTGATGTAGCGGTATAGATCAAGATAATCAGTCAGCATCCGCCCGAGACGAGCACCTCCGACCTCGATCTGAATGCCAGATCCCCCGATGGCCATAATGCGAACCCGCTCGACAGTCAAGAGACGCATATCCGGCAGCTGCAGGCTATTGTTCAGCGAATGCCTCGAAATTTCCCTACGACGCCCAACCACGTCGACTCGGCTTATAAAGAATTTACCAAACATAAAGAGCAATGCGCTACGTTATGTCGCCTTATCCTGACAGAAGAGCTTGGTCGCGGTTCTCGCAATGGAGGCGATCTCATGCGCCGCGATTCGGCGGTTGACTCACCACAAAGTCCTAGCCATATCTACGATACCCGAAGTTCTTTCAGCGGGAGAAGTCTCGCTGAGGTTGTTTCTGGTAGTGTCGGGAAGAGTATACACCAGAGCGAAGCCTGGTTATCGTCGGTGCGCGACTGGAAGAACTGGCTTGAGTCCTTGGCTGAGGCTTGTCGGACATGCCTGATCGAGACATACAAGAACAATGAGCGCGATGCAACTCAAGAACAGGTGGAAGCGTTATTTACGAATAAGAGGTTTCGGAAAGAGGCTGTCCAGAGGATGCGCAATGCTAGCGTCACTCGGGTTATGTCGGCAGACCCTCAATTTGTGAGTTCATTGTGGTCAGCAGCGAAGCGATGGTAACTGACATTTACAGTTCCCGAAATATGAAATGCGATTTTACGATTATGAAAGAATTAAACAAGAGCTGAACGAGATACGACAGCTCGTTCAGACAGGCGAATCAGGCATCTCCCCCGACCGAACTATTCAAGAGTTTACCATATCACAGCGGGGCGATGCGATACTCGAGTTCGCCAACAATGGTCCTGCATGTAGTTTCAGCGATCCGGCGATTCGTTTTCGAGTCTCCTCCTACATGCTTGCCGAGACGTCGCCCATATTTGCTCGTATGTTTGCTGGGCATTCCAGCAGTCTCCATCTTTATGACGATGAAGACATCTCGTCACAGTTGCCGTTGCCGCCGACGAAATACTACTGCAAAGATGGCTCCGAGGCTAAACTGTACCGCATGCCTCAAGTTGAACTGAACCACATGGACTCCCTCGAGATTTTATTGCATGCGGCGCATCACCATAGCGAGAACATTCCACGAGAAATCGAATTCGAGAAGTTTGTTGCTATCGCCGAGTGTTGTATGAGATACAAGAGTACTTCGCCTTTAGAACTCATCGTTGAGCACAAATGGTTGCCGCAGTGGATGCACAAGGGAGCGGACGATATGCCGGATGGTCTCTTGGTCATCAGCTATGCCTTTGGTCTGCGACGACTATTCTCGCGCATGTCGAAAACTACGATCCTGAATCTTGTCGATGAGAAGGAGTTGGACGCAAAGCCATGGCCGCAGAAGATCAAAGACAAGATCTGGGCTGTACGTTGCGCAAAGATTGCGCAGATCCACGAGTGCTGCATGAGCGCAGTTAGGGAGTACTTACGAGAGCCGACACATAACAACCTCGAGCAAGCTGAACCCACGCCGCTCAATGCCAACTTCGCGCCAGACGCACTTCCTCCTATGATGTTGACGAGTACCCCGAGGTGTCCTAAGGGAAGCCATTGGTGTGATGCCACAAATCTGGGCTGGTTGATGCTTCTGTACCACGAGATGAACCTTCTGCCTCAGATCATGTCTTCGGATGTACTTTCTCACTTACCCAGATCACAACCGCAGTCGAAAAGTTTGGCACAGATTGTGGATGCTTTGAGGAGGATCCCAGCACCACCAACACCAGTGCACCGTGGCGTTTGCGACCCAGGCCCAGTGTTCCGCTCTGCTATTAGTGATATCTACAACAGTGTTCTGGGTCTGACGCTATTCGATATCAGTGGCAAGAGCCATGGCTGGGGTCTGTCAAAACATCAAGAACGAGAGCCTCAAGCCCAGTTCAACACAGGTCTCAATCGTATGGCTGCGCATGATCCGAGCTATAGCGTCGCTACAGAGTTTCCCGAAATCATTCGCCTTCGTGTTATGTGTCAACTGGAAGAGTTGAACGATCTTCACTCAGCAGCTATGGTTAGTCGGGCATACTACGAAACTTACAAGAAGCATGAGCTCTATCTTATGAGGAACATCCTTCGTATGGATCGCAAACGATCAGCTGTTCAGCACCACATCCCGATCGGACCCAACACCAACGAGGAGAAGGTGCTTAGGGAAGAATCTGAGATTCTTAAGCGGACGCCGGCTGACACCGCGGACGGCATCACCCTTCACAGCGTGGTTGAGACCGAAGGGGACTACACAGACTCTGACGATGACGACGACGACGAGAGTCTCTACTCGACATCGGTAACCAGGTCTCTTCCCCGATCAGCAGCTACCACAAGCACAACCACTAGGGGACTTGACTTCCAGGGATCTTCAGACCTTGCGGCGCTGATCACCGATAGCCCCGCACGGACACCAAGGGCCCGAACCGGGACACCAAGGGCCCGAACCGGGACACCCACATCCACATCTCGATCTACAGGCATCGGATCCCCGACAACCCCTCGACAAGCCGTATTCGACCCACCACCGGCTCCGGCCGCACCACCTGATGAACCCCCTCTCACAGTCGAAGAAGCTCATCGAATCCTATGGCCAGACGACGCGATCAAAGCATCCGAATCACCAATGTCAACCCTCCACCCAGGCACAGAAGGCATCCGTGAGAAGTTCCGCGCTGGTGATCCCGCTTTTCACTTAGGATTGGAAGAAAAGACTCTTGTTCCCACGGGAGAAAAGCAACTCAGGAGCGAACATGATCGACAGGTCGGATTGTTGAAGGGAGGCGAACCGAGTAAATGAACTACATATAAACATCTACACAGAATACCCTTTTCTTGTTTGGAAGCAAGCGATGTTTGATACGCTATTGGATGTTTGGCGAATGTGTCTTGTATGGGACGCTTATACCCTTGGCGCGAGGAGTTAGATATTGGATAAACCGGATGAATACTACTGAGTTACTATGAGAAGAGTTTCGTTCCTATTCTGCACTGGGTAGTCATGATGCAGTCGCTGCCTTGTGATAAGTAAACTAGCAGTGTTGATGGCTGAGTCATAGGACTATTGCGAGTCAACGAACTGCCAATGCTCTACTGGACTTGAACTCTCGAGAGACAGCTAGACATTACCCAAGCTTAATATATTGAAGCGCTGCGGTGACAGTTGATCCCAGGGTACAACGCTTATGCTTAACAAAAGACAATAGGCGAATTTTGGACATATCAATACCCGAAAGTCTACTCTATGAAACGTTCACTAAGCGCTCTGGGAGGAATTCAAGGAACAACGAAATATTGAACTAGAAGCTATCAACATTCTTGGCCAGCTCAAGTCCAGCCTCATTTCCACCGGCATGCTTCCCCAGTCTCCCACTGGCTAGATCACCTATTTCACGAATAATGCCCGAGAGTTAACGCGACTAACATGACTCTCCTGGTCGGTCTCCCACAAAGTGTAGTCCATGTCTAGACTCAAATAAACCCAGTTCTCCTATCTAAACCCAAGCCTACGCTCACTACTAAGCTTGGACCCCTGATCAAAGCTCAACCTTCTGTCTACCTTCTTACTTCTACGTTACTAACGACAAGCCTTATCGTTTCAGGTAAAGCAGCTGTCAAGTTCACAGTAGCGTAGAAGTCCCACCTGCACCAATTGCTTGGTACCTCGATTGGGGCTACGTTTACTTGACGAGCTTCTTTAGTGAAGACATCTGCTATTCTCTGGCAGGCATGCAAGAGCTTCGACGTGATGGCCCGGGTATGTGTGATGAGTCTTCTGACTACAAGAGATTTATAAGCTCGACCACGAATGTGACATGAAACCGCCATCATGATTATGTTATGCATCTTCGGAACACGGCACTCAAGCTTTCAACCTCATTAGGAACGCTCCTGGAATCTTCACGTACCAACAACCAACTGCTCGGTTTCACCGTTAAACCCTGATCTCAGTGCTTCAAAAGCCACAGGTATTGGAATCTCTAGGCACGATCGTGAGTTAGGCAAAGGGTCCAGAGGAATAGAGTGAGTGTCTGTCGTTTGACTGACGGTTAAGACCCGGACAGTGATACAACTCCGCTCCATTCCAGGCTGATACAAATGACGGACATAAGCGGTCATAGAAGCATGATGTAGCCTACCCGGGCGTTTGCGTGAGATGGAAACCTACCAAGATCGATGTAAGCTTCCAATGTCGCAACAAGACCCATTGCGGAGACAAGAAGTAAAGTATAAAACCAAGGATCACATACTATTAAACTTTACTTCTTGGCCGGGAATAGCTAAGACATGTCTATCAAGGAATGACATAGACGGTCCAGGCCGGGAATCAGGGAACCATCTACATTCCTCCCAAGCGCCTCGCTTGATCTACAAAGCTAAAGTTTACACCTATGCAAGGTCCCGATGGTACCTGCATTGAGAATAGCTTCATCAGCCAACAACTTTCGCGGGTGTTTTTATAAAATGATTTCACAAGACGCGTTCCGACTCTCTTCGGTTCGACAAAGCATTATACCCAATCTCTTTTGACCACTAATCTTTTGTCGCTCCTTGTCAAAATGAAGCCTGTGTATGCCTTAACACTATGTCTGGGCCTTTTCGAAGGCGCTGACGCCATCGCCCTTCCTGATTTTGTCTCTCCAAAGATTGGTTACTCTACGCAAGCTACTCACGATGAGCCAAAGCCTGATGCACCTCCAGCCGCCAACTCAGGGCCCAAGAATTCGATGTTCTTTGGAGCTTGGACGCCCAAGGTGGGACTTACCAATCGACCTTCTGTTCGCAGGAGTGTCAAGACTGGGGAGACTTATGGTTCTGATGATGGTGCCGACGACGACGCCGAGGACCGGTCTGACGATGACCCAGGAAAGCAGTCTGACGATGAACCTGAAGATCCCGAAACGCCTGACTTTGATGGTACTGAAGTGGCATATATGGAACCGATGATGGCTCCTACATACGTTCGCACTGGCCCCCTTCCTGTCGACAAACCAGAATCCGCCCCCAAGACTAAATCATCCAAGAAAGTGTCAACCAACTCAAAATCAAGCAAGTCCAAGTCAGGATCAAAGCCAAAGGATGACACCGTCAAGACAGCCAAGCACAGCAGTGATGACGACTCTGAGTCTAGCTCCGGCTCAAGCGGAAAGAAGAAGCGGAAGGGCAAGAACAAGGACAAGAGTAAGGATGACAAGAGTAACAGTTCTTCCAGTGCTACTGCCACGAGTGTCATTCCAAAGCCAACCTCTGGTCGGCACTCTGGTGATGACGATGCTGTCAAGTCGCGTACCAAGCCTGAAGACTCTTCTTCCACCGCAAAGCCCAAGCCCTCCGACGATTCGTCTAAGAGCAAAGGTAAAGGAAAAGGCAAAGACAAAGGCAAGACTGGCGATGACGATGACACCAAGTCCACTTCAAAGAAGGGTTCAAAGGATGACGCTGCCAAAGTCGATGACTCAAAGTCCAAGTCCTCAAACACTGCCTCCAAAAAGTCCAGCAGCGCACCCCGTCATCCACGATCTGTCGCAACCCACCAGTCCGGCTCAACCTTCGACCCTAACAGCGCCAAGGGCGGCGGCAAGAACACTCCTGGCTACTACAAGCCATTTGAACCTCCCAAGCTAAACAAAGGCTACATTCAAGCCGTTCCCCCTAAGGCCAGCGAGCGAAGCGACAAGTCCAGCTTCAAAGTTAAGCCCAAGCCCCATTTAAGAAACAAGGTCGGTGGTTCCCTCTTCACCCCCTTTCCCCACTCCACAAAAGAGAACAATTACTGATTATGAGAGCAGCTCCGCCGTTCGCAACCGTGGCAATAGACCGCGCCAAATGGACTTTCAAGTGTGATAGCGTGAACGAGGGGGATGGGTGCAAGAATGCGATTGATGGGAAGGCGGATACTATGTGACATACGCAGTGGGAGGGGAGTGAGCCTGCGTCGCCTCATGTGATCACCGTGGATATGAAAAAGATTTATAATGTGAATGGAATCCCTATGCTTCCGAGACAAGATGGTTCGCAGATTGGATATATTGCCCAGCATCAGGTTTTCCTGAGTAAGGATAAGAAGAATTGGGGTTCGCCTGTTGCTTATGGAACGTGGTATGCGAATTGGACGACCAAGTATGCCAACTTTTATACCCAACCTGCTCGTTATGTCCGACTTGTCGCTATCACAGAGGCAAACGGGAACCCGTGGACGCGTATTGCTGAGCTCAACGTCTTTGAAGCGAATGACCATGTGCCCCCTCAGCCGTCTTCTGTGGGAGCCTGGGGACCAACCATTAACCTTCCAGCTATCCCTGTAACCGACACTGTCGATCCAAACACTGGTAGAGTTCTCATCTGGTCATCATGGGCTCGCGATACCATGGATGGAGGCCCAGGTGGTCTGACTCTGACCTCAACCCGGGATCCAGCTACTGATCTGGTGTCTGAGCGTGAGGTCACTGAGACGAATCACGACATGTTCTGCCCTGGCATTTCGCTTGATGGCAATGGCCAGCTTATCGTGACAGGCGGCAACAACGCTGAACGCACAAGCGTTTTTGATCCTGTCAAACAAGCTTGGATCCCTGGCCCAGATATGCAAGTCGCTCGGGGGTATCAGTCTTCCGCGACAACTTCCACAGGCAAGGTTTTCACCATCGGTGGATCTTGGAGTGGTGGTCAGCCTTTCAAGAATGGTGAAGTATATGATCCCAAGAAGAAGACTTGGACCCTTCTCAACAAAGCCGACGTGCAGAAGATGCTCACCGACGATGTCCAGGGCTTGTTCCGGTCTGATAACCACGCTTGGTTATTCGGTTGGAATAAAGGGACAGTGTTCTAGGCCCGACCTAGCACCGCAATGAACTGGTACTATACTGATGGGAAAGAGGGGAATGTCAAAAGTGCTGGACAGCGAAAGTCGGATCGTGGCGTTGCTCCTGATGCGATGTGTGGAAACGCCGTCATGTTCGATGCTGTCAAAGGGAAGATTCTTACCAATGGTGGAACTCCTAATTATCAGGACTCTGATGCCACGGCTGATTCTCACATCATCACGACTGGAAGTCCAGGTACCAAGGCCACCGTCTCATACGCCAGCGAAGGTCGCTTCCACGCCCGCGTGTTCCACAGCTCGGTCGTTCTCCCCAACGGAAATGTCTTCATCACAGGGGGTCAGCAATATGCCATCCCCTTTGCCGATACGACGCCCGTGCTGGAGCCAGAGATGTACCTACCCGACGAAGATCGCTTCATCCTTATGAAGCCGAACAATATCGTGAGGACATATCATAGCATTGCTCTTCTTCTTCCTGATGGACGAGTCTTCAACGACGGCGGCGGTCTTTGCGGTGGTTACGACACAAACCATTTCGACGCACAACTATACAGTCCTCCATATCTGTCCGACTCCAAGGGCAAGCTAGCCACGAGGCTAAAGATCATTTCGGTGTCTGCCTCTGCAGTAAAGGTCGGCGGGACGATTACTGTTCAGACAAACGGCGCAATCGCACAGGCTTCTCTCGTCCGATACGGAACAACGACACATACTGTCAGCAGCGATCAGCGTCGTGTCCCCTTGACATTGGCAAATGCGGGCAAGAATACGTACTCGTTCCAAGTGCCTTCCGACCCCGGTGTCGCGCTGCCTGGGTACTGGATATTGTTTGTCATGGATAAGAATGGTGTACCAAGTATTGCTTCGACGGTCAAGGTGATGGGTTGATTTGATTGGGCTTGTAGGAAGCGTTCTAGATCTCCGTATGTCAAGAATAATAACATCATGCTTTCACATTTGTTTTGTCGATTGCCTTGCGCCGATTGTTGGACTGAAGTATGTCCGGTATAACATTAGCAAGCTAACTGCTAACAACAGTGGAGAGATCAAGAAATAACCTATCAAGCATCTAAGGTCATATTCAAGACCTAAAAGTTATGTAAAGAGGTAAAGGAGTTTAGACTTTTTTATTAGTTTAGATCATTATTTAGACTACTTTATCTTACTCCTCTAAGCCTTAGAGGAGAATCTTTTTGCTACCTCCTAGATAATTGATTAGGTAAATAACTACCACCCAGGCCTAAACCCGATCTCATATTGAACGTCTTTGATGGTGTCTTCCATGAGTGACTTGGGAGGTGCATAGGTGCATGTCATCGTGCATTTCGTCTTCGCTCGGTCCAGATTCGTGTTGTACCGTGTTGATGACATCCTTTATCGACAGTCCATCGCAGTTTCCATCTTCGACTGTCAAGGTGGAGGGTTGATGGGAATATTTGATTAGGTCTATAGCAAGCGTTTTGGATTCTATATATCGAGAATAATATCATGTTGTTTTCGTTTGTCTCGTCAATCTCGATTCACTAATGGCAGGAGGCTCCAGTGACCCCTCTTGATCTCCTCCTCGACCTTTCTGATGGTGTCTTTCACGAGTGACTTGGGGCTGCATAGATGCATGTCATATTGCAGTTCACCCGGTCCACATTCTTGTATCTTTTCGATAAAACCCTCCAAAGACAGGCCATCGTAGTTTCCATTTTCGACTGTCAACTCGGGATGCTCTTCGAAATTCAGTTCCAGTAAACCAATAACCGCCGCTATGTATTTGCGACTCATACAACATAGCTCGTAGCGCTTCATCTTTCCCTTCATGTCGCTCAGTGCGGAAGTGAGGGTGTGGATGGCGTTCCATCTCTTTGTCTCCAGAGTAGAGAGGAGTTCACCGATCGCAAGATCGTAAGTCTTGATATAGGACAGTCCGTGACCACCCTTCACCACACTATAGGTCGCCACTTTGAAGTCTTCTTGTATAGCGAATACCCAGGTAATGAAAAGCAAAATAATGAGCTGCCTACCATATTTGAACTGTATATCACCTCCCATTTCCCAACCATCATGGCGCTGGTATTGGCGTAGATCATGGAATTCGTTGCTGGAACCAAGCCACAAATAGGCGGCGAGGGACAATGCCCCAGCGCATCGATAGTAGTTGGCGATATTAGCTACATGGGCGAAGAACTCGAAGTTAACCCATGTACGAACTTCAGAACATTGGCCGTGAATAATTCTGAAGACTGTCAACAAGGCATGGGCGTTCCAACCGGTTGCTGATATTTCGCGGATGCATGGGTCGTGAGAAAGTGGCCGGTTCGACGGTCGGTCTTCGTCAGGGGAAAGACTGTCGGAAGAGGAGTCTGCATATGAACCCTCATGCATCTCCTGGAGGCTTAGATGCTGTGGGTCGATCGGTTGCGATTCTTTCCATGGGCCACTGAGCATTTTCTTGAAGACCTCAGAGTTCAACATCAATTGGCGAGACGATACTCGAAACCGAATTACATCTGGGCTGTCATCGCCTGTAGAGATGACTCGTTAGTTAACTATAACCTTGGCGATTCAACAAAGGAGTGTTCCTACCCTCCTCCTTACAAGGAAGTCCGGAAGGTATATAGGAAGCATTCACGGGGGTATCGTCGAGAACAAAATCGGGACTCTCAGATCCATAGCGCGGGGGAAGATAGACATCCGGAATGACTTTCTGCGTGTTCGCTTCCTTCAAGACCACAATGAGGTCCCCATCGGGGTCGATTTCGTGAAGGAGTGACGGCATGATGTCGATGCCGCGAGATGTTGTGTCTGTATATAGTATATTATCAAGATTATAATTTAGTATAGGGGAGAGTGGGAAGAAAACTAAAAAGGAAGGAAGGAAGGAAGAAAGGAAGAAAAAGGAAAGTTGATATAAGCCTTGGCTGGAGCTGTTGCCTGCTTCCGTTGAAGTTAGAATCCACCCATACCAACCTGCCTCCTGGGCAGAAAGTTTGGCAGCAGCTGTCACTGTCACTATCAAGACAAATATTAGATACCTACAAAGCAAACCCAGATGATATTTTCTCTTCTTTCGCCGCTGAGAGCATAAGAGATGAAATAATTCGATCATCTTATGCAAGTTTAGGCTAGCAATTAGGCTACTTTATTTCTGTAGCCTAACTTAGAGGACAACTCTTATAATGGCACATTTAGATACAATAAACAATGAAAAACAACGACGCTTGGTTCATTGCTGCGCAATACTGACTTCATGTATAATCCTCCCGATCCCAACCCCGACCCTTGTGAGCATCGCTCTTCATCGTCTCAGAAATCTCCACGACCACTCAGATCATAGGCTACTATTTTCATTCATCAGGCCTCTGTCTAGCTACCTAGGTAGGCATTTTGATGTGCGGCATGAGATAGCAGTAGGGGCTTCATGGTGACCCACCCTGGAAGGCCTCCCGCATAGTACTTGGGCTTGACAGTGACGGGCAAGTGCAGATTACCTATCTTACGCACATGAAGTAAACAGACTTAAGCAATCTTTTATTTTCTTTCACCCCTTGTCTCTTTCTACCATAGAAGAGAGATAAAATCATTTCCTCTGGTTTCGCCAAACACCAGCAAGTTCACCCCAAACATCAACATTTGCACACAGACAACGAAAGAGAGAACCTATTCGATCCCATGACTATCACGTACGAAATCGACCCCGGTGGCGACCTGAATCTGGTTCTGAGAGATCCTAACACTCAGAGGATCGTACCAATCATCAACAAAGAAAAAGGTGACAGCAATGATGCTTTCGACAACCCACCCCTTGTCGGAAGATATACGATGTTCAATGCAGACGAAGATGACAGCGATGATCAAGCTCGCTCTGAAGACGTCATTGTAGAGGTTCACTTCCATGTCTCTTCCCGACATTTGATCCTCGCTTCCCGTACGTTCCGCAAGATGCTCGAGGGAAATTGGAGTGAGAGTTCTTCTAACTCCATCCAATCTGGCCGTCGGCAGATTCAGACAACCGGTTGGGACGCTGCAGCGTTTGCCATCGTGCTCGATGCCATTCACGGCCGCCACCATGACATCCCGAAGTGCACCAACCTTGGTCTGTTGACCCGAATCGCTACCATAGTTGACTACTATGAATGCCACGAGAGTTTGCAACTTATCGGTGACGTTTGGATGGCTACTCTACGCGCGGCCTGTAAATTGCCTACCAACCTTTGCCAGAGCACTCTTCTGTGGCTGTATATCTCTTGGGTCTTCTCTGAGAAAGAGGTTACCTCTACTATAACCAAGATGCTTCTGGAAGAGTCTGAAGGCCTTTCCGAAATCGATTCATTCGATCTCCCCTTGAGTGGGATCATTGGTCAGTTCAACCAGCAGCAATTCGCCCCATGTTACTGACACAAAACAGATATCATCGAAACCAAAAGACAAGAACTCATCAGCAGACTCATTGACGGTTTAGACGATCTTCGAAAAACACTCACAGAAGAGAAGGTTTGCCTCCGGGGGTCTGGGGATTCTACCTGTTCTGCCACTATGCTGGGCATTTTGATACGAGAGGCACACAAGCTCAAACTTCTTGACCCGCCACTTACTTCTCCATACAACGGCTACAGCATTTCGAGCCTGAAGGAGCGAATAGCCAGTTTCCCCATGCCGAGACAAGATAATCATAATTACGGCTCGTACCACAGATACTATCAAGGCCCGTCGTCATGCACTATCTATTCACGGTTGGAGGTCCTGCTTGAAGAAATTGATGATGACATGAAGAGTTTTGATTTGACCACCCAAGAGTAAAGGCGAAGGAAAGGGGTTGAGCTATGTTGACATATTGGAAATATGCGACCACAAAGGCTAGCGAGGGCATATCGTATGTCAACTTGTTAGAGTCTGGACTAGAGACACCGAGCTTAGCAACCATGGGTTTGCATGTAATAGGTAGAGAGAGCTAGGTCAAAGTGCAATGAATACTCTTTACCTGTATTGAGAGATGCTTAGTTCGGAGCCCTTCAACTGCGCCTCTACCTCCTCCCTCAGCTCGGCCTAGCAAAAGTTTAGACTGGTCAATGCTATCCAACTCGATCTTGTACTGAATGTCAAACCATATACCGTCACCTAAGTCTACGGTAGCCGTTGTTTGCCTTAAAGTGAAGCGTTGGGCTTGGTAGTGACGGGCAGTTGCACATCAAAGCAATCCCACGGATTACCACTACGGGAGAATCATGCCCTGGCTGTGCCCATACCATACCCCCATTGCCGTGTGATGATAAGTTTAAATTTCTATCTTGGGACAATATTCGTTTATCAGGCTTCTCCTTACGCTAACTAGGCAATTAGTGGTGCGACATGTAGCCAGAGCGTCAAGGAGCCCATCATAAAATGAGCCAGTTAACTCAGTATTGAAGCACCTGACACACAGGCACGAGTCAATATACAACTTCACCATGAAGCCTTCTTTCCATCATAAAGTCTAAACTCGAAGAACGAGGGCAGGTCATACTAGTCCCCCGAGGTGAATGCCTCTGAAGACATCAGCGGTTTGTCCTTCCTGCCTCCATTAGGTAAGCTATCTACCTATGTGACCGTAAGGGAGCAAGCCAAGCAACAAACAACAACAAACATATGTATAAGCAAACCTATCCAACAGGTTAATAGTCTAAACCGTGACCAACCAATGCAGGCAACTACTGCTACCTCCCGCAATGACACGCAGCCATCCATTCACTCTACACAATGGAAGACTGCCAGCTACTAAGATCCTTTCTGCTCGTCTGTCTTCCTTCTTCAAACCACAACAGCAGCTCACCCCCTTGAATACCCAGGTCAAGGCCTACCTATCAGACTATTTGAGCTTTCTTGAGAGGCAAGTCCCCCAAAGCGTATGGACAAAACAACTACCCCCAGACTTCTTATGTGAGCCATGCGCCGATATATCCCTGGGATCGATCGAGTTTCAAAGATTAAAAAACGTATTTCTTCTGCCATGGGGTCCGTCACGTACGAAATCGCCCCTGACGGTGACATCGAACTGGTCTTAAACAAGCCGAACGAGCAGAACATCATTCCGCGTCTTCGACTAAACGCCAAAGTTGTTGATTTCGACGACTCTAGATTCGTAACCCCGACCTGCGAGGGAAGGTACGCCGTATTCAACAAGCTTTATGCTAAATGGAATCTGGCAGCTGCAGACTGTAAGGTCCACTTTCGAGTCTCTTCCCATCATCTCAAACTTGCCTCTCGCCCTTTTCGAAAGATGCTTGAGGGACCTTGGAAGGAGGCATCATCTTCTGAGCCACTTCGGCAGATAAACGCAACTGGATGGGACGTTATGGCATTTGTTATCGTTTTGGATGCTATTCATGGACGTCATCAAGGGATACCGAAGATATCAAATACTGGTCTTGTGACCCGGATTGCTACTGTAATCGACTATTATGAATGTCACGACGCTCTTTATGCTTATTTTGACAGGTGGCTTACCAATAACCTTTCGATGATCGTCTTGCCTTCTGCACTATACAGGAAGACTCTAATGTGTCTATATGTCGCATGGGTCTTTTCAGACGAGGCGAAGTTCAACAGTGTGTCACAAGTCGTTCTCCGCTGCAGCGAAGGTTTGTCACGAATTGATACATCAGACATTCCCCTTGGAGGACTTCTAGGTAAGATCCCGCATAGCCAGACCATACATATAACAAGTAGGTTTCTGACACCCTGTAGAGCGTATTGAAACCGAAAGACGAGACTTACTCGGCTGCCTTTTCGACAAGCTAGACGCTGTACAGACGTCACTGCTTAAGGAGAAGAGATGTCCCGGAGGGCACGACTCTGGCTGTGTATGTCAGACGCTAGGAAGATTGATGCGAGTCAGACATAAACTGGCCTCGGACCACCATGGTCCTCCTGAATACCCCTACGATGGATACAGTATCGACGAAGTTCTGAATTTGATTAGCGACATCGAAGGGCCGTATGTGGCCGGCTATTCTGCATGCAATATCGCAAGGCGACTGCACGCAGTCTTCGATGATGTCCGGATGCATATGATATGTTATAACCGCGCGCGAAGAGTGAACGATACTTTAAAGCTTGACGAATATCGCAGGAGACGAAAGACGAATAAAGGACGAATAAGAGATGAATAAGGGACGGATAAGGGACAAAAAGGGGATGAGTAAGGAACGACCAATCCTCCAAACGATCGAGTCCACAATCATAGCAACAAGCCAAACCTGCTACTGGGCCATTCTACCCCCTCTGCAGTAGAGCCTACCATCCAAGAACCTACGAGCGAACAGTTGATGGAGGAAGGTTATTATGCCGAAGGGGACCAGGGTTTGACTGACTTACTGCACAAAGGCCTTTGGCGCGAGTGAGTTACAGCTGTGTTGGCGATAGTTAGAGGTCCGTTGCTGTGGGTAACTTCTACGACGATGCGCCTGATGAGATTTATCTGCCTGAGGGCAGCATTACCGTTGAAATCAAAACCCAGAAAAGCTCATTAAATGTGAAATTCCGTAATCTTTTGTTTTATTAATTATAATAACTATCTTTTCATCATGGTCCAACGGCATGTAAAACCTATTAATCATCCAGGGTATCTAACCAAAAGAAATCCAGAACTGGATGACCAACAATCCAACTCCAGCCTCTCACTATATTCAGTTGCATTGCCTTTCCAGCATTTAGGAATCGCTGTTGCCAGTCTCGGCCTCCATCTGCGCCTTACGCGCAGCGTTGAGAGCCTTGAGCTTGGCAGTGCCGAAGCCCAGAACACCACCCTCCTGGTTATCACCCAGCCAGGGCTTCTTGGAATCACTGAGCATGCTACCAGTGACAAAGTAGGTAAGCTGACCAACGATGATGAGAACGAAGGCAATGGGGTACAGGAAGTGGATGGTGTAGCCAAAGACTCGGATACCGATGATGACACCCCAGAAGTTGGCAGTCAACAGGGAGATGTTGAGGAACGCTGCACTTCCCATGCGCAGCATGATGGGGACGAGGATGTAGAAGAGGTTCAGGCACAGGGTGTAGCCGATGATCCAGCCGATAACCTTACCATTCCAGGTAGCGTTATCGAAGGACTCGCGGTCGAAGATGGCAGCTTGAACACCGTTGATGCACATTCCGAAGAGACCAAGGAAGGACAGGACGTGGTACAAGTGAGCTCGGGAGACGAGCCACTCCTCGAAAACGTTGGTGGTACCGTAGAGAGTGGCACCGAGAAGGGCGAACAAGTCACCCTTGACCATGTCGAGACCAGTACCGCCGTTGGTACCGCTGATGTGATCACTGCCAATCAAGATACCCATGCCACCACAGCAAACCAAGATACCAATGATCTGGAAGACTCTGTAGCGGACCTTGAGAAGGAAGAACGAGATGACAACAACGCAGACAATAGCCCAGAAGTTGATCAACTGCGCAGACAAAACGTTGGTGTATCGGTATGCCAAAACAGTGAAGTAGTTGCCCTCAACATCCAGGAAGGCCATGATAAGGTACTTCCAGCCATCCTTGACAGCAATCTGCCACCAGCCCCGGAAACCGTCCTTGTAGAGGAACACAGGTGTGTAGATGAGGAACATGAGAATGTAGTTGAAGACGGTCTGGAAGGCGGGAATGTTGGTGCCCGCGTTGGCGAGGAAGCTGGTGAAGGTGTTGGTCGCGGTGATGCACAGGGCAAGAACCTGGCCGAGAGCGAGGACAATCCAGAAGTCGACGGTGGTCAGGTAGCTGTACCAGTGGACGGACTTGACCTCGAGGGTGTGAATACCCTGGCTGACGGCGGCATCTTCGTTGGTGGTTGTAGAAGGAGCGTTGGCGGTAGCCTGAGCTTCGTAGGCGGTTGGGCCTTTGGAGTCGCCGACGGTAATGGGTTGTTGTGCCGACATGTCGAAGGTTTATTCGAGGGTATCGTAGAATATGCTACCGCATCATGTTAGTTATCGCGTTCAATGCGCTCGCGCTGGTGTCGCAACATACCTCGTAAACCTATCGCAAAGCAATAATGGTATCTTCGTGATGAAGTCTTTCTATCGTCTCCAATGCAGCAAGCGCAAAGACTCAAAGTCGCTCGCTGAGTTCTTATGAACTGACACGGCACATGTAACAATGCGCCGAAAAGTATAGTTGGAAGGAAGTTGATGTGCGAGAGGTCAACATGAGCTGGGGGAGGAGGGGTAGATATTTCAAGGTCGGCCCTGAGGCGATTAAGTTAGTGATCGACGACGGAGACACCGTTTAAAGCAGCGACGATCAGTGAAAAAGAAAGCAAAGCAAAAGAACTAGAACGCAGATGGCGGCATCTTGTACCTTTGCGCCAAACCCAGTCCCAACCCATCGGGTCAATCATCTGAATTTTTTTTGCTCCTTCTGTTGGTTGCGCTTCTGGCGACCAGACCACATTGAGACAAGTCGGACAAGCTATACATGTTTCAACAGTCCAATTGGTTCTAACATGCATCTAGTCCCAAATATTATCGGGAGCCAAGCAGCGGTGCTTTACCAGGACTGGTCAAACCTCCTCGAGATGGTGGTTCTTTAATCCTGGGTGGCGGGCGGGTCGGGGAACAAGTTCGCGGCGGCTGCCGGCCGGGAGGGTCAAAGCTTCAGTGGAAGCTACAGGGGATGTTACAGTGCTTACAGGCGAAAGGGTGTCACGTCAAACGGAGATGAGATGTAGACGCACGGCAGTTCTACGGAGTAACTCCAGTAAGAAATAATCACAGAAAGGCAGAGAATAAACAGAGCAAAAGATAAAAGACGAAGAGAGATTCTGTCGATCTCAGCTGAAAATCATAGCTATTGTGGCGTTCAATATCTCACCTCAAGGAGGGTCACCAAAAGTCTGGGCTGGCCCTTGTATGAGCTGAGGGATGGTGGTTTAGTGGATTACCACGTGGGGGTAACCAAGACAAACTGGCCGAAAAACCATCACATGGGATCTTGATCACTGCGTTTTTACTTTGTCACACTTTTCACAATTGTGCAATGTTGCTGTAAATCCGTGCAGAAATCTGCGCATAAGATTAACATTTTTTTTAGTTCCGATTTAGTAGGCCGGCTGTGGATATGATCTCTTGTTCATGGCTTAGACAAAATACTAGACATGGCTGTTCGTACTGTCCTTGCAATCCAGACGTTATTTCTTGTAACGCTATTTGAGCCCGAGTCTCTGCCTGACCTCGAATTAGTCACTTATCATTTTCTTGGGATAAACATCACATACAAGACATGAGTGGTGGTTGTGTCGGGGAAGCTATTGAGCTGGGCGCTAGTGGCTCGCGTACTGGTAGGGCTGTAATATCTCGAAGTAAGAGATTCCGACAGTCCATTTCAGAGCTTAGGTTGAGCTTCTTCGAAAGGGCTTGGGTGTTCGGGTTATCTACCAGACGTGTCAGCATGCTCTCATTGCTAGCTGAGAATGTACCATTTCCTCTCTATGGTTCAATCGTGGGGGAGCCTACCGTAATCTGTCGCCGATGGGGATCTCGAAGTATCAGACATGGTGATATAAGAAGTCATGCGTTCCAGCGTTTTTATAGAAAAGGAGAAGTGCTTCAACGTGGTTTGATGATGGAAGTGGGTTGAGGCGGCGTAGAAAATGCTCCGGTGTCCGATATGCTGACACAAAGGGCTTCGACGGGTCAAAATACTATATAAAAGATTCGAGATGTTGTTTTCCACGAGGCAAATTGATCGAGAGACTACGATAGCAGTGAAACGTCTATATAAACTATCCAGACTCACCTCGAATATCCGGCTCGAGCCCGTTCATATACCGGGACCCGGGAGGCACAGCGGCCGTAAGTGGGGCGTCCGGATGCATCTCGTATCTCGTACCGTCGAAGAATGATCCACTGTAACAGAGCTTCGACCTATCAAGTGCTGTGGTAAGCAAGACACCGCTTGGCCTCGCAGTATCATCCCAGATTGGCAATAGTTTTGAGCCGCAGTTGTTTGTTTCGCGAGATACGGGTTGATGCTATGTGTAAGAGGCCTAGGCGAAGTTGTAAAGTATTAGAAGAGGCTGGTCTGAACCTTCGTCCATGGTAGGGAGCCTGCTCAGTCAGGAAGCTATTGGCGGTGAGGTCGGGGTAATTAGCGAACGTTAAGAATGACTTGGTAGGTTTCGTCTATCTGATCCATGTCCTGGAGAGCCATGATGAGGAGGACAGTAGCCTTTATAGCCTTCATTCCTTGGACAGCTCGCCCTTCATCGTCCCCTCAAGATAAACTGTTGATGTCCAACACAAGACACAAACACATTACAATCTTGTCTTTCAGCATTGTCAGCCTCATAATTCTGTGTCATGTCCTGTCACGGGTCATGCTTCATGATGGCGCGTCCTCGTGGTTCAAGCAGAGGGCCCGCTGATGTGCGCTATCGTTGGTGCATGACCCCTTGCGGGGAGACATTCCTCATTTCCTATTCGCCAAATCTGCTTTGCTAAGCATCAACGTGCCCAAATCATCCAATCATCAACTGCGCAGACCTGCAGTCCCTCAGGGTCCCCTCCCACGTCATTCTAGCGCGCAGCTACCTTATCATACCTTCCCGTCAAGCCGAACTCGGCAGTCATTCATTCTTTCTTCTACATCTCCATCAACATTCATCACTTTCTGTACTGGTCACGATGATTCTCAGGTCCAAAACACTTGTTGCTGGCTCGGCGCTGGTCGCTGTAGCTCGCGCTTCGCAACCTGGAGCTGCTGCACCTATCCCAGGTCCCATGAGAGACCTCACTTGGGGTCAGATTAACTTTATCCACACAACCGATACACATGGCTGGATTGGCGGTCACTTTCAAGAGTATGTTCTCCATTCACCCTATCACAAGCTGTGGCTGATGTCTCAGGCCTCAATACTCCGCCGATTGGGGTGACTACATCTCCTTCACCAAGCATATGCGCGACGAAGCCGATAAGAAGGGTGCCGATCTACTAGTCGTCGACACAGGCGACCGCGTCGAAGGGAATGGATTATACGACGCATCAACTCCCAAGGGCCTCTTCCAATATGATATCTACGCCGAAGCCGATGTCGATATCATCTGCACAGGTAACCATGAGCTTTACAAGGCCTACTCGGCTGATATGGAACACAACACCACTGTTCCCAACTACAAGAACAGCTACCTAGCTTCGAACCTCGACTATATCGACTTCAAGACCGGCGATCGCGTTCCTCAGGCTCCGCGCTACAAGAAGTTCAAGACAAAGAACCAGGGCCTCAACATTGTGGCCATGGGCTTCCTCTTTGACTTTACCGGAAATGCCAATAACACCGTTGTCCAGCCCGTTGAGCAGACCATTAAGGAGGATTGGTTCCAGGAAGCTATCCGAGAGAAGCCTGATCTCTTTGTTGTGATTGGTCATGTCGGCCTTCGCATGGAGGAGTTCAAGGTTATCTTTACTGCCATTCGTAAACAGAACTGGCATATCCCCATTGCCATTTTCGGCGGTCATGCTCACGTTCGTGATGCTGTTCAGTATGACTCCGGGGCTTTTGCTCTAGCCAGTGGTCGTTACTTTGAGACGATTGGCTGGATGTCAATCGACGGTATCAAGAAGGGTGTCGAGGGTACCAAGGAGGTCAAGGCAGCGGCTTCGCCTACCTTTACCCGCCGATACATCGACAACAATCTTTACGGCCTCCATTATCACACCGGCCTCAATGACACAACTTTCCCTACTGAGCATGGAAAGAGAGTCAGCAAGTCAATCACTCGTGCTCGTAGTGCACTTCAGCTCGACTACAAGTTTGGCTGTGCACCCAAGACGCTCTGGATGACCCGAGCCAAGCACACTGACGAGAACAGTATTTACCACTGGATCTCGAACCAGCTTCTGCCCGATATCGTCACCCGAAAGGATCGCAAGGATAAGCCGAGATTGGCTCTCTTCAACACCGGCGGCATTAGATTCGACATTTTCAAGGGAGGTTTCACACGAGACTCCACTTATGCCATCAGCCCTTTTACCAGTGGTTTTAGCTACATCCCCGATGTTCCATACAAGGCCGCTTCCAAGGTCATCTCTCTTCTCAACAGTGCTGGAAGAATCCTTACCGAGAACGGCCTTGATGCCAAGTACATGGCCATGCCCGAGCAAGCTTTCCCAGCTCCCGCTCTCAAGGCTCAATTCGAGAAGAACGAGCAGGATGAAGATGATTCGCGTCTCGAACTCCGAAGTTTCTTCGATAAGCCAGATCTGACAGCTGGCTATACGACTGTTGATGATATTGGCACTGATGGCGATGATACTGTTCATGAGCCCGTCGAGAGATATCAACAACCCAACTGTATCCAGGCTGAGATTGCCATGCCCAAGGATGGTGAGCCTGAGACGGTTGACTTTGTGTTCCTTGACTTTCTCCAACCTTGGATCATCCCTGCCCTGAAGCTTGCTGGAGCTGGTGATTACAATGATGGCCATGTTGAGCGATACCTTGATGGTACATTTACGTACCTTATGGCCGATTGGATCAGCAAGAATTGGCAAGGTGACTGTTAAGTTATGTGTGACTAGATGAATTTGGACGCAATTCCGCGGCGTTTTTGGTACTTAGAATGACTCAGGTATGGCACATTGGTAGCATAGCAATATTGAACATGTTTATCCAGATGTTTTGGTGATGCTCTTTGTCTTGGAATGGCGTGTTGGGAGGTATATGCAAATAATTGGTGTCATGCCAAGTCACTGCAGAAGCTCAATGCCAAGTAAAGGGGCAATGCAGTAGATTGAAGATGCTATGCTAGTAACAATATATATCTTGAACCCCAACCATCTGTTGCTTTGCTGTATATGTGCCATATCTCTATTAACGATTCTAAGGAAAGGACCTCATGCAAGGCATGAAAACATGAAAAGACCAAATGCACAAGTCGAACCAGCTCAGTATCAGACGGAGATAGAAGGTGTTATCTAAAGCTCGAGTCTATAAGACTAGGCAAGCTCTCGTGGCCATCTCGTGTCCTAGTCCACGAGGGACTGCTTAGTTCTGGGGGAACTTGAAGCCGGGAGGGACACAGTAGGGGCTGGCGCTCTTCTTGTAGAAGACGCAGCTAGTCTTGGGAGGGCAAGCTCCAGCAGCCTTGGTATGTTAGTCAAATTGTTCCTTTGTGTAAGGGATGGATGATGTTTTACTTACCACGTACTTGCCGGAGACATCGCAGATCTGCCAGCCAGTCTTGTCGGGAGTGCAAGAGTAGGTACCGGGCTTGCAGCGGCTGGTAGTAGTGTCCATGGGAGTGGCAGCGGCCATGGAGGCGATGGCAGCGATGGCAATGGCAGTGAACTTCATGTTTGCGGTTGGTGGTTTTTGGTGTTGGTGTTTAAGTGTTGAGCGAGTGTTGCTTGTTGTAGCGAATGTAGTAGTAGAAGAAGATGATTGTTGATGAGGATGATGAGAATATTCGATTTGGAGGTGATATCGAAGGGTTTATATACTTGATTTCGTACATACTGAGTCTGCCTTTTGGATATCTGTTTCTATTCTTGTGAGTATGGTCTCACTTACACGAGAGGCGTCAAGTTCCGTACTTCGGAACTCGGCCACAGTCCTACTACAGCCATGATACTATTTTAGACTCTCCCTTGCCGTCCATCAGCAGGAGAAGTAGTTAGTCTCCAACATCCAGCAGCTCTTCTGGTTAGTCATTGGATCACTTTACCTATACGAGGCTGACTTGAGTGCTGCGACGTCCCGTAATGGCACTTTCCAGTATTCGGACTCGCAACGTTAACTTTGTGGAGGGGAGAAGCTAGACGGGATTGGGATATATTGTAAGCCACTTACACCACAGACGCTAGATAGTCACACGATCGAAACTGCCAGCCCTACAGATGTGGTGCTACTGTTGGAAGATACTCGTACAATCTGATCTCATCAATAATACTGTATATTTACATCAATAGTCCCGTATATCTACATTGAAAGCAGTCCAATGGTGCTGTTGAGTGAGATGATCTCCATAACAGCTTACACCGCGATACTCTGAAAGGATATATCATTCAACGACCAGAACAGTAAATACCGACCGCTCTTGAACAAGTAATCCTAAAAATAAATTCCCGAGTCTCATTCATTCAGCCCATCTTCTACCCCGCAAAAAGTAACACCCGTCACATCATGGCTTCCTCACATCTTATTCGTCCACTCAAAAGCCTCTTCGTGTTTCCCGATGGATTTGACAGGTTTATGCAAAGACCCTTCGAGAAACTGCGGCATTGATTGGAACACGAGAATAAAATTGGTGTCTGGTGGTTACACATCAGGATTTGCAGTTATTAACTGCACGAGCTGAAGGCAAAGGCAAGACATACAGACATCACCCATACATTGAGCGCAAGGCATATTGATCATCGTCAAGGCATCAAACAGCTGACAGTCCATCTGATCCTGCTGTACAACCCGTATAACATTCATCTCCCCACCATAAGCTGGACAGTCCTACAATGTGATACGATGCAAATTCATGCAATTTGACGCATATGCAGGCCCCGATGAGTGGTGATACGAGGGCTGACTGTGCATACATACCGTTACATTCCAGACTTGCATGAATACATACAGTCGCATTCTACACTGAGACGAATTACTCGATATTCTCCGGATGGACTTCTCTTCAGCCCCGCGACATCCGTGGCGCCAAGCCCGTTAATGCTCCGCCCAACGGGAGTCGCGGGGTCCCCGATCTCGGGCTGGACTATGAGCACGTGGCTTTGCACTTCAGGAACTCAATGCGTTTGGATCGTTACATTTCGAGGCTGACACCTCCACCTGTCAACGGAAACACTGAAAATAATCACCGTTCTGGCATACAATTGGACAGCAGGAAATACAGTACTTTCTTTCCATTTACAGCTCATGATCCTATCCTATACATACCTATCCCCATTGGACGGGTCTAGTAATTAGCTCCTAATATGACATACCCTCTCTCTTTTCACTTTCTCTAACTCTCCCAGCCTCTGTTGATCTGTTTTCTCCTCACCTAAAGCAGTGTTAGTAAAATGCTTGGAATGCGAAAGCGATAGGGATTTTCTTACCATAGGTGACAGGAATAGCACACCGGCCAGCAGCGAAACAACAGTCAGAATGAGAGTGGGCTTGTTGAAGCCATCTCCGAGAATATCGAACAAGCCGCTAGGAGCCAGTCGTGTTCCGAAGATATCCACGCCGTAGGCAACAATCAGAGTTGTGCTCTCGACGATAACGGGTGTCGCGAGAATGTTCTTGACACCCAAAACATTTCGCTGATGGGAGATGACTGATCGAGGATCGATCTCAATATTGGGGGAGTATTGAATGAGGCCTTCGGCTTCCTTCTCAGCCGGGGTGGAGTCACGGCCAACGGGTCGTCGGGCATCGAGAATCTGGCGCGACAGACCGGCAATGGAGTGGGCCTCGGGAAGGTAGGCGAGAACATAACGGTTGGCAATACCTTGTCGAGTTTGTGTCACCGATAGATGGTCGAGTGGCTGAGACACGACGTAAGCTTGGGACTCAACCCAAGGCAGACCAGGTCCATCGGGGGAGTCAACAGGCTTGAGAGGAGAGAATGTCTCGGCATCGCCCAGAGGGCCACGGTCGTTGGGTGAGGAAGACTCGTAGAGGTCGTTGATGACAATCTGGTAGCCTTGGATAGATCGCTTGGAGCCATCCTCAAGGGTGTATCGTCCAAAGAAAGTGCATGCATACCAGTTCTCAGCCATGGTGCATGAGATGGGTTTGGTAGAGTCGACACCGGCGTAAGATTGGGCGGCCAGAACTTGGCCCGAGATGGTGTCCACCAGCTGAACAGACAGAGAAGACGAAGCCTCATCCATAGCGGCAACCACAATGGTGTTGGGGTTGAGGTACTTGTAGCTGACGCGACGATCGGCCAGAACGCGACCAATAGAAGCGATAGGGTCGTGAGCATCAGGCTTAGCAATCTCGACGATCTTCTGACCACGGAAGAGCTGCAGTTGCCAAACTTCCTCCTCGGTAACCTTGTTGTTTGCTTCAACAAACTTGAGACCCTTGAGAGTCTCTCCTTCGCCTCGGACAACAATGGTCTCAGCAGGAGTAAAACCAGCGGGGACGGGTCCGACTTCGCCGTTGGTGCCGACAGGAAGCAGCCACTTACCTGCAGGGCTGTCGACAACGACAGTACTGGCGACACGAGGAAGAGATCCTGCGGGCATGACCTCGACGACATCGCCAGTGTCACTCTTGATAGCGACGTACTCGCCCTTAGCGCCACGCAGAGTGACAACACCCTCATCCTTGGCATACATGCCCTTGACCTCGAGGGTTGAACCAGGAGACTGGGGGAGGACAGACTTGGACCAGACAACCTGACCCTTGTGCTCAGTGCTCAAGCCGTACATGCGACCGCGGCGAGTTGCAAGGACAATAAGCTTGTTGAATCCGAAAGTGTCTCGGTGCAGACCCTCCTTCTTGCTGACGGTCTCGCCGCCAGAGACGCTGGAGATGAAGCGCTCGGGAAGAGAGAAAAGGTACTCGGGAAGGTACTGAAGGTCATCAATGTGGCGGGTAACACGGTGGATGTAGGCGCTGAGAGGGTTGGTGTGAGCCTCCTCCTCCAGGGCCTTGGCGAGGTTCTCAGTGCCGGGGACATCCGCCCAGACAGCAGCGACGGCAGCAGAAAGGCCTTCGGGGCGCTTCCAGTCAACCTCGCCGTTGCGGACCATAACCCAGTCGTCAGACTTGGTAACAGCAGCAGCTCGGATAGCAAAGCCCTCAGTACCAGGCTTCTTGATGACCTCAGCAACAGCATGAACAGCCTCGATATCACCAGCGGGCTTGAAAGCCCAGCGAGCCAGGATAGCGTGAGACTCAGAAGAGACAACAAGAGTCTCATCGTCAGTAACGCGAGCAAAGTAAACGTTGGCTCCATCGGAGCTGGTGGAGAAGGCACCTGGACCGGAAAGGTGAGGTAGCTCGTAGGCCTTGGAGACCTGGCTAGTCTTCAGTTCGGTATGGTAAACCTCAGCCTTGTTTCCAGTCTTGGTTCGAGTGTGGACAAGAAAATGAGGCTGCGATTGAGTGAGATGGGGCGCGTGGATGACAACGGAGACAGCGTCGGCGGGCAACTTGAGATCCTGAGTGGTCTTGCTGCCAAGGACGTTGACCTTGAGCTTGGTAAGGCTGCTATCAGTCCAGGCAAGAATAGGAGCTGCTGAGTTGCCGCCAACAAACATAACGTCCTTGGGTCCGTGGACATCGCCCTTAGTGCCAATGGCAAAGTCGTCCAATCGTCCTCCAGTAAGAGTGTCGAGAGCAGTAACCTTGAGGCTGTAAGAAGCAGGCGATCCGTGAAGGCTGACAACGTAGATCTTGGAGATATCGGTCGAGACCTGGAGAGGAATGTTGTGGGCAACCTCACGGAACTCCCAAACAACCTGACCCAGAGTACCATGTATACGTCGTAGAACCGTAGTGCCGTTCTCGTCGTACAGAACCAAAACATCCTTTCGAGAGCTCTCAGTAATCTCCAGAATCTCAAGATCCTTAACCTCGCCCTTGAATTCGTTGTGCCAGACGTTACGACCAGTCAGCGCATCCCAAGCTTGCACTCGAGATCCATACGCCGCAGCAACCCAATGCTCGCCTTCAGCAGCGCGCAAGAAACCGCCACCATTGGTAATATCATCCGCAATCTGCTGACGCCAGACAACAGCGCCATTGCTGGGGTTGACAGCACCGACGATGCCGACGTCGCTGAGTGTGTAAAGGAGGCTGGCCTTATCTTGCTTTCGGGGTCGATGGAAGAAGGTGGTTTCGACCTGGGGGACGCCTACGAGCGCATGGTGGAAATCGATTTGGCCGACTTCATCCTGGAAGACGGCGGCGCCGAGGGACGATAGCGCCAGAAGGAGCAATGGTTGGAGTGAGAGCCGCATTGTGGTTGTGTTGACGGCGTTGTACGGCTTCACGCTTGGGGAGCTTCTGAGCTGGGTGTTGCATCATGGCGGGCTATCTGTTCGTTGCGCATGCTTAGTCATCCAACAGCTGGGATAGGTAAGCTCCAGCTTAACTCGTGCTAGTAAGATAAGATGAGGAATACTACGAGAATAAATAATTGACGCCTTCTGATGTTCAATAAGATCAAATACGATTATTTTCAGATAGCTTAAGTTGTATCTATAGGTTGTCGCAGTATATGTGGTAATGCTTCAACTCGTCGAGCGACAGACATGATAGGTATGTCGCCGGCCCATTTGCTCCGTACTCGGGCAAGCAGGAAGTAATTCCATCACGGTTCTTGTTTAAGAAAATGAGACTCTAGGCTTTCCGAAGAACTTGAAGCTTGGTCACTTCTCCAAGGGGTAGTCCTTTTGTGAGTTTGCACGCGAGTTACCATCATGAGACTGCCCCACGAGTAGCAACAGATCCCGTGCCACCAACACAGCTCGATGTCTCAAAATCTTCAGGCTATACATAACTCTACACTCGTACCATAATCATCATCAAACGTAAAAATCAAGGATACGTCGGATTTCTCTTTGTTCCAGATCAGAGACACATCTCGGGATGAGTTCTCATGTAGTAGTCATGGGGGCCAGAAACTCAAGAGATGCCATCATCGAAGCAATCACGACTTGGCATAGTATGTCCCTATATAAATCACTTTCTCGATAGTAAACTAGAAACTTATAAGAATAGTATGCCTGTTTCTGTATTGAGATGATCGAAACTCAAAAAGTGCTATATGATATGGAGGTCAGTCCAACACTCCCCTCCCAACTACAATCCACTTACACAAACAGCCCCGATCTCTCATCCCCTCATGGACAGATACCCCGATCCCAAACCTATCCCTCTCCGCAAGCGGTCTTCTCGTCCTCGCCGATCTCCGCACAATCTCCCGTAGGACAGCTCTCACCGGCGGTGCCTCCTGGGTCGACGCTTTCGTTCTCGCTCCCGGCCTACACTATCAACAAGCATGCGATGAAGTCCAACGCGAAGCCCCTGTTGGCTTGGTAGCTTTAGCGCTTGGCGAGATGCAGTATGCTGTGAAGAATACCATGACGGCGAGTTATCTCAAAAGTTTGTTTAAAGATGATGAGGATAGTATTACTTTGACTGTTGGGATTGATACGCCGTGGGATATCGTCAAATTTGTCGGGAAAGTTATCAAAAAAAGAAGGATCTCGGACGAGGAAGATAATGATGCGGATCATGATGATTGGGCTTCACTTTCGGATGTCGACTGGTTCAGTCATCTTCTCTATCTCGGCACACCCGTTATCACACTCACGTCTATATCCCTCATGGTCATCCTCGAAGATTGGTGGGGCCTCTCTATTCTACTCATGCTGATAATATCTCGCATTCTCAACATCTGGGCCATAAAGCAGCGCACGACACACTCCGAATCTGCGCTCGAGGGAATCGACATGACAGAGTACACCATCGATCTTGGTGGAGGACACAGCGTGCGTCTTCGTGGTCCGGATGCAGACCTGCAAGCCATCGTTACGCATGCTTGGTTGCGCGCGCAGTCAGTTCTCGAAGGGTACATTGAAGCAGTGGCTAAATTGATGGTATACATGTCTGCTGCCATAGGAGGGAATATGTCGCAGGCAGGCGCCATTATTCTTATGGGCTTATTGCTCGCGAGCGCTGCGTTATTAGGGTTGAGCAATGCGCATGCACGAGGTTTTCGTATGCATGGCCGTTATGCGATGCCTGAAAGGAAGAGGGCCAAGATGACGGAAGAGTCTTTCTCCACGGGTAGGAGTAGCGTCGTGGTAAGGCAAATAGCAGCGGATTAGTTTAGCATACATAGCACTGCAATTTGACCATTAACTCGGATAGACATAATTTGTATTCCCTGTTGTCCATGAAATCATTAGAGCTAATGCCCTGAAAGTAATCGTATTATACAAACTCCCCTCTCTTATTGACCTTGCCTAAAATCCAATGAACCGATCCATCTTAAGCAAAGGTTTATCAGTGTAAGTTGTTCCCACCAATTGGAGAATGAGTCCCAAAAATCCTTCTAAATGGCAGCACCCTCCTCCTTCATTTCTTGATCCTTTTGTTCTCCTTCAGTCACCGCAGGCTCTGGCACTGTGGGGGCCTCCACGGCGGGAGCTTCGAGGGTGGGATCACTGGGCTTCTCTTCCTCAGTGACCATGGGCTCATCCACTGGTACTTCTGGGGCCGCTGAAGGTATTAAAGCTGATTCAGGAGGGACCTCAGATTTTGTTTCTGTGGGTGCAGCTACGGGTTCCTCGACATTTGGCTTGACCTCAGTCTCAGCAACTGGCTCAGGTCCAATCCCTGCCATAGGTTCTTCGACGGGCGCGGCGATGGGTTCGGCAGCGGGCTCGGCAACAGGCTCCGCTGCAGGTTCGTTGGCTACCTCTGCAGGAGCCTCGGGTGCAGGCTCTGCTGCTGGCTCAGGCACTGATGGAGTTGGTAGATCTTCCTTCATGCCTTCAATATCTTTATGCTCCTCTTCAAGCTTATCCATCAAGCTGGCAATCATATCAGGCGACTCCCCTTTAGCAACTTCTTCAACCGCAGGAGGGATAGACTCCTCTTTGACCTCTGGTTGAAGCGGTGTTGGTGACTTGGCCTGCTCTGCAGCAGGTTCTTGCACGGTAGTTTCAGCGGGTGGCTCTGTCGGAGGGTCGACAACCGAGGGAGCGGCAGCCGGTGCATCTGTGACATCGGAAATGGGTGCAGTAATCGAAGCGGAGTCATCAGGCTTAATGCTATCCTCCGTCAAACCAGTGTCGTACTGTTCCAATTGCGGTCTTGGTGGAACGGCTTCTTCACCAGGCAGGATATCAAAGGGAACCTTGGCCTCGCTTCCAGAGGCAGAATGTGCTTGTCCACCAGAGCTTCCCGGGGGTGTCGTAGCAATGTTACCAACTTCTTCAGGTGGGGGAGGTAGTAGTGCTTCGTTATCGGTTGGCTCCAGCATGGGAACATCGCGATCAGCTGCGGCCTCGGGAGCCTCCCCAACAATTGTTGATGGCGGTTCAGCCATGGTTGACTCAGCAGGCCCAGCATCAGGGCCAACTGCTGGAGGTTGATCAAGTCCGAATGGAACATTTACAGCCAGCTTGAGCATGTGCTCCTCATCAACAGTCCCCGTTGCATGGGGTTGAGTATCGTTGACAGGGGGGTCCAGGGATGCCTCTTTAAGATTCTCCTCAGTCAATTGCGGTTCCTTGGTCGCATCAATATCTGCGAAAGGGGCATCAATCGCGGCCTTGATCGCCTCCTCTGCGCTCACATCCTTTGTGGGCGAATGCATGACAACGTTCTTGAGAGGGCTTCCTTCAGGTCGTGACTCTCCGGGTGTAAGAGGCGGTGGTGCGAGGTTTGTAGGACTTTGTTGCGCAGGTTCTGATGCGTCGTTTTGCATAACAACATCGGTTTCGTCGTTTTGAAGAGCAGCTGGAGGTTCAGCGTGGGCTGGTACGGGAGCCGGAGGCGGAACGGGAGCAGGTTCGGTGGTTGTTGATGGTGCGGCGTCTGTCATCTCGTGATCTTGCTGCTTGTTGTTTTCACCGTGCGCTTGACTATCCGGAGCTGGTGTAGCGTCTCCTTCTTCACCGTCTTCACCTTCGTCATCTTCCCCATCTTCATCGTCATCGTCATCATCAGCATCGACCATTGGGCTATCCTGGTTGGCCGAATCTTCGCGCTCTTGTTTGATAGCCTATAAAAAGTCAGTGCCAGGGTACAACAGATCCGCAGATCATAACGTACAGCTTCTGCGGGGTTCTCAGGCTTGACTGGAGCAGCAGGTGTGGCACCATCTGCAGTCCCAGCAGGGGCCGCGGGAGCAGCTCCAGCTTCGGGGAGAGGGTTCTTGATCTTCTTTTTGCCGCGACCAGGACCAGCCTTGGTCTTTCTCTTGGGAGGTGGTGGCCTTCGTCGGTTGGGACCAGGTGTGCCACCCAGAGGCTCTGCGCCAGCGGTGGGTGCAGGTTCGATTCTCGTAGAAACGATTTCTCCTTGGACCTGCTGGCCCTCTCCCAGTGTGACCTCTTCGGTGTATGGATTTCCAGCGGCGTCGATTCTCCGGACGGTGGCCCTGGTAACTGTTGGTCCCTGGACTTTCTCCTCGACTGTCCGGCTAGCAATTGTAACGGTATTCTTTTGTCGTTTCGCAAGGTGAGATGCACCGGAATTATCGAGGTTGCGCGGCAACTGCTTCCAGACCTTAACACTGAAGCCTCTGGCACTTGTGTCTTCTTCTTTCTTCTCTGGCTTCTCAGGTGCTGCATCAGCGTCGCCCTCCTGCTCCTCGTCCGGCGCAGGCCTCTTGTACAGTCGTCCGGATCGCGCGGCGGCGAGAAGCTCCTGGCTATGTGCGGGAAGTAGATGAGAATCCTTTGGCATGCCATGAGGCAGATCGATCGACCAGATATCGTTTTGTTGATTTTGTTCTTGCTGTTGCGGCGGCACAACGCTTATCCACTCTTGTCGCCATTGACGCACGGGTAGACCTTTGAATCGTTAATACGCGTTTCCCGTTACCCTCAATATCATCGTACCTTCGAAATCGTCATGCTCGGCGTAGCCAGCCCTGTGGGCGCGACGCGTCTATTTAAAGTTAGTTGACCCATTGCATGCGCAAGGGAAGGGAACCGCGACTTACTCCAGGCGCCATCGCTGTGTATACAAAACGGAGATAACTATTATGATTCTATACCAATGACAAAAAGGCTTTGCATGAAAATGATGGGGTTTCAATGCACTGTCGTGAAATATGCTTTTCCAGAATTAATTGTACGAGGCTGAGTCGCGATTCGCGATGGACAGTCGAAGGTCATGGTTGGTTGACCAATTGAAAACGTTGCTCCCCGCTGACGTAATACGATTTAAAGAGAATCTGGAGGCAACAACCATCAAGTCTAGAGTACAGAGGAAATGTAATTGTGAGCGCTCTTGTCATTTGATTTGAAGATAATTAGAAGTCGTTTTTGGTTAGATTTCAATTTCTCTTTCCTTCTGTTTGCCTTCTCTTGGGAGAGTTTCAAGAGAGCGCCTCATCCTGAGAGTTCAACCCACCTCTGCAAACCGTATTGAGACGTTTCCAGACAAAGCAATAATTGAAAGGCGAAATGGAGTCAAGATTGGAATTCTCCGTCTAATTGAAGCCGCGGTGTCCTTCCTCCAACCTGAAGGCTCCTTGTAGCTCGCTGACGCCTTTGATCTTTGATGGTATCCGATACATATACATTATCCCCAAACCCATGCTACTGTACACTCGATTGTCTCTTTATGTTTTATCCAGTCGTTTCGAGAATTCGTGGCCGTGAATCATTTTAGTCGTAACTGCAAAAAGTGATTAGCAATGCAGGGTGGTGGCGATAACGGCTTTTTTCGCTCACCCTTGCTCCTTCTGTCTCAAGATCTCTTGATTGTTTCCTGTCTGCTTGCCCTGTCTGGAGTCAGTATACCAGATCGATGACTTCCAAGGATATGACTTACAGAGATTCCGCCCTCAACGACTAACCGGTCGAGCTGGTAGAACTGGCTGATGACTGTTTGTCGCTGCTAACTGTCAGCATTTCGCCCCCATTAACCATGCACATCCACCACGCACCTTCAAGCTCTGAAGCTCCTTGATACCGTGCTGGACCAACTCCTGCACCTTTCGGCTATCTTGCTCGCCCTGGTGCTCTCGGAAAGCATCTCTCGTGCGTCGCTTCGCATACTCGCGGAAGTTGTACGCAGAGAACTGCGAACCTTGCCGTAATAGTTGGCGGTACTGCGCAAAATTCGTCGTTAGCCATGATGGATATTTTGGAAAATGCCATAATCCCTGCAGATTTCCACGGCTGAGGGGACCCAATGCGGGGGAACTCACGAGTGATCGAACTTGCTGCGACATGTCTCCCTTGATTGTATTGGCGACAGACATTTGATGTGGGTTGAAGGTTGAGGAAACGGCTACAAGTTAGATTTGCGACGGGCTTGGAGGTTTCCGATGATGCAAGACATTCAACACTGCGAGCTCGGTGTTAGTCGGCGCGGAGAAATTTGCCGCCCCGGCCGGTGTTTCCGGGGTAAATGTTTTGTACTGTGCTGTAGCACTCAAAACATGTGGTTTAGACAGTGTGTATAACTCTTGTCAGTCGGCACCACCCTCCGTGATATCGGGAAATTCAACAATCGGATAAGAAAAGCCATAGTGTTTTCAATAAAGACAGTGTAAAGGTCATACTGTTGTCATTTTGTTCTATCTTACTGAGATTCGTATTGCAGTCCAAAAAATTGGTTCTTCTGTTCTTCCAAGTTTGATCACTTACCTGAAGCTGTACCAATCTGTCTGACATCCCTTCCATTGTTTGAAGAAGCAACCAACATTCGGACAGGCCACCTCGAATTGGAAATCAGGACAAACAATCACTAGAGTCTAGCTGACATGCATCTTCGATAACATCACATCGTCCATGGCACCTGTCAATCCACTTGAGAATATTGAGAGCGTTCGTGATTCTGGTTACCCTGTAGGCCTACCACGAAAACCCAAGAATGCTATCATGGCAAACGCCAGTGACAAGTTAGGCATGTGCTGCATAACATTTTCAAAGCCCAATGGAATATGCAGATGTCATTCCAACACAATTATTGGTTCTCTACCTATCTTTTGGATTCCTCGATATTGCAAGGAACTCGACCGTCAACTTTGTTCCTGACATTAACAGCCACTTACAGCAACAAGATTCCTTCCAGATTCAACTTCAACCTTTTGCCCAAAAAGCAACAAACACGAAATATCAGATCATCCTTCCAAGTAAACTTCTCGTAAATATCGTATCCCTTACATTCAATAGAAACGGGCATTCCCGCCACCTGTCTTGAACCCTAAGGCTATTCAGCTGCATCCTATTCCACTCAGTAGCCAATCCTCCTCATTGTGTTGCGGGAGAGAAATGATCGGCTCGAATCTAAGCATCTAGAACAGGCTTCTATACGAAGACCTCTTCTCTCGCGCGTGTTGTCTCGGGCCTAGAGGCCGTTTCTCTTCGGCTGCAATGGTCACCGTTGTGGCGGTCGGGACGGAGACGAGAACCGTATGCAAGGGAAGTCGTGGAAGTTGGCAATGAATGTCACCATTAGGAACGGAACCTCCATATAATTAACTACGCGACTATGATCAATCAGAAAAACCCTGGTTGCATCCGGTGGCAGGACTTCCCCATGCTGCATGTCCCTCCCATTACGGCCAAGGTCGGCACACCCTGTATATCGGATCGAGACGAAGATGTAGTCCGTTTTAGTGACGAATGTTGCACTCGCCAAAGAGTTTCGGAACCCCTTGCATATGGAACCCAGAACTAGCGCATACGGACATCACCTGCATTTCGATGGCCCCTTGCGTCAAGGTTCTGAGATGCAGCCACACTTTGATGCGAGAACTTTTTGATGCGACGCAGGTTACTCCGGACCGGTGAGATGCGGCTTGCGGCATCCACGAGGCCGACTACGGATCTGGGTCTTTTGAGAAGCAAGGAAATGACATCCAATGCCTCTCCCAAGAAATCTGAGTTGTGATACTTGTGCAACCTGTCGTACGATATGACTACTGCCAAGATGGGTAAGTTGGAAGAGAATGATGAACGAGGCCAGCGATATGTGTAGTACAACTTGTTGTGGGAGACCATTGGGCATTGAGGCTGAGAAAGAAGGGACGGGTAGCAACATGAACCATTCCGAAACGAGGTTCAACTGTGGACTAGGTGTATGTACTCTTAATAGATTACATTAAATTTTGATCATAACTTTTCTAAGGGCATGCGCTTGCAGCAACGTCTAACTAGATGGGGTTTGAAGCAGATTGCAGTTGTTAATGATGGCGCGGAATTGCGCATCCTGTCTCGCCAGCTCTTCGTCTTGTTGATCATCTGAAGGAGTCGTCATCGATGAAATTGCTGTCTCAAGCGATTCTGAAGGAACCCCGTTGGTCTCAAGCAAATGATCAAGTCTTGTCTTCTCTCCGAGATCCGTCGTTAGCTGGGCCGTAAAATTGTATCGGTTTTGGCTCAGGTTCGGTTTCACGATGGTAACGGCCTTTATCGGTTGCTCAGCTGATAGTGGAGGTATGAAACAGAGGTTGGTGACAGAGGCATTCAGATTGGCAACTTCCGTAGGATGGGCGTTCTCGGCCAGAGTCCAGCGCAAGATCTTGCCTTTAGTGTGTCCGGATAATATTGAAGTACCATCGTATGTTAGAGCAAGACACGATGGTTGTCCAAGTTCCGGATCCGAGACAGCTAGTGGGGAGTTGACCTGTACGACGATAGACGGCAGCTCGGTGCTGCGGGAACCAAGCAACGGCTTGTCACCACCAAATAGCTCGACAAGATAGACAGCTCCAGCCTCGGAAGACACAAACAGAGCCCTGGCACTTGGGTCGAGACGAGCGCAAAGGGGAAATGCAGGGAACAATACTGTACGGAGAAGCTGGCCAGTTTGGTAGTTCCAGATGATGCATGTCTTGTCCTTGCTAGCAGAAACACATATGCTAGTTTCCGAATTGGTACCAGGGCCAACGGTTAGACTTGTGATGGCACCTCGGTGGTTAGAGAGTGTCTGATCGGGCTCCTGGTCCAGCTGAGTATCGAGGTCTAGAAGACGTGATATCGACCAGACGTTGATGTTGGAGTCATCAGATCCCGAAAGAATGTGATATGGCGTTACAGCCAAGCATGAGACGGCCTGGACGTGACAAGGCGGCGTAGACACTTGTCGTCCGGTACAAGTCTAAATCAGTTGTCAGTATTCATGATGTAAGTGTGTACAACATCCAACGGGGTAGTGACGGGACTGAGACCAACTAACCTCCCAAAGAAATAGTCTACCTTCGGTAGATCCAACCACCAATACTTGACCGGCCAGGGCCAAGCTGCGGATCCTTTCGGGAAAAGGTACGAGAGCCTCTTGGTTGCCACGTTGACGGGAATAGACGTGAACATGAGCCTTCTGGTCTTGAGCGGTAAAGATGTGAGTCTGACTGACGGCTAGGCCGTTGACAGGGGCTGAACTCTTCTTGAAAGATTGCTTGATGGTGTGAGAAGGTGTGAGGGAGTGAGCATAAATGCCGACATCCTTAGAGATGGCGGTATTCGCAGCGAGAGGAGGACCAGAAATGGCCGAGATGAACTCTTGAGTTAGCATTGTTTCGTCTGGTCAATGCTCTGTTTCGAATGGAATAAACTATTCAGCCGTATGCCCGTGCAAGGCTGAAGATCAAAAGGCCTATCAAAGCTCTGCCGGACCGAAATGAGGAATGTTTGTTGGCTCAGTCGCCGGAAGTATGGACGCGGGAAGAGCCCGAGCAGCCGGAATTGTCCAAAGCGAGGGTCAAGTTTGCTCTACAACGGCTTCGTTCTAGGAAATTGGAAGCGCTGTAGAAGAAGCAAACACCGGGAGAACGGATCCGTTGGTTGTTGAAGTGAAATAGCCAACTTCAACAAGCACTTACAGCCTGGTGTTGCAAAATTGACCAATGAGAGCGTGCCTTCAGGTTTTTCGGTGGCTGTTTTTTACCCAGTAACTTTCTAAGGGTCCAGGCGCAATCAATATTTTGTTGAGCCAAGACGCAGGTGAAACGAAACGAAACGTCTTGTGAAGGATCCCTAGTGTGTTTGCCCGAATGCAGGAGAAGAAAAGAGTGCAGAAAGGACTTTTCTTTGTCTTTGTTTGCTGCTAAATTATGCACGAGCTTTGACGTTCTTTTGGCAGCCGCGAAGTTTTGCTTGCTTTTTTTGATGAAGCTACTGCCAGATTCAGCCGCGGGCGGTGAGTAAGCGGCGAGCGTGTGATTAGCGCGACAGACAGTCTGGCTAGACAGTGTGAGACTGTGTTGAGAATGCAGAAACTAAGCCATTAGCACTGTATTATCCAGGCTGTCTAGTCGGGTTCACTGGGACGGGAAGATCTGAAGCTTCTCGTTTAGTGGAAGCTAGGATCTAAGCTTGTGTTGCCCGTGTTGCCCGGTTATTACCTGTCCCTTGTAGCGAGTTAATCGTTTGAGCTAAGCTCTGCAATCATAGAGCAATCATGAAAGTGCCCAGGTTATTGCCTGCTAAACCCAGTCCGATTCTGAGGTAATTGTAACGGTAACTGAAATTGCAAGTGAGGACGTAAGGTACACCTGCAATCCACCAAGCAAGACTGTAGTCCAGCACCTGCCCCTTCTGCACCCGCCTACTGTAAAGCCCGAAATACAGGGTGGGAAGGAGCTGTCCACAGACAGTCCACCACCTTCAACCAGCAGTTCGTGTCCTTGCATATGCGTTGCTTTTTACTTCTTGCATCATCAGTTCATCCTTTTCATCCCTTACCTCTCTAATCGCCCCATACCAATCGACTTCCAAGGAAATGACTGATGTCTTGCCCGCCGTTAAACTACCACTGAAAGTGTTTCTTGCTGCATCCTTTTCTTGTTCCTTCTTGTTCTGCAAGGCGTCACTCTAGGAACGTCACATACCAGCGCTAGTCAACTTTAATGAGCACCAGCCCAGGGGATTCTTAAGCGAATCCAGACCTTGTCAGCGATCTCCATCTGACAGAAGTGACAGATCGCTTCGCTTGGCCTCATCATGAAAACACATGGCCTCAGCTGGGCTTGACAAGTGATATCACTTGCGCCCATCTCGTCACTTTCTTTGCGAGAACAATTCTTGATGGCCATGTGGAATCTGATAAGCGTAACGCTTACGCACATGCCAGCCCTGGAGACCCGGTTATGATCCCCCTTACATGCTACACCCGCAGATACCCAGGCCCCCTACCTTGTCAGGACGGGCTGTCAGATATGCCTGGATTCTCCGCATCTGCACATCGCATCGCATCGATCCCCTGGCGACGTTGAATATTGATCACTAGCATTGTTGTCTCCCTTCTTACAGATCCCACTACTACTCATCCCCCCGGTGCAATTACGAACAACGTGCGGCTAGAGCTTGATTGTTGCCATTATCTTACGGCCTAGACTTATCAGAGTTCGGAATGCATGCCAGTCTTCCGTTTCAGCCACAGAACCAACGCGAACTTCAAGCTAATCGGGCGAAGATGTTCAATGTCTATGATCGCGTCCGGTGGCACTTTGTGATCAGAACCATCAATTACTGCATTCTACTATTCCCGGATAGTCCACCAACTCGCACACCTCTTCAGTCCCAGTGACGCAGAATTGGTAATCTGTTGGCGTTAACAAGCTTAGCCAACACAGGACTTACATCCTTGCTGACATCGACTTGGCACACAGCAACACCGGAATACGCTTGTCCGAGCGCGGATGTGTATTCAGCTTTCTTTTTTGACCTCGGTAGTCAGCTGCACTGACGCTGGCTTTCAGGTACCGTTCCCGGCCAGACGTTCGCAGTATTTTCCCGCTTGAGACTCTTGTGAAAGCTACGAACGTACTCCGTACTCACTTTCATAACAACCCAAGTGGAGACCTATCACGACAGATCCAGAATCCCGAGATGGGAGGTTACAGTGCTTGGGGTGTGGAACATAGCCCGATGCCCTTTTTGTCCTCCCTTGCGCATCATGTCCTTGTCCTCTTTGATGAAGTCAGGGATCAGCAACGTTCAAACTTTGGTCAAGGCCCACTAGAGCTGCGGTGATGCTTGGTGGTACAGACCAGACAACTGAGAACCCCAATCTGTTGTTTTGCTTCTTCGCGGCGCAACCATCACGTCTCCCGTCAACGCCACTCAGCTTCCCACCTCATTCCTTTCGTTAGGGCGCGGCCGTTAGTTACATTCAACTCACTCGGGACCAGAGCCATAGCTATGGCTATTGCCAGGTCTAAAGTATCACGTTCCTGGTTACCTGGACTCTGCCATGTGCAACAAACCCCGCCGCTTCTCAACGGGACTTGCCCATTGCAACCCAGTTGCTTGATTTCATACATGGCCGTTGCTTGACGTTGGATGTACAGTACGTACCCAGAGGTAGTCTGAACGATACGATCTAACAGCAACAACATAATAACCCTACTTCCTCCCTCCGATACCTGTCTCACGCTGCATGTCCACTCTTATATCCACTATTTCTTGTTGGCTTGCGATTAAGTTCCAGTCCAAGTCAAATCATATAAGCGTTGCCTTGTCCTTTGAGATTGTCTGCATCCAGATGCCAAACCAGTGAATCACGGCAGTAATCGTGTCTCTGGTCGCTGGCATTGTGATTCCTGATCCCGGCCTTCATGTCCGTGGTCTCTCCGAAGGTTCCAGCAGCCATCTACTTATACAGACAAGACCCAAATATCTCCTTCGAGGACTTGCGCTCACTTGCGACACCTTATACCCCTTCGAAAAGACGATCGGTCTCGAGCATGACGGGCTTGTCACCTCTCTCACTACCAATTTCACGCCCAGACACACCTCCCATACTATTTGACGAAGACGTTATCAAGGACATGATGGATTGTTTCCCAGAGATGTTAGCAAGGGACTTGGAAAGATCCAGTCCGCTCTTTGCATCAAAAAACATGACTGCCGGTATGCCCTCATCACCGGTCTGGTTCACAGAAAACCAGATCAGCGACCGCAGCATATCATCTCCCAGCCGAATCCCCAACTCCCCTTACCAAACAGGATCTGTACGAGTACAAAACTTGGGATCAATAGAAGAACGGCAGTCAATGGTCTCATTCCTCGAACACCGAGGCCGGCAGGTCGAGGAGGAATCAGATGAAGAATCTGTTTCATCGACGGAGTCTGCTGCAGGCATCCCTATTCGTTCAGTTAAAGCCCGCGAATACTCCATAGCTACAGCAGCAACATCTCTGACCTCAGGAAGCGGCAACCCACCATCACCGAAAAGTCTATCACCTGTTGAACGAGGACATGAGTACAGCTGGATTGATGTTGATTCTGATGGCGACAACGATGAAGAGACCCGACCTGAGATTCGAGATCAATTAGCCACACCAAAGGGGATGGCTGCTCTATCACCAAGGCCACCTACACCACCGAGTATGGAGTCAACGTTTGACATCACAGTCATGATGGAAGCTCCCCAGCCTCGCCTCCACAGGGCATGTTCCTGCATTGACGAATCCCCAAAGAGCAGCTTGAAACAGCATAGAAGACAAAAATCAGCAAAATCTCTGGACTCACCGGCCATTCCTCCTCGAGTAACATCTCTCACAAGTGCGACGAATTCATTGGATACAACCCCAAGACTCAAAACGCCCGTGTTTGATTCGCGGATAAGTCCCGATAATCACGGTTACACCAACCCATCATTCTCTACTCAACGCTTTCGCGACGAGACAGACAACAACACAATCCTTCTAAAATCAGACTTTGGATCTATTGAGCTGGAAATCGAGGACGAAGATACATATATGGACCATTATCCGCCTCCCCCGCCATTGTCCCGCCCGGATACAGTTTATATCGAGCAAACACCACCACCTTCACCTTTACCAACTGTTGAATCATGGCTGGATGGCTCAAATCCTCCTCTTCCCCAAATTCCTAATGACGACCTGGTCAAGGCCGTACCTCTTCCTCCTGAGATCATCGAGACGCTCAGAGTTTCAATCGCTTGCTTCCCGGAGACAATGTTGTTGTCCTCGAGCTTGACCACAGAAACAATCCGATCGTACTCCAAGAAGGTTAGAAATCCTTCAGCCGATATCTGGGCTGACCCAACATCCGACTCATCATCCTCATACCCTCGAAAGTCGATCTGGAAAAAGGTCGTCTCACATGGTCGCGACTCAAGCGCCGCTAGACGTCACCGGTTACACTCGTATGATAGCAACAGTTCCTCGGGCGCCGTCGCATCTCCAATTCCTTGGGCTCCACTGCGACATGTGTTTCCTGGTTGCTCAGATTACATCTGTGATGCTCTGTATGCCCACATCGTGGCCTACAACTACGTCTCACGAGTTCCCCGCAACCAGCCCTCTGGCAAACGAGTGTCGACCTCAGACTCAAAGTCGCAGGGCGAAAACATTCCAAAGAAAGCCGCCTCGCTTCTTGGGCTTAGTGCGCCTCAGGTAAATCCCACGCCCAACGTTGGCCGATTTGCTAGGAAGTTTAGCTCCCCACTTACAGCCATTGGCTTCAACAAGGAAGAGCCATCAACTGTAACCACTCAGGATAACGCGACACGAAACATCGAGTCAGGACTACTTCGTTGTATCTCTCGACTTATTGCCACTGCCAAGATGATCACTGAGAATGGTACTGCGGAGGAGAGAATCATGGATGCCGAGCCGCAAGAGATGGACATGATCTTAGTGCGAAGTCTCTGTGAGATTGTGAGACTATCTGAAGAAGCTTCATGATACAAGATCGACTAAAGCTGTTACACCAGCCAGCATTCGTATTGGCACTTGGGTTCTTTTTGGGTTCAAAAGTTTGTACTGGGATGGTGTTTTGTGGTCATATACCCTAATTGATAGGATGGGGCTTTCCAGACCTTTGATCAACTTGAGATGATGTAGTCATGTCGATTCTAATACAAAGATCTCAACACCTTCTTTCTAATCAGCCTGTGACGTATTGATTGTCAATCGCATCCACAAACATCCTTCACCATCCCAAGTCCATGGATCGTCAATCCCAACTCCAAGGTATCAGGAAATAGAGGCCCTAGTTTAGAGTTCACCAGAGGGCGTCAAGAACCCCTGATCTACAACCTTGGGTTGCATCGTGAACTTGTATTCAACTGACGCGATGGCGTTTGACATCTAACAGATCGTGGGGTTGGCTCCCGTCTAGTACTATCACAGACATGATTGCGAGGGTGTGGCGCGTAACATTGTAGATCAAAAACCGGACTTTTCATCGGCTTTCTATGTTAAAGCCGTGGTTTGTAATGTGTACCAAGAGGGCTGAATTGTCGAGACGTTTGAGTTTCTGCTATTTCTTATTCTCGTGGTATTTCCAGAGGACCTTTATCATCGCCGAATAGTTCCTCGTGCCAAGGTACGCTGTGTCCTGGCTTTTGACATACTGCGTCCCAATCTATAGACGCTAAGTTTGGGGCTTGGGGGCTGAACACAAGCGGTTTGTCCTCTTGTGGTGCAATGTACACGATCTTGTCTCCTCCGTCATCAAGTTCGGCGAGTAATCCGACGGAGGACTTGAGGCGCTGGGTGATAAGATGTCGTAGTTGTGTGTGATACCACATCTTGTCCCACCAATCCTTCAGTCTAGATTTCTTAAGACCATTGACGTAGGCGTTGTGATGGATCGCTATGGGTGTCGTGCCGAAGAAGAAATCTGTGTACAGAGGAATAGCGCCCCAGTTTATAGACGAGAGGATAGTGTCGTTGATGGATTGTATTTCAGGTGGTATACCGTTTGTGCGGATCGGACCGGGGACACCTGCCTTTTGAGACTCTTTGTGAATGTTGACTTCGTCGAGAAGATGTACGAAATAGCCGTCTTCTTCCGATGAACATGTTGGTGGTGCGGTGGTGAAGTTGTAGTCCAGTCCAATACCGAATTCGAAGCGTTGACCAAGAAGTGCCGCGTCTGCAATTTTACGGATTTCGTGATCGGGAGTATTGGCAGCTGTTGAGCCATTCCATGATGATCCAAGGTGCCTCACCCACTCACGCCAAATCTCTTGATCTCCAATAACTTCACCGATAAGAGCCTGGTCACTCCAAAGTTGTCGTCCCTTCATAGCAACCGCATCGATCTTCTCCTTTGACCTTCGTAGCGCATCCCTCAAAACGCCCAATGAGCCCATAATGAGACCACTGTTCACGCATCTTGGACGGACGTTCTTGTATTTGCGCGCTGGGTCAAAAGACCAGGGAACTTTATCGGTGTCGGCGCCGTAAATGTCTTTCGGCATAGGCGACTCAGGCCAGTGTTCGTAGTGGGGATTAGAACCGGAGTATGCGTCTGGAAAGCAGTCTTTTGCTGTAGTGATAATAATATCCTGCTTCGGCGGCGATATAGGAAAGTCAGCACTGATGTTAAGCTCCGCCCATTGTTCTCGTGTTCTCTCATCCGCCTCACGATTAAGTCGATGATATCTTTCCAACAGCACAGGAGGCGGAAGTTGGAACCACAGATCATACGCATCCACCATAACCGCAACATCATCCTCACTGCCTGTCTTTAGTAACACTTCGATAGCTGCTAGTAGACTCTCCAACTTGGCGATGTGACTTCCTGCAAAGTGCCACTGAGGTCTATTGAACTCGCGTTTCCAGTTTAGGAGAACGGGCATGGGATAACCCATTGCTACTGCGGACATTATTGTTTTGCAGAGGTTTATATGTGGTGAGTCGGCGGGCATGAAGAGGTGAAGACGACGGGAGGTTGATTTGGAGGGACGTTGAGGAGGTGTGAGGGCTGTTAGGTCTGCTTTTGAGAGAGTTGGTATATCATGACTATGGCCAAGGACATGGTTGAGTGGTTGTGTGAACTACTTCCATCAGCTGTCGTCACGATAAGTGTGATTGTTGTCCTACCAGTCCTATATAAGTCGCCCATGAGATGAGTATAAACGTCAAGGTTATGGTAACCCATTTGAAGCTCTTCAAATACCGAGGAATGAAAGATGATGGTTTCAAAAGAGATAGAAGTGGCCGCGCTGATTGGGCAGATGGGAATGATGCATCTTCTGGATCTGCGCTGGGAACTCTTCTCATCCTGGGTGAATGGTTTGGTAGTGAAGATGAAGTCATGACAGCATTGTAGATTGAGAGATTGAGAATGAAATCATCTTGCAAAGAGGGATTCCTTCTTGTGACCACATGATGAAGATTAGTTTCTTAGTATCTCATCTTCATCATAGTGTCTCTCTTCTTGAGGTTGTATATTCAACCCCTGCAAAGACAATGCAGCGCAGATCATCCCATCAGGCTAGCGGCCGTTGATACGCAACAGCCAATCATTCGACACCGTGGCCCCTACCTGCACTGTAAGTTTAGCCCCACGTGCGACCTCGAAAGACTTGACAGGTTTTCTTCCAGTATCCAATGTAGCGCGTCATTCAACACTGCTGATGAATTGATTCGCAGTCTCCTCTTCTCCGTCTTATACTAAAACATGATTCATGACAGGGGTAAAGGAAATGGTGATGGAGATGGAGATGGGGCACGGGCTGGCTCGTATAAGTCATAGCCTCGGGCGGCGTTCTAGAACCTTTGTCGGTTAGAGTTAGGCTTACGTTTTTATTAATGGATAGCTTCTCACGACAATTATTACGTTCCGACTCCTTTTTTAATTTTTATTCTTCTTTTCTTTCTTTCTCCTTTTGCTTGAATTGAGAATGAAAACAAGATGGATTCTTCGAAAACTAATAGACACTTGAGTGTCACGATGCAAACATATTTCGGTTTCGCAGTCCTTGGTAAGTTCACGAGTCTCTTACCAGGATTACTCACTTACGACTTCAGGCTTCGTTAATGCGATTGTACCATTCATCGTACACTCAGCAAACTATCTCATCATTCCTTATCCACGCTGGATAGTTCTTCTCATCGAAACACTCCCAGCACTTCTCACAAAACTATTTCTTCCTAATGTCCTCCACCGGTTTCCCTACTGGATACGCCCTTTCACCATCGGGGCTGTATGGATAATCGTGGCTCTCATCACAAAAGTCACACCGCCCAACATCGCACCTCCGTTACGAATCTTGACCTCAGTACTGGCTTCAGCATCTGCCGCGGCAATGGAGATCTCATTCCTGGGAATGCTACGATATTACGGCCGTGTTGGTCTTGCAGGATGGGGTGCAGGCGTAGGCGCAGGAGCTGTGTTCTGCGCCATCTTGCCTTTTGTGCTGACTGTTTGGATGCAGTCGTTTCTACGCGACTTTATTGATTGCATCTACGTTCTTACTGGTGCTATGCTCGTGGCATTCTTTGTTGTTCTGCCCGACGCGCCGGTCAATTATCCTCTCTCACAACAAGCATTCTCTAAAGGTGATGTGGAAGATGCTTCACCGGATCCCGTTCAGCAATTGTTCCGAGCACTGAGTACGAGAAACCGCATTCATCTCATGAAAGCTACGGTCCGGCCGTTTATGATTCCCTTATTTGGAGCTTTTGCGGCACAGGCTCTTGTGTACCCCGGCATCTCACGAGCGTTACCTCTTCCTGAGTCATCGGCGACCTTTTTCTCATATGTTACCACCTACGGTCTTGTCTTCCAACTGGGCAATTACATTTCTCGAACACATACTTTACTCTTCCGACTGAGTAGTCTCAGAGCTTCTTTTGCGATTCTCAGCGCTGCGACACTCATTTTAATCGCCAATTCGATATTCCTCACGTTCTCGACAGAAGTGGTCATCGGGTTGCTCGCTTTCGGTGCTGGAATAGGTGGCGGTGCAGTCTACATGACTGTTTTCGATAAAGTGCTCCATGGAGAGACTTTTACGAGTGATGTTGATCTGGAGTTTAGTCTTCAGGTTGTAGGGGCTGGTGAGACTGCGGGTGTCATCGCTGGCGGGATGTTGGGTACGATACTTGAGAGTGTGATGTGCGCAGGGACATTTACGACAACACAGAGATGGTGTCATACGAGTCAATGAGAAGAGAAAGAAATGAAGCAGAGTCTGTGTATAAATAGTAAAGCTTATGACTGAATGAATGACAGGGATTAATTGAGACATAACTCACTACCTAATCAGCCTTTCCACTTAAATGATGGTTACAGAAATCCTTGCCTTGGAATACGGACATGGACCTTCTCAATTAAACGTTATTGATCCTGCATACTGTTGATATTTATATGGTTACATGTCATTCGTCGCCCTTGTACTGACTATATCGCCAAGGACTAACCCGTAAGCACAGCCACAATCACTACCTAGGTGCCCATTCTAGGCTGCTTCTTTCTAGTCAACCTCAATCTCATGTTAATCGCTTCCGATTCTCATATAACAATGCCAATTACATAGAACTGCATACAACGTTGAACGATCCATTGTCTATCTATCCTGTACTTTCATCAACACAAGATGATGAAACGAAAAACGCACAGTAAATCCCGCCACGGCTGTCGAAACTGCAAAAAGCGTCACATAAAAGTAAACTACCTCTCACCATCTCATAAAAAACTCACTCACTCACAATCCAGTGCGACGAACAAGGTCCCCCATGTACAAACTGTCTCGCCCGCTCCCTCGAAGACTGTTCCTATCTACCCTCACCACCCACTCACCTCCCCGCCACCGAAACCCGTCGCAGACTAGAACTAGAACTCATGCACCGCTGGTCAACATCAACCTACAAATCCCTCGCCAGCATCCCCGAAGATAACCAATGGCTGCAAGACGACATGCCGTGCTGGGGTCTCAAACATGAATATCTCTTACAGGGCATGTTTGCTTTCTCCGCGCTCGAGATAGTTCTCTGTGGAGGCCCTGTGGTTGTGGAGGAGGATTATGAGAAGTATTATGCTAAATTAGCGGTTGAGTATTATGACAAAGCGAGTCGCTCGTTTAGAGCCCAGCTGGAAGATGTCAATGCCGAGAATGCGCAAAAAGTCTTCATGTTTTCGTTTCTGGCTATTTCTATCAACATGGCTCTTGGGCAGTGCACTGCTTTCGAGGAGTTATATGAGGGTGTGCTTGAGCGCTTGGTTACGCTGTGGGAGTTACTCATGGGCAATGCATCTATTGCAGATCAACACTTTGACGCCCTCATATCAGGAGCTTTATCAAAATCCACAGAGGCGTTGATGTTGCGAACACAGCTCCAAACCGAAACACCTACCTCTCTAGGCAAAGAGACAGAAGATGCGCTAGAGCATCTCTCCATCATCGTCAACAAAGCCTGTGAAACACCAAGTGATGTATCCAGCTCATACAGAGCCAGTCTCTCCGCGATACAAACCTGCTTCACAGAAGATTCCAAAGACGTCTTCAAAGGTATAGCCATTGGTTTCCCCGCCCTTGCAGGACGAGATTTCGGAATAGCGCTCAAGAGCTCTGATCCTGTGGCTTTGATGATCACCATGTTTTGGGGCGTGCAGCTTAATGAGTTGGGAAAGATGGCTTGGTGGGTTGGTACGTTTGGGAAGAAGATGGTTGATGAGGTTTCGGAGATCTTGTGGGAGCCTGAGACGGGACATGAGATTATGATGTTACCTAAGTGGAAGGCGTGTATAATGTGGGCGAGGATAGAGGTTGGGTTGACACCTTTGGTTGAGACGCCGTTGGAGTCATGATTGTTTTTCGAACCGGGATTTGGATGGAGGCATTTGGCGTACGGAAGTGATATGAATCGCCACTCAGCAGGCCACCTTAACGGCCATATATACCCTACTCAATTGAATGCTATCGTTTTCTTCAATGTTTCTGACTGCTACGCATGCTAGATCTTTCAACGTCACATAGCTTCATTTGTCTTGTATATCCAAATTCTGTTTTAAATTTACCGAGAAGATCGTTCCATCTCTCAGTCATAGGCAATAGCTGCCTTGGTATCTTGGTCTATTTTATCTTTACGCCTTTCCCCATCGTGAAGTCTCGTCTCCCTCCTTCCATTCACGCTCGACATATCCAAGCTCTTTCTTGACCATCTCAACAGTATCCTTGTCTCCGGTGTTCTTTCCAATGTTGTCACTGCTTTGTGTTAGGTTACATCTCATATGCTTGTGGTTGGGTACAACTCACCTGATCTTGACAGCTGGACGGCCCGCCGCCGAGCTGATCTTGATGACAATGTTTAGAGGCACAGACTTCTTGCCCGTCTTGGTGTTGGTAAAGTCATTGGTAAGGTATGTTCCCACACCAAACGTAGGTTGGAATCCGAGGTCCTCGGCAATCTTCTTGTACTCCAGACATCTTTCGATGTTGAGTGAGTCGGAGAACACAATCGTCTTCTTGTCTGTGATACCCTGTTTGTCGTAGAACTCTCGCATCCACTTGGTGTACTCGGCAGGGTCACCAGAATCTTGTCGAATGCCAGCAAAGGCTTCGGCATATGTCTTCATGCTTCCATCAGCCTTCTTGAAGGTCTCAGCTGGGAATCCACCTTCAATGGTTTGCACAGGCTGTGTAAAAGCGCGCAGGAACTCCTGGGTACCGAAGGTGTCGGTCAAGGCAATAGCAAGCTTGCTGCCAAAGCATGCCACCCAGTGTCGCAGTGCAACCTCAGTGGCTTGCTTATAGTCACCGATGATAGCAGCAACGCCCATAAACCATTCGTGAGCGACGGTTCCAACAGGGGGGATGTTAAAGCGCATAGCAAGGTGGACGTTGCTGGTTCCAGAAAGCTTTCCAGGGAAGCCCTTCTTCTCGGCCTCCTTAGAAGCGTGGACAAGTCCTCTGAAGACAAGAGCCTGGGTGTGGTAGTCACGGCGTCTTCGTGTACCGAACTCGGATGTGACGCATCCTGCCTCAAGCAATTGAAGTCCCTTGTCGAAAGCCTGCTGCTCTTGGCCCTCGTAGTTCCAATCAGTGTCCATAAACTTGAAGTATGCCTCAGATGTCAAGGCAAGCATGGGAATTTCGTAGAGAATTGTGTCGACCCAAGTGCCCTTGATCTGAATATCGACATCGCCAACAGTAGTGTCGTCTCCAGTGTCCTCGCCAACGGGAGTAAAGGTAGCAACGACTTGCTCGCGGGGACTCAAGCGGAACTCCTTGAGGAAGTTAAGGTAGTCTTCGGAGAGGTAGTCGCAATGCTTCTTGAGGAAAAGGTATTCGTCGGTGGAAAGGGAGATGTTTCCGAGCTCTGGACATCAAGGTTAGTCATAGGTCCCACTAAGGACAAACATTTACACACTTCCAATCTGCTCCTCAAGCCACTTGAAGGCGGTTCGCGACAGCTTCTTATCGGGGGTTCGGTTGGTGTAGGCGTATGTCACAGGTACGTCCTTGAAGAACTTGAAGACGGCGCATTGCATAGTCAACTTGTAAAGATCGGTGTCGAGGAAGGAGATGACGCCCTCAGGGTAGGGCGAAGAGCTGTTGAAAACCATGACTGCGGTATTGGGTGTCGAGCACGCGTAGATATGATTGTCGAATCGAAAGAGGTATCGGGAGGACAAAGTTCGGCTTTTGTAGTTGGAGTCGTGGAGACTTGGAGAGCTGAGTTCGGAGATGCGGAGACGACGTCAAGGATATCGTGAAAGATGCGGCATGTATTGTCAAGGAATAGTATGCTGAAAAGATAGAATCATAGATTGCGGACGTGCTATAACCTTTAGTGTCGCAAGCTAAACCTTATGACGTTTGCAACTAACTCTGCGACGTGTGTTGAGTCAAAAAAAGGGTCCAGACACGACGAAAATGTGACGCATTAAGAAGAGATCCAGAACAGAAACCCGCAGGAGAAAGAAGCAGAGGGGCACGCGCTGAAGGAAGGTGAGGGGTTGGGTCGCGGCTGCCAGAGGTGGGTTATGGAGGGGCACTAGAGGCGCTATGACCACACCTTAAACTTCCTGCAAGAAAAAAATTTGGGCAACGTCGCGAGTCTAGGATTTTTCTTCCTGTACTGGATCTTAACGCCTGGCTACGCGGCGGTTACAAGTCTTTTGTCGATCCGCGCAACCACTCCAACCCGATTTTTTACATTCATCGAGTTAATAATTAATTTTTCAACACTACGCGACTACAGATTCGGCCTCAGAGTCCGAACATCGCCGTCACAATGGATATCCATCGTTGTCGATTCGTTCCCTACAAGCCGTCCGCCATCAACGCCATCGCCTTCTCTCACCCAGTGGCGCGCTCGGCGCAACAAGGAGCTCGCGCGCGACTTGCGATCGGACGAGGTAACGGCGATATCGAGATCTGGAACCCTCAGAATGGCTCTTGGAACCAGGAGCTCATCATTCCTGGCGGTAAGGATCGAAGCATTGACGGACTGATCTGGGTCAACCAGCCCGATCAGGACCTCGGCGATGGACGCGTCGTTCCAGGAAAGTCACGACTGTTCAGCATAGGCTGGACTTCCACAGTCACCGAATGGGATCTCGAGACGGGAAGGCCAAAGCGACACGCCAGCGGTCAGCATGGAGACATTTGGTGCATGGCTGCCCAGCCAGCCGAGTTCGACGGCCAAGACTGTACTAAGCTTATTGCTGGAACAATTGACGGCGAGCTGGTAGAGTTTTCTATTGAGGACGACAACCTGCGATTCGAGAAGGTTGTGCTGCGATTGCCTACCAAGAAGACGCAGATGGTCAGCATTACTTTCCAGTCACACAAGATCGCCATTGTCGGCTGCTCCGATAACACGATTCGAGCATACGATCTTGAAAAGCGCCACATGTTGCGCAGAATGACACTAGGCTCTGATCTCGGCGGTGGTGCTAAGGACATCATCATCGTCTGGTCTGTCAAGTGTCTTCCCAATGGCAACATTGTTTCGGGCGATTCCACTGGCCAAGTTTGCATCTGGGATGGCAAGACATACACCCAAACACAGCGAATGCAGAGCCACAAGAAGGATGTTCTCAGTCTCGCAACAAGCGCCGATGGTACTGCCATTCTCAGCGGAGGCATGGACCGACGAACGATTCTTTACAAGCAGAACGCCAACGCTGGATCGCGATGGGGCAAGGTCTGGGGACGAAGATACCACGATCACGATGCCAAGTGTATGGCTTCCTTCGAGAGTGGTAAAGTCAGCGTCGTTGTTTCAGGAGGTAAGATCAACTTGTAATGCTCAAAGGTCATGGCTAACTCAAATTCAGGCCCTGATGCCAACCCCGTCGTTATTCCTCTGAAGGAGATGGGACGCGAGAACCACCGTATGATGCCCGCCCTGCCGCAGCAGGCTCCTTTGTTAGGTGCGCCCAAGGCTCGCTTCGTTGTCAGCTTCTGGGAGAGAGAGATTCACATTTGGCTTCTTCGAAAGTCAACTACCGATATGGTGACTAGCGACAAAAAGATCGATATCAACAAAAACCGCAAGCTACTCAAAACTATCGTCGTCAAGGGAGATTCGAATATTACTTCAGCGACTATTGACGATGAGGGCTCGCTCCTGGTTGTTTCTACAGCTATCGACGTCAAGGCCTTCAGATTAGAGCACCAGGATCCGGTCAACGCCTCCGATGTCAAGATTTCTTCCGCCGAACTTCCTCAAAAGCTCGCCGGTATTGGCGCCATTAAGGTGCAGCTGTCACCTAACGCTCAGTGGCTCTGTGCAGTCCAGGAAGGCTCTCGCGTCGTCATGGCCGCTCTCGACCCTGTTTCTCCCAGAACTTCACTCGTGTTCTCGCCCAGAGTGCAGCGACTTACTCGCTTACGACGACAAATCCCACGTCACATCCTCAACGGAGGCATGGGAAGCTACGACAGGACCATTACACAGGTTGCCTTTTCCCCAGACTCCAAGATGCTCGCTGTGTCCGATATTGCCGGCTACATCGACACCTGGATCTTGAGCGATGGAGAGAAGACCAAGTCAGAAGATGACGCGTCCTCCGCAAGTGAGAGTGACTCTTCAGATGAGGAAGAAGAATCCTCGCAGGGCATTGAGAAGTGGATTCGCAACCCCGGTGCCAAACTAATGCCCAAGTTGCAGAATGCTGCCACGGTCCTGTCCTTCTCGGCTGATATCCCTCAGGCCAAGGTCTCCCCCAGAAGCTCTTTTGATGGAATTAATGGCCCATCCAACCCTGTTGATGACTACACCCTCCTCGCGATCACCTCTGGATGGAACCTTTTGCTATTCCACCCACTCCAAGGCTGTCTCACACCCTGGTCACGAAAACACACCCGAAAGGACCTACCCGCTCCTGTACAGGATCTTCTCGATCTTCCCAAGGGAGTTTTCTGGCAGGGCTCTCGCGCTTGGATCTACGGTGTTTCATTCCTTCTCATGCTTGATCTCGCTCAAGATCTTCCCAAGCCTCAAGAGAGTGAGGATACCACAGCTGCCTCTGGTAAAAACCTCAAGCGCAAGAGAACGGGTCCTTCTACCGGAGCTGGTGGCAGAATGGAGCAAGGTGCCATCGCGCCTTCCTTGATCCGCAAGCACACTGCCGGTCAGTGGGAGGACGTCGATATGGAAGACGCTCCCAACCCCGAGGATGCCAACAGTGACGATGAGGACCAGCCCGAAGGTGAACTCGCTCAGCTACGGAACCGTCGTGAAGTGGGCAAAGATGAGGGTGCCGAGACTGGCGGTGAACGCAAGAGCTGGTGGATGACCTTCAAGTACCGACCCATCTTTGGTGTTGTTCCCATCAGCACGGCGGACCAGCCTCTCGAGGTTGCCCTTGTGGAGAGACCGACATGGGATATGGATATGCCCGACAGCTACTTCAACGTCGAGCAGTGGAGGAAGTAATGGTGATTACAGCCAGAGATGTACATACGAGTGGATAAAAGATGTTGTCTGAGTTTTGATCGTGGAGACGCATATGTTCGGCGTGGTTGCAAGGCTGGACGTTCACAAGGTCCAGACTCAAAAGCATGATCCTGGTTTGAAGATTTGGATGTTATACTAGCTACATAGGCCATGTGCAAGTGCAAGTGTACGGGCTATCGAATTAGATGTTGGGATATTGACTTTTTACTGCATACGTATACCCATGTCCCGATCGTGAGCATATCAGGATCTTGTCATTTAATCAGTCCTATCGGCAAACCATCGCATTTTCCTTGTTTTCATGGTCTAGAGTCTGTTTCACGGGGGTTGGAGATGTCTCGCGTATCGGAGTGTCATGATATCAAATATCAGATGAGCTTGAGGCCCGACCAAGCTGAACGAGTCACGAGAAACAATCCCAGTCTGAGCGATTTCTCAACTTACATGATCATCTCGAGTGCACCAATCAAGTAACAAGATGCCTCCAGTTTCTACACTAAACCGTTGCACAAGTTTACCGCAAATGTCTAGGCATTATTAAATAGGCCCAGTCTTCCCCGTCGAACGCGCGTCCTGGACGGCAGAAGGACCTTGGCCCGACCATATTGAGCTTGATAACAGTGAGGCTTCAGGTAAGAAGGGTCTTGGGTTATTTCTTGAGACCTGGGTTCAATGGCAGGTTGCATTCGGGAAGTGGAAGACGGGATGAGATGAGATGGCAGGATGGTTCATGACATGGATAAGCAGGGTTTTGGTGAAGTACCGGCATCCCTGTGACCTTGACTTGATACACTTTAACCAGTAACTCGTACTTTCGGATGAGTGACTGACAGGTTGTTCGAGTATGGTCAGTGTGTTGAAGGTCTACGTATCCACGAGGTAATCCCCCAGACTCAGCGTCGTCATGGCGGGTTTTGAACTGCCAAGAGGAGAAATAGATCGTTCACCGCGTCAGATTTGAGTTGATCCTAGGGAAGATCCGTCTCACTTCCAATGAGAACAATGAGTAAACGAAAGCTGAGTTGAAAGCAAGAACGGTCAAGATCTCTGATTCTGGATGATGCAGCTGTTTGGCGATCTCAAATCAGGGACCACACTTGAGGTCATGACTGTGCTGTGCTGTACTTGTCCTGGCTGTCTATCGAAAGAGCTTGCGTAGCACAAACTAGCGAAATGCTTAGCCTCGGAATCTGATCTCGTCGTTGACTTGGCTTTTGTGGTCTTCTTGGCAACGTGTCCGTGTATTTGGTCAAGCACTCAAGCACCAAAGTAGAAAAACACCAGAATCATTACAGAAGGTCAAAAGTGCCCTGAAAGATGGATTGTCGGGTCAGGAGGTGGCGATTTGAGAAGATAGCGTTGCGTAGGCTTGTTGGAGTTGAGATATTGATTGATGTTTGCAGGTACGCAAGCCAATGTCATGGAGCGTCCAGATGACGCGGCCCTCTGGCTCTGGCGGTGTCTTACCAGACACGCCCCAGTCGTAAGCGCAGCAAAAGATCGGCAAACCACAACTGAGAGTGATTGGCAGTGAGTAACTGAACAAGAACAATTGACCTGAACTTGCAACTCGATTTTCAAAGGGTGGGTTTGTTCTCCATTTGAGCGACATGTTGCGACCTCAATTATGGAAACGGTAGATAAACCCACAGCCAGTCGTTTTAGTAAAGCGATTGAGGGAAACGGAAGAAAGGGAGGGATTGAATTCGGCTCCGATTCGACCCCTGGTAAGCTATTTCCTCGACACGAATCTCCCGTTGCCAAGATCGTCCTAAGAAGGCAGGGTTGATGGTTAGCTGTAACTGTAACGTTGCTAAGCGTCAGGGTTACAGAAAACTTGAGTGCATCTGCGTAAGAGACGAAATAAGCGACGCACTCTATGCCAGTCCAGGCCAACTCTTGGTCCATGTAGGTCATATATTTCCGTCACCCTGAGTTTGGGCCTCAGATTTTCCGTTACCCACTAGCCAAGCAAGTCAACGCAAGCAAATGATCGAGGGCGCAGGGCGTTGCTGTTTCTGGCTCTCTGCGACTCTGCGAGTGAGCGGCTGTCAAGATCTCTCGCGCTCGGATTGGTCGAGACCGCTTTTTCCAGGGGCAGAACGCACGCGATGGGAGACGGGACGGCCAAAGCTAGTTAAGCTTCTTTTCCAAGAATTGCCCAGCCCGTGTATCCGGCCGGATGGGCAATTTGAAATCTCGAGATGGCTTCTTCAATCTTAACGCATTCGCAATGTTTTGAGAAGCAAGACATGTCTGATTCGGGGATCAGCAGTATCATGTAAAGAATGCGGAAGAAGGAAGAAACATGTAATGCAGATCGCTGTGGAGTTTGTTGAGCATCTCTTGTTTTCGGTGTGATGTGCTGTGCTCAAAGAATATCCCTAGTCTTGAGATGAAGCAACAAGAGGTATCAAGGCTTTGGCTTGGCATCAGGCAATACAAGCCGAAATGACCCTTGATACACGGCAGATTTGAAGAGATATCTTCAGGGTCACAAGTCATTAAGTTGATGGATTGATGAGGCCATCGTCTTTCATCCGGTATCAATCCCAACGACACCTGCAGCCAATAATACTTCCTCAGCCACATCTGATTGAAGATTTTGAGTTCCAAAAGTTATCGCCGTGTTTATCTCAAATTGTCCAGGAGGGAAAGGTTGAAACAGATCAAACAAGCCAGTGGGTTGTGATGCAAGACGATGGACTCTGGATGGAGGCAGTGGAATTGCAAGGGACAAGACTGGGAGGCCGCGAGTCAAAGTGGAGAGCAGTCCTGGCAGTGTGGGACTGGAAATAACACTGCTCAGCCACGAGGACTGTGGCGTACCTGTGATCGTCAGGAAGCCTGAGAATCAACCTCAGAGGCCTACAGAAAAGTCCAAGAAAAATAAGCGCGATCATCTACATAGATCTGGCGATAATCTAAGGTTCAGGCTCAGTTGCGCGGCAGTGCGTCAACTCTGTAGAACAATTGCTAAACAGAATAGTTGGCAGCGTGGCTAAGTAATGGGCTGTGCCACGATGCGATTGATCGGGCGTCTTTTTAGGGACCTCACCACTGCCTCGTCATCGCCCACCACGACGAGGGGCACGTACCTAGCAAGGTACCGATACTTGTTCTGCGAGGTCCAGGGTTAGACTGAGTGACTCGCAGAAAATTGCAGCAGCCTCGAGACGTTTCTCTGGCGCTTCAGCGGAAGAAAACCTCAGGAATAGGCCATGCAGGCTTTTGATGGTAACTTATTCTTGGGAAACACAATACCTTTGTGGGGTGAATTACCTTCAATCTTGACTTCTATGTTGCTATTCCCGACTTGTTGTCCAAATTCGGCTTTATTGTGTTAATATTGGATCCAAGTTGTAAAGACTGAATTCTGTCTTCTCTCTGCCTCACAAGGACAACCCAGCGACTTCCTAGGAAGTCAGGCCTAATGCCTGCCTAGCTCCACTGTCACAGTCGAATTGTCTTCATCGCTCCAGCGGCCGATGCTTTTTGACACGACCTGACGGTTTCTTCCCCGCGCGCGCTTATCATCTACTGTGTTGAGCCTAGAGCTTTCAAGTTGATACAGCATTGCCACAAGATAGAGATGGTGATTGTCGCTTTCTTTTCCCATTCTTTCAGATAAATTCCCATATTTTATTAAAACAGTGTCGCCTCTTGTCGTTCCTTTCTCCATCTGACATGTTCCAGAGTCGCACGAATAAAAGCTGACGCTCGCTAATTCGCTGATGACGAAGATCTAGGCCAGGCGCCACTTTGTCTTCGCTGTTCGGTGTTCCCCTAGACCCTAGGAAGAACATACGCACGCAATTGGAAGTGTTTTGCTGTAGTGTCTCTGTAGGTATCACTAAAAGGTCTACGTACACGTGCCTCGCGGTGCCTGGACTGCCTCTCTGTCTGATGAGTGGCCCTTTAGGTTCGCCTCTTGATGATGAATCTGTTGCGTGGACTTGATCTGTTGACCCATTTTCATTCAAATTTGTCTTTACGATAGTGATTCCTTCCGCTGAACTTACACGTCCTCAATAAAACTAACGACGCGCACCAACATTCGTAGGCTTCTCTAGACAGCTGTAATATTAAATAGCGATTTGAAGGCTGCAAATTGACTCCAGAAGGTCTGAGTATCCATTCTCTCTCATTCGCCTACACCAATCAATTCAGTGCCCGGACCAGCCCAGTGGCCGTTTTCTAACAGCAAGGCAAGTACGAGGCAGCTGTACCGGTACATCCCCCTGCGCCCAGCGGCCCCCACCTGCAGCACCAACGGTCTCTCTCATTGGCCGTGGCGCTCACTGCTGACGCGTAAACTGCCATCGTAGGCTCTGGCCCAGAGTGGGCAAGAGTGAACGAAGACGCACACCCTCCCGAGACACCCCGTCCCTTCCCTTTATTCCCCTGTGGTCCACCCTCGATTCTCATCGCCGCCTGCTTTGCTCCTGCCTCTCCTCTTCTGTGCTGCGTTGTGCTGTTTCCCTTACCTGCAGCGGTTTATCAGCATTCGCCATTTCGCGAGCCGACATCTCCTCTCATTTATCTCACAAACGGCGACGACGAGAAAGCGATTCAGCTTCACCTCAGGATAAACGACTAGTCGACAGTATTAACGACGACTAAAAGAATTCGATTTCTTAGTCATCAAATCTCAGAGCGACATCATCAGCGGCATAAGCCAACAGGTTTGCTCTGAAGATCAAACATCAAACATATAGGACAACGCGTGTATCGTGGCAATTAGGCCTACCGACACGTATTTCGTTACATACGACGACAATTAACGATCAACATTACGACGACAAATTGACTTTTTGAGAGGTTCAAAGGACCTCGTCAACATCAACGATTGAGTTATCAACCTTTCAGCCCGGCTACGTAACTGGGCAACGATATCCCATCGACATCATTTGACATAACAACCTCATCAACTACTTCGTTCGAGTACAAACCTCAACAACTCTTCCTTATTAAATATGGCGGGCCAACGTACGCCTGCGGGCGAATATGGCGAGGAATGGGCGCGAGACCTTCGAGTCCAGTTTGAGGGCTTGTTACGTGACAAGCGTATGAACGATCTCCGAAACACATCTCGACAAAGCTCTCCAAGCCTGGGAGACCAATCCCCACGCATGCGAAGCTCACCTTATCCAGCCGATAACCGACCATCAGCGGCTCAAGGATCTACTCCTCCCTCTTACTCCGCCCTACGACATCTCCCCAAGATCCCGTCTCCTCCTGCCGCCGGCGACCGTGATTCTCAAAAATTCAGAAACCTCCTCATCAGCTTATCATTAACACCAACCAAATACGAGAACCCCGGTCTGCTTGATGAGGCTTTACAAACCATCCCATTGGACCGTATTTATGGCGAGGCCGAGGAAGAGACTCAGGTTCTGCAAGCTCAAGCTGAGAGCATGGGCGATGGCCGAAAACCTGAATGGGGTTATCAAGATTGTGTTATTCGGGCATTATTAAGGTATGTCATTTTCTATCCGACTCATCCTTTCGGCTAGATTGACTGACACGATCAACAGATGGTTTAAGCGATCATTCTTCACCTGGGTAAACAACCCACCATGCCCATCCTGCTTATCTCCCACAATCGCCCAAGGCATGACTGCCCCTCTACCTGAAGAGAGCGCTTGTGGTGCCCTTCGGGTTGAATTATATCGATGCTCTGCTCAACACTGTGGGGCTTACGAACGCTTCCCTCGATACGGCGATGTCTGGCGATTATTGCAGACCCGACGAGGACGAGTTGGCGAATGGGCCAACTGCTTTAGCATGCTTTGCCGAGCTGTCGGTGGTCGAGTTCGATGGGTTTGGAACGCCGAAGACCACGTCTGGACTGAGGTGTACTCAGACCACCAGAAGCGATGGGTTCACGTTGACGCTTGTGAGGAAGCATGGGACAACCCTCGTCTCTACGCTGAGGGCTGGGGTAAGAAGATGTCTTACTGCATTGCCTTTTCCATTGATGGTGCTACCGATGTCACTCGACGATACGTTCGCAAGACCCAACACGCTACTGAGCGTAACCGATGCCCTGAGGAGGTTCTTCTCTATGTTATGCAGGAGATCAAGAACATGCGCCGATCCAACATGAACAAGGACGAACGCTTCCGATTGGAGAAGGAAGACACCCGGGAGGACAACGAACTTCGAGGATACGTTGTTGCCTCAATTGCACAGGCCGTTACCGATCTTGTCCCCGGCTCTCCTGGTGGTTCAAACCACACCGCAGCTAGCGGAAGCGATACCAAGTTGCCTGCTGAGCAACCTGGTCGACAAACAGGTACTACTGAGTGGTTGACTGCTCAACAACAACAATCTCACGGTCGATATCAACAACCCCGCGATCCCAGCCACCGACGACCCTTGCCTTAAGAGCTGCGCGCATCTGTCTTGCGACTCTCTCATAGGCACTGCGACGAATCTGTGCGATTATGTATTGCTACCCGATGACTGTCAATACCTCCACCATTGAGTTCGACTGTTTAATACCCACATCCATGGTTTACTACGATTCACCACCGAATACCTCGATGACAGTATCACGGCCCCTCAACCAAACGACCTTCCATGATACCATCACTCCGATGATCTTACGGCCACACACCAATATTCCCTTCATGTCTAATACTATAAATCTTTGACAGCCATAGCATAGACTCGGCGTTGAACCATTTCAAAACGGCAGCCAATTTTCTGGCTTGACCTGTATACACCACATCAATCAACTGTCTTTTTTCTTTCTTTTGTTATTCTCTTTGTATAGGGGGCGCATACGGTGGGGCATATGTACCCTCAAGTGAGCAGGGGCGGGTTGGTCCTTAGCTCCGGGGCGTTTGGCTGGTTTTCTTTTTGGGCTATCATGAGCGGTATGAGGCCAGGCAAAAGAGATGGGGTCAGTGGATGAAGAAGATAGGATAAATCAATGCCAAAGAGCAATTCCTTTCAAGTTGAATGAAACATCTTGGTGAATGCGTGAATGACATGTCAAATATCATGAGTTCCTTTACTACTATCCTTTTCACCCCAACTGTAACATCTCGCCCCTCTAATCGCCCGGCTAAGCAGAAGCCCAATTTATAAAAACACATACTTTGTATTCCAATGTTCACTAACATATGTAAGCACTTTTTGATACCCTGGGTGCACACGCCACACTTCTATCATCAGGTAACGAGACGAAAAGACCCTTGCTAATCCTTTTATTCACCCACAGTGCATTCTTTGAATAAGGAGAAAGAATTGAATGAGATAAATGAATGCTTAGCCACAAAGGCTTTTATCACTTCCTTGCAGTGTCAGGAGAGTGAAGTGACCGCAACTTGAGATGAATTATGGCACGTGACTTAGCGTTTGTCGTCATAAATACACCAAGTGCTGCACTCACCATACCCTGGAGGCAAGTGCGACCAAAGCGATTTCTTTCCTCCCAAACACCACACTTTTTATTTATTCTGAAAATCTTTCAAGATCGTCAAAATGGAGCCTAAGAGTTCGAGCGGCGCTCAAAGCGCAAATGAACCCCCAACTCTGAACGTTGAGAATCGACGTATGACCCGGAGCGCCACTCGAGCACTTCAGTTGCAGCAAGCGGGTCCTACAGCGGCAGGTGTTAGCGAGAAGGACTTCCAAGCTCCACCACCTTCTACCAACAAGACACAGAAGGCGAGTAAAGTCAAGAAAGAAGAAAATGATGACGAAAAGCCTAAGAAGACCGTTCGTGCCAAGAAACAGGCCAAGAAGAACTTGACAGTGCCCGCTCCCAACAACAAGCGCAAGGCGACTATCATTAAGAAAGAAGAGGACGACGGCGGCAATGACAGCGATGAGCAGCCTATGAAGGCAGTCCGTGTCAAGAAGGAGCTCGACACCAAGGAGAACCTCACCGCGCTGCCTACCAACAACAAACGAAAGGCGAGTGAGATCACTAAAGAAGAAGACGATGATGATTACAAGCCTGAGAAGGCGAGTGACATCAAGGATGAAGATGACCACCAGCCCAAGAAGCCTGTTCCAGTCAAGAAACAGATGAGGCTCGGGGGAGAAAAGCGACTCCGCAAGTTTCGAGATGAGCCTCCAAAGCATTGGCAAGGCGTCTACGACCGGGCTCTATCGGAGCGATTCTACGTCCTTAACCGCACCCGACTTGGAACTGAGTCGCGTCCCGAAGAGGACGTCGAAATGACCGGGTCAACTGGTAACATCTATAATGTACACATTGGGTTGCGAATCACCTGTACTTGCCCTCACCATATTAGGGGCTTTGCCCAGTGCAAGCACATCTGCTTTGTAAGTTCCACGCCTCGCCTTCTTTTCACCATACTAATCATCTTCACAGGTTATGAAGAAGATGCTCAACGCTCCCGACGATCTTCTCTACCAACAGGCTCTCCTCAGCACCGAGCTTCAGTCCATCTTTGAGTCCGCACCTGATATCTATGCATCCCAGTCTCAGTCCCAGGAAGAGTCCGACAAGCGAATGCCTATTGAAGGAGATTGCCCGATCTGCTACTGCGAGCTTAAGAAGGAGGGTGAGAAGAAGCCCGCGCTGGTCTGGTGCGCTGCGGCCTGTGGCCACAACTTCCATGCCAAATGCTTCAAGTTGTGGGCACAGAACAAGCCCGGCGCGGGCGTCACCTGCCCCATGTGCCGTAGCGCTTGGAAGGTAGACGAGAAGCTGGCGACGACTGTGCAAAAAAGTGAGGCCAAGCCTTCAGAGGGGTACCTCAATGTTGCGGACCAGCTGGGTCTTAGTGGTGTTAGAGGTATGTCAAGCTTGAGATTCACAAGTGTCGTTTCGTTACTGACTTTCTTTTAGACACTTCCACCTACTCGCGGGGCTAGCGGGGATACCTTGAAGGTCTGGCTTTCAGCATGCACGACTAATCAAGTCGCGACGAAGAGACCAGCATGACGAATCGAGCCTTTTCTTTTGTGCCAGTCATCAAGAAAAGCGATCGCAACTTCTTTTTCTTTCTCTTCCTCTTTTTTGCAATCAGGCGAAGCCACGACGGTCGGCGTACTTTGGCCTTTCTCATAACAGCATGCGGATTTCTTTTTGAACCAGCAACGAAACAGCATTGCGACTTCTTTTTTGGGTCTGCTTTAGCCTTTCGCACAAGAGTACCGGACGGAGTAAGGGAACGTGTTTCTTTTGTACCAACAACGAAAAGTCATTGAAAATTCTTGTTTTGCGACGCGATCATGAAAGCCGGCGCGCTTTGAGTATTTCCCCCAAGGGATACAGGACCGAATAAGGGAACGGGGCGTTACCATTTTGCTTTTTTTCTGTGCGACGATAAACTGTAGAACAGAGAGCTCGAGCTCAAGAGAGGAATGCGATAGATTGATTGTACATAGAGAAAAGTACCTGATTTTGATGCGATATCATGATGAGTGCCTGCTGTGAGGATACTGTGATGGAGATGAACACGAGCAACAACTGACCACGTCTGAGTCGCGTGCCTCGGGCCAAAGTCAAATGAAGGACGCTGTATCTGTCGTAGGTAGAGAGAGAGAGAGAGAGAGCGTCGCGGGGGGTAACCAGACAAATAAGGTACACTTGTCCCCCTCCAATATTTCCGCAGGCCGAACTTACAATCCTAAGTTGCAAGTCCGCAAAATGAAACTCTAAAGCTGAAACTCGGGCCACCGGCGGTGGACTTCGGCGGTTTCGGTGGGTCCCCTCCGAGTTATCTTCATCTCCACCGCCGACATACCGACTCCGCCGCCGATGAATAGAGGTAAATAAAAGACCGTACGGCGCTTTGCAAACATGTAAATAATCAGACCACCAGATCTAAAAATCTAAGCAAAATGTCCAAATTAACATCTACCACCCAAACTCTAGTCGCGCCAAAGAAATGTCTACCAGCCGAGTACACAGTGCTGGAACAACCCATACCAGCCATCACAAAACCCGATGAAGTCCTGCTCAAAATGGGAGCGGTTTGTATCAATACTGAGGACACGCGATTTCCTGCTGGGCAACTTAATATACTCATTGGTGATCGGCTGTAAGTCACATCAGCCCCAAAGTCAAACTAAACTTACACAAGTGTAGGAAATACCCATTTCCGCTCGGCATGGAAGGATCTGGAACAGTAATCGCTGTCGGCTCAGATGTTACCGAGTTTCAAGTCGGCGATAAAGTCTATGGCGCCGAATATGAAAAGCCTATTCTTACCCGACCACCCGCGGGCTGGTGTTCAGAGTACGTCGTCACAGAGGCAAAGTTTCTTCACAAGAAACCAGACCATATCGCCTTTGAGGAAGCTGCTGCACTCCCGGCTTTGACAGTGGTTGCATACCAAACCATCAAACGCGGTCTTCAACACCAAGGCCGAGATGACCTCGCTGGTCAGACAGTGTACATACCTGCTGCTCTCAGCGGAACTGGCTCCTTGATGATCCAAGTCGCAAAGAATTTCTTCGGCGCCGAGAAGATAATCTCAACTGTATCTACGCCCAAGATGGGCCTTGTTGAGAAACATCTCCCTGGGCTAGTCAACCAACTCTACGACTACAAAACTCAAAATGTAGTCAACATGGTTGGTCGAGGCACAGTTGACTTTGCAATAAGCACTCAGTTCTCCACACTAAACGAGTGCATATCTGTCCTCAAGCCCGAGGGTATCCTCATGAGTATCGCCAGTGCACCCAAGAGCGACGTTATGCTCGAGATGCTGGGTCCAAAGCTCTTCCCTGCATGGCTTGGATGGGTGTTGAATACGTTTCAGTGGTGGTATAGTTGGAAGTTACGTGGCACAAATATCAAGTATGAGTTTTTGTCTGGAAACCCGGGGATTCTGGAGGATATGAAGGTTGTCGAGGGGATGATTAAGGATGGTAAGGTCAGAGGTATCTTCAACACGGTTGATTTTGGGAATTTGGAGGATGTGAAGAGGGCTTGTGACAAAGTTCTTAACCTCAAGGGTGATTTGGGTAAGTTGGTGATCCGGATGTAAGGAGTTGATTGGATCGGCAACTTCCTGATTATGTCTGATTGGGGGAGAATTAATATTGTGAACGTTGATTGCTATTTGCTCTATCATAATTGGTCTATATGACATTATCATCTATTGAGTTGCTGATTGCTGTTGCTCTATCTCGTTTGCTGTCGTACATCAAGCTTTGCTTCCACCAAACCCTGCGAATCTGATCGCTCGAGCCAAACATTAAATAAGGCAGGACGAATATTCTTCCCAACCTTTTTCCAAAATAAACACGACACTCTTTCCCTTTTCCCAACACTGACTTCCTTTCGCCACCACCCACTACGCTTCGCCCTCCAGACACTGCTGTCGTGCCCGAACAACACCATCTATCGCACCATCACACCTATATCACAGTCAAATTCTAGTCACGATGGGTCGCTCGACAAGAGGATGCAGGGCGCCTAAGCACAAAAGGAGCCCAAAATCTAGTCCAGAGATACCGGGCACCCCCATGACTGTGGACTCCGACTGCCCAAGCACTCCTTGGGACTACGATGGGACAGAGTCCCTGTACCAAGAAGACAATCTATTCTTCTTGGAAGACAAATGCGCCTACTATATCACCTGGCCCATTTGTCGATTCCTCTGGCACATATTTCTCTTCCCCCTGTGGATGAGTATTCTCCGACCGACCGTCTGGGATATGGCACTTAAGCCAATCCTGTGGATACTGAGAAAGATTCCCTGGGAAGAGATATACTTCCAGACAGTGTGGGAGAGAATAATAGTGCAAGGTCTCTGGGAAGAGCTGCCGTCTCTTCTCCTGTGGGCCATGTCTCTTCCTCTGCCAGCCGTGAAGAGACCCATGTCTACACTCCAATACCTCTGGGAGGAGATCTTCTTGCCCATAGTCATCCTTCTCTGCATCAAATGCTATAGATTCTCTCGCGCCCTCTATCGCGCCTTGGAGCCAGTGCGCCGATACATCTTGCGCCCGATAGTACACCCCATCCTCCGTGCTCTCATAGGAGCACACAGGGTGGCTTTGTACTTCTGCACGTGGTTATCCTTCTCGATCTGTTCTGCGTCGCATAGAGCGTACACTTGGGATCGAGGGGTAAGTCCATTCTCAACTGTTTGAAGAATATAGCTAACGGATTCACAGTATATTACCACGGCCGAGTATTCTGAGTCGACGAGGACGGAGTTTCCTGTGATACCGCATCAGCTGCCGTATACAGTGAGGGGGTTTCTTTTTGAGCTTCTGTTTGGGAACTGGTGGAGGTGGTGAATTCTGAAGAGGATACCATGAGAGCCTTGTCGAGATTGGTTGTTGATTCGCTCTCTTGGGTGATCTGTCTTGCCTCTGGAGTTGTTGACGTACATGATCCCTTGTTTTGTATTGCGTTTGGGAAAACATAGCGCAGGAGTTGGAGTTCTGTCAAGTCTTGATGACCTATTTAGTTTACTTTGTACCAAATGTTGGAGTTCTTCATAACTAATCTCACAATAAAAACATTAAAACCTCCAAAGTGCAACCGACTTGATCACCAACATCATGCTGTTACACAAACTACTCCTCCCTCGAATCTCACTCTGCCTCGTTATAATTAGTCAACATCCACGATCTGTCGTACTCACTACTCCAGCAGTCTTGTATTACTCATCCAGCCTCGATGGTGTGCAAATGTGCAACACACAACGCTCAGTATGGCGGCACTGCCTCGAGCTGCGGCTCTTTTGGCGGCGCCTAGATAAACTGCTTGTTCTTTATTAGGGCCCGTTACACCCCAGATCTTGAGTTCTTTGTCCTCTACAATCTTCATCTTCGTGCCTGACAATCCCCATTCTTTGCCCTACAGCATTCTCTGTCCATTGCAATCCCTTTCTTGTCCTCTAACGGCTCCTTTGTTTGATCGCCAACAATGTCGGATGAAGTTAAAGTCGCTATTGCATATTCCACTGCTGGACTGGTTGTGTCCTGTGTTGGTGTATTCTTTGCATTCAAGGTGTATTGGCACAAGAAGCACAACAAGTGGAACATAATGAGGAATGCATTTTGTTGATAAAGAGTGGCCAAACACCATCGGGTGTTGGATTAAGGTACGGTATCAAGTCTCCCTTGTGTGTTGCAAGTATTAATGCTATTGCAGGATATTTTCAACGAGCCGACCGAACGAAGCATGATCAAACAATACCCTGCTATAACGACGACGAGAAGCAAGCTGATGGACGATGCATAACAGTACCAAATGCAAGCCCGACTTGCCATTTTAATTGAAGAAGGATATACTATAAGGCTGGACTTGTTGACCTTATGTCGGGCAAATTCCACGATGCAAGCGACATGGGAACATGGGTGATTGGAGATATAGATGGGGCAGTTTCGATTCTTTATAGATGGACATAATAACAGGCATGTAACAGATGTGTAATTATACTTAGCTAGTGCGAGACTCAAGTGGAAAAACTTCAAACCATACCCATAGTAGAAAAGCAGCAAGTGCTGTGATTGACGCAGCTACTCCCCAGAACTCTAGACTACCTGCCGATATGGGATATGTAGGGAATGAACGGTATCCGTGATCTAATCAATCTCGAGTGCGGCCAATACAGAGTGAAAGCTGCAAGAAAGTTCAGTGTCCTCACCTTGCGCTCTGTGGTCAGCAGCCAACCACACAACATACAACATGAGGCGAGCAAACCAGGTCGCCTCTCCCAAATTCTGACCAATCATATCACACCGACACGCTTAGTGCGATGGCCCAAGTTTCATATTTGCTTGATACAATGGATATGAAGAACATTCTACTGGTATGTTACAAGGGAACACATGTTTAAATCGTTGGGTTTATATCTCCTGAAATATCAATGTCTATATGTGTAACAATATAATTCAAAGAACAAAACAAATATCTGCTCGAGGAAAGGAACTAAACATTTAGGAATGAATACCCCAGAAGCCTTATGCCTGCCATCCTTCGTCGCCCTTGCCATTTTACCTCTATATACAACAAGTTCAGGGAAACAAGATAATCCTAAAATGAATAGGCTCTAGGTTATCATTGCGACGCTCAAGGGAATCCCACGCGTTCCGGTCGTCGAGATACGCCTGGTGAGTTTTCCCCTACTGGAGAAGGAGGAGGAGGATGTAGACGTTGTGGCGCATCTGGAATCCGGGGTGAATGTTGTCGCGCCGTTGGCATTAATTGAGGTGGGATGGCAGTAAATTCCATTCTGTTAGAGCAAAACATTAGATATGTAATGCAAATAGGGCATCAAAGATAAAGTAGAAATAAAAATAAATTATACCGAGAGGCTGGATCAAGTCGCACTATAGTAACTCTAATAGCTGGGGTCTCAATATCGTTACGGGCGTCATTCCGACGACGGAGTCCGACATATGCGAACCAAGCACTCAGAGCCGAAACAAGCAATCCAGGTAGCGTACTAATGATAGTCACAATAGCTTCCGTGGATAGATTACCCATGCTCAAAGGGATTCAATTTAGGCTGGGGAAATTGCAAAGCGAGGTCAAGATTGAGAAGACAAGTATATGGACTGTCTAGCAACTCAGAAGAAAAGTAAGAAGGGAACGGGACAAAGGCACGCAGAAATTTACAGACAAGAAAATGGAGGAGTTGCGGCTGCAAGATTGTCTTGGGTTGGTTGGTATGCGGGAAGGTGCGGTCTGATGTGTTTGAGCGCAAGCTCGACTATTTAGGCTGGGCGTTTTCTTGTGAGCCATATCGCCAGAAGAACGACTTCAGGGAACATATTAACCTCCGAAGTCGGTTCTTCTCCAGTAAGGAATATAATGTTGTAATTGATTTCTATCTCTCAAGATGAGATTATACATGTATTGTAGTGTTAGAGTATCGCAGAGAAAAGTCAACAGCTGAATGCAAAGCCAACATCCATAGTACCTACTTAGGTAGGTTGCATTACTATTTTAGTTCCCGTTTACGGTGGGGAGATGAGACTTACAGAATCCCCCGATCGTCCATCCCGCCGATCTGATGACAGTCCCCTGGGATGTAACGGCTACAGTAAGTAAAGAATTCTACCAGTATTTATTACAAAAGAAACCTTCTCTCGATTGTTAGGCTTATCCAGATCTATATACTAGAAGTAACGATGAAGAGAAATAAGAATAATTTAGAAAATCACACCCCAGAAGCGTCACGCCTGCTACCATCCATCGCTCGTCCTCTTTCGTCTCAGCCAAAGAGACCTTCATATTTCCTGATGATGTTCCACTCTCTCCAGTCGTCTGAGTACACCTGATGAGCTTTCTCCTACCAGATTCGGTGGTGAATTTGTGTGCGGCGGTTGTGAATGCGGTGGTGAAATTGGGGGTATCGTCGGCATTGAAGGAAGCGGGATAGCAGTGGATGACGGCCTAAATCAATAAGCGTTAGTTGTGGCACGAAACAATGTATCTGGGAAAGAGACATACCATCCGTGTATTAGGAAAGTTGGATAAAGTCGTACTGGAACAAGTCCAACAGTCTCGATATCACTGGGTGGAGAATTGCGACGATGAAGTGATGTATAGGCGAACCAAGCGCTCAAAGATGACACAAGTAATGCTAGTAATCCTAGAATTGTGCCAATAATAGTTAAAATAACTTCTGCTGATAGATCACTCATGTTAAAGAATAAGTTTAACTCATGCTACAGAAATTGCAAGATTGAGGATGAGGTTGAGAATGAGAGGAAAGTTGTATAAAAAAAAAAGCTATCTGACATTTAAGTGAACCAACCAACCCGGTTGAGGCGGCGGCGCACTGAGCTTTTGGCATGTACAGCCCGCAGGGGTCTCAAATGTTAGCGTAAGACCGAATTTTGCCACTTTAGTATTTCTTTAATAAATTACCCTACAATAGAGCATTTTTCAACTGGAAAAATAGTACATTAACAATCTTAGGACTCTTATTAAGAAGCTAATCTATTTTTCTAGCTTTCTTTACTGCTATTTTCTAGGATTAGAAGTAAACTGGTTCTCTGTACCGAACTAATATTTGAGACCCCTGCGGGCTGTAGTAGGAAGTTCCATTAGTACTATGCTTGGGACACTGGACCGATTAGCTTCATTTAGGGCGGATCCTGGCAAGCCCGGGGCAGGGACCGGACAAGCGCTAAATTGACGGGATGTCCTTCTATCTTTGGTAGAGAAGCCCACAGAGAGAAGCAACTTAACTTCTTACAGGTTGGTCGAAAGCTACCTGGGCATAAGGGGGAGGAGCGCATTGGCTGGTATTGTAACAGAAAAAACTTGGACCATTCCAACAACAAATAGCCAGACATGGAGGCTGAGACTTCCCAGAGGAAGCGGGTATCAAAAAATGATTCAGACCTTATCATGTCAAAGCTTGAGGCGCACGTCTGATAATACTGTCGGCCGTTGGTGTGCCACAAAGCTATCAAGCGGGCAGTTTTGAGAGGCTGCGAGGACAGCATATGCAGCAGCTCACGGCTATGGCACTAATACTGACACTGGCACTGACGCTGGACGTTATTTACATCTATAAGTTGCTGTTTTTCTTTTCTTGGTAACGTAAGGCAATCTCTTTAATAAGATTCTAGTACTCAGATTATGATTAAGTCAAGTTCAGGAAGAGGAAGTTGTCTAAGACGCTGAGAGGAAACAAGAAATAGACCTGTAGCATTGCTGTAAGTAGAATAGTCAGGACTGTAGGTGGCATCGAGTATCGGGAATAAACAATCACTTTGACACTAATTTAGTTCCCGCATAATGTGGGGAAGCGAGACCTGCACCCTTGCCCGGTATTAGCTAAAGCACCTCAGTTAAAGAACATCTAATTCACTAAACACCGACGGTCTACGTTGGATACAACAATTAATATATTGAATACAAGTAAGAGTGGTTTAGCTCCATTATTATATTTCGCAAGACCTTTTCCCCTCTCCTTAGCCTAAGCAAGCTCGATAAACACAAAATGAAGAATGCTCAGTGGCAAATTACAAAGCCAGTAAGCACTGCACTGCCACTACAAGGCATTCAGCCCTTATGTAAGGTCAGTGTCCAATGACATAAAATACGACTAAGATTGGTGCACTCGACTTACATTGGCAAGTTTGACTCGTTCGTCTGACACGATGGTTGGTTACGATCAGGCTCGCCTTGGCTACTGCTCGAAGTCACGTAAGAGGGCTACAGGTGGGAGTTGCAATTGGGGAAAGTGTTTGCTTGACGATGAGAGAGTCGTTGGGGCTTCGGATGATGAGGTTTTTTCCAGACTATAACGTTTAGTGCTAGAAAGCAACTAGATAGAAACCCATAAAAGGCATACCTCGATAGAGTAGTACTCGTTTGTGAAACAATAAATTCGATTGCTGAGGTTTCAATGTCATTGCGAGAGATGTTGCGGCGGCGTAGCGTTAAATAGGCGAGCCAGGCACTTAAAGATGCAATCAAGAGAGCAGGAATCGCACTGACAAGGGTGATGATAGCGTCAACGTTTAGTCGAGTCATATTGAATAATTGCCCTAAGCTTGAGGAAGGCTGAAATATCCAGAGTCGAGACCAAGTAACTTATATACCTACTTACAAAAGTCCAGCAGTTTTGTACATGAGACAACCTGTTGATGTAATGCTATTCTTTACCAGGATTTGTTCTCAGCCCAGTTGAATTCGCCATTCGGCATGTGCCAAAGGCGCCACGAAAGAATCGGGTTCATAAAGAAATGGGGGTTCATGAAATGTCCCATCTATGTCATGGTAAGTTTCAGTATGTCATTCTTCCATGAACTCGAGATGTGCCGCTGACGCGCGGTAGGTCGCTACGGTCTAGAACTTTGGATGCGAGGATCTTCTTCTTGGCATAGAAATGGGATCTCAACGGTCATGGCTCCTGCCTTACGATATAACGTCATAGGCGGCTGACAACGAGGGCCTTGTCATAATTTAACTGGCTAGCTGCCAAAGCAACAAAAGTCTAGAACGTTTGTCAATGACGATGCGTGTTCGCGAAAATCACGAGCTGTTCATTTTCCTCCCTGCAAAAACGGACTGAGACCCTATTGGGCAGGCTGTTCATTCTCCGTTGCAGATCTCCGTCGAAATAATGTTGCGTAAGGGGAAATGTTTTGTCGAGCAATTACATAGTGTATGGTCTAGATTTGATCTACGGGGTGATCTACCCATAGATCAGAACTCCGTGTAAGCAGATAAACCAAACTGACAGATACCTTCCATGCCGAAGCGGCCCGGCGAAGTACGGTGGGTACCGGAGCATGGTACCGAGAGGCATGGAGTATACGGCCTGAAAGGTTCTGGACCACGAACTGTAGCGCGAACCCATTAACGCGTCCACCCGCCCAGACGTCACCATCCAAGCGCGCCATGTCGCGCCGCCAACTCTCAGCCCCACAACTCAAGTAGAGATCTCATCTCACCTCATCACTCGCGACATCCCTATCCCACTACAGAGTACTCTCCTTCCAAATATCCAATTCCTCGACAAAGCCCAATCTCCAGAAGTTTATCAACTCAAATATATAAAATGGCGACCCACAAGCGCAAACGATCCGTCTCCGAGCTTTGCGCCTCACCCTCATCAGTCTCATCCTTCGACTCTCCTCCACGCGTTAACAGCACCATAACCAACCCTTTCACCATCATGGCTTCAGCACCGATTCATCTTCATAGTCGAACTATGAAGCGATTTCGCGATAATAGACCTTCTGCTGAGATGATTCATCGTGAGTTTTTGTCTTAGATGAGTTTTGAAGACAATTTGCTAATAGTATGCCAGAACGAACGCTTAATATGCTGTACTCGGCGCAGAACCAGAGTCAACACGCCGAAATCCCATCAGAACATATGCAAACGGAAGCGCAAACTACAAGACCCGAGTCAACGCAACAATCCCTCCATCGATTCTGGAATATCTCTTCTGCACCATCGGCGTCGACTTCTACTCTCAACCAAACCGAACTGGCACCTTCAAACTGCGATGACTGTGGTGTTAGCTTGAACGGCGGCGAGAATGGCATGGGTGTGGATGGATTCGATAACGAGGATCACTCATGCGGTGCTTGTGGCAAGCATGTCTGTTTTAGCTGCTCTGTCAGCAACCTCGGCGAGCAGAAACGATGTCTGCGGTGCGCAGGTCGAAATGACACGACGAGTCACAATTCCGCAAACGTACAAACTGCGATGGCTTTTTGAGGGTTGGGATATAGGATTGGGCAATTGGGGATATTAGCGACAACACTTGGGTTATTACAACGGCGTTCATACCAGGGCACAACAGGGGGATACCATTTGCATGGATTGCTGGGATAGCATCACCAACGGGCATTTCAGAAGGATACATAGGTAGTTAAATATATACAACATCAGTACACTCAACATTGCACTCTGAGTGCACTTGCAGTGTAACATATTCAATCAACGAAGCATGAGTGTAGCAAAGTGAACCATGTATTAAATATGAGCTTATGGAAGCAATTTCTCTATAAAATCAACGCAATTTCGCACAAGAACCTAGATATTCCTATCTAACCGCGGCGGCGAGTGGTGGGGCTCTTCTTGGGAGTAGCCGTGGTAGAGGCAGAAGGGCTCAGAGTGCTGGTAGCAGGCTTGGCCTCGATGGGAGAGACCTTGCGCTTGCCCTTGGCCTTCTCGGAGGGAGCGTTCCAGTACCAGATCATCTGGAGAGCAAGGATGGCGTTGAGAGCGAAGCCAGAAATGAATCCCCAGAGAATGAGCTTGTCGTCAACCTCCTGGAGGGTTGTGAAAATTCGGGAAAGAGAACCGGCGAGGTAGTTGAAGACCTGAATATGTTAGTTGTTGCTTTACAAACTGGAGACTTGGGATGACTTACAGCAAAAGCACTGAGCTGACCGGTGCTACCCTGCTGGAAGATGGTGAAGATCTGGGGAAGCTTGCTAGCGACGCTCAGGGCACCAGCACCAGCCTGTAGCTGGCTCAAGGTCTGCGCATCGACAATATTCTCAGCGAACAAAGTAGCAGCGGCGGCAGCAAGACCAGCGACAAAGACAGCAGCAAGACTAGCTCGGCCGCTGTAGTTGAGGACAAGCACCGAGATGATGACGTTCTGTCCAACGATCAAGGCAGTCTCGCCGAAGGTGCTGAAAGGGAAGCCATTTCGGATGTTGTAGGCGAGCGAGATGATGTATGAAGCAGTCTCGAGGACATAAGAGAGGAAAGACACGCCCTCGGCGGACTTGGACGAGAGGAGCTTCTTGATCTGGGGAACCTTGACGACGGCGGAGGCAGCGATGATTCCGATACCGAGAGCCTTGGAGACACCGAGCTTGATGCAGTCGACATCCTCGATGTTGACGTCGAGAAGAAGAGACTTGTAGCAAGTCTCGCCGATGAGAGAAACGCCAATGTCGCGAATGGGCGCGGGGATGTTGTGCGTGATAGCTGTAATGGCCGGCTTGACGGCATCGACGGCGGGTTTAAGGGCGTCCATAATGGTGATGTTTTTGTCTTTCAAGATGTCAAGAATGAAATCTAGAGTGGTGGATGGGAAAAAAGTGGTCAAAACTCAATAAAGGATCTTGGTCAAGGAGTGTGAAAGAAGATGACAAAAAGACGTCACTGTGCTTGAGATTGGGGATGAAAACCTTCGAGAAGGGAAGAGGCCAGCAATGCGGCAATGAATTTGGAGATGAAACTTTTCCTGAAACGGTTTAGTGGATACCAACCCTGGTTCTGCCCTACGACGGCGCAAGTGGCTTACCCTAGAAGGGAGGTAGGTCAACGGCTTGCTGCCTAGGTAATCGGGTCACCAATATCGTGAATGCAGATTGTTGACAAGATTTTTAACTTCTCATGGAATTTTTTTATTGAAAAACGGATTGCCAAGAACATTTGACTCACGCCCTGCAATTCCTTGATTTGTTATACTATAGTGTTCACTAATCCCACATTTTGCCGACGGTCAACAAACTTCACGCCTCCCGCGAACGAAGGCCATCATGATAATGGCCATATTTCATCTGAGTGGCAAACATCATCCCAAGAAGGTCCAGTAAGCTTCATAGAGAGCTTGCGGCTTATCCGAGTCTATCAAATAGACATCTAGTTCACCACATCAAGGTTAAAGAATCAACCTTACTGCACACCTTACCATCTCAACGATGCTTATTCATACTATACGCAGAATGCACCCTCGTCCGTTAAGGAATATAGGTAAGCAGACGTCTCCTACTAGTGGAAAGTCATCAAAGTTTAAGTTAGACGGGTTACTCACCTTGGAAGGTCGACAGAGTACTTTTCAGCGACGCCCATGGCAGCCAGAAGACAACAACCAAAGATGGCTGGAGGGCAATCACATATAAAGGAAAGGCGGCATGGGTCAGTTCTAGACGAGGCATCACCTAATACACCCTGTATAGGATTGGATGAGGTTTGTAGAATACTTAAATTTGCTTAGTGTAGTTCGGAAATGGTGTTTTCAAGTTGGTGAGCTGTCCTGTGATAGATGTGTAGTGCACGATGGAATGATGAAAAGACGACCACCATTCAAGTGTACCGTGTCGAGAAACTTGCATCCAAAACAGGCCTCCATAGTCATGTGGTGGAGAGGTGGTAACGTCTGCAATATAGAGGTACGACTTTGTGGTCCTCAAGCTGCCAATATACAGGTCCCTTACATGCTGCACTGGCATCTTCTCGAGGGTCTTATCAAACTGAAACTGGCCCAAGCATTCCCGGTGACCATTTTCATATTGTAGCAGAATCCCGGTGATGGGTCGATGACCAAATGCTGTATCTCTGCAGAGGGTCATATCCACAATCCCTTCCATACTGCATGATGATACGAACCATGACTCAGTGTTATGGGTCCAGAAGCACGGAGGGTTCGGTATAAGTGAGGGAGGGAAAGGACGCTGGATAGGCGGCTCAAGTTCATCAAATGCAATATATCTGAGCGACTTTCGATGCACCGACGTTGAATCGTTGAACCAGATCTGCGTTCCATTTGGTGAAGGCGTTAGAATCCTATCGAGAGCTAGACAAGATTCCGGGGGACCGCTTGTTCCAAAGAGGGTGTTTCTACCTTTATTCGTAATGAACACAAGACAGGCCGAGATCCAATCTCCTGCTGCTAGTGCATATCTTCGACATATCTCAGTCACAAATTCTCCTTCATTAAGTGGCATATAGATGAAGAAGTCGCGCGGGAAAGCACCGTCCATATCTGCATAAAAGCCAGTACTATCATTCTCATGAGCATGAATCATTGCAACGTAGCTTCCGCCAGTCACTGCTGTATATCCGGTTATACCGTTGGTATTGCAATTAAAGAACGTCATCATAAGTCTTTCGGGAAAGACATTGACTTGATCGAACGTCGTGATATCAATGATATCGTTTGGATGTTCAGGGCTCACCCAACCAACATAATTGCTGGCGTCATCTGGTATCGTCTCATTACAAATGAGAATGTCCCTAACTTTGAGACCCTGACCTGATGTTAATATTGAGCTTGACTTGCAGGTGGCACTTACGTCAGATTTAATTGTGATCTTGTCAACATCACACAGAGTAGAGATGGTTCTCCACCACGACTTCACAATTGGTGTATGTCCTACTAATGAGGCCTCTGCTGGACAGAATTTTACAAAGCGAATCCCACGACAATCTTCAGCGATCCATATCTTACCGACAGACTCCCCCTGCTTGCTGAATAACCTAGTGTGATCTTCATTGCAAAGCTTTGGCGCCGTGTTGCTAATGCTCTTCACATAGCGTAGACCTTCGATGGTTGTGTAACTAACATACACATCTTGTGTTAGGTCAACAGTCATATCACAGACATCAGTCCCCAGCGACTGTGCTTCTGTCGTGATGACAGCGCATTCACGGACAAGGAATCCAGTTATGGTCATCAATATCTCAGCCGGAAGTCTAATCTGAAGCTCATCCCTCAACTTTGGAGCCAGAAGACGCTTGATACGACGAGAGCGTCTGTTTCTCTCGTGTCCAGGAGGGTCAAAAGCGTAGTCTCCAGCAGCGATCAACGCATCCGAGATGTCGTATTGCCTGAAGTCAAGACAGTCGTTGTGAAAGAAAGGCACGCGGCGACCCTCTAACATGCATCGAGGTCTGGCACAAGTGTGCAGATTGATCCATTCAAAACCGTCGTGTATAGTGTCGGACATACGGAGGTTAAACTACATCGATAATCGAAGGCCCCCAATGTCTATCTTTACGTGAGCCATTGCCAACATCACACGATCGGACCAACAGACGTGCGACGACCAAGTCGTATTCTTCCAACTCGAACTGGCAGAGGCGACATCTTGTATCCGCCATGCAAAAGTATGGTGCTTCATCAGATGAGTCCATGGCTTCGGGATGTCGAGACAAAAAGCGCCAACCGTTCCCAAGGTTGCGTGTCGTATCAGGTAATTACGCTGGATTCCGTTGACAATCAGAACGCTACCTAACTATAACATTAATCGGTACCAGATAGTTGAAGTTAAGTGGCTTACCCTACAGAGAAGCAGGTCAACGGCTTTCTGCCCAGCTTTCCGGGACCATTTATTCGGAGTGGCCCTGTTTCCCTGTCATTGATCAAACAATGACATCAGAGTCCAAATGTTTCACAAAGATGTGCATTCTCACGTTACTCAGAAACGACGAAACGAAAATTATGATTTATCACAGGTGATGAAATAATCATGCAGAAAATGAGAATATTCGAGATCATTCAGCTTCTTTCTCTGTCTGCACCTCAGAACGAAATCTTACAGATCTCATCTCAACTTGGCAGGTGGGGCCTCCTCGCTGCTGAGCAACTCGGCCACCGTTTTGGAGGCTGAGCTTGAGGGAACCAACTGGGCTTGTTCTAGAAAAGTACCTATTTTCGTGCTTTTTACCGTTGGGCTTAGTATCACACAGCCAGCGTGTGCGAGATGCGAAAAATCCACTACCTTGTACAGATAGACAGTGACAACGGAGAGGGAGGGATCACCCGGCAAAGATGCACGTGTCAGGCCACGGTAAGTTGAGGCATAAGGCCAAGAGAAGCACGCCAACGTCTGCGCTGTGATGTTTAGGTGCGTTAGTTTAGGCTCTACTGTCGGCTGTTGTGTACTCAATTCTCGGAAAGATATTGCTGGTAGCGAGCCTTGAAGGGTAGACACTGCAGGTATAAACGAGGATAAGCTGTGCAACAAAGGGAAGAATCGATGAATAAAGATCAACATTGTGATGATACAGCAGATGACAAACAAGGTCAGCTGCTAAGGAAACCCGAGGTATCAAGTACTGTAACAAAGTACCTGCCAGCCACACACCCAATCTTGTCTTGCCAGGCACATCCATGTCTTTTACATGGGAAACCAACATTTGTCACTTGTTGTCTTCCTTCTTTTTTCACTTCCTTTGTGTGCCTTGTATCAATTGCCTTGCTTGTTCTTTCCTGCTTGTGCTTTAATCTTCTGCCCACTTCCATTTCCTTTGCCAAGCCGGGCTGGGCTGTCTATTTCATACCCCTGGCACTTTCCATCTCTGCCTGGTTGCGCTGCCTACTGACTTGTCCCTGTCCCTGGAGCATTTTAGTTTAGGTTGTCATTGTCATCAGCTGGGCTGGGCTCCATTCATAAGGTATCGGATCCCAACCTGACGGGCTGCGCCTGAGCAATATTTCTTTTCTTTTTGTGACTTTTTTTTATTGTTATCGCGTTTCAAGTTTCCCCATCATTTGTCACTTGCTTGCTTTTTCTTCCAGGACCGTTTAACCGAATGCGACATCGTCCTCGTCTACGGCTGCGTACCGTTGCATCTCTGTCTAACTTATCTTTCCGATCATCGACATCGATATCGACAATCGATCCGCTGACCTGACCGCCGATTGCCTCGCTATCCACGTTTCCCCGCGATTTGCCCTGGATGTGAAAGCGCTACTATCGTGGTCTTTTGTCAACGACTATCTACCCAACTTCAACTCTATCCTCGCCTAATCTTCAAACTTCACAACCATGGCGGCCCCTCCAAAGACAGAAACCCCGCCAGCGCCTGGCGCAACCTCGTCAACCCCGCCGCCTCCTCCCATTGAGTACGCATACATGTATGAGAAGGACAAGAGCCCTTCCAAACTATTAGATGCTCTGTTAAGATCTATAAGTCGTCATATTGTATGCGCCCATATTTTCTCGCTTGGACTTGAAGGAAGAAGACCGCTGTGACAAGAATCGCAAACTAACCATCTTACGTCATAATAGATATTCGAGATTGGAGATAAAAATGTCTGTCATCTTACACCAGAGAAACTGGCCGCATTTTACAAGGCTGTCGGAGGCGATTATGACTGTAAGTTGATTTCGTTGACTGTCTACCATAATATTTGTGCTGACAAGTTTCAGCTCTCTTCGAGATGCCCCACGAGTCCATCTCCTACATATGGCAAGTGACTGGATGCCAACATACAATGCAACCAACAGCGAACGATTTTGAGCCACCTTCAATACCTGCTCTCACCCCTAGAGGCTTTTCAAGATGGGAGTCTCTCGAGATTTTGCTTGGACCTGAGGAACACGTCCCTTTCTTGCAGTTTGCCGTCAAGAACTGGCAGCTAAAACACCCAGAGACCGGTCAAGAGTTTCCTCCAGAATTACCACCCACCGTTTTCCCATCACAACCAGATGCCGAGGTGGATCGCTGGCATAAGTCGTGCGCCGAAAAGCTAAGAAAGGAAGCGAATGCACGAGAAAGAGAGGCGTTCCGGGAAGCGGCACGAGAACCGACTGGTCCTGGCGAGCCTGGTGATGGACCGGAACCCAAGTTCGCATACTCTCACGTACGAGGTAGTGCATTTGCTGGAAACCGGGCTAGACCAGCGCCAGAGCGACCGTTGTACAATCATGTTCCGGGTAGACATGCAGGCCCGCGACCAACCAGACCTTCGCCTGAGAGATACAACAGCCGCTCCGATGAACATGCCCGACGACGAAGCTTCTCCGACTACAACCAGCCACCCTCACCAGATGTCCCACCACACCCAGCTAGGGGACCATCAGATACTTATCTTGACCCTAATACGAAGCGGCCCGCACCGCCGCGGCGACACAGTCAGCCCAGGCACTACTCTTCGGAATCTAGTGATGACGAACCTGTCCCTCCTCGTGCGAGAAAGCGATCCGACGTGAGCCCTCCCTCGCCGACATCTCGTCGATACTCGCCTTCCAATGAACGTCCGCCACCAGTTGCTAGTAACCCACCGCCGACCTTCCGTCCTCACCGCGCCGATGTAAGACCTGACGAGTCGGGTCGTCGCCGATCAACACATAGCCCTAGTCTTCGAGAGAAGCTTACAGAGAAGGTTTCGAACATTCTGCCCAACGGGCTTGGCAATAACGGTCAAGATCGTAACAGGAATGCACCCCGTACTGCGTCATATAACACTGATTCCTCACGCGGACGTCGAAGTCGCGACCGTCTTCCCCCGTCTCGTCTTAGCCGAAGCTACTCGGACATTTCGGCGGAGTCATCTGAAGCAGAGTCCAGTGACGAAGAATTCCACCGCAATCGGAGAATCCGCGAAGATCGCGATAGAGAGAGGGACCGCGAACGAGAGCGAGAACGCATTCGTGACAGGGGTCGACAACGGGAACTTGACCGAGAACGAGAGGAGGAAAGACGTGAGCGGTACCTGCGCCGACCAGACATGGAACGACGTACTAGCAGCCATGCAGACGCCGAACGTAGACGCGACTACCCCGGATGGGACCCACGATCTGAGAGGAAGAGATGGGATAAACGCCTGCCACCTGATGAGCGGGGGACGAGTCCTCTCGCAGGGTCAGGAAGACGGTACGCTGAACCGGCTTATCCCTAAGCTGGGATGTTAACTTGTTTCTTAGACCAGTACCTGCATCGGGCGTCGGAGCTGGGAAGTGATATAATGAGCATTTTCAACATGGATTTATGGATGGCTTTATTGGATATGGCCAGGTACATATGGATATGTAGTATGGCGTCTTTGGATAGAGTGAGGGCGATAATGTGACTATGAATACATACGGAAGTCTTGAACATGCATAGCTGCGTAGTATAGGACACAATAGGAATGCTACGAAATAACAAGCTTGATCATATTCAAAGCTGAATTTACCAATATCAGCAAACTCACAACAAAATAGCTCCAACCCCACGATTACGCCATACCCCCATAATTAAATGCCGCTCAAATCACGGTAGCTAAGCCGGGCAGCCGGGGCCGAATACCACGGTGCCTTCTTACTTGTCGACTACCGGGCCCCATCTTCTCAACCAAAAAAGAATTCCCCTTAGCGAGCCAACGAGAAATGCCGGATTAACATCAGGGGTCTTGTTCAAGCTTTCAACAAAAGGGAAGAAGGTCATCCCGTAGCGGGCCGAGATGGAGGCTCATTGTTCATGAGGGAAATAGAGCACTGAGTATGGTCCAGATTATTGTGTCGGGTTTGTTTAAAGCTATGTCTGCTCTCATATTACTTACCTTTCAGGACATGTCTGTTTCTCCGCTGTGAAGATCATCGTCAGATTCCCATGCAGTGGACCCTGTTTAGCAGCGGTTTACAACGGATTGCAATGGTAATAACACTCAATGTAGAGCTCCCCGAGAAGCCGAGACTACCACGAACAAGGGTGCATATCCCCAAGGAGATGTGAAACTCAGTTGGCCGCTGATTTAGACCGGAGACTGACCGAACCAAGACGTGGGGGCCTACCCTGATGAGGCGTAGTTGTAGAACTCGCCAACAGGAACTGGTTCATTACGCGGAGTTGTCGAGTGTGGTGTTGTAGCTGTATGTATGTCTTCTCTTGGTTTAGTGTGCGGCTGCAACTTGCTCAACATCGAGCTCATGTCCCTCCTCATCCTCTCTTGATACAATTCACGCATTCTTTTTTCATCTCCCATTCCTTTTTCCATTCCTTTTACATCTTCACAATGAAACCCAGTACGCCTCTTCGTTTGAGGGCCCTTCGACAGGCCACTCTCAGTAGCCGACTATCCCTCCCCGCCTCGGCGAGATGGCAGCATTCCCGGGCTATGTCGACTGTTGTTGACTACCATCCTCGGGCATCGCAGCCGCCACCTCCTCCTGCGGGAGCTAATGATGCTGTTGAGAAGCAGAGAGCGGAGAAAAGGAAGCAGATTCTGAGAGAGGCTGTTTCGTCGACTCAGGTTCGACATGATTGGACTAAGGATGAGATCGCTGCTATTTATTATCAGCCTGTTCTTGAGCTGGCGTACCAAGCTGTAAGTAAATCATTGTTCATACGTTGACTTTTTGAGACTTGAATACTGCCATTGTGCATCGATCCGACTCCACTCATTATACATATGTCACCATGACTGACAACAACCGATAGAGCACTGTACACCGTCGATGGCATAACCCAGCCGAAGTGCAACTCTGCACCCTGATGAACATCAAAACCGGCGGTTGTACCGAAGACTGCTCGTACTGCGCCCAATCCACCCGTTACCAAGAAGGCACCAAAGTCCCAGCCAAACGAGTCGAAAGTGTCGAGAGCGTCCTCGCAGCCGCGCGAACAGCCAAGGAGAAAGGAAGCACTCGCTTCTGCATGGGCGCTGCGTGGCGAGACATGCGTGGACGCAAAAACAGCCTCAAGAACATTAAGGCCATGGTGGAGGGCGTCAAGGGTATGGGCATGGAGGTATGTGTAACGTTGGGGATGATCGACGCCGAGCAGGCAAAGGAGCTCAAGGCGGCGGGTCTCACGGCGTACAACCACAACGTCGACACTAGTCGAGAGTTTTACCCGAATGTTATCACGACGCGCAGCTACGATGAGCGGTTGCAGACGCTGAGCCATGTTCGCGATGCTGGTATCAATGTTTGCTCTGGTGGAATTTTGGGTCTTGGAGAGACCAGTGAAGATCGTGTTGGTTTGCTTCACACTGTTTCGACGCTTCCAAGTCACCCGGAGAGCTTCCCTGTCAACGCCCTGGTTCCTATCAAGGGTACGCCACTTGGTGATAGACCCATGGTCGAATTCACTAGCATGCTGCGCACTATCGCCACAGCCCGTATCATCATGCCCTCGACCATCATCCGTATTGCAGCAGGTCGCAAGACCATGTCAGAGGAGAAGCAAGCGCTTTGCTTCATGGCTGGCGCGAATGCTATCTTCACGGGTGAGAAGATGCTCACAACTGAGTGTAACGGCTGGGACGAGGATGCGGCCATGTTTGGCCGATGGGGTCTCGAGCCCATGAAGAGCTTCAACAAGTCACCCCAGCCAGCTCCCGAGGTGCGAGTTCTGTAAGCCTCAATTGGAGATCGAAATCCTAGGAACTTATTCTCCGGCGGCGTTCCGGGAAAGCGGTCATGGGCATGCAAAAGAGCCAGGGTCCATGATAACCGAAGAAGCGGATAAAATGCAATATCACGTTAGCAGAAGCGCATGAGATGGGCAGGTGGGTGTTGGAAGAATGATCCTCTAAGATAGGCTAGAGAAATAAAGTAGCCTAATTGCTAGCCAAAAGATGATCAAATTATTTCACCTCTTATGCTCTCGGCGGCCAATTCTTGTGATACCCTGACGATGGGATAAAAAGGAAGAAAGAGCCAAGAGATAGGATATGGTGGAGCTAGAGAGTAGAATCAGGTTGCTTGGCAGCGCGCGTGACTCGCAGATTTCTTTTTCACTGGGCCAATCTCGTGACGATCTGCCACGGGAACATTAAATGACTATGGATTTGTTTTAAGTTCTGAGTGTATTCGCATGATTATCGTATTGAGATCAACTGCTTAGTGACGTATTACTTGACTGATGAACATTTGGTGATGCACACAAATGGTAGATGCTGTGCCTATCTCGTTTAGTATGTCGTTCGAAATACACGCCCTTGAAGCTGATTTTCGATTAAACATCCATGTAATTCCTGGATCAGAGTTTACTCCAACTTGGTCTTTACGAGAGGTTACTCTTTCATGTGACGATGGTTGATACTCAATTACCTCACTCTTTGGCCTTTCGGGCCGCAACACGACCCAGCTTAGACTCTGTGAGCAGGCTGCTACATCATACAGTAACAGTTTTTGTGTGATCTGTAAATTCCATACATCATATTCCCAGTCCAAGCGTCGACAAACTGGTTACACATTTTGTAGATATGGCACTGACACGGACACAGACACAGCACAGACTTGACAATCAGGCAGATGCAGTACAGCATGATAGACAGACATCTTCAACCAGACAGTCCTTCAATGTTGGTCAAAGAAAGGAAGGACTTTAGTTTCTAGATATCACTCATTGTCAGCGCCTGACCGCTTACTTTTTAGCACTTTCATGGCTTGGTTCTTGGCTTCTTCACCCACCCTCAACTTAGACCAGGCGCATTAGGTCCCGGCCTCAGAATCAACAGGAGCCTATCAAATGCTTCCGCTACAGGCTGTAGCCTCCCGAAAAGGACCAGTCCCAGGTCCCTGACTTGTCCCCTTGTCCCTTGAAAGTTAAGTCCAGCCCACCTTTTCTTTCCTGCCGCCGCCTTCGCCTTGCGCGCCCCTCCTTCCCTGGCCGGGCCAGGCATGGCATGGCATGTCTTGTGTCCATCTTGTTTATCCAATGCATTTCATTTCGTTTCAATGCATGCCATAGCATAGCATAGCCATACCGTACATATAACTTGCTGTCCCTCTCCCTTGTCTTACGGAGCTGTTCTCTCTCCTCTTTTCCTCCTCTTTGCACAAACCTTAGTCTCAAATCGACTTCTCTACTCCAAGTTGCACATTCAGGTACAAATCGAAAGATCGTCCTGCCCTGCGTCAATAAAAAAGCCAAAACTCGGCTTCGCCGTCCCTTGCCTAACCGTACCGTACTTTCACCCCGCCGAGAACGCCCGAGTGATCAAAAATCTAAAAGGCCAACCCAGCCTCGATTTCTCAGTCAGCTTCAAGTTCGGCGCAGTTGCAACAACTCACACTTTCTTCGTCTCCAATCGCGTGGCCGAGAGGATTCCTATCGGTTTTAACAACGGTCAAAGCTTCACAACGACATAACGGAATTACCAGTAATTCTTCCTTTTTTACGACCGACCATAACTCAATACCAGCGTGAAGCCGAAATCGGCCTCATTTTACCATCATCATGAAGGGCCAACCTGTCGATCAGCTCGTTTACGAGTGCATGTTTCCTCGACCCAAGAGCAACGATCCTCAAAGTTTCCAAATCCTCCTCCAACGAAACCTCATTCCAGAGGTCCGCCAGGAAACCCACGCTTTTTACGGCCACCTTGACACCCAGGAAGCAAAATACCCTGGTCTCGATTACACTCACAAAACTCATCGTATTCGCCTCTCTCGGTGGGCCTGGCACCGACGCCTTTTCCGCGCTTTCGACAACCTTCAGCTTACCGATGCCGAAATCGCAGGTTTGACCAAGTGGGAGGGAACCAAATGGGCGAAGGAAAAGTACGAGAAGGAACAGGGTTACGTTATTCATGATACCACCGCCGACGGTTTCCCCGACTGGACCGATATTCAACATTTGCCTCGTTCCTCTCGCAGCCGTTCTGCAGAGGTTGGCTATGTTGGACTCGACGATCTCGACAACGATATGGACGTCGAGAGCGAAGATGAGCTGGACAGTGTAGGCGTTGAGTTGAACGAGCGTCTCAGAGATGGAGTTGCAAGACGTGAGGCCGGTGACACTACAGCCGTACTCGACGAAGAATGGGAACAGTGGCTCAAGAACGCCATTGAATCGGGTGATATCAGCCTTGAAAACGACCACGTCTTTCACGAGAGTGCCACTCCTGGTGCACCTTTCCCTCCAGGCTTGCTCACCATCGCCCGAGCTGGCCGATGGGATGAGATTCCTGAGTCTCTTCACCGCATACTCCGCCGCGTTCTACAATCTGAGCCACCTCAATCACTACCGCAACCGACAAACCTTTCTCCGAGTGACGCCAATTTAATGAATTTCTACAACAACGGAATGAATCTGCTCCACACATGGGGCCGCCGCCGCAGCTTCTCAGGTCTTCGCCTACCGGTCGGTGATTCTAGTTAGGGTCGATTCTAGTATCGGGACGAGTCCAACAACGACAAAACAAAAGCATTTTTCTACAAGAAATTATACCCTTTTTGCTTCAACCATCTTTCATGGTGGTGTTCTCAATCGATTCAACCATTGAGTATTACGCCGCCGGAGCACGGAACCCGCAGCCTCACTCCACGCATGACCACTGTTTCACCCATGTCTCTTACCAGGGACTAGTCTGGAGCCAGTAACGAACAACCACGCGAGGCATAAAACACGACTATATTTGTGCATTTCTTTTGTCTGAATAATCCACATGGTGGAAGGCGTTAGGCGATATGGACTTTGACGGGATCAAGAAACGGGGAAATATCTGGTTGAATTTACATGACACGAAACTTTGGCGGAGCATAGTTGATACTGGAGTGTCTGCCTTGGTCTGACTCATCTCATTCTTATCGACATTGGATCAACAAACAGGGATAGAGGGGACTTTACTGTATGATTCTATTCTGCCTTAGTGCTTGTGCTGGTCACATTTGAACTTTGCAGGTTTTGTTCATAGATAGCCAGCAAGTGATGCCTGCATTTTACAAGTAGTGTTGCATTTCGATGTGTGATTGTGGCTTTGAGTGGTGACATTACGCTCAATCCTCCGGAACGCAAGGGAATGGGGTGCATTGACATGTCATTGTTGGGTGCAACCAACACGTATCCCATACATATGTACACGTTGGGTCTGGAGCCTGGTTGCCATGAGCCGATTGTGCTCCAAGGTAAACAAATACAATTTGTGCAGTTGGAATTCAGCATACGGTCACATCACGAGTTATGCCAGAATCAAGTTCCGTAACTGAAACAACTTAGTCTATATGGTTAAATCAACATCAATCCCTCTGCATCTCACCAACCTTCATGCGGCTCGATCCATCATGTGATATCCCGCGAAGCGGACCATCAAATGGTTCTAAACTTTGTAAATAACCTTAACGAAGGGGTAAAAAGGAAACAAAGTTATGAGTAAGGTTTGTTTACAGGTCAGAGTGACAAAACGCAAAAAGAAGGGCCTGACCGGGGATTGAACCCGGGACCTCTCGCAAACTTTAGTCCTCTTTTGAGAACTGAGATGTCAATCCCGAAGCAAGAATCATACCGCTAGACCATCAGGCCGGACACTAGATCCTAGTCATTTGTTAGTGTGATTTGTGAAATACACGTATATATAGCCTTTATCTAGTGGTACTTGATGTTTGAACGCGCTTGATCAGAGGCCTTGGAAGTATTGGAGAGTATTTAATGGCTTATTGGGTGCCGAAGTATTGTGGCTTTCATTGGTGCTCGGTTAGGGGCATTTTGACGAGCTGGTCTGGTAGTGACACAACTCTGCATGATTGACAGAATCAGGCAGCAAGCTGTAGTGAACTAAACATCTATCAACACGTTGGCAAACTGGCTATCTACCGCATTATCACATTCATCACTATACAAGATCCTCACTTTCATAGTGCAATCATCTTGAAGCAAGCATGGTATTCATCAAATAGCTATATAGCACCATCTCCAAAACGCCTCGCTAGTTATGACCCCATATCGGCCCAGTAGTCTGATCGATCCTTGTTAAAAATACAAATCCCAACACCTACTCCTCAGCAATATCTGTAGTGCTTTCTGTGCTCATTCCTGAAGATCTCCTAAGCTTGATTCGAATAGAATTCCGCGGTTTTGGTTTCTTCACTGGATGAGAGCTCTATTTCTCGGGCTCCAGATGAGACCACTCGGGAATGGCTTTGATCTGCTGCCACATAAACTTCTCAAGCTTGTTGGCCGACTTTGCATAGGGCGTGCTCTCGTTATTGTACTTCCGGCAATTGTCGAAGACCAACTTGGCATCCTTGATGAAGTCTTCAGGCGTGAGGTATTGGTCGGCCTCTAGCTTGCTCTCCATAGTGCTCAGATCCATGGGCTCCTTGATTACTTCGTAGTAATCGGCGACGTCGTCCCTATTGACAGGTACCAGGAACGGCCATGCCGAGTTATGGTTCTGGAGGTCGTTCAATAGGTGAAGGAGCTGGTTGTAGTTGGGTCCATGGCGAGGTTGACGGGCTAGTTCGTCCATGTCGGGTGACCATCCCGACGCTCGAATGGCCGGAATGTCAAGAGGGTTGATTTCTTTGATTCCATTCTTCCAATCCTTCGGAGGAGCATGGATGTTGTGGGATTTCGAATAAGCTCGAATCTTTGCTTGGACGCATTCTTTCTGCTTAAGGAGCATGCGTCCCATCTCAAGATAGCGGATCCGTGGCAGCATAGAACACTGCATGATGGTACCACCTTCGTAATCCTTGATGTAACCCATCCATACCTTCTTGTCGAGGGTAATCTCTTTGGTGAAGCCTTGCTTCTTGAAGTAGCCGATCGCATAGTTGTCGGCATACGTCAAGAAATGCATCACATCGCTCGTCGCTTTAACGTAGTCTTTCAAGTGAGACATGAGATGGGCACCGTATCCTTTGACTTGCTGGTCAGAACTAATGGCACAGAAGACAATTTCGGCGAAACGGCGTCCCTTGAATGGTCGATATGTGATTCCTCCGACAACTTCCAGTGGCTTCTTGACAATGGCGATGGACAAATGAGTTCGATCGTAGACAAGTCGCGCAATATAATCCTTAGGCATTTTTGGGAGCTGTTTTTGAAAGATACATTTTAATCCGGTTAAGATGATGAGTGCTTCGCGCTCATTGTCGTTGTTGACTACTCGGAATTCGATCTCGCCATTGCGCTCTTCGATGACAGCGGGCTAGAAGTTCTTGGTTAGCATATATGCGCATATATCCTTTTTTATATCGTTACCTTTTCGGGGAATGGGATTCTCTTGATTTCCGGCTTCTTTTCTGGTGGTTCGGCGGAGTCGTCTTGCTTAATGCGCTTCGATGGGGTAGGAGACGAGGGCTCCTCCTCAGCTTTGCGCTTCCCGTCTGTCGAACCGCTTGTTAGTTCTTCCGTCTTTGTCGCGGTCGCATAAAGAATAAGACTCACTCTCTTCTGACATGATCAACGTGGGCACAACCCCAGGTTGTTGTGTTCGGATATGATTAATGTAGGGAGAAGTTAAGGTATGATAGGATGCAGCATCATGATAGCGGAGTGAAGCGCGTCGAGATCGTCCGTGCACTGCTTATGTCATTCGATGTGGGCCCTAAATTGAGGGAAGGAGGGACAGGGGCACCCGTGCACTAAACCTATTATGTGTATCGGCCACGATGCGCCATCGTAAGCTCATGAAGCTTCCCCAGAGCATCTCTTCCATCAACAGTAGCTACCAAAGTTGACAGTTTGCCAGCAACTTTCCCCGCAAAACGCTCAATTCTTCGTTGAGCAATCCAAAACAAAAACCAGATTACAACTTCAATTTCCTCCACAACGAAGCCTATGGATTCTTCGCTGCATGAGGTCTGGCAAGCTGCTGCTGGCAGTCCATTCTTCCCTACCGTGAACAAGGACACCCAGTTCACGTTGGCCTTTGCCTTGCTGTTTGTTGGATTCTTCCTCGCTGGTGTCTTTGCTCTGAGTATGCGTCATCGACTGTCGCTCTATTTCTTCCTGCTGACCATTTTTAGACCGCACTTTCATCAACGTTCCCCTACTGGGTGTTCCGGCTTCTCTCGCTATTGCGTACGTTTCCTCCCGATTGTCGATTGCCGCCTCAAAATACTTACTTCAACAGGTTCGGAGTCGTTTACATGTTCTGTGGAGTCGGAGTCTACGTCTAAGATACCCAAAAGTCCTCGTTTCGGTCGATTTCGTGTAAAATAGTTTGAGCAATCAAGAGAAGACGCTACTTCGCGCGCCAATTGCCTTTCTGCCTGTTTTTGAACCTTTCATCCACGCACCTTTCCCAAACAACCACAGCCGCAACTTCGATATGTCTACAGACGCTCAACCCATTTTCCGCGCGGTCGCGACTTCAACCAGACCACTGTATCAACTTTTGAGGTGCATCAACTTTGCACCCAGGGTTCATGTTCAAATTACAGAGGACGGCGTTCGTTTCGCTTCCGATCATGCGCGGGTGATGCAGGGTGAGTCTTGCTAGATGTATCAGAATGGACAAAACTGATAGCCAGCAGGTGTTGCGTTTCTCGACAAATCTCTCTTTTCATCATATACAGCCAATGTACCCGCTCAGGACACTGAAGACGCACCTGAGCTTCCCAATTTCCAACTCTCCTTGTCTTCTGTTCTCGAGGTTCTTCAGATCTTTGGAGCCGTAGATGTTGCCACTCGCGCTCAAAAAGCTGAGCAAGATCCGTACCGCAGCAATCTCCGAAACTACCGCCCTGATGCATTCAGCAACCAAACACTTGGTATTTCTGGCACTTGCACTCTCCTGTACGCTGAAGAAGGGGACCCTTTTAAGATCACCATCGAGGAATCTGGCGTGAAGACAACTGCATCTCTGACCACCTACTTACCAGAGATACCTGACGATATACCTTTTGACCGCACAGATTTAACTTTCAAAATTATCATGCAATCTCGGACTTTGCTCGATTCCCTCGCGGAGATTTCTCCGACAGCGCCTCTGAAGTTGACGATAACGGCTACCAAAACCTCCCCTTTTCTATCAATCGCCGGTGTAGGGGATCTAGGAAGTTCGGGTGTGGATTTCGCACGAGGCAGGGACCTTCTTGAGACGTTTACCATTCAAGACCGTTGGTCACAGTCTTACAAGTTCGATTTTATCAAGAATTCGACAGAAGCGATGCGAATTGCCAGCAAAGTCAGTTTACGAGGCGACTCTCAGGGCGTTCTGAGTCTGCAGTTCATGGTGAATGTAGAGGGTGGCAAGCAAAGCTTTTTGGACTTTCGATTTGTGCCGTTTCTCCAGAACGAGGACGACGATGAGGATGACTGAATGTATCGGACTGAATCATGTTCACTATAAAACCATGATAATCTAAAGATAATGTTTCTTGCCCAACCTTTCAATGTCTCGCGTGCTTCCTGGATTTATGTCTAACGGCTCTTGGCAAGCTTGATTGCTGGTTTCGTGTTAAATCATGTCAGAGGTCCCTTAGGTCTGGTGCTCCCTTGACCCGTCAACGGAATGCAAACCCTTGCAATCTGGAACACCCTACGTAGAAGCCATCACGTTCGGAATGATGGACCCAGCCTCTTCTCACATCACTGCATCCATCAGAAAGTCGAGCTCAGGTGGTCATTGAAAAGGGGGATGATGCCGCCCTGACCTTTTGGTCCTGCTCTTCACGTCTATCATATTCTAATATCCACACACTCTGCTGAGCAGAGCGGTTATTCCTCACCATGGGCCAATACCGAGAGATCAAAATTGTCATGTCGTCGAGACCTACCACAACTAGTACAATTATTAAGAAGCCCAATAAGAAGGTTGCTTGGCCCGGCTGTCTTTTCAACTTCAACCCTATCAAGACTTGGGCAACAAGCATGTTCGGAAACAAACCTGCACACGTCGAGCTGGACGACGACTCTGAACCATTGCTGGATGACATACGAGCACCCAGACCTACGAACGTGGTTTCGAGTTACATGCGCCGGGCCGCATCACGAACGATTAGTAAATACAACCGACTGCCATGAGTTTCGGCAACATGATGGAAAGAAGGGACACGACCGATGGTTGGTGTTCAAGAAGGATGGGAGAACTAAGCACACGGCGGGCCTGTTTGATGCTTTGGGATTTATGAACGAATTATGGATTTATATACGACATGAATTATGAACGAAAGCACACAAGAGGGAGTTCAGAATGATGGAGTTATGGAGTATGGGCACAGGAGCTTGTCTTATATGCATGGTATTTCGACTTACACGTATTTATCAGATATTTTGAAGTTTTGATCTATTTCTAAACAAAAAGTTTTCCTCTGACGATATTCTCCTTTTGACAAGGCCGTGAAATGACCAAAATGGGAGAGCTTCAGCAGCATGGAAGTAAGACGTGAAAGGGAGTGGGTGGATTGGCAGGTGCAGGAGGAGCAGTGGACTTGAATCACAGGCAGGTGCCACTTCCGCTGTCAATCGCACATCTTACTTCCTACACCTTGAATCAAATTTTCTGGCAAAGCTATTGGATTGATGTTCTGCATTCATTTATCTTCACCGTCGCCCTGGCAAGATGTTTCATGTTGAGGCAACCATGTGGTCAATCCTCTATGCAAGAAACCGCATTTCACCGCTCGAATATTGCGAGAAAAGAATAAAGTATTGTCAATGCACGCGGGAGTTTCTCTTTCCCCGTTCCCCACCCCGATGATCAGCAACAAGGCCGATAGATTAATCGTTCGCCGGCAAGGCATCTTGCCATTGCCTTCCAAGGCACCAACAACCATTGTACACGCTCCTAGTCTACCACTCCGCTCAGGGCTCACCTTTCAGGTCACGATGCAGCGCTCCGATATCTGGGGGTTGCGATGCAGAAAGTTCTGCAAGCCATGCGCAAGCTGACAGAGGCATCTGTTTCTATTACTGCACCATCCCGTTCCGCCTGATCCCTGATGCTGCGATACTACCAGGCTGCATAGGTCTTCCGACGTCAAGATGACCTTCTACCAACGGGTACCAGCCTCAACATGTTGCACGGGCCTTTCCCCCGGGTTCGCCTATCCAATTAATGTGCCCCGGATGGGATCGAGAGCCTGAACGAACCAAATGATGCGTATAAGTGGTTGACGAGTGTTGCACAACGCTGAATACGATGACCAGGCCTCGACATTCAAGGCAAGACATCTTGATTCTTGCGGGCCGGAATTAGCAGCCCTGAATGGAGTCTGCTACTGTCACTCGGCGACCAATCAGTGCGACATAATCTTTCTGGTACATTGCCTATTGCTAGAGAGATGCTTGCTTGCAATTTTGGGTGCATATCGCTCCACAACACCATAGTCAAGCATGGCTTTCCAGACCCAAGGAGGATCACAGGAGACCCCCGGGAATGATTCCCCTGGGCTCGTTACACCGTCTTCGTACTCGAATATATATTACTGAATCAATTTCACGATATTATTATTACTCACTTGTTTGCAGACCAAAATTGTTCGAGACTTCCGCATTCGGGTCCGTTGAACTTTGGATCAATCTAACGAAGCCTCTAATCCGGCGATGAGGAATGACAACGTTTCCACAGCAGAGAAAACATATACTTGACGCCTTTTCTCGATAAACTTTCTTCTCAACGCACTTCATTCATTCTTCTTTCTTCTCTAAGATATGCGAAACATCTTTTCGCTTTCTTTTCGTTTCATCTTTTGTTACGCCGGGCGTTCTGCTGGCCAGTTACAATGCCTGGCTTGATTCGGCGACTTATAACTCCTCAACGGTCACAGCCCAGTGCTCGAGATCGGGTACGGGATCAAGATCGCAATCATGCGCGCGATGATGAACTTACTGATTCATGCGAGGACTTGAGTTCTTGCTGCGCCAAGAAGTCTTCACAAAGGAGGACCAACAGCACAAAGTCGCGAGTGTCACGGCTTCCTGTGCCAAAGAAAAGTTCGGCCAGGGCGACGCCTGTTACTATTCAAAGAGTGCCAGACGTTCCTCGTGTTGCGAATCCAGTCCCGGTCCCTGCTTTGCCAACCCCTCAATTGAGAGCTCCTTCGATCAGCTCTTCCCGCTTTGAGGGACGAAATGCAGCCCTTGAGGCTCTCACAGGCAGTGAGCACACCAACAGAGGGCCTGCACATGTTCTTTGTCCTGTTGAGCACGGGCAAGCCCACCCACATTCCTACCACCACTCTCATTCCTCCCAATCCTCTCGGTACATTCGCCCCCCTCGCTCTAGGCACGGCCACTCTGGCTCTGTCAATGACAATAGCTCGCACCGCGAGAGGATCTCGCCCGAGGCGTCGACTCTTTCTTTGTCAGACCATGGCGCTGATGGTTACGATGTCGAGCCAACTAGCTGGCCGCTTGACCAGCCAATGTATGACGGTCAAAGCCTTGGCTCGTCATCAGACAGCGTTGACCGTCTATTTCGTGAGACCGATGAAGCATTCAAAGCTCTAGGGTCTGCACTTAGAGAGACGCAGCGTGCATCACAAATATCTGTTTTACCACCACCACCATCACCACCAGGAATACCTACTACATATCACAAGCATTCCAAATCCATGCCGCTACCCGCGGGCTTTCAGAAACATGGGAGATTGAGAGGCGAGGAATCGTCCTCGGTCTCCTCTCATCGGTCATCTCCAGACAGACGAGCATCAGTGGTTAAGAAGCCTCAAAGAAAGAAGCAGAGTTTCGTTGGGCAGTCATTCTCCAGGGCAGCAATCCGTACTCCACGATGGACTTTGTCGGAAAATGTGACAGACATCCTAACAGGCCAGCGTTTCCGGCGCATCGAAGCTGATGAAATGCTGACACCCGACCGCATCGAAGCGCTGCGCAAGAAACGAGAAGCGGCACAACAACTAGACGAGGAACGTGCTGAGGAGCGTGCCAAAGAGCGATACTCAATCGACTCGATCCGGAGTGAGGCTTCAGACAACTCCGAGACAGACGTCGAACCATTTCATCTCGACGAACTCGCATCTCGAATTAGAGCGAGACAAGCTGCGGAGGACATGTTTGTTCCGGTCGAAGCAACGCCTCCAGCCCCAGAGCTGACCCCTGATCTGGAGTCTATTCCTCGGAACTTTTCGAAGCCGATCTCTGTGGTGGGAGACGGTGAATCCATCAGAAGTGGGCAGGAGAAAAGCGAGGCTTCACCCAATACTTCACCTCAAATGCCACCCAGGAATCCTGCGCGTGGCGGTACGGAGGCTGTAGAAATACTGCCAGCGATCCCAGAGGTTGTGGGGGCAGCGGCAGCCAAGTCACAACCCGAACTGTCGATTGATGCACCAGCCTCTGAGCCCCCAAATTTGAACATGGAGGAGACGGATGAATACTTTTACTTGAAGAGCACACCATATACTCTTACCAAGCCTTCTTTCCGTCATGGACCCATTACCCTAGCCAAAGCTGAGGTGGGCAAGGGGGTCAAGACAATGGACGATACACTAGACTGGACAGCATTCCAGATGGCGATTTTAGGAGGAGCCGGAGATTTCTTCCAAGACATGTCCATCGACGAGGACACGAAGCAGGTGGAAGAAATCACGTCATGGTTTGACACGTTTGGCTTTGAGACATATGGGGTGCTAGTTGGAGACGTGCCTGAGCCAGAACCTCAATCTGAGCCAGCGCATACGCATGCTCCATCGTTGCGATCGTCTTCTCATAGCACCTACTCGTCAACGCCTTCAACCATCGACACGGACATTGACCTGCCGATCCCGGTGGGTGCTGAGTTCCCTTCCGGGTTCTGGAACGCCCCGGCGCCCGGTCAGGCTCTGGACAAAGCTAAGTTCTTTAACAGTACAGGCCTCAAACGATGGGTTGGCGAAGGACGTCCCAAACGCCCGTCTTCGCACGAGGAGGAGGGAGAGGGAAGCCTACCACCGAGTCCGATGATGCCTCTCGTGGTTCATATGAGCGATGGCGACGCCGATATTCCGGATACGGTACCGATGGGTTATAACCTTCATCACGATTTAGGTGACTTTTTGAGATGGGAGGCGGAGAATGTGTATGCATCTGGTTTTAGCATGTCACCTTGAAGATGACTTGCGTTCATTCTTTTGATCTTCGCTGATACCACTGGTTTGCGAGTTGGGATGCTGATATATCCCCTGCATGAGATCTCACTTCATTACTTACTACTTTATACCTAGGCATTGAAAGCGCTTGAAGCATTTACCTACCTGATATAGAACGATACGACGTTGATACGAAGTATCACGCAGATAGATGAACTAAAAGAATTGATATTTGATGTTTGAGATGGTCTTTGGGATGCTTCAATTGTTGACAGTGATAGAACGAAGTAAAGTCCAGCAAAGCCTTGTTCTTAGTAGGGGATGGGCCACTAAACCAATCAACTACTGCTACTCATGACAACCCCCACATTGTTTACATCTCATCTATGCTTCATTCTACCCTTGCAGCACATCTCAACCACAACCTCAAACATAAGAAACAAGATTAAAGAAAAGACGACTAAATAAGAATCGTCATCTACTCGCTTATCGTCAAATTTTTCTTTGATTCTAATTTCATAAATTCGGCCCTTCCTACCAAACCAGTCACACCGCACTCTCATCACAACAAAAGCCCTTTGTCCACCCATCTCAAAGCAACTTCCCACCAGCAAAAATGCTCAGACGACCCGCAACAACACTGCACATCACCTCAGAAGACGTCGCATCTTACGAGGACCGACGCGCCCGCGAGGCCCTTGTCGCAGCGCAGCAAGCCCGGAGAGCTGCCGCTGTGGCTGCTGCGCAGCAGAGTCAGGCGGATATGGAGGGCGTGCATCAGGCGCTTCAGGAGAGGGAGAGGGATGATGATTTGAGAAGGGCTCGGGAGGACAGGATTGGTGTTTCGAGAAGACGATAGGATGGAGGAGGGTTACTGTACGATTTTTACGACAATGGGTCAGTCACTCTTATGCATCGTTTGATGGAATTCATCTATTCATTCTTATTACTTTTATGGCCTTTTGATACATATAAAAATGCTCTGCGTGAGCGCTACGTCAACTATTAAGCAAAGTTCCGACTTTTTCCCAAATTCTCCTGTCCCCATGCGAGATATTATATACAGAAAGCAAAGACTCCTCTTCTATCCTTTCCATGCAAGATATGCGAAAAATGAAAGTACCATCCAAGCTACACGCCATGATGTGGTCCATAACTCTCGACCAATTACTCCAAGAGCTTTCTTACCACCAATACGTTTATCTTGAACGCCTGGAGTATAGAGGTTATCGTCGAGGTGAATGCGTGGTCCGCCAGCAGACCCCCAGCCCCAGCGCTTGTCGGTGCGTCGGGCCTGCCATCGGCCTGATGCTTGGCCAGGAGATGCACTCCGCCCGTTGCGTGGTGCTGCGGCTGACAAGCGTGAGGGAAGACGGTGCGCTGAGGTGCCGGAGGATGTTGTGTTGCGGTATGATGAAGCCTCAGGGGGATCCATTTTGTCCTTGTATACGGGCAAAACGCTTGAGGCTGATGATTTCTCGGGTTCGAGGGCGAAGGGGGTGAGTGAAAGTACGGGAACAAGCGATGCGCGAACAGCCAGAAGAACGACAGTTGCCACGCCGAAGACGATATACTGCATATAAGTATGGATCTGATTAGGCAGGAGACACATATGTGTCTGAATCGTCTTCTCTGGTGACCCAGGTAGCGGCTTGCCCTTATCATCAACAGGATTCCACATGCTGGCCATTAGGAAACCAGGCGTGGGCACACCCATAGCCATACTCATACTCTTGACGGTGATTTCACGGACGTTCTCCTTAGCGTCGGAGTGCACGACCTCACAGTAATCGTGATCATCACCTGAAAAGACATGCTTGATGTTTCCTATGCTCTTCACCAACTTGACTGAGTCAAGCTCGTTAAGAACGTTTTGGTATTGGTATCCGCCAACAATGCTCAAAGCGTTTCGGTTGTCGGGGAAAACAGGCTCCTTTTGGCCCTTGGGAGGCTTCGTCGGTGGCCAATGTTCTCGTTGAGGTCCGCAAGGCGTTCCAGGGGGTCGGTAAAGAGGGACGTGAGTGAGAAGAATCGTAGGAAAGTCGGGACCGTCCCCCTTTTGTGCTTCGACGCTGTTTCCCCAAGTCGGCTTTGACTTAGCCAGCTCCTCAACATTGTGAGGATATCGTAGACCTCCCTTGAGGTCGTAATAATGTCGCAGCTCCTCCTCGGCTGCCTTTCGCTTCAGTGTCTTGACATTATCCAGAAATTCGTTCACGGGACCGAAGATGGGTTTCAGGTCATGCTTGTTCTTGTACTCCGAGGTATCAGCGCTCAACGACACTGAATCGACAGACACAAGGGTGTGGTTTCCGATAACGTCAACACGGTTGACATCACCAAAGAATGCCTCGAAGCGATCTCGAACAGGCACTTGAACCTGCGCACCAAAACCCAAGTCATGGTTTCCGGGCAGACTCGCCACCAATTTTCGTCCACGCTGCCAAGCTCCAGGTACTTCGCCGCCATCGTTGAAGTGTTCAAAGAAGATATCTCCGAATCGCTCGTACTCGTGCAACCAGAAATCCTCGCCGTACTTGTTGTGCCATGACTCGACCAGCTTCTTCTCATCCTTGGAACGACCCCGTCCCCATTTCGGATCGACGAATTTACCCTCTCGAGTCTTCCACTCGCGGCCACCGTCGAATAAATCGCCGAGGAAGAATAAACTGTCAGGGTGTAGGCGGCCTTGCATCGCCCGGTAGCCACGTCGGAGGTAATTGTCGGTTATCAGAACCGTTAAAGGGTTAAGAGGCCACGGTCGGCCAGGGTAGGAATGCGGATCGATGATTTGAGGATCGGCGACGAAGACGAGGTGGTGAGGTTTCGCATCTTTGGGCTGTAAATCGTCAGTCTTTGTTTCCTTGCCAAACGCACATTTCACGTTCTGAACATACCCATTTCTCCCAATGATCCCAATCGCAACTCGCGACCTTACTATTAAACACCCATCTCTCCCCATACAACAGCACAAAGAACCAGAACAACGCCAGCAGGTGAGGAAAGCTCAATATCCGTCTCGAAGTTAAATTTCGCTGTAACCGTCGCACAACTCGTTCACCCGTCGCTAGAGCTATGCGCTTTCCCGGACCAGCAGCCCATACTCTTAACTGGTACGCTGCTTGCTTTGCGTAGACTGATAGCACAGGGCCTATTGACTGAAGGTTCCTTGGGGTCGTGGAACTGGTACGATACTGGAAAGGGCGCGACATGATGGCGCCATGCCCTGAAAACCGCACACGAGAGTCTGATTGCTGAGAGATCGCAGCGTATGTTCTTGCGGTATCGTATTTCGTCGAGAAGAGGGTTGTGTGTAGTCTGCGTTGATCGACAGTTCAAGGGACAAGGAGACCCCTTGATGCGAATGACGATGTTTCAGTCAGCAGCACTAGTGTCGTCTTGTGCCCTTTTTAATATCGGACCCTTATATTCGACAAATTCGCCGTCCAATGTCGCACAAATTGGAATGTTTACAAGAAAAAGAGAAACGTCGCTTGTTGGAGTCGCTTGTCTCCTCAAAGAAACAAATACGTAGCTCTAAGCTTTGTGCCTCATGATTCGTTGACCTTTTTTTGGCCCTCCGGCGCCTGCATGATGAATTTCCGGGGCCGGATTAGCGCTGAGAACCCCCGCTATTCAGGGGTTTTAGCGGCAATAAGGCCGTATCGTTTCAGGGGCAGGACGGAATCTTTGCCGAAGGGCTAGTCTTGGCCTTTACATTCCATCATCTTCAAGTCGTCATGAAAGGATCAAGTAAAAGTGAGCAAGTATAAACTGAAGAGATCAAAACTCATCATTCATTCATATTCTGAGCCAAAAATTATACACGCCTGCTTTCTGCAACGGCCGTATGTACTAAAAACTAGATTTTGTCCAATAGAGAGCAAATATCTCTGAATATCCCCAAACTCCATCTGAATGCCAAAGGCAAATGTCAAGATTCAAACCCATATGCAGAAAAATCAAAAACACGCAGATAGTCCGTCTTGGACTTATCTTACACGATAAACATCTATGTCATCATCGTCATCTTCACTATAATCGTCAGCCTCCGGTGGAGGGTTGTTCCTAGCCTTTCTCCTGCTGCGGAAGCTGAGGAATCTCTTGATTCCACTTGGCTCCGCAGCCTCTGCGGCTCCAGCTTGGGCCATCTCTGGGTCTTGTTCGGGGACGGCTCCCGCGTCATTATCTTCTTCGTAGTCATAGAAGAGCTTTGGAACCAGAAGTCGGTATGGCTTGGTGATGCCTGCAGGGTCCTTGGGGTTGATCTCAACGTTCAGAGTGATATCCAGTCCACCCTCCAGATCAACAGCGTACTTGTCGGGCTGCTTCTTCTGCTTCACCGAAAGGCCAGTGGGTGTTCTGTAAAAGTTTCCAGGACGTGGCCCAGGTGGAACGTAACCCACAGCCTCTCGTGAGTGTGACATGGCTCGCCCTCCGACAGTTTGAGCTCGCTGAGGTGGTCGAGCCATGAAGTATGAGTCGTCACCCTCGGTGTACTCGTCGTAGGCTGCACCACCTCGGATACCAGAAGGACCAGGGCCCCCGCGACGAGGAGACTGAGGCTCATCCCAGTACTGTTCATCATCATAATAGGGGTCAGGATAGGGGTCCTGACCTTCCCATTCGCCGTTCATGCCATCCTCTTCAGCAGCAGCACGACGCTGACTAGGTCGTCGAATAAAGCTGAAGAATCCAGACTTCTTGCCTTCAGGAGCTTGGTCAACAGACATAGATCTCTGAAGCTTGGCGGGGGGAGGACGCTCCGAGTTTGTCGAGTTACGTCGTGACAAACTGCGGAACAGACCACCACCACCTCTTGTAACCGGGGGTCGAGATCCGCCTCGAACAGTTTCTCTGTTGAAGTCGGGTCGCGCATCGGAAGATGTAGACTTGCTCCTGGAAAGTGACAGTCTTCGGAGCAGGCCACCCTGCTTGGGAGGAGGGCTTTCACTTCTTCCATCAGAAGATCCAGGAGGTGTCGGTGGTGGTGTGGTACCAGGCTGCCACTCGCGAATGGCGCACCAGTTTCGGTGAGGCAGGAGGTGCTTGTTGTTCCTTGGCTTGCCATCGACTCCTTGCTGGAAGAGGGGAATCATATCCTCATCGGTCTGCTTGTCGAAGTGGTGCACCTTGTTTCTCTTGTTCAGCACATCAGCCATCAGATCAGGAGGTGGTGTGTTGGCAATGGCTGATGAGATAATGTTGGGCATGTATCGCGGGTCCTTGTGCTTGGCGAGACCAAGCTTGGGGTTGGAATAGAACTGTCCAACAGCCGCAAGATGGACGTCACCACTGAGGATGGTGACTCGAAGAGACTTGTCGATAGCAAGATCTTGCAAGTCTTCGACCACAACCGATCGTTCCTGCTTGTGGTTCTTGGCAGTCCAATGGTCGTTTAGATCATCCAAGACCTCGACACCACCATCGATGTTGTTGAGGGCCTTGCCCAAGACACCGGTACGTCCGAGTGCCTTGACAGGATCCATAAGTCTGGAGGTCAAGCTAAAAACAAGTCAGCTTCATGCTTATCAATAATCTTCAGAAATCACTTACATATTCTCCAACCAGACCAATCTGGGATACGCGATAGGAATGCCCAAAAGCACAAGCAGATGCTCAACCTGGCCACGGCGGACCTCAGCGTAAAGGCGGTTCATGATCTTCTCCCATGTCTTATCAGAGACAACATCATGTTCCGTCCTTTCTGTGCGGCAGTCAACAGCGAGAAGTCCCACCTTTGATCCAACAGACATGAACAGACTGCGACCAAGTTCACTGATGTATGGACCAGGCTCATTACCAAGGATCCAGCTGGGCTCAGTGTTCTCCATCTCAGTAAGAATGGACTGGTGCTGGAACAGCATGTAGTACTTGTGGGCGACCGCACCCAGACCACTCATGATAGGTGACTTCATGTCGTGGTGGGGGTAAGAGCCATATCCGTCAAAGATATCGTGGTCATCCCACATGTTGACCATAGGAATTTGTGAGTTCGCAAGGCCGAACAAACCTTGAGAGAACCACATGCAGTACCGTTCCAGGTAGAAGGTTTCTAGCTCATCTTGCATCTCCTGCGTGAGAGCAGCAGTGTGCTTTTTGACAGGGTTACGGATGTTGAGCCACTCCTTAAAGAGGCTGCATTCCTTCGAGACACAGTCATTGTAGATCTGGTCACCACCCCCAATCATGAGATGGAAAGGTCGAGATTGGTGGTTGTTCAGAACGTCGCGCCACATAGGATCAGGTCCGCTCAGCTCATCGGGCTTCACACTCGAGCTGAAACCGTTGCAGCTGTGGAACATCATGTTCATCGTCTCGCCCTTGGCAGGAACCCAGAAACCGGTGGCAGGACCACGGTTGATACGGTACGCAATGCGTTGCTGTGTCTCACGCAGTTCGACCTCGATGTTGAAACGCCAGAAAGTGCATCCACGCTCAGCATGTAGTCTGAAGCCTCTGACGTCCTTGAACTTTTGGACCTTCTCGCCATCGGCGCCTGCGCGCTTTCTGCGGTTAGAGAACAGGCCAGGCAGCTCAGCAGGACCGTCAGGACCGGCAAGCTCAAGTGGGGTGATGGTTTGCTCGAAGAGTCCTTCATCAGTCTCATCGCGAGAGAGGTCCTTTGCCTCCTGAAGGTGGTCTACAGGGCGCACATAGAGAGTTTCTCCTTTGCGACCCACCTTGGGGTGACCAGCGATGGGGTCGACAAACTCAGGAGACAGGTCTCCCTTGATGCTGTGAGGAGGTGCTGGCAGCAGGTCGAGACCTTGGACAAAGAGTCGCAGAGTAGGCGCAATGTCGTATGAAGATTCGGAATCTTGAGTGACAATCATGACAGTACCACGCCACATCTCTCGCTCGGCCAGATTTCCTGCTCTGTTAGGGACCTTCTCACGCTTGATTCCGCAATATCTCAAAAGAGGACCACACTTCATGTAGAGCGCAGGCTTGAAACGAGTAGGGGCTGGAAACGGGTTAGCAACGTCAAAGCCAACGGTATAACGCCTGTGTAAAACTTACTCTGCTCATCATACTCGCCATCGAAAGCCGCAGCATTGCGTGGTGCAGAGAAGCTCTTCCTCTTGTCTTGCTCCCACCAAGCCTTGTCCGTGTCTGGCTCAGCAATGGGAATGGGACCATCCTCAATTTCTAGGTAGGTTCCAGACAGGGTACCAGTTGTTCCCTTCCTCCACTCGTCTAGCCATTGGGGTGGCTGGTAAAGACCATCACCAGGGACCATCTCCTCTGGACGCTTGAAAACCATTCTTGACACATGGTGTCCTTCAGAGCTTTCGGAGGAAAAGCTGTCTGCTCGCTCAGCCTTTCTGCTGACAGCCGCCTGGTTCTGAGCGAAGACTGAATCATCCTTTCTGCCACCACCAAGAAGCCTGGTACCGATGGACATGTTGCGTTGAGGTGGTGGGATGAACTCATCCTCATCGGCATACTGAACTCTGGGAGCAGGATCAGTAACGCGTCTCTTGATGCCCTGATTATCACCAGGCATAGGGAACTGTTGACGAGTCGGCATATAGTCAATCGAGGGTCTTCCTGCGTCTGCGGTCTGTGGAGGGTTAGGAGGGAGTTCCTTCTCCTTAGTGAAACGGTCATTAAGTTCTTGAGTAATCTGTCGAGTGTTTTGTCGGGTAGGAAGTTCTTGGGTAGTCTGTCGAGTAGGAAGCTCTTGGGGAATCTGTCGAGTAGGAAGTAGGTCATCTTGGTCGTCATAATAGTAATCATCATCAAACTGGTGGCAGTATTTTGAAATTGGGTGTCCGTGAGGAGCGTGCCTCTCTGATAATACCCTGCGAGGGTAGAGGTCAGCTGGGGGTGGCTTCTGGAGCTTGTTGCTGCCACTTCTGGTTAAAGAGAAACCACTTTTTTGCGCAGGTGGTTGAGCTGGTTGGGCTGGCTGGGCCTGTTGGACTGGTTGGGTCTGTTGGACTGGTTGGGTCTGTTGGACTGGTTGGGTCTGTTGCGGCTGTGATCTAGGCGCGGATTGTTCAGGAAGCTGTACGTTATCTCGAGCCGCTCGCTCACGGAAACTCAGGTTGCGCTGTGGGATACCAGAGCTTTGCTCGACAGTTCTGGGAATAGCAGATTGAGGCTCCATGTGTCTAGGCGCAGACTCAACTTCCTCTGGTTGGCGCATTGCGCCTGATCCATAAGTCGTCTCATCTGGCCGATGCGCAACAGAACTGCGACGACGATGCGAAGGTCCTCTTTGCACAGTGACCTGAGGAGGCAGCTCCTGGTACACAAACGGAGAAGCGGTTTCTTCTCTTGGCGCATTCTGTGGAATGTCTTGGTAGGTGTCTTGTGGAACATCGCGTTGTGCCTCTCTTTCTCTTTGAGCTTCCCTGGCGTAGTCTCGGGACACATCTCTGTGCGCCGCAGGCTGTCCAGCTGAAAAGAAAGCTCCACCACCTGATGGACGCCTCTCACTATATGTGACAGAGGGTTTCCGTTCATGGGATTGCTGCACTTGCGGGCCTGTGGGTGCGGGCTGCTTTCCAGCCTTCAATGCCTGTCTGGCTCGGGCGCGTTTCTCGGCGGCTTCGACTCGGGCGCGTTTTTCCTCCTTGGTCATACTATCGAGCGTCAACTCTAGCCTTTGGAGGGGTGATCGGTCGTCTGCGTACGCTTTTTGACGTTTTGATGACCCGCCTGTTGGTCTCCTAGGCAATTGATCGTATGCGCTGGCGCTCGAACCTCGTCTTGAGAAATCTCCTTGGCCTTGATCATATCGCTGACCTCCAGTCCTCTGGGAGGACTGTTGGTACTGTTCGTCTTCCATATCGTCGTCTTGTGAGTTAGGGTTGTAAGATGCAGATGCGTCGGGAGCGGTGTGGGTATAAGAAGAACCACCGTTACCGTATGGATGGCGGTAGCTCACTGGAGGGCCGCGAGGAGCCTCTGGGGAAGTTGGAGGAGGTGACAATGGCTCGTTGCCGTAGTCTTGTTGCTGTCGACTGTTGTAACGAGGCTTGGAAGACTCTCCAGCAGCAATGTCTCGGCGGTAAGAGGATGGTCTGGGGGCTAGACCTTGAGGAGCGAAATTAGAAGCGGTAGGAGAATCATAAGGACTAAAGGTAGATTCAGAAAGAACTTCAGTGCCCTGAGTTTGTGAAGAAACACGATTGGGATTCGATTTGCGAACTGGGGCAGCGTCGAGCGAAGATCTACGGTCAGCATTATAGGTATAGTCGTCCGACTCAGACCTGCGGCGGGTATGGCCCGCATATCCAGCCTGGGAGACCTTGGGCCCGGGCAATTGGCCCCAGTATGGCGTAGACATTTGAGGCTGACGGTTGGAGGAACGTGCGGTGTGATTGGACCAACACGTTAGAGGCGAAAAAATGACAAGCAAAAAGAGATAGGTATCGGGCGTTGTATCGCACGTTTGGAGGCGGGTAAAAGATGAGACCTCTTTTTGCTTGTGCTTGGGCTTGGAAGCGAACGAAGCTTGGGTTGATCAGGCGCTAGCGATGGATGGCAGCCCAGCCCAGAAGATGGAGTTCCAGTTAGCTTAGCGGGGCCTTTTTTCTTGTCTAGGGCTCCTGCGAGCTGCCGGACTAGCCTGATGCTATGCTATGCAGGATTGAATTGGAGGTGAAGAGAGAACAAGTGGAAGAAGAATTTTCTTACGGTCTGCAGGGACCAGAACATCAAGGGAGAGAAACGTGGGAGGTTGAGAGAAGAGATACGAACGATAACAGCTGCAACCCAAAGCTGGAAACTGGCCTCGTCTGCCTTGAATCCCAAATTGCCGCGGCTGTACAGGGATTACGAGCCTCTAAGCTCAATAAGAGCTATTTACACCCTGGTAGTTAAGCTTTCCCCATGCTCATCATCAGTTCCCAGCCTCGACGTTATCACGAATCGGTCGTCCTGAAGTAGGCTTCCGAGTTGATATCTCCCCAGAATACACTTTGCGCCGAGCCAAGTCACATTAGAAAAAGTGATATAGGGGTAATTGAAGCAACTAGCAAGGATCCAAAACTTGATATATCTTGTCAATTACAGTTTTCACATCGTCTTGAGGCTGGGGGATGGCTGGGGGCGGGGTGTCACCGTGTCTTACCCTTGAAGCTCTTCCGAAGTAAAGACCCAAAAAAGCGGGTGGCTGGCAACGGAGACACGGGACGGGCCCGGACAAGCAAGACACTACTAACCAAACTCAACGGGAGGCTGCAAGTGACGGAGGTAGGAGACCGATTGATCATTGTTCTTGACAATCCGTTGTTGATACTACATTCGACTTGGTTCGGTTACTTCTCCTTCACCTTAAGATACCTCTATCTTGATTTAACTAATTGATTCAAAAGATGAAGTCATATCTCAGTAGCTCCCGTATAAGTTTAGTTTCAAACATGAAAGGCCATTGGTGTGCGGGCGCACGGGATGGCCCGAGTAACTTTGAATTGCTGTAAGCTGTATAGTGGTTTCCCGCAATCAATGATGGATATTTCGAGTATAATTACACCATACACTCAAAACCCTCGATCATTGCTTGAGTATGCCAAGCCTTAATTAATCGAGTACAGTAGCACAAGCTGATCCTCGGGTACTAACATCTTGCCCAGCCTCTCCCAATTAAAGCCACGCGGCAGTTAGTTACTGCACGTCGTTACCCGTTTCCAACAGCTGATTGATGGGATCGCGATTGCTTCTGCAAGGTACCTCGTGGATTTCTCGTATTCTCCGGTTCGACTGTTTCATCAGAGTCCTGGTGTTATCCCAGTCTGCTCGGTGGTTGGTTATGTTTTAGTTTGCGATACTGCAGCTTGACCTCTGCAGCTTTGTCCCTGCACCACGTTCATCAGCCCGCTATTAATAGGCTTTTTGGCTTAACAGATCTGACGAGTCTGAGATAATAAGCAGCCACTTTCTTACCTGATATGCTTAAACTCAAGCCTGCCGTCCATATTCGTCGCTAGCTCTTCTTGTCTCTTCTTATTTTGGAAACGGTATACTGAGAAACCAACTCGGGCTATACTTGATGTTGGATTGGCGAGAAGAGGGAATTGAGTGATATCACCCTGCTGGACCTTGCGCTAGAGGCAATATAGTTACTCATGGCAAGCTGCTATAGCCATCTTCCTGATGACCAGAGGAGCTTCAATGTAAACCCTTAAGAGTACGAATCCCACCTAGAATTCAAATGGGCGGTCATTGCATATTGGCGGAGTCCACAGGTCTGTTCAAGTCCACTATTTCTCGCATGCCTCCATGCTACCGGGTGTCAATCACACGAGTCAGTCAAGAGGAAGCGAGCTGTTTTCAACGTCATGTTTAAGAAACACGCAAGATGAGGCCCGAAACTCCAATGCACTGCGACTCAATGATCGGGGACCCTCTCGTCTATAGCCCACATGAAGAGAAAGACCCAGAGAAACCATCAATATGGGCTGATGCTTCGCATACATCTCGTTTCCTGTGACAGTACGAAATGAAGAGAATTCCCGCAAACTATATGAGATTGAATAAGCCTAGAGAAGAAAAAAGTGCTTCGGTCGGTTCATCTTCATCTCAGCTTTAGGATATTGGTGGTGTTGTGGATGAGGACGAGCCCAACGAAAGTTGTTGAGAGTCACTCTACCAAACCAATTGGTAAAGCAGTAGAGAGACTGTTCTCTGAAGATCAAGTCGACGAAATCAAATAACCCAATCTAGTCTATACCTGCATAAAGTCTTCACGTTGATTCGTCTCTTATACTTTGACGGTTAAGTTCTCTGACATAAATTCACTTAATCTTATCTGATCAAGATCGGTCCCGCTTTTCGCCAATCGTCTCATGCCGTTTCCTCACAGCGACTTCTTTCCTTCCTTCCACCGACCAACTTTCAACGCTCCAGTGCCTCACTCAGTACGCAAATATCTGAGCAAAAAGATCGATTCGCAACGCACTAGAATGCTGCAGCATCGACAAAAAAAAAGAGTTGATAACGGCGCTGGAGCGATGCTCCCACCAGGGCTTGAACCTGAGACCTTCGCATTACCGGATACTCGGTGTGAAGTATTAGTACGACGCTCTAACCAACTGAGCTATGGAAGCCGATCAACTGTGGCGGTGATTCGCCGATGTTGACCCGTCCGCTGATTGAATATATGTCCCGCTTGGTTACCTGGTGAGCAGCCGGGAACTTACCCTGCAGAATAACTTCGAGACGTCAAAAACTGTGCTGCTCAGGCGCATAGAAGACAAACTTCTTAGTTATGAGTTATGCTATTTCGGATCGGTCTTGGATTTCTTACTGCTAGCTTTCTAAATTTTGAGGGTGCGGTTTCGTGATTGTTCCAAGGGTTAAGTGTCTGGAGTTGGATGTCTGCAATTTATTGTCGATCATTATCGATTACCATACTGTTCAGCGGAGTATTTATTCTACTACAATAGGTGATGGGCATCGCTATCAATTGTATTAAACTATAACTTCAAATTAAACACTAACCCCCCTCCTTTTTTTCTTTCTTTAACGTGAATCTTATATCAATATCTCCTTAGAGACTGACCAAGGTGGTAATGTAATTAGATGGAGAGAGTTTATTTTGTTGAAGTTACGGTCATGGTGGCTTAACGTGTTGATATTGAAAAAGTGTGTTTTTTTAGATGTATCGCCTCGATCAGTCTCGAGTGAGATATCGGTACCAGGTTTATCTCAAAAATACTGATCAAGGTTATACCGATATCTCGCCCGAGACTATTCAAAGTCATACAGCTAGAAAACACACCTTTTCAATATAACACACTAAGGCACTAACTGTGATTTACAACAACCAAATACTTCCATATCTAACCAGCCATCGTAGGAGTGCGAGTGAGTATAGTGTCAGTGACGTCCTCCATCACCCAAGGCCCATTGTCTTGTCCCGACTGTACCACACCCTGCACTATCTCCCATACTTGCCCAACCAAGGAAGAATACCAAACCAACCAAGTGAAGAGGAAAAATAATACAACGGCAATGATGGACACAGCAGTATAGCGTGGGACGCAGTTCCGATCCCGCAGCATCTGGATGTAATCATGAAGACTGATGAACGCTCTACTCTCATCCGTCTTATTGTAGAATCCTTCGTAGTATACTACGTGAGGTTCTATAAGCGTGTAAGAGTTGACACCCTGGGTTGCCATTGACTTTGGGTTGGGCTTGTGACGAACGATGCGAGGTGTCACTGAGATCTTGACTCTGGCAGGTGAAGCAAAAGTCTTGTCGTGGGAACTGAAGTTGCCGAGACGCGCATGGTAATCATGCGCTGCCCTCTTTGAGGCTTCGTATGCCTCGTGACAGTTGTTGACGAGATCCATCGAGAACGGTTCTCCAGGAAGGGTCCAGTCCATTGAGACGATAGCGGGCGACATGCGTATACATACACTTGCCCAACCAGCAAATGCAATCACATCATGCAGTGCTTGGTATAGTTGATACAGCTCTGATACGGGGATAGAGTCGGAGTTGATGGCCCCTTTCGCGTAGGTGAAGAAGGGAAGTAACATGGCCATCGTCTGGGTGCACAACTTGTCAACCTCTTCCCAAAACCGGGGAGGTTCTCCATTGGACGTTCGGAGCCACGTTCGGGTAGTATGAGAGCGAAGGCTACTTCGTTGGAATCCTGTATTAATGTCAGCCTGGTGTTCAACAAATGCTGTGCTACCTTACACACCTTCTACATTGATGAGTGCAGTATCGATCTTCTTTAGCGCTTCATCATGCCCCGAACTAGCTCCAAATAGCAGCGGCGAGAACACTTTCTGGTCAAGCACCCGGTAAATGATGGCCATAATTAGGTTGACTCTCTCGTTTCCATCACTAAGAAGTCTACCCCACGCCCCTGCGCGTGCATCAGGGTAAGCCACAAGCTCGACATATTTGAGAAATTCCTCGGGGTACTCTCTCAACCAAAGAGAACTCCGAGGTGGTTTAGAAATGTCCCCAGGATGAAAGGCTGAATGAGCGACGGCGAAGATCTCGACAAAGAGGTCGTTGAATATAATTTCGTAAAATTCGTCTGCAAAGTCTGTATCGAGTATTTTAAAGTCAAGACTGCGACGATTGGGCTGGAAAGACCGTAACTCCTTCATTCTGATATGCGAGGTAGAACAAAAAGAAAACGACTTGTATCAAATATGTCGTTGGATATAAAACGTAGCTGGACCAGCAGATCGGGCGTAAAAGAACAATTGAACAAAATGACTTGGTATAAACGAATGACATAGAACAGAACAAGAGTTGGTGTTGGGTATTTATCGGAAAGAGGATGACCTGAAAGACGACGAGCTAGATCCTCCAGGAAGAGCAAAGAAAGTGAAGCCAGAGCTGATGGAGAACAGTGAATTGCTTCTGGTCTTGCCCTTGGGGGCATTGTCCTTTGTCTTGGGGGCATCCTTCTCAAAGGAAGTGGCTCGAGTCTCAGGTTCCATGATGAGAGGTGATTTGGTAGTAAACTGAAGAGAGCTTTGGTATAGGTAACAAAGAGGTAGTTCAAGATGGTGTGTTTGAGAAGGAAGCTTCTTTGTCTTACGGGGAGATGGGCCTTATTATAACTTGTTCTATATATGGAGAATGGAGTAGTTAGGTCGATATGGGACGAAAAGCATCGGCATGCCCACCCTGGTCAGCCCACGGTTGATCGCACAGGTCTCGGATGATGATGGCTCATGAATGAGGGGCTCAAGAGACAGAGGGTGGGATGGAAATCGTGACTGTGAGACGCGTTCGCATTCCAGACTGGCCAGCCAGTGCCTGAAGCTCCTGCATGAGAAGCTAGCGCTGGGACTTTGGTGATCATTGGGACAAGATCATGGTGTAGAAAACGTAATGAAGCGGGTGTGCACCAGTTGTCACTCTCTTTGTGGGACGAGTGATGTTTACAAAAAACCAATAGAGGCAAGCAGAGTTCACGTTAAATCCCGCCCCTGGTAGACCAAGCTTGTCTGTGAATGGTGAAGCTGGTTCATGGTGGGCGATCGTTGAGGCTTAATCGATGGCTTGAACGCCTCGTCCAAGGGAGAAGTGACGCAGCAATGCTGAAGTTGGCACAAGTTGGTCAGGAGGAAGCAGCTGACTGGCTGAAAGGAATTATGTGAAACCGCTTTTGCCGTTTGTAGGTATAAGTTGGGTTAATCATTGTGCTGTTCCCTTTGTCCCTTGATTTAGCTCAGGTGTAAGCTGGCTTAGTACTTGGCTGTAGCCGTCGGTGCGATGTACTGGCGCTTGAGGAATGTCTAGATTTCAGCCTGCATGGAAAATGGTGTGAGGCATGAGTGATTCAACCATTGCAGAAGCATTCAAATGTTTGCAAGTGGAGTAATTGGGGGCTACAGAGTTGTAGTCATGACTTGAACAATTACTCAGATGACAGCGCATTGCCATGCTTGAGATACGAATGGGCACAGCACCTTGGCAGTTGTGCGCTTCGGAATCACAATCCAAAATGCGCTCACTTCCAAGAGTAAATAAACGCGTATAATTTGTGCTACTGCCGAATTAGATATCCGCGTGACTGACAATACTGCGTCATATGCAGTTTAAGTTGCATTGAAATTTGTAGTCTGTAGAGGCCCGATTTGACGCTAGCTAACCGTCAGGTTTGTAACTCTATTTGTGGATATCTTGTCTGCATTGCACGTGTGTTTGAGGCCTGGACAAAGCGGATGAAATCAGGAGAAAGAAAACCCCTTGTGTTTTCGGTTTATCTTCTGTGCCTTGGCACAAAAACTCCTATTAGTGGATATCAAAGAATTGACATGAAAGGGACCGGTCAGGAAATCAAAGTCCCAGGAGTTTGGTTCAGATTGGGGACACAGAGGATCTTTCTTGGCACGTGAATCCCATGTTGAAACCAAGGAGCTTCAACTTTGACTTCAGCCTCAATTAATATTTGTTACTGACCCTTGTTTCATCAATGCGAATACCTGGTCTACAAGGGAGTTTGAAAGAGAATCGCTTGTCTGAAACGTTTAGAGATAGTAGCAGGTTGGGATAGAATTTGAAGCCTCACATATTAGGCCAAACAGGTACAGGACAAGGCACCAACAGCCCTTTAGGAAAGTGAACATTTGCTTTACCACTTTAGGTCAGCACCCAAGAATTTTTGACCTTGCGCCTCGCGACACACAATCTATACGCACCTTCCGTCAAACGTCACTTCTAGGCTCTTTCCCTCTTGTTAGCATTGTCGCGACTTCTGCCTGGTGCAAAGTTGCAAACAAATTTACAAACAGAAGGAACTGCTTGAATCTTTCTATTTTATCTCTCCTCGCCCCACTTCAGCACCGCTTGCTTTGCCTCCGCTATCATCCTAAATCTGCCCCGCGATCTTCCATCCGCGAAACCCTTCTTCTCGCACCTCGATCTCACGAGAAATAACCGACACAATGGCCGCCGCCGCTACAGAAACTCCCATGATGGACGAGCAAGTCGACCTCACCACCATCCCCGTCGACCCCGCCGGCAAGGAAGATTCTTCCGACGTCAAGGACGACAAGCCCGTCACTGTTTTTCACGACAAGGACAACTTCAACGTCAAGCACCCTCTCCAGAACAAGTGGACTCTCTGGTTCACTAAGCCCCCGAGTGGAAAGGTGCGAAATACTGTACCTGCATGACGATATCTAAATACTAATATCAACGATAGGGTGACAACTGGAATGATCTCCTTAAGGAAGTTATCACCTTCGACTCCGTTGAAGAGTTTTGGGGTGTCTATGTGAGTCGAAATAATGGTCATTCTCGATAACGATTCTAACCTTACCAGAACAACGTCGCCCCTGTATCCGAGCTATCTCTCAAGTCCGACTACCATCTTTTCAAGGAGGGTGTCCGCCCCGAGTGGGAGGACCCCCAGAACAAGCACGGTGGCAAGTGGTCTTACCAGTACAAGGACAAGCGAAATGTCGACATCGACCGTCTTTGGCTCCAGGTTATGATGGGAGCCATTGGCGAGACCCTTGAGAACGAGGACGATGGTGAGGTCATGGGTGTTGTCGTCAACGTCCGTAAGGCTTTCTTCCGTGTTGGTGTCTGGACTCGCACCATCGGAAAGAGCATTCCCGGCCGAGGTGAGGGCGATGTTGCTGGCGGAAAGGGACGTAGCTCCGAGAAGGGTAAGGACATTCTCCTGTCTATTGGACGCCGCTTCAAGGAGGTCCTCGAGCTGCCAGCTACTGAGCAGGTTGAGTTCTCTGGTCACACCGACAGTGCTCACTCTGGAAGCACAAGGGCCAAGGCCAAGCACGTTGTTTAAGAATGTGCGACTAGTTACGCGAGGGCACGACGTTGATTTAGCACGATATCCGATAATGACCATTTCACGTTTCTGAACTTGACGCCGCTCACTCGGCGATTTACCAGAGGTCGACGAGTGGTTGATGATGAAGCGGCAGGGCAGGGAAGCTGCCGGCCTGGACAATGGCGAGGATGATTCCGAATCGGCCATGCCTATCCTTGATTTCATTTGGTTCAATATTATACCGGCGTTGCTTAGGAGGGGCTGTTTCTCTAGTGGTATCACGAAGTATGAAAAGTCAGCCACCAAAGGGGGAAGAAAAATAGATTTGTACTTTTGATCGACCAAATCTGATAGCTTCACACAAAATTTCGATAGCCAGTATCAAATGCTATCACTTTGCTTAATTAGTTGGCCACACGTTGCTCATGATCCAGTGATTATAAAATTATACAGTTATTTACTTTTTAGCTTTCATCGCCGCTTGTCTCGTCAGGGAAGATGCTCTTGACCAACTGCTTCTTGTTGATCTTGCCCATGGCATTTCGGGGAATTTGATCCACGAGTTTCATCACCTGTGGAATCTTGTAGTTCGCCAAACGGTCTTTGAGAGCTCGACGCATATCGAGTGCTGACCACTTCTTGACATCGTTCTCAAGTACCAGCACAGCACCAACCTTATGACCCCATTGACCACTGGGCACGGCCACGACTGCCGCCTCGGAGACTTGAGGCAGAGACAGGAGTTCGCGCTCGACTTCCAGAGCGCTCACCTTTTCACCACCCGTCTTGATGATATCGGCGGATTTGCGGCCTTGGATGAAGTAGAGGGGACCATTAGTCCAGGACTGGGAAGCATTGGCGGAGGGAACTGGTCGACGGACTGCAACGTCGCCTGTCTTGAACCATTTGCCTTTACCATCTTCACCCTCGACGAACTCACTCGCCGTTGCGGATGGGTTGCGCCAGTACTCTCGGAAGATGGTTGGACCACGGAGCTGGATTTCTCCTGAGCGCTCGCGGCCCTGCGCATCGACTTCGTCGCCTTCCTTGATCACATCGTTGGTGTCAACATCGACTAAACGGGCTTCGACAGATGGTAGTGGCCAGCCAACACTGGCATCTACGCGATCTGAGAAGTCGAGTCCGCAACTCAACGCCATACCAACCTCGGTCATGCCGTAACGCTCGAGGAGGACGTTGCCATGGCTGAGATCTTTCCAGGCAGTCTTGATAGATGTTGGAAGAGCGGCAGAGCCAGAGATGGAGAGCCGCATGTTCTCGGGTGAGATAGCCTTGCGAGTAGCTTCTTGCATGTCAGGGGAGAGGCTCTTGTGCGAAGAGAGGAGTTTGCTGTAGACGGTGGGAACGACTGTGAAGAATGTGATTTTCTCCTTGGGTGTGGATGTGTCGTTGGCGAGGAAGGGAGCTGAGAAGCGCTTCCACACGGCATCTGCGTTGAAGGGGAACATGAACTCGATCGTCGAGCCGGCGAGCAGAGGTGTGAGGATGGCATTCACTGTGCCATGGATGTGGTGAAGGGGAAGGACATGGAGGAGATGATCAGAAGGCGAGTAAGTCCAAGCTTCGGCAAGAGAACGAGACTGGGCTGTCAAGACAGCTTGCGGCAATAGGACTCCTTTCTAAGAGAAGCTTTAGCATATGCCGGCTTTGTGATTACTACATGTTGACTTACTGGTTTGTTGGTTGTGCCTGAAGTATATAGCATCATACCAGCTTCGCCTGGATCGGCATCACCTAGTTCAACCTTTTCATGGTTACCCCCACCTTGATGCTTTTGAAGCTCGAGATGCGCCGGCTTGGTGTTTAGCTCGGTCGCAAGAACCTCTTTAGCTTTAGATGCGAACTTGGACGAAGAGACCAGCAATGAAGCCTCGCTCTGGTTAAGAATATATTGTAGCTCTGGCGCAGGGAACGCAGGGGATAGAGGCACAGCGATGGAGCGCGCAGCCATTGCGGCCAGAAGCGTCACTATACGGACATCATCAATATCACAGTCACATCACATGGGTCATGCATTAAGCTCACCTACGTAATCATAGCTATTTTCCACTAGGAAAGCAATGCGCTCGCCATTGAGGTCCTTACGACCAGCGGCTTCAGCCAGCCGATCCCTCGCGCGACTCACATCACCAAGAAGCTCTCCATACTTGAAGGTGTGACCAGAGAGAGAATGGACGACAGCCTTGGACTCCGGGTCATGCTTAGAGACGGCCTCGAAGAGCGGTAAACGCGGTAGCGTGGAGATCATTCTCGCAGCGGGACGGAGGCTGATGAAGGAAGCGGAGGTTGCACTGCGCCGGCCGACGAGAGAGCGGAGGAGTGACATGACGAACGAACGTTGAGGCCGGGGGTGACAAGGATGTGAAAGTAGGTATGGTATCAAAGAGATCAGGCCAATCCGAAGCTTCAGCTCGATGCTACGACAGGTTCACCGGCTCATTTGCCGAAGAACGCAGGATCTACGGTTAGTCGAGGGGAGAGAGAAAAGAGGGGAATATGTTTGATGATCCGCAAGCGCATGAACATAAGCTGAACGTTTTTTGGTGATGGAGTTTAAGGTGAAGCTTCAGAAAGCTCTAACGTCTAACGTCTAACTAAACTAGAGTGAACGAGTGGACTCTGTTTTTTCTTTTTTCCCTCCCGTTGACGTCGAAGCTCAACTTCGGCTCACGGTTCCGCGGACGGACGGCAGCTTTCCCCGGAGGGTACGTACCATGTTTCCTCGAAGCCGCAAGACCAAATGAAGCCACGAGAGGAGGTCAAAGTTAGTGTGTTGCGAATATAAAAAAACAAAGCCAATGAGAGCTGCTTCGTTTAAAGGATGAGACCAGCACCCCGGCAGCTAGCCATGCGTCCGCGTGTCTGGCTGTTTTAGCTGGGGGGAGGGAAGGCTTGAGGAACCGTTCGACTGTGTGTGGCCTGCAATGCAACACAAAGTAACTGTACATATTGTATTCACGGTTCGGTTGCACGTACGTTACAAAGTTGCACGACTTGGGACTTTCTGGGTACATGTACATGTACACCTCAACCGTTGAGCCTTGGGATAGGTACTAGGTCAAGCAAGACCTTGTCTCTCTGATGTTTTAACCGCTGGCATCAAACAACAACGCACAAATAGCAAAAAAGGAAAAAGAAAAAGGAAAGAAAAGAGAAAACGAAACGAATACGTGGGTGGGTTACAATGCCATGCAGTCTTGACAAGACGCCCCCCAGACGGTAATGCAGTCTTCGAGACCGCTTCAGTACCGTCACTTTTCTCACACCAGATCCCGCCTGCTTGGGCCGGTACCTTACCTACAGAAAGCTCCAGCTTTGGGAGTCGAAGAGGGTCTCCACTGGGTCTACCTTATGGATACCTACAGTGCTGTCAAGTCTGCAGCTTGGGGGGGGTATATAGAACTAGTGATATTGGGTTATCGACGGCCTTTTGCAAACTGACGGTGTCTGTCTGTATGTATGTGAGTAACACTTCTCTCCTCGTGAATCGTAACGTATGTACATCTACCAGGGTAAGAACAACAAAGAAAAGTAAAAAAAAACTTCCATCAACCCTTGTTCCTGGCTTCACCGCTCTCCAAGCCGCAGGCGGTCAGGGCCATCCGACGCCCGACCCAACCGTCTGGACTGAGACGCAGATTGGCGGCTGATCATTTGCTAAAAGGAGAGTCCAGGTTCAGGGGGTGTGATTGTTTTCCACTGTGATGGATCTGAAAACTTGTCCGCCACTTTGGCTGTTGGAAAGACGGTAAACCACCCCGCGCTTTTGGATATCCAGTCAAGTTAGATAGGAGAGAGGGAGCTTGGACGGTGGCTGGGATGGGCAATGGAAGGATGGATAGAAGCTTTGCGACGAACCGTCTGCAGATGAAAGGGAGGGTGTACGGTACTTCAGCTAGGTACAATAGAGTGCAGTGCATGTAGGTAATGTACATATTGATATTCATGAATTACAGTAGCAGTTGTACTGTACATTAGACTATCTGTCGGTATGCGTGTAATGTCTGTCTAAGTGGCTTGCTTTGTCTTTGCTTCTTTACCTTGCCTTGCCTTACCTTGCCTTGCCTTACCTTGCCTGCCTGCTTCGTTCTCTTCCCTTTAGGTTCCCGTTCCCTCACCGACTTGATACCAAAACGGAGAACGGGCTCCTGAGTTGTCAATTGCACAAATCAGTCACTCACTGTCACTGAAACTGGATTGGACCGTGTTATCCTTTACCTTTACTTTTGGTCAATGAACGTGTTCCGCCACTTCATACCTACTTTACCGCAATGTCAATGTCAATGTACCTTACCTTTACCTTACTTTGTAGCTTATAATAGTACTGCACTCCTATTCATACACCTCCTCCCCATGACAAGCATTGACTTATATTAAAACCGCTTGTATCTTCTCTATCCCGATTTCTTTTAAATTCCACTTTCACTTCCTCCTCTTCCTCCTCCGACTTTCCACCCAAACTCTCGACTCGGTATCACGTCACTTGGAGTAGCTGTAGACCGACAACATAAACTCAAAAAGTCGGAAACTCTCTTCACCACAAAAAACCTGCCTCGCTCCCACCATAAAACTCGCCCTGTCGATCTATTACCGCTCCACTCTGGGGAGGAATAATCAAGTTCAAAAGGATAAAAGATCCTCTCAATTTAATCGCCTGCAAATTCTCAGCTCTTAAAACCGGGGGAATTCGCAATTGCTTGTGTCGACTTGATCCAGATCCACAGTCGACCTTGTTACAAATTTGTCTTGGGACTTTACCGCGCCGCTTTTAAAACTCTCCTCTTTCAATGTATCGACGATACGCACTCGGCTTCTCAAGCCTCCCCCGACAGTTCTCAACCATGAGTTCCACCACCCCCGTTGAGGATACTATTCGCGCCAAGGTACGAATATGCGACCAAACTTGAGTAAGAGGTGATATTAACAAACTATAGATCACGGCTGCTTTCACTCCTCAGACTTTGGAGATTTACAACGACTCTCACCTGCACTCTCACCACAAGGCCATGGAACACACCACCTCTAGCGAGACACACTTTCGGTAAGAATTGCGCTCTTTGTAACGATTCAAGCGAAGTCGTGAAACTTGAGATTTCGCCTTTGAAATCATCATATCATGATATCTCACTTTATCTCATCTCATCTCATCTCATTCCTTCCCGCGTGACACTCTTGTCATCCATACACATACATATTTCTGCATGACATGAGATCAAACAAACTGACATGTGACAAATCAGCGTGGTCATCACCTCAGATGCCTTCAACTCCAAGATGCAGCCCGCCCGTCACCGCATGGTGTACGCCCTTCTCCGCGACGAGATGGCCCAGGAGAACGGCATCCACGCTCTCCAGCTGCGCACCATGACTCCCGAGGAGGAAGCTCGCCAAAGGAAGAAGAAGGAAGCCGAAGCCGCCGCCCGCGCCGCCGCTGAAGCAGACCAGCAGTAAATTCAGCAAAACCCAGCAAGAACACCGCGACAGAAAAGAGAGATTATCTTCTCACGAAGAAAAAAAGAAAGCACAACTATAATGACCGCTAATGACCAGGAATGACGACATAAAATGGAACACCAAACCCGGATTTTTCAACTTCTCAGCAAAACCAAAAACAAAACAATATATATTGGATTGGGGCTAGCAGAAAGGAATTAAAGGCGCATATGATCTACGTCGAATGATGATGATGGGCAGCGAGCAGTCGTGTCCACGGAGCGAGATATTTTGAAAGATTGGGAACTTCAAGAAAAGAAAAATTGCATGATACCCCCCCGTGGAACTGAGACGACTACGACTGGCAGTATCGGCGGGAGAATAATTTTGTTTACGGAATGATCGGAAACTGGGAGGAAGAGAAGGAGAAGGACAAAGGGACCTGCGACTTCGGAAACTCTCTTCTCTTACAGGTCTTGATCTTCTGCATCATCGCCATGCTGTCAGTCCTTTAATTAGGCCAGGTTCAGGTTCTCGCGAACCAGCTAGCTTACCATAGAAAATGTTGCCCACGCACAATAGACAGTTCTTTCCGCCACCGAAATTGATTCCATCTCCTCTTTTATGCTATGCAGCCTTTTCCAGTTTTCCCTTTTAGTAATACATGCTTCGTGAGAACTTTTGCTGATGGCCGCTGACAGGCAGCAGCAACTTTTGGGTATCTATTGATCAAGAAAACAACCGACGCCTGGCCTCCAATCCTTAACCATCCCCACCGACATCTTACTCCTGACTAAAATACAGTAATCCCCCGAATATCAGATCATCTTGTCTGACCACTGCTACTCCTAACATTTTGTGGTTTTGTGCCATTTTTGGCTTTCTGCGCTGATAGACTCTTTCTGAAATGTGCTCTAAGTCTGTCGCGTCTCTTTTCATCAAGAAGCACCGGCGACGAGGTGACTTGGTTACTCGAGCTGAATCTGTTACTCGAGCTGGCGCCATAGTGGAAGCCGGGTCCCTTCTTCCCTTTGACGAGCGTCTCCAAATACTGTGAGGGCCGGGGGGCTTTCCAGCCCGAAGTAGAATTAGGCGCAGTTGAGGGCGGCAGCATTGATGTGTCTGGTATCTTGGGCGAAGGTGGAGGAGGCGCTTGGGTCATGATATCTTGAGCCCGTGAAGACTCAGGTTGCGCGGGAAATATGGTCCTACGTGCCTTGGAGGACAAGGGTGGCGCTGGCCTTGTTTTCACACTCACTGAAGATGTGGGATTAGATCTTGTATGATGCTCCGCTCTCTTAACTGAAGCCCCAGACGATCTCCTCACAGGATTCGCTTCACGGACCGGAAGCATCTCCGAGATTTCCATCTCCGTGTCACTCTCAATCGTTTCAACCGGCTGCAAGTCATCCGCGGTCTTTCCATTCGTCTTCTTTGTCGCCGAGCTCAAGAGATCCTTTCGGCTCGACCTCTTCGACACGGGGCTTGATAGATTTTCCTCCTCCTCGCTCGACCCCCCTTCATCGTTTGAACTTGTATAAATACTAAGCTCGTCATCATCCTTCCTTTTGTAAATCTTTTGGTTCGCTTCGTTGAACTCTTCCGGACATGACCTCAGGATGTGACTAAGATTACCCCTGTGTACCAGGTATTTGTTGAACAGTGGGGGGCCTTTCTGCTTGTTGAACCATTTGATAGCGACCATGGCTGATCTCCCGGCGCGATCCACGTATTCCTTAAAATAGGGGAAGGCTCGGATAAAATCGTCATACAAACAGTCTCGAAGCAGACTTTTTGGACGAAGGTAGTTCAAGTATAGGCATGCTTCAATGAAAGATAGCTTGGTGCCTGGTGCTGTCTGACCATCATTGCCACTTGCGTATCTAGGATATTGTTGTACAAAGGTTTCGAACGGCTCATGAGGAGCACCCGGCGCTATGCGCGGTGGTACAGGCAATTGCGATCTCCTGACCAGCTCGTTGCTTTCCAAAAGTTTGCGAGAATTCGTTGATGCGGTTCGTTCTTGTGGTCCCGTCTGTGGAGTGGTCGGTTTCTGGGCCGTTTGTCTTTGTGGTTGTTGCTGCACCTGCTTCTCTTGTGCCTGTGGTTGGACCCGATGTTGTTTGGCTTGTTGTTGTACGGTTGGCCCGTTTTGGTTCGCAATATTCCTGATCTCAGGCACAGGCCTGGGCTTAATGGCGGAGGCTGGACGGCGGTTGGAGGCTCGCTTCACAGGAACCTCCTCATCGTTGGTTGACGGTATTATCTCCTCGATCTGTTCAGCGCTCTCGTCTCCGTCATCTTCCTCATTTCCCTCGATAGACTCCCTGATAGATTCCTGGGTCGTGGGCACACAGTACGTGTTGGGAATGCAAGATTCGGAAGAGGGCATCGAACTATCAATTACTGGAGGCATTATCGTTGGTGCGAGGCGTTCCTTCTCAGGATGACTTCTCTTCCTTTTTCTGCCAACGTCGTCAACGTCGATGGGTTTGAACACAATCCGAGCTCTCCCTTTCCCTGGACTTCCATTCGCCTTCGAGGGTGCTCTGTTTGCCATGACGGTTTCGGGTACAATAGATTGCGTGGGATTGCTCGGTTGCGCGCATGGAGGTGTAGCCATGGGACCTGTAGATTGCGTAGTCGGTTGCGATGGATGAGAACGAACGGCTATTCGGTTAATTGGGACGTTGCGGAGAGGTTGGGCGTCTGGGATTCTCGTTTCCATATCATCTTCAGATTCGTCGGACATCGGTGGGTCTTCGAGCATCGGTCTTAAGGTTCGCGGTGGTGGGCCTACAGTGATCGTTTTGGGGGTTTCGTGTGCGATTGATGACTGCGTAGTTGGGTTGATGAGTACTTTTATGGAGTTTGCTTCGTTGTTCTGATCGCGGGAAGGGCTTGGACTCCAAGGTATCGACCTTTCGGGAGAGGATTGAGGTGGTTTGTCAAAATTCGACCTTGAAACGCTTGGATTTCCATCTCCATTCCGCATGCGCTTGCGATTGCTGCTCCTTGATGGACCAGGACTGGCACCTCGTTTTTTACCTTGCGGTGTTTGTTGCTGTGATCTCTTCTTCTGGGCAAGATATGCTGCTTTTGCACCTTCCAAAACGCTGCCAGGAATATTCACCAGCCCATGACGCTGGTTTTGCAAGTCTACTGCCCAAGAATCTTGTTTCTCTAGCAGACCCTTTTGATCGGAGGGAATGTTTATGCCGCGACGCCGGGAAAAAGGCTCCGTGACGTCCCGCGAGGGGGACGAAGCGGGAGACATTGGACCGTGAGACTGTCCTGCACCAGTCACGATGGAGGTTACATGGGCTGTGGTAGTGGTGGTGCTTGATAATGGCGTTGTGTGACGGGGCAATGGATCGGCGGATGGAACACGAGGATTGGCTTTGGGGGATTTTCAAAATGCGTACGCAGCTGGTTATCGTGCAGAAGCAGAGATGTTGTTGTAAAGTGGAATTTGATGTAGTGACGATCGAGTGAAGTGATGGATATAGCGAATAGAATCGAATTGTAGCGCGACGCGACGGGTAATTTTGGGCCGCGTAGAAATCTGCGGGGTCCTTTTTGTAGGGTGTGGTAGCCTGTACTCGGGAGATGGCTCGTGCTCGATCAGCGCCAAGTCGTCGGTACTTTTGAGTTTTTATTCTGCAAGACTTTGCATGTGCAGAGTCTACTGGGCTGCTTGTCTGGGTGTAACTTCAGCTGCACTGCATCAGCTCAGCATGAAGGCGATAAACGTTGTCACGATATTAGAGGATGGTCTAGACGAGAAATATTCACTTTTATAGTCCTAGCTATCACAAGCCTTACTGATTATGCCGACTGTGGTGCTAACATTATCTGCCTCCATCGACAGTGAAAAATGTTAGACATGTACCAGCTACCCCCCTGTCGTTAACAAACTGTCCCGCTCCCGGGCGCTGACTTGCAAGGGTCTGACGCCATCACGCATCCTACATCCAGCTCAGATGCCCAAAGGTTGTTCTCGACCTTGGACTTTGACGACGCACAACTGTGATTAGCTGTGCGGGCCGGCATCTTCTTCTGCGCCGCAACACCCTGCTGATACCCTTTCGTCATATTGCTTGCTGTCTCTTGCCTTATTCGCCTTTAACGTCTGAATTAGCCTGCGCCATCCCGTCTTGATCAAGACCCCGACCTTTTTGTGCAGTCTTGTCCGTTGTCAACCTTCACCGATCAGCGAACCCTGAAGATCGACCTTCTCCTCTCGCCGCTTCTCCATCTATCCACATATGACCTGCTTGTCTGATTATTTGCCTTAAACAGCCGCGACCTCACCATGCTGTTGATATCTCACATTCGATCCGTGGTCGTTGCGTTTGTTTGAGCGTCCTGAAGCGGACCATCGTCACATGCGTTGGGTCTTAGACATCTAGGACCCTTCAGTTGACGGCCTCCAGCTATCCGCATACCGGACTCCAACTTTTTATACCCCTCAAGTCGCTTGACTTATATCGGTACACCTTTACTCTTGCCGATTCTCACGATAATTACGCCGTCAACATGGCGCCGCCAAGAGCCGACTCTGTAGCATCGGAAACTTCCCCCATCCGAACCCGCCGCGATTCTATCAACTCGATCACAACGGGGCAACTTGCCCATACACTAGACAAGATACACACATCTGCAAGCCAGTCTGATTCTCTCACCACTTTCAACGACTTTGCGCCGCCGCCGATAGCCGCACCTACCTCTGATAACAAGGGAATAGCCGGTGATCTCGTTCAGCAAGGCTTTAGCGGTCTTTATAGTCGACTGAGGGAAGCCGTGGGTGGTGGAGGTTCTCCAAAGTCGCCCCAAGAAGGATTCCCAGGAGCCGAGAGATCGGAGCCGTCTTCGAAACGAACCTCGATCACTGCGAATCATGGCTCGAAAGCCTCCATTAGCTCGCTGAACCGAGCCGACACTGGTGCCTCTATGTCCACCTCGTCCTCACAAGTCCTCCCAAACGATGGAACTTCAGCACAAGTAACCGGTGGCAGCATCGAACCCCGACCGCAGCCTCAGTCATCCAAGCCGTCGAGCATCAGCCTCATGTCTAGTAAAACATCCAACACTACGAATCGTCAAAGCTTTTCCAAGAAGGCACCGAGCTCTATTGCCGCTGACCCCACGATTGCCCCGGTGACAGTACATAGGGATCCTAGTAATACCACTTTACGCACAGAGGACAGCGGTGGTGTCGGATCGAGCCGCAAGAGCATCAGCAGCAGGGCCGAATTGCAAGCTCATCTAACAACAGCCGAATCCTCAGCGAGTCTGTTTGATATGAAGGATGGCAAACTTCCACCGAGGTCAAAACGTGAGGACACTTCAAGCATAGACGAGAGCATCAAGAGCCCGACGAGCCCTAGGAGCGCGCACCATCATCGTACACCCTCGTTACAGACATTGCAGACCCGAAGCCTTCGCAGCCCTTCTGTTACTTCATCTTTACTGTCACCCGATAGTGTAAGAAGAAAGCCCGCTGTTATTGACCGAATCAGCCGTTCAAAATCGCCCGGCGGGCAGAATTCAAGAGATTCCTCATTGGACAGGGGCACCGCAGAGCCTAGCCACGTCAGCACTTCTGCCCATGATTCAGTATGCCACGATTCTTTCTCTCATAACCCTAAACAACAGAAGATGGCGTCTGGTGACTTCAGAATACCCGGTACCGTAACCAGCAGCGAAGAGGCTTCGGAACAGGTCAGCGCTCAGCTCAACCGTATGCGCAAACAGGTTTTGAGTAAAGAGTTCTGGATGAAAGATGACACTGTCAAAGAGTGTTTCCTTTGCCAGACACCATTCAGTGCATTCAGACGCAAACATCACTGCCGAACTTGCGGCTGCATCTTTGATTCAAAGTGTACCACGGTTATATCAGGAGAGAAGTTTGGTGTGCAGGGCTCATTGCGCGTTTGCAAAAGATGTCTTGAGGTCATCACCAGACGATTTGACGGCAGCGGCTCGGACGATTCTGGAGACGAGCAATCATTTATGCCAAGATTCTTTGGCTCAAACCACGGAAAGTCTCCCAGTAATGCCAGCCAATCTAGGCCGCGGGATAACGAGTCTGGGGTTGCTTCAGAAGGATCGGAGGACTCGAGGCCTGTGTCAAGGCCTGTAACAACGCCCATGATGGCCATACCAGCAACACGTCGCCTTGGCGAGTCTCGCGCTGCAGCTATCTTGGAGATAGATGCCCCCCAGTTGAGTAGGCCTGGTTCGTCACGGTCACTCAAATCTCTGAGCGCGAGGCCACACTCATCTGCGGGTCATAAGAGACATCATTCCAAGCATGCTGGATTCCTGAATCGTTTCAAGCCTGTACCACAGGAGCCTGCGCCATTTCGACGTGTGGCTGATGATGAGAGTGCTAAGAAGCCAAAGTTCCCAGCTTTCCACGACGATAACATCATCGATCCGGAGCTGGCTGACTACATGTCTGATGAATCGAGCGAAGACGAACAGATGAGTCTTTTTGCGACAATGACAGGTGACTTGCAGCCTGGAAGCCTCGGCGATGACAAGTCAGAACTCTCGCCTTATGTCAACGCTAATAGGAAATATCGCCATAGGGCTGGCGAAAAGAGCATTAGCGGCATGAGCTTCGCAAGCAGAAGCGGTATTGATGAACTCCCGGGCAGCCTTGGGGCATATCGACGACCACCAAGGCGACGGAACACTAGCAATGTTGGCAGTATGCATCACTTGCCATCGCCGCGCCCCAAGTCCGGTGTATACTCTGGTGTATACAAGGGGCCATCCCAGTCATCTGAAATGCTCTTTGCGTTGGACACGCCCCATCACAGTGGGAACCTGATTACTAGAAGTGATTCTTTACAGCACAAGAAAGCCCCCAAGGTTGAGCTTAACTCATCGAGTTTGAGGCATGTTGATAAGCTTCTTCATCAATTACTGGATGATTCGAAGATCTCAAATCCACCAGCATGGCAGAAGGCTTTGGTTCCGATTCTTTTGCGGGCAACGGACGATGTGGACCCCGATGTTGCGAAAGGCGAAGACATGGATATCCGGCATTATGTCAAGCTGAAAAGGATCCCGGGAGGCAAGCCTGGCGATACAGCCTATATCTCAGGCGTAGTCTTTACTAAGAACTTGGCATTGAAGAGTATGCCACGAAGAATCTCTAATCCTCGTGTCATGCTTGTGACATTCGCCATCGAGTACCAGCGTCATCAACAGCATTTTATGAGCCTTCAGCCCGTCATCGAGCAAGAAAAAGAATTTCTACGTGTTGTGGTCCAACGAATCACGAATCTTCGTCCTCAGGTCCTTCTCGTTGAGAAAAGCATATCAGGCGTGGCGTTGCAATACCTGTCTGATGCAAACATCTCAGTGGCATACAATGTTAAGCACACAGTCATTGAGGCGGTCGCACGATGTGCCGAAACAGACATCATATCCTCGCTTGATATGCTGGCCCTCCCCGTTCAGATTGGACGATGCGCAAACTTCGAGGTCAGGACATTTGTGAACAATGACTACCCAGGACGCAAAAAGTCATACATCTTTTTGTCAGGTTGCACACCCGAGCTTGGATGTACAATTGCGTTGAGGGGCGCTAACAGCACTGTGCTCTCAAAAGTGAAGCATATCATGGAGTTCATGGTTTATGTTGTTTATAACCTGAAGCTTGAGTCAAGCCTACTGAGGGATGAGTCTATCGAGCTCCCTGAAGGTGGCGATTCCATGGCAAACTCTGTGCATCTCCCAAGCGACAGTGTTAGGTCTCAGAGTGTCAATAGTATTGATCACTCTCGAGACGGTCCCTCTGTTGTGGTCAATCATCCAGCAAGCGAAAGTGAACAGCCTTCACAGACTACAGTGGACAGCTCTAGCATTGCCGAAACTGATGATAACGGCTCTCTTGAACAATCAGGACAATTGGTTCACGAACGCACTGGCTCGAAATCTCTCCAGGAGCCTGAACTTGCTCCTGCAGACCAGACTATTAGTCAAGTTCCAGACGATGTTCCAATGCCGACTTACTACAGTGATATGGTTGCCAAGTACGAAACCAAAATCCTGTCCGCTTCGCCGTATGTCAAGTTTAAACAGCCTTACCTTTTGATGAAGGCACGTGAGCAGGAGAGAAGATTGCTGTATCTACGCAGGCTCCGTAATCACGATTACTATGAGGAAAAGGGTGATCCTGAAAAGGCAGATCCGCCCCGATTCCAACTCATCAAACCTGAGATGGTCGAAGCGATCGGCCAAAAGGCACCGCAACAGATCATGGAGATCCTACGCGCTGTTCACGATGCTGAGTACGACAAAGCCTTGTACAATTACCAGACTCAAACACGGCAGTGGGAGACGTACATCCAGGGCAACCTCGACCTTTTTGACCCATACTCACATCAGAACATCGTTGTTCTTTATTCCGTGATCTGCACTGAAACCAAGATCCCTTGCACTGAGCCGTCTTTGGTAGCCATCAATTTCTACGATGAACAGCACATCGACACTGGCATGGACCCTGACTGTACTTTGGGACAATACATTGAGGATCTTGCGTACACCATGAATCAAGTCTGCACCTCGAATGGCTGCGAACGCAGGATGCTAGAACACCACCGAACCTATGTCCATGACGAGTCTCGGATTACAGTCTTTGTTGAGAACTTGCCAAATAACTCTTCCATGGCCGAATTTGACGGTATCACGATGTGGACTTATTGCAAGATCTGCAAGAAGGATACCGAAGAAAGGACCATGTCGGAGGCTACTTTCAAATATTCGTTCGGCAAATACTTGGAGCTCCTCTTTTGGGGACGTGGACTGAAGATGAAGGACATGCATGACTGCCCCCACGACCACCACCGAGACCATGTTCGGTATTTCAGTCTTCAGGATGCTCGAATCCGCATTCACTGGGACCCCATCGATTTACTTGAAATCGTTGTACCACGTGCGAGAATCACTTGGAAGGTGGCAACCGATCTGAAACTCAAGAACGAGATCTTTGCCCGAATGGAAGAGCGATGGGCCAAGTTCATGACTTCAGTCAGAGCAAGGCTGATGTGTATTCGCATCGACAGCGTGCTACCCGATAAAGCAGATCTGTGCAAGTCTGAGGTTGACCGTCTAACGGCGAAGGCGAAAGAGGACCTACCACTAATTGTGAAGAGACTGCAAGACATCTACGTCAACTCAAAGTATTACGAGGTGGTGCCGTTCAATAGTATCGTCCGAGAGATGCTTGAAAAGGCTGGCGAGTGGGATCAAGCTTTTGCCAAATTCGAATCCGATTTCCTGAGCGACAAGGATATGCGCCAGCTGACAATTATGCAATTGAAAAAGATGTTCACCGACAATGAGTCGAAGGAATCGCTCACGTCAAACGAAGGTACACCATCAACGGTTGACAGCGAAGAGAGGCCTTCTCAGACATTCACAGAGGAGGAGGGGAAGAGCACCCAACCTACAGACTACACCGACAACACCAGTATGGAGGCTAGTGTCGCTTCATCAAAGCCTGTCGATGACAAAGATATCCCTATCGATGACAAAGATGTGCCTGATGAGGATGGCAAAGTTGAGATTCCTGCGGAGGGTGCTATTGAACGAGTCGAGCCATTGGATCTAGCTTGTACACCTGCGACACCATCCAAAGCCCTTCCCGAATATTTCCCACCCGTCGAGGCCTCGGAAGACCTAGACGATCAAGAAACTCCTCTCGCTGTTGATCCTGAACAAACACCAAAAGCCCCGGGCAAGGCTTTCGATGCGATTCCGGCCAACCCCGCTGAGCCACTCCCATCACCTATGGACGCATTGCCTTCTCCCGCACCTTCTCTGACAGAAAGAGTTGACCAAATGCGGCGAGACCAAAGTCAATCGTCGATACCCACCCCTGCTAGCGAGCGTGGACCGACTCGCAAATCTGGTCAGGCGGCCTCTCCTCCGATGGTGAGGTCGACTTCTCATCCTACCCGTGCACTGCCTAGAACACAGTCGGGGATTGGGAAGGGCCTTGGTGCCAAGGACTCCAAGACAAAGCCTCCTGAGTCTCTAGGACTCGAGTCAACAACAACGGCCGAAGGATCGATCAGAGTGGATAAGAAGCTCTCTGAGCGTCTAGGTTTGAAGAATCTCAAAGACAGGGGCAAGGCGACTGCTTCAGGAATCCCGCGATTCGTCCATAAGAAGAGAGAGTCCAAGGTTTCAACGCTCGCAAAGCATTTTGAGCAGCTCAGTCGTGAATTTGAGAAGGAGCGTATCCGGGACCGTAAGAAGCGTGCCGCAAGTATGCGCCAACCTCGAGCCATGCTACCTAGAACCACTACAAAGGCCATTGTCGAGGTTTATGACGATGTAAACGAAGCTTTCGAGGAACCAAGTCCTCCCACAGAGAGTGTTGCCGAGCGCGAAGCTAGCAAACGAGCTGGCAGCGTTGCTTCAAGAAAATCTGACTCTCAGCACAGGTCGGATCCTATCGCTGAGCCGCTGACGCCTGCAGAACCACCTGCGAGCGTGGAGGAACAGCAACATGGCAATCAAGCTCAGCAGAACGAGGAATGTGAACAGAATGAAGAGTGCCAAGGCAAAGGAGAGCAGGAAGACAATGACGAGAAAACGGAAAGGGAAGAGAACGATGACCACACCATTGCGAATACCAGCCAGACGTTCTCGGACGACGAAGAGAGAACCACTGATCTTGAGCACTCGGTCCCAGATGAGTATCTGCACGATATCAAGGAGATTGCAGATTCAGTAGACGCAAGCGAAATCCCATTGGAGCTACCCAAACATCAAAAGACAAGCTTGATGAAGTACCTTACCAACTTCTGGGCTGAGCGAGGTTCAAGCGGCTGGAATCAACTCGAATACCCTGTCAACCCAAGCGACCACATCTTTGTTGACTCAGATATCATTGTCCGAGAGGATGAGCCAAGTTCGGTAATTGCGCTCGCTCTCAACAGTGAAGACTACAAGGGCAAGTTGCGCAACATTCGCAAAGAAGCACAAGAAATCATGCAGCGAGAGGGTGACAGCGGTGTTGAGGGAGAGCCCAAATCTCTTCCCTCTGAGGGCATCGACTGGGTATCTGAATCAGACCTAGAGAAGAGTCTGCTTCGTGTCACAGGGACTCATCTGAAGTATCAGTTCCGGGAAGGTACTGCCACAATGACTTGCAAGATCTTCTATGCAGAACAATTCGATGCTCTCAGGAGAAAGTGCGGTGTTGCGGAACGCATTGTCGAGTCACTCTCACGATGCCTAAAGTGGGATTCCAAGGGTGGCAAGACCAAGTCGGTTTTCTTGAAGACATTGGATGATCGACTGATACTGAAGTCTCTTTCCCCCATCGAGACTTCGGCTTTCTTGCGTTTTGCCCCTGGCTACTTCAACATCATGGCGGAAGCATTGTTCCACGATTTGCCTTCCGTGATTGCCAAGATGCTAGGTTTCTTCCAAGTCTTCATCAAGAATCCTGTCACAGGAACCGACATCAAGCTGGATCTTCTGATCACTGAAAATCTTTTCTACGATCGCACCGCAACAAGAATCTTTGATCTCAAGGGTTCTATGCGTAACCGCAAGATCCAATCTACTGGTGAGCAGAATGAGGTCCTTCTTGATGAAAACATGGTCGAGTACATTTATGAATCGCCCCTCTTTGCGAGAGAGCATTCGAAGAAGCTTCTCCGTGCTTCGGTATGGAATGACACCCTGTTCTTGGCAAGACAGAACGTGATGGACTATTCACTCATGATTGCTGTTGATGAGGCTCGTAAGGAGCTTGTGGTTGGTATCATTGATTGCATTCGCACATACACGTGGGACAAGAAGCTCGAAAGTTGGATCAAGGATCGTGGATTTGCAGGCGGCGGTCGCAACCGACCTACTGTCACAAGTCCCAAGGAGTACAAGTCTCGATTCAGAGAGGCTATGGCCAGGTACGTGCATGGTGACATTGTCAAAGCTGTTTGAATACTGACTGGTGTCTAGATATATCTTACAGGCGCCCAACTGCTGGCATCTGTTCAACAATCCTCAGTACCCGCATTACTATGGGCGCGCTAGGTTCGAGGAGCCCGAGATGCTTCGCTGAGGAACATACAAAGAAGGAAATTGAAAGGTGAAAATCACGAATGAAGAAAATAAATGTAGTTCATGACAGCCATTGTAAACGTTAAAGGGGGTTGCATTTTTGTTATATGTAAAAGCAAGCATCAGCGTCGTTGGGGGTATTTACGAGAGCATTCATTCAACAAGGGAGCATACCGTTTTACGATACATTGAACTTGCATTTAAATAGCTTTATGAGATATGCATCATGATTAGATTCAATGTCTGGCTGCAGCAATTAAGCAACCATTTTCTGTGATCTGTTCATGGAAGTTTGACCATGAGGCTTCGGGGCGTTGTGAGACCTGCAGCGCCTGTAAGCCACTAAAACTTAGCCATGGATGCCAAGTACGGAACCTCTACATCATCTCATCCACTCCTACCAAAGTAAACCATATGGACTCAACCTTGACATCGACAAAAGCCAAGGAAATAAATTCCAATGTCGATTGAATTAAACTGGGAGACACTCACGAGTGGTCCCGATGGCGACGCCCTCGCTGAGCGCATCCGGGAATTCGTCCACGATAAATTCCAGACGGTTCCGCTACCAAAATTCATCCGCTCAGTAACAGTACACGGTTTCGACTTTGGAACTATCCCTCCACAACTCGAACTCAAGGATATCACAGATCCATTACCGGACTTTTACGAAGAAGACTTGGATGAGGATGATGAAGACAGCGAAGAGGAGCCGTCGCCGCCACCGCCGCCTCCAGAACCTGCGAGGATGAGGCCTGGCCCTGCACCGTGGGGAGGATCCACGCGGAGAGGTGGTGGGTTGAGAAGCGATGTGTTGAGAAATGAGATGCTGGGCCATGATTTAGGAAGCCCGTTCTTGGGAACTTCAACGCCGGGGATTCTAGGAGGATCAGGCCTGGGCGGCTACTTCCAAAGCCATCTTGGCACAGGCACACATACGCCTCTCGCCGCTGTTGCAAGTGCACATCACACCAACTGGATGAGCGTCCCAGGAACACCAGCTCGTGAATGGGGAACCCCAAGCCGTACCCGAAACCCTTCACAAAGCAGCCTCACATCTGTGGATAACTTTAAAGCCAGCCTCGATCCATTACAGAGTCTGCGTGAGAAAGGAAGCGTGTCTACACTTGCACCTACGTCAGTGGAGGCATCACGGCCACCAACAAGAGATACACATCTTGGCGGCTCAGCGATTGTTGATGACGATGATGAAGAAGAGGGCGAGGAGGAGGCAGGACGACGACCACGAGAGCCCCGCGTGGAGGATGTCCAGGCTGTTTTCAGGATACGCTACAATGGCGACATACGATTGAACCTTACAGCGGAGATTTTACTTGACTACCCCATGCCGAGTTTCGTGGGCATTCCCCTGAAGCTTAACATCACAGGCTTGACCTTCGACGGCGTGGGTGTGCTGGCACATATTCGCAAGCGTGTGCATTTCTGCTTCCTCGGTCCAGATGATGCACTTGCAGCTATTGGCCCTGATGACCCCAACGAGGAAGGTTCAAAGGGTGCCGGTGGGGCTGCGAAGAGTGAGGATCATAAACCAAGAGTCGGTGGTCTCTTACAGGAAATCCGCGTGGAAAGCGAGATTGGAGAACGAGTTGGAGGAAAGCAGAGTTTAAAGAACGTTGGCAAGGTCGAGAGATTTGTCCTCGAACAGGTCCGCCGAATCTTCGAGTCAGAATTCGTGTATCCCAGCTTCTGGACATTCTTGGTGTAATTGTATCAAATGAAGGTTCATGGGTATATAGACTAGGCACACCACTTCTAATAGCCATGTAAAGATTGGCGCAAGCATCTTCGCTCTCAAAAACATCAACATACACAAAAGTCGTCATATCATATCTTCTCATGTCAAAGTCCTCCTAAATCCCTGGTACGCTTGTTGAATGTCCAGCTCCAGCTCGCGCGCCTGCTGTTCGCTCAGCTCATCGGTCGCTCTCATCTGGTTAAGGGTGATGAGCCATTGTACGATCTTGCCGCGGTTCTCGAAGTCTTTATCCGTAACACGATTTACTGATTGGATTACATCAGAGAGGAGGGGGTGCAGTTGGTCTTTGGAAAGAAGACCGAGCTTAACAGCATCGAGGAAGGTGATGAACTCTTGAGTGGCTTCGAGAATGAGAACACCGCTGGTGTTATTGGCAGCTGCGGCGGGGGCGGGAGTTGGTGCTGAGGGGGCTCGGTCGATGGCTGTAGAGGGCATGCCGACACGAATGCGCTCGGTTGCGCGAGGTGCTTCAAGCTACATATCTGTTAATATCCATTGCAGAGTATTCGCAGGGAGACGTGGGAATAGCATACATCCCACTTGGCCTTGAAATCTTCGAGATCGCCAAATTCCCTAGCAATTGTTTCATCTTGCAGCAGCGCTTTATACTGCCTCAACGATCGCTCGCAGATTTCGGTGTATTCTGCTTCGGGAACAGCATCCTTAAGGAAGGCCTTTTCGAGTTCATCGAGTGTAATTATAATGCTAAAGAGCTCGGCGAGGGATTCTTGAAGGTCACGCTCGGCACGGGTATTCGTGAGCTTAACTTCCTACATTCAGTAATTAGCTGAGTAGCAGTGTAAGTCGAATTAATAGTATGTACCTCGTCGAGATTTATACTGGCAGAAAGGTGAGTGTTGGGGACATAACTGTGAGGAGTTGGCGCATAGCCTTGTCTTGGAATCATCATGAATTAGGCATTGGTTTGTAAATACCAAAGGTTCTAAGGTGATGCGCCGCGATGGAGCTTAAGGTGGGATGCCTGCGGGACATGTTACGTAGGGATCTTGGCAGAATATCCACACCGCCTGTCGTTTTCGCTCACCCTCTGTTATCGATAAGACCAGCAGCAAAATTTTTGGTTTTTGGTTTGGTTGCAAAGAGCCTCTGGAGACCCATCTAAAAGTTACAAACAAAAACCATACCTAATCCCCAAAAGTCGAATTCTTCACCAGCCAAGGCGCATTCAAGTTTTTCAAAATGGCGCCAGGCAAGAGGAATTTGAAGGCGACGAAAAAGTTCGAGAAGAAGCACCTTACCGGTGTTCTCGACAAGAGAAAAGCTGGCGCCAAAGTCAAGCAGCGCCAGCAGATGCTGGATAAGAAGAAGCAGCGAAGAGCAAAGGATGCCGAGTCCATAAGCGCCAACAAGGAGGATGAGGCTAAGAAGCCTGCCGCCAAGGGTAAGAAGGTCAACGAAATGAGCGTCGATGACTTCTTCAATGGCGGTTTCGATGAGATTATCGAGGAGAAGAAGGGCGGCAAGTCTGGAAAGCGCAAGAGAGACGGTCGCGCCGCCGACAACGAAGCCGATTCTGACGACTCAATGGGCGAGCAACCTGTTGCGAACGACAGCGACGACAACGAGGACGACGGTGAGGATCTCGGCATGAGCAAGAAGACCATGGATGAGCTCGCTGAGAAGGATCCCGAATTCTACAAGTTCTTGAAGGAGAACGACCCCGAGGTTCTCGACTTTGACGACAATGCCGATCTTGCTGAGGTCGATGCGCTCAGCGGCGACGACGAGGACGAACAAGAAGAGGAGCAGCCCAAGAAGAAGAAGCAGAAGAAGGACAAGAAGGCCGAGGCTGTCGCACAAGGAAACGAATTGACCCGTGAGCTTGTTGCTTCATGGAAGAAGGCCATGGCCGACAGACACTCCCTACGAGCCGCCCGACAGGTTGTTCTCGCTTTCCGTTGCGCCGCGCACTTGAACGAGGACGACGACGAGGAGTCTCAGCAGCGTTATGTTATTAACAGCCCCGAGGTCTTCAACGACATCCTTCTCCTTGCACTTAAGGAGATTCCCACGGTTATGAACCACCATCTCCCCGTCAAGGAGTCTTCTTCAGGCAGAGTCCACGTCCAAACTGAGTCAAAGAAATTCCACACCTTATCTCTATTGCTCAAGACATACACCTCGTCTATTATGCACCTCCTGAGCACCCTCTCCGACGACAAGACCCTCAAGCTCACCCTCTCTTCCATCACCCCCATTCTCCCTTACCTCCTCTCTTTCAAGAAGCTCGTCAAGGCTCTCGCCAAGTCCGTCGTCAACTTCTGGGCCCAGCCTGCCAGTTCCGAGACAACAAAGATCACAGCGTTCCTTGTTCTACGACGCCTCGTTGTCATCGGTGACAAGGGTATCCGCGAGACAGTCCTCAAGGCCGTTTACCAAGGTCTCATCCAGGGCTGCCGTGTTACAAATGCCAACACTGTCCAGGGTATTAACCTCATGAAGAACTCTGCTGCTGAGCTCTGGGGCATCGACCAGGCCGTTGGCTACACAACTGCCTTCTCCTTTATCCGACAGCTCGCCATCCACCTGCGCAACAGTATCGTCCACAACAAGAACGACGCTTTCCGCATCGTTTACAACTGGCAGTACACCCACTCTCTTGACTTCTGGTCATGTGTTCTCGCTGAGCACTGCAGTCCCCTAAAGGAGGCTGAGGCCGGAAAGGAGAGCCAGCTCAAGCTTCTTATCTACCCTCTTGTCCAAGTCACCCTCGGAGCCATGCGCCTGATCCCCACCGCTGTTTACTTCCCCTTCCGCTTCCACCTAATCCGCTCACTTCTCAGAGTCTCTCGCGCTACGGGCACTTACATCCCTCTCGCCTCTCCTCTTATCGAGGTTCTCTCCTCAGCCGAGATGAAGAAGGCTCCCAAGGCCGCTTCTCTCAAGCCCTTCGACTTCGCCACATCATACAAGGCACCCAAGTCCTACCTCCGCACCCGTGTACTCCAAGACGGTGTCGGTGAGCAGCTCGTCGAGCTTCTGAGCGAGTATTTTATGCTCTGGGCTACCTCCATCGCCTTCCCCGAGCTTGCCCTTCCCGTCATCATCCAGCTCAAGCGCTGGTTGAAGCAAGCCCGCAACAGGGACTCAGGCAACAAGAACGCCAAGCTCGCCGGCCAGCTCATTCTTCTTGTCCAGAAGATTGAGGCCAACTGCAAGTTCATCGAGGAGAAGCGCGCCAAGGTTGAGTTCGCCCCCAAGGACCGCACCCAGGTGGAGGCTTTCCTGCGTGACTTTGACGTTGCCAAGACACCTCTGGGAGCTTACGTCGTGGGACAGCGCAAGGCTCGTGCTGAGCGTGCCAAGCTCCTCGAGGAGTCCAGAAGGGAGGACGACCGCAAGCGACGTGAGGATGAGAAGGGTGCTATGGAGGACCCAGTGGAGGAGGAAAGCGAAGTTGAGGAAGATGATGAAGATGAGGAAATGGATGGCGAAGATGTCATTGACAGCGGCGATGAGGATGATGAAGAGTAGCTATAAAATCTTTCGTGTTTTTTCTGGGTTGGTGTGTAAAACGGACATAATTTCATATTTGTTAGACCTAAATCAAGGATACCTTACCTCCTTTTCTGTTAAACTTCGTCATCACCAACAATCATAATGTGCAAGAGGATGTAATGAAAATTCAACTGAAAAATATCTTCGTAGTCATTCTCGCCAAAAGCTAGCGAGTCATATATGTATAAAACACAATACACTAATCGATTGCCCGTGGTAATTCCAAACTCCCCGAGTAGAGCCATCTAACCCGCGATGGTCATCGATACACCCGAACCAAGAACCAATTTCTGAACCAAAAACGCCTTTTCCATGGTTGATTTCAAATTCCACACGCCCATAACGCTTCATATCATACCGACAATTTCTTATAGCTCAGGAATACCCTCCCAAGTAAGTTGGTCGCTGTGGCTTGTGGCATCGCGGACCGTCATGCCCGTGATGTTAAGCACTGTCAACTCGATCTCCTCCTCTGACATGGCCTGGCCAGCAGCCTTCTGGCCCTCAAGAACATCATACAGACTGTAGATCTGGTCATTCTTCGCCTCGACTTGCTTGAGCAGCGTGCGAATGTTTTCAGCAAGGCTGAGACGATCGCGGCGGCCCAGAGCCTTGTCACGACCGCTGTATTTAGCTTGAATACGGGTAAGCTCAAGTTGGAGATGATGAGACTCATCCTCCAGACCCTTGATGACTACAGCAAGCGCATGACCAGGGTGCTGAGCAGGGCGCATAGTAGGATCCTCAACCGATAGATCGCGATCTGTGACAGGGACAGGTCGTCGAATGGTAACACGCTTCTTACCAGCGATGATATCAGCGGAAGAGAAGATGCCACGGTGAGATGTGATGCGGCTGCAGACAGTGCAGTTTTTGCACTCGTGTTCGCAGAGATCATCAAGCACCCTCCTGGCATCGCTAGAGAGGGCAGGACAGGTATCCTTGTCCACGCTCTTGATGCTATCAACCGTGATATCAGTCGTAACCTGTTTGCGCGAAGATTGGGAGTGCGATCGGGAGTGTGATCGAGAGTGCGAGGACTTCTGACTTTGAGCAGTCATATCCTGGGTATTGGACTGCTTTTGCTTCTTCTCAGGTGTCTTGGCCTCCTTGCGGACCTTGGGAACAACGTCGAGTTGCATTGAGTAATCGTTTTCCTGAGTGGTGTTCTCAACTGATTGCGCACCAGTGGTCTCGTCGTTGTCCTCTAGTGTGTCCATATCATAAGTCGCAACACCCTTCAAAGAGCTTCGCCTCTTAGAATCGGAAGTGGTTCTGCGCTTGCTGCCCTGGTTTGCGACATTGGAGCTGCTCTTCTTCGATGTCTTTCCGGGGATTGAGAAAGCAACCTTCTGCTGGCTACCAGACTTAGAGCTCTTACTCTTGCTCTGCGATTGCCTAGTCTCGCTCTGAACAGTGTTATCGCGCTTAGTGTGTGTGCGAGTCTCCTCTTCTGTAACATCGGGAATAGTCGGCAACCTGGCACTATCGTCGGTCTGCTCGGTAATCTCCTTGGTCTCGGTAGCTTGCGCGTTCTCGGCAGTATCGACACCGTCTGTGTTACTGTTTATGGTGATGTCAGGAATGAAGAAAGCTGAAGTCATGTTCTCTTCAGTCTCATCATCAAGCTGGGCAGAGAAGTCCTCCTTGGGAACTGGACGGTAGGTGTGCAATTGCTTCTTCAGGAAGCTCACCTCCTCCTTGAGCTTCACATTCTCGTCGTGAAGTTCGTGAAGACTTCGTTCGAAGCCCGAGTTTTCACGTCGAAGAATCTTGTTCTCCTCGAAGTATTTCTCATTATGTCGCACGAGGCTTGCGTTGTCCTCGTCGACTGTGGACTTCTCTTGTGAGACGTTCTGAAGTGTTTGACGTAAGTTCTCGATCTCCTCCTTAGCAGCGTCAAGCTCATGTTGAACACCATCGAGGTTTTCGCGAAGATCCTCATTCTCTTCCATAAGAGCCTTGTTCGTTGTTCGAAGTGAGCGGTTCTCGACCATGAAGGACTGTTGGTCATGTCGAACGCCGTTGCCGTCGGCACGCAGAGACTCCATCTCCTCCTTGAGGGCCTCATGCTCCTTTCGCAGGGTTTCATTAGCGGCTGATAGTGACTTGTTCTCAAGATTCAGCGAGTCGCGTCCGTGCTTAAGAGACATCAAATCTCGTCGCAGAGTGTCGTTCTCGCTACGAATTTGATCTGTCGACTCAAGTTGCTTATGCGTCGTCTCTAATTCCTTCTGTTTGGTGCTCAGCTTGCGGGTAAGCTTGTTGATGTCCTCGCACGCCTCTTGGAGCTTCCTGACTGCACGATCTCGCTCCTGAGCAAGAGAGTCGTTCTCAATCTCGTTCAAGCTGTTCTTACGAGAAGCTTGTTCCAAACGTGATTGGAGAGTAGAGATTTCGATTTCTAGACCTTTTTATGAGTTAGTTATTTGCTATCCAGTGATAGTGCGATGAACTTACGGTTCTTCTGAGCCACAAGATGCTCGTTGGCACGTGAAGAGTCATAATCCATCTCGAAAGACTTTCGCGACTTAAGCTGAGCCTCCAATCGCTCAACCTGTTGCTGCAGGTTCTCGGCATATTCGTGAACCTTGTCGTAGTGCTCCTGGAGAGAAACAATCTCTTCGCGGATCATATCCATCGACACAAAGATTTTCTCTTCATCTTCAGGCACCTCAACTTCGTCAACCTCAGCATGAGCTGAAAGAGATGACTTCTTGAGACGATCGTGAACTTTGCCATTCTTGACGAAAATGGGAACGCCATGTTTCATGGAGCCGCTGAACCGGAGTGTACCATCCACGAAATCACCCAGGTGAGAGATATCGGGCATGAAGAAGGAGCGTGCGTTGCTTTCGTTGTGGGCAGGGCTAGCGATGGAGGCTGGTGAAGGAGGCACAGCAGTCAAGCTGGACCTGGCATCAGACATATTCGGTGAGGACTTTTGCTGCTCCTGCTCTTGAGGATCAGGGCTCCTTGCCGATTTCCGTAGGCGGTCCAGTGCGTCTGATAGAGACTCTCGTCGTTGTTTGTGGCCAGCCATTGATTCGGATGAAACTCGTGTGTGGACCTTGGATAGTGGGCTGGGGTTATGTTTGTTCTTGTTCCAGGATTGGTAAGAATGGACTCGGGCAGGAGACTTGGAGAGTATTGATGAAAGGTCTGACCCGTCGTCAACACGGGGCTGCATCTCGGAGCGCGTTCTAGCGGAACCTTGCCAGGTGTCTTGTGTGATGTCGTCGACTGTGAACTTAATACCAGAAGCAGGGGGCTTGTTTTCTTTAGACTCGGCACTCATAGGGCGAGTGTCGGTGTCGTCGTCGTATACAGGTACTTCGCGTGTCTTGGGAGCACCGAAGAATTCGGGCCACTTGCGGTGGGCAGCCTCCCAGTTGACAGGCAGGTTGCGGGGGGCAGTAACGCGGGCAATATCCTCGTTGAGTCTCCGTGTAGACTCGCCGTCTGGGTCGGAAAAGACGGAAGAAACTGTAGGGTCAACGGTGTCGTGAGAACCTGTTGATGATGGAGGAGAGTTGAATGGGTTGTCGCGGTTTGATTTCATTTCTCTAAGGATACGGGAACGATATCGGCTGACGGTATCGGCTTCCATAGCTCCTTCTCACGCGTTGCGTTAAGACTTGAACGTGAATTGGGAATATGATGATATTAAGCGAGTATGGATGCAACAGCACCCGTGGCGCGTATAAAAGCGTCCGTGTTGGTGATAGGGGGATTAGTTGAAGGCAATGCTATGTCTGCAATACATCTAGTGGGCAAAACGCGTCAAGAAAGACGTGAAAGAAGAAAAAGAAATGCCACAAGTAGAAGATGTAAGAATTGGAAGTGACAATGTCAATGTTGAAGGTGGAGAGAAAGAGATGCCCAGGTTTATCAAGTTGTGTTTAGGAAGGCCAGGGTCACGACTGTTTTTGGATGAAAGTAAACAAAGCGCCATCTGGCCCACTTTGGCAGCTACTACCAGCCACTTGAAATTGGGTTTAAGGCCGCTAGATCTAAGGTCTCATTAAATGATTGGTCAGTATCAGCCGTCAAACCAAAGCCCTGCTGCCGCGGGGCTGGTTCCAGGTGAAACCCACTTCCACGCTGCAGGTCCGCAGCGCGTTGGGTCGTTTTTACGTGCAGTGCATTCACGGTCTAGACGGTTAACCTAAAGTTGAGAGCCAAATTCTACAATAACAACAATACACGCTACAATATCATGATGTTGAGCTGAGTGTCTCTTATAATTAAATATCACAGTATTAATTAAAAACGTTACAGTTAATCTGCCGTATAAGCGATAACCCCACTAACAAGCGAAGTTTATTCATGTGGCACGTTCTTACCGTCTTCCCGTCTTTCACAAGTCAATGTTTCTCATACAATCACAGACGAAGAAACGCCGATAGAGGCTAATTTGGACCAAGAAACACCGATATAATTCTGTCCATGACTCAAATAAGCCTCAACTCCTCACCGTTTCTTCAACCTCTAGTACATTGTTCTAGAACCCATCTTGTGACCTGCTTGATTCGTTTCGCTGTGGGGCAGATCGCCTGTTACACCTTGTCTCGACTTAGATCCTGACTGGCAGACAAACTTGACACTGATTCAATACTGTCACAGAACTTGCGTTCTTTTCCTATTTTCCTATGTGAATATATCTATGTTGGGTCTGCCCCCCTCTCTCTTTCCTTCTTTTCAACACTCGTGTGCACTTTCACAGAAGCTGGCTTATCTTATATCTCGATACACTCCGAAATCGCCTTGCCACAATTCATGACATGGATCAACTTATCTCATGAAAACCGCGCGGCCTGATCCAAGCAAGTTTTTTCTCACATACTACAAAAAACGCCAAGAAATCTCGAAATAAGGCCTGCGAAGGCCTTTATAGATCCAATGATCTGGCTAAAAATCACTGCTGGCTTTGCCAGTGTGCTTGCCATCATCCAGCCCATCTCAGGTGCGCCCAGCCGTGAGAGTCCACAGCAGGATTATTGCCCTGTTATTTATACCGATAAACCAAAAAACTGTCGTGCAATTCCAGAAACATTTCTTAGTTTCTCTCCACAGACATTGGACTCCCCTCCAGCAGAAACGCAAATTCTCGAGGATGCTCTCAGTGCTCTCGCTACGCTGCAGGATAACTTCTTTGAACCAGACTATGCGACATGGCCTTCTGCTATTGACTGGACCGCTGCTGTGGCAGGAACAGTCGTAGCTGGAATGTTGACGACTTTGTCAAAGGCCATCAACACTGTCGATTTCGCTGGGATCGACGATTGGAGAGTGAAAGAGAACATCATTTCAACTTTCTATGCGCAACTCGTCGGCTCTTACTTTGGACAAGATGTTTTGTCCCTTCGAGGCGAAGTAAGTAAAGCCTCATACTGAGATCAAGCTCTTGAATATTTGCTGACGTGGTTACAAAGGCATATGATGACATTCTCTGGGTGGTTCTCGGCTGGGTTGAAGCCATCAAATTTGTGAGAACTCACGCCGACCTTCACTACCCCAAGATCAAATCAAAGGACGCCTCACAGAAGAATGGCCTGAGGGATATGATTGATGCCATGCCTTGGCAAGGCTACAACTGGTTCTCATCTTTTGCGCACCGCTCTCGCATTTTCTGGAACTTGGCGACCCACGGTTGGGAAACAAAGTTCTGCAACGGAGGCATGGTCTGGAATCCTCGCCTCAACCCTTACAAAAACGCCATCACCAACGAGCTTTGGATTTCGGCTTCGATCTCCATGTACGAACACTTTCCAGGCGACAACTTTACTGCGCCATGGCTCGCCAACGCTGCGTTCCCGGATAATGACCCGGCGCATCTTGAGGCCGCCATTCAGGGATACAAGTGGCTCATAGACGTCAACATGACCAACTCCCGTGGTCTTTTTGTCGATGGGTATCATATTGATAGTAGCAAGCCCGGCAACACCAAGTGCGACGTTCGAGACGAGATGGTGTACACGTACAACCAAGGTGTCTTACTCACAGGCCAGCGGGGACTCTGGTCTGTTAGTGGAAGTGCTTTGTACCTGGAAGATGGCCATCGTTTAATTCAGTCTGTGATCGAAGCGACGGGATGGAGCTTGGAAGACGAAAAGCCGGTGGATGACCTGAGTCGCCTAGGTCCCGGCAAGTTGCCGCCCTGGAAAGGACTTGGACGAGGAGGTATCTTGGAGGAGGCATGCGATGCTAGTAGCACTTGCTCCCAAGATGGCCAGACTTTCAAGGGTATCTTTTTTCATCACTTCACCTCATTCTGCAGCCCTCTCGAGTCTCTCAGGGGTAAAGGGGGCAGGATAGTCGATCCCCATGGCTTTAAGAAAGTCAAGTCTATCCACGCAGGAGCCTGCCAGTCGTATCTGAGCTGGGTCAAGCACAATGCCCTCGCCGCTCTCGAAACCCGCAACGATGCTGGTCTTTTCGGCATGTGGTGGGGTGCTGGCATTTTCGACGCAACCGTCACACTGGAAAACGACGGCATCAAGCACGGCGCCGAAAACACAACCGATTACCGCAACCGAGGAACACCAGCGGGTGAAACATGGGGTGGACGCCACAGATGGCTTCCAGGAACCGGAGGCTTGTCACCGTTGGAGTCAAAACCTGACCAGCAAGTTATGGACATTGCTCGGGATGGACTCCTTCCTAGGACTCGCAGTCGGGGAGTGAAATCTCAGCAGCAGGATCCCAATGCGCGGGGCAGGGGCCGAACTGTAGAGACACAGGTCGGAGGGATCGCGCTGCTTAGGGCATATTGGGAACTTTCTCGATCTTTTTGACGATGATGATATTTTACGTATATGATGGAAACTGATTTATTAGAAATGATAGATATGATAGATCGCGATATACAGCATATCACACATGAATTAAAATACAACTATTTTACTGAATCAATGCTATCTAAGTCGCGTGATGCGAGGTCGAATCAGTCGCATTTCGCATTCGCCGGCCCTAGCTTCTCAAGCCCAATCGCTAGGAGTGTAACTTGACATCATGGTTCAATACGACAATTCTTTCAGCCCTTCTTATTTGAAGCGAATGCGAAATATACAACGTTGCAGATTGGTTGGGTGCCTCTTGAACCTTCATGAAAGCACGCTAGCTGAGTTGGGTGCGCCATTCGAGATGCGATGGGTACGTCAGAGTGGCTGCGCATTCGCATAGACCTGTACGTCGAATGAAAGTGCAGTTTAGGGATAGCTTCATCTGCTAGAGTGATGAATTGTTTGAGATATAAGAAGACGTGGTTTCCGTTAGAAGAAGAGAATATCATCCACTCAATCAATCAATCAATCAATTAAGTCGATACAACATAATCTACCTACCCTATAATCACCGGGTTCAACACTTATAACCACTTTACCACAACTACTCTACCTTCTCACAAACTATCATCATGGGTCTCATCGGTCTTGCTATTAGCAGTATCTTCGGCTCCCAAGACAATGGAAACCGCACTGGAGGTTGCTGCAGTCGCCGAAACCCCAACCAACAAGCATGGCTTGCTTCCTCCTATCCCGAGATTACAAACTACAATGGCCGATCTTCGTGCCACCAGCGCAAGATGGAGCGTCGCTACCAGAGACAACTTCAACGCGCCGAGCGCTTCCAACTTCGCGCGGAACAACGGGCTCAGAGACGACAGGCGGGTGTTATGCTGGTAAAGCAGGGAGCGCAAAGAGTTGGTCTTGTTGGACAGCCTCAGGTTGAGAATGTTCCTGCTACGAGGAACTTTCGAGAGGAGTCTAAGGATGCTATGTATGAGTTGGATGCTATCAATGAGCAGAGAGATGCACCTCCATCATATGATGAAGTTGTGCGAAAGTAAGATACCCGACAAGGACGGAGTTTTAAGGACGGAGTTTAGAGTTTGGGATGGGATTTGGACTGGCCATTGTTATAGCGATATGATATGATATTTTAGTTCAATCAATCAATTTCTGATGGAAAAGTCCTCGACTATCATGGAATTGTCCAATACGCCTTTCACTTACACGCCTTTGGGGCTACAAAATGCAGCCGTCCTGGACAAATAGAATAGCTGTGGTTGGTGGCTCAACGGTGCGACCTCCGATATCGAACCCCACGGACCCTTCTCCAACCCCTCCATTCCAGGGACCATGTCACTTTTATACATGGCAATATAAATTGTAGGGCATGCTATTTTCGTCGGTAATTGTTCATACATATTCAATCAGGTCATTATCCATATATCTAGGTCAATGCCGGGATAGACAATGTCTTATATCGCACGATAACCGGCCTTGTATCGGCCTCCCGCATTCTCGGTGAGTCCGCTGGCGTGATATTTACACCCGGTAGGGACTTGTTATCTGGTGCAGCGCACTCCACATTCTACGTCACCCCTGTGCCAATTGACTCATCGCAAATGCTCTCCAACAAAAATTCAGGTCCGATCTTTCGGCGGTGACAGGCGCTAGGGAATGTTAGATATACTTCTCACTTGACTCTTTGTTCTCTCCAACAACAAATTTCCCCATACACAGCCAGCCCTTCACGATGCCTTCAGCTGATCCCGTAGTGGCCGTGCCTGTCAACGGTGCCGTCAATGGCACTGCCAATGGAACAAATGGCGAATCTTCCCGTCCCCAGACGCCGATGACCGGAATGGCCTTGACGGAGTACAGCGCAAACCCCTCGACACCGTCCGCAGAGAGACAGGCGCGCATCAAGGAGATTGTTCCTGAGGAGTATCTACTTCCTACTGGATACCCCGACGTGAGTTATATACTACAGTGTATGACCGACCAGAAGCTGACAGTGACCCAAGTATCTTCGTCTTATCGCCAGCGCTACGTCGAGAGTTTACGAGGCCTGCAAGGTCACTCCCCTCACCAACGCCGTCAACCTGAGCAACCGACTCGAATGCAATGTTCTCCTCAAGCGTGAAGACCAGCAGCCTGTTTTCAGCTTCAAGCTGCGCGGCGCTTACAACAAGATGGCTCACCTCGACCCGACCAAGAGCTGGAAGGGTGTTGTCTGCTGCTCTGCCGGAAACCATGCCCAGGGTGTCGCCTATTCAGCCCGCAAGCTCAAGATCCCCGCGACCATTGTCATGCCCGAGGCAACCCCTAGCATCAAGCACTTGAACGTTGCTCGTCTCGGTGGCCATGTCGTGTTGCACGGTGCTGATTTCGATGCGGCTAAGGAGGAGTGCTCGAGACGAGAGAAGCAGGATGGACTTATCAACATTCCTCCCTTCGACGACCCCTATGTCATTGCTGGCCAGGGAACCATTGGAAACGAACTCTTCGGTCAGGTCAACATGGCTAAGGTTGAGGCTATCTTCTGTTGTGTTGGCGGTGGTGGTCTCATTGCCGGAATTGGTCTTTACGTCAAGCGCATGGCTCCTCACGTCAAGATCATCGGTGTTGAGGCTCATGACGCCAACGCCATGGTGCAATCTTTGAAGAAGGGCGAGCGCGTTCTGCTCAAGGAGGTCGGTCTGTTCGCCGACGGTGCTGCTGTCAAGATTCCCGGAGAAGAGACTTTCCGCATCTGCAAGGAGGTTATCGACGACGTTATCGAAGTGTCGACCGACGAGATCTGCGCCGCTATCAAGGACATGTACGACGACACCCGCTCAGGTCTTGAGCCCGCTGGTGCCCTATCCATCGCCGGTCTCAAGAAATACGTCGCCCAGAACCCCTCAGACGATTCAAAGCGCAACCTTATCGCTATTACATCGGGCGCCAACATGAACTTCGATCGCTTGAGATTCGTTGCTGAGCGTGCCACCATGGGTGAGGGCAAGGAGGCTCTACTTGCTGTCCAGATCCCCGAGCGTCCTGGATCCTTTGCCGAGCTCATTAACAACATCATGCCCCATGCTGTTACCGAGTTCACCTACCGATACTCAACCGACGAGGTTGCCAACATCCTCATCGGTGTCTCCCTAACAGCTCCCGCTCATCAGCGAGCCGAAGAGCTCCGCTCCCTTATCGACCGTATCCAGTCAAACGACATGACAGTGACCGACCTTACACACGACGAGCTCGCCAAGAGCCATATCCGATACCTCGTCGGAGGACGATCCGGCGTCCCCAACGAGCGCCTCTACATGTTCACCTTCCCCGAACGACCAGGAGCCCTCGAAAAGTTCCTCACCACGCTCCGTCCCAAGTTCAACATCAGCCTATTCCAGTACCGTAACTACGGCGGCGACGTAGGCAAGATCGTCACCGGTATCTTGTGTCCCGACGATGAAGTGACCGAGCTTCACAACTTCTTGCGCAGGATTGGATATCCTTATGAGGACTGCACCGAATCACCAGTGTTCAAGACATTCTTGCGGTCATGAGGGAACGAATGATGAAAAGTATTTGGGCCTTGGTTTGGCGTTTGGTTTCAAAACGATGTTCAGGTCTATAAAAGATGGGATGTGGTTATTTGGGTCTCAAATTTAGCGAATTTGGGTGTGTTGTAGTTGATAAATGATGTGTATGGCATGATTAAAATAGAAATGAATTGAAAGTACTGTATATCATTGATCCCCCAGCGATGCATATCACGCACCCTAGTTGCCCTATAAGCCTACGAGATGGAACATTTACCTTACTCTATCCCATGATTTACTATCACACGTAAATACCTACTTATGATTACGATGATGGAGTTACGAGATGTGCACAGCCGGACCATCAAAGAGATACACTTAAAGTGACTACGCGATTTGTCTGCCTGTCCTATGTACCCTTTGATTGTACTACTCCGTTACCATTGTCGAAATTGAGCTGAGTTTGTCCTTCTTTGAGGACTCTGCTTGCTTAGGATTTCTCAATCGGACGTAGGTCACAACAGCCTCCAAGTCACTTCCCCTGATCCCATATATTGGGTGAACTTCACTCACTCGCTCTTAACATACATCAAGCCGTGTGATAGATATACAGAGGCGCCTCTATGCCAAACACTCATCCTCCTCTCTTCCCTCCTCGGACTCTTCGTCTTCTTCATCATCACTTTCTTCTAACAACGATATTCCAGGCTCATTGCGGGCCAGACTACTGCTGCCACGAGCTACATCATGTCAGAACTTAGAGACTGGGTTTCTATCGGCACCCCCCCAGACGGTCCTGTAAGTGCCGGCGATAGAGACGAAGATGGAGATGAATATGGTGATTTTGGGTACATTTATCTCCCTCCCAAGTGTGGTCTTTGTCTGAAAGCCATATGCGAGGATGATAAAATTATCGCAAGTACGTAGAACAACCCGGCTGCCTACCTGTTTTGCTAACCTACTGCTATAGTGCTTGGTAACGACGACTCTACTCTCCCGGTTTATCACTCCAAGATAAACCGGTATCTCGTTCACATCAGAAGCCAGTATCCAAAGCGGTGGCTTGGGCACCGACATAGAAAAGAATACACCAGCATGAATGAAACCGTGGCATTTCATGCGGAGTGTTATCACCTGTTCTTGCGCTGCCACGGTCAACCCAACGCCCTTGAGAGCCTCTGGACTTCGGTAGCATGGAGATACCCATGGCGTCCTCGCGCGAACGCGGTGCACGAAATCGATTTCGAGGATCATGACCTGCCATGGATTAGGCCCTCAGTAGCGACTGCGCTGGGCATGCCAAAGCTGGCTTTGTTGCCTCCAACAATCCTTCGGGAAATCAGAGCAGAAAGCTTAAGGAGTAAGCTCTGGGACTACTCAGATATCAATAACCTTGCAGAGAGGATGTCAATGGCCGCTAATCAAGGTGACGGTACGCATTGCCAGGTTGACAAGCTAGACGAGATCGAAGCCTGGGAACGAGGGCAGCCACCTGCAAGGATGGAGAGTGCCTCTGAGTCCAAGATCACCAAACTTACATTAGACCGCCATGGTGTTCGCAAAATCGAGAGCCTCTCTGACTGGCCACAGTACGACCCGTGGCGATCCGAAACTCGTGCTTATGTCTTCGTTGATCCGGATCAAGCAAAGCAGTGACGTCTCCAATTCAAGGTATGCATCATTGCTCCGTTTCAACGATTATTGGGATCTCTAATGCTTTTATAGCTTGGCTTAGCGCGCCTGTCTTTCGATTCAGAAGGGCCTGATTTTCCACAAATATGGGATACCCCAACGCCGCCAGTCAAGGAACTATCGTTGACACCCAGAACAGCACGCTCTTTGGATCCAAGGTTTCGTACGGTCGACCTGCGCAACACTACCGGCCTCACGTTCTTCTATCAGAACCGCTCAATTCTTCGCATCCATTCACACACGGCCAGTTCGCCAACAGCACTTGAAACATATCGACGTCTCCCTGCAACTGTTCAAGAAAAACTTGTCTGGGCATATGTACCCATCTCTCCGAACGATCGAATCCTTGAATTCGCTGTACGAGAGTCTAACCAATTATCGACCGCGGATTGGCTTATGTTCCGGGAGCCTACTGTGATAGTAAGTCATATAAGATCAAATCACAGACGTTAACTGATGATGATAGATTCGAACCAAGCTTCTTGACGACTTCATACTCGGGCATTGGCAAGGTACTATCAAAAAAGACCAGTTGTTTGAGTTTACTCCCCATATTCTTGTGTATACCGTATCGAATGCCCTTGGGTGCGTTGCATTCGGGGCAGTGGGTGAACCTGATCCGAATGCTCAACTTGGGAACCCCATGCCTGTGTTGAACCACTTCCCTGGTGTCTGGACTCCCAGAGACGTCATCAAAGCACATGCACCACTAGATGGCGCAGTGCGCATAGATGTGTTCTCCTCTGCAAACCAATTCACGTTGTGTAAGGGTATCGTCTTATAGTATGAGAACGGCGCCCAGAGAGCCGTGGGGCTATGCCGGATCGGAATCGACCCTTTCACCACGTATCGTAATCCTGTCAACTTCTGCTATGCCAGTTCTATTCATCCGAATTGGGATAAACTGCCCGAATTTGAGAGGTATCATGTCGTATGCACAACGGAAGGTGATACACATGACCATAGCCAACATTGGAACTGCTTCCCGATGCAGGGGACGATCAAATACGTTTGGAATTCTCGGGGAACTTCCTTGGAAGTAGACAGAAGAACATGATCCAGTTCGTACATTCTAGACTATCCTTATGTGGGCATCAATGCAGCTCATGATTCCGAGTCTTTTGACAGGATAGTATAATTAAAGGATAGGATAGGCCAAACTCAAGCAGACAATCTTAATAATAGTTATCGTCATCGTCCTCCTCATCATCGTCCTCTTAAGGCTCCGAGAAGTAAATCCAAGGTTCAGACACCTCGTCATCACAACTAACTGTGATGGACATTGTCCGAGCATCCGAACATTTCCAACCCTTAGAACCACGACCATTGCCGTGCTTATGTTTCCCCATATTGCATTCAAGTTCGTAATGGGGGATATTAAAGCGTCGTCTGGTCCCTGCCACTTCGCGCATGCAGATAAACGCCGGCCTGACATACTCCTTGACAGGGTCAACACCCATCCTGCATTGCCCACAAGCCCTCTGGGACCCATCCTCGTACTCTAGAAGAATCCCTTTGAAGTATCCTGTTGCTACATCATTGAAGACAGTGATGTGTTTTGCATCTCTCAATGTCATGCTGTTAATGGAGAGATCCAGTTCGACATGTTGAGGTGCCACAGGACGGAAAGGGAACCTAGGTTTTGGTAGTGTCTCGCGCAGCTTTTCTCCAACGACGGCCACGTTCACAATCCCACCCTTTCTAGGAAGATTATGAATCAACATAGTGGGCACTTTCTGAGAAAAGCGTTTCTCCCCGGGTACATCCGGACCAATATAGAGATTGCCGGATAATTTGGTGGTTATCTAAAACAAGGATCAGTATCGAATTAAGGTATTTGCTGAACTCATGCTCACCAGTAACGATGGCACCTGAATGGGAGGCACATCGGACCGCAACCCAAATCGCAGGATGCGATCGCCAGCTGGTAGTGGGAGATAAGACCATAACAGATTCTTGTAGTCTACCCGCCACAAGCGCTGGAATGTCGATACCGCTGTTGGTTCTGTGGCCGTGTGGGCATGAATTGCCATCAGGTCACCCTTATGGTAAAAGAAAGTGACGCCCGTGATGTTGCGAAGATCTACAGTATGCAGATGAGCACCAACTGTTTTATTCCTTCGAAGCAACACATCCAAGTCCTTTATATGAGGCTCTGGCGTGTCCCAGAATGGATAGATACTTTGAATCACGGTAGGTAGCTCGATACGCGCGCGTCCAAACTAAATTTAATAAAGCATTAGTTCTGTTCGTCCATCTTACCAGTGTAGAGCTGGACCTACTTTGAAGTGAACTTAGTATGTACAGCTTCATTGAAGCCAATGAAGCTATATGCATGGATAGAGCTGGACCCGCCATTCCTGTACTTGGGTTGCTCTGCGAGTCTCTCTATATCGAGCAAGCCATAGTCATCAACGGTTATTCGGAACACACCAGGCTTTGGTCCATTTTCGTTGGTCTCTAGCTTCTTTCCGCGATGCCAACTCGTGATGGTGCAGAGTTTGCAGGTCGTGTTGTCACAATTGGGAGTGCTCTTGTCAAGCTCGACATCTCCTCCGCTTGAGCTTTGATAGATGAATAGCGCCAGAATATATGATCAGACGAGTAGGACTTGATTAACTGGAGAACCACATGCGGAAGTGATTCTAGCTCTGGCAAGCCTATAGCCTTGGCTCTAGAGGCAGACACCGATGCCAACGACGCGTCGACAAGACCAAGCTGCACTTTTTGGTCCCCCGGCGTGTGTGTCCACGGGATTCTCCAGGCTGTAGCAACCTACAGATGCTCCAATGCCGGCTTTTCTGGATATGCTTGCAAAAACAGACGATAGCAGTCTTCATGCACCACTACAGACTCTGGGGACGTGGCACAAACCTTGCATCTTAGTTTGTTGCATCTTGGGTACTTATCCTTGCCTCGAATAGTTTTGGGCCTCGAGGGAAAGAAGAACATTTTCGAGCAATATTCAGGGCGAGTCCCATGTGGGCTTTTATGATAATTGATCACTGTAGCCATCCATGAGTAACGGAATATATGCTGATGAAAGGGGTATTGCATCCTTACATGCGATGATCCCGTCTTCTATAATATCCTGAGAACAGAGGCCGCATACATCCTGAATCTGGATATGCCTCCTGTCCTCCGCAAGCATCCGCTCCTTTTCCATCTTTTCCATCTCCTTCTCCTGATTCGCAGACCGTATCCGCTCCAATGCTTCCCCAGAGCTCTCATTTTCCATCTGCTGAAACCTCTCATAAACGTCAATATACTTGACATCATCTTCATCGTCATCGGCATCAGAATCAGAATCAGAATCATCCCAAGAGTCCTCTTCATTCTGATCCTCCCACTCATCCCCTGAGTCGATGGGATCTCGAACGTCCATCTCGCTCGCAGATAGCAGTCTGTTTGGCCCGTTGATTCTGGGCCTTGTAAGTCAAGTTAATACGCAACAGATTGCGGGGAAACGATGGACCAAGAAGACAAAGTTCAGGCAGTTGAACAAGAGAGCACGACTATGCTGCAAGGGGCTCTTCATGCTACGTCATGTGGCTCTGTGCGGTGGCTGCCATCTTTACATACCGGTACAGCCATCGGCACGCTGGTTGGGCGAAACAAAAGATTCAAATATTGGACTCCGTAGAGGCTGGAAGAATTACCAGTCGTTCACGAACGGAACATGCTGCAAGGTACACGCGATTGCCAGTGATAAATTCAGCACGATTCGTGCTCCACCTTGTAGAATCTCGCCTGTTATTCTAGCCCCAACAGCATCACACTTCTCCATATATCGACCTTATTTTGACTTTATCAAAAAGTAGTTTACCAAAAAGGATGAGAGTTTTGGTTAAATATTATAATAAGTGATCGTGGACGGGCCAAGGCCGAAAGACGGCGTCTTGCGGTTGGCGCGTAGTAGAACACAGCGACTGAGTCAGTGCTTCAGCTACTGCGATCATTATGGATCTCATCTATCACAGCTGACACAGTCTAACCTAACTATATTGTTACGAATGGCTTACCCATTTCTCAAGAACACACCGCAAATACCATCGTGATCTCAGACAGACGCGACCCAACTGTTGGCAGAGATTGGACCATTTTAGAGACTATAGATGCAAGGTACGATTCGTGAATGCTGGGCGTGCTTATTGAATGGCTATCAGTCCCTGGATATGGAACGTCACGAACATGACCAGTCGATTCGGGAACTCGCTTGTACTGTAATGTACTCTACGGAGAACTGATTTGGGACTCGTACATTGATTGTGGTGACCTGAAGATGCACATGAAAGGACCTAGGAAGAGACAACAAGCCGTTTTAGGAAGCAATCCAATCTGTCGTGCGTTCTTCTAGCGAGTTTCTATGACCAGGGCTAGATGGTCATGGCGTTGCTTGACCGCTGGCCCTTGCTCAGTGCGACCTTCTAGAAAAATCAGAGTTGAGAAGCTAGAAAAGGTACAGTACAGGGCAGGCATCCATTGTGTCTCACCCTGAAAAAATTGGTTGTTTGCGCCATTATGACGGTCATTTAATAAATCAATTGACGCAATCTAGATGTCTGACAGGGCTGCAGTTTTCTCACCGCGGGCAATTGAAACGCACCTGCATATTTGCGCGTGGGCTGGCTGTACCTTCCTTCCCACCCAGGGTGTAGGTGATTTAACTTAGGAAGGTGCATACGCCTGCGATAAACCCGCCCAGATGAAACAATATGACGAAACGTTTCACAAAAAGGATTCCGCCGAACATTCTATTTATCCAAAGCATCCAAGACCAGGATCTCTCCGACAACATGCCTCATCTGGTATTAGCATTGACATAAACGCGAACAATGCTGCAATCTATCCGCCGATGAACTTATTTCCAGCCACAGCTACCGCTAGAGGCACGAGCTAACTTTACCTCCAGAACGGTACTTCGCTTATGTACCTGCGCAGGTGCCTCTGCCTACTGCGGTAACTTCGCAAAGTGCAAACAAAATTCACCTATCCGTCTCCATAGGACAAGGCAGAGAGAAACAAAACGGTGCTACAACGGATATCGAAACTCTCGAGAGCTTCTCCAACGGTCTTCCCTAATCGCAGTTTGCCGAGGCAAAGCATATCCAAACGGATATCCTGCGACAAAGACGAATGAAAAGAGGTCTTCTGACCGATGACCCCTTTCCCGGTAGGCTGGAGGCTGGCTGCACGGATCCGAAGATCAGGATCGACGTAGCGGAGGGGGAGGAAAATGATGACGGCAGACAACGACCGCTACTAACCCTAAAGAAACACGGCTCACCGTCAGCCACTGGCGATTGAATTCACGTTTTTAATTACATGGTCCTTTTAACCCAACAATGTGTGTTCAGCTGGAGCTCCGTGTGAATGGGGTTTACGACGGCGCAGAGAAGCTATCGGGTCGCTTCCGTAACATCAGACCTCTTAGGGTCAGATTGTTTCTACCCCTGCCAGAGACCGACGCAAAGAACCATTAGGCGCCCTGTGCGCGCTCGGTCATCTGCGCTTGGTGCCGTCCGCTAGTGAGGATGAGAAGGACGTTGCCAGAGCCAGGGTCCTTGAAAGGGTTAAGCTACAGTGATTCCATGACGAACAGCACATCCTTCCACTGAAGCTTTATCGAAGCATCCGTCGAAGCGCCAAAGCGTCAATACAAGTCCGCACGCACTGACCTGGCCGCCAGTAGCACTTCTGTTTCACTTTCTCATGCCCTGCGTGGCAACCAGCAAGCCACTAAACTTAGGTACTGAAGCTATCTAAGCTACATACGCATGTGCCAAGGTACCGGCACCACTACGCAGGCATCGCATCTCATTTGGTTCATCAGTAATCCGTCATTATCTCAGAACCCGATTCTGGTGTTTTTCGGCAGCCCGTTGGCACTTTCTCCGGGCGTCCAAATCCCGTCGAATTGCTTGCATTGCCGATGCTTGCTTGCTTTGGCTTGCTCAAATACTCCACCCAATGCGTCCTTCTCCAGGGCCCCTTGCGACTTTGACCGTTTCTTACACGCTCTTCACCGTGTGCGACGGCACTGCCCGCCCGTCCACCTAGAATCAATACCCCACACAGAGCTCGCCTTAAGCGTGTGAGTGGGCGGTGGGCGTGTGAGACCGTATGAGATCCAATGCTGAGGGGCCCTCAGTGCTGTGGGTGGGCTATTCCTGTGGCGGCCAGACTACGCTGCTTGGGCTCCTCAGGGACTGGAATCCATCTTTTCCCATGCGGACTATCCTATCTTCATGGTTCTTGACCTCCTACAACTGATTTCCTCTTCGAGCTGTGCATTGTGCCAATTGCCACCCTCGCAATAGCTTCCCTGTTGCTTCTTGACAGCTCCCCACTTGCTTTCTTCTTTACAATCCTCTGCTAGAGACTATCAGATACACTTCGTTTCTTGGCACGTTCAAGCTTTGGTAGGTCTCTCTACATCAGACTCCAGCCTTTGTCCGTGTTGCCGTCATCGCTCACAGCTTTCAAAGCCTACATCCACGCGATCACCCTTGACGCTCAAATTTCTACACTCGCACCTGCAACAGCTCGCTCCTTGCTCTCGTGTTACGGAAGATTCGAAACCGCCGCCTTGGATCTCTGTGTGACTTGTCAGCTCTCCATTGAGCTTGTGACTATAGGATTTGCATTTTCCGCCTTTTGCAGGACCTACATATCGATCCAGGACGACTATACAAACCTCTTGTGCCTCAAATCTCGTATCTTGAGTCGGTAAAACGATTGTACAAATTTGATTACTCTGTTTCCATCAACGGTCGCTTACGAGACGTCACACCAGAGCATGACCGTGTCCTGCTCGACCGCCCAAGTTCCAGTCGATATTTGCGACTCATAAGTTTTCAACTACATCCACAGTCAACAGTAAACGAACGATAAGGAATTTTATCCCCGGCGGCTGCAGCAGCGGCCCGCGAGCTTGCTGGACGGAGGGTAGTTGTCATCGTCGCTACAATTGCGCTGACTCCTGGCTACATTCTTTGTTATGCCTGCAACAATGAGGCGGGGTCGAAGCTCCGGATCGCCGTATAGGGCGCTGGCTCATCATCAGAACGCTGCGGCTGCAGCAGGGTCGTCCGACTCTGTTTCCTTAATTCGGTCTTTCAATGTCGAGACAAACCCTACGCGGCCAGTGCGGCCCTCGCCGCTCACAGCATCGCTTATTCGAGACATGCCATTAGATTTGGTCGACCGAATCAGATCGTTTCCTCTTTTCATGTCTGCTCCTGAGGAGTTTTTGGTCGCCATTGGAAACCACCTGAAGCCTCAGATTCAGAGTCCCAACGATCATATCGTGACTGAAGGAGATGAGGCCAAGGCAATGTACTGGTTGGTGCGAGGTGTTGTCGCTGTGACGTCGCGGGACGGGGAAGCGGTTTATGCTGAGCTGAACCCCGGATCGTTCTTTGGTGAGATCGGTGTCTTGATGCAGATGCCACGCACAGCCACTATTGTTGCACGCACGAAATGTCTCCTGCTGGTTTTGAAGAAAGAGGACCTGCATGCCGTGATACCCAAGTTTCCGGATATGGAGAAAGCAATTCGAGAAGAAGCACAAGAACGCCTAAACCTCCTAAAGAAGAAACGACAAGAGGGCGGCAGGTTGACCAAGTCACCTCAAGGGGATTTCACCGCCCGGGAGGCAGTGCCTGGCGAGGTTTCCACTGGAGAAAGGGGCATTATCAAAGATGGTACCGTGGTCAACAACAAGAAGAGGAAATCCCCAAGCCCGGGTATCATGGAGGACCCAACAGCAGGCAGCGCCATTGGAAGTGGTCAGATTAACATTCGAACAACACTCAAGGAGTTACCGCTCTTCTCCACGCTTCCTCCAGATATGCTTCATTTTCTGGGACTCAGTGTTCAACCCAAAACCTACACTCCATTCACAGATATTGTCCGTCAAGGTTTGCCGGGCAACGAAATCTTCTTCATCGTCCGTGGAGAAGCCGAGGTGATTCATGACGAACCAGTTTACGACAACAATGTTCAGAACAAGGCTATGGCTATTCCGAAGCGGCCGCGATTAAAGGCAGGCCAATACTTTGGTGAAGTTGCAAGTTTGGGTCTGTCCCGTGGCCGAACAGCTACTGTGCGGTCCATCACCTCTGTCGAGTGCATCATGATCACTGGAGACGTTCTTGACGAGTTCTGGAGGCGCTGCCCTTCAGATATCTTGAATCAGGTCAAGGAAACGGCACAATCGAGATACCATAAACAGAACGATGATGTTGACATGGTTGATGCCGATGGCAGGGAAAAGGCCAACAAATCTGATCCAACAACTCCTACGACGCCAACAAGAGCATCACTCCCCAATCTCACATTTACGACACCTTCTAAGCCAGGATCCCCTTCGAAAGACGATACCGGCAACATAGCTCCCAAGGATCCTGACCCATTCCTGAGCGTCAATATGGAGAACATCAGAAATCGAAGGCGCCATTCTCTAGCGCCCCCGGTGCCTCCTACAGACAGTTCCGCTTCCAATACCAATGGCGCGAGATCTCGTTTGTCGGAGGTTACGCCTATCAAGTTTGCATTCTCCGAGACGCCATCTGACGATGACGTTCCAGCCAAACGAGTTCGAACTACTCTGCCTACAAGGCCCATCACCATGAGCAAGCCGGTATTATCAGATGAAATATTGATCTACATCTTCAAGCATATGGACATAGGAGAAATCTTCCGACTGCGCCTTGTCAGCACCCACTGGCGTAAGCTTCTAACGACGTCGCCTAAAGTTTGCCAGGACGTGGACCTCTCGATTTACAACCGCAAGGTTTCTGATGAAGTTATACTCAAAGTGCTCGCTCCGTTCATTGGCACTCGCGCTCTTTGCATTGACATAAGCAATTGCTTCCACATAACCGACGAAGGATTCGGCGCTCTATGGCGTAACTGCGGCAAGAACGTCAAGAAATGGAAGATGAAGTCTGTTTGGGACGTCTCAGCTAATCAGATTTTGGAGATGAGTGAAAATGCCAAGGGACTGGAAGAGGTCGATTGGAGCAACTGCCGTAAAGTTGGCGATAACCTGTTAGGCCGTGTTGTTGGCTGGGTTGTACCTGATCCGCCACCTAACAAGTCAGTTGTGATTTCCAGCTCAACTGCCCGTTCGCGAACCAAGCAGCAGCAACAGAAGCCTGCACCACAAAACGTATTGCCACCCGGAACTGTGGTAGGATGCCCGAAGCTGAAACGCCTTAATCTGTCCTACTGCAAGCACATCACGGATCGTTCCATGGCCCATCTCGCAGCACATGCCTCGAACCGTATCGAGTCGTTATCTCTTACACGCTGTACGTCAATCACGGACGCAGGGTTCCAATCATGGGCTCCTTTCCGATTCGAGAAACTTCAACGGCTGTGCTTGGCAGACTGCACATATCTATCTGACAACGCAGTCGTTGCTCTGGTGAATTCAGCCAAAAACCTCACCCACTTGGATCTATCGTTCTGCTGCGCGCTTTCCGACACGGCAACAGAGGTTGTCGCTCTTCGATTGCCCAAATTGAAGGAATTGCGATTGGCGTTTTGCGGAAGTGCAGTCAGTGACGGAAGTTTGGAGAGCGTGGCCCTTCACTTGAATGATCTGGAGGCTTTGAGTGTCCGTGGCTGCGTACGTGTTACAGGCCGAGGCGTTGAGAATGTTTTGAATGGATGCGGAAGACTCAATTGGATGGATGTTAGTCAATGCCGCAATCTCGAGTCTTGGATTCGAGCTGGTGGTGTGGCGAACTGGGGCTTTGATGCTAGAGTTGGTCAACGCCCTGCAGAATCAGGTGAAATTTCTACGTCAGGAGAGGGAGAAGATGATGCTCCGGCACCAAAAGCCATGAGTGTTGCTATGCTCACTTCACAGAACTTTATGCCACGATCGGCATTCGGTTACAGATCCAAGAGAGCAAGACGACCCGTGAGTTTCGTCATTGAAAAAGGACGTGGAAGTTTAAGATGAAGGAAGAAAGGCGTATTGGATAATATGATTATGGAAATGATAGCTGCTTGAGGGGTGCATAGGGATAGGATTTGTTGATTACAGCATCGGCGTCAGAGTCATGGAGCATTTATCATTACGTTTGAGTTTCATACTGAGATATGCAGAAGGAGAATTGATGGGATCTACGAGATGAGGCGATGCGAATTAGATGGAAGGATATGTTAACTTGGTTGATACCCTGATGGAGCCGACAATCTACCACTACTAAGCAAGCCAGCCTACCTATCTAATAATACTCAACAAGACAATTTGATGGACAGAAGAGACTAGAATTCCATACTGGGTTACCTCGTGATGTAACTATGTCTGCTGCATGTCGTCAAATTTCGTTCCTGTAAATCCGACGGATCATGGAGTTTAGAGCCTTAGCGGCCGAGCGCTGACCAAACCCAGCACTTCGATTGAGTCACTGTGAGGCGCCGGTTCTTTCCACAATATTCCACCGCCAGCCACGTGATATCGGAATTTGGTAAGCTCCACTGGCCGACCCAACGTCATGCTTCTTTTGGCCGGGAACTTATATCCTCTGCGTCCCCCGTCCCCGCTTCACCATTTTCCTTTGTAAACGCCTGCATTATCGATCGACAACAGAACGAACGACGATGTCATTTACCCTCACTGTCCGCCAGGGCCCTGCGCGTCTTGCGCAGAGGCTTCCTGAGCTCTCAAAGACTGCTTTCCGCAATGCAGCCTCCGCCCGAAGCTTCCACGTCCAGGCCAAGCCCTCAGCCAACTTCTTCTCTTCGCGCATCACACCCGCCACCCGCAATGCCTTCCAGCGATCAGGTCGCCGTTCTTACAACCAGCAAGCTCCCGCCGTAACAACGCCTCAGTCTGCTAGCCGACGACTTTTGGTTGGAGGTGCCATCTTTGGTGGTACTCTTGTCGCCATCAACGCTGTCTTCAACCGGGAGACTCGTGAGGATGGCGGCATGCCCGTCTACGAGCGCGAATACTTGAACAACACCTTCTTGCACACTGGTCTCGGAATTGGTATCATTGGATTGACGGCTCGACAAATGGTTCAGACTGGCTTCGTTTACCGAATTATGGTTACCAACCCTTGGGTTGTTGGTATTGGTGGTCTTGCTCTCAGCTTCGCTACCATGATTGGAACTCGATCTATCAGCCCTGACAAGTAAGTATTTCAAAAACAGAATCGATGACGAAATTGAAGCAATTTACTAACGACTTTCTAGCTACCTCCCCAAGTACGCTCTCTGGACCGCTTTCAACGCCACCCAGGCTGCCTTCGTCGCCCCTCTCCTCGCCTTCTGCCCTCCCGCTCTCCTTGGCCGTGCCGGTCTCTACACCATCGCCATGATGGGTGGTCTCGCTGTTGTCGGTGCAACTGCTAAGCAGGAGAAGTACCTTTACATCGGTGGTCCTCTCCTGGCTGGTGCCGCCATCGTCGCTGCTTCTGGTCTCGCTCCTCTTGTCATCCCCGCCACCGCTGTCCGAACTCTCGCCTTCACTGAGAGCCTCTGGTTGTACGGTGGTCTCGCTGTCTTCGGTGGTTTCACTCTGTACGACGTCCAGAAGGTCCTGCACCACGCCCGCCTCGCTCAGGCTGGTGTCATCCGCCGTGACCCCGTCAACGAGTCTATCTCTCTTGAGCTTGACTTCCTCAACATCTTCATCCGCATGGTGCAGATCCTTATGATGCAGCAGAACCGCCGCAAGTAAGCGTGCTTTTCCATAAACTAGCTCTAGAAAGCAACTTGTATTATCTTATTAAGCAAAAAGGATTATTTGTTTGTTGTTAGAGGTTAATGAACTCCTCTCTTTTGGTTTTGGTCGAATTGGCTTGTGGGCTTTGAGAAGTTCCATATAATTAGGAAACCCCAATACAAAAAAACTGATCAAATTTTCTATGTTGAATTTAAGTGAAGATTCTCATGTACAAGTTAATTGTTAGCATTCATATGTCATTTTACATATGTTTTCCACTCCCATTGATATCATTGTGACCCGACCTATTCCATCCTTTCACTAACCCTCCACTTTCCACCCAAAGCGACCTACTCCAGAGGAGGGAATGGTCTCAAGAAGTGACTAGGGCACTCATAACCAGCGGGGTTGTTGTGTAGGTAAAGCTGGTGGTATTCCTCAGCAGTCCACCACTTTCCGGCAGGCGCAATCTCAGTCACGATACCGCCCTTCCACCACTGCTTGTTGGCCTTTTCCGTCACCTCGCGCGCAATCTTCTCCTGCTCAGGGTTATGGAAGTAGATGGCGGAGCGGTACTGAGGGCCGGTATCGGGGCCCTGCTGGTTCAGCGTCGTGGGGTCGTGCGTCTTGTAGAAGAACTCGAGGAGCTGTGCGTACGTGACCTTTGTAGGGTCGAAGATGATTTGCGCGGCTTCAGCGTCTGTTTCGCCGTTAGTTACTCTGCCGTTAGAAACAAACTGGGAGCTTAAAACGTACGGCCAGTCTTGCCGCCGCAAACGGCGCGGTAGCTAGGGTTCTCGAGATCACCACCGATGTAGCCAACCTTTGCGTCGATAAGACCCTTGTCGGCAAAGTGTCTGCGGTAAAGGTGCTCAGTACCCCAGAAGCAACCTGCAGCGACGGTGCAGCGCTGGGCGCCCTCGGGAATGACTGAAGCGGCGGATTGGTCGGGAGCGATGGAGAGACGAGTAGATTGCGTGAAGGGGCGGGCGAGACGCGCCAGGAAGGGAGGAAGGTTGAAAGCCATTTTTGCGCGGGGTAATAATTTTGTGTAGTTTCAGTCGCAAGATGAAGCTATCTTGACAGTGGACCTGCGATTGTATTTGAACTTTTTTTGCGGTCAATGAATGACAAATCGTCTCTCCAGAGAATGGGGACGTTAGTGGACGGGAAAGTGTGGAAGGTTGTAGCGGGGGGGATTCTGGACGTCACCGAAGCCGCAGATGACGATTGGATTAGGAGAGCTATATTTCCTCTTTTGGGAAGGTGGCGTGGCGTTTCGGGAGTCTTTAAGGGTCTTTTGCCCCGCGGTTTTATTAGCAGCGGGAGATTATGGCTGTGTTCGTTATGTCTGGCTCAATTACGCAGGCTGCGCAGCTACAGGATGACACGAATGGAATCAATACGCCAGGGGCTGTGTTGATTATTCAACCAATTTCTCAAATACATCCTGGCTAGTAAGAATAAGGAAGGAGAATTAACCAAATAAGCGGGTTATCTATTTTCTCTTTGGTGTGTTCTATCAACTTCGAATACGCCAGTGAGAAACGCATATACGCAGATACATATAGGTACAGCATCTTCAATGACCCATTTCACGAACCAAAGCGAATTGACATTACTCGCTTCCATATATGTACCTAACGCATTACCTCACCGCATTTGCATCTCGGCTGCAAAAAATCCTCCGAGATGGACAACAAGGATTGCGGTAGTTACATCGTAGCTTCACCAGAGTCATAACCCTAGCAAGCCGATAGATGTAGATCAATAGCATTAGAATATAAAAGGACGGCCAACATAGTAACGTAGCAAATAATAGACTTTACAACTTCATTAAATCGTCCGGAGAAAGTCCCGGAAAGTTGCCGTTACAATGCGGAGCTTAACGTCTTTGTTCCCCCGATTCGGCCGACCTCGGTCGACGCCGAGCATGTCTCACCTCCGTACAGCAGTCACTGGATTGCTTATATTGACTGCCTTCCCAACCTGGAGTATTGCTCATCCATCTCTATCTCCACGCGACAACACAATGGCACCTCCAGAGCTCGCTCAGCTTATTCCTCCCGACTCATGGGATTCACATATGCATATTGTCGACGTTGAGAACTATGAACTCGATCCCTCAGCAACATACCGTCCAACCTCTCACTCCCTTGAACAAGCTCTCGACTTTGAAGCCAGTGTTGGTCTTCAGAACATTGTTCTTGTTCAACCGTCGATCTATGGCCTGAACAACTCTTGCTTGCTCGATGGTCTGCGTGAGCTTGGCTCTGAGCGTGGAAGGGGTGTCGTTGCGATTGACCCTGAAGCTTATGATGCTGATGAACTACGCAAGTGGCATGAGTTGGGTGTACGTGGAGTGAGACTCAACTTGCAGTCAGTTGGAGCAGAACTGAATGCGACCGAGTTGGAACGCCAGTTAACACAGTATGCCAATGCTGTGAGATCATTGGGATGGGTTGTTCAAGTTTACGTTCCCATGAAAATGATTGAGCTTCTCGAGCCGATCATTCCAAAACTCAACGTCAAATTCTGTATCGACCATTTGGGACAACCACCACTAAAGGAAAACCAGGGCGTTGACATATATGACTTGCCAGGCTTCCCATCTTTAGCTCGCCTACTCAAGGATGGTCTTACCTATGTCAAGCTGTCGGCCCCTTATCGTATAGCTGCTCAAGCTGATTATAGCGACTTGGATCCCCTTGCTAAGGAGGTGATTCGTATCGCAGGCAAGAGCCATGTTGTTTTTGCAACCGATTGGCCTCATACCCGGTTCGAAGGTCTCGATATTAAGCCTTGGATGGAGAAGGTAGTCAGTTGGTGCGGTGGGGATGAACATCTCAAAGAAAGGTTGTTCAGAGGAAACGCAGAAGATCTGTGGGATGTTAAGCGGTTGCCAAGGGCATGATTTGTATTATCTGGCTTGAAATATTTAAGGACAAATGTGTATGTGAACTTGGTGAAGGTATTAGAATTCCTTCCAAAATGGTATGCTATCTTATTCCAAATGCTTTTATCCAATAATTAAATGTGATTCAAAAGCCCTTCAAGTAATGCTACTGAAGGGCTGTCCCAGTACATACAGTCCATAAATAGATCAGCCGTGCTACAGTAATCTGCTCTCATATCATCAAAATGAGATGGAAGTTCCAGCATGTGGCACGAATTCGACGATATTGCGATTCGTATGGAGCACTTTGTATCCTGTAATCCGACCATGGTCATAGTACGCCCCCTGAACCACGGGGATCCAAGAGATACTTGACCTATGCCACTTATACAACGGGACAGTTGCAGAGCCCTTTGTAACCGCCCATGGGGGCTCAGAAGGTCTCAATGCGTTGCCTTTCCATGCGTATCTTAAGATGGAACCGGGCCGGTCGATACGTTGGATCAATACAGACGTTTGACGCTCGAAGAGCTCAATCTGAGTGACTTGGACATTCCAGGCCAAACGACCCCGACCCATATCAGCATCGCAGAGCAGCAACCGACAGGATTTTGATATGCTAGCCAAGCAATACCCTTTACTAGCCGAAATTCTGAGGGTTATTGCCGGATTCATAGATTGCGCCTACTCTCACACTCAGTGGCTCAAATGTTGACAATGCTTCAAAGACTCCACGATCGACCGCCATGGCATCTGGGTTCATGTTGTCGGCCCATGGTGTCTGGAATAGCTGTTCGGGCTCATAAGGCGACTGTTGAGCAGGGATGTCAAAAGTGGGAGGGTAAATAGTTTCGGTAATCGGTATATCGGCAGGGATCGAAATGTCTGGCATCTGCTGCGGCACAGGTTGAGGCTGTTGTTGCGGAGTATTGAGGCCTGCTGTAAGGCCGAGGTTGGTCATTTCTCTTGTGATCAGATCCAAAGCACTCGAAATGACTATACAATTATTAGTCTTAAAACTGCCATCCTATCGAGTTACTCACCTGGGTTGACAGTCTTAGCTTGTTGCAAAGCACGTACGCAGAAGTTCAATTTTCGAATTGCCTGCTGGTCTTCAGGGGTGGCCTGCACTTGAAGAAGAAAGATGGTCGCGGCGATATAAACACTGTAAGAAAGCGACAGAACACAATGGCTGATGGTGAAAGTTCTGCAGAAGAGGTCGAAGATGGCGATAATGGCGGTCGCGGATGTGACACATTCCACAAGATGATTCTGCATAGGATGCGGGCCCTCTTCCTCTGGGTATACTTGCCAAGAGAGCATAGGTCTGAACAGAAGAATTCTGAACGTATGGTACAGAGCGCTTCTCATGGTTAGCCGACTAGATAGAACATGATGAAAGGATGCTTACTTCATTGTGACAATATGTGATGGTGGTGCCAAGTCTGGCATAGCATTGAGCTCGATCTTCAGGTAAGGCGGGAGTTGGTCCCACCACAGCTTCATGGCAGGATCTTGAGTTTGCAGACATTCTTGCATCTCAGCTTCTGTGTTCTCCAATAGCGGGTCATACATATGAATGAGAATCTCGTTGAAGATAACGGATAACCTGCATGCGCTCATGAAACAAGAAGTGGAGTGAGCTGTCGCCGGAGGGTACTTCCAGTCTGAACCATGAGGTGAATCGAAGGGAACCCAAAGCTCGTTCTCAGCAGAGTCATCCACTAGAAATCGTTAGCAAGGTTCTAGATGCAGATTAACTGCAGACCTACTAATTATTTGTGGTGGTGATACGAGAGTGTGTTGTAGAGAAGGAGAACGACCAAGATACAAGCTAATGATCTTGTCCCAGAAATAACAACTCCAGTAGAGTCGATGTCTAATCTCAACCTCTTCGTCGGTCAAATGGACAGACCCAGGGTACCTTTGTCCATCCACACATATTCCGAGATGGTCGATCAGACGGAAAGCTATGCCACTGTAAATCCAGGCTTGTGTGGTATTTCCGTGGCCACACTCGCCCGCACTGAGCAGTAGTAACGTCTGGACTGTTGGAATAGTACAAACACCTCTGCTCAATTCGTCGAAAAGCATGCTTCTAGCATGTTTTGCAAAGACTGCACCGCCGTCGTAAGATTGATCCAATAATTGTTTTGTAGAGGGGTCACTTTTGCCCCAGCGGATAGAATGCGAAAGCATAGCATTAAGAAGTGTGTGAGAGTAGTAAGGTCCCATCGATTGCATGTCACCTGTCAAGGTTAGTAATGCTAGCAGAGCTCAGGCAGGAAGACATACGAGTGAAAGCTGGCCTGTAAATAAAATTGAATAAGGGTTGGATCCAACACCAATGCACGTTTAGGAGATACTGGAAGGGTTCCTGTGCGGTGTAAGTTCAAAGAGCCAGAGAGTTGAGGTTGGCGAGCTTACTGGGATATCGGAGAGATTCTCCATCGCGCGCTGATGCCACGCATTGTTGACCAGTCGTTCCCTTCTATGAGCATCCGAATCAATAGAGGATATTGAATCCGGCTTGTGCTTATGAGGATCGCTGGGAAGGTTGAAAAGACTAGTTGGTCCATGATAAGTAATTCCACCCTTGTCATCAATCTTGAGACCCATGAAGCTCCTCGTCATAGCATGTTCATCTGCATGGCGATTCAAGTCATGGCCGTTCCAGACGCCCGGGCTTGAATGATTTGAGGCGGCAACTGAGGGAGGAGATTTGATGGCAGCAAGTTGATCCTCGAGTTCTTTGATGCGTTCCTCAAGTCGCTGAGTGTAAGACAGAGTCGGGTTGCTATGACACGTGAGCAATTGCTCGTACAGTACAGAGGAGCACACGACCAAAGGGCCGAAGGGTTAGTCCCACAGTTTGTAAATACAGTCATCGCTCCTAGCAGCACAGCGATTGCAAATAGGTTGCTCGCCGCCGCATTTGACCTGGAAGAGTGTCAGTATTGGTAGTTAACAGGAATGTATGTATTGACCTTGCGTCTACGACATGGCTCACATGAGAAAGCGCTCTTCTTTGTGGCTTTGACGGACGACATGTTGTTCCACAGCGTCTCGTGAGTTTTCCCAGACCAGAGTAAATAAATGATCGATTAGTCGGTTAAGAGTCGTGAGAGGCAGGGAGCCCCGCGTTAAACATTGAAACCCCACCTAAAAAGGTAGACTTGTACCGGATCTGTCCGATGATGAAGTTGAAGATGACCGAGGGACAGTTTATGGTGGTAAAGGTCACCTTTTTAGGGGTAGAAAATGAGGCAAGACTTAATTCAGAGCCTGAGCAAAGTTGAATAAATCTCCGTCTTGTGACTATCCAGTTGAAAGACAGAGTCAGAGCCCAGTCCGATTCAGGCCCAGGCCAGGCCAGTACACGGAACCGATGTTGCGTTAGGCCGGCGCAAAGCAACGGAAAGCCCCAGTGGGGTTCGTTTTGCTGTATAAGAGATTGGAGAAGTATAAGAGTCAACACCAATTGATGCTGAAATGAAGAAGCCAAGATTGATATTAGTCCAGAGGCCTCAAGACCAACTACAGGTAAAGACGATCACGTGGGTCATGTGCTCTTTGAGATGGTGGTTCCTGCCTTGAGATGGAAAACATAGCACAGCCATTTACAGAAGGCTACCTTCCCTGTAATTCCAGGCTTGACACCCATGTTCCTTCCCTCTACGATGTACCCTTATGACGATTGATTGCAATCATTCTGTCTTGGCTTTGACAATTCTTAGTTTATTTCTTCACTGCTTCCATCCAAGAACATTCAAATGCCAAAGTCCTTATTACTATATTTCTTCCTTAAATGTCCAACCCTACAAGCGAGGCAAAGCCGGAACCGGGGCTCCGCTCCGCACGGCTAACTCGTCCCGGTACCGAGGTGAGAAGAGCCGGCAGCGGCATCTGATAAGACTCACCTTGTTCAGGGTATAAGTGATAAGAACTTCATTTCCTAACCCTATGACCGCTTCTAAGAACCACCGTAGGTATATCGTTCAAATATTCTCTCCGTCAAGAATCCTTTGATCCAGAGTACAAACCATTAACCTCGGGCGAGCGGATCCGATTATATCCACTTTCGCGGCGGTTCAAGAGCATCAATGCCCGGCGCAGTGGATGCCATAGAATCGTGAATAACACTTGATGTCACATACTCATGTATCAAGGAGGATTTAATCCGGCCCAAGATGGCTTCTACTTGAATCCGTTTACATCTATTCGTTTCGAGATATGCAGTACTTATCTCGTTTAGGTATCTTGTCTCCGTTGCATGTCTCCTCTTACTCGCACAACGTCCATGTCAGCTCATTTTCACCAATCACCGCATGTGACGTCCAGTTCACTTACATCGGACAAGTTCGTGCATGCATGCATGCGGTATGTCAAACGCTTATATCCTGTATCTTGGTTTCTGCGTTCTACAACATGAGAGCCAAGGACTCGAGACATGGATGGTCTTTGACTTGATGATGCGAACAACTTGGAAGTCCAAATCGTGTTTCATGATGGATGGTTCGCGATAATGAGTCTGCAACTATCCGTCTATTTGGTGGTATTGTTTTGATGTCAACTTTCCTGAATAGAATACGAATTACAGCTTACAGACCTCTTCGCCACTTCCTACCGTTTTAGATGATCTTCGACAGGGATCATCCATGAAATGAATTGCGGGGTCAACGCTGATCCTTCAACGGTTCAATTATCCTCCAGCGCGTCGACGTGTTCTTACATACATACTGTACTTTATCTTCTCACTATCACCAACCACTCATCATGTCGTCAAAGGCAGCTTCCATCTTGGCGACTACGGTCTACACAATATGGTGCATCCAATGGGGCTTCATGACAGCAACTTACTGCATCTATGAAGAACTCAGCATCCCGAACCCATTCTACGCCGTCTTGACCACGGTTTTGGCTCTGCCTATTCCCCTATCGTTCTGGCTTTTCCTCCTTTATACCACAGCCTCCCGCTTTCCTCGTCTGGACCGTCACACCAGGAAATTCAACAAGTTCTTCTATGAGACACGTGACTGGGCCATGATTCTTCCCATCTTCAGTATTCTTTGGTTTATATGTACTTTGTGGTGGGCTCTCTTGTTTGTCATGGACCATTTTACCAATGGCACTTTGAGCAAGTGTACTGGACTGCTCTATTCTCTTCTCGGCGTCGTTGGAACAGCCCTCATTCTTGTAGGCATGATAGTCTATACCGCTCTGCCTATTTGGGTTGTTGTTACTGGGTTCGGGGCGTTCAGACGGGTGTGGAACTTGAAGAGCCCCGGGGAGGAGGAAGCGACGAGATTGACGGCCAAAGACGGCGATGAGGAGTGGAACGACTTCCAGGACGATCGTGGTAACTAAGTTGGTATTACTTCCAGCAAAACTAATAGCCTTGATTGAAACTGTAGGTACTCCAGAACCTTATGCATAAAAGACTTCATTTAATCATATACCCGTCCCTCCTCGTATTTTTCAATATCCCCTTCCATGTCCCTATCCAACCAATTCTTCCCCTGAAACCCAGTTAAAACGTTGTCGTGTCACAGACACTGATGCAATGTAGTATTCAATGGTTCAACACACCGATCCAGCCTTGTGCTGAAAGTCCACTGTACCATCACGAGAACGTAACGACACTTCGCATCCTTACACTGCTCCTTCCCGTCTTACAGATACAGCTTGCTCAGAGCATGTGGCCTGATCAGTCCCGATCTTGAGAAAAGATCTAGACTGGGGCCATCTGGCCATCAATGACGCTGTCGTTTCGCTGAGGAACACCGTGATCCTTAGGTTCGATGGTGTCAGTGTGAGAGTGCGACACGGGCTCCTTGCCATGGTGGAAGAAGTGATGGCGGCTGGCTCTCTCGATATCATCGTCGTCCTGTCCTGGGTTGGCGGTCTGATATTCGAGCACCTTAAAGATCTTGTAGCAGCCGAAAGCCAGAAAGGAACCCATAAAGGGGCCGATGTAGTAGATCCAGTCGTAGCCGTGGAAGCCGGCGACGACAGAAGGACCGAACGATCGAGCAGGGTTGATGGAGGTGCCCGTCCAGTTGGTCGCACAGATGTGGGCAATGAAGACTGAAATTCCGATGCCGATGGGAGCGAGATGGGTGCTGCGGTGCTTCTCGACGGCGAGGAAGTAAACGGTCAGGACAAGCTGTGCTGTAAGGAACATCTCGATGAAAACACCCTGAGCGACGCTTGTCCCGTTGCCAAGAGCATTGGTGACGAGAAGCGGACCGGGTAGGAGTGCGTCTGTGATGCCTGCAGCGGCCATGGCAGCGACAAGCTGTGTAGGGACGATAGCAGCGGCATGGAGAGGTGGCACAGCACCGACGAGAACCAAACCAAGAGTCACCTGTGGGAGGAAGAATGAGCATGTGAGTTGAAGCAGGTACGGGTGTTACTTACAGCCGGGTTAAACATGCCACCGCTGACACGATAAAAGATCCAAACATTGACGGCGAGAGCGGTACCGAAAGAGGCAGCAATGTACATCAAACTGAAAGGCAGCAAAGGGGCAGTAGGATCCGAAGGGCTGTTGGTGACGAGGGCAGTTTGGGCACCGATGAAAGAGAGCAGCAAGAACATGAATGTTCCAGCGAATTCTCCTAGGACGATGACGAGGGCGTTTCTGACACGATCTCCCATGGGACTGCCTACACGGCGATCTACGGCAGCTTGCTCAGTTGGCAAGCCCGTCATGCCCGTGTCGACCCGGGAGGTGAATTGGACCATCTTGGCTGATTTTCAAGATGTTGATTGATATATTGAATGATAAGAAGAGATGAGGAGGAATAGAAGAGTGTCAAGGGATACCAGGAGATGATGATGTATGCTGAAGATATGCTGATGGATCTAACGAAAGAGAGTTTCTTCATGGCGTCTTCGGGGATTTTATATCAAGAAGGAGAAAAAGGGAACCACAGATCCTAGGGTCGCTTACCGGTCGATGGCGTTCATTCCCTCCATCTCCATCGAAACACACCTTTGAATCGAACGGCCGACTTGAGTGGCGTCCGTACCTTAGTCCCTGAGGGTAGTATCAGCCCTCCTTGGGAGGCGTGCCAGAATACACGGGAGTTAGTCTGACAAGGAGGAGGAATGAGTACCTAAACGGGGGTCTAACCTCCAGATCTCATCGACGCCGAGATTGATACTCAGACTCCCGTCCCGGCCAGTGTAACTCGCAAGTTGCGCCGCGAGTACAATGCTTCTCATATGATGCACGACTGCACATCACAGACAAGGAACTGGGTTCAATGGACAAGAGTCCTTTTGTCATGTCTGTATGCCCAACTTGAGTTGTTCAGAGTACAACGATAGGAGCCTCAGGGAACTTCTACGGTGATCGTCTAGACAGAGCTTGTGTACCCGTCTATACGGGAATCTGACTGGTATTCTTCTGTTGACGTTTGTTAGGGCTTGTAGTAGGCACATTGGCTTTCTTAGCTCGTGTAAGGCGCACCCGAGAAGAATGGGACTATTGCCATGCACCCTTTCTCAGCCGGTCATGATGAAGATTGAGACAAGACATACAGACTACAACCGTTTACAGTAAAGCGTCAACTGTCCTCTCATGACGCGTGGAGAAGAATATGCACGTCTTTCTTTCTGTGTAAGTAGGCCCGGCCATCAGTTCGAGACCGCGCGATCACAGCTCGGACAAAGAATGCAGGGTAATATCGCTGAGACTGGGGGACGTTAGCTCTGTCTCGGGCGACCGCAGACAACAGCAGTAACCACGAGGGGGGAGCAAGGTTTCATGTGATATCAAGCCTTTTGGGGAGTCTCAGCTCACCCCGTCGATCATATTGGCTATCTGATCCCCCGCAAGTAAGCATCCAAAAAAGGAATCCGAATTGTAATAACTGGAGCCCGCATGTATATACAGTATGTCTGGTCTGGGATCATCCTGGTTTGTTCACTATCTGTCAACGGGAAGTACCTTTTAGACTCAACGGGTGTACATGCTCTAACCGCGAACACGGTAAATCCAACGTCTTCCAAGGTATTCCCCCTTGATTTATTTAACTGCTGCCCGTTTGACTCCTGCTCAAGCTTCAACGGTCACCTTGGAGAGATTTTAGCATGAACCTACGTCAATCAGTGTCATAAACGTCATCGCGTATTGTTCTTAACACGAGCTGAGCCATGACGTTGAAGGCTTCTGAATCGCACAGTAGTGAGCTGTGAATAAGCTTCGAGCCCAAGAGCTTAGCCGATGTCACGGTTAAAGGCGAGATAGGCGTATGTCCTACTGGCTGGTCGGCTTGCTTCCGGTACCTAGTTACCTTTTTACTCTCACTTACACCGGAACAAATTGTCCTAGAGATGAATCATTCTTCTGGATAGGGAGAAACTCCCGAGATCAAAAAGAAGACAGAAATTCGGATTTCCAGATCGGAAATTTGCTGCTGCATGTTGAATTGCTAGGGACACATGTGAATGACTGTGTGAGAAGGCTTACGGAGCAACCGTGGCGCAAGTACGTACAGACAATAGCGAATGGCTGAGGATGGAAGCGATCGTGATGATACCCTGAAAGACAAAGACAAGGGGGTAGCTCTAAGTCTAAGTTCTAAGGGAGCGGGGAAGCGGGAACAGTGGCGGGCCATTGGCGTTTATCTGATGCAGAGCCGTGACATAGCCAGAAGCTAAGCTCATCAGACCATCCATACAGTAGGCAATCTAGTTCTCTCACTCACTAAACTAAACCTCAGCTTCTTCCCGCAAGCCATGGTCCGGTCTAGCTCCGTCGTTAACGTGGCGGCCCGCTGCGCTAGTAATTGACATTTGAGAACCCTTGTATAAACATGCAACTTCAAGGATCTCATATCACTAGATCCACGATAGTCGAGCGCTCTGTCCGAAGACACACTATGGGTGGCCTCGTAACTGAGACCCATAATAACCGACTTGAATACCATGTGAGCGAAAAAGGCTTGTTTAGTTTCTGTCTCACTCAAAGCTAAGTCGAATATGGCTCTTCGAGGTTATAAATCCGATTTTCGACTTTCCCATGTCTCAGAAGCAGGACTAAAAGGGACGCGCCGCCGCTCCCGACACCAGCTGAAGGTCCATGCCGAGTATGCGGTTCTGCTTTAGAGACAACTGTGGAAATTCGTGATGACTTCTTAGGTATGGTCGAGAACTGTGCAGAGACGGATAAGGCTTAGAGGAGTGATTGAGGTCTGCTGAGTTCGAACATGGCGCTTATTCGTGGACATTTGCAGAATATACTTTGCTGTTGAAGCTATTTGAGTCCCCTTCAGACATGATTCGTTGACATACGAGTCGCCAACGAGTGTAATTCTGGAGAGCCTGAAACTGTGGAGGGAACTATGGCGCGAGGAAGATCTATGCATACCTACAAAACAACACATATACAAGGAGGCGAGTCAAGACGCGAATCCCATCGTAAAAAGGAAGGAGAAGCGACAAAGCGACTCGGAAATACCATTCAAGATATGATCGACAACCGTTGTTTGATCTACATCTGCAGTCGTGGATCCAAGGCTTCATTTCGGAGCAATATGAACCACCAAGAGGTCTTGGAAAATCTGGGGCAACGGGTAGGCCCGTCGTTCTACGGTAGCATGCAGATCCTGTTTGAACGTGTCGTGCATATTACAAAGGATTTGGTGGTTGCATAGCCTATCACGGACAACTTTCAAGGTCATGGATAGATGCGATCCTGTCCAGTCGTTGTTGCAGATTATATATATTTGCTTTTTCCTACTTCTCTGCCGTTTGGATGAAACATGATTCTGCAAGTCAGCCGTCCTTCTAGAAACCTCGTCCCTGTCTTCTCCTCTGCCGATCTCATACTCAAGTGAACGAATTCTGCAGAGGCTCGTTGGCAGCCCATCGACCGATGTTCTCAACCTGCTGCTCGTACCACGACTTGAGAGTATCCTCCTCCACGTATCCCATGTGAGGCGTGAGCAGAACCTGACTCGATCCGTCGCGTCCCCAGTTCTTGCTGCGCCACTCGCTGTCTTTCGGCAGAGGCTCAAGATCGTAGACGTCAAGAGCTGCGCCCCTGATGCGGCCTGCTTTGAGATGATCGAGAAGATCCTTCTCCACCACGAGAGGTCCGCGGGAGGTGTTGACGAAGAGGGCTGATGGTTTCATCTTTGCCAAGTCTTGGGCGTTGACGATGCCGCGTGATCGGTCTGAGAGAACGAGGTGTACGGATACAACGTCGGCCTCGCTAAAAAGTTCATCTCGGGATACCACTTTGAAAGTCTTTTCACCATCCGCGTCTTCGACAGGAAGACCAGCTTCCCTTGCCTTCTCATCTGCCGCCTCTTGAGTAAGGTTGGTACTCCAGGCGATGATCCTCATGCCGAATGCAACGTGCAAAATCTTCGCAACAGCGACTCCCAACCTTCCGAGGCCGAGGACACCCATTGTCTTGCCGGAGAGGTCTGTAGCAAGACCTGTTTGCCACAGACCTTCTTTCATGGCGGCATCATCCCTGGCGATACCGCGAGCGAGGGACATGATGAGAGTGATGCAGTGCTGCACGGTACTGCTGACGCCAGCTGTCTTTTTGCCGCTCTTGGGCTTTTCGCCTGTGCCGGCAACTGGGATGCCTCTTGCTGTGAGGGCGTCTAGGTCCAAGGATCTATTTCTGAAGGCTGTTGTGAGTAGAAGCTTGAGAGATGGAAGTCTCTCGATCAATTCTGCGGGGAAGGGTGTGCGCTCTCGCATGGTACCTAGGAAGCCGGTTAGTATTTTACTCGCATGCGGTCGTGTAAATCATGTCTCATACATATTATCTCAAATGGTTGGAGCTTCTCTACCAATGCATCTCGGCCTGATTGTGTGTTGTCTGGGTGGTTGTAAGGCAGCGCTGTATCCTTGAGAGACACGACTTCATACTTGGACGAGTCAAGTTTTGCGAAGTAGGGGTTTGCGACTCCCTGATAGTCATCCAGGATTGCCACTTTTGTTGGGGCCATTTTGTAAGTGTACAATTGCCGTGATGGTGATGAGATGTAAGTTGCTGGTGATGATGATGTCTGGAGTAAATGCCGTACAGTCCCAGGTCGTCTAAGTCTAATGGAGACACTGTGCGAGGTTCTGCTCTTGAGACAAGATGTAATTCTTGAAAGTTGAATCATGCCCTTTAGGTACTAATTGGACTTGTATATTCTTCTAAGTCGCAATAGGTGAGAATACCGGTTGAGGTCTTTCGAGTTGATTACCAATGTCGCAATGTCGTGAGCGGATAAGGTCTAAGCCGGCATGCCGATCTCGGATAGCATCCTCGGCAATCTGCTACAACTTCAAGATACAGGTGGTTTATATCAACTAAAACACTGGTAATATTACCAAAACAAGAAACATATTAATAAAATTAAAAATCAAGTACAGTATTACAAATCGCTGGTTTACATCTTGCTGGGCATTCTCATGGCACCATCCAATCTCATAACCACACCATTCAACATGACATTCTCAATACCCTGTCTCGCCAACTGCGCAAACTCCTTGGGTTGACCAGCTCTCTTGGGAAACTCCATCGCACCCTCGAGACTCTTTCTGACCTTTTCAGGCATCACGCTGGTCATTCGACTCTCAAACAAACTGGGCGCAATTGTCACAACTCGAATACCAAAGCGCGCGAGATCTCGTGCCATGGGTAAAGTCATGGCCGTCACGGCGCCTTTACTGGCAGAGTATGAAACTTGACCTTTCTGACCATCAAATGCTGCTGAAGATGCGACCATGATCACGACGCCTCTCTCGCCGTCTGGTCCTTGGGGTTCCACCTTGGCTAGATGCTCCAGAGTCTGACGGATCAAGTCGATTGTGCCTCGAAGGTTGACGTTGAGAACAAAGTCGAAGTCATCCAGGCTAAAGGCAGAGCCATCTCGGTCGAGGATCTATATGATGTTAGGGTCTCACTCTCATCCAGAGTCTTTTAATACATACCGTGGCAGGTGTAGAAACACCAGCAGCAGCTATCACACCTCCCAAAGGCTTGCCAGTCTCCTTTGCCCACTTAGCAGCATCCTGCACTGCCTTGGAAACGCTCTCAGTCTCCAGAACATTGCATTCAAAAAACTTGGTCGAGGTGGATAGCTTTTTAACCAATTCCTGACCGGCTTCCTCGTTCATGTCCAGAATAGCCACATTACCGCCGTTGGCGCATATATCTTCCACACAAGCCTGGCCAAGGCCTGATGCACTAAACGTAAGTTAGTGGATAAGCTCTACTGTAAGAGACACCGATATTTGCTTACCCGCCTGAAATGAGAAATGTTCGACCCTCGACCTTCATTTTGAATTATTGATGTTATTGAGAATAGGGGAATGAAGAGTATGATAAAGTAATAAAGTCATGTCCCCGTGTAATTGATCGTCTCGGCACACGTGGGGAATCCGGGGGTGGCTGAACCGAATGTGCCTCGGCATCATCATCATGCACTGCATCCACTGAACTGATGCAAGTAAACCTAGCCTACGCAGCTGTCAAACGACTCTAGAATGACAGCGCATCAAGAGCCAAGAGCGTGGTTTAACATGCACGCACGTATCATCAGTTCTGCATACGTTTCAGGCGCTACCATGTAAGCTTTGTCTTGGAATTTTGTTGTAGTATTTATCATTGTCTTTTGCAAGCTATCTTCAACAACGTGATCTTGGGTAATGCCATGTTAGATCCTACAGAACTCACATTTCAAGAACACATTCATTGAAGACTTTTCAGCATTAATATTTCCTCATACATCTTGGTATTTTTTAAAGCCAAAGATATGGTGCTACCGCCATTTGAGATCGGCGATGTCAAAGACCCCCATTCTCGACTTAGACCGAGTGACTATTGACCAATTCAGTTGTGTATACCAAGTTATTGAACAAATAGGTGACACACTTACCCATTTCAGCTGTTAATCACAAATATCATAATTCTTTGTTATCGCTAGGTTGTGGTCGTACAACACCTGGCTAGGTAGTTGTCTTGTTGAGTAGTTCTACAAGTAAAGAGTAAAAGACCCTGAGATCCACGTATTTCACTAATCGACGCAAGCTCTAAAGATCGAAGCTACAGTAGATTTAGCTCTGATACCCAACATCTGGAGCCGATCCACTCAAGTTTAAAGTAGAGGTAAGATAGCCAAGCCAAGCTTTGGCGGTGTTATCGGGCTGCTATTTTCATCGTCACGTTATCATCTCAGAATGACGCTATCTCTCGTTGCAGCTGCAGCTCGAGGGCTTGCTTGGGCTATTTACAGGGCGACCCACCCTTCCATTCGCTCTCACCGAGCAGGGCATGTACGTTACAGTACAGTAAACACAGAACAACCCTTGATCGCATTGTCTTTTTTCTTGCCTGTTTCAAACTTGACGATTACACGCACAATCGATTAATTCTCCTCGATTTCCCTTGCACCTCACTCGCCTAATACTCGCTTTCCTCTCCTACATATCCTACCGCGATAAGATCGACAAAGAGCCCAAGATATGCGACATCGTTCGACCGTTTGAAACTTATCCGCAATTAACTTCCAAACCCTCATTATTCGCCCGTAATGAATAGACCGCGTCGGCACTCTGGCGCGAGCGAGGAGAGCTCGGGTACAGCTCGCGAGCAGGTAGGCGACCGGAACACAGCTCTTATCAGACCAGAGCGACTGACTGTTGGCGATAAAGGAGCTCGGGAGCATGTACGATTACCTCGCGAAGATCATATTGCTTGGCCCCAGCGGGACGGGAAAGTACGTCATCCTCCAAGACAATCGATGGACCGCCGATGCGATGTTTAGCGATCACCGGCGCTTGCATAACCGAGTCTTTGGCTGACCGTTGCGCGCATTTATAGGTCATGCCTATTACATCGCTTTGTCAAGAATGAATGGCGAGTCTTGTCATCGCAAACCATCGGCGTTGAGTTTGCTACCAAAATCATTAAAGTTGGCACCGGGTCAAGGCGGAAACGGATAAAGCTTCAGGTACATCTTGCGATGGCGCAACAACGAAGTGGTTATTAACGAGATACAGCTTTGGGATACGGCTGGAACAGAGCGCTTTCGATCAGTCTCCCGTTCCTACTATCGAGGCGCCGCGGGCGCTATCCTCGTCTACGACCTGACCTCTCACGCATCCTTCCGAAACCTACAACCTTTCCTCAACGACGCCCGAGCCCTTGCATCGCCGAACCTTAGTCTTATGCTCGTGGGCAACAAAGTGGACCTTACAGACACACTCGTCGATACAAGCCTTCCACCCACGACACCGAACAGCGTTCACTCGAATTCAACTCTAACATCCGGTATGCTCGGCGCCGGGGGTAGCTCTTACACAAGTACAGCCACGACTCGAGATCGAGGAACATCCATAAGCACAGGAAGTCAACTAAGAGCGACTGTTGCGCCAGAGGGCAGAGAAGTTACAAGGGCCGAGTCCAGTCGATGGGCCAGCACGGCAGGAATATCAGTAGTAACCGAGGCGAGCGCATTCAACGGCGAGGGCGTCGACGAGATCTTCGAAAGACTAGCAAGGATAATTCTCACAAAGATCGAACTTGGCGAGATTGACCCCGACGACCCGGCAAGCGGAATTCAGTACGGCGACAGCGGTGGATGGAACACAGCTAGTGACGGTGGCAGTATTAAGAGTTCCATGACAGGCGCCACCGTGGACGACGTTCACAACGGACTCAGGCGAAGGCGAAAGAAGAACAGGACACAGAACTGGGGACTACGAGAGTGGGAAGAAGTGTTTACACTGAGCAGTCGAAGGAGAGGAGGCGGCTGTTGTTGAGCGTCTGAGCTATCTGGTTATATGCTTAGAGTGTTAGTGTTTTTGGGAATATCGTTTCGTGGGACATTCGTTCAGAAGCGCGTTGGCGTTTGGCATAGATGTCAGGTTGCGCAAAGGTTGATAGGAGTTCTTTGGTTGTTTAGGTTTGACCTATGCGTGTGTCTAAGTCTGTATATAGTCATGACAATGATTGGTTGCGATTATGGGCTGGACCATATCTCTCAAAGCTATGTTAAATATCCCATGATCTTACTCTAAGTAGACTTCTCGTACCGAAACTCTGATGGCACCAAGACACTGCTTGGCACGTACAGAAGTCAACAAAGATACATTGGCGCTGGAGAGGAGTCTTCGGGTAGGTACGAATCCTCGGATACGATCCAGACAATACGATTCACATGCATATTTCGTACTAATCGCCGATTCGTATGCATCTGCAAGCTGTACGTTGAAAGCATTCAACGTCATTAACACGGATTTACCACCAATTGAGGGGCCCATCGGATCATCGTCCCGTTGGAGCGGAAGTGGGTGTTCGTCTGCTATGTAAATGTGTTATGTCAAATCCACCACTGAGCGCTACAATTCAATGCTTGTCATACCAGGATCGTCAATTGATGGGGGTTTGGGGGTTTTCGTGCATCGCGGGGTCAATGGCTCGTACTTGCACCTGCCCTGCCGGTTAAACTCATCATTCCTTCCATACCCAAGGCATCATGGTAACATCATTCCTCCTTCTTCCTTAGGTATTCTAGACTAACATCTTTCATCAGAAGTTGAATCATCTTGAAAGCTCTCATAACGCGCCGCGAATAGCTTCAAGCTCCAGGATGGCTCCCCGCACTGTCACGCCAGTTAACAAGAACTGGCAGTTCAAGCAGGAAAAGGAAGGCGACGAGAGTTATCTACCCGTCGCTCAATTTCCGACCAACGTTCATCTCGATCTCTTGCATCACAAAAAGATTCCTGATCCATACATCGGGAAGAATGAGCTGCAGGTCCAATGGATCGGAGAGACTGTCTGGGTCTACAAGACCGCCTTTTCTAGTCCCAAAGTTGGTGATGATGAGAAGGCAGTCTTGGCCTTTGACGGGCTTGACACTTTTGCTACAGTTGAACTGAATGGCGAGAAGATTCTTGAGACAGAGAATATGTTTATTCCGGAGCGTGTGGATGTCACGAAGCATCTCAAGAAAGATGACGAGAATGAACTTCGTATCACTTTCGATGCTGCCTATCTTAGAGGCTGGAAGTTAACTGAAGAGCACCCTGATCATAAATACATCGTCTGGAATGGAGACGGCTCGAGACTGCCTGTTCGAAAGGCACAATATCACTGGGTAAGCCAGTCTTCTTTAATGCACCATCTTTCACAACTGACCATGTATAGGGCTGGGACTGGGGCCCTGCTATGCTCACATGTGGTCCTTGGAGACCCATAAACCTCGAAGTCTATGAGTCTCGTATCGCTGATCTCAACTCCGAATTTAAAGTGGAAGACTCGCTTAAGACGGCAAAGGTCACTTTTCATGCAGCAGTCGAAGGAAAAGCATCAAAAGTACGCTTCGATGTTTCTTTGGATGGAAAGGGGGTTGCGTCCGAAACCGCAAAGGTAAAGGACAAACATGCATCTACCACATTCCACATCCAGGATCCCGCTCTATGGTATCCAATCAGATATGGAAAGCAGCCCCTGTATACCATAAAGGCAACTCTTCTTGATGGAGATGATGAAATCGATTCAAATTCCAAAAGGATCGGCCTTCGAAAACTTGAGCTCGTCGAACGAGAGCTTGATGGTCAGCCCGGCACCAGCTTCTTCTTCCGAGTCAACAACATCCCAATTTTCTGTGGCGGCAGTAACTGGATTCCAGCAGACAACTTCATCCCTCGAATCTCCAAGGATAGGTATAGAGACTGGGTCAAGCTTGTTGCTGATGGAAATCAATTCATGCTTCGAGTTTGGGGCGGTGGTATTTATGAAGAAGACGTTTTCTACGATGCTTGCGATGAGTTCGGCATTCTTGTCTGGCAGGATTTCATGTTCGCTTGTGGAAACTACCCGGCTTGGCCTGAGTTCCTCAAATCTGTTGACAGAGAGGCTCGAGAGAATATCAAGCGACTGCGTCACCATCCCTCAATCGTTCTTTGGGCAGGTAACAATGAAGACTACCAAGTTCGCGAGTCGGAGAACCTCACTTATGACTTTGATGACCACGACCCAGAAAGCTGGTTGAAGACCGACTTCCCAGCACGATACATCTACGAAAAGGTCCTCCCAGAAGCCTGCAAAGATCTTCATACCAATGCTATCTACCACATTGCCAGCCCATGGGGTGGAAAGCTCACCAGTGATCCCACGATCGGAGATATACACCAGTGGAATGTTTGGCATGGCTCTCAGCAAAAGTACCAAGATTTCGATAAGCTTGTCGGCCGATTTGTTTCTGAATTTGGCATGGAGGGTTTTCCCAGTATCAAGACCATTGATGCGTACCTTCCAAAGGGCAAAGACGATCCTGAGCGGTTTGCAAGCTCGTCCACTGTTGACTTTCACAACAAAGCGGATGGACAGTTGCGTCGACTGGGTCTTTATATGGCAGAAAACTTCCGCTTCACCATTGACCCTTTGGAGGACTACGTCTACTACAGTCAACTACTGCAAGCTGAAGCGTTGGCCTCGGCCTATCGACTCTGGAAGCGACAATGGCAGGGACCCAAGAAGGAGTACTGCAGTGGTGTCCTTGTGTGGCAGACCAACGACTGCTGGCCTGTCACCTCATGGGCTATCTGTGATTACTATCTCCGACCCAAGCACTCATACTACACCATTAAGCGAGAGATGGCGCCCGTTACTATCGGAATGACGCGCCGAGAACACAAGCACCCTAAGAACAAGTACACCAGAGTCGACATCGACACCAAGACTCAAGTCGAGATTTGGGGAAGCAACCTCAACTTGAAAGACGTGACTGTGGACTGTGTAGTCAAGGCTTGGGATGTCGAGACTGGAAAGGAAAGCTACTCTCAGACAGTGGCTGCGGACTTCGTTCTCCAAAGCAACCGTTCAACAGAGATCAAGACTTTGGATGTACCAGCTGAGAAGCCCAACTCTGACCTTGAAGCAAAGACTGTCGTCGCTGCCTACCTATACCAAGATGGCAAGCAGATTGCGCGATACATCAATTGGCCTGAGCCATTGAAGTACCTGCACTTCCAGAAGCCAAATAACCTCAAGGTCGAGGTTAATGAAGCTTCGAAGACTGTTGAAATCAGTGCTGAGGTCCCTATCAAAGGTCTAGCCCTGGAGTGTGAGGACGATGAGGTCAAGTTCGAGGATAATCTGGTTGATATCGTTCCTGGTGAGGTTGTCAAGTTTGGTGTTCATGGTGCAAAGAAGGATACTTCCATCAAGACGCAGTACCTGGGTATGCAGGTTCATTCTTAGATGGGAATGGATATCTACTAGCCGCGATGTATGTTAATATGAGATGAGTTTAAGTATCAAATCTGTCCTTTGATACTGGAACCGCGCAAACCTATGCTGGAAGTGACATTACCCTACTTATATTTTTGAGTGTTTGAACGGTCTACTTGTCCAGCTAAGATGCTAATGTAAACGCATGGGTACCCGTGCAGGTAGTAACTCCGATCGATATCTTCCAAGATCCAGCACGATATCATGACCATTAACTCTCTCATATCACCTTGTAGAATCGCCAGAACGATCGGGGACTATATAGTATATGTGAGTTCTAGGCGAAGCGTGGAGGTTTTTCGTGTTCTGATGTTTGGTCGGCCCATGCTGCGATACAAGGCTATGAAAGGGGGTCCTAGAGGTTATCGTCAGCTCTAGACTGATGGGCATAAGCTTAGCATGCCCCTGTGTACTCGTAGTAAAAACAATACGTAGGCCTTTCTAGAGAGAAAGAAGTTTTGCGTGAATGGCGTATACGATGCGTCTTTTACCCGCTCGTTCTCATAGGATATGGTCGAGTGTTGTTGTCTTCGAGGACAGGACGTGTATGCGTGGAAGAGGGGTTTTCGAAAAGGTCAACGTAATCACGAGAGATAAGGGGCAGGTCAGTAACGTTTCGAGCGGTCATCCGAAGCGATCAAGCCTCGAGACCGACGTCCAAGATGGATACGGGATGGTTGGACTAGTCGAGTTTGAACATCAAGCATAGAATCAGACAGATACCCTCCACTCGAACAGGAGGTTCGATTAAGGTTATATCTGACAAAGCCTACATGCTGAGACAGCGTAGGAACCAACAACCGGTATCTGAAGCTGACACTCACATCGTTTGCGATAGCGGGTGCCTGATCCCAAGACCTGGAACCAATAGGGGGCAGTACCATATGCAGCGAGATGCCACCAGTGTCAGCCAACAGTCGTACGCTCGGCAGTCAAGATGGCTAGAACTACGGCTAGGAGTTATAAATGTAGTGGCATAGGATCTAGTTGTCTTCACAGATAACACCACGACTGTCATCAGTAGTTTTAGGATAGCTTTCCTTGGTCGTAGGTGAGATTCGTGCTGTGCAATGGACAAGAGTTGACTTTGATTACCTACGAGGGAAGTCTTGTGCTCAAGAATATAGCTAGTGGCGGCTTCTAGTCTTTGTGTGTAATATCGTTAGCGTGTCTGCTGCATCCATCTTTGGTAGCAGTGGACGAGAAGTCGTAAAATCCTCTTGAGCAGACACTAGGACATATTTAGCAGAGATTCGATTCTTGATGGTTACCCGTCGTCCTGTACCACTTCCAAGTAGTTGTTTACCCTTCTCACCCCAAACGGTGGTATCAATTTATGATCGTTGCCCTCTCCTGCCCAACGAATCTAACGGAGTAAAAGGGAGACCAAGATGAAAGTTACAACGTACTGGAGAGACGGATTACTGACTCTCCCACGGATTACCAATGATCCTCTTCAATGATGTGCTTCGGCCGCGAGCCTCCTTTACGGAAAGCAACTCGTTCAATCTACATCCATAAAGCGCTGGCCGCAAAATGACCGTCTCGTTCGATCCTGTGCAATAGCACGAGATCCAATCGGATCATGGCCGAACCTGAACCACTGATATGATGTTGACTTGAATACCACTGGCGCCATCCTGATAACTCACGAGAAGAGGAAGGTAACAGATGCTAGCCCTCATCAACGGTGGGAGTGGAGGCAAAAGGACAAACTAAAAAGAGGCCTACTAGGAACAACATGCATAAACACTTGCCGGAAGATCACTTCTTGAGGGTGTTGACTAAACACCCTTTTGCTGACATCGAGAGCAATCTGGAAGTTTAGAACTCTCTGGAGTGAAATAATTGGGTGCGACACCTACCGCTAACGTTGCACCTTGAGGCACACCTAGGTCATGGTTGCTAGATATCGCAGAAGGGTCATTTCCGCCCAATCGCTGCTTTCACGGTACCAAGACCATTGTTTTCGTATCTTTGTGAGATGTAGAAGTGGGAAACATGTATCCGTGAGTCGTGCAGTGCATTGCAGAGATGCCATTCGTGCTGAGAACTTGCGCAAGATAGGATCCTTATCGCGACACTGCGGTTGTACTGTATCTCGGGCTAAAGTGACCAGCTAGGAAGGAGCTGAAGCCCGTTGACGTCGCAAGGACTTTTGTTGCTAAGGCCATGAGCTGCAAGATCTTAAGCATAGCGACATCCTTCAGTTTGAAAGCCACAAGGGTTCTCGGGGTACAGCATGCGGCATGCCCCATCGATGATCTCATCCAAAACGAGAGGGACCCTATAATATGTTCGGACTATTCTTGTTAAGGTAAATACTACCCTCGCCCGCGATATTGGGTTGGAAGCCATGAGTCGGGCAGTGACTAACGGGTCCAGGGTTATAGTAGCAAGGGTGCAATCTGATAGCGGAGAGTTTTCTGGCGCGGCGTTGCAAAAGACTTGGTAGCAGCTTCAACTCGGCCAGTCGTAAGATCAAGCTCAGCTCTCGGTCCTGTTCCTGAGCCTTGCTACGATAGCAACATCACTGACCCCTCATCAACAGGATTCAGGCGGGCCGTGGTGATCGTGCGGCACGGACCCGGGAGAATAGCCCGACACGTCGATGAGCTTAACATTGTAGACGCTGAGAAGATGCAGCAAAGGCTAGAGCCAAGGAACCGATGATAGTGTGTACGTAGCAGCCAATCGCTGACTGTGTTGGGATATCTGGTGCGGCCAGGGGACCCGGGAGGATTGCGGTTACCGTCTCGCTTGAAATGAGACAAAGTTGGACCGAAAAGACGCTAGAAACATGTAAGCATTCTTAGAAATGGCGTGCGACTGGTCGTTTAGTGATTTCCACGAATAGTCTTGAGTATGGTACCCGCGGAGTTTAGGTATTGCTTGATATGGCAATGCAGAAGGATCTTGGCGCTCGATAAGCTAATGCAGCGCATTGTAAAGAGTTAATCATCTGGGCGAAGATGCTGTCGCTGAGCACTTTTGTTTGAATAGAATCAGGTGGTGCTGATAAGGATGGATGGGTTGATTGATGGAGTAAACGAATGCTGCGCTGTATGCAGGTTTGAGAGACAAGGGTCATGAGATCCATGAGATGGATGGGAAGGTGGGGTCCATTTGATTCTGAGGTTGGTCTTACTTGGTAAAAGCCAGGTTTGGAAGGATTTATGACGCAGGAGAAGGCACTGAGTGCTTACAGCGCCTACCTTAATTGTGAAAACTTCCGTGTCTAGGTCTAGCACCAGGTCTGAGGTGTAAGGGGGCTGATGTTGTCTTACAGCAGGTGATACGGGCAGGCAATGCCGCAGTGAATCAAAGTCAGCAAGTACCTGAAAGAGTCGTGTAAGTTAAACTTTTGGGGTGCGCCTTCCCCTTCGGCCACTAAATCTTATCCCTAAGGAGCCAAGCAGCCAAGCAAGTGGGTGGATACCGCGCTGGCTGATAATTTAACTGGTTAGATGAACGCCACGATCTAACCCCACTCTATGCCCCGCCTGTAATTATTCCCGAGACCTTCATCTTCAACTCCACTCAACTTACAACCGTGAACTTGGATCATCCATACGCGAACAAAACTGATGGAATTTAGATTACGACAACTTCAATGCAGGGATATCAGACTCCACGCTCTATTCGCTTAGAACTACCGTGATATTCTCACCAGAGCCTCGTTGCGTCAGAGAGTCTCAGTTCAGATTATCCTTTGCACCGAGTACAGTACCCGTATATCGCTTCCAACCCCTCACATCGAATGAGAATCACGTTGCCCTCCTTCATATCCCTTGATCAGCCTCAAGTGGAATTGCATGTGGGCTAAGTAAGGCATGCAAGAGTATAGCTTAGCCTTACCATTCTAGCCACCTCAGCCTCGATGGAAGAGAGCATCCAAAACAATGACTTGAATTACAAAGTCATCGGCGGCAACGATGCGCACCAAGACGGCCAAAGTGCCCCGAAAAGGAAGTTAGCAGGATTCTCAACACTGTGTTTCTCGATTCGGCAATGGTAGAGCTTAATGGGTGAGACCCTTCGCGGCTCTTGCTGTCAGTAAGGGTATGTTATCATGACGATTCGCCTAGCCTGGCTTGGCCATGCTGGAGTTGCGGGGGAGTATTGTTTCCTTATTGGGCAGTTCACTAACTTCTCACAGATACTCTCAACTATCAGTCCTACTATTCATTGATCCTAAACGCCCAACCTGTGTTGTGCATCTTGTACGGGCCGATCCATGACTCCGAGTGGCTTTATTCCGACCCCTGTCTCCAGTCCTCAAAGCACAACAGCATCTATCTGCCTTCCACCTCGGCCAACTTTACATCAAGTTTCCGATCTTTTCGATACCAAAAGTCACTATCAATACAGAGCCGTCAGGGCCTAGTGGCCAGCTATATGTCACTTTAATGAGGGCTTCCTAGCGGATCGCACAGTCCCTCTGTTAGTGCAGTGTCGATCATAATTGACCCCAGCGAGAACAGACCAAGCAGCCACCTACACGTCCAATCTCGCGAAGTCATTTGACAGCAATTTCGTCCAGTCTGTTGTCCAGTTTCATCACATGTCAATGAACCCTGTTAAACGTTGAATCTCGTCGCTGGTTGTATCAAACGATGTGTCCTGCACATTAGAACAAGTCTGGTATTGTCTCCAATGCTTTATCATCACGACATTCGTTCTGATGAGAGGTTCCATGCATGCAGGTCGTGCTTCAGACCCGGTCTAGCGACCAGCTTCTTGCATTGCTTGAGGACTTTTGCATCGTTCGCCATCCTGCGTTGCCTCCCAGGCCCCATGCCGCCTCGATACACCACATATCGCCTTCCTTTTTCCGTTGGATCCTGCCAAAGACAACGATGGGACACTGTGTGAAGTATTCACTCTCTTCCGCAAAAGGAAGTTGATGAATTTCATCCCTTCGATTGTGTCTTGGATGCAGAATGTCTGAGGATAGAGGCAAGATACTCTACAGTTGCAGTCATGATGGACCTAGATGCTAATATCACTGAAGGCGAAGCCGTGCACCAAGGTGGATCGACAACTATATAAGCTCCCATGATCTCCCTCCTTCGACTAACTATCCTCATCATCCTCATCCTCATCAACACTTCAAACCCTACACTTGCCTCTGCCTCTGTCTTTCCACAATGGTTAACTTCAAGAACCTCGCCGTCGCTGCGACCAGCCTTCTCGGCCTCGCCAACGCTGCTCCTACTGCCAAGGTTGACTCCACTGAGGTCATCCCCGGCAAGTACATCGTCACCCTCAAGTCTGATATCGCTGCCGCCAAGGTTGAGAGCCATCTTAGCTGGGTCGGAGATGTTCACAAGCGTGGACTGAACGAGCGTGCTGAGAAGGGTGTTGAGCGCACCTACAAGGGCAAGTATGGCTTCCAAGGCTATGCTGGTTCTTTCGACAAGAAGACTATCGATGAGATCAAGAAGAGCCCTGATGTAAGTAACCCTGTCTCATTTACTCTGAGCCATACTGACAGCAACACAGGTCGAGGAGGTCGAGGAGGACCGTGTCTGGACCATCAACTTCGTCGATGAGGCCGAGGAGGATGTTTCTCTCTCCAAGCGTGCCTTGACCAGTCAGACTGGCGCCCCCTGGGGACTCGGAACCGTCTCTCACCGAGAGAGGGGATCTACCACCTACATCTACGATACCAATGCTGGTCAAGGCACTTACGCCTATGTCGTTGACACCGGTATTCGGGCTACCCACAACGAGTTCGAGGGCCGTGCCTTTGCAGCCTACACTGCCTTCAGCGGCCAGAACGCCGATACCAACGGTCACGGAACTCATGTTGCCGGTACCATTGCTGGAAAGACCTACGGTGTTGCTAAGAAGGCCACCATTCAGGCTGTCAAGGTCTTCCAGGGCAGCTCCTCCAGCACTTCCATCATCCTCGCTGGCTTCAACTGGGCTGCCAACGATATCATCTCCAAGAGCCGAACCAGAGTCGCCGTCGTCAGCATGTCTCTTGGTGGTGGTTACTCTGCTGCTTTCAACAACGCTGTTGAGTCTGCTTCCCGCTCCGGTGTTCTCTCTACCATTGCTGCCGGTAACGAAGCTCAAAACGCCGCCAACGTTTCTCCTGCTTCTGCTCCTAGCGCTATCACCGTCGGTGCTATTGACAGCAACTGGGCCATTGCCTCCTACTCCAACTGGGGCCCTGTCCTCGACATCTTTGCCCCCGGCTCCAACGTTCTCTCCTCTTGGTACACCAGCAACACCGCCACCAACAGCATCAGCGGTACCTCCATGGCTACTCCCCACGTTGCTGGTCTTGCCCTCTACGGTATCTCTGTCAATGGTCTTTCTGGAGTCGCTGCTGTTACCAACTGGCTCACCTCCACTGCCACCTCTGGCAAGATCACCGGCAACCTCCGCAACTCCCCCAACCTGATTGGTAACAACGGCAACAGCCAGCAGTAAGTGCCTACCAGGTTTGCAAAAGAGACAAGAATGTCCTCGGTTGCGAAGAAGGAGAAGGAGAAGGATTTGGACAAGAGTTCCACTCTTGTGATGATGATGAGTATGAGAATAAGGATGTGAAGGAATGGGATCGGAAACTTCGATTCAAGCCACCCTGCTTACAAGGGAAATTGTACATACAACCGTACATATCATGTTGCGCAATTTAAGATGACGATCGTTTATCATAAACTATAATGGCTTGTGTCTTGTGAATGTTTGACTTCAGCAACCTGGATGCGATACAACGTCGTTACTATCAAGACTCTGAGTGCAAATACGACTTAATCCAGTACCATGTTACATTGTTAAGTCGTTGTTCGTTGTTCCCACATAAACTGTCAAAACCCTGTCGACCTTTTTCGCATTGTCACTCGTGCGGTATCATTGGTTATTCCGCCTACAACTCGATTCTTCATATCAGCACATTGATGCCTTGAGGTGATATCTTGTACTGGGTCGTAGAATGGCAGGTTCACCATCAACATGCATGGTTGATCTAGAACGTGATGCAGCTGTGTGTGGAGGCAAGTAATTTTGTCGTTCTGAAGGTTAACTTTGTGTGGATTTGTCTTTAGACATGTTTCATTTGCGTTCAACGGCAACGATAAAATCGTTCGATCTAACAGTCTAGCTGTTATACATCGGTTCAGACAATATGCTACGTTCTATTTCACTCATCGTAAGTAAGTCGTCAGTAGACAAGCCAACGCCAAAATGTTCTCATCATTTTACTGCTGTAGGGTATATAGCTCGCCCAGACATGAAGTTTCTGGTGTTAGTTGATGGACCAATAGCGATTCAAGCTCGCCAGCACCGGGTGGTTGGGTTTTGTGGCCCGCCAACCGGTGGATCTTTTAATTCGGAATAGCTCCACCTCCAAAACCTGTCGCGTGAAATTTTCTTTGGGCATCTCTTTCACCTTAACATACAAACGTTTAGTCTCTCGAGCAGAGCAACGATGTCCAAAAGACGCGATCTTTAAGACAAGATCTAACAAAATGCGTTCTTGATTCATCAACAAAGATTCTTTTCATTTGTTATGTGTGTGTGTTATCTTCTTCTATCTTAAAGAAAACAAATGACTCTTGCTTTCTATCAGACAGAAGAAAGTAACCGGCACACATAACAAGTAAAAAGAACTTCTGCCGTTGAATCAAAGACATTGGGTATTCATTTCGTCTATAACTATTCCATCCGCAGCGTTCTTCCTTCAGTCACTCTGTCTCCCCACGAGTCCTCCCTTACGGGAGGGTCTTCCTCTGACGGCACGTTTTGTGTTGTCTTCGCGAAGTAGTCTGAAGGTTGATTTAATGACAGAAAAAAGGAGTTCGTCTCCTTTTTTCTGTTGTCGTTGCCAGAAAAACAGGGCCATCATAGTCCGCGTCCGTCTCGTCTTTGTTGGTCACCCCGGTGGCTAACATTGTCTCAATTTCTACACGGGCGAGGCTCCAGGAGCACCGACATTTCTTTTTATAGTATTTCTAGTATTGTGAATTTACATAATATTATCAACGTTGCGTGCCGTGTGAATGTATCAAGGTTTCGTCAGAGTGGATTTATGACCGTAAGATCTCGACGACGTCATTGTGTGCTGTATCCGAAGGTCCGATCATGAATTCTCAAGACTTCCAAAGAATACTAGACTACAGCCCTATTACTTCATATTAATACTGCTGGTTGCAGATAAATAATCGCCATGTTCAAATTAACGAAACCTTCGTCATCTCGTGTCTATCGGTTCTGTCCATCTTTATCATTGCCGATGCGATATCTCACCAGCAACTACGCTTCCCAGGCTGGGAAATCACAGTCTACAACTACCAAGACTAAATCCAAGCACAAATTTGATAACCTTCCTCTGAGCACTAGCGGTCCTATCAACTGTGCACTCAGTGGTACATCGCTTTTGAATACGCCTTATCTGAACAAAGGCTCTGCCTTTCCTCCGGATGAGCGCCGCACATTCAATCTCACGGGCTTATTGCCTCAGGGTGTTCAGACACTTGATCAGCAGTGCAAGCGTGCCTATGAGCAGTATTCGTCTCAACCTGATGATTTGGCCAAGAACACTTTCTTGACTTCACTCAAAGATCAAAATGAGATCCTCTATTACAAGGCAAGCTGCAATAATTGTGTATCATGAGGTTGTACTAACTGTCCGGTATAGCTACTTCAGCTTCATCTTGAAGAGATGATGAGCATAGTATATACACCAACGGAAGGTGACGCTATTCAGAACTACTCCCGACTGTTTCGACGCCCGGAAGGCTGTTACCTCAACATTCAAGACCCCGATCATGTAGAGCAGGACCTTGGGCAATGGGGCAACGCAGAGGACATTGACTACATTGTAGTATCCGGTCAGTTGTTCATCTCATCATGAAGCCTGCAACAACGCTAATTCATCAACAGATGGAGAAGAAATCCTCGGCATTGGTGACCAAGGCGTTGGCGGTATTCTAATCTCCGTCGCCAAGCTGGTCCTCACAACACTCTGCGCAGGTGTCCATCCCAACAGAACACTTCCTGTAGTTCTAGACTGCGGCACAGACAACAAGGAGCTTCTTGACGATGAGTTATATCTCGGTTTGAAGCAGAAGCGTGTCCGTGGCGAAGAGTATGCCAAGTTTGTGGACAACTTCGTTCAGTCTGCCAGAAAACTCTACCCAAACGCTTATATCCACTTCGAGGACTTTGGCCTCAGTAACGGTAAGCTTCACATGATGGGATTGATAGTGCAGTACTGACTTGCATGCAGCGAGAAAGATTCTAGAACGTTATCGTCCGGACTTTGCTTGCTTCAACGATGATGTCCAAGGAACCGGATGCGTGACTCTTGCCGCCATCATGTCCGGCCTTCAAGCCAGTGACCAAAAGCTCAAGGACTTGCGCATGGTAGTCTTCGGCTCCGGAAGTGCCGGCCTCGGTATCGCAGATCAAGTTCGCGATGCTATTGCTACAGAAGGAAATATGAGCCACGAGGATGCAGCAAAGCAGATCTGGTAAGACCCTCATCGAAACTCATCTGAAAGTCAAGTACTTACCAATTATAGGTTGATCGATAAGCCTGGTCTTCTCACCTCGGAAACTGAAGACGTCACTGATTCTCAGAAGATGTATACCAAAGACGTGTCGGAATGGAAAGACAAGGACACCGATCTGCTCTCCGTTGTCAAGGAGGTTCGCCCCAATGTACTTATCGGCACATCTACCAAGGCCGGAGCCTTTACCGAAGACATCATCCGTGCCATGGCTGAACACCACGAGCGTCCTATCGTCCTCCCTCTATCCAACCCAACCCGTCTTCACGAGGCCAAGCCCGAAGATATCCTGAAATGGACAGACGGAAAGGCCCTTGTAGCCACCGGCTCACCCTTCCCAGCCGTCAAAGGTCCATGGGGTAAGAACGGCGAAGAAATCACCATCAACGTCGGCGAGTGCAACAACTCAGTCGTCTTCCCCGGAATCGGTCTCGGCTGCGTTCTCTCCCGCGCCAAGCATCTCACCGATCGCATGCTCGTCGCAGCCGTAGAAGGCGTTTCCTCTCTAAGCCCCATTCTCAAAGACTCGACAGCTCCTCTTTTACCAGACGTTAGCTCTGTGCGGGATGTTAGTGTTCGAATCGCTCGGAATGTGATACAAGCCGCTGTCAAGGATGGTGAGGCTACACAAGAAGGCATCCCTGACAATGAGGACGATCTGGAGGAGTGGATCAAGGAACAGATGTGGGATCCCGAGTACCGGCCCTTGAAGCAGGTTGATCTGGAGAGTGCCACAAGGGAAGCCAGAGGCGAACTGAAAAAGGCCGGCACGGTACATAGAACTGGTCACACATAGATCTACTAGTCCAGGATGGTATATAACATAATGGCTAAATCACGTATTGTAGTACAGCTTATTTAGTGAGCTTACTCTACACTTTTTAACGCATCGAAGACAGTTTGATTTCCAATTCAGTCCTAAAACTGCATGATAAGAATATCCGTTATTCATATACCTGGACCATTTCGAGTCCAGGGGGTCACATTTACCAGACGCAAACCCGAACGCCCAACCTACCTTGTGGCATAACACATTCATATCTTCATGGTCTTTATATCATTTAAATAACTCCGGCACGGGCAGCCTCTCCAGCATTGTCTTGCACAAGCTCTTCCATCCTCTTCTTGCCCCTTCCGAGACCGCCTTCACCAACACCCATGCGACGGGCAACATATCGCTGAGCGACAGTGCCAATAGAGAGGTTTAGAAGCTCCTCGAGCCACTCGGCCACCCACTCTCGGGGATCAACACCGCCGCTCTCAATGATATCCCTGATCTCGTCTGGGACGTTGGCGTCCGAGACATCACCTTCCTCGCCAGAATGAGGGGTGAGAGGAGCAGGGGTGTCCAGCCACTGAACCCATCGAGCAGGAATAGACTGGCTGACAGTATAAAACTCGATATCATGGACAGGGTCCAAGATGAAAACTGCGAAGCAGATAAGCTCCTCGTCGTCCTCCTGGTCCTCGACATCGGATTCCTTCTCCTTCTCTGCAGAAGCAGTGCGAGCAAACAGAGTTTCATCGGAATCCACAGCAATTGCCTGGATGGCTAAGAACAGATCGGATGTTCGAACAGGGTTGGTTTCGCTGACGTCTTCTGTGGCCTTGTGCTTGGCTGCCTCTACACCACCGTTGGCGGAGAAGTATTCGTTCGCATGCGATTCGGCGTTGGCGCGGCAAAGCTTGGTTCCCTCTGGCATTCCATTTACCAAGCCCAACTCGCGAGCAGTGTCGCTTTGTCTCCACCAAGGTCCGTCGTGCCATCCAGCAGAACTATCAGTACTACGTCGAGACTGACTTTCCTGCCCACGCTGAATAACCAAGAGATCACCACCCTCAACCTGTGCCATCACATGGCCAAACACATTATGAACCAGAGGGTCGAGGGATGGATAGCCGACAATATCGTGGGTTATGTGAATAATAAGACGCTCGTGGGAGCTAATAGGAGGCGCAAGGGTATGGAGGATGTTGGTGAATGTAGGGAGAGCGCGGTGTCGGAGTTCGTCACCTAAAATCTCAATTAGTTCAGACCCATGATCGATCTTCGTTGGACATACCGTAGTTTCGCAAGGTGTTAACGTCCAGGCCTCTAATTCCCTTGACCTGCTCCGCCCACTTCTTGGCTTCTTCATTTTGCTGGATCTGGGTGACAGCGGCTTCAGCTTGCTTCATGGCAGCACTGGCTGTGGACAGAATGCCACCCCACCATCCCCCACCAGAGGCCTGAGGAGTAGTGTCCTGGACAGGCTCAGAGGTTGGCTTCTTTTCATTCTCAAGAAGTTCTGAGCTCGTGGCGCTCGGTGTAAAGGTAGCTTTTAAACTGCGTGCACTGTCTGTTGACTTGCGGGGGTCGCCGGCAGGAGGTGTCGCTGTGGAACGGCGGGTAGCATCCTTGAGTCGAGGAGTATGAGGTCGTGAGGGCTGCTCGGCCAGCTCTGATTCGAGGTCGGCTAGGATGTCCTGGTCGGCAATTGCCTTGGATGCGGCAGAAGTAGGCTTGGTCTTGGTGGTCTTCTTGGGCTTCTTTTCAAGGTCAAGGCCAGAGAAGAGCTCGTCGACATCGTCGCCAGCGGTGGGCTTGGTCTTTTTTGACGCCATGGTTGCAAATCGTATCTACCAAAGTGGACAAAACTGTGGTGATTCGTATATGGTCCTGGGGCTATTGAAGGTTTTCGTGGTGATGGTTTGTCGAAGGCGGGGGTCGAAAGAAGGTTGTCTGGCGCAAATGGGTGAGGAAATCTAAGGAGATGGTTGGAGCTCCGGGACAGCTGCAAGGGTCCATGGACGCCGGGAAGGCAGGAACATCTAACACGTGAGGTTTCCAAGCAGATAGCCACAGTTACATCACCAGGATATGGAGAAATAGGTTACAGCACAGGAGCATATTCAATCAATGAGTGCCTGTTATTGATTTGATAATTTTGACAACTACAGTGACTACCTATTAATGATATCATTACGTTCCTTGGAAATTTCGAGTGTATTAAGATGTAATGACTGATGTGCTGAAACATGTACTTTATGGCTACCCACCAAGGACGCATGACTCTGCGTGTTGGAAGCCTCACCTGGAACTCAGCCCAAGTACTCAGAAAGTACAGTCATTGGCTCACCTGCGACTTACACAGCCAAACAGCCACTAACACGCAGTGATTTACAGCAGACGACAATGTCATGCTCATTCCCGAGTTGTACTAGCGTCGTAGAGTTCCGCAGCATCTGTAGTTTCTGATTGGCCTGGGCGAACCCCGGAGAAGGGGTTGCTGGGGATGATACGTACCAGTGGTTTCCCAGGTCCCTGAGCCTTGTGAGAGAGTGGCCTTCAGTGGCCAGGATGCCACTAACAGCAAGGCCCCAGGCGGGTCTGGTCTAGCCTTGGCTGGCTTATTCGGACCACGACACCTCGAGAAAATCGACAGAGACCAACATCAGAGCCAAAAGGAGACTGACTGTCTTCATCACTCACCCGCGACTTCAGTCGTATATTGGCAAATATTGGTTAAACCATCGCATCGCCACAAGATCAAGGGCAGTAGAAGTTGATTAATTCTTGCTACAGTGTTATTAAGACGCCTTTGTTTCTTTTTACATTGGCCTCTTTTCTTGCGCTTTTGCAAATAGGTACTGTACCTATTGCCGCCAGTTCCCTGTACTTCAAAATTCTTTCTCTGCCCTGGCTTGTTTCTCTTACTCCATCCGACACGCTCATCTCAATCATTCATATCCACGCACTTTGAGCCTCATCCTCCCTTACCCTTTTCACTGTCACTGCCTGGTCATCAATTTCTGCTCATCTTTGCAGATATTTGTTGACCATTTAACACTGCGCACTAAGTTGCCTGTGCCTGTGGACTCACTCGCATGACGCCTCTCGCGGGCCCGGCTGGTCGCTACACGTCCTTGCTGTAACATCCCAGCCTCACCTCAGAGCCTGTCCTGTTCAGTCTTGTCTTGTTCTGTCTTGACTGACAATGGACCGCTCGCGCCGGATGCCTCAACGTCGCCGCCCTTTAGGAGCTTCTGCTTCTCCTACCTCTACTTCAGAGGCTTCCTTTGACTTTAACCCAATCACGAGCCCTGTTGTCGCTCAGACTAATACCACGCCTGGTGGCCGCCGCTCTACCAAACCCCTTCAACACGCCTTCACTTTCTCACCTCCAAGTAGTAGTCGTAACTCAAATCCCAAGAGGCGATCCACTACTATGGATAACTTTCCAATGCAAGATGAGGGTGAGCATGGCCCAAAAAAGGGCGGACACAGTCTTCGTAAGCGTGCTCGTGTGGATTACACATTTGAGCACATTGACGATGATGTCGTTGTCCCCAACTCAACATCTTCAGCACGCGGTAAGAAGCGCAGGTCAGAGGTCAATTTCGACCCGGATGACTTTTACAACAACGACTCAAAGAGAAGAGGCGCCTCTATGGGTGCCGATACTCCTTCAAGTCGCCGGAGGAATCCGACACGCAAATCTAGTGACCTGAAAGCATTTCATCAGGCTGCTCTGCAGGATGACGATAACGAAGTCCAAGACACCATCGAAGTCGGTGCATACTACTCAGATGTTGACGACTCAGAGCTCAGAGATGGTGCTGATTCAAATAACTCATCCCCCCAATCCAAAATGTCACCGAAAACCTCACCCCAAAAGTCGCCCCAAAATGAGTCGACCAAAAATGAGCTACCGGCACCGCAATTTCATAACGGGTTTCAGATTGGACCTTCAACAGAAAATGCTGCCTCAAATTCTGAAGTCAATCAGATTCTTCCAGAAAAAGCTTATCCTGCTGTGGAACATATAAGCAACTCTATCGAGGAACTTGTATCTCAGCCTGCAGAGCCACAAGCCGAAAACTTTCCTAACGCGGAACCTGAGCCAGCAACTTATGATTACCAGCAACAATCTTTGACTACAGCGGAGGCTGATTATCCATTAACTCCTTTGGAAACAGCGATACCAAGTACAAAACCTGAGCCAGCTGCTAGTGCCACTGCACTGACAGTGCCAGATATCAGCATTAAAGCGGAGGAGGCAGAGCCCGCGGCAGTGTCAGTGTCAGCGCCAGAGTTGGCACCGACAATAGCACAATTGCCTATTACAGCCGATGAGAACAATCAGAGTGAATCTATTCATTCACCAATTGTTCCCGCATCCCAGCCAGAGCCTGCAAATATCATTAGCGAACTCCCTCCCGCTGAACCTACTTCGCAACTTAATCCAGAACCCGAATCTCTCACCAGCAGCACCACAACTATCACCGAAGAAAAGGAAGCACCTCACCAACCAATCGTTGAACAGGTTGAACAAGAACAAATACCGGAACCACCTACTCAGCTACCGGATCAGCACCAAGAAGACAAAATGGACAAGATGGATATAGATCCTCTTCTGGAGGAGAATGCTCCTCAAGATATCGAAATGACTGATGCAGCTGCCGTTGATGTTTCAGACGTGCAAGACAAGGTTTCTACACCTTCACCTGAACCTACATCCACATCAGCACCTGGGCCTGCAGATTTACCATCACCATTGCCATCAAATACCATCCCCTCATCACCACCAAAATCACCAGTTAAATCACGGTCGTCATCACCAGCTCAAGAATCCGAACACCTACCTGAGGAAACCACCATTCCCTCTCCAAACGCCGATGCTGATGAAATCCGCATGTCTGTGGAGTTGAGTAACGACCAAACTGAGACTGAGAACGTGAACAAAGAAGTTGTTGAGGAGAACAACGAAGACAAAGAACCAATTGAGATGCCAGTCACTGCAGATGAGCCGCAGGTCCCAGATTCACCTCAAAATCACATCACTCAAGAGGAACCAGCCATTGCTTCAAGTCCTCTCGAACCAAAGGCTCCCACTCCACCTCCTGCTGAGACTATCGAAACCCCAGCGTCTTCTGCACCTTCAGAAACAAAAACTAGTCCTCAAAAGCCTGTCGCTCCTCGGGTTCCCCTGGAGTTTATGCCACAACCTACCCCGGCCGGGCGCTGGTCTCATCTTAAGCCTTATGTCGAAGGCGAGTTCTCGATGTACCCAGAAAAGAAGGGTAATGAAGATGGCGCAAATGATGATGTGACCCCAGAAGGAAAGGATGGGGATCGAGACGCCGACATGGAGCCTATGGTCTATGATCAAGATGATGCAGGACTCGAAGCTCCGACGCCTGCACTCAACACGCCTACTCGCGGCTCTCCTGTCCTAGACTCAGCAGATCCAACCGCCCTCAATTCACCTGCCCCTGCTGGCGAGGATGGCGATGAGGCTGAAGAGTCTCAAGAGCTGTCAGAGCGCACTCGATACTACAAATACCGAAAGTTGAGAGACCCCGAAGAGTACGTCTCGGTTCTCGAGAATTATGAAGATATGTCCACTGAAGAGCTTTATGAACTTCTCGAAGCCATCAATGTCTCTATGGTTCAGTGGCAAGACGAGTGGACTGAGCAAGGCGCAATTGTCGACGACTATGAGAACTCTCTTCGTAGACGAGCGGCTGATTCCAAATATGAAGCCCGTACTCGCAATCTGCACCAACATGGTATCAACTACGAGGAGCCTGAATTCGCCGTCAAGGGCTACAAGTCTCGTGAAAAGGAAGGTCTTACAGAGACTCGATATCTCCAAGGGCAGGACCGCATCATGGCCGCTACTTACGGCTTTGAGTATGATCCTCATCCTTCAAAAATAGGCAAACAAAACCCCGAGACACAACAGGTCGGAGTCATGACTCGCGGTCGATCTTTGCGAAACCAGCCTAGGCAAACTGCCAAGGCCACAGAGGGAGAAGAGGTGGTCGGCAAACGCCAACGAAAGCCCGTTCAGCTTTTCGATCCCACGACACAGGATGTTAGCAGGAGCTCGACACCTGTGCCCGCCACTCGAGCTACTGGTCGTCGACGCAAGAATGCCAACGCCGAGGATGAACCGCAGACTAATCTTGCAGTCAGCTTCACCAGCGAGGTTGTCTCGGATGGGGAAGGTCCCAAGACCAGACGCAAGCGTGGTGCTCGTAGCAAGAACGCTGTACCGGAGGAAGAGGCCGTTCCGACCCCAGATGCCGAGGAAGCGGCTCAAGAATCGCCTCAAAAGCCCACTCGCCGGGGCCGTGCCAGACCTGCTGTCAAGTACGAGGAGGCAGATCCCAACGAGTTTGTCGATGAAGAACCCCAAGAAGAGGAAGAAGAGGTTGTGGAGGAGCCGGAAGAGAATGAGAAATACAAAGAGGAGAAACAAACGGTCCGACGACATCTCGTCACTCTCAAACTTCCCAGCGGTTACTTCGAGGCCACGCCCGAGATGGAGATTGTCGACAATGGTGATTCGCGCCCAACTACTGCCTGCTCTGAAGAATCTTCTCAGACTGCGGAGTCGTCGTACTCTTTCCGGCCCAAAAGACAGAAGCGTTTCCGAGATGACCCTGACGAAACTGAAGAGTCAGGCCAGGCACCACCCAAGAAGAGAGGCAAACGAACAAGCGGCGGTACCACTGTTGCCGAGATCCCATCGACTGCATCAACACCTGCTCCATCTATTGAACCAGCTCAGGCCCTCAACAGCCGCAAGATTCAGAAGATTAAGGTTGTCAGGTCTGGTCAGGATACCAAGAATGGAGGCACGCCGCAAGCACAGCCAGCACCTGCTCCCCCTCCTCCACCACCAGCTGCCCCAGCTACTCCTACCCCTACTCCAATCGATGACAACGATGATACCCCCAAGGACTACAAGTCGATGACCAAGTCCGAGAAGATGTCTGCCTCTATGAAGAGTAAGCTATTTAACTTGTTACTTTACGCTTTCCACAAACTAACACAATACAGACCGTTGGGCCAACGGCAATATGGCTGGAGCTGTTGAAAAGCGCAAGGCGACCCTGGCCGCTAAGAAGGCGGCTCAAGCGGCAGCCGAACAAAGAACGGGTGTCGTCGCTCCTAAGCCCAAGGGCAAGGCTCCTATGAAGAGAGATTCTACTCTCAAGATGCAGATGGCACCAGAGCAGCCCCAGATGCAACTACAGCAGCAGCAGCAGCAGCCACCGCCGCCGCCGCCACATATGCTTCATCAACAACCACCTCCTATGCACCCTCATCAACATCAGCACCATCCTCACCAATATCCTGTTCATCACCAACACCCCCAGCACCATCATCAGCACCCTCCTCCTCACCCAGCTCACATGCAGCAGATGCATCACCCTCAGCATCTGCCTCCTCATCCGCCGCCACCACCGCCGCATCAGCCTGGAAACCCACCACCTCCTTTCATGCATGGTCATGGTCAACATCCCAACCATGGTCACGGCCACGGCATGCCGGGAATGGGATACCACTATTAGAGCTTTCCGGTCACTTCTGATGACGGTGGACCACGTCTACAAAAACGAAACCCAATCAACAAAAAATCACTTCTCGAGTTTGTGGCCCTTAGGCTACTGGCTCGACACCATCCTCACGAAACCCCAAGAGACAAGCGCGGTCTCTTACTCAGTACATACAGCCGCTCTGTATACTACGAATATCAAGAGAGGTTTATTTTGGATTCTGCTTCTCCGTTACGCTGTTTCTCTTGTACACTAGATGCGAACAAAAAAATTCCTTTCGTTGTGCGTTTCTCGATTGTTTATCTGCTTATTTCTTAATGTTGTTCACCACATATATATGCATCAGGGGAGGCTTTGCATAATCGTTCGGCATCATATAGCGGCGAATGCCTCAAACTTGGGAGGCTAAGCGTGGAAAAGAAAATGGGGTAGCAAGCGTACCTAAAAGAAGACTTAATGTTCATGTTATACATATCAATGCCTTTGTGTTTAATGCTTTGTGAATGTTTGTGCCATAATTAATCGTAAGAATCTTTGGTGTGCCACATTATTAATGACAAAGGGAAAAGGAGCTGATTGTATGTGCTTATTGTGATGGGGTAGAGTTGAACCTTGATTGTGTTGATGAGTTTGTGCTAAGAGGACAATCTGGCAACACCAAGCAAAATTACACAGGACATGTGACAATAAGGACAACCGACTACCAATGTAAGCAAATATACAAACAGTTATACTGAGCATTAACAATACTGCCGCAAGCATGCCATCCACAGTAGTAAACTGCGTTTGCCAACTGTCCCTCATGCACAGGCACCGGTTGTATGCTTGAGATTGGAAGGCAACATCCAAGTATTCAGCAGATTCTTACCACAGGGTAGATGCAGTCAATACGGCATGGGCGCTGTACACTGCTCTACTGTATCAGGCAGGGTACGGACGCAAACACTTACAAAAGTGAGACGCATGCATACTGAGGTAACTGGCAATTATAGGAATTAATCACATCACATCAATCACAAGGTCAACGGCGGGGAGAGTTGCACATATTTAAACCGAAAAACATCACACAACGCCTTGGGAGAATCGTTTTGAAGTGACTTTTGTTTTGTCCTTGATGTGAATGCCTGGTATGTGAATCATCCTTACACGCCGCAACCGAAATGCAAGAGCCTTGTGCCAAATCCAGCGACTTTAAAAGTAGTAGATAAAAAGAACATTCCCCTGTTTTAACCCTCCCCTTTGACCCAGGGCAGATGAGAAAAGGGAATAGGAGTCTCGGGGAAGGAGGGGATAATGTTTCTTTACCGCGCTCTATCTGATCGCATTCGGGACAGAAACCCAACCACCACGCACCGCACGCCCTTTTATCTTTCCTTGATTGATTTCCTTTCGCAAGCAAGCACCTTACATGACGACACCAGAGTTGGAGGCAATACGCTGGGAAGTGTTAGCGGTTGATGTGATGCTGTAGTCGGGAGATAAACTTACGGGCCACAACTCAGCAGCCTCCTTACCGACGGGGCCGGTAATGGCGGAGCCCTTCATCTCACCCTTGGGGTTGACGATCTGTAACACATGTTAGTCATCCATCTGCCAATTTTTCATATGTGGACCATAACGTACAACACCGGCGTTGTCCTCGAAGTACAGGAAGACACCGTCGAATCGCTTCCAGGGCTTGGACTGTCGGACGATAACGGCGGGGTGGACCTTCTTTCGGAGCTCAGGCTTTCCCTTCTTGACGGTGGCCATGACCATGTCACCGACACCACCAGCGGGCAATCGGTTCAGGCGAGCACCAATACCCTTGACGGAGATGATGTAGAGGTTTCGGGCACCGGAGTTGTCGGCGCAGTTCATGACGGCACCGCTGGAGAGGGAGTCAGTTTGCTGGATCGGATGAGTGATGGGTGGGAGAATTCGTACACAGGGAGACCCAGGGTCATCTTGAGCTTGCCACCAGGGGCACCACGCCTGTGGAAAGCATGTCAGTATTTCTGTTGTCTTGAGATCTTGGTCTTGATCTCGCGCTCTCGTTTTCGCTTGGTGTTGAATTTTTCTCTGCCAAAATTTGTCGGGTGGACGAAGGTGTTCGGCGGGCGGATGTGTGCCAAGCTTCTGGCGTCGAATTCGAATGTGAAAAATTCAAGACATGATGCCTTGAATACCGTCGTCATCAGTCGAGACAGCGATACCGTATCCTCGATGCTGTAGTCGTTGTTCGTTGTGTGCATCGACACAAAATTCGTCTCGACGATCCCCGCCAAACCACCACCTCATTTATTCCAGCTCTTTTTTTGCGCATGATGACCGATCAAAAGTTGGCAGAGACGAGAAGATATCCAGAGCGAAAACGAGAGAACGAGATCTATTATCAATCCGCAGAGGAGAGGACTTACGAGATCTTGGCCATTGTGTCTGAAGGGTTAGTGCGGCGTTACTTCGTGAAGATGTCGTGTCGTGCCGGGCTCGAGGATCAAGATCAAACAGTCTTTCGAAATTATTTTGATTTTCGTGGGGAGAAACCCTAGACGAGGAAGGTGGGATCTGATGCACGTGACTACCTGGCTGCTCCTGCCGCAAAAGTCAGAATGAGGGTCTAGCGCAAAGAGCCAATCAGGGCTCACCTTGAATTACACTGAGAACAATGAGGAAATAGAGAGGCGAAATTCTCAATGAGCATTCTAAATTATTGATAGAAAATTAACAAGACGCGTTCATTACAAAGCTTTCATTATCATTATGAAGAAATTATCATTATTGCTTGTTCATGGCTGATGTGCTGTCGACCTGCCAAAATTCAGATTGGCTGACCTCCGACGCTATTCCCGGTGGAACCCTCACGCCCAAAGCAAGCCCCAGCGAACCACACAACCACCTCAAACCCGACCCAATCAAGCCCACCAAAACCAGGTTCTGTCACACATTCCAAGAAAACTCTTGCTACATATTCGTAATTTTCAACTCGCTGTTCAACAAAAAAGGGCTTGATCACCCGGCAAAGCACGCCCGGTTAGCTCAATCGGTAGAGCGTGAGACTCTTACGAGTACGCGATCTCAAGGTTGCGGGTTCGACCCCCGCATCGGGCTGTTCCTATACTATATCATGATTGAGAAGTGCTATATTTTATTTTTGTCCTTTGTTCAAAGGCCTCTGTCTCTTTGTCTGTTGTTTTGTTTGTTGCTTGAGTACCTCCTACACTAGTCCATCATGAGGTTAGAGGGCATTGCTCGTTGCTCTTTTTGTTGTGGCTAGTAAAGATGTAGAGGTAGGTCATTGAAGTTGAGAGACCTTTCTTTCATTGTAATAATTCGGTGTGTATAAGTGTCTGGCTGTCTGTTGTTGAGAGTCTACCCTAGAACAAATGACCAATGCTTGGTTCCTGAGCCTGGAGACCAGAATAGCACCTAAATATGCACTTGAATTCCAAAACTGAATCATAAAAACTACAACACTTCCTTCTCGTCTCCAGAAGGATTACGGCTCTTCATCTGGTACAGGTCTATGTCATACCCGGCGGAACCTGCATAGCCGTCCGATAATTCGGAGCCGATCTTCACCCCACCGCATCGTGAAACGGGCCTCGGCTCGCCGTCTCCCAACACCTCACATGCCCATCTCAGCTCAAGCCTTACTCCGCATTAATTGGCCATGTCATAGACAACCATCCTTATACCCGGCCCTCAATGTCTCTGTTATTCCGTGCCTTCAGGCGCTCTTTGTCGCGACAACCTCTTCATAGATGTAATTTCATTCCCAAGCCATATCTGCCTCTCATGTATTTCCGAGAAGAGTCAACGTCGGCAAATAAACCTCCGCCTCCAGTACCCCGGCCTAGTTCGTCGGTACTTCTTATTTCACCGTCTAATGAGGTTCTGCTGCTTCACCGCGTACATACTTCTTCTTCGTTTGCCTCTGCGCATGTCTTCCCTGGTGGGAACTTAGACCCTTACCATGACGGTGTAATTCCAGAGGAGAACTCGCCAGAGAGACATCAAGATGGACTGGCGTACAGAGTAGGCGCAATTAGAGAGACGTTTGAAGAGACGGGTATCTTGTTAGCCAGGAAGGACAACGAGCTCATAAATCTGGACGTGAAGGATAGAGATGCCGCGAGGAAGATGATCCATGGAAACCAAGTCAAGTTCCTGGATTGGCTGAAGTCAGTAGGCGCTGAACCAGACTTGGGTAAGATGAACCGTCTTGATATAGAGCGAAGTGTTACTGACGAAACGTCCAGATGGCCTCATTCCTTTCACACGTTGGGTAACACCAGCTGCTAACAACAAGCGCTTCACAACGCAGATGTATCTGTACATGCTCCCGCAATCACGGGATGATATGCCATCCGAGATGCTCATCCCAACACCGGACAATGGCGTCGAACATACAGCCGCGCTCTTCGCACCAGCGCAATCCTTCCTCTCCCGCGCCTCCACCAACAGCATCATTCTCTTCCCACCACAGCACTTCCTCCTAACACTAGTATCCATGATCCTTTCAGAAGGCGCAGAACCACTGCAAGTCACAGAACAACGAGAGAAGCTACTGTCTTTCCTGGAGCAGGTACCCACGGCAGAAACGAAGAAAGGCCAGGAGCACAAGACAGCCATGATCCCTTGGAGCGATAAAGTCATGAGTCCGCATAATCTGTTTATAAGGAAACAGGACAAGAGGATTGTGCTGGGTTTGGATAAGCCAGGGCCAGAGCTTAGGGACTCAGATAGAGGGGGTGACTGGGAACGAGTGGTTCTGGTCAATTTCGGTAAAGGTGGACCGACGAATGTTGAAGTTAGGAGGCGAGAGGATGTACTGGAAGAGGAGAGGCAGAGTAAATCTCAGGAAGAAAGACTATGACTTAGATAGCCAAGACGTAAATTTGATGACCAAACAGGGTAGAGTAAATATTAAGATAAAGCAGATCATGAATTCTAGTCTTGAAAGCAGCAAGACCTGGCAAGGGCACAAATACACGTCTGAAGCAGGTAACATTCATAGCGATTTGAGAAAGAAGATTGTCTAGATTCATCGGCTCACATATCATAATCCCACGGGTATCAATTCATACAGGCTTTTTCACCCCCAATACACTCCATTTATAGTTTTCCAAACTAACAGAAGTCTTGGTTAATTCACCATCCTTTTTAGTGGTGGATCATCTATCTACATACCACGAACATTTTGGCTCCAGTGGTGCCAATTAAAGTCCTCCCCTAGCATGTCTATGTCATCCATACCTGCTGCTGTAGTCTGATCATAATTCGAGTTCATGGTCGGGTAACCGCCCGTCCAGAGATAAGACGCTTGATTTTCTTCTTTGGGTAGTTGCATAGACTGGGGATTGAACTGTTGACCCATGTCTAATGCTTGTGTCTGTGGTATTTGGGCAGTTGTAGTCATTGGCGTTGCTTCAGGATTCATGGCTTTCATTTGGGCTGTGCCGACATCATTTAGTGGCCAGAAGCCCGTCATGTTGAAGCTGGTGCCTTGTGCCATCATGTCGTTCATAAAGTTCATAGTCGTGTCAGAAAGATCAAAGCTTGCTGGAATATCGTTGACTGACGGGGTCCGAGGGCGAGATGGAATTTGTGGTTGTGGTTGCAGCATGTCTGGTAGTGCCACGGGACTGAGTTCGGCCGGTGTAGAAATTGGTACGTTGCTTCCATCAGAGCGCACTAGATTCATCCATTTCTCTCTGACCTCGTCCATCTTGTTGACGGTCAAATCAGTTTCCTGTCCGAATCGAACTTGGTATCGTGGGTTTGTCCTTTCTTCGAATTCTAAACGACGGGCTTCTTCGGGGTTGCCGCGAAGTCGAACAATTTCTGTTGCACGATGTCTTTGTGCCCTCATATAAAGTTTCCTTATAGGCATCACGACAGATGTATTGTCGCCAGATTTCCAAAGCTGGGCTGGATGATCCTCGTAGCAATTAATCGCTTCCCAACCACGCTCCACAAGAGGGGTCCACGGCCGGCGACAACTGGCTATGAGGAAGTAGGCCATGGCGGACCAGTTGGTGTAGGTTTTGAACAACCATCTAAACTGCTTACACCTTGTATCGTTGTTCAAGATGTGATTGTATTCGGCAATCTCGATTGCCGCCATATAGGCACGCTCTCTCGCTTCATCTGAAAGTGCACCCTCGCCATCGGAGCCTGGGAAGAGGACCGGCTGGTATATGACCAAAGTCATCTTAGCCATGATAATACGAGCGATCGACGCAGCCATCCAGTATAATGGATCAGTATCAATTGTGACATGCTGCAGAAATTTGTGCTCAACCTTTCGATAGACGTCAATGAGCATCCTTTCTCTTTCAGCAAGAGTAGTATTCTCGAAAGGCATGCCTTTGGGACAGAAAGACATTGATGCGGATGATAGGCGAACAAGACGTCTGCCAAAACCTGCAATCTCAAAACGAACAATCGCCACCGCGCAATCAGAGTGGCCTTCTCTGGGTTCAGGGGCTTCTGTCGAATCAGGTTTAATGTCGGCATCGTTGATGTTGCTTGGCATTTGTGTATCAAAGTTGAAGTCTTGAATAATGAGATCAGTACCTAACTCATCCGCGGATCGGAGATCTAATAAGAGTAGTGACCACCAGAGACGTCTTCTCATCTCTGTTTCAAAGGGACTCAAACCAAAATGTGACCCGTCCCGGTGTAGTCCCATACCCTGTGCGAGATGGGCTACCAGGCCGGTCAAAGACCAACAGAAGCGGCTTCCATCGTGACCTTTAACTACCAGAAGGAAGATGAGCAAAGCTTGCATGATCGGGGTGTCCAGCGAGTTAAGGAAGTTGGCTTTAGCGAGAGCCTGCTCGACCGCGAAACGGTATTGCACAAGGATATCTTCTTTGGTGACACCGAGGTTGGCGCGAACCTGAGTTCAAAAAGTCAGTATCTCTTGTCATCATACACACAGGATTTCACGTACCTCATCAGGATCTAATGATGTGATTGCAGCATAGTATATCGCCCAGACCAGGGCTTCGTTGCCAGGAGAGAGCTGCTTATGGTCTCTTCTAGCATCTCGGAAAACAGGCTCCATGGTCGGGATATGCAGCACTTTAAGCAATGGCTCCACATTCTCCTGGTATACAGACCACAGAAATGGAATAACTGAAGGGACAGGCCAATATTTGTCCAAATCCACCTCTGTGGAGCGATAGCCAAATATGAACGCGTTGTGGTTCGCTGATAGCGCAACTGCAGGTGAACTATCTGGAGTTTCTTCTATGTCGGATTCGTCGAAGTCTTCATCGGTGAGCCGTTGCGTCTCTTCTCTTATGGAGTCAAGCTGGTTTACAAGTCAGCCACAAACTTTTACAGATCCAATATAGACCAACCTCGTCATTAAGCTTTGCCCAGAGACCATGGCTGACATATTTTCGACTTCCACTGGTATCGTTGTCGTTCAGGACCAATCGGCCAAACTTCTTATGTATACCCTTGCGCGTGCTCTCGCTCTGGTCGCTTGTAGCGTCGCTTCCTCGCGGACTTCCACCAGTCATTGTCGCATTGCCTTGCTGAGAGGATGCATTTGACAAGTGTCGTTGGGTATTATGCGCTGATGTCTCAAAGGAATTTTGAGCTGAATGTACTTCGGGCGAGCTGGCTGAGGATTGACCTTTGCCCCCTGACTCGACCTCGATCTGTCCGCTCAATTCTTCTACGATACCCTCCAACTTTCTCAATCTCTTCATCAACTCAATCTCACGTTGACTTGAGTTTTTAGGTGGCGCATTAGGATCTTTCCGGCGCGGCTGCCGTGGTGCTCTCCCAGGGGCGGGAAAGACGCATGGAATTTGTGCTCGACGACAGTTGGAACACGGCATCTGCTTGTCGCAACGAACTTTCCGACGGCGACAGGTTACGCATGATCGCGGGTTCAGGGCGGGGGTATTGCTTCCGGGTTGCTGGATCGGGCTCGTGTGGGCTTCGGGCCCTGTCGTCTGATAGACAGTAACGTTGCCTTGGAAAGAATTCGGTTGGACGTGGAAGGAGGAAACATCTTGTTGGGTGTTGGTGTTGGATGCGGGCGACGTTGTGGACTGTTGCGCAGAGTCAAGCCCCTCAGACATGACTCCGTTATTGAAGCCGAACCCGAGGGATAGACCATCCATATAGTTGGACATTGTTGTGTTACGTTGACCGAACGTGCGCGATAATGACGATAATTTGAGTTACGGCAGTAAGAATGCAATGCGTGGGGTTGGTCAGACGGTAGACCAGACCAGACCAAAGGATGGACAGGAGGAATTCTTTGCGGACTCAAACTCGGTGGGCTAGATTGCTCTGGAATGAAGAGAATGCGGGCGTGGCGAGGCCATCAACGACCGGGTGCGGTAACGCAGGCGAAACCTCGACTGTCAGGACTGGCTGTCGCGAAGCCAGAAGAGGCTGAGAAGGCTGTAGCTGTGAAACATAAGACGTTGGCTGGAGAGAGAAAGACTGGACTCTGGGTCTGTTTGGGTCTGGGTCTGTGTCTGTGTCTGGGTACCTGAGGAGTCGACGAATGCGTTGCTTGACAGCCAGAATGATTGGGAGAATGGAGTTAGTTGGTGGGGAGTTGTTAGTCTAGGTTCTGCTGTAACGTAGGTCGTATTGACGATCCCCGGGGTGCCTGCCCTGCCTTGGCACCAGCGCCAGTCAATAAACGACCCGAACTGACAGACAGACAGTGACAGTCAATATCGTGGTTGTACAGTAGGGTCACTAAATTACCGGGGACTTTTTTGTCGTCTATCGTAGGGCCATAGGGCGGAATGCCTGTAAAGAGTTGGGGTTGACGCTAACCATCAAATCTGTCTCAGAGCCTGCAGAACCTGCCAGAGGCTGGGGTTCCTATTTGATGGCTTCATTCTTTTGATTATTCATTCATATCGGCCAAGTCAGCACTAACTCCGTGTTTGGTATTAGCACCAGAGACCAGATTCGATTGTTGTCGTCATCAAAGAATCTCGTTTTGGTTCGAATAATGCCCGTGCTGCAGAACTTGTGCTACAGTCCCTCCCTATTCTTCACAATTCTTCAATGCTATCGATAACTATAAACTATAAACTTATGGTTAATTCCGAGTTAACTGTTAATAATAGTCGTGAAATCATCGTCGGTGTCGGGCTCCCGAAGCTTCCGCTTTCTATATCAGTTGCCTTGCCTCCGCTGCCGACCTAGTATTCATCCGGAGAGGGGTTCTATGAGGTTGTCAAAACATGTAAAGAGTGCCAAATGAATGATCTCACTATTGGTCCAGATCAGCTAATAGTGAAAACGGAGACCGACAATATCACCGAGCTCAAATTACAGACATGGATGGCCGTTATTTTATGGAAGGTCGACACTTTAGACCTTCCGTTCAGGCTCTTAATCAATTTGGTCTGCATATTAGTGTGGTTTAAACGCAAATATGTAAGCATGGAAGTTAGGAATGTCATTGATCTTCACATGCAAGCGGAGTCTAGGTCGGCAATGACGTCGAATCGCGGTTCATTTAAACCCTGAATGTCTAGCCTCTCACGATACAACCGACCAAACTTATCAATATCACAGCCCATACGGCACTTGGCCTCGTGATTGTAAACGGGAACGGCATTTCGTTCCATTAGATGGTGCTCGACATGAACGCCTTACGAAGGATGGGGGTTTGTGACATATCACAAGTCAATTGCCTTGCATTGATCAGCTCTCAAGAAGTGAGATCGCCTTCCGCACGTTATGGTAGTGGGATTGAAGGTTTAAGGCAATTGGTATCACTTGACACATCCCGCTAAGTTAGACGAGATGCAACGCCAATTGAAGGATGCGATTGGCAGCCTTCAATGCCGTGGATATGCGGCTTTCTCCTTGACAGCGGAATTGAACACATCGAAACTCATTTGGTTGGTGATAACTGCGATGTGCCTCCGGAGTTCCTTATCTCTCTTGATTAGAGATTGTGTGCTCTCTGGCAGCTGACCACTTGATGGTGGCATACAACTCAACTAGAATGGCCCTCATCTGCATGAAACAAGCCATTGCCTGCTCAGATGTCCTTGGATGCCAACATGCCTATGGACTGTTGAACTGATCAATCTGGGATACCATAAGACCCCGATATCATCGAACGGTACGGCCCCACTAATACCGGAGCGGAAACACGAATCAGGCCGGATATACTCAACCAAAGAAGCCGCATCGGAGCCGGCGAGTCTACAGCAACAGATATGTGGCTCCCTTTCTCGATGATCTCTTTGTTGGCACTATAATATTGGCTCGGATCATGGTCACAATCTGGTCGCTTTAGCTCCGAGAGCTAACGCACCCACGCAACCCTCTACGTGATACCTGCCAGCATTCCCACCTAACATGAGCTTCAATATTCTGCCACTTTCCCTTCTGCAGTCCCGATCCTCGCTCAATGGCGTGGGGCGGGGGTCCAATGCAGTATGGGATCATTGCTCAGCTGCCCTACTCGAATCAACATCCCACCAGTAAGGGACCGACAAGTAAGAGTCTTATGGCGAGCATGTACGGTAAATAACGGTCTGAGATACTGCTTTCGGTGAAGTTGTGGGCGCCAATTCGGAGGGGATTCGAAGCAGAGCCTCATTCTTGCCACAGCCATTAGATGTGATCAAGGTCGCCTATACAGAATGCCAGTTTGGGATACCGGACTGTAGCATTGCCAAGTAAGTAATCCCAGCTGATTCGTTGGCTTAAATGAGGGTCGGCTATTAGTGTGGTGCGTTTTATGCATGTCATGGATGTAAGTAAGGGTTTCCCAAGGCTAGCCGGGCCGCTGGCGGGGTTCAAGCGCCGAAGCTTGTGTTGAATTGGAAGCATGACCATTGATAAAGATAGCAAGAAGCAAATAAGTTCTCTGGGTTCGATGCGGCTTCCCCACAGATTGAGAGAATGAAACCAGATCCGGCGAACGGAATTGAAAGGATAGATCCGTGAACGAGGTTTCACCGGTCCATTGTGCCCCACGAGAGACCCCAGAAGCCAGGGAAGTTAGCTGCAGTACTCAAGATGCTTGATGAGCTGTCATGATCTGCTAGAGACATAGACAGTCAATCTTTCCAAGATGTCTGCAACCATTACCCAAGTTAGCAGTAGGGACGCCGATGTGCCAACCGCATCCTTTCCCCCGATAAGGAATCCCAGCTGCTATGCGCCGACAACGCAGCCATCTCATGTATCTCATGTGCCCCAGATTGGCTTTACAGCGGCGCAAGCAAGGCTCGCGAGTCGTCATTGGCGCATCATCTGCACCGTCAGATGCATCGCGGGTAGACCGATGAGAGAGCTACACCCACATCGCGGCAGTAGACAAGAAATGCAACATCGTCTTTCCTTGATGGTGTAGCTTGAATTCCTCTAGTGGAGAAGAAGGGCAAGAGCAGAGCCGCAACAGATGTGTAGTGATATCATTGGTGTCTGGCGGTATAGCTCGTGATCGAATGTCGAGGTCGGTCCTCTTATTGTGTTGTAGCAAGCGGAGATGATCTGGTGGTGAGTGCCACAACCTGGAAATATAAATTGCCGACTCTTTCACCCGATACCCTGAGAGCTTTCTTCTTCAATCAAGTCGTTCTCATGAGTTCTTCCACAAACACTCAAACACTGCCAGCATTCAGCAAAATATACCACAACCATTAAACCATCCAATCGTTCTTGACACAGCATGCCTGACCAGACTCCGTGAGATTTCCCACATCGTTTTGTTTCCCAACTAATGGTAGCAGCATGGGTACCTGGCTGGGAGAGACCAATCTGCCCGACGTTTGGGCAGGACAGGGGCAAACAAACCAGAAATCTGAGCCGAAGAACAATAAACCTGAGAAGAAGAAGAAGAACTAGGTCGCAATGAAAGATACGAATTGATACCCGCGCCGGCGCACTTGGACATGAAGGAACCAGAATGTATATGTGGGATGACGCCTCAGAGAGGTTCTGTCGTTTATGAGTGTATTCATTATAGTCTTCGTATAAACATGAAGCTCGTCTTTATCTATTTGCACAGTGAGTTGACTCATTCAAGTTTCCGCCAGACTCGCCAAAAGCTTTGGCAGGGTATCGAACGCCATGTGAATGTAAATAGTAATACCAAGATGATAAGTGCCATAGAAGAACGCCGTAGTCGCCATCTGATGGTATCAAAACCGCTTTCGCTCCTTACCGCGGCGGCTTACTCGCGCCACACAACACACGCTTTTGAACTCGCACCATTTCTTGACATCGGCAGGATTTACCTCTCCGTCAAAACCGACACGACTGAGCTCGCCCGTATTGAGCCACATTGCAAGATCTTCCAGTACGAGGGGTTCGTAGAGAAGTATTTTTTCGTTCCATGATGGTTCTTGAGGGTCTGTAGTCCGTGGAGCTGACTTGACAGCATTGGTGATATGCTCAAACAGAGCAGCTTCCGCATCGGTGGGCGTTGCTGTGAGGTCGTCCGACTCTATATCTTGACTGGTTGTGAGAGATATATCCAACGGAAGCTCGGAAGAGAATGTCGGTTCAAGGTTGGTCTGCGGAGAAGATGCGAAGTTGCTAGCATCATCTTCAGAGTCAGGTATTTCTATGACTGATTTTTGTGAAGCTTTGCCAAGACGAGGTGACGTGCTTCGCTTTGATGACGAGGCTGGTTTGCGCTTGGAGGGTGAAGGACTTCGTGGCGAAGAGTCCAGGCTATCTTTTCGTGGCCGGCCAGGACCTCGTTTAGAGGGAGAATCAGTGGCTGATGAAGAATCAAAGCTGTCTTTTCGTAGTCGGCCAGGACGTCGTTTGGGAGTGACTGGGGGTTGGGCGGAAGGGGGTGGCTCCTGAGGCTCAGAGGCACTGGGACTGTTCCTCCGTGTTTGTTTTGTAGCCTTTTTGGGACTGCTTGTGGTCTTCGGGGATGTTTTTGGTTTGGAAGTCTTGGGGGTTTTGGACTTGGCGGAAGGTGACTTAGCTGTGACATGAGCTGTGGTATGAAAGCTTGTCTGGCCCAGACGAGCCTTGCTCTGCCAACATTGATCAAGTAATGAGATCATCGCGCTTCGTCGCTTGATAGGTTTGAAACCGAATTTCTTGACTTCCCTCGCAAGGCGGAGGTCTGTAAAGCCCTCGTAATTAGGTCGCGGTGGTTGCGGTGGAAGCTCAGGCAGTTTCTCAGCCTCATCAGCCATATTTTCGTCAGTAATCTTGTCCTGTCCAGGCACTGATGGGCCGATGTTCGTGCTGACCGAAAGATCACTGTCGGAAAAGTAGGGTGAATCACCCTCAGAGGCAGACATAGCCCTTTCACCAGGCAATGCTGCAGACTCCGGTAGCTCAACACTGTGATCAAAGTCGTCAAGAACGTGACTCTCTTCAATCGTAATAACGCTCTGGTCAGCGACCATATTATAACCAAAGGGGTTTGCATCAGCACCCTCATCTTGTAGTAGTGTTGTATCCTCTATTAAGTTTATGACCTCCACATCGAAGAGGTCTCCTTCAGCATCCCGAGCGGCCGCGTTCCAAAGGTTGGTTCGTTGCTGCTGTGGTTCGATGCCGTCGCTATGGAGAGGCATAGCAAAGTCTATGTCGTCGTTCTGATTTGACCGTCTCAAAGCAGCTTGAAGATCTCTCAAGACTGTTGGAGATTCTTCCCTGGCTAGCTGACTAGAAGTTCCAAAAACAAAATCTTGATTAGCCACCTGTGCTAAGGCAGCGCTTGGCGATAGCAGAATCGGTTTAGGGGGCACCTTCTTTTTGGTGGCCTTTGTGGTTTTCCGTCGCGGCTTTGCTTTGCCTTTGGCATTGTCTGGCTGCGCATCAGCTGCAGAGCCAGTGTCATTCTTTGTTGTCGAGAAGTGATCCAGTATAGAAGCGCTGGGTTCAGGGTCAGGCTGACTAGGCACCCTGTACGCAGCGGTGGCAAGTTCTGTGATCGTTCTTGGCTTCTTCTTCTTTGGTGGCTTTTTCATGGGCGACTTCCCGGGTTCTGTAATCGAAGAGTTTGTCCCTTTTGTCGCTAACAGTTCAATACGCTTTCGTTTCTTGAGAAAACTCGAGTCTTCATCCGAAGGAGGGGCAGAGTGGGATGCTGATTCCGACGGGTCTTCTATACGAGCATAGCCCCCGACAAGATTCTTGAAAATGGGAAGTGGTTGACCTGCCTCCGAAGAGCCCAATGTCTTAAATGCGGATGAATCTGAGTCAATATTGACAACGGTCTTCTGAGCGGGAGGAGTCCAATCCAATCTCCGTGCAGGTGCTTGTTCCAGATGAAGGGGTTCATTCACATCGATCTGATCAAGTTTCTCGGGGACGTCGGTTTCCTTTGCTGGTGGGAAGTGGCTACTCATAGTACCAGTCTTCTTCTTTGGCTTTGTTGCCTTGGACTTCACTTTTGTATCGTCGGCATCCTTTCCGTCGTCATTATCTTTTGAAGATCCAGCCTTCGCCGATGGTTTTGCCTTGGCCCGTTTCGGAGCGGCTGGCTTTGATACTTTCGGTTGTCGAGGCTTCCTAGTCCCCTTTCCAGTGATTTTCACTACTACTATATCATCTTCGGGTTGTTTGAAAGGAGTAGGGTCCCCTGCTATGAAGCCCCCGTCGATGGGAGGTTCATCCGCCGGACCCGCAAGGATATTTGAGTTGACAGCAGTGAGAGGTGTTTCGACCAAGGGCATCGCATTGGCCTTTGTTGTCGATTCTGTTGAAGAATACAGATTGCGTGCAGAGATGAAGCCAGGTGCTTCAATGGGAGTCTGATGCTGACTTGAGCCTTTTGCTGCTAAAACGTCCCGAAGAGATGGAAGGTCAGGAGATGAAGAATTCACATGAAGTGGTTGGCGATTTCTATCGCTGAGTGGCGACAACCTCGAGGGATCAGGGGATGCCATAGCGCTCAAGATTATGGACCGAGAGCGCAGAGCGCATCTCAGGCCCTTTATTCGTAACAGAATGATGTCGAGGTTGAAAAGGCGTTGAAAATGAACAACGGCGGGGTCATAATATGAAAACGTATTATTTTGCCTTATTTAAAGTCTTGGGGTCATGAGATGGTTCGCCTTGAGGCAAGCAAGGGGTCGCCAAAAAAGACCCACGCTAGGGATTGAACACTTGCCTTCGCGAGTACTTTACGCGCTGTCACATGACTGAGCGACACGTGATTAAGAGCGTGACCTGCTCCACATGGAAAGAGCGACCAACGCAGTAGGGCAGGAAATTATGACCCACACCACAGACTGGTTGCCAAAAGCACCAAAATTGAAATTGCTCTTCCTCCCACTTTGCGACGACTTCGACTTCACCTCCCGCCGACACAACCACTCAAAAACCCAAAACCACCCCCTCTCAAATCAGCCAAAATGGAGAACGACCGCGGCGAGATTGTGGACCTGTAAGACATCACTTTGGAACATTGGAATAGGATGCGCGATGGGAGAATCATGATACTGATGCAGCATCACCAGTTACGTCCCCCGCAAGTGCAGCGCCACCAACCGCATCATCAAGGCCAAGGATCACGGCTCTGTCCAGATCTCCGTCGCCAAGGTTGACGAGAACGGCCGTGCCATCCAGGGCGAGAACCACGTCTACGCCCTCTGCGGCTTCATCCGAGCTATGGGCGAGAGCGACGACTCCTTCAACCGACTGGCCCAGCGTGACGGCCTCCTCAAGAACGTCTGGAGCGGACAGCGATAAATCAATCAAATTGTGGGAAAAAGTTGATCGACATCTGGTTCTGAGAATCCTCGACAAAAGGAATTCTGATACGAATGAACCACAGGGTTTTGGGTTCGGGCACGAAGGCAATGGGTGAAAGAAACTAGGGTTGGCTGCATCTAGCAAATCCACTTCGAGGCGTTCGGCTCGATTTTGAGACAACATTACGATATCCCGAATCCGTGTTTGAAGATGTGATGAACTGGTTATAATGCACCCGATACGGCTGGCGAAGTCTCCTCGGACAGACTTCACAAGTCAACCTACTCCGAGGATTCTGGGGCTACTCTGATGGTCTCCATGCCGCAGATTAACTAGGCTCTGAAAAAGCCGTGGCGCTCAAGTCGTTTGCTATGGTACAGATACGGGTCTAACATGAATTTTCAATTATGTGACTATCTTAAGCATGTGCAGTTGTTTTTTATTTGATATGATTCTCCAAAGTCGTTCATACGGCCGTAACGTAGATGCAGGTTCAACGCCTGCGATCACCAGCCAATGCCAACTTTTGGTCGTTCCGATAACAATGTATGGTACTCCCAATGACAAAACGCTCAATTTCGATTATGCCTCAGCTACCCCAGCTTAGCTTTCTTTCTTCGGATACAAGTCATGGTAATTAGTCTTGTTCACACCCCCCAGGATGCCTAGACGTGTGAACCAAGATGGACGAGCGTCAACCTGAGACCCGTATGTCATCTACCCACACCAATGATCCAGATAGATAAGCAGTCCTCAATGTATCAGAAGAATTGGCCCCCAAAAGCATAAGAGACGAAATAATTTGGTCACTATATGCTGGCTTAGACTGGCACTTAGGCTACTCTATTAAGGTAACCTGAGCCTTTGACAATTCTTCTGTTACCCGCCTGACACCCCTCACTCGTCAACCGCGAGTCCCTCTTTATACACAGCAAGTGCTCGTTCCCGGCAGTCCTTGTGTGTGACAATAGGTTGAGGATACCCATTCTTCTTGGCTTTGGGACCAGCACCTCGATTGTAGGGATCATGGATCGCTTTACCTTCAATGCCCTTCAACTCAGGAACCCATTTGCGGATGTAATCACCCTCAGGGTCGAACTTCTCGCTTTGTAACAAGGGATTAAAGATGCGGAAGTATGGTTGAGGGTCGACACCAACACTGGCACTGAAACCCCAGCCGCCATTGTTCGAGGCAAAATCACCATCGACAAGATGCTCCATAAAGTACCTTTCACCCTTTCGCCTGGCTACAAGTTAATATGGCAACACAAGAAAGGGGCGCAGCGTAGGATGAGTAACTTACCAGTCCAACAAAAGGTCCTTTGCCAGAAACGAAGCGACAATCATGCGGCATCGGTTGTGCATGTAGCCCATGGTGTTCAGCTGTCGCATGGCTGCATCAACGATTGGGAAACCTGTCCGGCCCTCGCACCATGCTGCAAAATGGTCGTTATCGTATGACCAGGAAATGTTTGAGTATTCCGGTTTGAAAGGTTTATTCATGCTGCTCATGTCAGTGGATGAATAGGTTTCTGGTAGTAGCTTTCTTACCAGACATATGGCCAGTGAACCAGAACATGCTTATAAAAGTCGCGCCAAGCAACTTCACTGATCCAAGTCTGAATACCGTCGTTACCTCCATTCAGTTTCTTGGTTTTGTTTCTGTCACGCGCAGTCCGCACGCATGTCCTCGCACTAACGGTTCCAGAGGCCAGATGCACTGATATGGAAGAAGTAGCTGCCTCGGCCGGTATATTCCTCTTCTCTTGGTAGTTTCCGATCCTCTCGTCACAGAACTTGTCCAGGCGCTTCTTTGCTTCATGCTCTCCACATGGCCACAGTGAACGTATACGCTCTTTCTCCTCGTCGCCAAGTCGCTTGCTCTTGGGAGCTTCGGGAATTTCAACATCGAACAGCTTCTTATAGTCTTTGCGCGCACTGTCTGGGTTCTTTTCTGGCTGTTCGTACAGTTCCAAAAGATCGAGGTTCTCGTGTATATGAGCGACCCATGTCTTGTACCAAGGGGTGTAAACTGCGTATTGTTTTCCAGCACCAGTGTGAAGCTCTCCTGGAGGGACGATACAGGTATCGTGGACGACTTCAAATGCTTTACCGTTCTCAGCAAAGTCTTTGATCATTGCGGCTTCTCGCCTCAATTCATCAACCTCGTATTCCATGTTGGCATACAAGTGACTTGCACCCCATTCATCCATTAGCTCCAGTATCCGATCTGGGAGATGCTTCCTCTTCTCAACCGTCTCCACATAGAGCGGGATGTCGAGTTTTGCAAGGTCTTCCTTGATGACTGAGAGTGTCCGCAACATAAAATCGATTCGCGCTGGAGATCGTAGATGAGCCTCGTAGTCTTGGGGACTAATGATGTATATGGCGATCAGGGGAACGCCCGCTTCCTTCGCCTTGTCACTTGCCAAAGCCAAGGCTCTGTTATCCGATATCCTTAAGTCCATTTTGAACCAATGGACAACCGCTTTCTTGACATCGATGCTTTTGCGCTCCTTTGCCGTGACCTCCAGGGCGTCGATCAGAAGTTCAATGGGGCGAGGAAGACTGTTATCGTTGTAGGCGCGAGCTCGCGCATTGCTCATTTCTGGTGGGTAGAACTTGCGAATTGCAATACCGTTCTCCTCTGCTTCATTGGCTTTGTGATGGGGTTGGCGCAAAGCATCTGATGAGCTAGAACCGTTTGTCTTGGACGTCTTTGCCTTCTTAGCGGTACTCGCTGAAGGGGACGAAGACTCGCGCTTGAGTCGCTTAGAAGGCATTGTTGTGAATCTAGCAGAGGACGAAAATATGCTGTTTCGGTGTGGTTGAAATTTCAGTACAAGGGACGATCGGGAATCTACCAGATGCAATAGGCGTATATGCGATGCAAGTCGCGACATGGAAAAGCGTGTACGATTTGCAGTTTTGGTCGCATGCGCAGAGATGATTGATCAAGAAAAGGAGAAAATGCGCCAGACTTTTATTATGCAAATTATTCCTTTGCTTTTCCTACTACAACCCGGTAACGGATACTAAACAACACTCGTGGCTGGCTCCTAATAAGGTAGAAAGCGTGGAGCTTCGATTTGAAATACGTCATGACGTCCCTGGCGATCGAAGCTGCCGCAGAACAGATCTGAGATTCATAGATCCCTAGGGGTTTAGTGACCGATTTATTCCTCTGATTGGTTGGGAACGGTCTGTAACCGTCTGGACGGGCCCGTGCTGTCGAAATTGGTATGGATCCATTGAATAATAGATGGCCAGGCAGATGGGTGACAGAAGAATTATCCGTCAAGAAGTAGGCTGCTAAAATAAGGTAGCCTAAGTTTCACTACTAAGCTGGAATAAAGTAACCAGATTATTTCGTCTCTTATGCTTTTGGCGGGCAATTCTTCTGGCACCCTGACGCCAAGGCAGGTTGCTAAGTTGTCCAGTGAATCCATGAGGAACAGGCCGTTTCCCATCTTCTATTTTAATTAAACATCCATATCCATTGAAGAGATGCTTGTCAGCCGGGTAGTGGATGAAAACACGATGCTTCTTGCTTCATCGGATTAAGTAGGCACGGTAGTTGTGATTCACCTTCGGTAGGTATGTTAGAGCTTTGTGATTGGTTGGATTTCTCACAGGCAGGAGCGGCAGATTCTCTGATGCCTGCGCGCCTCATCTCACGCGTTTCTATTATCACCACTTCATCACATTACACAACAATATTCCTACGACAGTAATTTTAATTGAACAACACACTGCCGTAACCGTCCCTTGGCTCGATCAATCATGCCCCAGACCAAGTCATGGCGGCCACTGCCGCTTCAATCGTCTCCCGATTTGCCTGTGCTCTTAGTGTCTTTCCATACAGAAGCATCTGCCTACACGATTCACATAACCGATATGGCAAATATGTGGGCTGAGACACTTGAACGCAAGGCAATCTGCATGAGAGGCTGGAATGAGAATACCAGCATCGACCCCAGTGATACTCCAGACAACATGGCGAAGTTCCTGACAAGTATCAGTACCGCTTTGGACTCTTCTCAGCCAGGACATGATGAAACGAGTCTTCGCCTAGACCGTGATACCAGGTCGGAAGCAACAGGCGAGCACGATCTTGTCCTCAACATTACTTGTGAAATTCCTGGACTCCAACCGCTCAAGTGGCCAATGTTTCTGAAGAAGTTGCCTGCTATCAACATAGCCACTAACCTGGTACTTCCGCTGATTCAAGCACACCATACAAAAAATCTGGAAATTGAATCTCTAGTTCTGAGCCTGGGGCAGAAAGATGCGATTCTTACTAAACTTTTGGACAAACTGGAAGCCATGGGCACGGGCATGGAACATGTATTCAATGCCTTCTCTGGCAAGAAGAAGGTTTCAAGGGCAACGGCAGCCGAAAAGGTGCCTGGCCTCGCGCCTTTCGACCGCCGACAATGGAAGAAGGATCTCGAATACAGTCAAGAGAGTCCAGATAACCCGCAATCCTTAGTGGAAAGTGTTTTTGAACAAGGAGGACTTGAATTCGAGCCGATGTCGAACAGCGCCGAGTCACCTTTGCTAGATCAATGGTGGAAAGACTTTCAAGGTGTTTCATCTGTTGTACGTCAGAAACAGCCCAAAGCAGCTGTCGCGGACAGTTCATCGACAGCGAACGACAAGGAGAGGTCTGCCTTCGAGGATGGAGATGACGACTTCCAAGTTCAATCCACACCCCCACACCTTGTCTCTAAGAGGAAGTCGACCGACGCAAAAGGAACACTGGGCACGGATGATGGCTCTACAGAGGGAGAATCAGCAGGCAGTGTATCACCCGTCCGAAATGCAGGAAGGGTGGACAAGCCAGCCCGCCGTCTGGGTGCACTGGGTCGAAAGAAGCAGTCGACTCCACCTCGAGCCCCTGATCCTGTACCATCTCAGAGCACGTCACTTCCAGTGCCTCAGCAGAAAGACGATTCGGAGACAGCATCCGAAGGGGAGGAGGAGGACGCAGCGGTATCACCTCCAACGAAAGACCCAACACCGCCTCCTGTCTCCCCAGCGCGGCCTGCGGCAAAGAAGAGCGGCCTTGGACGTATCGGAGGTGCCAAATCAAAACAGTCAGCTGGAATAAACGCTGCTCCTATTGACCTGGAGGCGACTGAACCTACGGAACCCAGCACAGCGGCAGTCTCCCATCGCCCTCCCAGGAAGTTGGGTGCCATTGGGAGACAGAAGGCCGATGTGGAAGATCCAGCGTCAAATTCTAACGAAGGCGTTCAACGAGGCCGGTCCGCTGCAAATGATGCCACCCCGGAGCCCAAAATAAGAGAAACTTCGCAGGAAAGGGCTGATAGACGACGAGAGGAACTCAAAAAGGAATTGGAAAAGAAGGCGGCAGCTGGTCCCGCGAAGAAGAAACGAAGATTTTAGCTTCAATTATGTTCTCATCGCCAACCTCACGTTTTGGATGGTTATGGTCTTTGGAGCGAGAGATAAGGGCCACAAGGTCAGTCCCTTTCACATCAGCGATACTGAGAAGAACAACTGCTGGAGTATCCTGGGTCCAGATCGATGAATCTATTCAAGTCGATGATTCTCCTGACACTGAAAACCAGGCTGCCACAGCCTCGAAGCCATGCGCTTTTGTTACGGGGGCTGCATGGAAGCAATCCGACTACTTTACCCATTCTCACAAAACAAGCGCATTCTTATTAAGCCAGCTATCCATATTTTGCATTTTCAATCTCAACCAGCGTTCGAGCGGCTTTGGTCGAAATGCATCATTCGTTTCATATGTGTAGACAACGGAAAGACGCAGTATCTACCCGCCGGTGCAGAACGCCATCAATACACCCACATGTGTTCATGTTGTGAGAGCCGAGCAGGATCAGACTCGTGGAACCCCATCCAATGTACAAATTCCAACATTTACGATTACACTTCAAGCCTTGATTAGCTCGGCGGAACCTTTCAATATATGCACACCAGCACCACTGTTCGACTATACATTGACGGCAATTGCACCGGTATATGAAGAATCGATGCCAAATCGGCACACGCTCCTCAGGCAACAAGATACGCCGCTCGTCCGGCTTCCGTCGTGAGAATCCTCTTCTGTATTGGTGACCTACCGAAAGCCTCAGTTCCAAGCAGATTTCGATGAGCCTAACCTGCACACTGATGTCCGATGCCTGCCGGAAGCCCGCCGCAACAATATCATTACATGCCAGCCAAAACCAGAGTTATCTACGATGGACCACACTATTGATAGCTCGTCCGGTTGAAGACCTAGAGTTTCCGGAGTTTTCGTGTCTCATGTTCATGTAAGGCAATGGAGGTCCTGCACACAAATTGCTACTAATCGTCCGCTTGGTCTCAGAAACGACACTTCTCATTATTAGCCCTGGAACACACTTCCCTTTACGGATTGAAGTGGTTCTGGGCAAGTGCTACAGTATTTACAGCAATAGTGTTGCGCTTACCCACAAGATAGCAAGGCCCAATGACCAACATTACAACAATCGTACGATTGAGGCTTGGTGAGGCGTTCCATAGCGTACGGCTGGACAGGCGCTGAAGACACTTCTTCAATTTCCAGGACACCATAATATGAAGAACTGCCAGACTCGGTCATGTCGCATCACAGTGATCTACTCTCATTGGATAGACTCTAAAGCATTGTGTTCTAATTGAGGGGCTATCCTGGACGTTGCGACCAGTAGCTACTGGGCCTACGTAGCCCCCATACACCATCTGTCACGCGGCAGTCGCACATACAACGGCAATGCATCAAACAGACGAGATGGTGGCACACGCAGCGGGTGGTTTCTCGTACTCGAAGGGCGGTGGATCCATGTCAGTCTGGTTTAGCGCAAGTTGCCAAGAAACGCCGCCAGGAGTGTGCTTAGGCGCGACCAGTGAAGATGCGTGCAGAAGCTAGAGAAGTCCGAAGACCATGTCAGTGTGGCATTACAGAGTCCCCTACAACAAGGGTCTTCTTGCAGGGATCAAGAAATGCGCACCCAACGGACCCGAATCTGGCCCTGGCAACGAGAGTTGCTGCAAAGAGAGACGAAGGAGAAAAGGGAAAGAAGGGTTGGTTGATGCGCAGCGATTTGGACGATTGATGGATCGCACCACGCGGGCTGTAATATCGACAGGGCTGATATGGAGGGATGGTACTCCGGACCAACTCTTGAAAGATCAAGCCCACACCTTATCTCGCATGCCGTCGTCCTGTTCCTTGGCTGAAGTGTTTTGGTGGACCAGCTGGCTCAGAAGGATGCTCTCAGACACAGACGGGTCGGCGAACTTTCGAGTCAGAATGGCCTACTATCCAAATGAGCAATGACTCTGATTATCACTATTACCTCAAAGGGTGGCTTGAAGATCATTGCAATTGGCAAATCGTCGTCTTGTAGGCTCGATTGGACCCATGGGTGGGTCAGATGTTGGTTGAGCTCTGTTAAGATCTCAACAAGCCTGGTTGTTGCGATCTGGTAGCGGAATCTGCCCAGATCGTGATTATATCTCGATAGTGGATCAAGTGGCTGCCAATGTCCATTAGATCGTACCAGGTACCGGGTTATGGAATATGAGTCCGACCGCCGATGTCGTTTGATGAATGGGACGGGACAAAACAACAGGGGACCATGATCGACAATTAGCCGGTTAGCATCACCCTGGTTGCGCCAGGACAAGTCACGAGTTGCAGTGCCTTGTTGGCGCTTCATTTACATGCTTATCGCGCATTGCTGAGATCTTTTTACGTACTGTACTCCTGGCCGTTCTGAACCTGCACAAATGATGCAGTATTGTCAGTCATGGTTAATGATTCGCAACTCCCCCGTACCACGCCATCAATAGCAGATCAGGGACCAGAAGTCTACCAAATTGGAAGTCGTGCATAGCAGACTACTTCAATTTCGAGCAGCTGGCATATGCCATGTTGGTGACGTCAACTAGCTGGCCAAAGATAGACCAAATGAATGCTTCTGAGACAGGCGATCACCACCATCTCGCAACACGAAATTGCATATTTTGTTGGTGGGAGCATGACCAAGAATAGGTCACCGTGGCTTCACAGGGCGCGAAATGATCGGGCATGGGATATCGAGATGCTGCGCCGCAGCACTATATGAGAGATCGGGATTCCATCTCACGCTGCAGGGTTGCATCGATACTACTTGGTGCTGACCTTCTACGCAATTTCTCGATGTAAGTAGGGATGATCTTGGATATTCTTCTCCGATCACTTGAGTACTGTGCATTGCGACGCCGGTCGTCTACAATGGATGTGTGAGTCGCGAACCCCGACAAGCCTCGCTTGCACCTTTGACCTTCAGCTTTGAAAGTTGATTGAAGGTACATCATCGGCAACGTCAACTGTACAGCTGCAGCAGGCTTTAATCTGCAGATTAAACCGGTTCGGGGATCAAGGGAAACCATTCCATGCTACGACAATAATAAGAAGAAGTGTAAATGGTTGAAAGCTTCAAGAGGATCCACTCATACATCCTGGAGGTTAATCATGCCCCGCTCACTCGAGATGTTCTTGTTTCAACAGACCGTTGGTGGGATCAGCCAGGAAATGCCATGCGGTCATCCTTTTCTTGGCTTCTTATTCCCTAGTCGTCGAGCTGCAGAAGACACTAGACAGGCAGACAAGCGCTAGAGTACGTGCTGAACTCGCAGCGCCGCTAACGGTTGATCACAAGCCATGGTTGGTGCAGAGCGCCTTCTTCCTATTGTCATTGTTGGCTTCAAAGCTAATCTTGAGAAAGTGCCCCCATTTTCTAAACGGTGCAGCATATCGGAGCACACAACAAAAGCAGAGGCGCTTTGCTTTTTCTGCCTATTCGAGCTTCATCCTATCAAGCTGGGTATGCAGAAGAGCTAAGGCTCGGAGGTGTTACGAAGAAAGGGACAGCGGGACTTGGCCTGGTCTAGAGAAGTTACACCCAAGCACGATGGTCATTACCCGGCCCGTTCCTGGCTGAGTTTAAGGTACTGCAATTGACCTGTCAAAGTGTCAAACGCCCACTGACGATGAGTAGTGCAAAACCAGCGGCCGCTACTTTGAAGTCTAATTCGAAAAAGAAAGACGGAGATCCTATTCTATTCTATGTCGATCCCACCTACATATCGGACAACTCCACATCTCCATCAATCATGCTTTTTCCTTTTCTCGTCTGTTTCATCATTAATTCCTCTCTTCTCTTCACAGCACACTCCGCACACCGCACAGTGCATATGCATACAACAGTATTGAATCTTGTGTCACAATAGTGACCATATTCTCGGAACTTGTTGGCTCTTCATGACTGAGATCTGAGCCCGCAATTGACAAAAGGTCTCAGCAAAGACAACATCTTGTTTAGTGATAGGCATGCTGGATAGCCCCACACCACCAGCTCCATATCGTGGACTGGGCAGGCAAGGGATGGGCTAAAGCAATGACTGTCTATTGTACTTGGTTGGCAGTGTGTGGACATAGAGGGAAAAGAGACAAAGCGCCTCTATTCATAAAACCGCTGCCTACAGGGATGCTGAAGAAAAAAGGAAATTGGAAAGAGACTCGGGCCCGGAAACAACCCTGTGAGACACATGATGAGGCTTGACTGCACGGGGAATACAATTTGGGGTCTGCTTCCACTTAGTCGCTGCTGTATCCGTACTGCAATGGTAACACTGGGGTTCGACAGGCGTGGGCATGCAGGCAAGGTGTGTCCATTCTATTGAGAGCCTAACCGAGCTTCTAATAATACAACACTCGGCAGACGTTGCGTTGTATGTACTGTATGTGTTTCTACAGTACAGAACAGTGCTCGTCACTATCCTTGGAAGGTGGAATGCCCGCAGCAGATGGCCTCGACTGCTCCCTTGCGGTCGAAACGGGCCCCGGAACCGATAAGCAATTGTCTCTATGATCCTGGCATCCATATCTGCGGCTCGATCCTTCTCTGCTGATCCTATTAGCAAGTGGAGAATCGGGGAACGTCGGTATCCCGCTCTCAGATTTGAAATGTCTGTGTGTTATCTCCTTCTCATTTCCATTGATTCTCAACGATTGCCTTTTCAAGAAGGGAAGCAACGCCAATGTCTGAGCTCCTGGCGATCATACCAAGCCATTCTATAACCTTCCTAGCCTCACTTGCCCTTTCACTTCTCGTGGCATTCCTCCCCCCACTTTAAGAGTACATGCTGTCGTTCAGCGCGATAAAGTCGCATCGCTACAGGGTCAAGGATGTCATGAATGAGGGGCCCGGATCATTTCCCGTTGGCTCAGCTGTCCTGACCCGACAGATTGGTAACCAATGATACTGTTGCGTCTCTCAACAATGGCCTCATGAACCCAGCCTTTCCCCACTCGCATCTGCGGAATTTGAGCGATCAATAACAGGGTTAAGTGGGGGGAAGCAAGACATGGCCTTCTAGGCTCGATGGTACTGTAACCGTACGAGAGCACAGAAGTAATTGACAAGTCGCAATAGGTGTCTAGATTACTGATCCTCAAGTGGCAGAAAGAGTTTAGAGTTACTGTATTGTATTTTTGTTGGTCTAACAATGCTATGTATCCTTCTATCGGACTGTGTTTATCCCATTCGCGATTTACCATATCCGGCCGTCTTCAGCGTTTTCGGACGAGGTTAAACAATAAACGGGCGCAAATCAACAATACAACTCAAAAGAGGCCCTATATTCATGTTGGTGGTAAGAAAGGGCGGTGATGATGTGTACTCTTGGTATTGGTATTGGTACCGCAAGCGGCATGGGAAAAATGCACTGGGGGTGGGAAGAAGCGCTTGTGTGTTGAGGTCATGGATACAAGAGGGGGGGGATGGGGAATAACAAGCCATTTATGATGGTGATAGATAATAAACAATAACTAGAGCAAAAGACATTAAGAGCACGCTTTGTGCGAGAGACGTTTCGCTCAGCAATGGCCAACCAATAACAATGATGCCTCTTTGTTACTCCTCGGGGAGCGAAAGATGAAGCGCATCGTCTAGACAAGATCCATGAAGCCACCCATAAACAGAGACAAGGAAATGAAAGGAGAAGGGGTAAAACGGGTAACGGTGATGAAGATGACGACAATGATGCCCGACCAAAGCCCAAGTCTCTGTGCCTGCTATGTTGTAATGCAGTAATATGAACACAAGGTCCACGTTCCAGGAAGCTGGAAATATGACAGGTATCGCACGAGGGGGAACCAACATATGACAGGAGTGTCCGCCTCTCGGGCTCGCCTGTAGTTCCCTCGATATGCCCATGGCCATAGCATTGCCAAGCCGACACCAGTTTAGTTTAGCTGCGCAGCAACTGTAATTACTAAGGTCATCGGTACTGGTACTGTATGAACATCAGGCTCAGCCAGCCTCGGCGCTTCGCGCCCAACCCATGACCGCGAGTCGACTCCCATCCTGGGCCATGTCTGATCTGGGTTCGGATGATCTGTGTTCCGTGGACTTCACCTATTCTTGAGTAGGTAGGTAGGTAGTTGTTGGTGCTGTGCTTCTAGGTGCAGTTGAGATTGAGATCCTTGTAGGTTCCAAACTGCCACCATCTTCATAATCTTACGCCGTTGTGAGAGAAGTCGATTTGCTTTTTTCCAGAACCAGTAACCCAGTAATGCTCAGTCTCAGCTCCTCTTTTCGCCTTTTCTCACACACGCGTTTCCCGCGGTGACTTTGCTTCGTGGACTCGGAATTTGACTCTTCTCATAGTTTTCATTTTTTGTATTTTTCTTTTTTTCTTTTTCCCTGACTTCTCTTCTCTCTGATACACAGGAATTGGTCATATCAATGACCATGCATTGTGTCAAACCACCAACGGGTGGAGAGAGAGGCTAAGAAGAAGGCATTCGGAGGATTTCAGACCACCCTAACGTTCGGAGGATTTCAAGGGCTCTGGCCATCAGATCAGAGTCCCTGGCAGTTCCAGTTGTAGGCAGGGTTGACGTTAACGTTAGGGCCGATCCCTATGAGGCGTTCGTTGACTCCGACGCTAGGAGTATTGTGACCGCTGCCTTGATAGACGCCTGTGACGTCTGCCATAGTGTACGGATATTCGCACGGAGATGAGCCAAGGTACTGAGCGTGAGCGCCACTAGGAGGGAGCGCATACGCGGTAGTGCCATGGGTATGGGTGGTCGCGCTAGGGCTGGAATTGGCTGCATGCGCGTGTATTAGGTTCGGCTCTGGCAGCATGAAACCAAACGCATTTGAGTCGGGTGTCATTGGAGAGTACTCCTGTTCGACGACCGTTTGTGGCATCCTCTCGATCCGCGGCATCATCACGTCTTCGTAGCCCTGTTGTTGCGGATGCGACTGTGATTGATACATTCCCGGCATCGTTGCTTGTCGGATGTGATGAGCTTGAGGGTGGGCCATCATGTGGTGGGGCGTCGGTGGCATGTTGGTGTTCGGGTTCATCTCATGGGGGTAATGATTAGGACCAGGACGCCCGCGTAGACCAAACTTGTTCATCGTGGGATCGAGGGCTCCCTTTCGACTGGACGACATCTTGGCTGTGGGACTGCCGTGTTGGAGTCGGTGATCGTACGGGTGATGGTGGAGTCTAGTTGTCACAGTTCGGCGTGGCTGCTCCTTGTTCTTACGATATTTCGTCGTGCTCTCAACCCCATTCTTCACAGCCCAATCCTCGAGCATCCATTCTGTTGGCTTTTTAGGTTCACCAGGCTTGGCAGAGTACAGATCTGCTCCGTTCGACAACGGCTCTGACGACTGCTCGTGCTGTTTGAGCTTCTGTTCTCGTTGTTCCTTGTGTTCTCGTTTGATGAAAGCCTGCATCAGGATCCACTGTCAGCCTTAAAGCACTAAAAAAGAATTGGCCCGTGTGTGTGGGTTTAGGCTTATGCTTATGCAGCAGGCTATACCTGGAATTCGGCAGGGAGTGGAGTGTATTGAAGCGAGATCCGAGGGCGGGAAACTATGGAGAGTGCAGATTGTGACATACCTCATTCATGCTCAGGTTATGGCGGATGCTGTTCTGCCAACCTTCGGCGTTCTTGCCTGGTCGCCTTTCTGAATGGTCCTTCTTGATGTCCTTGTCAGTGTTCTCACGGAACCACTGGTAGATCTCTTGAAGAGTCATGGCATGATCTGGCGTGCTCATTAGAGCTCGCCAAAGGAGCTTAGCGTACGGTTCATCGGTCTTGGCATTCGCTGCAGCGCCTTGAGGTTCCAGTGCTTCACTGTTGACCTCCGGGCTGGCACGATACCTTGCTTGGCCTGCTGGAGATTCTGGTCGAGCCTTCATATGCACGGGAGTTCCGAGAAGCTGCTCGTGTGGGGAACTAGTGCACGACAACGCTCCAATTGAGGGACTGGCGATTGTTGCTGGAGAGTAGATTCGTGGCAGACCATCATGCTCATTCTCGAAACCCGGGCCCATGTAGCCGCTCGTGAGAGGCGTCAGGACCCGAGGGCCTCTGACTGGATATCCGTCGGTTGATGTTGGAGTGCAGACTCGAAGGTTCTTGAATGAGTTCTGCTGGCTTTGAAGCGTCTCCGGCTGAGGCAGAGGAAATTCTGGGGAAGACCACGTTCTTGGTGAGATGGGTGAAGGGTTGTAGCAGCTCATTGGGGCACTGCCGCTGCTTGGAGAGCTCTGGTATGAACAGTTGTCATAATCATCAGGTCCTGGTGGAGGTGAAGGCCAAGTCTGGTAATGGCTTCGAGGCGGATAGTGAAAACCTGAAGTCAGGGAGGCGTACGGGTTGGCATCATGACCCGGATGTGACCGCTGGTTCTGGTTCTCTTGGTGTTGTGACAGGGTCGAGCCCAGAGGGAGAGCACCAGTTGATGAGAGATGAGATGGTTCATCTTGAGGGCCCGAAGAGAGGGAATAGTATGACTCCATACCGGTGAGCTCTGGCGCGCAAGGTGAGTGTTGCCCATGACCGGGGAGATTATTCGTGTAGCTGGGCTGTTGTCCTTCGCCAGGAAACGGTGAATCCATGGCGGTTGTAGTCAAAGTCAAAGACCACTGTTTGGAAGGAAGTACAATAAGGTCTCGTGGTCGTTTGATGATGTTCTCGGGGACAAAGTAGATTTCCAAGTAGTGGGAAGCGAGGAAAGAAACTAGACAAGATAAGATGGATGAGGCGGAGTATGAAGAGGAGGAAAACGGGGAGATAGCAAAACGTTACAATAGACACAATAGGACAAGGCAAGGACGGGGGGAGAGTGCAGAGCAGAGATGGCGATATATGATGCCGAAGCAAAGACCTTTGTGCCTCCAGTCCGCTCGTTTGGGGTAGGGCGTAGAGTCGCAGGGCTGATTTCATGGGCAACGGCTTCGTTTAGACGGCGATCCGTTGATAAACAACTGCCCGTAGACAGATTCAGAAGTCTTGGCTTTTCAGATCCTCCTACACCTCCTTCAATAACCCCCATCGAAAGCTATGCTATGGACATGGACCCTAAGATCGTAGTCAGGACCGGACAGAGTGTATGGGTGTGGGTCGAGACAGGACGACGACGACCAACAGGCGCCCAGAAAAGCCATTTTCAACTAGGTCTGGGGTCAGTTGCATACAAGGGAAAACGGGCAGGGACACACATATCTCAGACACGCCCCGGGGGGTATACCTCATACATATGGAGCTCCATCACGGCAAGCCAACCTCCACTACTAACATGCATTTGTATTTGTGTACGGATATGTGTGCGCTTGTACTTTTGTGTGCTGTGCTTTGCTGTGTGCGGCCATCAGATACAATACATACAGTAATCTGAAGGACGTTGGACTGGGACGCGCAAACGAGTTCCCACTGGGACTTTTCTGTCTTCTCTGACTGAAGTTATAGGGTTTGCATTGCTCAACTGGCACTGTCCACGCCAGGAGGTACATGCATATGTATACCCTGGTCTTCTGAAAAGCTGCCTCATCGATTGTATGTATATACACAATACAGCTTGTGGAGTAACCTAACCTTGCAAGGGTGGACAAGACAGCAAGTAATTAATTGCGTCCTCAGTAAGGAAAGGTCTCTCCTCCTCCACGGTCCAGAACTAAACGTGCAACCCTGTAGATACTAACAAGAAATGTGCCGATGCTCGTTGGACCGGTCCGGAATGACTTGTGTTGCATGCCCCCTTTGCGTATCGTCAAATCTGCCTTTCTCTCCTGTTAAAACGTCCCGGGCTCATCTTGCAAGTCTGGTATCGGGACAGCACCCTCCATACCATAGCACATGTTACCAAGACGGCATCAAGTCACTTGACGGTAGCTCAGCCGGCTTGTACACTGGTAAACGGGGCTATCGTGGGACCTATACGTCTCAAACGGCACCTTGCATTTCAAACGATACCAATCAGGACACCAATCTGAATACCAATCACAACACCAATCAAATCGTCGGTTGATGCCCGTCCCGTTTGAATCTCCGTTTTCAATCTCTTGCCGTTGTGAAGCAATATGGAAGCAGCCGGAGAAGCCGCCAGAAGATTGTTGGAGCATATAATCATCTCATCACTGCACTGCGGACCGATGCATCAAAGAATACATATAGAACAATCTTTCGAAGCTTCATCTTGAAGACTATGGGTCAGGGAATCATGCTTGGGTTGAGGCAGCTGTTCCGACTGGTGGACTGCACCGAGCCTTTCTGTTGTATTGCTGATTGCTCACGATCCGCGCAGATTCCCCCTTCAAACAAATCAATATTAAGCTGCCCACGAGGTTTGGTGCTATCTGTTCGACACGCGGTCCGTGAACGCTTTGCGACTGACAGTCTTCGAGAAGACTTCGCGTGCATATCGCCCAATGACTCCAGTTTGCCTGCCATATCCGTCCAGGTGCGGCAGTCGAAACACTGCTGCTGCATGTCTTGAAGCTCTGCTTTGTCGTATTATTGTGCTGATGCTGCAGGAACAATGCAACTTCTTAGCTGGTTCGCTTGTCCTCATGCCACATTGATGAGATGAAACCGCAGATGTGAGGACAAAGCAAGAGGCACTTGCTGCTCGCTGTGCCTCACTCCGATCACCTGCTGAATCATCGCCTGCCTATCTCTGCCCAACACCAGCCCTACACTAGTCCCGGCCTGAGGTCCCGAATGAGAATGCTTCTAATAGGTAGTACAGGAACAAGAATCAACATGAGTCGGATAAGCCACACATGCAGGAAGCTATTAACAGCCATGGTGATGCAATCATTATGGAACGGGCGGTCTGTCCAAACCCGTCTGAAAACTTGTTTTGCTTTGCTATCCAACTTTCAACCATGATGAAGGTGAGAATGCGAAAACCGAATTGTCACTTTTTGCAGCTATTGATAGCCAGGGTTTGCACGAATAGGCGAGGTCCGGAACAAATCCATGGCAAGAGAGCGATGGGTAGATACCCGTGTCTATTTCCTGTAATAGATCTAGAATCATGTGTCAGTATGATAGATCGAGCAGGACCAACAGATGTGTGTTTTTAGAGTCATACCTTCTTGAACTGAAAGTGCAGCTGCAGAATACCCTATCGAGTGAGGCTGGTTAGTTTCGCATGTTCCTGAGGGTGTAGTGGAGGACATGGCGCTTGCAGGTACGATGCTTAAAACGGCTGTCATAAACGTGGACCGTTCTAGGTTGCATAAAGTGCATCTCAACCAACGGCCAAGAACGTTACCACAGTATGAGCTCGCAAGGGCCAGTGCATGGCCAGCCCACCCACGTGAAGCGCAGTAAGAAGGGACGAACATACCTTGTCAAAAGAGCTCTTGAAGCCTCGATCTTTCTTGGCGCTGTAATCCCATTCTCGATCGACAATACGAAACGCAATATCCTCGTATGGGGGGCCTGCAATGAACCTGATCAGGCACGTGTCCTCCTCGCCAGCAGCAGCAAACGATTCTCCACGTCTGCGGCCGTGTTCCCGAATAATCTTGAAAGTTGGTGCTTTTGTCTTGTCGATGAGTTCTGGGTAGAAAATATTGAACTTGTAGCCCTGGACAACTTTGGGCGGTGGGTTATCGTGATCATAATGGGTCTGGTTATACTTATTCCAGTCGTAGCCCATCTGCACACGATTGAAGTAACGTGGTTTTCGAGGCTTGTACTTGTCTGCCCACTGCGGTTTGGAAGTGGTCACCGCTTCCTCGCTTGTAAATATCTCCTCGTTCTCGTCAACACCTCTAGCAACCTCGCGATCATACAGTGCTTTGGTAGCCTGAGAGAAGTCCTCATTGTCGGCCTGAGAAAAGCGTTCAGTGCCAGGAGGGGGAGCTTTTCCTGCATGGCTTGAGGATGAAACATATGCCGGCGTCGCCGTTGGATCTGGGGAAGCTGACGCTGCGGCTCCTGGCTGCGCGCCGAATGTCACCTTGGGGGCAGAAGTCGCCTGGCCCAACGCTTTTGCCTTGGCCGGGTCACTCTCCTTGAGCTGCTTGACGCGGATCTCCTTGATTGTCTCGTATACCTGGCTTAGCTTGGCACGAGCTTTCCACACTCTCAGGCTTTTGAGCAGCTGTTCCCAATAATCCGTATCGATGTCTTCGTTCAATTGTAATTTGTTCTTGATTTGCTTTTCCAAGGCCTCCAACTGGTCGTGCGTCTTGGGGGCGAGAATCTTGTCAATGTCGTCTGAAACACTGCTCACAACCCTTCTCTCATGTCCGTGCGGGTCTAATTTTGCCTTCCTGTCTGCGCAGATGGTCTGGAGCGCCCTCCAATATTCGCGGTTGGTAGGGTTCGTCTCGAGTACATGATAAGAGGCGATATCAGAGTCTAGCTCGGCGATCTGCTCGCTATTCAACGACGCAATAACGTCTCCGGGTGCAGGGATGTCGATCGCGACATCGGCTTCGTCGTCGTCGAATACGTCGCGATCGGTATCGATGTATCGCAAGTTGAACGCAAGATAGTCGATAGGTTTGGCGCGACCTTCACGGATGCGAATATCTGCCTTCTTCTTGGACTGCTTCAGTACGAACTTGTCCTCGTCGGCGACAAATTGGCGCGACTGCTCGTCTTGGGTCAAGTACTTGGGGTTGACCTTTGACGCAGTGGGCTTTGTTGGTTTGGTAATTCTGTTGGTAGGGTCGTGTCGGGGGGATGTGACATCTCGACGGTTGGGGGATCTTCGTCCCGCTAGCATTGCCTTGCGCCCAGGATCCATAATGACGATGATGATTGATGATTGATGCTGTGATGGAAGGGAGTCAGGAACCAAATATTGAAGCATAAAGGAAGCGTTAATCTTATCGATAAAAAGTGGATATAGAGAAATCTTATCAGATAGCAGCGATCATGCACGTGACGTCACTCAATCAGCAGCACGTCCTCGTTACCAAATGCGCCGAAGTGATAGCATAGCAATCAATTAAATGTTCATAAAGGATAAAGGATGTTATTTTTGCATTGAAATCTTTACTGTCATTCTATTCTTACGATGGTGCGTTGGTGTTTGCGATATTCAACGGGTTTCAACGCCATCATTCCATTCACGAGTTCCACTTACACAGCAGATCGAGTCTTTTAAGGGGGCATCATTCACATTGTACCCAATGCACACCATGCACACCTATGGATGACTCTAGATACTTCCCAAGGTAATGAACGACATACCAGACTCAAAGAGTCAACCGAGGATCAACTCAGCTGAGAGATAACTTGGCTATGTCGATTGACGTCTGGCTTACCCTGCATTCTCACAACATCAAACCAGGATCAACAGAACAACATACCGCCATTCACGCCACTAACCATTAAGCATATCGAATAGAGCTTATCGTATGAGAATTGAGCGCCTTCCCCGGAGTTGTCTACGCGACGAGCCGCCTTCCCAACAGGGATCGTTGCGTTTATTTGAGCAAGTTTATTATGGTCTCAAACTCGCTCTCATCCCCGCATAAGCTCACCCGTTTTGGGACGACTGTGATGCCAAGTACGTGAGAACTTTGAAACTTATTCCGAATGAAATCTATGTAAAATGTTCATTTCATGTTATATACGAGCAGTCAAAGCTCCATATAATAAAGTATTTGAAAGGCGAACAAGTGGGTTGTATAGTGGTATCCACGAACCCATTGAAACCGCTCCGGCCGAGACCTGTCTTCAACCGGGCACCCACCTTGTCCATATTCACACCTGCCTCCGAATCTCCGGGGGCGGGGCCGGAATGCTTCTTTGATGAAGCTACTAGTGACACCGCAGGAAGTCCTCACTGAAAACTGCCTCACGCCAAGCCAATAACTGCATGGTATTGAGCAGCTTCTAGATCTAGAGTCAATTGAAGGGAGCTAAACTTTAGTTGGACCCTGGAAAAAAAGAATGTATATGCATATAAAGTCGATTGGTGCTCCTGTAATACTCACATTTGTTGTTCCTCACCCTCTCACCTGCGTTGATCACCATCCCAATCTTCCACAATGTTCGCCTCCAAGACCCTCCTCGGCCTGGCTACCGTTCAGGCCGTCTCTGCCCACTTCGGTCTTGTCTTCCCTACATGGCGAGATGATACCCTCAGCGAGAAGAACGAGGAGAAGTACAGCCAGTGGACTTATCCTTGTACGAAACCCCATATTCTCACCTTGCATTGACTTCTGCTAACGTACATTAGGCGCTGGTGTCGACTACAACAAGAAGAACGTCACTGACTGGCCCCTCGAGGGTGGTTCTCTTACACTCGACCTCCACCATGACTGGACCTACGTCTTCGTCAACCTCGGTCTCGGCGAGAACACAACCAACTTCAACATCTCCCTCACTCCCGAGTTCCTCAACGCCACCAACCCCGGCACTCTTTTCATCGAAGAGCTTGCCCTGCCCTCAAGCGTCAAGGTCTCGGACGGTGATTACGCCAGTATCCAGGTCGTGACTGTTGGCGACAGCGGCAGCGCCCTCTACAACTGTGCGGACATCCGCTTCAAGGAGAACGCAAAGGGACCTAGCAACAAGACTGGTGACGTTGACTACGTGATGATCAAGCAGCAGGATGGCAATGGCACTGATAGCGCTTCCAACTCTTCATCTTCAGGAGAGGAGGGTGGTGACAATGGCAGTGGAGCAGGTATTTTGGGTGTGAACACGATGGCTTTGACCTCTGTTGTAGGTTTCGCCGCCGCTTTTGCAATGGGATTCAGCCTATAAATAGTATACCCGAAGCGCAGATACATATGTAATGAAACATGATCAATAGCCATCATAGAGTGGCTTCCAAAACAACCTAAATTACATCCAAACAAGTACAACTAGCCATTCATATAATATGCGGAAACAAATAAACAGATGTATAACGTCTAAAATCATCAACTGGGTATATCCAATCTTGAGTTGGTTAGTATGATCTTCTGGATACAGGGGTGTATATAGACTTACCCTCCTACTCATATAAATCCAGCAAGTAACACTGAAACATGCGTAAAACCAAACTCCAGTCCTGGAAATCAAAAGGAAAACGTAATTATTTATGCGAAAGTCATAACAGATAATGAACTGCTGCTCCTGCTCGGGCCTCATCCCGCAGCGACAGCAACTTGGCCGGTAGCCAACTCTTGCAACACCTTAGCCATGGTGATACGTTGGTTGGGATTGGGGTATAGCATCTCCATAACGATCCGCTCGAGTCGATCCTTGGGGTTGAGTTTCTCTCTAGCCTCGTGTATCTCGGTGAGCCAGTCTCGCATCTGGATAATGGCTGGCTGGCCATTTCCGTGCTGCTTGTGAGGGGTGTTGGGACTGTTCACACCGGCGATTAACCAGTACAGAGGCCGGGGATGTCTTTGACGAGCACGAGAGTCGGGAAAGGAGATTTTGCGTAACACATAGAGCATGGTGACACCAAGTGCCCAGATGTCAGACGCAGGTCCGCGCTGCTTCCGCCCAATGAATTCAGGGGGAATGTAGTACGGTGTTCCGCCAGTCGTCGGTGAATTAGCGGCCAGCGTTGAGAGTCCAAAGTCACAGAGGACAGCGCCCCTCTCTGGTGAGTAGAGGATGTTGGCTGGTTTTATGTCGTTGTGTACCAATTTGCGGCCGTGGATGTAGGTGAGGGCGCCGGCGATATCTCCCAGGATCCTGATAGCATCGTTCCTGTCACCCATAAACTCGTCGTTGGACTTGTTCCTCCAACGAGGTGCTGCAGTAAGATCCTTGGCGTCGATGTGCTCCATGTAAAGGGACAGAAAGCGTGCATCACCGCCGTAATAGCGAACGATGGACTTGTGCTGCAGGTCTTCCTGACTCCTGCACTCACGAAGCCACATGTCGGCTTGGCGGATGACGGTCCGCTCGTGGAGTAATGATTTGTCATTCGAGTTGGCAACGCGTGTCTTTAGCACTTTGACTGTGACAATGTTGTCTGGTACATGGGAGTGTGTAGCGGTGTACACAGCAGATAACGATGTCGATGCGATGGGCTCCCGCTTGGTAAGCTGGTATTCGTCGAGTTCACAGACACCTGGAATCGCAACAGTGTCGCCCTTCTCGCCGTCCAGCAAGGCATGACCGTTCACAGTGGAGAGCTCCTTGCTTTCACGGCCATTCGGTAGAGAGAAAACCAAGGGATCTGCAGAAGGCCGCAAGAACATAACCACACCATCATCACCGGGTGTATCCGGGTCTGAGACACGACGTTTCACTCTCTTCTCGTCATACTCCGGAGACAGAGCCCGCTTCCCACTCGAGTTAAGGGGGGTAGTGGCGGTGGTTGAGGTTGGTGGAACATCCTCGGGAATGGTTGGTTGCTTCGGTTGATATAGCGTCACTGGGCGCTTTTCGAGTACTCGAAAGTCAATAACATCAATGTCTCTAACGGTAATGCGCCATGTTCCAGGCTTCAAAGCCTTAGCTGATCCGGGGTTGATGATGTGGGTAGCGCTGACGGGAGGACTCGAGAACGGCGTCGGCGACACACTTGACAGAGAAATCGGCACGTCTGACTTATTCAAGAAGATGACCTTGTCACTGGCAGGATCATAGTATAGCTCACACCATAGAGGAGGTCTTGGAGAGGCATCCTGAGTCTCACCGGGTATACGGACGGAGAATTTGATATCCTTGGAGGTCTGAGTCACAGCTAGCACTTTGTGCTCGGGCTGCTCTGGTGAGGCAACTTCGGCGCGGAGAGCGAGCCACTGGCAACTGTCACTGCCAGGACTCACAGACCGCGAGTTAGGGAAGCTGGCCAGAGGGCGGAAGAGGATACGGATGCCTTGTCTGTGGTGGTGATCCTCAACGTGAAGCTCGTCTAATGAAACAGCTGAAGAGATGGACGTAGGGACCGGCTCCTCAACGCGGACACCCTTGAAGCGAGCGTCAATCTCGGACTGTGAAAACGGCTCGGTACGCTCCTCCGAGATGGCCTCAGAGAGCCCGAGCCTTGGTTCAGCCATGAGTTTGGCTATCTCTGTTCCCCATTTGATGTTGGTAAGCAGCCTGAGCGTAAGATGTAGGAGCCTGGAAGGTGAGGCTAAGAATAAGAAATAAAAAAAGCAATTGAGTACCTGCTATAGATATGAACCAACCAAACGCTTACGAATGGCAGGCTCAAACAAAATATCTAAAATAAATTGAGTTTGTGCGGTTGCTTCGTGAACGATGAAGCCGCCTAGATTTGTGCAATGAGATGCGATGTTGCGCCAGGCTGAAAATTATAAAAGTCGTTGAAAGTATGAGTAAGAGGGGCTGAGACAGCAATGCAATTGCAATCGGCGGACAAACTGGGTGCGCTTGTGAGGCGATGCACTCTAAAGGCACAGTACAGTACCACACAAGGCGGACCTGGGCGTAAGGCGAGGGGTTGTGGAAGGGTTTAATAGCAGCTGGGGAAGTGGGCTGTGGCTAAGTAATAGATATGTACTAGATGCAGTAATACCCTGCTCGGTGAGAGAGATGGATGGATGCCAGATAAATAGGTTTGTTAATTAGAGATGCAGATGCAGGAACCAAGACATGAGAGACAGCGTTGGACTTTTACAGGACAGGTTTATAGTATGAACAGGGCATATCAGAAGGACAGGACACGCTGGGGGGTTTCTCCTCTAGGAGGGTTGAAAGGACTTTCCGCCCAGGTCAGGTCCAGGACAAGAAGACAAACAGGCCTGCTGATAGCGTCTCAGACTCCACGAGGAACAAGACAGAATCGGGGTCGAGTCATACAGCGAATATCGACTAGAGACTGATCCGATGAGCCAAGAATGGAGAAAGATGATCGTTTTAACTAATAAAAGCAATGGAGATAGAATTAGAAAGAAGCGGGAGCGGGACGAACGGTACGAAGCGAAGCCAACGGCAGCGACCAACTTGTGGTAGCAGCCTGGAAGTCCCCTCTGTAACCTCTTCTCTGGGACGGGGAGGAAGGGAGCTTTTTGGAGTGTGGGTTTCTAGGACTCCATTAAGCGGGTAGGGCTGGACAAGACGAGACAAGGCAGATTCCCAGAAAAGAGGACACGAATGTCATAGCCACAACCTCTTCGAGAGTGTGGCTGTGGAGATACCATCTCACCTAAGAATAGATGCAAGGTATACCAACCGCTAAATTGTGAATGCAGATACATTTGAGAGTCGACATCCCATGGCATTTTTGGTAACAAGCAGGATTGATCATCTTCTAACGTCAGTAAGCCCTTTGACTGCACGTTGTCAATCGAAAGGCGAGCACAGTAAAAACCATCTGGAGGACGGCAATTTTACCGGGCATGAACTACTCTTACACTGCTCAGGCGGATCTACTATGACGACACTGAAGCATTTGAAGAGAGGAACAGCCCCAGCATGACTGAACTGCTATCGAGATCCGGGGGAAGAACAGGTTATATACAGCAGAGCAGCGATGTTATATAGTAACGTGAGATTGTCACGGTATTTAACGGCAAGACATTATTTTACTAGGTCAGTCATTGTCTCATCGTGAGTTTCTATGAGTGATGGTGATTCTGTGGGTTTTTGCCTCTTTTGATCCCTCGTGACCCAACTGAACAGGCTACTAGTGGAGATATTCTGTCATGCGGAGAGTTTGTTGTCAGTATGAGTCGATAAGACTGGTGAAGAATGTCCCGTAATTCAATCAGTTTGAGGTTTATTCTTGATTCACTTCGCTGTGACAGATTTACTAACAAGCGCAATTATTTAGGCAATTATTTGGTGTTGCCCTTCAGATTTTGTGTGTGAATGACATGCTTGACAGCCGTTTTGATGGAATCTCCTGGAACTCCGACGCCGGCTGAGCTCAAACAAATCTGCCGCAAATTTCACAAAGGAACACCACTGAAGGCATCAAAGGGTGTGCTGGGCTTAGATCTTAGTGGACGCCATCATGCAGCTAGTCCAAGAGATTGCATAAGCTCGTCCCACTTGCCGCTTTCAAAATTTATTGATTGGCCACTAGTTATGCACGCAAGTCTTGTGTTTCCGGCTTTTCGGGGCTGACGACCAATCAGACTCTATATCGTCTTCTGCCTCAGGCATCTTGGGCTGCACCCGTGGCCTTTAGGTTGCTGGGGGCCGAGCGCACCCTGAGATATGGGTATGGCTCTTGCCCCCCCAGAACCTGCTGAATTCTGTTTCTCGTCAAGCCCCGACTCCCAAATACACGATCTTCACCAAAAAACCAAAAAAACAACAACCTAAAATCCCTAGAAGAGCCCTATAAGCCAGTTTTTTACTGCTTTCTTTCAGTGTCATACTTTCTTGATCACTGAAAATCTTTTGAGGAATTTGTCGCGATGGCTATGATATAGATTCTGCAGCTCCCACGAGCTTTCGACGCGTTACAACCCGGGCACTCTTACTGGACACTCTCTTCTTTAACACGAATACCGAACCACCATAATCCATTCATTACTTCATACCGTGACCTCGACATGGACGACCCAGGCTGGGCTTGGCCTGCCTGGAAATTCGGCATGAAGAGGGATGACCTCTTTACCAACCTTCACGACCAATACAACACCTTTACCTTTAACCTCCAAGACCCCGAAGCCTTCCATCATGACGTTTACGAAATTTCCCGCGATGCCGATACTGTCGACGAGTTCCATCGCTTGATGGCTGAGCGAAAACAACAACGGATCTACGAGTTACACGAATCTCTCGAATCTCTTGCCGTTGAGATTATCGCCAACCCCAAGTTGATGGACTCGGAGCATTGGCAGTATGCCCTTCAACTTTTCCGCACTAAATCTTTTGACTCGATCGTCCGTTATTTTTCAAGCTACCTCCCCGCCAACTATATCGATCGTCATGACCGCGAGCGTGATCATGACGCTATTTCTATTGCTTCATCCTCCTTCTCCGAGACCAACAGCGTCAAGACCGATAGCACCACGGCCAGCAGTGTCGATGATGCCAATTTCTTTGACGATGAGCCTGTCATGACCAAGACCCCCTTGTCGGTTCATACCGATATTGATATTCGATCAGGGTCCATCGTGCAGGCGCCTCCCTCGCCGCCCCACTCTGAGATTGCTCACTCAGATGAGTCTTCGGCTTCTTCCCCAGCCAGTCTGGAGTCGCACCGATACGCCTCTAACCCCCCATCACGTTCCATGTCGTTTTCAGGGTCCGAGTCAGGGTCTTTCCGTCCCGACTTACCTCGATCACTCGTTCACGACGACGATGAGACCTCACAGTCTGACGATAATGATAATGCTATCATTTCGGACGAGGATTGTGTAGAGAGCCAGTCGTCACTGGACACCATGGACGAAGGGGAGCAACCTCACGAGTATGAGGACGATCTGGAAGAGGAGGACGAATTTCCTACTGCTCAATTTCCTGAAGATGCTAGCGACGCTTTCGATTTCTGTAACGATACCCCAGAGTCCGATGACACACCAACTCCTCGACAGGAGACTATCGCGTCCTGCTATATTGAGTACAAGTCCATTTCGGCATGGAGAATCCCGTCTCCTCGTCGTTCAACTTCCCCCTCGCCAAAAAGCCACACCTACCGCCGAGACGGCTTTGTCCAGAAGGACATACGCCGGAGTCCTGAAGAATCTTTGAGTAAGATTCAGAAACCTATGCACGACAGTCAAAGGAAGCGACCGGTAATTAGGAGAAAGCTGGAATAGCGTTTGGGGAGGCAGGGTGCTTTGTATATACTTGAAGCAAGCGATAGATACCTGTATCTTATGACTTTTTCACTGTTTTTCTAAATCATTTCTTGCAACTTTTCACAGGCGACATGATCACTTTGCTATATATATGACCATGATAGAGAGGCTCTGGTGGTCATTTTCAGGTGAGAATGCCCTGCTTTTAGCACACTGAGTGAGTACGTTTCCGCGCCTGATGTACCTGCGTGTATCACGGCACGTGGTCATGTGGCTTTGGTGTTGACATGCGACGGCGCAACATCACGAGGTACATACCAGCACTAGGTACAGTATTCCACGTGGATTAATGACGTATACTAGAACCTTCTTTCGATATGATTCTTGATGATTGTTGATCAAGATCAGAGGGTACCTTGCATGGTGTTCCTGGCGGCGGCTGTCAGGGACGCCACGCAAAGTTTGCTACGACGACATTGTAAGTTTGTGTTGGGTAGTATTGTACGATAGAAGATTAGGGCTGTCTATGCGAGGCTGTTCAGCAACGAGTAAATGAGTAAATGTAAGTTTAAGAGGGCTTGATACGTTATTTCGTTGTGAACATCTTTGAAGGAAGACCAATCACACGAAGTGGTCGAGAATGAACCTGCGACTTATGTACCATATCTGGTGTAAAGTTCTACGATAAACATGAACGATAAGAGAAGTCTTACAATACTTTGCGATCTCAAGATCTTCATTCAGCTATTATCGCTTTATTCAGAACTTGCTCAAGGCAGCTATCGACAGGCGTGCAAGGCTTGTGTTACCTCGTTTATTCGGAGTATTGCTATCAGAGTACACAGGCCCCTCAATAAAGGGCAATAAGCGGGCATCATAAGTCTTACGTTCATCTTTCAGGTCTCCATTCAGAATGCCGGTATTTCACATAGATTAGTGAAATATTTTATTCCCTGGATTATGAAAGATGAGATATTTATGAAAGTAAGCACCCAAAAGGGTTGACATATTATTTCTTCAAAGCTGCAGTTCGTGTTGTTCTTCGGCTCGCCCCCGCATTTGTGACTCGACCTCACCTTACCAACTACAACTACAGCCATGGCGTCTAAAAAGACAGCTCCTTACGGGGACTGGGAGTCACCCATCTCAGTAGATTCTATCGTATCTAAGACTAGAAGTCTTTCCGCACCAAGAGCTAATGTAAATCCTCTCACTATCTTTGAGTACGGCAGCTACTAACAGACGCAGCTCAAATCGGGAAGGGCTTTCTACACTGAGAGTCGCGAGGATGGAAGCACCACTATCGTCGAGATTCTCAAAGATGGCAGAAGAGAAATTCTTCCTTCTGAGTACAGCGCTAAGAATACCGTTTATGAGTATGGTGGCTCTCCATACGCCGTTCTACCTGATGATCGTATCATCTTTTCCAACAAGGGTGACACCGTTCATATCGTCAGCCCTGATACCAAGGAAGTTTCCAAGTTGACTGGCGATCCAAAATTGAGGTACTCCAACTTTGAGGCCAATTTGAAGAGTCCCTGGGTATTGGCTACCCAAGAAGATCATGAGCATGATACTCCCAATGGCGTTCGTAATTACATCGTTGCGATCAATACTGAGACTGCGGAGGTAAAGAGGATTCTTGATACGGCTGACTTCTATTACGAACCGTCGTTCAGTCCTGATGGTTCTAAACTTGCGTGGCTGGAGTGGAACCATCCTGAGCTGCCCTTTGATGCAGCGAGACTGTATACTGCGACATGGAATGACAAAGGTTCCATCTCGGATGTTCGCTTGATAGCAGGCAAGGACCGTGAAGGCGTCGCAGAGCCCAGATGGGGGCCTGATGGATCACTCTTCTTTGGTAAAGAGATCGGTGAATACCGTCGCTTGTTTCGTATCCTTCCAGGCAGCGATGAGCAGCACGAAGTGAAGGTGGATGACCTTGACAACGCCGAATTTGGCGGACTGCGATGGTTCCAAGGATGGTGAGAGACCCGGACTTTACAGCTTAGGATTATACTGATGGCTTTTAGTCATACCTACGCACCTTTGTCTGATCGACATCTCGTCGCAGCGCCAGTTATTCTCGGACAAACTAGAGTGATTGTCATTGACATGGAGTCCAACTCATGGAAGGACATCGGAGACGCTGAACGCTTGTCAGAAGTCACCTTGGATGCAGTGGCTCGCTTGAGTGATACCTCAGTTCTTATCATTGGAGCAGGCGAGACTTCTGGCAAGGCTTTGTATAGAATCGACGTCGAAGGAACGAGTCAGATCACTCAACTGCGAGGTTCTACAGACGACGGCTTTCCTACAGACTTCTGCTCAAACCCCATCTTGAAATCCATTCGCTCAAAGGGACAACCTCAGCGGGAAATCCATGGATTCCTCTGGCTGCCGCATAATCCCAACTTCCAGGCACCGGAAGGACATCTTCCTCCTCTCATCATGACCAGTCATGGCGGACCGACATCTTACACTGGTCCTGGTCTGAACCCCCGAACCCAATATTTCACTTCAAGAGGCTATGCAGTTCTCGCCTTCAACTATAAAGGTTCATGCGCCCATGGCCAAGCATATCGCAATGCTCTATGGGGAAATTGGGGACTGGTGGATTCAGATGATGCTGCTGAATTCGCAGATAACTTGACGGAAAGTGGCCAAGTCAAAACTGGAGGAGTTGGTATCACCGGTGTCAGTGCAGGAGGATACAACACCCTTCGAAGTCTAACTCGCCATGCAAAGACGTTCGCTGGTGGTGTATGTCTCTCCGGTGTAAGCGACATCAAGCGCCTAGACGACTCTACACACAAGCTAGAATCAGACTACACAGACCATTTGGTTCTAGCACCGGGCGTAGAAAAGAGTGAGAAGGAAAAGATATGCTGTGAGAGAAGTCCTCTGTTCGAAGCCCAAAAGATCACTGCTCCATTACTCCTCCTGCACGGTGGTTCAGACAAGATCACACCGTTGGACCAAGCTGAAGAGATGGCCAATGCGATCAAGAAGGCAGGCGGCGAGGTTGAGCTCATAGTCGTGCCTGAAGAAGGTCATGGGTTTGGGCAGCCGAAGAATGTGAGGCTTTGGCTGGAGGAGGAAGAGAAGTGGTGGAGAAAGACGTTGCTATAAAGATGCGGAGGAGATTCGGTAGATACGGGCTGGCCTCGGGATTGCGAGACAGCGTTTCCGGGGTCTAAAAGCTACTGCAGGTTCACAAATTGCTAAGATCAATATTCTGATCAATTCAGTTTAGCCAATTATAGACCGCTTCGAATCTTATCCTGACTTATTCCCCGGCTTGTCGGTGATGATTCATCAAGCTGGCATGTAAATACCGAGCAAGGCAAGGGCCAAGCTCCAAACCCGCCACGAAAACAACTACTTGACACTAAAGCATAACAAAAAGAACACAATGGCTTCATATAATAAGGCCAGCACCCAATCAAAACACTTAACACAAGTCATAGTCGTCGGCGCCAGCCTCAGCGGTCTCCAAGCCGCCCATGACCTCCAACAAGCAGGCGTCTCATGCATTGTACTTGAAGCTCGCAATAGAGTTGGAAGCAGCTTTAACAATGGCTTCAGAGCTGCGCAGTATCCAAGGGTCTGGGTTGACCCTGCTCAACATCCGCTTACGTGGAGTCTTGTGAACGATCTGGGGCTTGAGATGGTTGAGGAATCGCGTGGCAAGAGTATAATTCAAGGCTTTGAGGAACATGATCGCGACAATCTTCCTGTAAGTCTCATACCGAGTGAGCTGATGTTTGGTCTAATGGGTCCTTCAGATGGATGAAACAAATCGTCAATCTAGCGGAACTGCTTATATGCGAGTCAAAAGACCGCAAGACCTGCGGGAAGCTCTTGCACGATTTTTGAGCCCTGGCTCTATTCTGTTTTCGAAGAGTGTTTGCAATGTTGACCAGGGTTCTGGTTCCAAGTGTGTTTTGACTACAACTGACGGGGATACATTTGAGTGCTCAAGAGTCATCATGGCCGTCCCATCCCCTACTGGACATGCTGACTTTGGCACTGCTATTGAAGAACCTGGGCAGTGGGTGCAGGTTTATGAACCTTCCAGCTTCTGCGTCAAGACAGTATTGATATAAGACCAGCCCTGGTGGAGGACGAAAAGACTTAGTGGATATTCCCAGAGTATTCATGGTCCAATCTGGGAGACATACGATACTTCGAACGATGAGGATGGAGTATATGCCCTTACGTGTATCATTGCAGGCGAGTCAGGCCATGAGCTGTGGAACAAGGACCTAATTGAGCGGAGAGAGGCGATATTGGCACATCTAAGAGATGTGTTCTCCATGTTTACAGCGATTCCAGATCCCATTTTGAGGCTCGAGCCCCAGAATACCTTAAGAACCCGGTGGGCTTCAAACATTGAGGGACTCGGAGTGCTTGTAGGTACTGGTGACCAGGAAGCGAATAGTAGGGTTCACTTTGCGGGTTTCGAAGCGGATGATTTGTTGAAAGCTCGTTTGGAAGTGGCTTTATCATCTGGGAGTAGAGCTGCAGGCGGGATTTTGGCTGTCACGGTGCCTAAGGAGGAGTTACTACTTGCTAAGCTATGAATGATGATCCCTTGAACTGGTTCATATAAACATTGGCGTAAATGAAATAATGAGAAAATTGGTGACTACGGAAGATGTGCATATATTCTGGCTTTATTGATGTTAGTTACTGAGCTATTGAACCCTCCCCCTCTGTCCCCTTAGTCAAGTCCAGATCTAAGCTCTCCATTAGACTTCCAAATTTCATACTCAAAGTCAGGCTGGAACTCCGTATACAATGTTGCCTATTCACAAGTCAGTCAAAACTCACTCACTCTCAAAAAAATAACTTACCGGGTCAGCATTATATCGATAAGTATACTCAGCCGCCTCATCCCCAATAACATTCCTCTCCAATTTCGCGCTCTCGACCAAAAGCTGAATCTCACACGTCCTCTCCATAAGCGAGAACAAATACGCTGCCTCATCAACAGTCCCACCAGCCGTCAACAGTCCATGATTCTGCAGAATCACAGATCTGTTCTTGGGACCTAGAGCTTTAGCTAAACGAGCACCCTCGTCATCTTCAAACACAACGCCTCCAAAGTCGGAGTATACGCTGTGGTCTTTGTAGAAGATACATGCGTCTTGGTTGATCATGTCGAGGGGCTTGCCAAATGTTGACCATGCTTTGCCGAACTTGGAGTGCGCGTGGCACGCAGCGTCGACGTCGGGTCTAGCTTTGTGAATAGCTGCGTGGATTGTGAAACCGGCTGCATTGACGGCGACACGGTTACCGCCGATTACCTGGCCGTCTTCGTTGATGTGGACCATGTCACTCGCTCTGAGCATACCAAAGTGAACTCCCATTCTATAACATATCAGCATACCAAAACAGATCCAAGTAGAGATGTGCTCACGGGTTGATCCAGAATGTGTCACGATCAACAGGATCTCTCACACTGATATGTCCCGCTGCACCTTCAGTAAATCCCAAGCGGGCAAACACACGAAAGGCTCCCGCCATGTGCTCAAGTTGCCATTGTCGCTTCTTATACGGATCCTCAATCTTAGGGATGCCGGGGTAGGGAATTCCGCCTGTTGCAACTGCTGCGAAGTTCTGGTTCTCTGGCTCTGCAGTTGCTTCGGCACTTGTTGTGAAAGAGGCTGACTGAACAGAAGATGTCTTGAAACTCGGGAGAGTCTTTGTGGTTAGTTGTGTTGAGGCGGTGATGAGGCGAGATTTGCTTGGAGCAGTGCCAAATGAGTGAGAGACTTGTTTCGAAACGAGTCGTCGAAGCGCTCTATTTCGCATAGGTGTTGATGAGAGCATCGTTATTCTCAGAATATGACAAAGTGTGGTCTTGAATTCCAGATGAGAAAAAGTAGTTTCGTTCAAGGTCAGTTACATAGGAACAGGTCTATCTTCATTTATATGAGCCGGTGTCCAAAAGCCGGGACGGAGACTGATAGAGTATCCAAAATGGTAACCGGACCGGCCCGGTCTTCGAGACCGGCACACTATAAGGGTATTTCCCCGCGGGGAGATAAGACCAGGCTAGTCTTGGCAACTTCATGATTCTTTTAGTAAAATACTTGCAAACTTCACTGATGCAAATCTTGGAGACAGCTAAGTATTGATTGTTGCAACACTCCTCGGCGACTTTTGAGAGACAAGTAGTAATGAATAACATCTCGAATTGTAAGACAAGGTCTCAGATAGGATCTCAGTTAACATACTTAATTGGGAAATGGGCTTGCGGGGTGCATTGAACTAATACGATTGATCAGCGAGTCAAGCATGATCTTGCATATCACTTGCCGATAATTCGGTTGGCCATTCGAGTTCAATTCAAGATCCTTATATACTCCTTGTCCCATATTACCAAGTATAAACAATTTGTCGCTCTATATAGTCTCATCTAATCAGTGTATTGTCCTCCGTCAGCGATCTTGGGCTTGGAGCGCTCAATACGTCCAAGATTCTGTCCGTCCATCCAGCCCTTTGGCCTCCTGCTCAACTTCCACCTAACTACCATGCAGAGCGCACCGAAAGTCTTGATTCCAAAGGCCACCCAGAGCAGGATCTCGGAGGCCAGTCGTCTCCTTCCGTGCATGTTGATGCCATCTGGTAATCGCTCCCCAAAGTACGTCAAGTATCGAACAAACATTACTGAATTCATACATGTGTGTCCGGCAGCGACTCCGAAAAACGTGGCTGAGATAGCCCAGTAACACATGCGAACCTTGTCCCAGACATAGTCGTCGAACTGCTCGATCTCCTCCTTGCTACCCTTGGGAAGAGGGCACCATCGCTTACCGATGACGCAGCGGCACTTCATCCAGTGAGGTCTGTTGGGAATAGTCCACTCGTGGAAGATATCCATGGTACCCAGGAATAAAGCAGCGACTATGTTAATCCAGACAAGCCAGCTACGGATGGGGAGTCCGCCGCTAGCCATAAAGCTTCGCCAAGCCTCGAAGAAGATATTCCCGCATGGGTCTTCATATGGGCCGGGTCGTGGGCAACTAACTGAGTCTTCGGGTAGCCGAAGAATTGTAGCGATCTCATGTAGATCGTTGACAATAGTGGACTGATATCGTAGTCCAGAAGAGGTGATTCCAGCTTTGGGGAGACCTCTGGGAGCTGTGGGATGTTCCCATCCGAAAGAACTGGCATACCAGTTTAACTGCACCAAGAAGCGCGAGGTGTCATTATTAGGAATAATACCCTCAAACTGGATGATTGGTTAGTTATCGGAAGAGAAATGTGAAGGAGTAATTGGTGAGACATACCGACACCAGAGCCAGTGGCTTCCATAAAAGATGATCAGGGTCACCACGGATGATTGTGGTTCCAGCGATAAAGACGATAAATACAAGTATGATTGATATAACACTGCCAATCACAGCCAAAATGAGTAAGGCATCAGAGACGCCCTTCCTCGTAACCTTGGTGATATACCTGTTGAGATTCATGGTTGATGAGTGAGTGAAAATATGAATGAGAGAGCTATTGAGAGCCCAGCTCAAATTCAAACCAAGGCAGGTTTTCGACGCTGACAGACGATGACGTTACGGCGCTAAGATTCAATGGAGGTTTTGTTTTAGTCTGAACACGGATATGAGAGAAAGAATGAGTTGAAAAGATAGAGGCACAATCAGATTTTGAAGTTGATGATTTTCTGGCCCCTATTCAAATTAATCATGTATTGGGTGAGTCGGAGTCAGCCTCGCTCTTCTCATCACGATATTACTAGGCAGAACGATAAACAACGCGAGGAGGGGGAAGCGAAAAGACCAAACTGGGCCTAGCGGTTACGATTCAGGCGGGAGGCTTCAGGGGGTGCTCCAGCGCACGTGAGACCCTGAATCAACTGAACTGAACTGAAAAAAATGGTTCTATTAATCGCTAACCGCAGCCATCCCAATAATACTAACTGCAAGAGATAGTACTATCGAGTATATCCTCAATTTCAGTTCTCGTTTAAGACTAATTATAGACCCAAAACAATCTCGCGGAATAGACGGAAAAGCCAAGCTTCTATTTTCTATTCCGGATCTTTATTAAACCCCGAAGCGAGTGTAGCCGCGGTCGAGACCCCTTGATGGATATTCAATAACTCCATTTCCCAATTTCCATTCTCGAATCGAATGTTCAATAATGACCTTCTGCCGCCCCTGACCATCTCTGAGGCCTCCGTTCTTCTCTTCCATGTCTTTATTCTTATCGATCAATCAACAAACAATTTGTCACATGGTTGGTCTAAAGACATATTTGATGTCTCTGACCCTTGTTTCAACATGACCTCTCATGTTTGCTTCTTTCTTCGGGAAATTCTGCTAAAGAATCGCCCGTCATTGGCTGTTTCTCACAATACCTTCACGAATCAGACACAAAACATCCGGGAGTGAAACATCAACTCAGACTCATGATATTAATTGCAGTTGCTCGGGATTGCTGTGCCGCTTACATAGAAACACACGTATACGCCAAGACGGAAGCAACGGACCATCCATCGTACCGACCATAACAGCCTGAATCGCAAGTCTTGGGTGAAGTCGCATAACGTTATAGCGTAGCCAGCTATCGTGTGACTTGAGGACATTTGGTTTAGCTATTTGTTCTAGTATGAGTTCAATATGAAAGAGGCGATACTATCACGGTTATTTAAAAGAATATATCTTCAAACCATCGCCAGCCGGAAGCCCTATCTACTGTAACAGAAAAATTGTCCTCAAGGCTTTATGGGCCCAGATGCTAGTCTAAGCTAGCATAAAGTGACGGGACCTAAATATTTCGTTCTTCATACTCTCGGCAGTCACGGAACCCAACCTTTCTGGTCTTTCTTACACCGTTTGATAATAAGATTGCTTTCGTATAAGAATGACAGTATCTGAAAATAGGTCTAGGGTTGCTGCCAAGAAGAGAGATAGCTCTCACGTTATTCACACTCTCAATAAACATGAGCTCTTCAAACCCGAGCTCATGTGAGCACGCCGATATCGAGAGAAAATTGTTCTATGGTCTCAGACTCTTTACATGACATCAGCTTGAGTGACGACAATACTTCCAACCTCTAGTTTCGTTTCATGAGATGGGTGATTCGTACCCAAGTTCAAACAAGTAGTCTATGATAGAACCCGACTCCAATCGTCTTGCATCATTATAGCGGATTTCGATGTTGTTCCTCTGAGTAACGTCTTTGCCAATATTGCTCAAAGTCACCAAGAACAGGCTGGTTTATGACCAAAACGTGAGTTTAAGATGTGATCCCAAGAAGGTGAAGGCGTCAAAGATCCACGATATATAGTGAGAACAGACTAATGAGCTCTGCGTTTGAGGAGATTTGTGCTACTACACGGCGCAAATACCCTTAAACAATGGCCTTTGAGACGGTCATTCTGATTGATAAAGAAGAAGCACTTCTTTGAGAAAAAGTGAGTATTGAATAATCGCGTTCATTATGTATCATTATCTTGTGAACTGAGTATGATATTGTTAACATGGTTCTGCCATTGTAAGCTATCCATGAAAGACTCCCCAGGCCGGGAGTTTCATCCTCATAACCTGAAGCAACCCTGATTCCTTTCCAATCCTAACCTACATAGTTATTACTTAGAAGAGAGCAAAGTTTCATTCCTGTCACCTAACCGTTCAATTTTAGCTCACATATCCGTATTTCACAGCTATTGTCCGATCTATCCCTCCTCATAACAGCAATATCTGTAAATATGTATGACGATGTCTCAGATGCGCGCACGTATACATGGGTTGTCACCCAAGCAGCATGTATCGTTTGAACATAATAACTTCCATTCGAGCCATAAGAAGATAAATCGTGCGACAACCCCTCTTGAACTCTCCTTTCAAGGATAAAAGATTTTCGTTTCGACAATTAAGCCGAATGCAGTGACTGGTTTTTTGCGATCATCTCGGCGGTTTTCTTGGTCCCTAGCGCAAGTGGGTATACACGTCGCTGGGCTCGGCTGACGTCATAAGGGTCTCTAGCACCAAAGCTTTCTTTGAACCTCACGTCTTCTCAACTTCATCCATCAATTCCCTTATTTCTTCTTTATAGCCTTCAATTGCGGCGTAGAGACCTTGATAGCTCACATAGAGTGACCGCCATGGTTCTGACAGCAGGTACCGGTGCTGAAAGCACCGCGAGAGACGAGGAAACACCTTTGCTAGGCAATGCGCCTGTGAAGAGAAAGTCTTGGACGTGTCAACTGCAAAAGGACGTAACCTATTCGTGGGCAGACGCGGTGTTGCTCACCTGCTATGTCGTTACTGGACTTCTTGATAGTTCCTCTATTCAAGTCTGGGGTACCTTCGTTTCTATGCAGACTGGTCAGTAAACATCTTAGCAACCTCTCCCAACATCCATGCTAATAAGCAACAGGAAACACCGTCTATGTCGGTCTCGGCCTCGCAAGCTTCATGACATCGACTCCCGGTCCTCGTCTGTACAAGTCTGCACTCTCTATCGCATCCTTCTGTATCGGATCTTCGCTCTTCGCCGCCTTTCACCGTCTCTTCTCACCGAGACGCCGTTGGGTTCTCTGTGCCTCATTCACCCTTCAAGCCCTCCTCACTAGCGCAGCCGCACTCATCGTCACGTTCAGCCCACCCGGTCAAAACACAGATGAACTTGCGTGGAATGTCTTGGTGCCCATAGTACTCATGGCCTTCCAGAGCTGCGGACAGGCTGTTGCGAGTCGAGCTCTGAAGCAAAACGCCCTTACCAGTCTCGTCCTGACAAGTGTGTACTGTGACTTGTTCTCAGACAGGGATCTGTTTGCGCTGGATAACGTTAAGAGGAATCAGCGATTGGCTGCGCCTTTGCTGCTTCTTTCCGGTGTGTTTGTAGGTGGTCTGTTTGCGCAGAGCTCTGCCGGCATTACCGGAGCCTTATGGATCGCTGCTGGGTTAAAGATGTGCATGGTCCTCGCGTGGTTCGTTTGGCCATCAGAGGAGGAGGATGAGACAGAAGAGGATTAGGTCGGATGTACGGGATTAACGCAAATTTTATCAGTTTGTTTCCTGGTTTAACGTCATTGTGCAGTGGTCAAGTGACATGAAGTTGAATTGACTGATGCCACGGTGACAGACACGTTGATCATGTCGATATCAGGAATCTCGTTCGGAGTTTATTGAACTTTTGCCGACATGATGTACCATCGCATGGATAGTCTACATACATATTCCTGCAGTCTAGTATAGTATAGCTGAGATGTCAATTATTTGATTGATCAGCTGAACACTTAACATGGTCGGACCCGAGGTCGGACATCCAGTTGGAAGGTTCGTGATGGTTTAATTGAAGATAGAGGACGTGCCATGGGGGTGGGTAGCACTAATGCAACAGGGAAGACTCAATTCGTGACCTTGTTTCTCTTCGGGATTCCCAACTAGGACACTGCAAGTTTTCAACTGGTCGACAGACTCGACACTGATTTGTAAATGGGCAAATGATCTTCATACAGCAGTTCCGGCACCGGACCCCCCACTCCGGGAGTCCGGAGCCGAAGAATCTACCTTTTCAGGATTCTGTCTCGGAAGTTGAAGTTGTATAACGAGCAAAAAGGACCGTGAAGCAAGAGAAGAGGATTCGTAAAGAGACTAGCAAGATGAAAAACCCTTGAGAAAAAACCGTTTAATATAAGGTAATCGGGCCATTACGGTTGAAACCGTTCACGCATTGGGCACCTCTTTTTCATATTCCCTGTCTTATGCCCCCGCTTGGTTTGGTTTGGTATGGCGTTTCTGTGTCACAGTTTACTGTAGGATTGGTGAAGCGGAGCTTCCGCTTGTGATGAATGAGATTTTTCTTTCTTTTAGACTCTTTCAAGTCTAATTAGCCCTGCGAATGAGCATTCGAATTGGTTCAAATTTCTACCTTGTTGGGCCGTCTTGCGTGTGCTCGGATATACGAGTGAAGATCATGGATCATGCATGGGGGTCAGTCACTGACAAGAAGATCGTGTAAATGATTTTGGGGGTACTCCGCGAGGAGCGGGAAGAGTTGCCTGCATCACAATCACAGTTACATTTAGTTGACAATGGGTAGTGAGTTGGTGTAACTGCTTCTGCTTCTGAAACGAGAGAGATACCGTGGATATTAAACGAGAGTCGTATTGCTGCTGACTGAGAATGATGAGTTGTCAAACCGGGAAATGTCGAGCTTACTTGAGTGACTGATACGATGAAGTACAGCACTGCATTGAACGGTGATAACGGTCAACGGGAATTACAAGGTTTGATAACAACTTCAGGAAAAGAGTCAAGTGAGACCCCATGGAAGGCGCCACTGCGAGTCATTTGAAGCAATGCCGAACTGGATGGAACCAAGCCAAGCGGTGATCTGATCGGCAGTGGAGTCTTCTTTGCCGAGCGAGGGAAGTGGAAGAGGCAATGCGAGGCGAGAGACAAGAGAAAGAAAAGAAAGAAGCTTGTTACAGTAAAAAAGGCCGGTGACTCCCCCCGCATTTTACCTTCGTTTCCAAGACTCCGGATGTCTTGTGCCTGTGCTTGTGTTTGTCCTTGCCTGATCTTCATTCGACATTCATATCGTGGAGCCACCCCCAAAAAGAGGCAAGAGCCAAACGCCCAGAAAAATAAACTCATCCGTTGGCACCCTCTTTAAACAGAGACATACCCACCCTCTCTCCCTCTTTCCCTCTCTCGCAAGACCTGACTCTCTGTCCTGGTCTGGTCTTCCAGGGTTTGAATATCTTACTTATACATTGGATAACCCACTCTTCTTCATGCTTGGCGTTTGTTTCTCATCTTACAATTCTCCGGTTTTACTTTTTTAATTTCGTATCTTATCGCTTATCATCCCAACAAGGAAGCATAGCATCCATAGCTAGCTCTACTGCACGGTATCACAAGACAGAAACGGCCGGTCACCTTTTTGCCCCCTCCTGCCGATCCCGACTACAACACTCTGCCATCGACAGGACCGAAAACACCACCTTTTCCATCGCGGCCCCGGCTGCTAAACAAACGGCCGGATGCAGGACTATGAAATGGGGAAGGTTCACATCCCGGTGCCGTTCCCTCCTCCGGCCGCCGTTGACGATGTCGATTCAACCTTCGGAAAGGACGATGTACATACCCATCTCTCCCTATGCCTTGCGCTACATGCGCGCATACTAGATATAGTCTCGTGTCTAACAATATTCCTTTCAGGGTGTCCCTGTTCATTATGGCGAGTCCATGAGCCCGCTCGAAAAGGACCTCCTATGGAAACAAGACATGCGCATCATCCCGTTATCCGCCGCGATTTACTTCCTCTCCTTTCTCGACCGAACGAATATCGGAAACGCCATGATTCTCAACTCTTCGACCAACGATGACATGCAGCGCGAGACCAATATGACTGATCACCAGTTCGTCATTTCCCTCATGGTCTTCCTTGTCTCATACGCCGTTTTCGAAGTCCCAAGCAATATGCTCCTCAAGAAGCTACGACCTAGCCGATGGCTCGCCTTTCTCATGTTTTGCTGGGGTGCAATGACGATATTAACGGCTGCGACGAACAGTTTCGGTAGCGTTACGGCTGTGCGCTTCTTGCTGGGTGTGTTTGAGGCTGGATTGTTCCCTGGACTGGTGTTCTACTTGACTTTCTGGTACAAGCATGACGAGCGTAGTGTTCGGTGAGTCTTGCTATGTGCGGTGCTTGCTAGTCTCTGAGCTGGCGCATTATGCATCGTTTGCATGCTGACCGTGAAATCATAGTGTTGCTTTCATTCTTGCATCTGCAACTCTCGCCGGCGCAGTAAGTTTGACTCTTTTGTGCATTTGATGTATTACTGACTGCAATCTAGTTCGGCGGCGCTATTGCATACGGCATCGGGCATATGAACGGTGTTTCTGGCCTTTCAGGCTGGCGCTGGCTCTTTATCATCGAAGGTATCCCGTCTTGTATCGCAGCGGTTCTGGTCTTCTTCTTCTTGCCCGATTATCCGGAACGGGCAAAGTGGTTGTCAGAGGCTGAGAAAGACATGGCGATTCATCGGATGTACTACGAGGGCTCTAAGGAATCACACCCGACTATGAATTGGGCTGAAGCCAAGGAAACATTGATGGACTGGAGGTTGTATGCGCATTACGCTATTTACTTCGCATCTGGACCTGCGTTTGCGAGTTTGAGCTTGTTTGCACCTTCAATCACCGTTGGCTTGGGATATTTCGATTTGAAAGCGCAGCTAATGACTGTTCCCCCGTGGGCCATCGCTTACAGTAAGTCATTCACGAACAACATTGGAATTGTCAGGGTTCTAACTTTGTACTACAGTATGTCAAGTGTTGGTGGCTTGGTCGGCGGATCGCTTCAACGCCCGAGGCGTTCATACGGCCATGTCTGCAACTGTCGGCGCCGTTGGTTTCATTGTGTCAGCCGCTCTTCCCGCTGATTCGTATACAGCCCGGTACGGAGGCCTGATCATGGCAACCGCCGGCTCGTTTGCATGTATGCCACCTATGCTTGGATGGCTTAGTTCTAACGTGTTCACAACGGCCTCGACGGGTCTTGCTATTGCTCTCAATGTCAGTATCGGTGGTGGACTTGGACAAATCCCTGGTGTCTGGATTTACCAAACATCAGAGCGACAAGGGGGTTTTACAACGGGGCACTGGGTCAATGCGGCTCTGCTACTGTTTGTAGCTGTGGTGTCCTTGGGCCTGAGGTTTTTCTACGGTTGGAAGAACCGGCAGTTGAGAGAATATGCCGAGGCACATGGAGTGCCTTATCGTTGTTACAAATTGTAAGATGCGAATGTTTGCGTGTTTTATTTATCGCGACGATTCTTCAATGAGTATGAATTCATGGAAACTGGCGCTGTAGAACTCAGTTGCTTCACAAAGTTGTATTTCAGACATATATACTGCGCAGTTCTATACATCATTACTGCTAATTAAAGTCGTATGAATCATGTCTTTTAACAAAGTGAAAAATGATGTCTCAGAAACCCGTTATTCCGGTTCGGTGGTAACAAGAAGATTCGCGGACCCGGACTGCAGTTCAAACTCGCTCGCTTGCAAGTGCCGAGATCTGAGCTGCAGATAATTGGCAAGCTGCCAGGAATAGTGCCCAACCAACAAGCATAATTCAAGGTTTACTGTAGCAGTTAACTAAAAACCCTGGTAAATCTTATCCAGACACTGTGTGAGTTGAATGGATGGTATCAATGAGGTTGCTAACCGCGTCACGACATGATTTGAGGACGGGGAATTAGGTTTCTTTTAAATGGGAGAATCTACCGCCGCGTCACGGCGCTTATCAGAGACAAGAGACACACTTTCGGGTACGCCATCGGTGTAAGAGTGCTGCGATTGACTATCGGTCGATGTATGGTCTAGACCTTCGCACAGAGCTCCTCGCTGCCAGGATGGGCTGTGTTGAGGATGGAGAACTGACCAAGGCCGGACGAAAACCCACGACTGGCATTGTCCATGGTGCAGTTTCATCAAATCGTCAAGAGGCCTTTCTTTGCTTTTGCTTTTAATTACGGAGCACATGTTCCAGTATTAACATGTGAGCAATTACGACCTTGGGTATCTAACCCAATCAACAAGGCGTATTATCAACCTTGGCTTTGGTCTTGCATGCAGCCAGGGTTTGAAAGAAAGATCCAGACCGGGCTCAGCATGCACCAAGTAATTGTAGTTTCTAAGTTATCCCGAGCCGTTTCTTATTGAGTAAGCCAAAGTCCAGCTGGTCTCAGAAAGCCTGTTTTGGATCAGGCTGCATCTGTGTTCTTATTTGAGGGAAATAAACTGATGGGATAATAATAGCAAATTGGGGTTGGACAGTAATCAGGTGCAGCATCGTCATGATCAGCATTCAGGGGTTCAACATTTTCCATTCTTGTCAATAGATGAAGCAAACAGAAGATAGACAAAAAGAGAGGTATTGGGTGATACAGGTGGCCATCCATGACTCGCTGGGGAACGGATCTGCTTTCAACAGAGTAATACGACGGATATGAGAAGTAAAAGTGATGTTACTTTAAAAGTGGTCTTGTTAGTGGAGGTTTGAAAGTTATCGATCGATCAAAGCTCCAGAAATAAAGAGGCTCAAAAACATGAGGCGGCACCTTATCATGAGAAGCTCATTCTGAGTTCCAGGTCCATTTCGCTAAGATATGGAGTGGAAAAGGATTCCGGGCCGGGGAACCTTGGAGTAGCAGGCTCATGGGCTGTACTGTAATTGAGATTGAGGCTGCTGGTGATTTCATCCTCCAGCAGCCAACCCACTGGAACAGCCGCCACCAAGAGCCAAGACATCACAGGGCTTATGAGAGACTATAATTGGATAGATTAATCTGCCAGATATCCACTATGAGAGAGTGTGATGTCGTCACCGGCGTCATAGGGCGGAGATCTCGCCAGAAGCACCATTTACGGGCAATCGCAATAACATCAACAATGCAAGGGTTCTGTCATGTTCGATTGTTTGCATTCTAGTTACCGTAGTGAAGACGTTGAAAAAGAAACGACGGATGTAGGTATGAGGTATTAGCTTCTAAACTATGTGCAAATAAAAAAGATAAAACGATGATGCCACTAAGGGTCAAGCACATGCATGCATGGCATTGGCACCCTAGCAGAAGCCATGGCATGTGGGAATAGAATACATAGAGGTGATGCCATCATTATCATCATCATCATCGCCCGTCCTCGTGGGTGTGACACCTTCGAAGGCGGCCTGGACCCCTTCTTGCGTTGTGTCATTTTCCCGCTAAGTGCTAAGGAGGGACGGATACTGGCAGTCTGGAACTGTAGTGCTTTGTAGTACAGTACTTACTGTGACTGCGGCTGTTGTGACGATATCGCGGGGCGTTTCGGTACTGATTGTCAGTTCCAGTGACTTCATCGTGTCTGTCAATCATCATCTTTTGACAGTTTTGGGATTCGGGATGGCTGACTCTTAATAAGAATACACTGTTGGGAAAGGGAGGCTCTGCTCTTTTAATAACGATTTTCTATCCAGTTCCGTTGCATCGAAATTTAAACATCTGCACCTAGAACAGCTTTGCTTTGTCAACGTCACGATTAAGTCTCACCATTGGATATACCCCGCTATCACCACTATTTACCTCGTTCCTCTAGCTTTGACATCGTCATTCACCGGGACTGACTCGATTATTACTGTTTCAGTCGGATATCCCCAGGAACCACAGACATCAAGCATTCAGGGCATCCATCATTAGTCCTAGTCCCCGCGGAGATCAATTCGATTCAGCTCTCTCAGTCATCCCAGTGACCTCACTACTACTATACCTCTGGCCGGGTATCTATCTGTCTTTTTGAGTCGCAGTACAGTATTCACCAGGCCTGTCAGGCAGTAAAAACCAGGGCCCTGTGCTTCCAGGTTTCCCGCTGGGAACGCCCCCATCTCCACCCCGATTCGCCTGGCGTTGGCCTAGAATCCTGCTAAAATCTGGGCTGCCACTCAAAGTGGGTTGCCCACCTTTTCCCTTCCGTCACCTCTCAAATCTCGGTCCTCCCCCCGTCAAAAAGAACCGGGCTCTGCTTGTCACCACCAGCACCAGCGCAAGGCAGTTTTTATCCCAATTTCCCTTTTCCTGTTTCTTCCCTCTCAACGGAGCTGAACGACTTCTCTTTTCTTTCTTCTCCCCCCATTCGTGTCACTTTTGATCATAACAAAAGCAAGACCGAACCCATCCATCTCTTCTCTTCTCTTTATCACGACCCTGTACGACGCCATCACAAACAAGAAACGCCGGCATACACAGAATCGCTCCCGTCCGCTAGAGTAACGCTGCTAAACCCCGCATCGTCTACAGTACAGTTCAGTCCACCAGCCCTGTTCTGTCAAGACATTCAGTTTCGTCTTCCATTTATAATAATATTGCCCGCGCTTTGCGATACGCCACATAAAGCGCACGTTTACGATCACGACTCGCACGACTTGCAGACGGAATAGCTCTAGACTAGCTCTCCGAGATCCGTTTTTAGCTCTATCGCCTATCAAAACCAGCATACCACGCCTCTAAAGACGTCTGATCTACCAATCCCTGCCACCAAAGTTGGCCCAAGACTTCTCTACTTCTTCTTCTTTTAAGGCGAATTGTCGCGCCTAAGCGACATCCTTCACAGCCATGTCTACCATTCAGCAACTCAAGAACTTCATTCGGCACGGTATGTTTTATAAGACGCCATTTTCAGCCTTTTTGGCTTGCTTTATAATCAGACACTAATATTTACTGCTCAGGCAAGCAAGCTCGTAATGCCCCCGAAGAGGCTCCACGAAAGACCGAACAGCAGGCGCCTGCAGTCCAGCACAAGAATGCTTCAGACCCTAACACTTACTCACGCTCACGAGAACCCGCCAACAATGATTACGATGACGAGTACTCACGCAGCAAGAGCAAGAAGCGCATTGACGATGAGAAACTCGCCAAGCTTATTGCCGAGGAGAATGCCTCTAAGAGCAAATTCCCTCGCTACCCTGGCCTCGAGCGTTGGGAGCTTGTCGACAAGATGGGTGATGGTGCTTTCAGCAACGTTTACCGCGCCCGCGACACAACAGGTCAACAGGGCGAAGTTGCTATCAAGGTTGTACGCAAGTACGAGATGAACAGCATGCAGGTAAGCATACCCGGGCTTTCCGTGTCTGGCGGCCTTTCTCCTTGTGTTTGATAATTTTCATGCGTTTTGTTGTTATAATTATTCTTTCTTCTCTCTTGTGATCCCCATTTACCAACACGGGGTTGTCCCCTTATAGGGAAACAAACATTTACATCCAGACTTCAAGAAAGTCCCGAAGGCAGCAGAGGTGCGAGAAGCTTCTTTTTCTATTTCTTTTTTCAAGGCCTGTTGCTATCCCGTCTAGAGTCAGTTTCTGCTGTCTTGTCGGCGGTGATGGCCAGCCTTTAGACTTGCGGATATGCCTGGCAGAATACTAACTTATGGTCAGCGATCAAATATCCTCAAGGAGGTCCAAATTATGCGTCAACTTGACCACCCCAACATTATTAAGCTCGTCGAATTCTCCGAATCCCGACAATACTACTACATTGTTCTCGAGCTTGCGCCTGGTGGCGAGCTTTTCCACCAGATCGTTCGTTTGACATACTTCAGCGAGGAGCTGTCCCGACACGTAATTGTTCAAGTGGCCCAGGCTCTAGAATATCTCCACGAGGAGAAGGGTGTTGTTCATCGGTACGTCGATATCCTACTGGTGCTGCCGCTTGATGTCAGAGGTGGTGATGCCCCTCCTGACGTCATTCGCCCCTGCACGGCCTTGGAAATATAGCTAACATCCCTACCAGTGACATCAAGCCTGAAAACATTCTGTTCGAGCCCATTCCTATGGTGCCCTCGAAGCACCCTAAGCCCAAGCAGCCCGGTGATGAGGACAAGGTCGACGAGGGTGATTTCATCCCCGGCCAGGGTGCCGGTGGTATTGGACGTATCAAGATCGCCGATTTTGGTCTTTCCAAGATTGTTTGGGACAACCAGACCATGACGCCTTGTGGAACTGTTGGTTACACAGCACCTGAAATCGTCAAGGATGAGCGCTACTCAAAGTCGGTCGATATGTGGGCTCTGGGTTGTGTGCTGTACACTCTCCTTTGCGGTTTCCCTCCATTCTACGACGAGAGCATTGAGGTGCTTACTGAGAAGGTTGCCAAGGGCCAGTACACATTCCTGTCTCCCTGGTGGGACGAGATTTCCAAGTCTGCCCAAGACCTTATTAGCCATCTCTTGACCGTGGATCCTGAGAAGCGATTCACAATCACCGAGTTCTTGGCCCACCCCTGGATTGCCGGAAACGGGCCTACTCCTCGGGATGAGGTGAAGAAGTCGGATGCTGCGCTCAAGGCCTTTGATGCTACCAAGTTTGAGGAGGCCGGCCGACGATACGACTTCCGATCTCCTGGTGCTGTTAACTTGCGTGAGGTCTTCGATGTCGGTTACGCCGTGCATCGTCAGGAGGAAGAGGGCAAGCGAAGGGCGCAGATCGGACCCAAGGGTACACCCGCACGATTCCTCGGTGGCCTCAACGAAGAGGATGAGGATGATGATGTTATGCAGGTCGACGGCCCAGAGAACGATGGTGCCAAGCCCAACGCGGCGACCCGAGCTCTTGAGCAGAGCATGCGAAAGACCAACATTCGAGACCAGGAGCAGCAGCAGCAACAACAGTCTAGGGGCCGTGAGCGAGAGCGAGCTGAGAAGGGCTACGGTCAGCACTCAGCAACTGTCGCCGCGGCTGCTCGACAGCAGGTTCGTGATCGCAACCGCCAGCGTGGAGCATTCGAGCTCAACTTGGACAACGCAACCTTGTTGGGCAAGCGTGGCAAGAAGGTTCCCGTCATGGGAGTATAGAAAACTCATGACGCGAACTCACCTAATGCTTCAGCAACGACTTCGAGGAGTTTTAGCCTCAATAGTGCAGCTTCACCTAAGCCAACACCTTCTCGACGGCATTCTTCTACAGACCAACCATCTGTGTTTGAAGGTCATGACTGAAAGATGACGGACCTGGGTTACGACTGTTACACATTTAACTCATTGGAAATATGCTTAGTGACACGAGAACAAGTGTCACTAAACAAACGCAGCACATGTTGAAAGGGGAGGAAAGATTATTGGAGTGCATTCAGGCGCACGGAGTACCGGGTCATTGACGAAACCCTTTTCATTTGGGACTCAAGACTATTTGCAACGTTTTATGACATGTAATATCTGTCAGGAGCCAGGGGCTTATGCATGAAATTCAGAGCTCTTGTCTTTTGGTATTTATCTATATCTCTGTTTGTTGGTGTCAGCGGAGAGGTTCTGGCGTCGAACAGCAATTATCTTTCCGTTGGGCAACATCATCCATAGGCTGGGAGTTTTTGGAATCTCTTTTACCTTGATTGAAATGAAATGGTTTTAAGACTAGATGCACTTGTACAATTCATATTTGAAGCATGTTTTTCCGTTGTTCAATACAATATATTATCTCACTCATCCTCCACGTTCTCGGCGATGTGAACCAGCGTTCTTCTTCATCTGACTACCCGCTGGAACATTGCCACCTCTTTGCGACCGACCTGGATCAGCCATGTGTTTTCCGGCGATGCATCCCTTTGAACCGCCTAGCTCTCCGCAACAATCCCAGATGAAGCCATCAGGACACTCCTCACGCATGTCGTCTGTATCTATCTCGCCGTGACAATTCTCATCATGATCAGCCCAGAAGTCGCTCTCCTCATCTACCTCAAGCTCTCCTATCTTCACATTAGCACATACCCAAATGTATACCCTCCGATAGTCAACTTACCTGGGTGATAATGACAAGACTCCTCCGTGTTACCCTCATTCGTAAACGCCTCATCACACTGTACACAGACAAACAAGTCATTGTAGGCCTTGCGCTTAAGTCCCGTAGTAGGATTATCAGCAGCCTTGAGAGCGCGGTAGTGATTTAGCGCGCGTTTGAGGACAGTCGGATCGTCGCAGAGGGCGAGGAGGATGGCGCGTAGCTGGTGCTCTGGCGCTAGGTGCACCATTTCCTTGTCTAGTGGGAGCAACATTTTTGATGGTTTGTAGATGCAATATGATGTTTTTTTGAAAGTGTTTGAAGCCTTGAACGCTCGGTCGGTCCAAAACTTGAATAAAAAGTGTTTAGAAGAGGAGTTTTTGGTTTGTCTAAGACTTGGGCGTTTAGTGCCCTACAGGGATACTTATACTGACGAAATTACTTGCTTCTTCTCGAAGTCTCGATGAGACACAACGCCCTTGTCTGGGATCTGCTTTATTCTCATGGGGCGTTTCTATCATAATAGCTCTGCCTCATTAATATGCCTATTGCTACAGCTCAATTCTCAAACCTGAAATACCTAGTAAATAAGATAATGATACTACAAAATTTACTTTTTGTTTCCGCTGAGAAACTCTGGTTCCTCATCAAAATCATCCTCGTCATCATCGTCATCATCGTCTTCAAACTCATCAAAACCACTCGGCTTATAACCACATTCCCTCCTGGACTTTCTAGGGTCTGCTTCGTGCATCCCCCAGGCGCATCCTAGATTATCGTAGGTCCTATTGCAGCAAGTCCATACAAAGCCTTTGGGGAATGCTTTACGATTCTCCTTTGTGTCTATCGGCCCGTGGGACCCCTCATCGTGGTCCGCCCAGTAGTCAGACTCGTAGTAAGGCTCACACTCTCCTATATAACTCCAATAAGCCCAGTCTGTAGAAATAGAGTCAATCGCTTACCCCAGTGATAGTGACATGGCTCTTTATCATTGCTCTTCTCGAAAAATGCAGAGTCGCATTGGACGCAGATAAGAGCCCGATCTTCTGCTTTGCGCTTTGTAGCAGCAGGACCAAGGACTTGGATTTCACATCGTATAAGATCTTCAAACTGTCGAGGTGGCCCAGTGCACTGTCCCGAACCTGTGTATCCTGACAAAGGGCGCGCAGGACAGCCCGGAACTGACCTTCAGGCGCCTGCAGCAATTCATCCAGGGTAGACTTTGGCTTTGGCGTTGCGGAAACAAATACGATGAAATTTGTGGTTTGTGCGAGAGTGAGAATGAGGAGAAAGTGAGTTTGCCATCCCTTGCCATCCCACACAGTCAGTCTAGTGCCACGCCTGCACGACTGAGGGGATGTATGTAGTTGCTTTTTTCCCGTGTTTGAAACGCCAAATATTGAGACACGGCCCAATCGGCTAGATACATGTTTAATAAATGAAGAAAATCGGTGTTTGAGCCAAATATTCTAAGTCTGTACGGAGATGGAAGTTAGTCTGACTCTCAGGTAGGTGACAGAAGCACTCTAAGGCGTAGAGCGTCATAATAAAGTAGTCTAAGTGCTGGCCTAAACTCTCATAAGATGATTAAATTATTTCGTTCATTATGCCTTGAGTGGTCAATTCTTCTGACACCCTGAAGACTCTATATCTATATTTGTCGTTTGGCTGTGGGACAAAGGTCTTGGTGGCGTGCCATCATCTCAAATAGAGGACTAATACAATACTATGTTCTATCAGTTGAGGCTGTTTGCAATGCACGAAGACGCATGGGACATGGTCATGGCTGGTGTTGTGAACCCAAGCTTGTTTGTTGTCTTCCGTCTTGGTCTGTTCTCTTCGATTTGCGCCCTTCTTTTTGTCCTTGCAAATGAGTATCTTTCAGAATAAACTGTAATCCTACATCTCGGACCTGCAGTCATCGCCGTTCTAATAGCGCACCTTCGTCGATTGTTCGGTTTCCTTGCTGGAGCCAAACCTGTAAGCAAGCCTTCTCGAGTTTTGTACGGAAACCTTTGTTCGTCTCTAATCTGCTGGTCCCTTTACAGATCTGGACAACATGCTCTTTATTCTCAGATACCTCATACTATTCGCCACTCTTGTTGCTGCCAAAGGATGCAATCTTGCCGACAACTCTACCTGCCCCTCTGGGGCTCATATCATCGTTGCCCGAGGCAGCCTCGAACCTCAGGGGTCCGGCCTCATGGGAGCTGTCGCCCAGCAGATTAGGGCAAGGATCTCTGACTCTGATATAAGTCCTCTCAAGTACCCGGCTATCTATGAGCCTTATATGCCCTCGCAGACCGAAGGCGTCAGGACTCTTGCCAAGGTGGTCAGGGACTATGCTACACTCTGTCCCAAGACGAAGATGATTTTACTGGGGTACTCTCAGGTAAGTCAGAAAACTTGTCCAATGGAAACCCTGATAGCTTTAAATCCTGATTGTAATTGACTTGAGAAAAACAGGGGGCTCATGTCATTGCCGACGTCATGTGCGGTGCAAGTTCGATCGGATTCCCAGCTACGAAGCCACTCTCTCTCAATATCAGCAGCAAGAGTAATCCGAAGCAATCCATACCGAGTTTGCCATCCTTATTTGCTAATAGTTGGAAACTAGTTGCCGCCGTTGTCCTGATGGGCGATCCGAGTACTACCAAAGGACAGGAATTCCATGTTGGGAGCAGCGAAGGCGATGGAGTACGTCAACATATATCCTTCAATCGTGATTACAATCGCTGACCCGGTTACCAGGTACTTCCTCGTCAGAATCCGGATGGCTGTCGGTGTGTGTCTGGAAAGACAATCTCATTTTGCGACGCAGGGGACCCCTTCTGCGAGGCGGGAGGCCACGACTTGAGGACTCATATGAGATATGTATCGGCATATGGACAAATGGCTGCCGACTTTGCTGTTTCCATGTTCCACCTTTCCTAGGAGTAGCTTTAGAATCGACGCTATCAGATATCTGTTTGTGGCGTAGAACAATGACTTGGCTCTCCGGCACTTGAACACATTAAGCTCTAATTCCTTGTTCTTGCCTCCGCAACTACAGTGACTCGTCTTATACAGTATCAGGTATGCATTTCGCTAAAACGTGCATCCCACTAGTAGTAGCCTATCGCATCTCTTGCTCTTTAGACTTGACCGTTGAGTAGTATAATGGGGCCAGGGTTCAATTCAAGTGGACTTTACTAAGACGTACATTAGTCTAGCTTCCGTTGGATACGTGTAGCTTGGATCGGAAGGAAAGTTATCCCCGAGAATACATCCGCACTTAGGTTGTATAGAGCGCACGGTGATTATAAGTTTCTATTGTGCCTAGAATTGTTTCGATGTTAGACTGTAAGAATCAAGGTCCAAGTTATTGCCATGTGGATGCGGGTAAACAGATGAAAGTGAAACCACACGAAAGGAAGTAAAAAAGTAAACATTGATTTCCAATCGATTACCGGGCTTTGTGGTTGCAGACATACATATGCATGGCAAGTTTGCATGCAGTAGTAGGGGGTCTATTGGACGGCAAACTAACAAAGCCATGGCCAAGCTTTAATCCAACCGAGGTCTTTGAAACGTTTGTTTAGAGAATTGACTGATCTACTTCAGCTCGGAATGAGTATTTAATACCCGTAATTACTCTCTCCTGAACTCGCAAGAAAAGACTAAACTGGAAGGACTATAAGATTAACTCTAATCTTGCTCGGCAACGTCATGTAATCTAATATATAAATCGAGAACCCTTCCTCTCTCGAACATGGGCCCTTTTATATAATAAACAACGCATCGCAATGGTCAAGTTACGCAGAAGGACATTGCCCGATGCAGAAATAAGTCCGTTAGCTGGTCCAGGTATATCTAAGTAGACTACCCCAGATCAGAACCATGTCCTTGTTGTTTCCCGCCCTACGGCCAGAGCTCAGGTGCAAGTTCGCAAGATTTGACGAACATGTACTAGACCCGTTGGCATTTTCTTTGCTTTTTCGATACCGAATTTCTGTTTTTGTGGGGCTGTCACTGCTACGCTCCTGGCAACTAACGACGGCTATCGTGAGATTCGATAACTAAACGGAATTGGATTGCATGGTGTTGGCGCTGGCGCTGGGACTGGCATTGGCATTGTGGGATCATACCAGTGCCAGAGAGATCTATATAATCACTGATCTGCTTTATGTTCATCTCTTCTCTTCTTCTGTTCTTCACCTCACTCGAGATTCGACAGCCCATCAGCTACTTGAAGATCAACTCAATACACAAGTAAGCTAATCTCCCTCAACCATACTACAACAAATACAATTTCTAACTTCCTTTCAGAAGCTTTCATCATCACGACAACGCAACCATGAAATCTTTCGCTGTTCTTCTCAGCTGCCTTGCGGGTCTCGTGGCCGCGGAGTCTAACACTACCTGCGCCAAGGGAGCTCACATCATCGTGGCTCGTGGCAGTCTTGAGCCCCAGGGCCCTGGTGCCATCGGTGAACTCGCCGAACGAATGATCAAGCTTATCCCCGGATCTGACATGGAGGCTCTCGTCTATCCTGCTCTGTACGATGAGTATCTTGAGTCCCAGCCTAAGGGTGTCCGCGTCTTGACTTCGGTTGTCAACAACTATGTCAAGAACTGCCCCGATACCGGCATCATTCTCATGGGATACTCTCAGGTAAGACTCATAACACAGTCTGATAGTTCGATCTGCTAACACTTTTCCAGGGCGCTCATGTCATTATGGACACCATGTGCGGTACCAGCTCAACTGGCTTCCCTGGCACCCTTCCTCAGCCTGCCTACATCACCGACAACAGTAAGTGTAACCCAACCTCTCATACAACTTTCGGGTAACTAACCTTCAATAGTCGCTTCGGTCCTCCTCCTTGGTGACCCCAGTCTCACTGAAGGTCAGACCTTCCACGTCGGAACCAGCGTTGGCAACGGAGTAAGTCAATCAAGAACAACACTCGTTGGAATCAGCTAACCTTTCTCTAGATGTTCCCTCGCAACCTCCCTGCCGGCTGTGACCGCATCGCCGACAAGACCGTCTCCGTCTGCGACAAGGGCGACCCTTTCTGCGAGAAGGGTGGCAAGGACCTGCCCGTTCACTTGGGCTACATCCCCGTCTGGGGTGACTACCTTGTCAAGGAGGGCGTCAAGATGACCAAGGCTCGCCAGTAAATACCCTTTGATGAATTTTCATGATCTGGGATGAGGAGTATTGGCGTTATCATTCCCACGCACGCACGCATTAACGGTATTAGAGAGGCTGTCAGTTTCAGGGTATGAAGGAACATTTGGACTTGACTTGGATTGAGCTCGGAGCGAAAAGACTTGAGAGCATAGTATATATTATAATCCATTATTAGTCAAGAATACAGCCCACACATTGCGTTGCGATTTCATCAGACCATATCTGTCTCTTTAACACATGAAATACTCACCTCGTTCTCGATAGCTAACCCAGCAGTTGTTGAATGTTAAGAGGTTGTCCGTGGTCGTAGATGATGATCTGAACAGACTAAGGTGAGTTGGGTAAAAGATTGGGTTTCGCTTACTTACTGGGGTTTTGTTAGTCAAAGACCCTGGACTAGCAGTATTCATAAGCGCCGGTAGATACACATTCAAAGCAGGGGTTTATTGCTCACTTTCGTCAGAATTCCAAGTAGTGGTATTTGCTCGTGGAATCGTCCATAGGGGACGAGCCGCTCATTCTAATCCAAAACAATAGCCTAAGCTCGTAGATCTATCTCTCTAGTTACATTCTTCATTATCGTTGCCCGTCCAGTTGCTCGTTAAATCAAATTCTAGGGTATCATGCGTCTCCCGTAACCGTGACCAAATCTCAAGTACCATCCGTCCAGTTCCCAAACTCCAAAACAATTTCGTGTCGCGCGTTCCAAATTTCCTCCTCATTAAGGTCCTTCTCATGCGGACCAGCCCTCGATAGGGATTCTCCATCCAGCTTTCGCAAATAAAGGCACCACCTCAGGATAGGCGAGAGAGAATGGCAGCCAGAAGCGTTCGTTGATAAGATGAGGTATCCTCTCAGGCTTAAGCCTATGTTCAGGCATTTTAACCTGAATGATTCTGTTCAGAATCCACACCATCTCCTTTGCCAGATTCTCCTGACGGTCTTGGTCTGAGTGCTTGAGCTCGTTCACGTACGTTCTCGCCAGCTCATCAGCCAGCCCCGCTAGTGAGAGCATCGAGACCCCGGAGCTGCCTACTCTTAAAGTGTGCATTTGCTCGAAATCGTAAGGAAATCTTACGCGGATCTGACGTAGCATGCCGTCGCGCGTCGCGACACCCCAGATATCTTGTCTCTTGGGCATCTGGAGCATGCCCAGCGCTTTCGCCCAGCATTTCTGGTTCTCGCGCGTGTGCTCTGGGCATATTATGCTCACTTTATAAGGCCTCGCGTCGTAGCCGTAGTAAACCATGGCAGCCAGGCCGCTTACCGCGTAGGGAATGTGGCTGAAGCGTAGGGCTATCATGTCGATTACCTCACATACGGCCTCGTAGTTCATTGAGCGGTCTTCCAAAATGATGATGGCTTCGGTGCTCCCTGATCTATCCGTAAGTGGGCGAAGGAATTCATCTGATGCAGATGTGAGTTGTTGGGCTTGGACATGACTATTGCGCTTCTGCAGGGGTGATAGTGCCCGGTATGGAGACTTCTGTTGTGGGGGACATTGACGTGGAACCACAGGCAGAGGCTTCGCAAGGTCAGGCCTATTAACACCATGAAATCGCTTTTGACCGCCTGACGCGTGATCATCCTCCTGACTCTGACTCTGACTGTGAGCCTGACTCTTATAATAATAGGGTCCCTGCTGTGGCGATCGCGCACGATCTGAATAGCTTCGTGAAGTTCGTATCTTGCGATAACATTTCTCAAGAGGCCGCTTTATTCCTCTTGAATGTTTTTTCTGTTTCTCTTGGTCAGAATCCATTTCCATATCTGAAAAACACCCCCTGAAGAGCCAGCGCAGAACCACACGGAAACCCATTTTACAATAGCTTCTCTAGAACGGTTCTGCGAGTGTTTTAATGATGTGAAAATAGCTTACCAATAGATTGATTATGCGTTCTATCTTCAGATAAGACACTTTGGTTAGATTGTAGAATATCGGTGACGGCGAACTGCTTCTTGTTGGCGTTGTGTCTTTGTTGGTGTATTGATGTTGATATGCGACTATGCGTGGGAGTCAAAGAATAGTAGCATTATGCGATACGTTGTTTGTTAGACACAGAATTGAAAAGGAACGGAAAGAAACAAAGGCAAGTAGAATGTCGCGCCATACTTGTGCTTTTATATAGACAAGATGCTTTTGTTCGTGCATGTTGAACATAGGAAATGTGACCATGTTCGCGATGTTGAACAAACAAGGCTATTGCATAGTACTCCATAGGACAGCACCCATGATCTGACAGCACAATAGTCCCATCTCACTAACATAGACAAACAGGGAACTTATGCAGAATTAATGTCATGCATGATAATACGATGCTAAACCTTGTGTGCAATAATTCGTGACATGGCTAGGTCTATATCGTCCGTCCCGACCGCCAACGCCAATTAATCTTACAAGTCCATCCCGTGGTCTCGTTATTCCTGTTCAACTAGGTACCCGCTTCCGCTTCCGCTTCTGCTCGCTCATAACTCCTCCTCCACGTCCATCTGCTCACCATTCACTTGGCCTTTAGACCCTGCTGGCCCATCTCTTTTGGGCATGGTCGCCTCCTTGTCGATCATTTGTCTCGACACAGAAACAATGTTGTCCTCGATGAGCTCCTGGCCGACATCCTCAAGATGCTTCTTGGGATCCAACTTGCCAACATATCGAGTCTTAAGCTGATCCTTAGTCAACTCGGTCTCCTCCTTCACTCGCTTCTCGTAGCCATCCGCCAATGACACAAGCTGTTGCAGTCGGTCCTTGTTCTTGCAACCCTCATGTCGGAAATCATCCATCTCCAAAGCCTCGGTCCACACGTGCTTGTGCAGGTTCATGAGCATGTTCTCCTCGAGAGCGGTCTTGCGGTAGTCGATACCAATCGAGTAGTAGTGTCGGTTCAAGCCGTGGATAAGAGCCTGGATTGATGGTTTGTTCAGGTGACCCAGGTTACTTGTGCTTTGGCGGGGTTCTTGGCCAAGCATCAAAAGCTGGGGGTTGATGAGTCGGAAGGCATCGATAACGACTTTACCCTTGACGGACTGGATGGGATCGATGACGACAGCAACGGCACGGGGGTTCAGTTGCTCAAATGATTGTTGAGTGTTGATATCGACCGATGAAAGCCAGCAACCGAAACCAGGATGCGAGTGGTACCATCCAACAACTGACTCGGGTCTGTTGAATAGTTAGCTAATGAACAATTGATAATTGACGGTATCAACGTACCGTCCTGTCTGACGGAGCATATCCATCATCTTGGTCTGGAAAACAGGGTCGACAGCCTCGACACTGACACCGGTACCGCTCTGTGGCATAGCAAACACGTCCATAACCTTGACAGTAAAGTCATCCACGAACTCGCCCAGCATCAGACCCATGACTTCCATGGGAACACCTGCGCGGCCGTGTCGAAGCATCTTGAGGAGGGCTAGGGAGGAAATGTAAACTGTTTCCGAGTTATCGATAAGGTTGGTGTTGTCCTGTGATCAAACGGATTAGCCCATGCTCTGGGAAGCAAGCACTCGCTATACGGGAGCTTCAATCAGCAATGTCGTAGCTTACAGTTCCATGGGCAGCTCCTCCTAGGCCCATACCGCCGCCACCAAGCAAACTCCTGAAGCGCTCCATATTATTGACGAGGTTTTATGAGTAAGTGATATGCGCGTAAGATTGAAGTTCGTCAAAACGCGTTCAGATGTGGGTGGAAATGTGATTGTTGGCGGTGATGGAGGGTGTTGCTATGATCGGAGCTTGGTAGAATGCTATTGACGTTGACGCCAGCCCGGCAGCCTGGGAGCCACAGCTGGAAGCTTAGTCAAGTCACGTGTCGAAAGCTTGCCTAGCCACAGCCTCATGCGAGGGGCTCCAGTTGTGGCGCTAGGTGCCGTCAATTTAACAAGGAACGGCCTAACGTTAATCCTTGTAAACGGCACTCTGATGGAGCTCCGACATGGGCTTCTCAGTGTGTCGCTGCCATGTACTTACTACTAAACTTATATCCAAGGCTGTTTCTAGAAAATACCGTCTCCTCGCCCACCTTACGTCCAAGTCTCGATCGAACATGCTGAGCTCTCTCTGAGCCATTCCAGCTTCTTACTTTATAATCATATATACACAATTCTGCGTACATTCGACTTAACCCTTTTCTTCTTACCAATTTCCCGATAGTCGCGACACACCAGCAACCGCAATCATGGGCGACGACATTCGTGTTGAGCTTGGCTCAGTCGCGCTCAATGGCTCATCGCCCAAGAAGGTCGCTTACTTTTACGATTCCGATATTGGTAACTATGCCTACGTTACTGGACATCCCATGAAACCTCATCGCATTAGACTGGCGCATAGCTTGATCATGCAGTACAACCTCTACCAGAAGATGGAGATTTATGTAAGTCTACTCTTGATCATCACCCGATTCCTCCCAAATCATTGTCTCGAGCTTATGCTGACATTTTTGAAGCGCGCGAAACCTGCGACACGAGGCGAAATGACCCAATTTCACACGGACGACTACATCGATTTCCTGCAAAAAGTCACACCGGACAATATGGACAGTTTCATGAGGGAGCAAGGAAAATACAACGTCGGAGATGATTGTCCCGTGTTCGATGGCCTCTTCGAGTTTTGTGGTATCAGTGCAGGTGGTAGTATGGAGGGTGCCGCGCGACTCAACCGACAGAAGTGCGACATCGCCATCAATTGGGCCGGTGGCCTTCACCACGCCAAGAAATGCGAAGCCAGTGGTTTCTGCTATGTCAACGGTATGTTATGTCATAAACACGAAAGGGCTCGATCTAACAATTCCTAGATATTGTCCTCGGTATTCTCGAACTCCTTCGATTCAAGAAGCGGGTCCTCTACATCGATATTGACGTCCATCACGGTGATGGTGTCGAGGAGGCCTTTTACACCACCGACCGTGTCATGACCGTCTCATTCCACAAATATGGCGAGTACTTTCCCGGAACTGGCGAGCTTAGAGATACCGGTATTGGGCAGGGCAAGAACTACGCTGTGAACTTCCCCCTGAGGGATGGTATTACTGATGCGTCGTACCGCTCAATCTTCCAACCTGTTATTGAGAATGTCATGAAGTACTACCAGCCTGAGGCTGTTGTTCTACAGTGTGGTGGTGATAGTCTTTCAGGTGATCGACTGGGTTGTTTCAACTTGAGTATGGATGGTCACGCCAACTGCGTGAACTTCGTCAAGAGTTTTAACCTCCCTACCCTTGTTCTCGGCGGCGGTGGCTACACAATGCGAAACGTCGCGCGTACATGGGCATTCGAGACTGGTGTTCTTGTCGGCAAGGAGATGGACCGAACCTTGCCTTACAATGAATATTACGAAGTAAGTTGGGTGAAATGGGTTAAATGAGTGCCTACTAATGCGAGGCAGTACTATGCTCCTGATTTCGAGCTGAACGTTCGATCTTCTAACATGGAAAACTCCAACAGCCGAGAGTACCTCGAGAAAATCACTTCATCAGTCATTGACAATCTCCGACAAACTGGTCCTGCACCTTCCGTGCAGCTGCAGGATGTCCCGCGAAAGCCTTTCGGTGGTATGACTGATGAGGAGGAAGCTGAATTGGATGACCTTGATGAGGATGAGAACAAGGATGTCCGCATGACCGAACACCGCTGGGACAAGCACGTCGAACACGACAACGAGTTCGAGGCCAGCGACGATGATGAGATGGCTCGCACGAACGGAGCTACACGTCAAAATGGCAACAAGCGCAGCTTTAATGATTATCGCAAGGGAGAGATGGACGTCGACACCGCTGACGCCCCTCCTGCTAAAGCCCCTAATGGCGCTTCGAATGATGGACCCGCTGAGGAACATACTGGCGATGACGGACACGACGTGAACGACGATACCATCGATGACATTTCGGCTCCAGATCAGCCCGAGAAAGATCAGCCCGAGAAGACGATTGAAACCCCTGCCGAAAGTGCGAAGGAAACCAAATCAACAAACGTTGATGGAGACGGCGATGTTGGTATGGAGGACTCGGCGGTTACAGAAACACCGATCAAGAAGGAAGACGTTGAGCCCGAAGCCCCCACTGAGCCTCCGGTGCCAACAGAAAAGCCCACTCAGGATGAGCCGGCTGTTGAGGCGGTCTCCGAAGCTGCTGATAAGGAAACTGCTTCGGAGCCTACCCCCGCCGAAAAGGTTGAAGAGAAGCCTGCAGAAGAAACCAAGGAAGCTCAAAGCGAACAACCCGCCGATGCTATGGACGTCGATACGGAGAAGGATAAGCCAGAGCAACCTAAGGAGAAGAGTAAAAGCCCAGCAAACTAGAAGTTGGATGAGAAGCAAGGCATCTGGTTTCTATAGACGTTTTTATGTTACAGCAAAAGCTCACGCCATACTCCTTGTCGCCTACCCATAACTGCACCTTCAGTATCAGAACGAATGGGCACGCGGTACTGAGCGACGACAGAATGTGGCATGCAGTTCAGGCGTTCCGGGCGTAGGATTACATGTGGCACGAAGGAAGAGAGGCATCAGAATGCACGGGCGGCTGGTACTTTGGCTAGGCTGTGTATGTTAGGAATGTCATCTTGATTACGAGTTTTCATGTTTTTTAGGTTGAGATCATAGCGAAAAGAACTAATTTATACCACGGTAATGCTACATTGAGGCTGCGGGTGCTATAATTCTGGTTGTATTTGGGTGTTTTGAGTTTTGGTAGGCAATATGAACTAACTTCCTGTTCACACGGACACCCAGTCTTATCCTTCGCAGTGTCCACCATTCAGCTTCAGATACAAGCCATATCGCTGGGTCGAATCAAGCCCGTCGTTGTTATCGACACATCAACATTCAGTCATAGCCTTAGTTCGCTTTTGCGAACGGTCAGTGCTGGGTTGCTCGGCAGGTGGGATCTCATCTCGTTCGCGCTTGGCTTGTGGCTTCTTGTATTGAGTATCAGTTGTCGGTGGTAGCCCGCTGGCATGATGCAAAAAGTAGGCCTGGTTAAGTCCGGCCTCTGCTTGGTTCCAGGGACTGTACATGTATAGCAAGTTGTAGCACGCGAATTCCACGGCATGCGAAGCGAGATCGAGGTTCAAGAGGGTGTATGAGTCGCAGCTAGCTGCTGTCTCATCTGTAGTCATGATATTTCGAATATCTAAGACTGCTTCTTCTTGTGAAGTACCAACAGCTTCAGTGCCTTGTTTGGGTGGTGTTCCAAAGTCGTAACCCTCAAAGAGATCGGTCACTGTCTGCTGAATAGCTTCTTGTTCGGCGGTTGTCGGCATCTTTAATACAGTGAAATTGATCATATGAGCAGTACGGTACATGAAAAATTGGTAAAGTGTTGTGAAGGGAGGCTTTCAGGGGGGGGAGTGCTTTTGTTGTTTCCGTGTTGTTTCTCGGGTGCGTTGGTGCTTTCTTTGGAGCTGGAGAGAATGTAGACGAAGGGAGGATAAGATCACAGAGTATTGTACTTCAGTTCGGTTATAGACTCTAAAAAATCCGCCCGTTGAGTCATTGCCCGAGACTGAATCGTGAGTTTTAGGTTTCAGCCATGTGCGTTGAATCGTTCTGGATAGGAGTGCATCAGCTTGACTTTGATGATGCTTTACCGAGACTCCAATATCAGCATATATTCTGCCTGAGATGCCAGGGATGATACTACTAGTCTTTAGGAACTTGATAAAACGTAATAAGTTATAAATAGGCTATTCGAACTGTCATACTGTAATTACCTATGTCAATGTTAAGCTTCAACGTTTTAAGCAGACATGCAAGCGTATTGTTTCCAGTGATCTTTAGCAATCATGTATGAGACAAACTACATGAGGATACATGTTCCTTCGACCATACTGATATTTAAGATTGAGAACTATAGCAGGTATAATTATCCTCTTGCAAACCCCGTCCTGATACAAAATACTAACGATAGGTAATCAGTACTCTGATAGCTTGATCTCAGGTCTAGGGTGAGGATATCTTGATGGTGGGGGACCGAGACACTGATAAGATCCCCCACTTGCCGCCTCATTCCGCCCGGCTCTTGCAGGCAGGCACGAATGAATAGCAGGGTAGGGGACGAGGTACATACAATTTAGCGTCGACTGCGGGGAGCCAAAAAATAATTATTTCCAACCCAACCGCCCTCTACTCGAAAAAAGAAGTCTATCCCACCATCGTCATATTTATACTCTCATGATCGCCTTCTTGCCACCCACTCGCTATATCATGTCAATGTAGCATCGAATAACATTAGTTACACAACTATATATTCCTAGATTCTAGATTCTAGGCAATCCTACCTTCCCTATATACGACCGCATTCACTCGCTTGACTCACCATGCCGACCCCCGCGCCCACCGAGGGCGACGCCGCGACGGCCAAGCTCGGTGTCTGGAAAGAAGCGCTTTACGACCGATGTCGCGAATCTGGAACAGATATGTTCTCCCAGGATGACCTTATGCGCCTCGATGTCATCCCCAAAGGCGACTTGATGCTGCTCGCCCGCGTCGTCCAGTCTCTTACTGATGACAAGCTTTTCATCACCATGCGCGAGGCCTCTGGCCAAGTGCTATGGAAATGGCGCGATTCTCAGGAGGCTCACAAGTACGAAAATATAGCCTGGGACCTTGGCGAAGTGCATGGCTGATAATTGATTCCTAGGTACAAGCAGTGCTCTACCGACGAGCAGGTCATGGTCTACTCTCTTATCGACGATTCGGGCGGCGACGGTATTTGGTCCCAGACGCTCCAGAAGCGCCTCAATATGCACGATTCGGTTCTCAAAAATGCTCTTAAACAACTACAAGCCAAGGGACTCATCGCACCCTTCAAAAATGTCGAGCACCCCAACAAGAAGATGTTCATCAAGGCCTCCATACGGCCCAGCGATCGCGCGACGGGTGGCCCATGGTACACCGACCAGAATCTCGACGAGGCTTTTATCGATGAGCTACAGCGCGTTGTGTTTGATTTCATAAAGCGCCAGAGCAGCTACCACAGCACGCATGGAGGTGGTGCTGCGCGAACGCAGGTCCCCAAGAAAGGTGTTGTCAAAGGTGGCGTGGACAAGGGCAAGAAGCGCGATGCTAGTCACATGGACGAACCAGCCGCCAAGGCACCCAAGACATCTCCAACGCCTACGGTCAAGAAAGACGCAATGCTTCCTCTCCCTGCTGGTTATACAGGCTATCCCACCGTCCGCGACATTGCACGTCTTTTATCGGCGAGTGGCATTACTCATAACACGATCCTGTCCGAACACGACGTGCAGAAGCTTGTGGATGTGTTGGTTTGGGATAACCTCATCGAGTCAGTCAAGGTGGCTGGAAAGATAGGTTATCGCGTTTCTAGGGTCGCCAAGCAGTCCTTAGAAAGCTGGGCTGGCAGGGATGATCCCACCGGCCGCGAAGGTGGTCCAGAATCCTTCGTGAGTGCTTTCACGGAAGCCCCCTGTGGGCGCTGCCCAGTGTTTGAGATCTGCGAAGAAGGCGGCCCTGTAGGCCCCAACAATTGCGAGTACTTCAAGAGATGGCTGGGCGCTGAATAGAGCATGAGAATTAATTTTGCATCTGGAACGATAAGGGAAACCGATATCTTATTGATTCAAGAAACGGAGTTATGGTCTGGAAGTGGGCATTTTTGTTTTTAGGGAAAAGATAGCAACGGCGTAGTCGGACAAGCGATGGCTGTGAAGTATTCAGCCGGACGCAGCGATTGTCAACTGTCTTTCGACAGACCAGCACCTGTGTACAAGCAATGCTTGAGAATAAAGTCATTTACATCCAGGTCACAAGTTTTTAACTGCAGTGCATTTGGGTTTATTGGTTAACATTGATCAATAGCTAGAACTTAAACTAGCTTGTGAGTATCTAGCTCCATTTTGCTAGCCCTCGTTGAGGGTTGATGCGTTCCCAAATCCCCATTCATCACGTCGTACAGTTTGAGCTGTTTACAGCTGACCACAGTTAACGATGGTGGCCTTGTTCTGGGGCTGGACGGAACCGCTGCCGGAGCCAGTAGCCTCAAGGGCCCTGACAACCTTCATGGACTCATCGTCAGCGACCTCGCCGAAGACAACGTGGCGACCGTTGAGCCAAGAGGTGACGACAGTGGTGATGAAGAACTGAGAGCCGTTGCTATAATAATTGTCAGTCAACGAAAGCCAATCAGAAGTCGAATGGGAGCTTACGTGTTGGGGCCGGCGTTAGCCATGGAGAGCAGACCAGGGCGGTCGTGCTTCAAGTTGAAGTTCTCATCGGCGAACTTCTCACCGTAGATAGACTTACCACCGGTGCCCTGGGCCATGTCAGCATTTGTCAAACGTTTCAAATGGAAACCGAACACGTACGTTACCACGGGTGAAGTCACCACCCTGGAGCATGAAGTCAGGGATGATACGGTGGAAAGAAGAGCCCTTGTAACCGAAACCCTTCTCGCCGGTGCAGAGCTGGCGGAAGTTCTCGGCGGTCTTGGGGACAACGTCATCGTAGAGGTTGAAGTTGATACGGCCGGTCTCTATAGGAGAATTGATGTCAGCTTTGATGGAAAAGCCATGGTGGTAGACGCGTAAATAGAAATGAGAGATACGCAAGAGCATGACGAGTGTCGGGACTGCAAAGACCACGACCGCTGCGGAAATCCGAAATCTGGAACCCGATGCATGCATTGAGAGGAAGTAGCCGCAGCTCATCGATAAATATGGATGAAAATAGACGATCGTGAGGAAGTCAAGACTTACTGCCGGCCCATTCAATGTCGAAGAAACTGTTCAATGATTAGAGACATCCATTGAATGCAGTGCTCAGCGAAAGGAAACTTACACCTTGCTGTTAACCATGGCTGCGGATGAAGCTGAGAAAAATCTAACAGTTCTGATTGTGTTGGAGAGTTGAGGAAGAGAAGAAGAAGTTCTTGCGGCAGAGAAGCAGGTATGGCGGGGTAGGAGGGGCTTGATGAGGGAGGGTCTCATTTTGAGCAAGCTGGAGGGGCAAAACGTTAGCGCGGGGCCGTCGGAACCAATGGAAGCACGTAGAAGAGGGGTAAAGTGGAGGGATGATCAGAGGGCGATCACGTGAAGGGAGCCGGGTAGCTTGCTCCCTCTGCTTTGCCTGCTGGGCAACGCCCCCAGCTGGCGACGTTTTCCATGAGGTCACCGTGGCTATGGCGTGTGGGGCAGGGAGCTTCGTAGCTTTCTCTGGTCAACGATGATGAATTCAGGAGAGCAAGCGAGCAAGCAAGTACTGATCCCTGGCATCCAATATCCTGACCGCCATTGCTAGCAGTGGCGCATTGAGCAGAACAAGACCGAAACCACACTGGCACCAGTAATTGGGTTGGGTTGTGGACTCAATGGCTGGTTCTCCCCCATCAAAGCTTCAATGGGGCTACCAATTGAGCTGATGGAGGTTGCCTGGGCCACGTCCTGAACTCTCTGGTCTGTTTGCAGGCCATCATCCAAAAACAGTGAGCCGGTGCGACGAGTCAGTGGCCCGATGTCCGAAGTGCAGCAGACTTTTTTGCTCAAGGATCAAGCCCATTGGAGGGAGCAAGGGGCGTCAGTGGATTTCATGACATTGCATGGGCCCTTCCCACCTCGAGTCTCATCCAGTGCATCAACCCGTGGGCAGCAGTGACCATTGTAAACAGCCGGGACAGTAAGCTGCCTCCACAGACTGGAAGGACAGGGGAAAGAAAAGCTGGAGGGATAAAGGCGAGAAGAAACCGACAACACCGGTGTTGGTCCGGTCAGACGGCTTTTCCAAGATCCCAATTGGGGTCTCAATAGTTCGACTTTGGGCCAGAAAGGTGCACAAATATCCAATGTTTGCGTGGAAGGCGTCTTGCTTCTCTTTTGCAGCTTGATCAAAGTCCAGCTTGTGTAGCAGAGAGTCTCTTGGTGACAAAATAAAGGCAAAGACGGCAGTGAAAATGAACTGAGCTTGTACATACCTTAAACTAATACACTTGGGAGAAGGTACGGTTGAACAAAATCGAGAGTTTAGACAGATACAATTACAACGAGCAGAGGTTGGCCTTTTAGACTGATCTCGAGAAAGGGAAGGTAAAAGTTTGGGCCAGCTTGACGTCTGGTATTCTAGCTCCCTGTTCGGGCCTGAAGTCTAAGGTTGTATAGCGGGTCAGACGCTTAAAGGCTTAAAGTGCTTTGGCATGACGACCAATATTTGATCCAATGATGGCCAACAAGTAACAGAACGGATAAGAATAAACATAGAAAGCTATCTATTGATGACTGGATGGTCAATGTATTGTAATTCATAACAAAGGCAAGCTCTATATCTACTCGAAGCCTGTGTTTGATCTCTTTGTGTCTTGCTTTGAATCACGTGATCAGCCATGATCCATGCTGACATTGGGCTTTGGGAAGTGTCCAAGTGTCCACCATGGCCGTAGTGTAGCAAGGGGCGCATCTTAAACTCAAGATATCCTTCTGTTCCATTGCAATTCCTTGAGAGCATCATCTCGAAGCTCTGCGCCATTCAAACCAATCTCCTCATCTATCTGCTGGCTTCTTCTTGGACTAATTCAACATGGATATGAATGATTTGAAGAACACGGTCTCCAACCTGACCTTGTATGACCTCAAGGCAGGCTTCAGGAAGGCCCAGAATGGTACTTCCCTTGACGGCCTTCTTTGATGCGCCTGATGGTTACTGACGAGATATTCAGCTGTCATGAACTTTACCGAGATGGAGTCCAAGGTTGGTTAAGCTCTGCGCGACAGCTGTGGTTGGGACACAGTCAACTCACCCGTGTCTAGGTGCGCGAGGCCACGAACAACGAGCCATGGGGCGCTTCGTCAACCCTTATGCAAGAAATCGCAAACGGAACATTTAACTAGTACGGCTTATCAAACTATATCAAAGTCCAGCTACTGACCACAAACCAGCCAAACCCTCAACGAGATCATGCCCATGATCTACCGTCGCTTCACCGAAAAGGCCGCTGAGGAATGGCGTCAAATCTACAAGGCCCTCCAACTGCTCGAGTTTCTCATCAAGCACGGCTCCGAGCGCGTGATTGATGATGCTAGAGGACACATCTCCCTTCTAAAGATGCTTCGCCAATTCCACTTTATCGATCAGAACGGAAAGGACCAGGGTCTTAACGTGCGCAACCGAGCCAAGGAGCTGGCCGACCTTCTTAGCGATGTGGATCGTATCCGAACCGAGCGCAAGAAAGCGCGTGCGACCAAGAACAAATATACTGGTGTTGAGGGCGGCTCAACCTTTGGTGGTGGTTTCTCGAGCGGCAGCTCTGGTCGTTATGGCGGTTTTGGTAGCGAGAGCGCTGGTTATGGTGGAGGCAGCAGCAGCAGCGGACCTGCCAACTTTGGCGGATACTCTGGTGGTGTCTATGGCGATGGTGGTGGTTTCGGTGGCCAGACTGATGACTGGCGAGGAGACGGCAATGCCAGCAGATCCGAACGATTTGAGGAATATGACGAGTTTGACGAGGGCGAGCGACCATCTGCCAGCTCATCGAGAGCTGCTGCCAAGCGACCAGAGCGTGCCCCTGCCAAGAAGGCTGCTGCTGAGCCACCCAAGAAGAAGGAGCCTGAAGTTGATCTCTTCTCCTTCGATGATCCTGCGCCAGCATCTTCTGCAGCTCCTTCGGCATCCAACAACTCGGGCTTTGCTGCGTTGGCCCCTACTAGTGCTGCCGCTCCAGCGCAAGCCGACGACGACGACGAGTTCGATGACTTCCAGTCAGCTACACCTGCTCAGGCCGCACCATCCAACAACTTTATGCAAAGCCCTGCTGTGACATCGGCAGCCTCTTCCACTGCTCAGTTCGCCGCTCCTCAGCCTCAGTCGGCACCTCAGCAGGCCGACATTAGCCATATGGTTAACATGGCATCAATTTCGCCTGCACCAAGCGCATCAGGTACTCCAGGACCAAACTACTCTGCTTTCAGCATCCCTGCCGCTCCTGCGGCACAGGCTCCCAAGCCTGCTGGCTTCCAGCAATCCGGTCCCAACTACTTTAGTCCTGTCCAGGCACAAGCCTCCAAGCCCCCCACAACGTCCGCCTTCTCGGGCATGGGAAGCACTTCCAATGCTGCTCCCAGCACCCCTACTACTATGGGTAACATGAAGCCTGTTACCAGCTCCTCGGCCAAGCCAGCGCCTGCTGCTGGTGGAGATGCCTTCGGCGCCCTCTGGGGCAAAGCAAGCGGTGGTGTCAAGAAGCCTGAGACGCCCAAGGCTGGACCCGCACTGGGACAGCTCGCCAAGGAGAAGAGCAGTGCTGGAATCTGGGGTGCTCCATCGGCAACCGGACCTTCCAGTGGCAGTGCTCCCCCCAAGACTGGCGGCTCTGCTATGGACGATCTTTTGGGTTAAATCGGCCTAGTACCGGGCATCTTTGAACAGGTGGATCAAAACATGGGATCGGATAACAGTTGGTGCATTGAGTCATGTTTAGTTGATGGCATTGAGATTGTAGTATAATCAGCAACGGAGCAGCATGTTTGTTTTCATGATAGGATCCTAGATAGGCGTCTGGCGCAACAAAATGAACTGACATATCATGTCGTTCTATTTTCAACTGATTGACCATCCGATCGGCCCTCTTAGAGGCCAGGATCAGATCGATATGTTGCACGTAAGCTGTATCAGGTGAAGACTAACCAGCAATGGTTCCACGACGATCATTGAACTACAAAGATCGGATCAGAAGCTAGTGTCCATGGTTCCTGGACCGGATAACTCCCCGCTGCAGTAGGACAACAATCCTAGAATAACCTGCAACGCTGGACTCACTGTGGCTTCACCCAAGCAATTTCGCCTTATATGCGACCGCATGCCAAACAAAGAGAGCCTCATCCGGACCAACGAACCGCTCTTCCCCAAGAACGTCTCCCATCCAATCGTGACCTTGTCAAAATATCTTGAAACACCAGCTGCGCGGCTATAGGAAAAGACCCCTGCACCTTTAAGCGCCGCCACGACTTTGAGCTTCTGAAGCCTCATTGGTCAAAGAACAGGACGCCCAGGACTTGGAAAAGAAATTCTGTATCATGCCTGGGGAATTGTCAGGGTTGACTTGGTCGTCTATGGGATAGTGAGAAGCGCGATGGTACGCGGCTGGGAGTGGGCGGCTGCTGTAATTGGAAAGTTGACTAGACAAGGTACGTAGTATTGACTTAGAGGCTTGTCATGGTTACTTTCTATGTTTATTCTTGTATCCTAGGAGAGTTTTGTTGACAATGAGATATCTATAAAGACGCTGGAGTTCAGGCGTTTGGATTCACTTCTTTCTCTTCATCAAACAACTTACACAACAAACACTACAATCTCTTTTCCTTTTTTTCCTTGTCTCTTATTTCCTTATTTCCTTTGTCCTCTACCTTGTTTGGTCTTGGGTTTTCTTTCTGCATCTCCTTATCACGAACAGACGATTTCACTATAACGAATCTCTTTTCCATCTCTCTCTCTCTCTTTATACACAAAAAGTCTCTCGCCTCTTTGTAAGGGCGGGCATATACTTGGACAAAATATCTTCCCCACCCCCCTCTATTCCTTTCTACTCCAAGCATCTGCCTTTACGCACAGCCGGCTCGTTGCGCCCTCGTCTTTCTCTAAACACTCAAGCAAACTCCGCGAAGATGCAGCCTGCTCTCGGAGCCCTTGGGCACACCTGGACTGCCATGCGAGCCATGGAGTTTATCTCGCTCATTACGATCATTGGTTTGACCTCCAACTTCATTGGTGAGATGGTCGGTGCTGATTATGCGGCGCCTTCTGCTCTGATCGGAACACTCGTTGTTGTAAGTAATAACATGTGTCACTCATTCTGGTTGTAAACTGACTTACACCCTATAGGCTATTATCTCAACTCTGTACATTGCCATCTCTTACATCCTCTACTGGGATGGCATGCTGCCTCTTCTCCTTGCCACAGGTGCCGACCTTATGCTCCTTGTCGCATGCATCGTTGTCGCATGCACTGTTGGCAAGCCTGTGAGCTACTTGGCATGCCCCAAGTTCCCCTCTGATGGTAACACCGCCAACTTCATCAACTCCCTCTTCCGCAACGTCTACCACCGCGGAAACGTCTATGCGTGGGTCGACCCCGACAAGATGTCATGCTACCAGCTCAAGTCCGTCTGGGGCCTCAGCATCGCCCTGTGCGTCCTCTTTTCCTTCTCTGCCATCACTTCGGGATGTCTGTGGAAGCGAACAAAGGGTGCTTCTCGTCCCGCCCCTAAGGACATCGAGGGTTGAAGGTGCGGCCGTGAGGGGCAGGTCAACAATGCCCTGGGCATCAGCCAAGGACCGCCTATGATGTCCCAGGACCGAAGTCTGGGCACTATGGCTATGGCGAAGCGGTTCGATAGCGACTCTTCTGATGCTGAGAGCGTACGCCAGCCGTGGTGTCCCCCGCCCCCCACGGCGCCTGTCCGAGTCAAGAGGAAGGAGGTTGCGAAGCCTGTGCTACAACTTCCTCCTTTGCCTCCTGTTCCCGTATCACCGGGACACATGAATGACAATGGTCCCAAGAGCCCTCTCGAAAGAATCTGGTCGAAACGCAAGACCATTCTGGGCTGGTGGGATCTTGATCTGCTCGAGAAGAGACAGACACTCTTTGGAGGAAAAAGGGTCTAAATGGTAACCGTGTTTGTTGGATATAATAGATTGGACGCTTTGCTTTGAGATCGAGGAACAATGTGTTGGTACACACATCGGTAATGTCTACTGGTTAGATCGGCTTCATAAAAATGAATAAAAAAGGGACCAGGGTTTGAACATCGATTGTTCAACCGTTAAACAACTGTCTTCCAAAGCTATGTGATAAGTGACGTTTTGACCAATCAGCCGATCAGAGTTGACCGAAAGGGGTAATTGGCAGCACAACAGTTCGAACGGGTTGCATGTGAAAATAAAGACTGAATCTCGTCCTGTGCATGGGGACGTGCAGGGACCCTCGGACAAGGCAAAGTGTGTAGTCTCGTCGGGCCGTCTCACTTGCCCACTCGCTATTGTGTACGATTCAGAAGATCCCGTCCGTATTGAAACAACAAGCAATGGTTATTCATATTCGCTCCTAATTCATCGGATAATCCAATCTCAAGGATATTAAATCAGCAAAACTCCATGCCCAAGAATATTCATGCACTTAGCCACATCCCAACTCTCATCGATCTGATCTCGCCTAGACCAGACCTTCTCCATGATCTCTAGTGCCTCCCTAGCTGTGCCAAATACACTGATAGGTCCCATGTTTTCGACCATAGCGCGGTATAAGCCCTCATGCTCTGGAGGTGAGAGACATCCTGCGATACAAAAGGGGAAGACCATGGTTCTGAGGCAGGTGTTGGATGGGAGGGTAGTCAAGAGGTGCGTCAGGTGCTTAACGGAACATCCAATTTCGGGACACGAAGGCTGCCAACCGGAGATGACGACCTGGAGGTATGTGAGTGCGGCGTAGAGCCAGATCATGTTGTTGGCCGCAAGGGCAGGAGCCTGTTTGGTGTTGATATCATGGTTGTGCATCGGGCTAGCGACTACACTCATAAGGGGATCGTATAAGGGGCCGGGCATCTGAACTTGTGCCTCAACGACAGCCAAGCCTCCCCTGATAGCGCCCTCGAGTACTTTGCCCCGCTGAACCAGCTCGTTGATCGATAGAGAGTTGGCCTTCTTCTGCTCCTTCTTCCAGGCATCGAGGGAAGCAATATCACCGATGATCTGAATGACCCAGTTGTGGAGGCCGACGTATTCTTCCATGAATAGAGATCCCGAGATGCGCACTTCTTGTGGTGCAACGTGAGCCTTGCAGCTGGGCATGACCGTTTCCTGGTACTTCTGAAGGCGCGGTGCCTGCTCGAGGGTAATGCTGGAAATGACATCGATGTAGAGAACGTTGGCTGTAAAGAAGCGAAGCGCGGCTTGGTTCGTGCTGAAAGGTCGACGTACACCCATCTCAGGGGGTGGCCATTTATAGCTGTAAAGGGCTTCTAACGTCTCCTTCCAATGCTCGGGCTTAGGAAGGATTTGCTGGAACATGGTGATGGCGGCATCGAGATGCATCTTCCAATGATCTTTGTTACTAGTCGATACTTCAAAGATGAGCATCTGTAGAATAGCCTGGAGGACAAGAAGTCTGTCTCGAGCGCCTGCGCATGAAACCTTGTGGTTGACCGCGGTCATCTCACGCTGCAGCTCTCTCAGACCCATCTCAAGCTGAGACTGTAACTGATGAACCATACGGTTTGTGCACTCTGTGTGCTCGATCTCACCGTTGGCCATGACAATACTAAAGAAGTATGAAGTAAGTGAGATGGCCGTATGCCAGACGGACTTGTTGCTCTGCATAACGTCCAATACCCAGCCACGTCCGCCAGCAAGGATAGGAGGACGATAGAAAGGGAATAGATGAGGGAAGACATAGTCGAGGTAGATCATGACGAAATGAACCTCAGTGCTTGCGCCAGTTGAACTGCTAGGGTCCTCGGTAGGAGCTGAGAAGTGACTGTGCCAGGGCATGTCGGGAGGAGAGGCACCACTGGTATTGCTAGACTCTGGAGTTGTTCCGAACTCATGGCCTGAAGCAGGGTCTGTGTCGGATGCACCGGCCATGGCAGGATCGTGAGTTTGTTGTTGGTGTTGGGAGTCCTTTGTCTGGAGAGTAACATCGCGGGTCCCAACCTCAAGCAGCTCCATATACTTGCGATCGCGACGCTGACTTGCTTGTTTCTTCACCTGAGCCTTAATCTTCTCAGCCATGGCTTTCTGCTGTGGCCCGCCATCCATCCATTCCGGTTTCTCATCGCTGAAGTAACATGTGATCTCTAGAACGCCGCAGGAATCGCAGACTGGACGCTTTTCGTCACATTTTTTGCGACGGAGACGACACGTCCAACAGCCTGCATTAGAGCGCACCTTGGAGCCCATAAGATGGCGAAACATGATGGGCTAACAAAGGGAAGCCTCCCTCGCGCCAGTTGAGTGTATATGATACAGGAAAGCTAGAGTAATAGAAGACTCGTGCAGATGATGGAGATCGTGGGAATAAGTTAAGATAACCGGCGATAAATTAGTTGATGAGAGATGAGAGAGTTGGGGCGGCGTAGGGGGTCCCTCGACTAGATTGGGTTAGTAGCGCTCCCCCATGCTTTTGATCGACAGACGAGGCCAATCGAAATTAGGGAACTTCAAGGGGTCTGCCAAGCAATTTGTCAGCCTCTTCTGCATGGAACTTTGACAACTCAAGACCCGGTACAAAGGTACTGAATATGTCACTGGATAGCGGATAAATCATGTCTTCTGTATTCAAGATTCTATGTCATGCTTGTGATTACGATTCATACATGGTGGTCTCATCGGCAGTCGCCACTAATATCCACAGAAGCATCGACCATATCCTAGTCAGTCCCTGGTACTCAATCTGCGCTTATCCGTTCTCTGGTGGATTTGTCAGTAAGCATACATCCTCCTCCCAGTCTTATGGTGAAGTGTTGCACCAATTGGTCAGACGATCAAGAGCAGCTCGAAGATAGCAAAAGACCCGAGAGAAGACCGCGGCGGCGGCGAAAGACCGCCTCCTTGATCATAATTTATACCGGGATGTATGCCTCTTTACCTTGCGTCGTCAGCTTGGGCGCGGAGACTCTTGTTACAATCTATATTGACGAGTCAATCTGTTTCTTTTGCTGTTTGTTAGTCGTAGATAACTTGATAGACGACACAGCACATTTCAAAGAACGGTTTAACATTCAAAGCACACCAATCAATTGTTACTCTAACTACCTTCCTGCTCGGTAACACAATTAAAGATTGATACAGGAAACTCGGAGAAAACCCATATTAAGCATAAAGATAAGACCTTGTACGATCCTAGCCTCCCAAGACATCCCCGGATCTGAGTCACCGTCTCGAAACTGAATACTTGAAGACCAAACATCCATCCTCAATGCCTTTTTATTAACCACAGCAAACAGTAGCCTCCTTGGAAGCACTGGTATTTCCAGCAGGACTCAAGGTCTCCCAATGAAAGACAAAGGCGCCCAAGTAGGCTCCAATGAAGATGCAGATGATAAAGTACCCATTGTAATACATAGCCAACAGCATGACAAAGTAAGCCACAGCAAACTGCATCATGTGCAGAAGAGCTCGAATAGCCTGCTGCCAGACATTGGGTCGGAAAGGAGGCATAGGGTTGGCACAGCTGACAACGGCGGCGTTGCCCTCCTTGCCATTGTCGGAACCGGCAGGTGCAGGATTGGCGGAGGACTCGGCGAACTTGGCGGCGTATTGACGAAGGAGGTAACGATCCCACTCTTTGACGGAGCGGCGGAGTGCTTCGAGGGCCATGACGAGGAGGATGACGCCGATGCAGGAGCCGGCGAACATGCCCTTGGATGTTACGTGCCAGGATTCCGAGATGAAGCAGGCGTCGACCGTGTTCCAGTTCCAGAGCATCTGTAGAAAGCATGTGTTAGCGATGACTAGGTACGATTGGATGGTAGAGTCAACGTACAGAGATCTTGCATCCGCCCATCATGTCACCGTGATCCATGGCCATCGAGGTAGAAGCGGCTGGCATGTCCATAGTCATGGTGGCAGTTTCTGACATGCCAGTCATATGCATATCGTGATCCATGGTCGATTAATGACTTTCTTGGATGGTGTGGATGATATCGAGCGATGATTCGGACAACGATAGATGATTTTCGATTATTGAGACTCGGTAGATAGAAGACGGAAGAATGAAAATCTGGATGGAAGAAGCTGGGCTCTGGACAACCTGTTAGCTGTGTCAAAGTCTAAAGTCTTCACACAGGGAGGGAAGGCGAAGGGGAGCAACAGCCGTATTTCTACCTTTTCACACGTGTCTGAACTTTATCGGTTATCGTAAAAAACAGACGCAAGTGAGTTGATTTTCGCATGTAAATATCAGGTGAGTTGCGTATATTTGAGCAAGTTTCCATGGGCTGAGGATTTAGTGCAGGGATGGTGATAGTGCTCCGATTTTGTTGGTCGTTTCAGCTGGAGGCGCTGGATCTTTTGGGAATGAGGTCAAGGACATGGGTATGAACCGTCTCTGTCTTAGTGATTACTTTATTCCAACGTTTGTCCCCTTTCTCTGTGTGGAGGGATTGTGCTACGTCCATGCTATTGGATGTTGTTGGCCCACCAGATAATCATCTAACCTCATACCAATCCGAGAGCATCACTTCACAGTATAATGAACTGCTGGGACTACTCGATGATTCTATGTACTACGATTCAGGCTGCTGGCACTCTCGGCTGATATTCAGTCACAATAGCTACATGTCTAGCAGAGCACAGAGCTCGTGACTTCGCACGGCTGACTTCCAACGGAATAAGGAACAGCCTCCTGATGATGCAGGAGAGAAATTACATCAAGAGGAATAAATCTGCCTAGGTTGGCCGGCTGCCAGACGATCTGATCTCGACCAACCCCCTGGCCCCGCAGCCGCTCCCGAATTCCATGGCCCTCCGTCACTCTTCCACGATATTCCACACAACCATTGTAGTCCCTGGTAACGTAACAGGCAGAGGAGGTAGCCTGATGTACTCGGTGATTGTTTTGATTTATTGATGCAGCTGCTCTGGATCCGACAATGACTGAGTGTTTATGTGCCTGGAACTGGTCTATGTGCCCTACCCACCCACACCTGTCACTTTTGAATAAAACGAAATAGAATTGATGTCCCACACGTCGAGTACAATATAGAAGGAGATGGGTTTACTGTAGCTTGGGTAAACATGTGGCTTCGAGTGAACTTGGCTGTCAAAAGTGCTACTAACTGGCTGTGCTGCACTCGTGTCTCCAGGTGACCGGCCGTCAAGACACTGCCAGTTTTCCACCGCTATGAACCCGTCTTTCGCCATTTTTATGTCTAGAAATACTTTCTGAGGTCTAAATATCATGATTACTCGGTAAATTAAACAGTCACGTCAAAGATGCTCAAGTTTGTGCAGAGTGTTGTATTGGTCTACTGCACTAGTGTCTCATCCCGTTGTCGTAAAGTCCAACGCTTGCTTGTTGTACGAACCCCCATAGTGTCTCAATCTTCAATCCGATCCAAACCCCTCTGCATCTCCAAGTTGGTAGTGGGATAGAAGTATGAAGACAATTGGCCACAGATTGCCTAAATGAGGTTGGCGGCGGCGGCAAGATTGCCCTCGCCAGCGTCTTTGTTCTTCTCCGCGCCATTGCCATCCTTGCCCTCAGGGGACGCGGCCTCAGAGGCGGCGGAAGGACCACCACCGGAAGCACCAGCAGGACGAGGACCGGCACCAGAAGGACCGGCACCAGAAGGACCGGCAACGGAAGGGCCACCGCCGGGAGTGCCACCAGCAGAGGAAGGAGGAGTGAGGATATCCAAAGGGATAACCTGGCCATAAAGGTCAGCAGGAGTTGCAAGTTGAGACGCAATGCTCGGAGTGTCACCACCTACAGCGTCCCGCTGGTGAAGGATAGAACCACGAATGGGCTGATCCTGCGAATCAATAGGTCGACCCTGGTCGTCGATTCGGACGGCGTGGCGCCTATTTCAAGGTCAGCTACTTCAATATGAAGACGTAAGAGGTGATCAGGTTGAACTTACTGGTGATCGACATCGCGAGCCTCCACGGCCTGTCGGATTGGGCCAGGGTGTTCGGTCTTCTTCTTGAAGACCTTGAATGGGTTGGGGATGCAGCAGAAGCTGCCGTCAGATCCAGTATCACCAACCATCGTGAAAGTGTTGATGATGTAGTGAAGTGTTGTTTGCGTTTGGTGAAGTGAAGTGTAGTGAATCTTGAGGCATCGTAAGATACCGCAGACTCACAAAGGAAATAAAACAACATGATGAAAACAACTTACCGTCGACGATGATGTGGACCGGAGTTGCAAAGTAAGTTTGAACTCGAGTCGTGATGTGAATCGAAAGTTTGCGCGGATCGATGCAGATCAAACGATGTGACGATGATGAAAGGAAGATCTGCCGGGAGGAGAGAAAATGTGGGAATTTATAGGCGTCTAGGCAGCGGGAGTGATTGCAAAGGCTGCGGGCTTTGGAAAACAATGGGCAGTGTTATTTGATGCCTGGCTGAGCGGTGCTGCTGGTGAATTCCAATATCTCAGAGGAAGAGTATGGGAAGCTCCTCTCGGTCGATACTGATCCTCGAGACCACAACCAGCTGTTACTCTCGAAAAAAGGATATATATCAAGTCACTATCAGGGGAGACTTCGATATGATTTTCGAGTTTATGAAAAATATGTAGCGTTGAGTAAATTCAAACAAAGGTGTTGTAGTTCCATACTCGAAATTTCCCTATCAGACCGAACTAGCGCACACTCCTCTATTAGCTTCGCTGACCGGGGCCAACAGGAAGAGTGGGACTTGGTGCCGAAGCTGTGGCCCCCCTGGTGCCCGCCTGTAGGTCTGCTAATCGATTTTGTATGGGGGCCAGTATCGATGGATCGAGTACTGTCGAGTGTTGTCTTGGGTGACTGTTTCGATCTTGAAGCCCCTCGACCCGTCGATCAGTTCCTCAGAACTGGTTCCCCTTCAGCACACTCCGTCTCCTCACGAACGAATCGATCGACAGCAGTTTGAGCGTCTTCCTCGCCGTCTAGAACATCCATCCAGTGCCCCTTGACATGCTCCTGTTCCAACACCAGAGCCATAGCCCTCGCTGTTGACGCTCGAGTCGTCATACCCCTGGCCTGCTTCGTCTGCCCCAAGAGGACGCCGCCTTCGTCTTTGTCTGTTAGACCACCGGGTCGAACAGAAACGGCAGTCAGACTGTCTCTCTTCTTGCCCTCAGTCACGAGAGCCTCGTCGGCGGCGGTCTTGGGCTCGTAGTAGGGACCCAGGAAAGTAGAGTTGATCTTCTTCCAGCCTTCCCAGTCCTCAGGAGTCCACCAGGGCGCTTGCTCACGACGAGCGCCAAGGTAGGAGACTTGCACATGATGGCTGATAGCCTTGTTGTCAACTGAGGCTTGGATAAAGAAGATGGCGGCATCACGATCGATTCGGATGATCTAGGAGTGCATCAGTTATAAAGAGTCTCAAGCATCTTGTAAGTCAGTAACTACCGTGTCTTGGTCAGTTCCTCTTCCAGGTCCTGTTGCTAATCAGCTTCTACTCTTCTACAGTAACTCAACCCTTGCTCAACTTACCGGCGCTGAACACAACCGAGTCAGGCTTCACTTCGTCGATGACAGCGGCGGCCTTCTCCTTGCTAGTTACGGTGATCAGATCATGGACTATGATCTTGTGATCTCCCGGCAAACCCTCAGAGATCTTCTTCAAGTCCTCGATCTGGTCTGGGTTACGAATCAGACTCGTGACAGTCCACGACTTCTTCAACAGCATGACTGTTAGAAGGCGGCTAATCTTGCCATTGCCGCCGAGAATGAGAACATGACGATTGGAAGCCATTGTGTTTCGTGTAAGTGTTGGAATTGGGAACTGGAAGTTGTAAGTTCTAAAAGGCGCAGCAGAAGACATACAAGTTCACGACCCTTGTCCATTGGGCTTCTTGGTTGACCAACCACGACACAGACTATGGGCCTCGGGACTTGTCCATGACGCGAGCATCTCCACTTGTCTTGGTTTGGTTGGGGAAGGTACGATCCTTGTACCTGGGCAGGTACGGAGACCACACTACGAGACGTTGAAATCAGAGGCTAAATCATATTATAGACAACTACTAGTTAAAGACTATCGAAAACTATCGAAGATCCACCGAAACTCCGAAACTACAGTTCTCTATTCTCTATGGCGCCTTCTGTGAGTCGGCCTCCTCTCCCAACCTCGCGGCGTGAGCAATACGACTATACCGAAGTTAGTATACATTTCGAAATTCTATCTTACATACTATTTCCAGGATCCTCCTGGCGTGACGAGCGGTGGCGGCCATGGGAGCGGGAATTGGAATGGGAATTCCTATCACGGTGCCGATGTCTAGATTTAGACCTTCCCTGAGGTGCGCTCATACATCCACCCATTGTGACAATCGAGTCAATTGAGTTTATAAGAGTTTATATAAGAACTGTAAAGTTAAATGGTATAAGTGGGCGAGAATGCTAAGTTGCGGAGTTTTCAATTGACAGCAATCTTCTTGAGCCTTTGTAGGCGAAAGTTGAGCGCCGACACCCAACAACTGCTCAATTGGATCGCAATGTATGATAAGCAGATACTAATATCCTCTATTGATAGACTGAGACTCGTTAAACCGAACAATACGACCCCGGGATCTCTGAGTATTCAATCGCGGTTCATTTCGACCGCGCTCCTGAACCACCGCTTCCCGACCCACAGCTTCCAGCAAAGCAGCCAAAGCATTAGCATCTAGAGGATCCGGCTCTCTACCTTGGTCTGCGACCTTTCGATGCACAGGTCGCCGTGAACTGAGGTGATTGGGATATGGAGAGGGAGGGCGAGGTCTCGGTTCCGGCTCAGCTACGCTGAAACAGTTACCCATCTTGGAGACTAAGTTGAGGGGATGAAAACCAGTGAGTAGGCGGAAAAGTGTCTTTCGGAACAGTTGGATGATATTTGGTTGGAAAAGCCGAGCCATTGGACAGGATGGTTGAACGTCTTATATACCAGACTAAAGGCGCTTTCAGACCGTGAGCCACTCCCAGCTTAGACCACTGAAGGACTGTCTCGGACAACTTCGTCTGAACCAGGTATGGCGCTTGTTACCTTCTCAGAGTTTCATAGGGACAGTGAAGACTTACAACGAGTTTACAGATACAGTGTTGTCGGAAATCTTTAATCACCGCCTTTCAAACTCACGCAAGCAACTCGGGACGAAACGCACTGTTGACTTCCCAATTATTTGGCCAAGGGTCTCTATTATGCTCCCGAGGACGCATAGCGAAGTCAAGGTCGAGTTGCGGCTATACGAAGTTGGGGCATCATATAAGTCAAGTTGCAGAGTTGTGAAAGTTTCAAGGCTAACCAAAGACAATATTCAATTTATTTAGGAACGCCGCGCCGAATTGATCTATACACGAAGTCTATATTCCCAAGCCAAAACAAGAACCGAGCCAACAAAAGGAAACAAAGAGATAAAACAAGATCCTTTCCCGAACCTTAGATCGAACCGAACCTGAAAGATTCCGTATCAAACTCCATACCGCGATACATAGCAATAGCTTTACATCTCGAAGGCTCATGTCGAATAGGCCGCTATGCTACACTTCCAGCAGTGTAGGTCGTCTACAAATCTTGCAGGGTCACAGGATGTCTAATGACAACTCAGCTAAGTTGACCACCTAGTCCGCCAACACTTAGGCTGTAAGAGGCGGAGTTTTGATCGAGAGGCGGCCCTTTCGATATAGAATTGCCGACCAACTTCGCCGAAGGACTGCGATTCCCGACCGACCGTTTTCTACATCTCCACCGTTGGATGCTCGGACAGACAGAGAATCGGTCTCTTGGTCCGTACCAAAGGACTGGTCGGTCGTAGGAGTAAAGACGGGGCTTGTCTGGGTGCTTGTCGGGGTGCTGTGTTGAAGGTTCATTGAGAGAGACTAGAGTGTGTTAGTATATCCTGGTTGTTGACCCATTTTGGATTATGTGGCTAATGGAACTTCTGACTTACGGCGCGGGCTTTAGCGTATAGCCAACTATCAGGCTAAGTCAGTATTCAGATATCAAGCCTGGGTCACCATTTCGAAACTTACTCAGTATACTCGGCATCAAATGAATGGGTGCAGTTGTCATGGTCACGACACTTGCGGTCATGCCACATTATCCAAAGCTGCTCTTCAAAAGTAGTCCGCGGAGGAGATGGATGTGCCTTCGGCGAAGGGGGGACAACCTCGCGGAGCTCCTCGCCATTCTCCCCATACCCAGTATAGATATGGACTATGGTATTGGTGATTTCTCCGTCCCATGCACTATTGCCAGCCCGCCGCGGAGCGCACAAAAATGGGTCGAAAAGGGGACGAGCTAGCGGGCGGTTGGGGGGTGTTGGCGGGATGTTGTACCGATTGCCCATGCACCTTTCCAGGGCTTGGTACATAGATTGAACGGCGCCCATACTGACTTCTGTTGGCTTGTTTGATGTTTGTGAGTTTGATGAGAATGTTTGGTTTGACGTTTGCTAATTGCAGTGTAAGAGGCGGGTAGGGGTTGAAGACAATATCGACATTGAGGTGACCAACGCCATCGGGCAATCAGCCTTTATAGTCGTCATAAAGCCAGGCGAACGATCGAGCGATTACTACAAAGGAACTCTTCTCAACAGAGATACCCCGGAAGGCCTTCGCGACATGCTTCAAAGACTGTGTCTTATCCCCCTGGCCCCTCAGCATTTGTCTAGCGAGACAATGACGGGAAGACATGGCGGCAGCTATCTGAAAGAAATCACCGCTTCTCTTCTCTTTCACCGAAACGTTAGGCGCAAGATGCTGGTCATGAGTCAATTGCGTAAGGGCCTATCTGAAAGAACGATTGGAGTCATTGGCTCTACTTGCTTGTCATATCTCAATTCTTTATACTAACAAAGCATAGCCCCCACCCATTTACCTGCCACTCAACGCCAGGAATGAACCAAATCCCTATCAATCAAATCGACATTCGCCATGCTGAATCACTGCTTCAAACCTCGAAGAGCGTAGAGCTCTTGGGGCTTGCCCTGAGAGTCACAGCTCGCAAACTTCCACCACTTTCCGTACCATGAACCAGCGATGTTCGTGAGGCCCCACGAGACGGGGGCAGGCATGGGAGGCCAGTTAGCCCACATACCCTCCTCGGCGGTTCTGTCCAAGTTGAGAAGGAAGAATGGGACTACATCCAGAACGCCGGCCTTGGTGACTGTCTTCTTTCCCCAGGTCTTGAAGGTCAAGCTGGCGGCAGCACCCTCAGGGCTGTCTTCCTTGGGGGCCTTGGGGTGGTTTGAGAGAGCGGCGATGGTGGTGATCTCGCTGTGGAAGTGGTGCTCAAAGTCGGTCTTGAAGGCGTCCATGAGCTTGATGACCTGAGCGCCGTCCAAGTCGGTGGGCGAGGCGAGGTTAGAGAGGTAAGTGTTGAACTCGGCAAGAGGAGCGAGGAAAGACTCTATATCAATTAGGTTAAAGACTGGGTACTAATAGACGAGTAGGGGATTTACCATGCTCATGATGCGTCTCCTCCCAGACAGGTTCTTCGCCGAGCAGTTCTTGGACCTTGGGGAAGAGGTTGTCCTCCTCATCGTCGTGGTGCGACTTCACAAACTTGAACCAGGTTTGGGAATAACCGATAAAGTCAGCCTTGTCGGCGTCCTTAACATGAGGAGCCTGAAGGTAAATGGAGTTGAAGCCTCGAATGATGGCATTGTGCAAAAGCGCCATGTGGGTGGCACCCGTGGTGAAAAGGTCGGTCTACGAGAACAGAAGGTAAGTATTGGCAGCGACATACAATTGCAATTGCTAACCTTTTTCGTCTCATATTGAGGCGTTGTTACCAACTTCATAGGCCCATCAGCCCAAGGGTGCTTAGTCGGCGCGACAGACATATTGAGATACGGCGAATGGGCAAGAAACAGAGCAAGTCCAGCAAAGAGAACCTGAGCAACGATCAACCCGACGAGACGAAGCCCGGCCATGATGAAGATATAAGAAAGAAAGCAAGGGAATTATGCAACGAAATACTACACAATGATCGCGTCTGTCCGACTTAAACAGCCACTCAACAGTCAGCTTCTGGGCTCACTTTCTGGTGGTTCGATAATTGTTGTGTTAGCTTGCTAGCTTGTCATGTCATGAAAGCTCATGCAGGTGTGAGTGGGAATTGCGGGTGCTGATTAAAAGGGGCTTTGCAATTGGACACGACGCAGAGCGTTACAGGACACTCTGGGGCACAGGAACAGAGCCGAGGCTTGACGGACGAATTTGAAGACCGGACCCCGGGCATCGGACAATTCATGTGGGGCCGGCCGGGGTCGTTCATGCAAATCCTCGGACATCAACATCATGACTACGAGGAAGTGGTTATACAGATTTTATTGTAAACACTAGCTTTAAAAAGGATGAGGCTCTTGGGGTCTATATAGCCTCTCATAGCGATAACTCCGCTTTTAACCTGCCAACGCCACTGATACTGAACACAAATACAATCTATGCATACACGAGCTCCTTAAGCAAAGGCACCAACTGCAGCCATCAAGACTGCACCACCACAGACAGCCATGAAAGCCTGCAGTCTCTTCGTGCCCTTCAATATCTTGTAGCTCTTTTCCGTCAGGAAGTCCTCCGCGAGTAGTTGTACAAGACCAGCATACAACAAGAGGCCAGACGACACAGCATTCATGAAGCCAACGACGAGAAGGCCTCCGGCGCTCTTGGGGTCGTACATGCGGTGCACAACAAGCCCAATTGCTTGTCCGATGGGTGTCGTGGCTCCGTAGGCTAGAACCATGAGCCACGGCCGGATGGATTTGCGTGGGAATTGAATCGCAGCGATGCGACTGCCGAGGGCGAGTCCTTCGAATGTCTGATGGAAGCTAATAGCGACCAAGAAAACAACAAAGGCAGGTCCTGTAGCGACGGAGATGGCCATGCCGATGAAAATACTGTGGAAAAGAATTCCAGCTTCGAGTAAGATACATTGTAGCATCTTGCGCTGTTGCTCCTCTGGTGACTGTGGCCCTGGAGACATAGGTGTCATCGGTGTCAAAGGTTCCTCGTCGGCTGCTTCGGGTTTGAGAGAGTTGTAAGCTCCACTGCGACGTCTCATGCTGCTTGGTCCAGAAGGGTCGAGTTCGTCCATATCAAGGTCGAGATCTGAATCCGCGTCATTGAAGTCATCGCTGAGTTTCTTAGACTCATGGCCGACCATTGGCGACGATCCCGGTAGGGGGGAAACACCAGCAACCAGCCCTTGGCTTTCCATGGCCTCAAGATGAATATCCGGTGGTCGCGATCCGGTCCTCCTGTCAGACATTCCAGTTGTATCCATCATTGGTAGTTCGCTCTCGTGTTCGTCGTCGGAGTCAAAGTAACCGTGGTTATGAGAGTGAGAGTGGCCGGCTCCTCGCGCAGTCAAGTACGATTCGATGCCGACGACAATGATCGCAGACACCATAGCCACAAGGCCAGGGAACGGGGTATATCCTTTACTGAAGAAATCAGGGAGACATGGATCGGTCATTGACTCGAAAGCGGTAGGGAGGAGGTGGACAAAGGCCGTTGCCAGTAGGACGCCGGTTCCAATATGCTGGCAATAGAATATGATAGATTTTTGTTTTCGGCCGCGCATCGTTCGTCGTGACATTAGAGGGAAACCGCAAGCTGTATGATATTAGTCGCGTGTCAGTTGTCGCAATTGAAGAGACTCACCCAACGTGCTCAGAACCAAGATAAGAACCAATGCAAACACATGCGCCGACGTATCATAAGATCCCTTTGACCTTGAACCACATGCCGGTTTCTCGCCATCTTCCTGTCGTCGCCTCAATTCCGCGAGAATTGTGTCCGTCGAGATCGAAGCCCATGACTCCCCTGCGAAACCATGAGTGTCAGTAAAAAGGGGGTGTTCAACAACAAGAAGCAAGTGTACAGGTAATTATACCTCGGGGAACGTCTGAGTGGGCGCTCATGATTACTACAGGGATTTCCTGTCTTTTTCCTTCTATGATAAGAGTGTTGCAGACAATTTCATGGCGGAGAGGACACGATTACAGGTCATTGGATGTCTGGGGAATTTTTTGTTGCGTCACTGCTAAGAAGCCAAAAAGCACCACCTATGTTTTGAGTTTGTCTGGGAGGCTTGAGACGCATAATCCTCGGCATATAGTTTCAAGGGGCATGTTTACGTGTTTCGCCAAGGGATACGAGGATATTTATAGGAATGTTGATACGACTTGTAGATAATCATGAAGTTTAAGAAACAGTTGTAGTATCATTTTATATGGAAGACTTACAACACTTTATGAGTGCACATCTGCCATATAACGCGATGCACATGTAACTGGCGCCATTCCTTTTAGTGCTCCGACTCTGCAGCTGTCAATGGCGATCCTTCAGGGGCCCCGGAAGAAAGACACCAGCCCGGACGGGGGTTCTCCACCTGTCCACTTGTCATTCACTCACTGTATTTACCCGGCGAGTGTTGTAGATCTGACTCGTACTAGAATTTATATATAAACCATTATTTTATAAACAGTTATTTAATTCATAATAGTATCAAACTTTGAATTCTTGAAATCACACCAAAGACACGTACACAATCATGGCTGTCTTAAGACTTAGAGCAGCTTGAGACACCCAATGGCAAAGCTCCGTCGAAACATCGGAATAGCTTCGGGCCAGACTTGACTAGCATCGTTAAACTCACCACTAAGCCCCGTATCAATCAAGGAACCAGCGTCTTCGTGATCCAATAGCACAACACCGCATCCAAGACAGATGCATCTAAAGCGGGTACTCAATGGCACATGAGTACTATCTTCGGTTGAAATGCGGATGAGTCGGGTGAATTGAATTCATCGAGGTATGGCTGGGGAACTCGTCATGGGCTTGAGGGGTTGTGCAGTTGTCTATTAAAGAAGCTCATCCTCCTCATTCCATCATGGCTGTTTCTCTCTTCTCTATAGTCAATTGGCTTCATCTCTATCAACATGTCTTCTGTTGATATCCAGTCCATCCTCTCTTCCCTCACTCTTGAGGAGAAGGTATGTCTCACTTATACGCCGTCATTGTCCTTCTCAGTCAACTAACCAATTGAACTATAGATTTCACTTCTCGCCGGAAAGGACCTCTGGGAAACCATTCCTATCCCTTCAAAGGGTGTCCCCAACGTCAAGACTTCGGATGGTCCTAATGGCGCTCGAGGAGCTGCTTTCGCTGACGGCACAAGCGCTGCTTGCTTCCCTGCCGCATGTCTAATGGCGTCCACCTTCGATGTCGACCTGGCCAAGAGGATCGGTACTGCTCTTGCCGAAGAGACTCATTCCAAGGGTGCTCGATGTCTTCTTGCTCCCACTATGTGTCTACACCGTCATCCTCTGGGCGGTCGTAACTTCGAGTCATTCTCAGAGGATCCTTTTCTGACTGGCAAGATGGCCGCCAGAGTTGTTCAGGGTCTCCAGGATCAGGGTGTTTCGGCTACCATCAAGCACTTCGCTGCAAACGAACAGGAGACTGAGCGTCTGACTGTTGACGAGACCATTAGCGAGAGAGCCCTTCGGGAACTCTACCTCCGTCCCTTTGAGATCGCTGTCAAGGAAGCCAACCCTTGGGCCATCATGACTTCTTACAACATGGTCAACGGACACCATGCAGACTCCAACGAATTCTTGCTAAAGAAGGTTCTCCGTGGCGATTGGGGATGGGACGGTCTTGTTATGAGTGATTGGGGCGGTGTTAACTCTACTGCCGAATCGCTCGAGGCTGGTCTGGATCTTGAGATGCCCGGTCCTACCCGCTGGAGGAGCACCGAGGCCGTTATCGCTGCCATCAAGGCTGGTAAGACTTCTGAAGAGACCATCAATGAGCGTGCGACTCGTGTACTCAAGTTCCTCGAGCGCCTCAACTGCTTCAAGGATCCCAGCATCCCTGACGAGAGAGCTATCAACAACCCCAAGCACCAGGCTCTAATCCGAGAGGCTGGATCCAAGGGCATGGTTCTTCTGAAGAACAAGGACGATATTCTTCCTCTGTCGAAGGATAAGGTTAAGGGCAAGAAGATTGCTCTTCTTGGCCATGCCAAGATTGGCATGGCCCATGGTGGTGGTAGTGCCTCTGTCAATGCCCATTATAAGGTTACTCCTTGGGATGCTCTTCACGAGGCTCTCGGTGACAGTGTTGAGTTTTCTTATGCCAAGGGTAAGTCATTCGGAAACCGAGCACTTTGAGATCCAATTGCTAACAGTCTGACAGGAGCTCACACTTTCCGCATGCTTCCCCCAATCGCTGATAATGTCGTCGATTTGGACGGTAACCCTGGTTTCACCTTCAAGATCTTCGAGCCCGGCAACCCCAACCCTATTGAGGTTCGATCTGGACATGCCAACTCTGAAGTGTCTCTTCTGAGCGGCTTCGGCTTTAGCGACAAGGACGTGACCCTCGAGGGTACCTTTACTGCTCAGGAGACCGCCAAGTACTACTTCACTGTTTCCGGACTGGGTCCCAGCAAGCTTCTTATCGACGACAAGGTCGTGTTCGAGCAGAAGGAGAGCTGCAGTGATGCGATGGGTTTCCTTTTCGGTGGTGTCAACCCTCCTGAGTTCATGGTCTCACTAGAGGCAGGACGCAAGTACAAGCTAGCCATGTACACATCGCCTCCTGCACCACAGGCAGGAAAGGATCTCGGTATCTTGGAGGGACGATGCGGTCTTCGAGTAGGATACATGTCCGAGGCTGAGCACGACCGCGACCTCCTCTCAGAGGCTGTTGATGTTGCCAAGGGTGCCGATTACGCTATCGTCTTCACTGGCCACGAGCCTTTCTGGGAGACTGAGGGTCAGGACCAGGTTAGCTTTAACCTACCCAAGGACGGCAGCCAGGATCGTCTTATTTCCAAGGTTGCCGCGGTGAACCCTAACACCATCGTCGTCAACTCTACCGGTGTTGCCATTGCCATGCCCTGGTTAGACGACATCCAGGGTCTTGTCCAGTCTTGGTTCGCTGGCCAAGAGTGTGGTAATTCGATCGCGGATGTGCTCACTGGTGCCCAAACTCCTGAAGGTCATCTGACCTGCACGTTCCCCAAGAGAATCGAAGACTGTCCCGCCCACGGCAACTTCCCTGGCGAGCATGTCGACGGCAGGCTGAAGGTCACTTACTCAGAGGGTGTCTTTGTCGGCTACCGTTACTTCGACTGTCTCTCCGCGGACAAGGTCAACTTCCCCTTCGGCTTCGGTCTCTCATACACCACATTCGATTACTCCGATCTACAAGTCAAGGAGTCAGGCGACGACTACGTTGCCAGCGTAAAAGTCTCCAACACAGGCAAGGTCGTGGGCGCTGTCGCCGTCCAAGTCTACGTCGGCGCTGCTCAGACCCAAAAGGGAGATCCCCTGAAGCAACTGGCTGCCTTTGCCAAGGTTACACTAAAGCCTGGAGAGACCACAAAGGTGGATGTGCCTGTCCGTACCCGCGACTTTGCCTTCTTTGATGAGTCGGCGCAGAAGTGGGTGGTTAAGGGCGGAGAGTATAAGTTTATGATTGGAAGATCGGCTGGTGACATTGCTTTGGAGTCGTCAGTTACTGTTGATGACAAGTCTTTCAAGCCTTAAGTACAGTTTGTTGTTAAAAGTATGCATAGCGTTGTCAAATTCATTCAATCGAGTGTCACCCTTTCGGAGTTGTTTAAACAATCATTTGTGACTGTGAAGTAAAGGTCGTGCCATGACCTGATGTGATAATGATGCCACCAGTGCAGCCAGTGCGTGTACAGACTAACCGGGCATATACATGGTTTCCTAATAACTCCTTCTAACGGTGTTTCTATCTCGTTGACGTCTATTAATAATCGGTATAAAGTGGGGCTTTGAAACTACGTTACAAGTATAGTTGCCTTTCTTCACTATCATGGTGTTGAACTAGCAAATCGTCTACAATGTTGCCTATCACATCCGCAATTTATCATAAACTGTGCCTACTAAGTATTTCATTTCTGAATATAAATGCCTTGAACAATTTTCACTATTATTATACTTATCGTGTAAGGCAACCACTTTGCTGATCAGCAAAGAACCTTCTGGATATATTATTTCCTTGTTGGTGTTACCCTGAAGGCTCAGCCCAACTTGACCTCAAGGGTCCTCCCAGCAGCTTTGACGCCTAGACGCCGCTGCGGGGCGAGGCTCTAGTGGTGTAAGCGAGCTCCATCCAATGGGAAGCTTCCTCCCATAGACTTGCATCGAATGAGCTAGAAGTCATCGCTGGCCCTCACTTCCCCACCAAAGATCGTCTGGGGCGACGCTCATATTTCATCGCAACTTTGACCTTGAATATCACCATCGCGACCCCCCAGAAACTGTAAACATAAATCAGATTCTGTCAATAATCATACAATATGGCTTCCGCGGACGAGCTTAAGGCTCTGGGTAACAAGGCTATCGCCGAAAAGAACTTTGACGAGGCTGTGTAGGCTACTACTATCCTTGAATGGGACGACACAAGAGGTTGCTAACTGCGGGACAGCGCCAAGTTCACCGAGGCTATCGAGATTCAGCCCGAAAACCACATTCTATACAGCAACCGATCTGCTGCCTACGCTTCCAAGAAGGATTGGGAACATGCTCTGCAGGATGCTGAGAAGACCACTCAGATCAAGCCTGACTGGGCTAAGGGTTGGGGACGCAAGGGTGCTGCCCTCCACGGACAGGGCGACCTTTTGGGTGCCAACGATGCGTACGAGGAGGGATTGAAGCTTGATGCGAACAACGCCCAGCTCAAGAGTGGTCTGGCATCAGTTAAGAAGGCCATGGACGCCGAAGTTGGTAAGTGGTATATCCCAACACACGAAGACTCATTGTTCTAACCAGCATACAGGCGGAGGTCAAGACCCCGGCGCCGGCCTCGGTCAAATGTTCAACGATCCTCAGCTGATGCAGAAGCTGGCTTCCAACCCCAAGACCAGCAGCTTCCTCTCCGACCCCTCATTCATGGCCAAGCTACAATCGATTCAGCAAAACCCGAGCAACGCTGCCGAGATGTTCAGCGATCCTCGCCTTCTGACTGTCATGGGAGTTTTGATGGGTGTCGATCTGGAGATGCGCGAGCGGGACGTTGACCCCAACGCTCAGGACTCTCAAGATTCTCCTATGCCCGATGCGCCACCAGCCCCCAAGCAGCAGCCCGCGCCCAAGAAGGCCCCCACGCCCGAGCCTGAGCCCGAGGATGAAGAGGCTCTCGAGAAGAAGAAAAAGAAGGAGGAGGCCGACAAGTTGAAGGCACAGGGCACCGAGAACTACAAGAAGCGCAACTTCGACGAGGCCATCGAGCTCTACACCAAGGCTTGGGACACCTACAAGGATATCACCTACCTGAACAACCTGGGAGCTGCTTACTTCGAGAAGGGCGACTACGACAAGGCCATCGAGGCTTGCACCAAGGCCGTTGAGGAGGGACGTGAGATTTACGCCGACTTCAAGCTCATCGCCAAGAGTTATGCCCGTATTGGTACATCTTATGAGCGCAAGGGAGAGTTGGAGAAGGCTGTCGAGAACTACAACCGATCTCTTACTGAGCACCGAACCCCTGATGTTCTCAACAAGCTCCGTGCTGCTGAGCGTGCTAAGACTGAGGCTGGCAAGAAGGCCTACGTTGACCCTGCCAAGGCCGAGGAGGCTCGTGAGGAGGGTAACAAGAAGTTCAAGGAGATGGACTTCCCTGGTGCTGTCGCCGCCTACACTGAGATGACCAAGCGAGCTCCCGATGACCCTCGAGGTTACAGCAACCGTGCTGCGGCTTTCGTCAAGCTTTTCGAGTTCCCCAGCGCTCTCGAGGACTGCGACACGGCCATCAAGAAGGACCCTACCTTCATCCGAGCTTACATCCGCAAGGCTCAGGCCTACTTCGGTATGCGCAAGTACTCTGACTGTGTCGATGCCTGCACAGAGGCCCAGCAAATCGACCAGGAGCACCACAACGGTGCCAACGCTCGCGAGATCGAGCAGCAGCAACAGAAAGCTTTCTCGGCCATGTACTCTGCCCGTGATAACGAGACGGAAGAGCAGACCCGAGAGCGTCTGCAGAAGGATCCCGAGGTAAGAACATTCATAACTGAAATACTATTGAAACGGTTGACTAACTTTGGTAGATCATGGGACTCATGCAGGACCCCGTCATGCAGTCCATCCTTCAGCAGGCTCAGTCAGACCCTCAGGCTCTTCACGAGCACATGAGAAACCCTGGCGTGAAGTCCAAGATCCAGAAGCTGATCGCTGCTGGTGTCATTCGCGTGGGCAGGTAAACAAAAAATATAGGCGGAAATCAATGATAGGTTCCAACGACGAAAGTTCGCCTGTTCAAACAAGGCATTGCCTCCCCATGGTCTTTGACAAGGCCGCGAGGAGGCGGGGACTCGGAGCGTGTGTGATTATGAATTGACCAAGGACTTTTTTGACTTGTACATAATAATGTGGCGTGCCGGTATCTTGGCTGGTATTGGTAGTCCTAATGAGAAATGAAACTTGAAGTAAACTGACATGTTCTTTCCGAACTATCATTTGTGAGAGATGGCGTATCAATTTACGAAGTAAAATGCGATAGGCTATTGATCTGCCTCGACTCTCGGTTAATGACATGGCTGGTCGTCGGAGTCGCAACACCGTTGACCGGAAACATCGCTCCCGAAGTATTGTATTCATTTGCCGTTATTCATAGCCGATAGGATTTAAGTTCAATTTTCTGCTTTTTCGTACCAGGCTGAAGTTTTGTAGAAGGATCAGCGCCACACCGTTTATTGTTTGATAGTGTCTAGTTGTCCTCCACCAACAGCCCTCCATGACTCGAGCCAGCTGAATAAGAGGATGCTGTCCAACATACAACTACAACATGTAACGTGGAGACCATTAACACGTGGAGGACACGAGGATATGCAAGGGAGGAATGAAACGTGGAAGATGAGGTATGATCGTCGTGAGCAAACTCAAAAAGAGGTGTTTCATAAGCATTGAGGGTGCGGGAGAGACGTCCCCGAGACCATTCATAAAACTAGAGGCTGTTGAAAGAAGCAAATACAACACTAACATTGCATAATGAGACATGGTGAAGAAGAGTAACGGCCGCCACAACGCAGGATAGATTGGAAGTCGCGTGAGGATACATCCATGCCTGATACAAGGCATCGTTTTGAGGCTGGGATGTAAGCCAAGAACAAGAAACAAACATTTATAGAGTATAAGGCCAGGATATGTCTGAGTATGAGTGAGAAGGTTCGTCGATGGACAGGGTGAGCCTTGGAAGGGTTTCTATGATCTACGTTGTCTCCACGATGCTAAGACATCTGCCTGTCTCTTGCTCATTGTTCTCTGGGCTAGAAGACATTCATGGGAACTTGCAGACGAATCGAAATATTGAATTTAACTTGATAGTATATGCTTTATATGAAACTAGGGGAGCTCTTCCATCCATCCGTAAAAGCAATACTTTATAAGTGACGCTATCACAAAACGACATGTCTTATACCAAGAGCTTATTTCGTCTTTTATTAGCCACCCTCTCCTGAAGCCGAGAAAAAACCATTGAGATTCAACAATACTTTCTTTTTTTTCTTGTAAGTCGTTTTAATAATACGCCACGTTTTGTAATCATTATTTCCTTGTTTCCCGTCTGCATGGCACTAAGGAACCTGAGCTACTGCGGCCGAGAAATGACGACCGAACCCGACCCGTGGTTTACTGTCGTTTTCTCTCTTTTCGTTCTTTGCTGGTTCAGTATTGTGAGCTTGAAGGGGCAAAGCCAAGAGAGATAATGGTTAAGGCTGGCCTGGTGCATGAAGAAGAGTGAAAGTAAATTTTGTGGAGAGAATACCGTGGTCTCGTCTATTCGGTCGACACCAAGATTCGGATGTGTACGTATCTACTCAAAGAGGGCTGAGACAAATGGGTCAAAGGGTACGGATAGTCTGCTCCTAGTTCCGGGCATCGTCGATTTACAACAACGGGTTGGGCTTTCAGGAGAAGCACAATGTGATACGTACTCAAGCGATGAGCTGCTGGGTCTTGTACGCGAGTGTAACTATGCCCTGAGATCAACGTGAAAGAGCGAGATCATGCAGAAGCGAAGAATCTAGTATTGTGATAAGTCGCAACTGAAAAAAGAGCTGATTATTGCATGTACGTCCAGGAACAACCGGTACAAAATACAACGGTGAGAAAAAGTAAAAATCATAAGAGAACGAATCAAACCTGGAGCAAGAATTAATGGTGCTGCCACTTGGTTAGGTTTGCTTCAATATGATATGATTTGAAAAGACATCATTGGTGAGGGGAAAGTTTGCTTCGACATCTCAACGGCTACTATTCCCACCTTAGCTTGTTTGCTAACTGAGTCTACAACTGAACTGACGTCCTTTCACATGAGGAGGCTCTTCTTGTCTTTGTCCTTGTTCGGCTGTGCAAAAGTTTGTGGCAGCAGGGGTTCGTCACTTGCAAGGGTTCTACACACCCCGGACGCCGCCGTCGTACGGTATATACCCCAGCCCAGGGTATATCACAAATGCGAGCCGGTAAGGGGATCCGCAGGGTGCCGAGTTTCGCTGCGATTAAGGTCCGAATCTATTGTATCTTCCACATTCATTGTAACTCGACCGTTGAAGAAACTCCGGTTGACGAGAGATAGACTTTTTATAACTACGGGGAAGGTTACATGATAAGGCGTTGCGTATGGGACCCTATTGTCACTGTTGATGGACCAAGGGCAGCTCATGCCAAGACAAGGGAACGCCGATTGACCGTTGAAAGGATTTTCTCTCTTTCGTTTAATATCGCAGATCTAACTGGTTGGTTATAGAGTACTCGGATAGGAATACGATGGGTTGGGATGAGATTTTAATAAGCAAGTGATGGACGAACAGTAAATGACCTGTCATGATATTCCGTCAGCGGAAGCGTAACCGTCCATCTCGGTCATCTCGCTACGGTGCCGGTATTAGCGGGAGGAATAGCTTCGTGACTCGTGTGTGATAGTTAAGTTTGGCCTAGTTCATCAGGGCTGTGATATCAATCAAGTAATAGTCTAGATTAGGACGGTTCCTGGATCTTGGCTGTTGGGGTCTTGGTGATGCAGGTACAATAGTTATGCTATGTAATGTGATCCTTCAGCTTGGTCTAGATGCCATGTGTTTTCCAATCCTACGAGGGCAAGTGGAATTGTTAGTTATATCTGATATGACTGGACACACCTTTGATCATTTCTGTTCTTTACTTTACAGTTTCTATGAGATTTCCATCAGAGTCACAAATGCGTCATTGCTGTTACGGCCAGAGCCGATATGGCGTGTTACTGCAAGAGACCCAACCTACGTGCTAAACAAACCAACCAATTTGCAGGGGTCGGTCACTAACTAATGCCAGTCTAGAGAAAATCACCTTTTTTTAATGTCTCTTGGAGGACCCTGAACCAACCAGAGATGTGTTTACGCAAGTTACTTGTCTCATAATGGCAGTGAATTATCATTTGTATGTAAGTACTGGTGTATGATCCGACACTCCCGACTTTGGCCGACCTTTAGCTCTCCTGTCAAATAACGGATATTAATAAACAGAAAACGGACATAATTAATTTGAGCACGGTCCGGAGAATCTACAACGTTGAAACCGTCGGGAACTAGGAGTGGCTGATGCGGATCTTGACAAGTGAAAGCCCACTAAAGGCATTGAGCAGGATCGCAAACACGGACCTTTCTTGGGGACCTCTGCAGTAGATTAGATTAACAGCTGAAAGTGAAGAGCCTCGGATCCGTGTTTAAAGACTTTGTAGTCGGCGTTGACCGGAAGACTCATTTCTGCTTCGTCGCGTGGTTTCGGGTTGTTTCGCTCCCAGACACGAGACAATGGAAACTCCGCAATCGAACATTTCAGGCCGTCTTCTGGAAGCATAAGCATGAGGTAGGGAACCATGTCTTGTCATGATATCGAATCCTGCACCAATAGAACTGGCGTTGTCTAAACCCGAATTCCAACAACTCTTGACAACTCAAACTTTGTATGTTTCTGCTTATGGTCATGAATCTGCTGATCTATCGAGATCTCTTCAATGGCGGACGCCCAAATGTTCAACCTCGGTCTTTGTTTCCTGCTGTCATGAGCATTGTAGTGTAATTTACCCCAACGCTAATTAGAGGCTGTATAAATGATCGCGTGAGGTACGGATACAGCACCCACCAACCCAGACCCTGAACCTAGATCTTTGGTAACCAACTACAATCATTAACGAAGCCTCTCGCGCTCGCCCTGATCAGCCAGTTGTCAACAATTCCGAAGTCGAGGGATCCCTCCTCAGATAACCCTACCTTTTGTTTGCAGGACTCACATCTCTGCCAGCCATGGACCAGGGATCAAGCCACCTTCTGCAGTCGTGCCACCCATCATGTGCAGTTTCACAGTGGCTGTTTGAAAAGACTCGGTCCAGGTACCGACGCGCTGGCAGTTGAGCTTGAGAGGAATGTGGGAGACAAGGAGCTAGATCTTGCAAGGGTCTAGTTTGAGAAGCCTATTATTTGGGTTTGTAGGCGCCATGATGCTATTCCCGAGGACGATGCTAACCAACAGCGCTTATTGGACTTAGCTGTTAGTTATGCATGAGGTACTCTGTAGACGATGTCATATTTGTTTTATATCTGCAGAATTACTTTTCCAAAGTTTTGGATATACCTACCAGACTACCTACTATATCTGCTAATAGGTGCAGCACAATTGCAAAGGTACATACATACATGACCTGTCGTATTTTGTGCTTTTTCTTTCTGTTACAGTACATTGTCCAAATGGGTTGAAAACGCTGTAATAGGCCTGTTTGCTCCTTTCTGCAGATATTTTTGCTTGTTTGTGTGATATCAGCTTCCTGTTTGCTTTTATCTGCTGTTCTGTTTGGCTGGGTTAACTACATTGTCTAGAATGTGCGCCTCATGTAGTTCTGGACCTTCTTCGCCTTTTGTTGGTTCATCACCTCTCACGTTCCATTCCTCCTCAAACATGGTTGCCATGCGTTAATGATGCATATCTTTTCTCGCGTGGCTAACCACATGGCTACGACTATAGCTATCCTGTTATGGTATACTAGTTGATCCTTCAACACAATGCAGAGTGATGTTCAAGCTGGGCCGGCGCTACGGAGACGGAAACGGGAGGCGACTTCGGAACTAAATTAGTTCCACGAGGAGCCGACCGAGTTTTATTGTTTTCTTATTTCGTTGTCTAGTAATTCTTGAGTCAAGTTAGTTCTAGTTGCTGTCTTTACTGACTTGGTAGGTCGAGGCCTAGCCAGGCTAGATTGAGTGCTCGATATTGCCACATGCTATATCCGTAGATGTTGAGTTATTGAAACATAAGTAAAAATCAGTAAAGAAGAGTTACTTGTGATTTAGTTACTGAATCCACATCAGCCTCGATCCTCGCTTCATTGAACCTCGGACGATTAAAGACCGTCATGTAATGCCAAGACCCCAGCTCTTATTCTTCACATTCGGCGCCCGGAGGCCGTAATAAGGAGAGTACCGCACTGAGCTAAAGCGGGAGCTGGCGGACCTCCACTAGACGTACAGGGCTCTCGACCCCACTAACAGCCTTCAACTTCAACTAAACGTTAGCGGTTTAGCTTAGCACCAACAGGACCTCATCCCAGCTTCTTCATCGTACGACTTCCTGAGCTTGCACCTCAACCTAGATCCATACCATACACCCCAGAGACAGAGGGTGTATGTCAAGCCACGAGGAATAGACGGCTTGTGGAGAAAACTTCAAAGTTTTCTCACTCTCTTTGCTTTTTTATCGCAATGTGATAATCTCTGCTCATTACCATGGGCGTGTCATCCAGGGGTATGGATAGCCATAGCCATCCATGGATGGATGTTGACTCCATCCGATACCCTCACCTCAGCCCATGACCCAGACTGAGAAGCGGAAGCATGAAGATATAATATCTGGGGACAACCCTCGTAAACTCTGGTTTCCACTGATGGACTTTGCTTCATTATTCTGATTCATTCCTTCCTTTGTTCTGCTACTCAATCTTGACATATACAGCAGTAACCCTCGACATCTCGCGAATCTCTTCAAGGAGATCCTCATCTACTACTTAACTGTAGTAACACACTTTACTACCCTCTAGTTCAACAAATACCATCACAATGGCTCTGTCATATCAACAGACCAAGCTCATCCGGGGCACCATCCCCGCCCTGACTGACCACGGAGAGCGCATCACAACCATCTTCTACCGCAACATGCTTCGTGATCACCCTGAGCTCAACGACTACTTCAACACAGTCAACCAGGCAAACGGTCGCCAGCCTCGTGCCCTCACTGCCGTCATTCTCAGCTATGCCAACAACATCAACCACATCACAGAGCTCATCCCCAAGATGGAGCGCATGTGCCACAAGCACTGCTCCTTGGGTATCAAGCCAGAGCACTATGCCATCGTCGAGAAGTATCTCATTGCTGCCTTCGCAGAGGTCCTTGGTCCCGTTATGACTCCCCAGATCAGAGAGGCTTGGACAAAGGCCTACTGGATGCTGGCAAAGATGCTCATCGGTCGTGAGGCTCAGCTCTACCGTGACTTTGGTAAGTGGCAGGGCTACCGCAAGTTCCGCATCGAGAAGAAGATTGAAGAGTCAGATGATATTTACTCTTTCTATCTTGTTCCCGTTGACGGTAAGCGTCTTCCTCCCTTCCAGCCTGGTCAATACGTCTCTGTTCAGATCCCCATTGCCGACAAGGGGTACGTCCAGTCCCGCCAATATTCCTTGAGCGAGGCTCCTCGACCAGACTATTACCGTGTTACTGTCAAGAGAGATGAGGGTATTCACATGACCCGCAGCGGCCGTTATCTTGGTGGCGATGCTCTTAACCCCGGTGTCGTTTCCAATCTTCTTATCGACATGAAGGACGAGGGCGACGTCGTTGAGCTGACTCACCCAGCCGGTGAGTTCTACCTCGACATGTCCAACACCTCCAACGTCCCCATCGTCCTCATCTCAGCCGGAGTGGGTGTCACGCCCATGATGTCCATCCTCAACACCGTCTCCGAACGCCAACCTAACCGACCCGTCTCCTGGATTCACGGCTCTCGACAATCCGTTCCCTTCTACGACCAAGTCCGCCGCATTTCCCGCAACCATCCCAACTTTCGCACCAATATCTTCAAGACTCACCTCGCCGAATCCGACGTCTACGGTGTCACCTACGACCACGATTTCCGCATGGATCTGGCAAAGGTCGCCAAGGAAGATCTCTACCTATGCCACAGTTCTACCGAATACTACATCTGCGGTCCTGAGCAGTTCATGCTTGAGATGGCTGAGTACCTCAAGGTCCAGAAGGTCGATGCAAGCCGCATGCACTTTGAACTCTTCAGCACTGGTGACATGGAGTTCAAGGTTGACAATCTGAGCATTGCTTCTGCCTCCAAGTGCCCTTCAGTCGCTAGCACTGAGCAAAGATGTCCCAGCTCGGGAGCCATCTCCGCCAATGGGGCTACCTGCCCATTCTCGGCAGTCTAAAAACAAGGACAAGGCTATTCATGACGGAACTTCTAGTGATCAGGCATACGATCACAAGGAATGACGAGGCGTTACGGGGCATGGCATATTCGTTTCAGGTCGTTATTGTATCTCGTTAAAAGATTCTTTTGATGATGATTTACATCTATTTTCTACGTTGAACCCTTATCTAATACGTTTTATGGTGCCTGTATGAGAGGGAGGCAACAGTGCGTTTAAATGAATGATTGGGAAGGAAAAGTATGGGCTGGTCTTGGGATAGAATAGAAGAAACGAAAGAGAATTGAACGGCATCTTATTATTTCCATGACACAGACAGAATATGGGATGTATTGCAAGTAATCGATGTACAGTAATTCGAAAGTGACTGACTATCCGTATGTGCCGGTAGCGAGTACACAACCCCGTATTCGCCTAAAGGAGAAACCAGGGGAAATGCTACCCTTCCTCCCATCCCAGCATCAAAGCAGCGAAAGTTGGTAAAGTTTGAATAAAACAAGATCCGGAACAAACAAAGGAAAGCTCTGCGCTCCCTAGTAGGAGATAGGGGACCAAGGAAAGATACATCAGACACCGACGTTGCTTTCAGTTACCGGGATGCTCATAGCCGTGGACCTTCTTCCAATGTTTAAGCAGATTATCCCTCCGCGTAAACTCGGAACTACACCCTTCAAGACTACAGGGTATATCTTCATCCATGATCCCGTTGCTGATTGCGTAGACCTTGTGCGAAACCCGGTAGTGACGATCCATGTCGCGCTGCTCTGCCTTTGCGACGTTGCAGTTAGGATCGGCTTTGCACTTGACGGGTTTGTTGTGTTTCTTCATATGTTTGCTGTCGCATCACCTTGTCAGCTCTGAAACACTCGTTGCTTTCGGTTAGGAGTTTAACTTTACTGACTTGAAGTCTCGATTTCCTGGAAAGGAGCGGTCACATTCTGAGCAGTAGTATTGGCTGGAGGGTTGCGTAGTAGAAGACGAGGCTTCTGGTTCGGTTGCTGTTTGTACGTGTTAGTGTATACTGGCCACTGAGTAGCAGGGACATTGTATTCGAATGCTTTGGAAGCCAAAATAATGTAACCTAGATGCTTGTCTGACGGGCATAAAGGGTCCGGGGTATTTTGTCTCTCAAACTCTCGGAACATACCATAGACGGTAGTTTGGTAGGCAGAACTGGGAATACTCTGTGATGCGTAGCCAAAGCCCGAGTTGAGTAAGACCTCATTGGGATTGACTGTCGCAGGTTGTTGCTGTATCATGTAATATGCCATTTGGCTTGTGTCCTGACTCTCTAGCGCACTTAAGCCGTGGATAGAGAGTTGTGAATCGGTACTCTATTGGACCTGATTTGGACCAGCGGAGGCGTAGACCTGGGTTTCAGAGTATTCAGGGTACTGGGCTTCAGTTGTGAGGTTTGGGTCGATGGGTATGTCTTCCTGTTGAGTTCTGCTGGAGCGGCTGTGCCTGTGAGGACGATCGCTTCGTCGCGACATACCTGACGGCTTGGAACTGTTGATGTGGTCGGGTCTGTAAGGATGCAGATATTAAGAAACAGGCCCAAGGATGACAGTGGCAGGTAACTAATGAAGATGTCAATGAGGTGTTTCTTCGTATCATGAGTAGACATATATATATATATACCCTTCGAAGCTGCTCTATCGACCATCATCGTTTGGGAGGCCCACCGGAGGCCGACTGCATCTTCCCGTAACAATGTGCATCTTCTCAACTGAGTCAACCCGGGCCACTGCGAGTAACCAATATTCGAAGATTGTAGAAGTATTTCGAAGGCCAAGTTGGAAGAATATTCGCAAAGTTGGAACCCTCAACGGCGGATTGATGCATGAGGCAACTCGCAATATCACGACTCTGCCTCACTGTGCGGCCCAGGCGGACGTCGAATCCGGTAAGATAGGCCAATTTGATTCGAAATTTACTGCGAAAAGATGGATGAAATGAGGCAGTTGGATCTGTGGGAGGCCGGCCTGTTGGTAGTCCAAATCACCCCGCATGATGTGATAAGCCTCCCAAGCCGGCCCCCAGCATTGGCCTCGGCCATGACAAGGCAGAAATTACAAGTTGATCGCAAATGTGTAAAAAGTCGGGCCAACATTGAATCTATTTAAGACTTACAGGTGCACCTGCCAAAGTCAATTGCTCTCTAGACTTCTTCCCATCCAGCTCTCTAGCTCCCTCATTTCATAGCGACTATAACGATGGCGTCGAGTAAGTCAACATCTTCACATTAAGTCGCATTTGCTAAAGAGGTGCATCAGATAACTTTGCACCGCTCAGGGGGAAACAGAAGCGTCGTCTCTACGAACCTGTGATCCTATACAAAGCTCTCAACGAAATCACCCATGAGCAGGGCGCTCTCAAGCAAGTAGAAGTCCTCAACAACCCCGTTACAGAAGAGCAAAAGTACCACATATTCCTCCACAGTCTCGCAAGTGTTTGCGACAAAGTAAAGCGAGGTAAAACTGTGACTTCAGTTGCGATTATTGACGGGGAAGAGAAGTTCACGTACGTCTTTGCCTGTAATCAGGTATTCGACAGTGACTTGGAGGACACCAGAGACTTTCTCACTACTTTATTAAGGACATTGTCGGATTTCAATTCACTTCCGAGTAAGTTACAGAAGCCTAAACGGGATGAGATCTTCGAGATGATACTGGGATTCAACACTCCCAGAATTCGCTGCTACCTGGAAGCACTGAGAAAGAACATTGCCCAATGTTTGCTATATTGTCAGCAAGCAGCAGGCAAAACAGGTAATGATGGAATTAACCACTCATATCGAGGTTCAATGCTAACTGTATAGATCACGAAGTTAGCAGGGGGTTGGAGACCTTGGGTGGTGCTATCGAACAAACCGCCTTCGAGGAACCGGACGATGGCCTGAAATTATGTAAGTACTGCAAATTAAACACAAACACGACTCTAGCTAACAATCTTTTGAATAGATCTGCCATCTTTCAACAATGTTCTTCAAGCTCTAAGGTCTTGTTTGACACCACGAGCCACAAATTACATACAGAACAATGCCAAGGCAGGCCGGTTCAGAGACGGCAGAAGCTTTGAGTGCTGGTCAGAGCTACGACACACCATCTCACGCCTTAAAGGCTACGAAAAGATTGTACAACATTTCATCAACTCGGAAAAGATTTGGCCAGAGCTCTTTCAAGAGTTTGTTGTCGTCCCTATTGAGTCAACCAAACCGGAATCAAACCCTCTAGGACGGAAGAGTGAGAGTGCTGAGGCCATTATTGGCCGAATGTGCAGCGATCCTGCTTCAAAAGAAAGATATCTTAACCATGCTAGAAGCTTGGAATGGGTGCACTTGGATGATCGGGTTAAGAACCAGTGCACTAGACCCAGTTTCAAGCCGTACGTGCACGCAGAGATCCTGATTCTCGAATGGGTAATGGCTCGGTCAAACGTGATATTCTTTCAAGATTGGAGGTACATAGGTAGCAGCAAAGGCGCCTGCCAGCTCTGTCGCTACTACTTTGACGCCACAGGCCAACATGGTAACATCAAAACGAGGCCGAGTCATGGCAATCTCTACGTCAACTGGCGCTTCCCAGATATACCAGAGCTCGAAGGGCCTTTCGGGAGAACAAGACGGCAAACGATTCTTAACTCTATGATGACCAAGATCCGCGAGGACGCTTTCAGAATCTTGGTCGAGAAGAGCTCCAAAGGCAAGAGGCACGATTCGAGCACCCACCCTCTTACGTCAGTATTGTATGCAAGTACTGATGTTCGGACTGATGGGGGCACTCGCGATCTACCTGATATCGATGAGTTGGGTGAGAGCTTTGCTAAGGGGCTCAGTCTGAAGCCGATGGTTAATAGCGTGGGATCTGATACGGATGATGAGGATGGGGGAATATTGCTTGGATGAAGCAGACATGCAAGGACAAGTTGGCGAAGGGGTGTATATGGAATCTCTTTATCGTTGTATTATTTTCAGTTTCTATGGGAGTCCTTAACGTTTATTCTTGTGTCAAGTCCGCCCCTCGTTTAGTGGTCGTTTCTCTTGTGCCAAGGGGCAGTAGCCTCAAGGAGGTCCTTGTGAAGCTGAGCGTCACCGCTGATCTTGTACACCTCATCAATGACCTGGTTACGCTGCATAAAGATGAGGAAACCACCCCAAACGAAATCAGCATAGCTGGGAGTCTTTCCTAGGAAGAAAGGACCCTCGGAGTTCTCCTTGAGGAGAGCCTCAACCTCATGTACATGGGGCTTAGCATTATCCCAAGCTGACTGGCCACCCTCCTTCTGGTAAAGCTCGTCAAGAGGCTGTCCAGCCATCTTGGCTCGTGTCTCGTACCAGTAAGGCTGGCTCTTCTCGTCCAGGATACGTCCAGGCACGTGGGTGAAGTAGACGGGTCGGAGAGCGCCCATGATCTTGGGCATGATGGCGAACAGCTTGGGAAGAACGGGCGAGTCTTTGTGGACAGATGGTTCGGGGTAGTCCTTCTCAATTCGCTCGAGGATCTTGTCTGAGTCCATGATGTAAGTTCCGTCGGGGAACTTGACGGTTGGGATAGTCCATGTTCCTGTTGCTGGGTTGGCAGGAACGCTGTAATTTGTGAGTCATGGGTGCATGATGGGCGAGAGGATAACCTACTGAGGCTCAAGAGTGGCCTTGATGTCGGGGTACTCGAGCTGATGATTGATCAGTAAAACACTCCTCCATATTGGACAATTAACATACCCATTCAGTCTTGTAGTCAATGCCCTTGAAGTTCAAGAGGAATCGAGCTATTGCATGATGAGTGGTGATATCATGGAGGGGCAGTTAGAGTAACTCACTCTTCCATGGGTTAAGAGACCAAGCACCGTTAGGCTCACGGCTTGGAAGATCGAAGAGGACGAGCTGCTCAGAAGACATTTTGAACAATTGCTTGCTATATGAAGTAATGCCGGAAGTTGAAGAATTGGAGGGGAGCTTGTTGAGCTCCAGAAGCTCATGATCTGAGGGAGGGGCAATAGTGGGGAGCTGTCATGGATGGAGACATTGACTGCCGAGGTCACTATCAAATCGGACGAATCAAGGTCAATTGGGTCTTTTTGACACATTCATGTACAGTATCTTGATAGTATTTTTGTCTAGAAAGGAGATTGTATGTTTGAGCTGATGCTACTCTGAAGGGCTTGTATTGCTGCTTGCTGGGCAATCCATCTTCTGTCCCAATCGCACCTAATCTTCAGAGTGGAAGGTTACAATTTACACCTGAGAAGGCAAAGGACAACGGTTTCCTTTCATTATAATTTCGGATCCTTTTTCGTATAGGTATATTTCCTTAGATTGAACTGCCGAAACCAACTTCCTATCTGATCAATGTGTGCTGTTGGTGTAAGCCGGCAGGTGTAAAGGACTACAAGTACCTTTGTACCCTTGTAGGTGAAGTTCCTTCCAAAGTTGACGCCCATCAGACCGACACCGGATACTAATCGGAGACTTTTATCTTAACGGAAATATACAACCAGAAACCCACTTCAGGAAACACTTCAAACCAGCTGGGATCTGCCTGCGATAAGTCCAACATGACGCTAGGCGTTACCAGTCTCACACCCTCAGTGCTGCTACCTTTCCCCACCCAATAGCAGTTCCTCGAGGGCAACTCTGAATGTTGTCAAACAACAAGAAACTTACAATCCTCAAGCTACCCAACCTCAACACCCTATTCTGAAGACAGCGCCCCGTTCAGCCTTATCGAGGCGAATGAAGCATTGAGACGGAATTCCGCCACTTGCAGCGACCAATTGGCGGGGCGTAGGTGCGATCTGCCCCTACAGCCCATCGCCAGATCCCTGTCTCTATGCAACGGTAGTGAGCCCAAAGAAGGATGGACAACCCAGACCAAATCCTTCGACGTCACGGACCTTCAAATCGTTGGCTGATTCTTGGGCTGAGACTCAGCCACTGGCCCTTGCTTAAAGGCTGTGAGGATTGGTGTTACAGATGATCCTTCGGCTGAGAGCTTAGCTCTTAGCCTGAGGTGAATAAAGGACCCTTAATCCCCCACTCTAAACTGGTTTCTTGGCTATCTTACACCTGCTGCTACAAATCTAGCAATAATGGCGACAATACAAAATACCAACCCTTCGATTCTACTCGAAAAGCCAGTGCATGACGTTACACCAAATTCTCGTCCGAACTCAGCGTACGTACGAATCAAAAGTTTGCCCTGATGGATTCTGACATGGAATAGAGTTATTCGCAGTGTGATCAATGATGAGGGCCTCCCAGAAGTCGTGCACCCCGATCAAAACGTGGGACAAAACGTATACTACGACGCTCCCATACCGGTAGATTCGGAAACAGACAAACGATTTCATGAAGCTCCTATCCCAATAGGAACACTGGACGATCCCGCGCCTCCATTACCAGCACGAAAATCCACATCTCAATATCCTTACAGTCCAGATTCTTTTGCGCCTCAGCAACCGCCTTACAGCCAACCGCCTCATAGCCCAGGTAGTGGTTACTCTCAGCAAGGACCTCCACAGTATCACAACAACGGCGGGTATGCCCAACAACCACCATCTTACAACGGCAACGAAGTGATTACATATGTAACACCGCTTAACGAACTTGGAGATCACCCAAAGTTCGTCGATTGCCCCTTCTGCAGACGCCGAGCTGAAACACGAGTAAAGAAAACATCTTCAAGAATGACACAGTAAGTACCTCTTGAAAGTTTACCATCCACTCTTCTAACAACAACCAGTGTTTCTGCAACAGTCCTAGGTTTTACAACCATTGCCGGTGCCGCTGTTCCATATGCTGGCAAATGGGCATCTCACACAACTCATTACTGTACCAACTGTGACCACAAAGTAGCCATGCGGAAATGGGGATCAAAAGAGATGAAGGCGTTTGGAACTCCAGAGCACATGAGAGAAGTTTCACGATACCCATCTGCAAGCTCACAGACCATGTCCAGCACTTCAAGGATGAGTTAGTCGCAGATTGGGGGAACGATAACAGGGGAGGGAAACATCGATACCAGCAACAGGAGAGTCACCACCGGGACACGAGAACGGATGGCTGATACCCTGTGATTAGCGGTGATGCTCACATTGTTCTCAATAGGCTCGCTGAAGTATCTTGAACTCTCATGACTCAAGGTACTTCAGATAGCCAGTTGAAAATACTGTTGATTTGGCTGCTGGTCACATGGCATTAATTGTCAGCTTGTCATCGTCCAGGGAGTAGTAATCAACCAACACCAAGGCTTTCTTCAGAGTCATTCCATGCTATTGTATAGAATAGATATATCCAAGTATCTGTTTTTGTTTGCTAGGCGCACCTTCCAAACTGTTCGCTCAACTTAACCCACCGCTCGGAACAAAGATAAATAGGGTTTCCCTCATCAAAGTTACACATTCAAGGCATCATGACCCTGATGCTTCACAAGAGACTGGATTCATCATCAACCAATAAACTAATGCTTGTCTCGCGTCTCGCTTGCTTACCCACAATGCATCGCCCCTCATTCAGGGTCTTCGCGGGGTGTTAGCAAACACTTTCTTATTGGTCCACAAGGAGGACCTACTAAGCTGAAGGGAGTTCTTTTGAAAAATTCCGAGCTTCAATCTACTTACCGCTCTCCGTTGTGTACTTCCAAGTACGGTATTAAGACCTGTCCAACATCAATCCTATCGTCATGGAACAAGAAGCTATCAATGCCGGTAGGCGCATCTATCTAGGTACGGCCTCCCCAGCCTTGACTGTTGGGCACAGGCTAACATTTGATTCTTGATAGGCAACCTCCCTTACGAGGCGAAGCCCTTCGAAGTTGAAGAATCCCTAGCTCAAAATGGATTCGATACTCTGGACAAGATTCACATTTCCATCGATCCCGTCAGTGCTCGAAACCCCGGATATTGCTTCGTTGACTTCCACGACCGCGAAACTGCCGAGAGAGCACTTTCAACTCTTCCCGCGAAGGTATACATATCCGGACGACCTTTGAAAGTTGGACCTTGCGAGCCTAAGAAGCCTCGTGAGCAACGTGGATTCCGAAACGAAGAATCGACTTCTCGACGATGGGGAGACTGGAACGCTAGATCTAGCACGAACAACAACCATACCGACGGAAAGGGCGAGAAAAGGGGACCTTACTGGGCTATCGACCATTTCGAGGACGTGGTGAGGGATCATGGTGGACGAAGACTATATGTTGGCGGCTTAGACAAAATGATCGATCAAGCCCAACACCAAGAGGAACTTGCCCAGATCTTTGCTGACTTCAAGCCGTACGTGAAACACTCCAGACTTTAAGGGCCATGAGCTAACTAGGATTTCAGAGCTGCGGTTGGAAAGCGAATTACACCTCACGAGAGCAAGAAGTCGTTTGGAAACCACCACTATTGCTTCGTTGATTTCGAAACCAAAGAGGAGGCGAGCGCAGCAGTACAGGCTCTCAACGGCAAGGAGATCGCAGGAGGACAGTTGAAGGTATCAGTGTCCGAGAGGATTCCTCAGAAACTCGTGGGCCGTCAACAAGATATTGAAGAGGGTCGCCGACGATTTAACAACAGTCGTCCGAACAAGCCTGAAACAAATAATGCTATGGTATCCAACAACTGGCGTAGAAAGGATTAGAGATAAGTGTTCAGAGTCACGGGGACACCGTCAAAGGCGACTTGAAAAAGGATATGCTTGGGTACTTGGAGCCATTATGGGTGTTTGGAGCTATCATGATATCATGGAAGATTTTTAGATGAGTGCTATGATCATGAAATAGATAAAATAATGATTATTATTGAACTGCTACCGCTGATATGAGTCTGTCTATTTCATGCCATTGCAACACCCTCGGGTAAGCTGAGTAGGGAGTATATACCATAAAGCACTACTTTGAACCACTCTCTAGACCAAGTCTAAAAACTTATCAATGTACTCTAGTTCCTCGCCTTGATTTGTATATCTTTAGAGATATATGAAGGCACAGGAAAATCAACACCGGGTGTTAGTGTTAGTGCCAGGAAATCACCTCTGGCTCTGAGTCCGAGGACAAAAGAGGCTGTATTGATTTATCAAGCATTTATAGTCTTTCTAACAATAATATCTATGAAATCCGACCCAAATTCTACAATACTAATTATACCAAAATGAATATTCATAACCAACTAAAAATAATATAAGGTAAGAATAATTGCTAATTTCCAGCCAATTATCGTGTGCCAGGATTAGAAGCTTGGTTTTGAGGTACCAGGGGCGATCTACCGTTCAGTGGGCCGGTGTAAGATCCTTATTTCTGCTGTTTTCTTGGCATCTGCAGAATCCTTTGTTACTTGATACTAATATTGATATAAGATATAAATCTTGGTAGCGTAATACTTGTGAGTGAGTTTTCGTTTTTTTTTTTGCGTAATCTATCTGAGAGCGAAACAGCATTTGATAGAGGATGAAGCCAGATGTGGATGAACAAAGTGTTTAATAAAGAAACTCTGTTGGGGATGACTATATACTGCAAGTCAGCATTCTCGCATGTGTTATGAGATGTCGGTTCGCTCTCTATTGCTTCCAATTGGATATACATACCTTGTCAAGAAGTACTTGATTCAGTGGCGTCATGGAAAATGTGGGTGGGACTAGCGGTAGGCTGGGAGTTACTGTACCTTGTCTTGTAGGGGAAATTTCCCAAAGTAAATTCACCTTCTCAACAAACTTCCACATCGCAGAAATGGGCGACACAATCGAACATCACGATATTATAATCTTGGGCGCTGGTCTCTCCGGTATCAATGCCGCCCACGTCCTCAACGAGAAACTTCCCAAGCGCTCGTACACAATTCTCGAGGCTCGAGAAGCCATTGGCGGAACATGGCGCTTCTTTCGATATCCAGGCTTCCGATCCGACTCTTTCATGACCTCATTCGGTCTACCATGGCATCCTTGGAAACACGAACATAAGATGGCGCAGGCCGGAGAGATTGTCGAGTATCTTGAGGAGGCTGTTGATGCTGCTGGTATAAGAGACAAGATTCGGTTCAATCATAAGATGGTGGCATGTGAATGGCGGACCGACAAACAGAATTGGAGGCTAGATGTTGATGCTGATGGACAGCGCAAGACGCTGATCGCAAACTTCGTCATAAGCTGTGTGGGCTACTATTCATACGACAAGGCCTTGCAGACGACAATTCCTGGTATCGAGGATTTTGGAGGCCAGGTAGTTCATCCCCAATGGTGGCCAGAAGACCTTGACTACTCAGACAAGCGTGTTGTCGTCATCGGATCGGGGGCCACAGCAATTACAGTTGTTCCATCACTCGCCGAAAAGGCAAGTATGGTGACTATGCTCCAGCGCAGTCCATCTTTCGTCATCTCTCGACCTACAACCTCCAATCTTGACTTCTTCCTACGCACAATTCTTCCTTGGTCATGGGCATACTGGCTCATATACTGGAAGGATGTGTTGATGGAGCTTTTCGCCACCCAGTTGCTCTTGAAGTTCCCCAATTTCGGCCGCAAGATTCTCATGGGAGAGATGCGAAAGGAATTGCCAAAAGACGTCGATGTCAACGTCCACTTCAACCCCAGCTACAACCCTTTCGAACAAAGACTATGCATGTGTCCCGAAGGAGACTTCTTCAAGGCGTTGCATAGAGACAACTGCGAGATCGTGACAGATACTATCCAAACGGTCACAAAGGATGGCATCCTTCTCAATTCTGGTCGCAAGCTCGAAACCGATATCATCGTCACAGCAACAGGTCTGCACTTCCAGCTCTTTGGAGGCATTGTACCATCAGTAGACGGCCAGTCCATCGAGGTCGGCTCACACTACACTTGGCGTGGCTGCATGGTCGATTCCCTTCCCAACATGGGTTTCGTGATGGGTTATGTGACTACGTCCTGGACACCTGGTGCTGTCCTCATGGCTAAGATGTTGACAAGCGTCATCAAGGAGATGGAGAAGAAGGGAGCAACAAGCGTGATGCCCGTGCTCGATGACAAGGACAGACTTAAACCGAAGAAGTTGCCTGTCAACGCTACGAGTAACTACTTTGTTAAAGCTGCTGAACGTATGCCTAAGGTTACCAACGAAGGCCCTTGGTATGGCCGCGTGAACTTGGCTAAAGATTGGTTTGCGTATGCCAGTGGGGATGTGACCAGTGGGCTTCTCTATGGCGGAGGAGGAAAGAAGAAGGATATTTAAAACCTTGCTGGTACAGAATCTCGAGTGGAACGAATGAAGCCGCAGGGTAGCCTTTAGAAGCATCTTGGCTTGTACCGATCTTAGAAACGACTTATGAATGATGAACTATGAGACTGTATCTTTCAGAGTCTCTTTCTTGCACCACATACTGCAAATCTTACAAAACAATAATTTGACAAGCACAAGAAATACCTTGATACGAAACTACTACGCCATGGCTTTTGCTAAAGACAATCCAAAGCCACCCGCAAAGCCCAGCTTCTAGAACAACAACGATTGGGAAATGCATCCCGCAAAAGTGGAACGCCCCAAACTGTTCCCGTCTGATTCTTTCGGCTGCCCTCCGATTCGTTCACTGTGTTCCATCACGATCTTTAATTGCTGAACCATCGTCGAGCATGTCTTATTCTGGCCTTGGAAGGCTTGGACTTACCGCATTGAGCCAGGGTGTAGCTCGTCTAGCTTATCCTTGCTTCAACAACCCTGCTTACAGTTCTCGAGCAATGGACAGATCTGGACATCCAAATCATAGGGAATCTAATCCTAATCCTACGTCGCCCCAGCCAGTTCTCGGCTTGTAGCTGCCTATCTTGGCCAAATTCAACGCCCTTGCTGTTTTGCGACTTGATCAATTAAGATGAAGTCACATCACTGCGGGTTGAGTGAGTTATCATTCTGCAACTACAGGGAACAACAGGACTTAATTGTCTTTTGAACATGGTGTTGTCAGCCGATCAGTCGTTAATGGAGACCTTTCTCCAAGTGTTCGCCATCTTATTCGCTATTCATGCCATACGTCTCGTGCAGCGCTGGAATCGCCTGCGCCATATTCCCGGTCCTAACGGAGTAGGATGGTCATCGTGGTGGCAGCTCCGCGGAGCACTCAGCGGACGCTATCACGAACATTTGAAGAATGCTTCAGATCAATTCGGTAGGAAATTCTCGGTCCATTGAATGACTGCCTTAGCTTACAAGTTGAATACAGGTCCTCTTGTCCGTATAGGTCCCAATGAGCTTCTCTCCACAGATCCTGTCGTGTTACGGAGGTTGTCTGCCGTTAGAAGCACTTACACAAAGGGAGACTTTTACACCAGCGGACGAATAGTTCCTAATGTTGATAATGTTGTTTCTGAAAGAGATGAAGTTAAGCATAAAGCCATGCGAGCAAAAATGGCACCAGGCGTAAGTGACTCGCTCAGTCATGGTGGTCTATAAAGTACTGATAGTCTCGGCAGTATGCTATTAAAGAGAACGAGGGATATGGTTTCGAAGCTGGCATAGACCGCCAGCTTCTCAACTTTATGTCACTCATTGATCGCAAGTATTTATCGTCCACCAGCAAATCGACACCCCTCGACTTTGCCGAGAAAACGCAATTCTTTGCTCTCGATGTCATCGGTGATGTATCATTCGGAGAGCCCTTTGGATATCTTTCCCAAGACGAGGATCTTTATCAGTATAACGAGATCAACGAAAGTTCTCTTCCCGTCATGAATATTGTATCTGTGTATCCTTGGCTAGGAAGGATTGTTCACCGATGGCCATTGAGTTTACTATTGCCTCGAGAAGAAGATCAGGTCGGGTTTGGACGACTGATGGGGTAAGCGTTTGAGCGTAAAGAGGAATTTCGGACTGATTGATGATCTAGATTTGCAAATCAGCTTGTTCGCAAAAGGCTTGCTGATGGCGCTGCGACGACGAAGGATATGATGCAAGCTCACATCAACAGCGGCATGAACAAGGAAGAGCTCATCCAACAAGCTTTTATCTCTATGTATGTGTACAAGAGTCCCAAAGTAGTATGGTATTGACAGACCCCAGTATTGCCGGCTCTAACACTACAGCTCATGCCTTGCGTATGATCGTCCTCGCCCTTATTGCAAACCCAGCAGCATACACATCTCTGATTACTGAGATTCGCCAACATTCTCCCTCTGTCAACACACCCATCTCCTGGACGCAAACACAGAAGATGCCATATCTCCAAGCTGTCGTACGCGAAGGTCTGCGAATGTGGCCTCCTGTCGCCGGCCTTGGCTTCAAGCAAGTACCTCCACAAGGCGATACCATCAACGGTTTCTTCGTCCCTGGCGGAACTCAAGTTGGCCAAGGCTTCTACGCAGTTGGACGATCGAAGCTCGTCTGGGGCGAGGATGCGGATGTCTTTCGTCCTGAAAGGTGGCTGCTTGCTGGACAGGACAGATCGAGAGAGATGATAGCGGCATTTGACACACACTTTGGCCATGGCAAATATTCATGCTTGGGGAAGCCGATTGCACTTATGGAAATCCACAAGGCTGTTTTTGAGGTATGTCGACCATTGACGTACAGTTGACTTGCTTTGCTAAACATATACAGTTGATCAAACGATACAATTTTGCTATATTGAATCCTGAAAGACCGATCAAGGCTCAGACCTCGGTCTTCATGTCTGCTTCGGACTTTTGGGTCACGATCACGAGACGAGACGAAGGCGGCATGTAGTAGTGTGAGGAGGCGAGAAATCTGTATTGGGATCAATGGTTATATACACTTTACATCAACTAATCCGTATGACCAGCTGTCTTAATAAACCAATGAACAAAGGTACATGTCGGTGGCGCGAAGCCGGATCATGGCTAAGTAAACTTGGAGTGAAACAAGATGTAGCGACGTATGTAAGTACTGTATTATCGTCTTGTCACTGGAAAGTTCATCTATCACGACCCAGAAACCAGGTTTCATCTGGTTTGGTATGGTAACTTGAAGTGACTTGTCCCAGAATATCTGGTATAAACAGTTATGTATTCGTGCTGAAGGCTCTCGCCAGATTGCATCAAGGGAAAAATAGCAAATCCCCTTCCTTTCTATTAAGTCTCCTCTTCTTCAGGTTTTCTCGACGGCGTACCCAATGTTTCCAACCCTCTCGCCCCTACCATCTCCACAGGTGCATTCGCCGGGACATCAGCCTTTCCTTCAACCACCTTCCCTTGTGCCATGACCTCTTGGTACTTTTTCCCTGTCTCATCCAGCAAACTCTGGACCTCCCCTTCTCTTTTCACAATCTCCTCACGTTCCTGCTTAAGCTTCTCCACTCTGTTCTGTTTACCCTTCATCTCCTCTTCCATCCCCTTCAATGTAGTCTGTAGCCGTGCTAAGCATTCCGTCAAACTAGGAAGAGGTGATATCTTTGGTGGTGCTTGTAGGAGATCTTGTCCAGGATCTTTACGGGGTTTCTTTAGACCGTCCATGCCTGCGCGTGTCTGTGCAGTTTCGTATGCGATTCGTCGCTCTGCATCGCTGTCGGATGAGGAATCAGAGGTGTGGCCTTCGGCAGCTGTGATGAGCTCTTCCATCATCTTTCGATCTTGTTTGCGTCTTTCTTTTTCGGCACGTTTGCCTAGAGAAAGCCCTCCGTCTTCAACATAGTTATCGAAACCCTCTCCAAGATCCTCGTCTTCTGCTATTAAACGTGTATCATCCTTCTTTTTGCGTGCGAATGGATCGTCGTCATCTTCGACTGATAAGAAGTCCTTCTCCAAGGCTAGTCGCTGTCGTCGTTCCTTCTTTTCGCGAATCTCAGCTTCGGAGAGAATGGCTGTAGGCTGTGGTTGGCTCAGCTCTGAGGATTCAACAACAAGTGCACCCTCTAGCTCCGAGGCATCCAGGTCCATCATATCGCTATCGTCAGGAGGTAACGTGGAGGTTTTTGCCGGGGTGTTTGGTGTAGATGATTGGAGCTCGTCGAGATATTCCTTGCTGTATTTGGGTCGGTCGTCATCATCACCAATTGACCTCATAGGAAGTCCTTTCGTTCCAAGTCCTCGTTTTATAGCGCTGTTCTCTAATGCGCGACCTAAAGGTAGCTTCTTTGGGGTGAACACCTCGGTAGGCTCGTCGTCGCCTGCAGTATTATCATCTCCACCAAATGATAACCGCGAAGACTTCGGCTTCTTCTTTCCCTTTAATGAGCCTGATCGACTGATAGCTGGTCGAACAACCACTGGTCCGTCGTCCTCATCGTCATTGGTAGCTGGTGCATCCCCGAGGCTCTCGCTGTCCACCGGATTGAAGCTCTTTCTCAAGCCTGACTGTCTAAACGGTTTTCGACCAGATTTTGCGCCGAATAGTGGTTTGGTAGGTTCTATATTTGCAAGGGTCAGCCTTGATCTCATCAGCAAGAGTCGCAAGTCCAAAATCTGGGAATACTCACCATCGTTGGTCACGTTGTCGCCGCCGGACGCTGTGACGTTTTCACTGGGATCATCCTCATCAGCGACCTTGATGACCTTGGCTTTTCGTTTTGCAGAGAAACTCATGATGCGATTGTCTTTTTTTAATGACTGGCGCATTAAAAAAAGGTAGAGTTTCGCGACGATACGCGCCTAATTAAAGTGACGTGCATTTCTGACTTTGGGGATCTTATCTCCACGTGACGTCGAATTTCCCATCCAGCTGTGAAAGGCGGTAGCTCCAGGCCGCGATCGCGTCGCATGAAACAGTATCCAAGCTATTCTATATTGACAGCTCAAGATGGCACCCGCGCAACCTGAGCTCAAGAAGGTCAGTCTCAATATTTTTTGTGTCGCATAGCTGTCAGATTCTCCTCCAGTTTCTGACCAGCCTAAAGCCCTGCGACCTGCTGCCTGAGATTCATTGCTAACTTTTCTGCAGTACCTCGACAAGAGACTGTTCGTCCAGTTGAACGGCAGCCGAAAGGTCATTGGCATCCTCCGCGGTTACGATGTATGGAACACTTTTGCGACTTTATTGAAACATAGCTAACAAGACTAGGTCTTCCTGAACATTGTTCTCGACGAGGCGGTGGAGGAGAAGGACAACGGCGAGAAGGTTCGAATCGGCATGATTGTACGTTCTTCCACATTTCTACTACCTTATATGAAAGAAGACATTGCTAACATGTCAACAGGTCATTCGCGGTAACTCAGTGGTGATGCTCGAAGCGTTGGAACGAATCGGCGGAGACGACCGACGAGGAGGAGGCGACCGATGATCCCCCTACTGAAAGCAGTGGAAGTACGGAAAGAGAAGATGGAAATTATGTGATCATTATTGGCGTTAAGGTCGAAAATTGAGACACCGTCCTTGTGGACACTTTGCTTGGGACATGTCTTTAATAGACAACAAGAGAGGATGCCCTCAACTGTTAATACTGTGCTCTCCCTACTCCTTTTTTTCCCAGGCCTTTTCGTCGTAAAAGTCCATCAGCTGGCCAGCGTACGCCTTCTGCCACCCCTTGATACCTCCGACCAGAATCTCGGCCTTGATCTCAGTCTCACCAACCTCATCGAGGTAGTCCTGCATCCACCTAGCGCATCGTGGACCTCTGCCATTAGAGCTCCCTGGAGCATAATTAGTCAATGGTTGCAGTTATACCTCGCTGGCAATAAAACACCTACCACAATAAAAGATAATTCTCTTTACGCCTGCCTGTTTGACAAGTTGATAGACCTGAGGACGGGTTTGGTAGAATGTGTGAGCGGGGAGGTTGATAGATGTAGAAATGGTGCCGCCCTCCCAGTCTGTTCTTCGAACGTCGACCAAGAGAAAGTCCCTAGTGGCGTTCTTTCCAAGAGCCGCATTCACCTCGATAAGCTTCGAGATAATGGCTGGGTCGGTTCGAGGGCATTCGGCCTTTGGCTCAGGGAAAGCCTCCCACCACTCCTGCTGCGGGGCATCTTGCGGGGCGTCGTCTCCCATGATGTGAGTTTCTTAGGTGTCGTGTCGAAGTAAGTTACTCAACAAAGTCTGATGTTGTTGTTTGTAAAAGATTATAGAGTAGTTGGGTGAAGATATACCCAGATTGTGAAACGGAAGTCTGACGTGGGGAGGTTGATGACGGTGTATGTAGTGCAGCCCGGAACGTTTATCCCGAGCCATGATTTAACAGGACGATTCAGGCAGTCGCTTCCGATCTATCAGCAACATTTCAGATGGTCTTATTCATGTCATAGATAAGGTGTTTATGTATAATCAGATACAGGTTTGGAGATAAATGATGTAGTTTGTTCTATAATTGGGTATTATTGATGTCCTATCTTGTTCAAATGACAGATTGTTCGTCAGTCTTACACATCAGTCTTTACTTGCGTTGAGGTTTCACTCATGTACTATATGACGCCGAATGTTTTATCTTTTGACTGTTTAATAAATATCCCTTATCCTTGAGCTCTATTGTTTCGGAAACTCTCCAGTGCATATGTAATGAACTTATAAAACCGCAGTAACCTCATAGTCGAACAACTGCAATGCAGAAACCACAGATCAATCTGAATAGATACGCCCGATGACATACCAGCCCAAGAGCACAAAAGACAAAAAACGGCCATATACCCTTACGATCTTTCTCCGGGGCGCTGGCCTGACTGTTGTCATTCGAGGACGGATCAGAAAGACGGAACATACCACACCGAAGAAAGGTCGTTCGAGTGAAGTTTCATGTAAGTAACGCCAGCATCCCCAAAGCCCCGAACATGCAAGTATTTCAGCCTGAAACAAAAGAAGAGTGAAAGCAGAATACTACCCAACACCAGATCAACTAACCAAGACAGCAAGCAGCGTTACTGACTCCACGGAGTAACACCTAAAAGCTTCAGTGCGTTATTGAAGACTTGCCTTGCGTTCTCATAAAGTGCAAGTCTTGCTTCACCAGCAGCTTCCTGGTCAGTCCAGTCTTTTTCATCGTCGTCATCAAGCGTAGCCATCAGTTGATCGACCAGTCGTAGTAAGTACACGACGATGAATGAGGGCTCGAGGGTTTTGAAAGAACCATGTGCTGCATCTGGGTATTGCAGCAATATGCGAAGAAGCTCGGTGTAGTCTTCCGTCTCCAAAGATGTATAATCCAAGCCCGCATAGTCGAAATTGGTTGGCTCCGATCCAAGTTTCTCTGAAAGTCTCGCATAGCAGTTCTGAATGGCTGCCCCCGTCTCTCCTTCGAGGGTCACCATCCTTTTTGCATCGCTGGTGTAAGTCGTATTCCGCTTGTGGTAGTGGTCCTGGATAAACAGCCCAGCAAGTCCAAGTAGATCCACTGACCTCTCCGAGTTGTCAACATGAGACACATCCTCTTCTTCCTCTGCAAGGTCGGCTTGTACCATCGACCGACAACCGTCAAGGTAATCACTCAGCAACGCTGAACCCTTTGATTCGTCTGGAAGCCCGTTGATCTTGGCAAAGGATGTATGTTGGATGCGATCTGCTAGGTCTTGTCTTCCCATGAGCTTGAGGGTCTTGATAACTCGGTTGAAATGCATCTCTTGCTCCATCGCGGCGACATAAATCATTTTGTCGAAGGCGTGTGTCTTGAATCGGTCAAGCACGGCAGCAACATCGCGAAGAAGATAGGATGTAGTTCCGTTTCTGTATCGCAATACCGCCACAGATAACCCTCTTGCCTCATGTTTCGAGAAGTCGATTTGCCAGGAATTTTCGTGTTCTTCGTAAACGCCGTTCTCTTTCAAAGCCTTTTCTACCTCCTCAATGGATTCTGGGGTAACCTGTGACTCCCCAGAGTATTCATCAAAAGTGACTCCAAGTTGTGCGTATGATTCCGTCAAGTCCCTGACGGTCGCATCTCGAAAACGTTGCCACAACGCAATAGCTTCTGGCTCTCTGTCCTCCATCTTTTTGAAGAAGACATCGCGTTCGCCATACAGACCTGATGATTCAAGCTCCGTGACATCTTCCTCCTTTGCTTTCATGGCTTTACGTTTCTCCTCCTCTGGCTTGAATAGCTCCTCGATTTTTTGGTTGACTTGGAGTAAGTGGCGAAGGGGTTGATTCGCAAACTCGTCCTCAGAGCCAAACCTTTGCCAGCCTGCAGCGAGAAGGCCAATCTGCTTGCCCCAGTCGCCCAAGTAGTTCATCCTAACAACTTCCCAGCCCATACTGGCATGAATGTTTGCCACATATGTGCCTAGCAATGTGCTGCGCAAGTGTGATACCTGAAACTCATTCGCCATGTTTGGGGACGAGTATTCCACGATAACCTTCTTCTTTCGGCTATCAGACGCCGCAGGATCAACAAATCCCAGCGACGTATCATAGCCGTAGGAGACATTTCTGTCGCTGATATATGATAGCAGAAGTCGAGACAACGTATTTGGTGAGAAGAAGACTTGGAGACGAATGCCGTCCCGAATAGGGCACCCGAAAGGCGGATCTCTTGGTAGCTGAACCACATGCCATGTCAGTGTCTCTTTCTTTTCTAAGAAAGCCTCAGTTTATCGTACCTTTTGAAGAAGGTCCTTGGCAAGTTCCTCATGATTGGTGTTTTGGATCCTCAGCCTTGGAGCAACAACCACAAGATCCCCCATCCCCGTAACGTTGGACGTTTGTATAGCATCATAGGCAATCTGCCTATCGCAATTTGTGAGCTTCTGAATGGTGTCGGCCAGGTAGACCCGGAAGATGTCTTGCGGGTTGTGCACGATATCGGCGCCGGGGTATTCCGGTATGGGCGTGTGCAGACCTGCTTTATCGAGCAGGTTCTCGATTCCGCTAACGGAGCAAGTAGTGACTGCCATAGCCACGATGTTTCGTGATGGTGTTGAGGAAAGATTGAAGTGAGTCAAATGGTAGTTGCCTTGTTAAAATAGCCAGTTGAATCAGAAGGCAGGAGCGACCAACAGCATATGAAGTACAATCTTGAGAGCAGTCGGGCATTAAAGCATATGGCTCTACAGCCTCATTGATGAATTTCGCTCCATGATTTGCTTATAGTGATTTATGCCATGAAGATGCGAGATGAGTTGTCACCCACCCAGAATCTTGCCCAGCTGAGGCTGTCAGCGAGCAATTGGCTATAACTCACCAGTGGGAATGAAGGTGGTGTATGACACACCCCGCGATAGAGGCAGGCAGCTTTCAGGTTGCATTCGAAAATCACTCCAGCAATGCGCCATTGACGTCGCAAGACGTGTCATATTTCGTATATGATCATCTTCAGAGTTGATGCCCAAATTCCAGAAACTCGGTCCGGCCGAAGGTTTCAATGCATGTGATGAAAAACGAAACAAGGCAACCAGAGTAAGTTGCAGAGCCTTGGAGTTGATCCGAGTTTTGAGGCCTTCATGCAACCCTTACAACCCCCGTCGGATTCTCGAAAGGACGTCGGTCCTGTAACTTCCAGTTCCCTCTTTTCAAGATGGAATGATCACATTCAATGAAGATCAAATGATAAACAGCACTCTAATGTTGTTGGCCCAATAGTTACACAGACTTCCATTAGGTAGCAACTCGCGATCACTACCCCTTCAGTGGTTTCCTCGGATTCCTTTCAGGCTTGTGACAAATTCTCACAGAGTCTCAGGCTGGTCTTCTAAGGAAGCTTGGAAGCGCCGCATTGTGTAGTCTACCTTCAGTGGTCGAAATTGGATCATCTCCATAGCATAGGTAAGAAGCTCATTGCAGTTGAGTATAAAACCTATTATGGTCACTTTAGCCACCGACGTAGCAATTGGCGTTTGAGAGGCGGAAGTTGGAGCTTCTAAACAGAAATTCAATACACTTTCAAACTAATCGACTGCAAAGCCCCTCTAGCCCTCATCTAGGCAGTACTGGCTCCTCTCTTCTTAGGCGCCTTTTCAGAATCAGAAACAAAAACAGTAGCCCAGAGTAAATATAAAAAGCAAATTGTATCAACATGACAACCACTTGGCTGTTTCGTAAAGCTGATCTCTTGGTGTTGATAAATCCTTTGGCTTTCTTCATAGATTGAGCAATATGTATCCGCAGCATGTACAAGACACCTGCTATACATATGAACGAAAACATTGCCACAAGAAAGATATATCCAGGCCATGATGCCTCGTCCCCTTTCTGTGGTTTACCACTGTATAATTCTGCAACCAGGGTCAGAATAGCAAACACCTGTGACAAATTAGTCCCAGGTTTGTCTAGGGGCTAGGGGGCAAACTTGCAACCGTTGCGATGACGAACTCCTTTGCCCTTTCGTCTCTACTTTTCTGTTGATCTGCACACTCGAGCTCTCTCTATAAACTGGCGTCAGTGATATTGAAGAGATGAATGGGTTCCAATAGAGCTGTAGAGGATTACTCACCTCGTGTCTGAGTCCCTTGAATGATCTTTGGATTTCTTCCAGCTTATCCCCAACACGTTTCACCTTTTTCAGATTTTTCATAATTGCACGCAAAGCTTTTAGAGCTTTAAGATCGCTGCGTAAACTCTGCCAGAGCATTCCTTGGGGTACACCAGCTTGATCCAACTGAATGTCATGCTTCAAAAAGCTTTCAATCTCTTTGATGTTCTTATTGTTGTAGAATATCACCTTACTCAATAAATCAGGGTATCTTTTCCAGGCTTGTTCGTTCGAGTGGCTGAGATTCCTGTTAGGGCTGTCTCTGATACTGCGTGACTGCACACGTGTTAGTCAAACATCAGTTAACTATTTCCCGACCCAAAGGGACGGGACGCGAGCGTAACATATGCGCTCCTGTAGCGCAGATGACTTACATAGGAGTCTAGACTGTGTTTGAACACGTCATGGACAAGGGTATGATGTCCATATACCTTATCGATCCGTTTTGCTAAAGCAACAAGAGAGTACTGCCTTGGGCGCCACTGGGTCGCTGTATCTCCCACATCGACCTCGTCCAAAATAGGGTCAAGATACTCCTCTTGACTTTGCATTTCTTCCTCATCCTCCAAAATTCGTGGTTCACTTTCAAAGAATTCATCATCAAAGCAATATGCCGTCCAATGTTCTTCAGTCACCCCTGTCGCCGCGAATGAGTACACTCCTTGGTGTAGAATCAGCTTTTCTTGTGAGGCTAAGTCTTTCGTGTCGACTAGGATTGAACTCAATTCCTCTTTGCTAAAAGACTCCAAGTCAGAGCGTGCGCGAAACTGCTCCTTGTCATGGAGAGTACGCTTGTCTTCTCTTCCACTGAGACCAATTGCGTAGAAAGGTAATGTAAAGCTGATAACATAACTTGTATTCCACAGGTCCTGAGTAGAAGCAATATTTTATTAGCGTTCCGGGATGTACAGCTGGCTGTCTTCTCTCCGTAACGTACAGAAACTTCCATTGAAATGCTTGGATTTGGGTCAGTTGTTATGTAATTAGCAAGAAGCTCATGAAGAGCAGGTACTTGGAATTCGTTTGCGGTTTTCACAATTGCCAGTACACTCGCACCATCAGGATTGCTAACAAATCTTTCAGAATTCCAGTTAGCACTATATCAATAAGCATCGGATGGCAGCTTACAGATGTCGAATGGGCCCAACCATCTCTCCTGATGGACTCTCACGATATCGCTATGATGTGTTAGATGTAGGTATACTCTATCGATAGAAGAGATAGTACACACCTTTTTTCGCAGGACATTGTAGAAATCAATGCGTCCCAATACATTCCCATATCGAGACGTTTCTGTTGGATCATCTTTAAGAAGCCAGTAGTTTCGATCTGACACCCATGCTCTGGGTTCCTCATCATTCACCAGCTGTTGGTCTTGTGTTACAACCCCAAGTCCAAGGAGCCCATCAGCACCCTGACAGAACGCTTCGACACGTTGTGCTTCGTATTCTCCACGAGGCGATGAGCGCTGATCCATAAAATTCGAGATTTCTTGACAGTCCCAGCCACTCCTCTCTCCCAGAACTTCGATGAAGGGTTTGTTGTGTTCCGAGGCTGAATACTTGACCATCTTGTATTGCTTTTTCCATTCGTCTCTTTCAGTCCATATGACAGAACTAGCGGTGGTCATCCAGTCAAGATATGATGCGACACGAGAGGTGCCATTATGTATAGGTAAGGTTGGCGGTGGTGCTGTGTTCCGTCTAAGAAACGACATGGCTTAATATGGGCTTCAGACTTGTGAGTTGCCACACTGCAAGCTGAATCAGTCAGTTCTTTCCTCGAATGTGATTATATGATGAATTCTCGTTTCATGGGGAAGTATCATGGGGAAGGAACAAGCTAGATTCGTGACAATAAACGAGATAGGTAGCCTTGCGAAGGAGGTTATTACATGAATATGACGAATCTAGCAACCATATTGTTCGGTCCTTCCTTCCTTCCTCCTCGCCTTCTTTTTCCGTAGCAATCCCAACCAAGATCTTACCTGCAGGTAGACGGAGTTGCAGGGCCAGTGGCAGATCAACCTTGGCTTCCAGGTGTTCAGATAACAAGGAGACACTTTTGTCATTTGACTATTGGTGAGAGCGTGTGTTAATGCGTCGAGTGTCGCAGTTGGGGCAGCGAGGATTGCAACAATTTGGGCATGGGTCGACCGATATTTTCATACCTCCATAACCACAAATACACTACTAAACCGTCAGAAGCTGGCTTATATATAGTCAGAAGTGCGCGCTCTTTTACCAGGACTCGGAGCTTTTAGCCGAGTCTTGGGTCTCGAATGTGCACTTTTGCCGTCTATTTCTCTCTTCCTCTTCACTTACACAAACCCAGACCCAGACGACCCTCCTTCGCCCCGGTGGTCCTTCAATGATTGGGATTCGAGGAAATAAGAGAGGCGCAGCAACTTGAAATCTATCAGTTCTTTGGCCTATAGGATACCCTAGAGGAGGAGGCGTAGAAAAGGCATACCCCGAGTGATGGATGCTCTGGATGGCCTCAAAGGCGTAATACAATGGTGGTTTTCACGACGATTGTGATTTTCTGCCTGTTCTTCCGCCGAAATCGCTTCACCAAAAATCTCAACTTCCGCTCTCTGGGGTTTCGGTCAGCCTCAATATCATCCCTCCGAAGGGGGTCTCATGACCCGTAGCCAAAATCGTTTCGGCAGCCCGCACCTGCAATTGAGTGGTCATGGATGACCTCATTGTCGCTATTTTCTTATTTTCGCCTTTTTTTGTATTTTCCTTGATGGTTCGCCAACCCTTGAATCGGTTGGGCGGGGGATGTTTGGCACCTCAAGAAGGCGACCATCATCTTTTTACCGGGCAGCTGGGCTGATATACCTATATCGGCAGCCGTCTGATAGGATGAGGGCTCGAGTCAGTTGGTGCCCAGCTTTCAACAGATTTCACTCCCGCAAGAACAACTTACAAAATCTGTATGATACTTGACGTTTGTCTCGCAGATGTCTTGATTAATTTGGAATAAGGAAAGGTACGTAGCACAGACATTTATCAAGTCAGGAAAAAGTAAGACATTGGTGTGACATAAATGTATTACACAAGTGTGGTACAGGGAATTAACTGATGCACGGTGGATTGCTGGTACACAAGATCCGTCAATCCTGCATGAAACACAAGAAGCGAAACATACACCAAAAGAAAGTAGCCTCTTTCCCAAATCGAGGTTGATTACTGGCAGCGGTGAGGGTTCTCAGTTTGTCGAGTAGCGTTAAAATGTTAGCCACCTTGATCAATTTCTTTGTCCAAAGCGTTATTAGGTTCAAGCCACTTATAAACAACTGTTGGCATCAACCAAGAATTGACTTCTCTCAGTCACTCAACAACGAGAGCACTACAAAATGGGCATCTATTAAGACCGATATGTGAGCAATTCGCCAGGACTTCTAGTTTCTGTCACATCCGACTCATAGCCTTGTAGACTTATCAAAGAAGTTAGGTGCATCGGCTTAGAAAAGGCAGCATGCATAAATACAAGGAAGAGTGTGGGAAGCATATCCGTTGGGTCAATTCAGCCCAATGCATCATGATGTGCCGACCTCACATCGGTCAACTAGCTCGCTTCCTTTTCAACTCTCTCTGAACTATGTTTGTTCTATCAACTAGTGGCTTATGCAGGCGCTCCTACATCGGCGCTGAAGAGTCACTGACAACCATTGTAGTCAACGGGCAGGTACTCTGTATCTTCTTGTCGACGACCGTTCATTGCTCAGCATTGCCCATGGAGTTCATAACAGCTCCCCAGTCCAAATATCCATCAAACCATATTGAAGGGTCAACCCCCTGGAGCATATCAGGACTCCATGGAATCTCGTTCCAATCAGGTATAGCGAGCCCGTCCAACTGCATCTCGTTTCCCGATTGTGCAATGCCGGCTGCCGTAACCCTTCCGTCTTCGCTCATACTGTGATCTCCCATCTCTGTGTCCCGTCGGTCTGCGTCATGAATCTTGACCGTTTCTATTCCAGACGAAACGATCTCTACCCATCGTTCCAACTTTGCTCTTGTGATCCTGACCTTAATGGCACTCATACTCCAGAGATTGTGATCTGAACTACCAGGCTCGGTGGAGGATGCCTGAAAGAGTGCATTCGCCTCCTCGAACTTCGAGTATATGCCTGACAGTATCCCAGTGACATCCAAGTAGAGTCCAGGTTGGGTCTGTATCTGAGACCGTAAGGCAGCCACTGCAGATGGTAACCTTGGGTCTGTACCCTCCCGAAGAAAGATGGGACTGGCGTCTTGCGAGGTGCTCCCATGTGCACTGGGCGTCGTAACTGAAGGTGTAGCATGTGCTGAACTGACGCTCGCCGCGTAGTCTGAGTCTGCTTGGTACAATTCCACATTTGGATTTGGTGCGCTGGTATCTTCAGGCATTGGCATTGGAGGTCTCGTCAAGGGGATCTGGGCTGTGAACTTGGTCCACCGGCCTAGCATCGTCATGCCATAGATCAGCTGGGCAGCTATCGGCGTGGTCTGTCTGTGGTACTCCGCAATCGGTATCGATAGCCAATGGTCAAAGAACTGCTTCAAGGCATTCCTTGATTGGTAGAATATGTCAAGTGCGGATGCAGACCCTAACGTAGGAGAAGTTAAGGATTCTGACATCTGAATTATTCGAGCAGTGTCAAGTAAGGGGGGTTCGTATAAGCGGAGCATGGCTGTGTTAAGAAAGACCTTTATTACATCTGGGTAAACGACATTAGTGAGGGACTGGAGGGAATTTAGCTGATAAAGAACTCACTATCGTTTTGAAGCTCATGAGGTAGTCCGAGCCGTATTTTGTCAAGCTCGGTATGGAACGCAGAAACATAGGCTGACATCGGTGCCGTTGGAAGACCGGGGACTTCCTCGATGGGATCGTCGGGGGCATTGAGTTGTGAGATACGCTCTGTCAAGTGTTGGATATGAACGAGTGCAACAAGCCGCGTATCTGTCTCATATTCTCTTTCTTGTTCTAACACTGATAGACATTCTTGGATGTACTTGGTATAACGCATAGACTCGAATCGCTGAAACCCGAGTGCCATCCTAGAAATGAGTTAGCTACAGTTCTTGACAGGTGACAGCGTGAAACTCACGATGATGATAAGTACCACACTCCCAGCAACGCTCTCCTCTCCTCGTTCGTGCGTGCTTTTGGCTGGAACGGTATCACGACCATCAATCTAGTTCGTTCGAGAACGGTCGGACTGCGGTTCAAACCCAGCTCTCCAACAAGCGTGGTGGCCAAGGCGATCAGATTGTGAAGCTGAGCATGCATAAAGCAGTGATACTGATACCACGTAACTATAACAATGATCCCCAACAGTAGGTCCAGTGACCGCTCCGATCGGATGAGCATGTGGTCTGCGACATGCTTCATCAGATGATACATCTGAGCTCTCATCGACTTCAGGCTACGAAGCGATGTGACCATGCGGATAGAGGCCATGAGAAACGGTCGGGTCTCTCGAAGCTTTGCTGCCGTGACACCATTTGGCACAATGACGAAGGGGTTCAGAGTCTGTAACTCCTTTCGGTAGATGTTGAGAAGCTCTTGGTCCGAAGCGGGAGGAGGAGGAGCATCACCACTGGTCTGCCTGCAGATACATTGCGGTGGAGCATAGGAGTTGTAGGTATCAGGAATTGACCATCCTTGAGTGTTGGATGGAAAAGAAGGTTGGCTCTCCTTTGATGAAGGCTTCTCTTGGTCAACAACATGAGGGTCTACCTCGGTTGGGATGCAGGTGGTATCTGTTGCTAGGTCGGCACTGGTTAAGCCGCCTGCTTTAAGAAGATTAACCAATCCATTGAGTCTTTCCTCTATTTGAGCAGTTCGACTAATTGGGCTGTATTAGTGACGGTCTGTTGTGATGCAGTATACTAAAAGTTGTCGACAGTGGATACCGGGGTGACTTACGATGGTTTGACTGTTCTCTTTTTCCTCGGTCGATGGACCTGTTCAGTACAATTCTTGACCAATCTGTCACATCTATGCAATGCATGCGTCAGTCCCATTTATGCCATAGCCCCGGATAATTATGGAGAGCTTCCGGTGAACCCCGGCGGACCCGGTGAATGGACCTCCGGATATTCGGTCCCCTCGGGACTCCGTGAAACCAAAGAACCACACCACCAGAAGATAGAAAGTAAAAGGGGTTGAGTGAGTTAAATACCTATCGCATTTGGCTCCCGGAGAAGTATTTGAGCGTATACATTTGGCTTTTGCTGTAGAACACTGCGCACAAGCAGCTCCCCATTTAGCCGTTGCGGGCTTGGGTCTGTGATTGTGACTATCAACACTCGACATGATAGATCGATCGAGATAAGATCTGCGGCTGCATAAAGAGCGTGCAGGAAAAAGAAAGAGCGGCGGACCTTGCAAAAACAGGTGAACAAGTCCGGCGGACTTTTTGGAGATGTTATAAAAAGAGGCACGGCTTTGTTAAATAGGGTATGTATGCGTAGAGAGATAACTAAGCTGGGCTATTTTTATGAAACGACGTCAAATCAGGAGAACTGCGCGGAAAGTCTGTTTTGGGTGGGTCTAAAGGGGGTCGGGGCATGGGTCGGACCTTTTACTATACGCCGTTCTTACTGGTAACCAATCGACCTATGGGACTTGAAGGAACCAATTCAGCTATTCGTAATTGTCTTGTTCATAGTCAACAACTATACTATGTGATTCTTAGAGTTATCAATCATGTTCAACAAATCAGAAGCCGTTTCCCATTGCAACACGACGTATGTAAGCCGAGTCATCCGCCAATCATTCACAAAACATCTATCATCTAACTCAGCAACCAGCACCATGAATCCTTTTACAAGTATACGTTTGTGAACAAGGCGGAGTGAAAGAAGCTATATCAATCAAGGCGCACATCCTGGAAACCTGATACACTTGTTATAGACTGTCATAGACCTGTCATATCTGCATAATGATATCAGAGGAAAATCACAAGGTTGGAACAAAAAACACTCGTAAGTTGAATGACTGCATGCTCTGCTACTTAGTGACTGCCCAGAAAAGATTGAAACGCATTCTAACAAAAGAAGCCCCTTATCGAGGCACCTGATACAAGCTCCTAGCCTTTGTACGCCCGTATGTCAAATACACCATATGATGATACATGCCGCCCTGGAGTCATTACGTTGTGAAAACTCCCTCGGTCGGCTTACACAACTCCAGAAGCCCGACAGTTCCCATAATTCCTTCTGTATTTCTCCTCTATCTCTTACTTGGATCTCGATACACCAGCGCCAATAACTCCAGGCAGCTTCTCCTCGCCAACGCTGAAGAGCATACCAATGGCCAGGTACAGGATGGTAAGGAGAGAGAGGGTAAAGCCGGCAAAGAGCCAGAACTGAACACTAATGTCCTGCTTGGAGCAAGCACCGCCAGCCCAGTGCGTGACGCTGCCGCTCTTGGACTTGGTGCTAAGGCAGTGGCAAGAGAAGCAAGAATCATCGCCCTTACCGTACCTGCTTTGACAGTTACCGTGGCCTGAGCAGTTGCCAGTTCTCTTGTTGCACTCAGACTCAGACTTGAAACACATGGAGGCAGGGACCTTGGAGAACTTGGGAAGCTCGGGGGCGGATGAGGTCTCGGCGGCGGCAGGCGCTTCGTGAACCTCCTCGATAGAAGAGATGACGGTCTCGGCCTGTCGGCGTCGAAGGTCGTGATCCTCAGCGGAGTCGGATGACAGAGGGAGGAAAACCAAAGTGGTATCCATTTCGCCTGATTCAGCGAGCTTCTGGAGCTTAGGAAGCTCGTTCAGGAGGGTAGTGGGGTGATCGCCATCCTTGTCAAAACGTTAGATATGCAGTACAAATAGCACGATAAACAGTCGAAATACCTGAGATCTTTTGTATGATGCAAAAGCAGCATTGCCACGGAAACAGCTGCCGTCCATAGCGGCGATTCGGCTCAGGGGACAATCGGGCATTTTCATGATGCTCTGGAAAACTTCAGGATGCTCTCCATCCTCCTTGCTCTTATCCATGGTAAAGTCGGGCTGCGTGTTCTGAAGCCAGCCAAAGAACGATTCATATTCGAACGTGGGCATGCCCTCGATGTTGATAACCAGCTGGCGCGGCGTCGCGCTCTTATCATCGGAAAACAATGGCGCGGGAGTTTTGCCATATTTGTTCATTAAAGAGATAATTCTCTCCTCATCATCGGAGTCGGTGAAATCGCGGAATGATGGTCCCTCTCCGTCGGAGGCGATACGCTGGTGCAGGATGAGGCGTGCTTCGCTCGGAGTGAGAGTCGTCGTGGGCTCGATATGGTGGGATCCTCGTAGGATGTAAACTTTGGCGAGATCAGAAGCAGAAGCAAAGCCTGCAAGGGCTGCACTGAGCCCAATGGTGAGCTTCATTTTGATGTGGATTGATGAAGCTTGTTGTCTGGGTCCGGCTGAGATAGCTTGGAGTCGCAAGCTTGATACGCAACGCGAATCGGGGATGATGCACGTGTCGGGTTTGCGGCCTGGAGTTGTTCCGTCATACAGTGCATAGAGTATAGTTGTCTCAGCCAAGAACTTCAACGATCAAGTTCCAAGCATCAATTACTGAAACAATACAGGCGTTAGAGCCAAATTTAAGTTCTTACAAAGTCAGTAATATGTATTTCACTTATGATAAATATTAGAAGGTCAAGCTTTGCGCCTAAAGCACTGTTTCTCATTCTCTCCGTACCTGGGGGCAGGTGCAACAGAGCACAGTGCCTTGATGACGCACACGGTCGCTGGTAGACAATGTGGGCTCCTAACCGCGGGACAGTCATGGCTTCTACCTCTGCCATTATGATCACTGCTTTCACTATCGTCATGATGCGTATCATTCGTTGACTTCACTACTTATTGCGATAAGCTTCGCATTCTTCTTCTTTACAACAGGGCGACCCCCTTTCTTTGATCGCCTTCGCCTCACGGCAAAGACAAAGGCGACATGTTGGCTCGTCAAGCTGTTCTGCGACGAGCAACTCTCGCCCAGCCAATACTCTCACCTCAACGAATCCTCGCAAACCAAATTCGACCTCTCAACCGAACGATATCTTTTCTACCATGGCGTAAAAAGAAACCCGAGCCTCAAAGTATACCGGTATATTTTGCGAACCCCAATACCCCCACTCATGGCCAATTCGGCCATGTGAGTGCGGCCGAGGAGAAGAAGTTTTGGAGAAAGGTAAAATGGTCTATTCGCCATTATCGCTTCCGGTATGTTACTTGAAAGTCACGTAGCGCAACTACCATAACGCTGGTGCTAACACTTCGTTAAGTCGTTTCGCGTCTACTGTTATCATCCTTTACATGTGCTGGCAAATCTTCTGCATTATTGTATTCGATCCCCTATTCGATTGGGCTGATGCTGAATGGGAGGCTTTGTCTGATAAGGAAAAGGAGGAAGCCGAGGCAAACCACGATCCCGAGGAGCCATTGGTATTCCTCCCCTTTCCCTTCACGACGGAGGAAGTCAAGCAGCCACCCTATCGTGGTTCAGACCCAGAATGGCAAACATTTGTCAAGGTCAGCCAGGACAAGAAACTCCTACAGGAGATTAAAAATGGTCTGGCAAATGAGATCAAGCGTGGTGTTGAGAGAAACCCAGCCTTTAACAAACTCCTTGGAGGGGAAGTGGCTGTAAGGAAATTCTGGCTTGACATCATATTCCCACCCGCCCCTCCACCGATACACTACGTCTCTGGAATTATGATTGACGAAGAGGGCATCTTTTGGGGTGACCGACCCATTGATTCGACCGCCGCCAGCACCCTCGCTAAAGCTCTTTACCCCAAGGCTCTTGCAATGGGTTGTTGGACTTTCGTCAGCTTTCTGGCAAAACAGATCGCGCAGGATGTTGGGAAAGGTATTGGTTTAATCGAACCAGATCCTCCTGAATCTGCGTGGCAACATGTGCCAGTGGGTAGCCTGCCTGGCACTATGCCACAGCAAACCCCTAGAGTGGTGGTCAAGCACGATCCCAAAACGCAGACATCAACGCTCCCACCCGCTCTCAATGAAATCTTGGGTGCTGCATTTGGACCCGATGCGAAACTAGACCCACGTCTCCAAGCTGCTAGCCTAGCTGGCGCGTTCGCCTTTTTGCGATATTGGAAACCTACGAGGACTTTGCCCTCGAGAGGGTGCATCAAGGTCGACGGTATCGTCGAACTAAAGGGGAAGACAGCCGTCATGGCCGTTTTAGTTGCGGGCTACTACGACCCAAAAACACGCCAGTACGTTGCTGTCCAAACTCGACTCAAACATTTAATGCAGTTGAGACAGCGACCAGCACCTGGTTAAACTAGACCTACATAATGTTAGATGAAAAACAGCGAAGAATTGAGCATGGCTATGGGCGGCGCCCGGAGGGACTTGATTAAAGATACCATAGGAGTCTGGAATATCAATGTCTGATATTGGATTGATTCAACTAGATCGTGCAACAAGTGCCGTATCGAAAACATTTATATGCGCCCTATAACCCTGTATCCTTGGATTTCTTCCGCGAATGAAGTAAAAATATGCATCCATATACCCACAACACCAATGCCATTCCATTCCGTACCCTACTCATAAAAACTACCACCGAAGGCCTCCCCCATATGCATTCAACATCCAAGCTGGACTCGAAGGAAGAGGACGAGGGGGTGGTGCCATGGCCATACCTGTAGTCAACAACATTCTATCATACCCCGGCAAACGCATGTGAGACACCTAGTTCCGCAGCACGTTGGCGGTGATGGTGAACACCTCGAGCTCAACCTCTGGACCTCCTGGTACCCGCTCTTCTCGAGGAATAGCGGCAATAAGATGGGTCTCGATGACATTGATTCCCTGATGCAGCATAGCCTCAAATGCGCGCTCATGGGGCTGCTGGCCAGGAGCTTGATGGTGGATGGGCTTCAGAGGTTGCTTGTTCACTAATGTCCACAAGCTGTACTGTCTGTTTTGCAAGTGGTTGGGTATCGCGGTAACGACAAGGATTCGTGTGAGATGGGGTGCCAGGTTGATAGTAGCAAATTGTTCCATCTCCTTGGGGTTTGGCTTGATCGTCGCTAGTATAGGGCTGTGGGACTGAAGGGTTGGGTGAACTTGTATTTTGACAGTTTCGATGAGAGCATCATCAACACCTGCTATCATTAGCGATGCCCATAGAGAAGCACGCAGTGACAACTTACCTTTACCGGGTCGACGAGGATGCTTCTGGTCCATATAACCATTAACCAAGGGATTGGTTATTGGCTGAGGTGGCGCGATAGGAATGGGAGCAAAAACGGGACCGGTTGCGGCTGTAGGAACCATAGTAGTAGCCTGGCCAGCATGTTGAGGGTTCTGTGGTTGTGGCACGACGGCCGGGGATACGACAGGGGCTGACTCTTCTTTCGTGGCTGCTTGTGTAGATGGACTTGGAGATGGAGCAGCGGAGAGGACAGAAGCACTTCTGGCCTTTTCCAGCTGGGGGTTGACGGCCAGAGCTGGTGTAGAAGTGCGCGTTGTACCGTTTACGTTGAGACCGTTTGCCATTTCTTTTTGTTGAGCCGACGCCGGCGAATCTGCAGAATCCCGCTGGCCTCCAACGTGAATGGTAATTTTCTTGGGTCCCGGTGTAGGGGTTTCACTGGTTCCGCCAACCTTGAGTTTAATCTTTGGTTGCGAAGGTTCAGGGACGTCAGCCTGTGCTTCTTTAAGTTGTTCGTAAAAGAACTCCTATTGAGCGAGTTAGCGATGTCATTGCGTATGACTTCAATTACAAACCTCGAGTTCTTGTGCGACAGAATAGATTTCGCTACCCTCCTCGTTGAAAAAATAGGCGTTGGTCCAAAGCAGTTTTGCTCTCTCCTCAAAAGCAGCCCAGGACTTGAAATCGCTAATACCTGTGCTACCACCTCGGCCATGCATGCCCCTTGTTGCCCTCTGCAACTTTCTGAGTGACATGGGGTCACTGATGACTTTATAGTATTCCTTCAGGGTGCGAGGCGGTAGGTTAATAAAAGCTTCGAAGTAAGGACCATCATATCTGAAATAAGTTAGCAATCGTCCAGACAACTCTCGGCCGGGTACGTACCCTGGGTCTTCACGACGTATAAGCTCCTCGACGAGCTTCTCCTGTGCTTGCTGGAAAGACAAGCCCTTGTAGGGCACATTTTCGTACTGGTGGTCGGGCTTTGCCGCGGGCGCTGCTGGCTTTGGCGTCTCTTTACCTCTTGTTGAGGCTCTTCTGGCTGGCGTACGGTCGGGGCCCTTTCGCTTGAGGGTGATGGTGGTTCGTCTGCGAGACGGCCGCTCTTCTTCCTCTTCCTCTTCCTCATCTTCTTCATCGTCTTCTTTTTCTTCGTCATCTTCAGGCTCGTCTTCATTGTCTTCATCCTCATCCTCCTCCTCGGCCTCGCCATCATCTTCACCACCTTCCTCACCATCTTCATCGGGGAACGGAGTCGGCAAGGCCTGGTAACCACGAACTTCATATGCTGGGTTCGTTTTGGTCATGTAATTGCTGACAGCCTTTCTGATTCGTTCCGCATCTTCGAATTCCGGAGTGTTTCGAGAATAGAATTCCTTCGCGTTGCTGATCATACGTTTGAAGTAACCCTCTAGCTCGGAGAGATCTTTGAATTCGCCGTTGTTTAGTTTGGTCTCGATCATCGATAACGAGATGGGCATGCGCGTCTTTTCGTAATATTCATCGTTTTCATCGCGGGGAGGTAGCTCTTCGAAATTTGTTGCGACTAGACGGCCACTGTTGATTGGGTTAGTACAGCTAAATAAGGCTGTCCCATGTGCTCAAATACCTTTTATCGGCAGTTTTCCGAAGGTGTTCCAGAAAAGACAATCCAAAAGCTGTTGTAGACTCTGCGGTCTCACCTTTGGAAAGGTCAAAATCGTTCTGGCTAGTATTAGTCCCTGTAATATAAACATTGCATAGTTGCGCATCGAGTCATTTTGATTTGAGTTCTGCGACGCATGCGCGCATACGATGTTTTGCGAAAGGATACCCGAACTTACAGTAAGTCTACGACGCTTGGAGCTTCTGTCATCGTTCTCAGCCGAGGAGGCCCCATTGGCCTTGCGTTTGCTTTCCATGGTGATTATAATCGATATGGTCGCCTAAACTCGCGCATAAAATCGCCATACACGGTACGTGCTCCAAGAAGTTCGTCGAGGCACAATTGGAGATCGCAAACTGTAGGCTCGAGGTCGTTGCGACGGCGCTGGTGTGGATTTTGACGCGTGCTGGCTAGTCCAATAATCGCGTCAAGCAGGGTAGTTTCTTAGGACAGGGCAGTTGACAAGGCCCAGAATTAAATAATGCACGGTTGGTAAAATATATTCCAGAACCTTTGCGATATACCGCACTGCTCTAGATTATCGCGGGTCTTTGCAGCGCTTGTAAAAAGCTCCGATGGTGTCGTTTTTGAAGGTGGTGGTAGATGGGGCGGGTCTTGCCAGTATTGCCAGCTGAGGTTTCGAGGTACATGTTGGAGGTACCCGCACTCTGAACCATGTGCGTGCCTGATAGGTCAGTAAGGCAACAAGGCAGAAATACCATTTGCGAGAAAACGCGAACCAAAACTAACGAATTATTGAATTATTCCTCACAATAATAAATGATAGTTTAATTGTTGTGGCAGGTATTGAATATGCAAGCTTTGCTATTGCCTTTATGTGAATTGGGTTTCATGCGTTCAACTGTCAGAACATCATCCATGACATCGCCTGGAAGTGATCGCCTGCGCTATGGTCTTTTGCCTATATCATGATGCAGTTCAAACGAAAACAGATTAATGATGGTTCAATGATTATAATAAATATTGACATGTCATATGTATTGGAACTCAGTCCTTCTCTTTATGCGGTATTGTATACTGTAGGATAGACCAGAAACGCGTATCCAGTCAACCAGCCGTTGCAATTTACGCCGAAAACTTATGGCCATCATGAATACCAGGTTGTTATGAGGGGCAGCAGCAGCACAGAGCTAAGAGCTGGACCCAAATGGCGGTCGTGGGGCAGCTACTAAGCTCTCGAGCTCCTATTCTTCAACCCCACATTGACCTCATTGTTTAGATAGGAAGCTCAATGACTGCTGCAACTTTCACTTCATCACCATAAAGATTCACAGTAACCTGACCAAAAAGATGGCTGATACACCGAGTGACCCGCCCCCGGACTACGAAAAGTCTGCCGCCAGTCAAGGCAATGCTCCACGACCACTACGCAAAGGGCCTTTACCGCTAGACCTCCCTATCCTTCAGCACCTCAACTCAAAGCGAGTGATTCTTGCATCTGCATCTCCTCGCAGAAAGGCATTGCTACAGCAGGTTTGTAAAATCGTTTCATCGGTCTCATAATACGTTCTCACATCGTTTAGTTTGGCCTCACAAACCTTGAGATCCTCCCATCTACCAAGCCTGAGAATCTTGACAAAGTCGCATTGGGTCCATTCGAATATGTAGCTGCAACAGCTCATCAGAAGTGCATGGATGTCTACACTACCGCTTTGGAAGTGCATCTGAAGTCTATCCCTGACCCTGATCTTGTTATCGCTGCGGACACAGTTATCGTTACCAAAGATGGTCGCATTCTTGAGAAGCCTCGAAGTGAAGCCGATCATATTCGCATGTTGAAGCACCTTCGTGACCAGCGAATGCACAAGGTACTGACATCGGTCACGGTCCTTGCTCCCAGGGAGGACGCTAGGGCCCCTGGTTATGAGATCGATAGCTACACAGAAGAGACCAAAGTGTTCTTCCTGAGTGAGAGTGAGGGTCTTCCCGATGATGTGATTGAGGCCTACGTCAAAACTCGTGAAGGCGCGGACAAGGCGGGTGGTTATGCTGTCCAAGGTATTGGCGGTATGTTGCTTGTTGAGAAGATTGAAGGAGGTGTAGACAACGTTGTGGGGCTTCCCGTCAGAAAATGTCTAGCTATGGCCGAGAAAGTGATATTTAAACAGCAACAGGAGGATTATGATGAGGAGGAGGAGGAGGAAAGTGACTAAACACAGATGGACATTTGGTGACGGGGAGTTCTAGATGCGAAAATTTCATCCAATTCGAGCTCACAAGCAATGTCACTGCCCATTGATTAACTACGACATGGCTATTTGTGGAGTTCTTGCTCACATGCAACAGTGGCTTGGAGATACGAAGGCACAGCAAAAGTTCGATCGTGGATCCAAAAGCGCACGACGCTACAGTATTCATATAAACTTGTTCTCCCGGGACAAAGATATATATATACATTTGGCATGGTACTGCGCTATTAGGAAGAATTCAGACTCATAGGTATCTCAGAGTCATTAAAACAGTACCTAGGTAGGTTCTTGTCGGTTGTCGATGGATACCGGAGAATGCTGCCTTCCACATGCAGTGAAAAGTTTCTATTTAAATTATAGAAGAAAATATGAATTTACTCTGCGTACAGCTCGGCAGCTGTCAATACGTGTCCATCGTCGTTGAGTTCAGTGGCTGATGTGACTTGTACACCTGACTTATTGAGATTGGACTTCATTGGAAGAGTTCGCTATTGATTACAACATTGAAGAAGAATTGGTCTTGGGCTTAAAATTAAAAGAGGAAGACAAATAAGCCATAATCCGAGATGTCTCTGTGAGCTGTTCCTTTCTGAGGTACCTAGGTAGGTACCTAGTGAGGCTTGAGCAGTACCTGAACTTGACTAATAAACGGTGCCTTCTATTTCTGGCAGTCCTGATCTGCGAGTGAGGCAGGTACCTGCGATGAACATTGGTCGCTGTCTTCTTGCTGATGCGGGATGATGCCATTTTTGAGTTGGTTGCCCAGGTCAGGGTCCCTCCTTCCTTTAGTCTGTCGTGCCTTTCACATGATAAAGTCGGGGACTACCGTACCCTTGCATATTGTTTGGAACTTACATCTACATCAACACAAGCACAGCCATTACTTCTTTACTCTGTACAGAACACTGTTCTTCCGACATCCATAAACTTACATACATGTCTTCTCCCAATAACAACAAGTCACCTTCAGCTGGCAACCTCGACGGCGCCGGAGACGAGAGACCCCGGCTTACTGAAGAAGAAAAGAAGCAGAATCACATTGCATCCGGTATGTTCTTCCTTACACGCATACCCTATCTAGTACATGACTATTTCGTTGTGCATGTTTCCCTCCAAGGCACTTGGCTTATTATTATGGAAAAGAACAAAAGCGCCGTCAAGCGATTCGCGAAGGCTTTGATCGTTTGACAGAGCTCGTGCCCGGCTTGGAAGGACAGGGGAGATCAGAGGGCCTTGTGCTCAAGCGCACAGTGGACTACATGCATGAGCAGATTGCAGAGCGCCAAAGACTGATTGCCCGTATAGAAGCCGCCGGCGGCCAGGTTGATGAGCAATATAGGCGGTAGGTGATCGTGTGATCAGGTTTAGTACGACTGGTCCGGCCCACTGACAATGTATATAGGGATCTGTATCAGCAGATTCAGCGACTATCGACTTTACAGAACCAGCAAAACCAACAAGCCCAATAGGGTTTGCAAAACCAGCAAAACATGGACCAAAACATGCCGCAGACCCAACAGACCCAATATAATGGGCAAAAACAGCAAAACATGGAGGAAAACATGCCGCAGAACCAACAGAACCAACATAATGGACAAACCCGGCAAAGTATGCTGCAAAACCTGCTGCGAATCCTGCTAAGGGAGCTACAAAATGAGCTGCAAAACCACCGAAACCAATAGAATTGGCAAAACCAGCAAAAACAGCGATACCTATACAAGGCACAAATCATAGTAAACAAATACCTACGAAACCGATCAATCGTAGACGATTACTGGCCAGCGAACCAATCTGTTAGTTTGAGTTCTTGACGCATGGTGAGCTTTGGTTTGGATCATGCTTGAACTTGGGAGGCCGTCTTTCAAACTACATCAATGCATACAGCGTTCAATCAGCGTTTTGAAGTCGCGCTCCGCTTGCAGTGTAGCTAAAGGGAAACGCTTGTGAGGGTAATGTTGATGCTTTAATAAATAATTTTTACACTTGTTACTACATGATAAAGATGCGTGATAGATGTCTAGGCGAATGTTTCTACCATGGTTCTTAGCCGGTCTCGCAAATCTTCCGGCGATAATCTCTCTTTGCCAAGCGCAACTTGCTGATTCTTCACGTCGTCTTCTCCGACAACTAGAATCTGGCTATAACCGTTACCTCGAGCCTCCTTGATCTTAGCCCCCAATGGTCGAGCAGTTGTATCCACGTCCACTGCCAACCCAGTCGGTCGAAAAGCATGCTCCGGGCCAGGCAACACACCACTCTCTAGCTGTTCATAGAGCTGCTTGTTTTTTCCAAGCAGAACATCACGTACATTTTCGGCCCAATCCACGACAGGGGCGGAGGTGTTGACTGTGAGGATAATGGCCTGACGAGGATTTAGCCAGAAAGGCCACTTTCCATCGTATTTCTCGATCAAGAGTGCCATGAGGCGTTCTACAGAGCCTAGGACAGCGCGGTGGACCATAACGGGTCGGACGGGTCCGTACTCAGCGAGAAGCGTAGGATCCTCTGTTGTCTCGCCTCTGACCTCATACTCTGGAGCAGGCGCTTGGTATTCGAGTTCGAATCGCTTGGGAAGCTGGAAATCGAGCTGAATAGTAGCTGTCTGGTGTTCCTTTCCATCGGAGTCCGTGAGAACAATATCAATCTTTGGACCATAGAAAGCACCGTCTCCTTCCTTGACACCCCATTCCATGCCTGATGCGTCTAATGCTCGCTTTAAAGCATTCTCGGCCTGATCCCATTCTTCTTCGGTGCCGATGTAGTGATCCTTGGGTCGAGTAGAAAGGGCCAGACGGTAGCCCGCGCCGAAACGAAGAACTGTGTAAACGACCTTGACAAAATCTAGGGTCTTCTTGATTTCTTCTTCCACTTGGATAGGGCGGCAAAAGATATGTCCATCATCCTGGTGGAAACGTCGCACACGGGTAAGTCCACTCAATGAACCTGATACCTCGTTACGATGTAACGGGCTGAAGTCGGCGTATCGCACGGGAAGATCCCGATAACTGTGTCGTTTTGAAGCGAATATGAGGCAGTGTCCGGGACAATTCATAGGTTTCAAGCCATAGTCACCCTCTTCCTCCTCTTCTGGCTTCAGGTTTTCTTGGTGACTCCCACAGCATCCATCATGTTGCGGCGGCGGTGGTTCTGTGTTCCCTCTCACAGCGTACATATCGTCCGCATAGTTTTCCAAATGACCTGACTTGGCCCATAGTGACTTTTTGTAAATGGTTGGCGTGATGACCTCCTCGAACCCATATCTCACATATTGCTTTCGCAGAAAGTCGACAAGCCTGTTGAAGATTCGCGCACCATTCGGTAGGAATATGGGAGAACCAGGGCTGTAGATTGAGTTGATGAAGAGTTCTTGTTGGGCGCCGAGTTTGCGATGGTCGGGGGGTTCTCGCTTCTCGGTCTTTTGGGAGTAGAATCGACTACGCGAAAGGCATTGCGGACATTTCCATGGTCTTCTTAGGGTGGTATTTAGGGCCAACCGGGCAGTTCTTGAGCGTATCATGGCTCCTTCGAGACGCAATGGCGCCAGACAATGCTTGACGTTCGATATTTGTTGCGGAAATATGACGATCTAAAATTCAGAACCCACCTGAGATCATCTGAAAGACGCATGGCAGCTTGTTACTGCTTAAAGCTTAGCGGACAGCCCGGGCCGCTATTCTTAGCGGTCAGTTATCGCCTATCGGCAAAGGCAGAAGGCTGGGTCTCCAGTGGACGTAGTGGTTGACCGCTGAAGTCGAATCGCGTCCGAGGGTTTGTTTTGCAGACAAGGCACAATTATCGTATCGACATAGTCTATCTCGATGGCCCTGATTATAACCTGAATCTTTTAAGTCTCACACTCTCTGTATGTTTCCCTGTTATGCAGCGCTCATTGACATCCAATGTGGCATGAGCCTTTCTTTGTGCGACTTTGACCCCTCCTTCCTACGCTAACAGCCTAAGTGAACCCCGCCATTAAACAAACAGAGCAACTGGGTTGAGCATCCATCCATCGGATCTTGGCTAGGCCAAAATTCACGAATCATCTTCATACCGTAACTTAGACTTCGCTCTCCGCAAACGAAAACACCATACTATTCGAGTAGCCATTTATCCCCCAAACCTCGTGCGTTTGGCTCCTTCAACCGTCCTCGCGGCTCTTGCGGACATAAGCCGCCGCTAGCTCACATCATGAGCTTCGCCATCGAAGTCCCGGGTGATGCGAATCCGCTATCCTTGCAATCACTTTATCAGACACTACAGTCTGCCACTTCACATGAATATGCGCAGCGTCAAGCGGCAGGCAACCAACTAACATCATGGGAGCTTCAACCTGGCTACTACTCCTCCTTGCAGGTCGGTGTAGCAGCAATTCTTAGGCTTTATATGCGAATGCTGACCAACTATTAGGCCATCTATCTTGACAAGTCATTGGCGTACGAAGTCCGATTCCTTGCAATTATCCAACTTAAGAATGGCATCGATCGATATTGGCGGTTATACAACCAGGTTAATAACAGCATCAAATCGGAAGAGAAAAGCTTGATACGTTCGCGTTTGTTCCAAGGATCTATCGAAGAGGAGCACTCGAATCTTGCTCTACACAATGCGCTAGTGGTAGCCAAAATCGTTAGGATCGATTATCCTGGGGAGTGGCCGGATGCTATGGGAAATATTATCGAACTCCTGCGTTCGACACGAAATGGCGACCAAAGGCACCTACATGGTATCCTCGAGATTCTACTTCGCGTAGTCAAAGAGCTAGGCACAGCACGAATGAGGAGGAACCAAACCGCTCTGCAATCTGTGACCCCAGAAATCGTTCATGTTCTGTCAGAGGTCTACTCAGAAAAGTCACAGGCATGGATGGGATTTCTTACTGGTGGCCCAGGAAACCAAGAAGAAGTTAACCTGGCCATGTTGAACAGCCTGCTTTCTCTTAGGGTACTGCGCCGACTTGTCATTATGGGTTACGAGCAGCCCCATAGCGACAGCACAGTTGAGCAGTTCTGGACTCTGTCGCAAACCCAGTTCGGGCAGCTTCTCGGCTTCGTCAGCCATGACTCCACGGTTCCTACGAATTACCAAGATATTGTGGGCAAGCATTTGCTCCAATTTACCAAGCTACACATTGACATGGCGGAGCAGCATGCAGCCAGTTTTGTGTTCCTTCCCAACTCCATTCCTTTGGTGCAGTCATACTGGGAATTGGTTGCAAAGTTTGCGGAAGTTTTTGACAAGTCGGGTGGTATCCGACAAGGCCCATCAGAGACTGGATCTGCAAAGTCCAAGGTGGAAGGCCCAGTTCTAGAGAGGTTGGCTCTCAAAGGACTTTTGCTCCTTAGATCATGCGTTCGAATAGCCTTCCAATCCGTCCAAACTTTTAGATGGAGAAGTCAGGAAACCAAGGCCGAGCAAGAGAGAGCGAAGAATCTTGTCAAATCGGAACTTCTAAAGCCCGATCTTGTTATCCAAATCGTGAACTCCATCATTACCCATCTTTTTGTCTTCCGCAAGTCGGATCTTGAAGGCTGGGAGGAGGATCCAGAGGAATGGGAACAACAAGAACAGAGCGAAGGCAATGCTTATGAGTGGGAAGTACGGCCATGCGCTGAAAAGTTGTTCCTCGATCTTCTCACAAACTACAAGGACTTGCTAGTGCCACCACTGCTGTCATATTTCCAAACAGCGCAAGATCCCCAGGCTGATATCGCCACCAAAGAAGCTGTATATACCGCCATGGGCCTTGCGGCTGCTCACGTCCATCACGTTTTTGACTTTGATGCTGTTCTGGCTTCTACAATTGTCAACGATGCTCGTTTACAGGGCGGCCTCTGCAAGGTATTGCGCAGGCGAATTGCCATTCTTGTGAGTCAATGGGCGCCTGTCAAGCTAGATGACTCTAGTCGACCGATAGTCTACCAAATTTACCGTCATTTCCTCAACCCTGATGACGAGACCAATGATGTAGTGGTCAGAATCACTGCGGCCCGTCAATTGCGCTGGATCGCTGATGAGCTTGACTTCAATGTCGATGCCTTCCTGCCGTATACATCCGATGTTCTGTCCCAGCTCATTGACCTTGTTCAAAATGTCGAAGTTGACGAAACCAAGCTGGCGATCCTGGAGTCTATTCGAATCCTGGTCCAACGCATGGAAGATCAAGTGTCACAGTTCGGAGACCAACTCATGTCTGCTCTTCCGAGAGTCTGGGAGAATTCAGGGGCTGAAGAATATATGATTAAGCAGGCGGTCACCTCAATCTTTGCGGCTCTCGTTATGAGCATGGGCCCCGACTCTCAGAGGTATCAGCATTTCATGTTACCACTGCTTTCTGAGGCAGCTCGCCGGGGATCGGACCTGCATCTCCACCTCATCGATGAATCTTTGGAACTGTGGAACAACATTCTTATGCAGAGTCACGCTCCATTGGCTCCTGAATTGGTCAATCTCGCCGAGCTTGCGCTTCCCCTCCTTGAGTATGATAGCGAAACGGCTTCTTTGGCTTTGCAAGCTGTGGAGTCTTATATCCTCCTCGCTCCCGCATCTGTTCTGGAGGATAGGCTACGTCGCCCAACCTTGAACGCTCTGGCTAATATCCTAGATTCTAAGAGCAGGGAGCAAGTCCGTCTTGGCACGAGCTGCATCGAGAACCTTATTCGTGCTGCAGTCGAACTTGGTGGATCTACTGGTGTATCAGTTATTCTCCAGGACATGGTCGAAATCGGGTTCATGAACAAAATACTTGGGAACCTTCGCGACGCTTGGGAGTCGCATCAAACTACTGGCCCTAATCGAAAGGTCAGCAAGCTCAGCACAATCACCGAGACAGACTACTTCGCAATCTTGGCACGCCTTGCACTTTCGGAGCCTACTCTCTTTACCCAGATGCTGACCAATATGGGTTCTCTTGATCAAGTCTGGTCCTGGTTATCCGAGGAGTGGTTTACGCATATGTCTGGTATAGACCATATCGAACGACAGAAGCTTTACCTTTTGGGGTTGACAAGACTTCTAGAACTGCCTTCGCCTGTGCAAGAACTGGTGCTGAGCAAGCTTCAACAATACTTCGACATGTGGATCAATGTGATTTCCGAGCTGCAGGACGGCGTTGTCAACGGCACTGATACCCTTATCTGGGGTCCATTGGAGCCAACCGAATATGATACCCCCAAGACGATCGCTGAGAGCAACATGTCAGCCAAGGACCCTATACACACTGTCCACGCTTTCGACTTCGTCAAGTTACGTCTTCAGGATCTGGTGAACAGAGTCGGAGGCGAACAAGCCTTTCAGGAGCATTGGGCAGCCAATGTTGACAAAGATATTCTGGACAAATTCCAACAGATGGCGTCCGGAGTGCAGCAGCAACAAGAGTAGAAAATGAGCTTGACTCTACGCCGCCTGGTTGAAATGGCCTTGTAAGAATGGAAACGATAATCCGCAATAGCTTTACAGCAGAGTTAGATAGATCATTGATACCGAATTGGAATTAGACAACTGGAGGTTTTCTTCGGCAATTGACTTCTTTTGCTCAGAAACTAGCCAAGTGATATCTACAAACTATTTTCGTGTACATCTCTCCGGAAATGCATCTCCCATCTATAGTTTGCTCTGTCCCTCCTCGGGTATCTTAATAACGACCTTTCCCCAGGTACCCCTACCTCCAAGAGCCTTCAACGCAGCCCCAGTCCTCTCCAGACCAACAAATTCCTCATCCGTGTACTCTGTGCCCTTGAGCTTTCCCTCTTTCACAAGCCCCATGATGCCCTCCCAGACCTTGGGAATCATCTCCTTCTCATGAATAGAATACGCGCCCCAGTGCAGTCCCACGATGGAGATGTTCTTCAGAAGAACCTTGTTCATCGCCACCTTTTCGATCTTGCCAGCAGCGAAGCCGATGACGAGAATGCGTCCGTTCCATGCCGTGCACTTTGTGGAGAGGTCGACTAGACCGACTGGATCGTAGACGATGTCGACACCGCGGGACTTTGGTGTCAACTTCTTGACCTGCGCGGGCCATGAAGCGTCGTTGTAAGAAATCACATGGTCGGCGCCGTATGACTTGGCAACGTCGAGCTTGTGCTGCGTCGAAGCTGTCGCAATGACAGTTGCGCCAAAGGCCTTGGCCACTATTACATATTAGCTTAAGCATAATCAATGCGCCGAACGTCTCATACCTTGAACAGCAGCAAGACCAACACCACCAGCCGCAGCATGGATGAGAACATAATCGCCCTTCTTAATGTTCGCTCTCACAACCAAAGCACCATAACTTGTCGGCGCAGTGACAAACAGACCAGCGGCCTCCTTGAATGACCAGCCATCGGGAACAGGCAAGAGAGTGTTCTCGGCAGCGCAGATCTTGGTCGCAAAAGCTCCCTGCGACGCGCCAAAGACACGCGATCCTACAGGAAACTTGGGGTTGGAGCCATTGCTAGGTGTGGCGATGACTGTGCCAGCGAATTCGGCGCCAGCAACCCAGGGAAATGCTGTATGGAATTAGTACCTGGTGAGTTTATTTGTGTCGAAGGACCTACGAGGTTGGTTCTGATATTTTCCTTGGATCTGCAAAATGTCGAAGAAGTTGGCCGCTGCGGCGTGTACTTGAATGAGATATTGATCCGCTGAGGGTTTGGGATCGGGAAGGTCAGTGACCTGAAGTTGATCAGGGCCCTTATCAAAGTGTTAGTTAATGGTCAATTGGACAGCGGATTCAAAGATTTACCTTGAGATATTCGGTGATTTGGATCCCGCGCATGATGAAGGTATTGAATATGTGGTGATGCAATGAAATTCAGTCGCTAAAATGAATGGGCAGCTCCAGGTTTCGCGATAAGTACTAAAAGTGTCGTGATGGAAAATTACAAATGATGAAAAGAGGTCGCAGGGAGGTTACAAAGACAAGATTTATTTAATAGCTGGCGTCGGGTACCTTGTTGCGACAGCATGTTCCAGAGTCTGGGGTTACGCGGGGAAGACATCCATGAGCCGAGGCATCTTCCCCAGCGATCGGCCCCATCGTCCAACATCAGACAGGTACCCCAGCTTCACTCAGTAGCACTACTTTCATCAGAGTACAATGACACCTGCACATCACTGGTATTCGCATCATTGGTATTGAACACGCTGAAAATGATATTCTGTTTTGTCCTAACAACATAACCGAACCATGCTTCCGTAGGATATATCTATCCTAGTGCCAAACTGTATTAATCAAGTTGCTTGACTTATTCTCGTCACTCGTAATGCCACACCTTGCTGAGTAGAGTGAATAAATCCTCTACCTAGAAGCCCCAGAGTTATTTACCTCGAGTCTGTACAACTATCCAGACAGAAGATGCTCAATGGCACCCTGGACGCTTCCGCCACTTCGTCTCAAGGCGGCGACGTTTCGATCAAAGTCGAAGAATCCCATATCGTTCAGTTGACGCAGTTGCTCGGCGTATCGCTCCTCCGGGGGTCTGTTGTCAGCAGGCGCCGGAGGGCTCGCACCCATTCCACCGCCGCCAAACATTTGCATCATCTGCTGCATCATCTCTGGGTTCATACCAAAGGGATTATTGGCCTGGGCGCCTCCAGCGCCTCCAGCACCGGGGAAGAGCGCCGCAAATGGGTTCGGGGGAGTCTGGCCAGTGGTCGAGCTCTGCTGTTCACCACCTTGGCCGGGTGTTGTTCCAGAAGTTTGCGCACCAGCCGCATTGTCAGTAGCGCCTTGGCCAGGAGTGCTGCCTGAGCCTGTCTGTCCTTGCGGTTGAGCAGGGCTTCCATACATTTGGTTCAGAGCTTGAAGCTGCTGCATCATCTGTGAAAGATCAGGGGGGTTTCCTGCGCCTCCTTGACCTCCCATCAAGCCTCCAAGTCCAAACAATGGGTTTTGTTGGCCAGAAGGTGTTTGGCCAGCATTGCTCTGGGCATCTCCGCTCTCTGCTCCTTGAGGTGTCGTGTCGGTAGCGCCAGGAGCAGGAAATCCACCAGCTCCTCCACCCTGCATGTTTCGTTGCATGCGCATTGCTTGTGACATCATCTGAGGGTCGGTCATCATCTGTCTCATCATTGGAGAGCTGATGATCTCGCGAGCGTTGGGTACATTTCGCAGCATAGGGTTCGATTCGATAAGCATGTTGATGAAATCAGGGTTGTTGAGGGCTTCGTTCATAGACGATTGAACGTTGGGATCGGACATGAGTCGCTGAATGCGTGCCTCGTCCATAGGAGCACCCATCTAAAGGTATCTGTCAGCAAGTAGCCTCGGCATGGAAGGGGAAGCACACGTACACCACCATCGGGTCCAAACATATCAAGTCCAGGAAGACCGTTTCCGAAACCGGCGTATCTGGCACCTGTGAGGCCAGCAAATGGCTGGTTCGCGGTACCTGCAGCCATGTTGGCCGGGGCAGGAGTAGCTGTGGAGGCACTGGCGGTGGGAGTTTGGTTAGGTTGTTGATTGCTGGCGGCGCTCTTGACCATGTGAATTGTGTTGTTATTCTTGATCTTGTATGTACTCAGCGCATCGTCGTTCTTCATAACACGTCCCGAGTAAATTAGACGTTGGCGCTCAACGGGGATGTTCTCCAAGTCCTCGCCGGCGAGCTTAGTCTTGAGATCGAGGACAGTCGCGGTGTCGTTCATAGTGATGGTATGGTTGCCCTCGCCAGACTTCACCTTGAAGGTGATCTGGGTTTCGGTGCTCGGTTCAGGGTTGTCGGCCATCGTAGCGGTTGTGTTGTGCAAGACTGAAGATATGGCGTGGCGCGGCGCAACGAGACGAGACGAGGGGATTGAGAAGGATAGCGGGGGGTTAAGCGGATGGAGCAAGAGCGGGGAGAGCTCTTGGATGTTAGAATACTAGAGTATCGCAAGCAGCGTTACTTTTGATATCAGATATCGGAATGATTATTAAGTAGCTGAGAAAGATGTTTTCTTAACAAGTTTTGAAGAGGCGAAGTTGAAAGCAGTGGAGGTGAGCCTAAGGAAGCCCAGAGAAGAGAGGCCGGTCTAGTTCAGTGTAGGATGGAACGCGGCGCAGGGAAGGGGAGGCCCGGGTCGGGTTGTACTGCGGTTGCCAAGCCGTGAGGGTGCCAGAAGAATTGGCGGCCGATAGCCTAAGCGACAGAATTATGTGGTTATTTTAGGCCAACTCAGACGTGCATCTAGACTGAGTTATTTTGACGCCCCAATCGTTAGAGGACAACTTTTCTGTTACCCACCTGCCTGCTCCAGCTGTCATTAGTGACGTGGGGCAACTTTTTGGCTGAGGGTCTAGAGGGTGTCAGTGCCCAGGGTGCAATGACGCGCAGTGGAGAAGGGAACGTCAAGTCGATCAAGCAAGAATTGGAGAAGATCGAAAAGAGAAAGTGTTTTGTTAATGGAAAGATTTTTGCTTTTTATGAATATTTATTAGTGGTAGTTCTTTACTATTAATATTGGAGAAGTCGCTCTTCTTGCTTATAGGTATAAAGTAGATCTATCTCTTCCATCCAGTCTATTAACCTTATGACCAACGCCTGTCTGGTTCCATCACCATCCACCATCTTCTGTAGCCAGATTACTCCTTGATCTAACCAGGTATGCATCATCTCGGAAGATAAATAAAATTGCTTCCTTTTTAACCGACGATGAGGACGTCATACAACTATTCAACGTTTGCGTGCGGTATTTCATGGACTTTAGGCTGCAAATAAACGGGTGATTCAGGTACGATTGACTATTGTAGGTGGATGCATGGGTGATTGTAAGCATGAAACGATCGAATAGACAAACCACTATCACGAATTAGGAGAATATTGCTTCATAACGGAGATTGTGTGAACAATACCTATTTGAGCATATATGCCCAGTGTTGTGCAACCACAACCGCATCGTCAAGTCCATCCAAAGTGAAACTGCCTTCTATGATTTAGGGTAGCCAACTAGCGCTGTTATGATGTCCAATGGAGTGACATGGAACCTCAACTCATCACCTTCGATAGTCACATTTGTTTCTGGAAACCATCGGTCCCATCGTCAAAATGAACCAGATGAGACTCATGCCTGGATGATAATCGTTCGTCATCTTACCAACTTCATCTGACTAGCAACAAACACTTCGCCGGTTTAACCCAATGAACCCAAGCCCAACATGATCCAAGGAATATTCTATGCCAGGTTCTTCCCTCAAGAAGGTACCAAGACCTGGAGTTTACATACATGAGCATCCCTAATCTTCTTATCAGGTCCCAAGATTGTCGCTCAATCTCCTGCGGGCTGCATCACACCTGTGGAAGGCTCGACTAAATCTCCTCTCATTGACTTTGACGTGCTTCACGAGTACATCATCCCCAGACAGGCCTTCTGCAATCGCTACCTGACCATCAACACACCCGATGGAAAATACACCGTCCTAGGACATCCAGTGGTCATTCCTCATACGAAGTACTCGCGTAATGAATTCATCTTCAACTTCGGCCTCGTTCTTGATGCCGACGTCGATCATGTGCCGTATGAGCGCGTTGTCCGCGGCTTAGCTTCTACCTTCTCTGAGATGGAGAAGCAGAATGAGTATCTGAGCCAGAACGCGGAGACGAAAGGAGCTGGAAGAAGACCTATTGACAGTCTGTTGGAGATTGTCAAGGAGGACCTGGATAATTATGGAGAGTGCATGATTCCTGTTGGTAAGTTCCCATGCGCTGTTGTGTAGACATTATACTGACTATTCCATAGACGAGGCCAACACTATCAACATGAAGCTATTCCCTCACCACATTGACCCTCCGAGAGTTCGCGGCTGGCATGTCCCCGTACCAAAAGCCAAATTCGCCGATATTATTGACCCTACATGGGATCTTACTCTCCAAAAGGTCATATCTCATATTGATGGCGTCTCCGACGTTCGACGCATCGCCCATGCAGCTTCCGTCTCACTTGAGCTAGCCAAGACTGCTCTCCGCCACCTTCTCTACTACGACACCATCCTTCTCCTTGACATGTTCTTCTTCAGTGCATGCTACGCACCCCGTCCTGGTATTCACGACTTTATTCGAAACCTCGACGGCATGGTTGATGAGTGTGCTGCGTATGTATCTCATGGTCGTGGCCTTGTAAGCAACTATCATCTCATCAAACTCATGTCAACATTTACTCCTGGCAAGTCCGTCATGGAATGGCTCAAAGGACATCAAGACGCAGGCTTCGAAGTTTTACGTTTTGTCGATGTCCGCAGGTTCGTTCAGTTTGGTGTTATTAAAGGGTGTATCTACAGAGTCCACAAATTCGTCGTCTCGAAGCAATACTTAGCTGCTTTGGCGTCTGGTCAGAGTCGACCAATGCTAGGAGGAGATCCGCTGCAGAAGTATACAGATGGCTGTCATCATTTCGACCAGATCATCACAGAACAAAACTTGACGGACAGCGATATCATGGAGAAGCTGAAGAAGTTACCGGTTCCTAAGGGCGATCTAGCAGTCTTCTACAGATAAACAGAGCCAGTTGTGTCATACCCATGAGTTATATACATTTTACATCGTTTCTATGGTATCATGCGGATTACAATATAGTACAGTTTTATCTTACACGGCAAAGGTTTGCCGATTCCATGGGGCCACTTCATTTGTCTTTGTTCCCACCTCTGGAGTTGTTTCGTTCGCGGATTTCCTGCTTATCAGGGAGTTCAATGTTGGGGTTGTTAGCAACCCTGAGTCTGTCCCTTTGCCTTTCCGCCATTCTGGTAAGCTCCATATCCGACAATTCCACGCCGTCCTCTGCCACCTGTTTCTTGAGCTCCTCCTTTAGCCTGCGCATGTGGCCGGTGTAAGGCTGGCCAGGGTAGATTTGACCACTCCTCTTAAACTCCTCATCATCGATTAGCTCGACAATGCGTACATTGTGCTTGCCCTTTCGCATGATGAGCATGCGCTCGTCAATAAGGAATTTCTTTGTCTCCTCAGGGAACCAAGCCTTCATGGGCGTCCAGGACAGGTTTCCAGGGACAAGGCCTCTCTTCTGACCAGGCTGAGCAGCGATATAAGCACCTTGCTGCGAGAGGAGGCGTTGACCGTCACTGCTGCTGGAAGCCAGACCGCATGCGTGAAGGATTTTGGCAGGCGAGGAATCCATAATGGAGCGAGGCAGTTGAATGTCGCTCCTTGGGGCAGTGTTGGGAGTAACAATGCCAGATTGCTCCGTAGGCTCGCTAACAATGCCGCGTGGCTTCGTGCCAAAGCGGAATTCATGTTGCTTAGCCTCTTGGACAGCCTTTTGCCCACCGTGGATGAGCGAGACAAAATCAAAAGCAAGAGCGTGTTGCGCTTTGCGCTCCGAAGGGTTGGCTCGGTGCTCTTCCATAAGCTTAGAAATCTTCTCCAAAGGCATGAACGTGAACAGCTTGAGAAGCTTTTCGACCTCATCATCTGAACGTCGGACAAAATATCCATACAGATCGAAGGCCGTCGTCTTGAACTCATCGAGCCAAACAGCATTTCCTGCGCTCTTGCCGAATTTGGCACCAGAAGAGTCAGTCAGTAGCGGAACAGTGAATCCAACTGGCTCGTGATCCCAGGTTGATGGCATCTTCAGGTGAGGAGCCTCTTCGGTTTCGCGGATGGTCTTGAGAGCATCGATACCGGCGGTGATGTTGCCATACTGGTCAGAACCTCCGATCTGCATCTGAATACCGAGCTTGTTGTACATGTGCCAAAAGTCCCATCCCTGGAGGAGAGGGTACATGAATTCACCCAGTGACATTCCGTCGCCTTCAGTCATCTTGCGCTTTACACTATAATACTGGGTTAGGCTTCGGAACACCTGCTTTCGAGAAAATGAGAAACTCACGTGTCTCTGGCCAGCATAGGTCCAATTCTTGTATGCCTGGCTATCCTCTTGGCAAAGTCGTAAAGAGTGAGGTTTCCCAACCACATGTTGTTGTTCAATAACCGATGAGTGGCAGCCCAGTCCTTTTCGTAACCGTACTTCTCCCTTAATATTTGTACATTTTGCCATATCTTGGTCAACTGGACGTGGATTTTGGTGATATTCTTCGAGATATCTGCGTTGGAAAGGATCGCTCGGCTTTCAAGTCGGTCGGTAGGGTCACCAATGCGGGCAGTCGAGCCACCGATCAAAGTAACAGCAGGATGACCATGGAACCACAACCAGAACATGGGCATCATCGGTAGCAAGTGACCGATATGCATTGAGTCGGCGGTAGGGTCAATACCGACATAAGATCCTATTCGCCTCACACGCATAATCTCCTTGATCTTCTCGGTTGTACTGTAGTATAAGTTAGATATAGTGCCTTGAGCATCATGCCTAGCGTCGCATACCCTGCCACATCCTTGATATATCCTCTCTCTTCAAGAATGTCCCATGTGTGTGGGATCTCTCCGTTCTTGATCTTTTCGCCCTTCTCTTTCCATCTTGCTTCGGCCTCCGCAACTTTTTTGAGATATGATGTCGCAATGAATCGAACTTGGGATCGTTGCCCACTAAGACATGTCGAATATATAGCAGGTCGTGTGGACGGAAGCTTCGAGATGAGGGCGCGACTCGCCATGACTGAGGATCGGAGCGATGCGCTCAGTTTTCGATACAAAAATGAGAGCAAAAGTGAAAGACTGTCGGCATGTGAAAATTCCAATCGTATTCAAACTCTACCCACGCTTGGAGAGCTTGAAGCTGCTAGCACCAAAAAAATCCCCAAGCGACGTCGGATGAGATCCATGTTCAAAAAACGTTGACCAATCATAAGTGGTTCTGCTTAATTGACGTTTATTGGACCTTAGCGACCTCAAAGTATCCACACCACAGGGAAACCTTCGGGACGCAGCCAACCAATCACGAAAGATGTAATTCGAGATCCTCGGCAATGAGGCTGCTACAGTTCCGGGTCGGTTTGAATTGAAGGATCCCATACATCATCAACTCTACTCCCGAGCCTCTCGAAGCAGCCACCAATTGAGTGCCGCGACAACACCACAAGAATTCAAAAAAGACTTCAAAATGGCCTCAATTGCGCGTTCCTCTCTGCTTAGGCAGACCGCTATGGCCTCTCGATTGGCTACTGCTGCCGCCCCCGCGACCCGAAGCGCTTTCATGCCTAGCATCCGTACTCAGGTTAAGGGTGTTGCTGCTTTCCACAACACTACTCGACGATCTGCTATCCTCCCTCCTGGACCTCGTATGTTATATATATGTTCAATAATAGTGATTCTTGCTGACTGGAACCTGCAGAGCGCATTGAGGGTGGTGGTACGAAACGACTTTCCCAGAAGCTGGATCGCAACTTGGCTGGCTTCACATGTATATACTTGGATAGCTAACACTTTAACCACAGTCAACGACCCTGCTCCCATCCCCGAGCCCAGCTCCGCCCACGGTTCCTACCACTGGACATTCGAGCGTCTCCTCGCCGCCGGGCTCGTCCCCTTGACCGTCGCTCCCTTCGCTGCCGGCTCCCTCAACCCTACTCTCGACGCCATCCTCTGCAGTGTCCTCCTCCTCCACTCCCACATGGGCTTCCAGCAGGTCGTCATCGACTACATTCCCTCAAGGACCTACCCCGGCCTCCGCAAGACCTTCACCTGGCTCCTCAACCTCGCTACCGTCCTTGTCGGCGTGGGACTGTACGAGTTCGAGACCAACGACGTCGGTATCACCGAGGCTGTTCGACGAGTCTGGAAGGCGTAAGTTGGTAGATGGGTTGATTGATGTATGTGTATGAAGGAAGCATATTATTGGTAGTATTACTTGTCGCGCAGGGCTGTGACCGCGGGCACCTGTATAGAAAAATTTCCTTTGAGTTATTGAAGATTGCGTCAATTTTATATAAGACGATTCTCTTTTTCACCCGCCAGGAACTACGCGATTGTTTTCTTGAACCTGCATCATAGCGCTCCAGGGACGCTACTGACAATCACATCATAAACTAACTAACATTGCGATAAAGAATCAATTACGTCAAGGCAGTTGTTTTACTATTTCAATTTAACGATATGTTTGGTACTAATTTCAGTGTTAACTCCATCATTACAGGCCAATTTTAGTTCACATGATTAAATAGTTAGTGATGTGATCTCAGATCCTCCAGCTCGATCCATCTCAGGTGTAGGAGGCGGCAAGTTCTCAGACTTTGTGCAGATCCAGCAACTGGCATACATGTTGACTCGATCAATACAAGCTCCGTCAATACGAGCGCCGTGTCGCTTGGGAGTAAAGCCATGGCTTTCAAACTCCTTGATATACCAAGGAGTCAAAGCTGAAGAACGAAGGAGTACACGGCCACCCATTGCCAACGCCCGGTTGAGCTTTGTAATCTGAGCAGCAGCGGCACGAGATCCGGTATCAAACCAGTCCATACTGTCCATGACAACAGCAACAGTCAAAGTGCCAGGGGTAATGCGCGCGATAACCTCCTCGAGCTCATCGGTGTGGATGCGAAGACCGTCAAGAGCATTGGGACGAGAGAGCTTTGCGTGGGCACGGGGACTGAGATAGTCGGGATGGCATTTGGGTGAGAATTTGCCATCCATGCAGACATAGTAGTAAGGATTGTCAGCAGCGATATGAGTCTCCTCAGCAACAGGATCGAGAGTGTTGACCATATAGTGCCAGATAGCGTGAGAGCGAGTATTCTTAGCAGTGGGCTTGGGACCCTTGACCAAGTCCGAGTCGGCATGATCAGCCTCGATCATGGCCAACTGGTTCTTGGGAACACCAAGCGCAGCCCAGAGGAAACTCTCCTGAGCTACAACCAAGTTGCAAACAAGCTTAGATAGAAGCGCAGGGCGAATCTTGTGACGCCAAATCTCCCGCTGCTCGTTAAGAGTCTTGGCTTCGAGGAGTTGCTTTACAGCCTTCTGTAGACCGAAGAGTCGAGCAATCCAGCGGAAGACGCGAATGGCGTGACGCGAACCTCCAGTGTCGTAGAGACCATGACCACTGCTGTTTTGGAAGACATGGACATTCTTGAGCCAGTATTGGAATGCACGACCAGAAAGATGAGGAGAGAGCTTTGTGATAAGAAGTTGACGGAACTGAGGATGCTTGCCGTCTCCGAAAATCTTCCAGAAATCTTCATATGGGAGGGCAGTATATGAAGCTGCCTTGAGTTCAAGCAGGTGGTTCTGTGTGGGGTTCAAATCAACGGCATGAACACGAGCAGGGCTCTGGAGGAGATAAGAGAGGATGTTATCGCCAGCGGAAGTAATAGCAAGAACCTTATCATCGGCACCAAGCTTCAAGAGACGCTCGTCGACACGGGTATCTTCCCATGTGAAAGCATAGATATACTCATCCTTAAACTGAGTATGTTTGGGAAGCTGCTCATCGTAGTAGATGCGCCAGTGGTGGTTCTGGTAGAAGAATGATGGCAGTGGCAGGTTGGAGGAAAGATTTGAAACAGCAGTGAGGAATGCCTTGGAACGAATTTCGGGGGCTGATCTCTCAATGGCACGAGTCAGGGCATCTCCGTGGTTAGCAGGATACAGATAGGGAGACTCAGTGACCAGAGCATCAATGCGCTCAACAATCTCATGGGGGAGACTGGACGATGAGAAAGGCTTCTTATGGCATCCAAGCCAGATGTAGTAGGGAATGGCTCCAAGTCCCTTGTTACGGGTGTTGACGTTGAGGACAGTGCCAAACTTGTACTCGAGATAATCTCGACGGCTGGGCTCAAGACCAACTCGGTCGAGATCGAACCAGGAGCGCCAGAAGCTTCGCGACAAGAAGTTGACATGACGATCTACAAGCCCGCCAGTGTAGTTTCGGAAGGCAAAGTCGACCTTGTTCTGCACATAGAAGTCTACAACGCCCATGATACCTTGAGGTGACAGGAGAGAAGTGACAGAGTCGATGACAGAGTAGTAGTCAGGCTGGCAACCAGTTAGCACTTGACCAAGGGATTAACCAGGTAAACTCACGATCATAGACAGACTGTATGACATGGTGATCAAGTCTGCTCCGCCAAAGTCGGGACGCGGCTTGTCAAAGTAACTCAAGGCTGGAGAGCGGGGAGGAATTGGCTTCGAAGGCATTCCAGATTCATAATTTTCAAGACGAAACTTGCGAGCATCCTCACAAACGACCCTGACATTCTTCCAGCCAAGGCGTTCGAATCGCTTCCTCGCCACCTCACAGAGAGACGGGGAAAAGTCAACGAGGTATACGCTAGAGAAGAAGGTAGGGACATCGACGAATGCGCCCATGGCCTCGATGTTGAAGCCAGTACCGCCGCCAATCTAAGAAATGGTATGTCAGCTATTAGTAGAACCATCTGGTATTCAATTGCAACTCACGTCGACCCAAATTCGCTTAGTCTTGCTGCCATCTTTGGAGGCAGTTTCCTTTAGCTTTGCCTGCATTTGTGCAGCGACAAGAGCCAACATATCCTCACGACCACGGAGGAGGACCTTTCGGGTAGCATCATAAGCCCCGGCTTGCTTCTTGTAGAAGCTCTCAAGGGCATCTTGTTGGTTGCCCTTAGAGTCACCCTGGTGAGGCTTGAGGAAGGAAGAGTAAAAGAAGAGGAAGAATGACTTGATTAAGCCAGGGGCTTCGTCCTGACTCTTACTGGAGAAGACTGAGGCAAGGCCGAGGATGCTCAGCGCTGCCGTGATGATACCAGCGACAAGAGACTGGGCGTTAGCCAAAGATAACATGTTACCACCCTAGTAATTGGTTAATAGTCGCAAAGATTGAGGGGCGAGTGAGGGCGTACATGAGAAGCCATGGTACTCTCTCATTGTATGCCGAGAGAATAAGTGTTGAAAGAAGGAAGCTGTGTAAGCTGTGTTGAAAGCAGTCCACACGATCAAGTTGAAGATGACAGGAAATCAGAAAATAAGAACGAGACAAGCCAGGGCTATATACGTCGACACACCCGAGTAGACACGGAACAGATCTGGAACTCAATTCGGCAACAATGGTCTCGGCAGAAAGGCCATGACGCCTCACGCACAATGTACTCGACGCGAGTTCACTTGCTCTTGACTGCAGGACCCTGTTGATCTACTAAACCCCACTAGATAGTCATGATAACCCCGCCATCAGTGTTCATTCTAGGCATGAGCCTAGAGGTGGGTAATGGGGGTGGGAGCCAATAAGTGAAGCACATGTTCGTGGTTGATAGAGTCTCAGGGGTCTTGCAAGGCTGCGGCGGCGGCAGACATGTGCCATCCTTCGTTCGCTCTGGAGAGTTGGTACTCTCTATAGCGTGTGAGTGGGGTATAAGTTGGTATTGGTTTCAATTCTTCAGAGACGACGATCTCTGGCTTGTGAAGTCGAAGACGATAAGGCGTTGGTAATGGATGGTCATGGCATGAAGTAGAGTCAATGGCTGTACCAAGGCTTCGATGAATTGACTCTTAACCTGAAAAGGATAAATCCATAGTAACCCCAACATTGACAAATAACTGTCAGCATGCTACAATACTCTGTTTGTTTAGATGAACCATGCTTGGAGTTTTCGTATTAGTCGGTCGTTCCAAGTTTCAAGCCGAAGAACCAATCAGAGAAGAGCAGCCCACCACATGTAGAATTCAACACCAATGTAAGGATACCTACAACAGCCTCTAGGATCGCAGTAAAAGTGGCAGATATAGTAGAAACGTTCTTTGTGGCAACAAAGAAAAGGCCAATTGAGTTGCACGGGAGTTATCGGTTGCTCTTCTGGTGCCTGCGCAGGGAATTGTTATCGTCGAATAACGATATACACAGCAGACGCTCCGACGAGCCGGAATAAGACGGCCCTGTATATTAAAACAGTCCCAAGCTTATAACAGATATGACTGACAAGCTCAAATTTCAGTGACTGGAAGGCATCCAATGTTACGGGATATCTGCAAGCCCAGGTTGGCGGAATCTTGCAGTCCCAGAATTGCTTGAGCGAAATTAATCACTGGTTATATGAAGAGAATTGTCAAAAGTAATCCGGATACCGACGTATTCAATCATTCCCATTGTTGAGCTCTTGTTGTAAACTGCTGTAGGTAGCGCCAGTTCGATGTCTGTTTATCATTGCGCCACGGCTTGGTTGAGGTATCTTGTTCCTTGGCCCCAGATATTCTATTGCATTCGGGTTTACCATTGTAATATCAATCTTATAAAGGTACAACAACTTTTCTGATTGATGTGAATGCAAACGGAAGTAACATATTCCTTTCATCCGTACCTGCTATAAGTTCTGGAACCTCTGAACCACTCACATGCTTTGCTCCTCCTCCACAGCCCACAGCTGAAGCGAGAACCTAAAGTGGACATCAAGGGGTAACGCAAGCAGGTACGTACCGACCACCACCTGCCCTGTGACGCACCTCAGGATCGCGCGTTTAGAGCCGAGCCGTGTCGTTCTCTAATTCAGCTCGTCGCATTTCATCAAACGCCATCTCCTTAACCTCCGATACCATCTCATCAACCCATTTTAACAACACCATAATCAGATCACGCTGGTCGCACCCCAAATATCCGCAATTATGCCGCCTGGGTCGAGTCAGAAGGGGACGGGCAAGAAGAACTCGGCAATACAGAAGCAGAGCCGCAACACTACGCCGGCTCCAGTCGCGACAGCTAGTCTCCCTCCACAGGATTTTTACGACCCAGACTATCTTAACACGAGAGTTATCCTTTTCCGCAATCTTACATATGACGATATCGTCGACCACTCTGCCTCCAATGCGACCATTCCAGATTCCAAGAGCCTCGACGGCATGATCGAAAGATTAAAGAGCTTATCAAATATTATGGAGAAGCGCTCCACGTTCTATGACCGCGGAATGAGACATCTGGCAGATGAGCGTAAGAAGCGACCATCCGAAGATTACGGGAGCCGCGCCGAGGGTGAACAAGAAGGAAAACGACCAAAGCACAAAAGAAAAAAGCCCGATTCACTGGCACCGCAGGAGACTAATGTTGGTATGTTGATTTGCTATGCGCCTAAAGCATGCACCGGCGACACTTTTGCCGGTGCAGGCAGCTGCCTACCACTTTGAGCTCATGAGTGATCGAAACTAATTTTCAGCAGAACGTTCGTCGCCGCTGCGAGATTCTAAAAACCGCAAACACGACCGCGACCCAAGCTCTCCTTTGTCTCCTACACGTGCTGGCTCACCTGGGGATGGCGACAAGAAGCCAAAAACGGAAGAGAAGAAAGAAGACGAAGACGAATCCTCCAGCTCTGACGACGAAGGCGCGCCACCCCGGCGCGAACAGCCCCAAGCCATGACATTCGGCGAAGACCCCTCGACTTTCCCAGATCCCACGATCTACGAAATTAGACCAACTTATCCCGGGATGCCCGATGAGGAGCGCAAAGAGATTTATTCAGTTTCGACCTACCCACCTTCAGATCTTGCGGACCTCATTGCTGGCGATCCACCAGACAAGGACTTCAGCAATGCCAAGCCCAACAGTCAGATCAACTTCAGCACATTCTCATCGTATGTCGAACCATTTTTTCGACCATTTTCCGAGGAAGACTTGGCCTTCCTGCGTGAACGAGGAGATCGTGTGACCCCTTTCGTTATGCCCAAACGTGGCAAGCGACACTACACAGAAATCTGGGCGGAGGAGGACGGCGCCATGTCGATCGACACACCACAACAAGGACGCGACAAGCTACCACCGAACCAACCACGAGGAAGCATCGACAATATGGACGACGATGTTGGAGAAACCGATAAGCTATCTGTCGGCCCTTTCTTAGCTCGCTTGATGCAAACACTCAGGCCTGAGGCTCGTGCGCAGTCTGTCGATGACAAACCTACGACAAATGGAATCACCAATGGAGACGTTAGCATGAATGGTGATGCCGATGGTGACGATAAGCCTGCAGGTTCCGACGACAAGGCAAGCCAACAACCCGCAGCTTTTATGCCGGAATCATCGACAGAGGCCTGGAAGAAGGCTTCGCACCCCAAATTGGAATACTCTCAAGTTGACGAACGTATAAAGCAAGAACTCCGGCATATTGGGTTTCTACCTTTGGAGGGATTGGAAGCAGAGTTCGACGGGCACTACGATGACGAGGTTGCAGCAAGATTACGCCTTTTGCAAAACAAGCTAAAAGACCAAATGTTGATCAACAGCGCACGTAAAGCTCGCATGACAGATCTCGTACGAGAACGGATGGCATATCAGGAATACCAAACGATCTTGGAGGACCTCGACTCCCAAGTTCAGGCCGCATATCTCAAGCGGACTAGGACGATGGGTAAAAGCAAGAAGACAAAACGGCCCGGAGGTGCAGGTGGCGGCAGCCACTTCGTGGGAGGTGCTGCGGGCACCGCTCGACCAGGCATTGGCGATCTTACAAAGACACTCATGGAAAGGCGAAAACGATGGATCGACACTATCGGATCTGTGTTTGACGATGAGAGTCTGCGTAAGGTTCCAAGAATGGAAGATCCTGAAAGTTCTATATTCAAGCCTACAGATATGGCGGAACTTATGAATAAGGAAAAGGAACAGTGGGATGAGGAGGTGGAAGAGGAATAGCAGTCCTATTTAGCCATGCCAATCTCTTCTGGTAGCTACTGATTCGAGGAAAGGCGTTTGACGGTACGAATTGGAGTTGAGGTTTGATCAATTGTGATGGAAGATACCACCAATTACTGTTTACTTTTAGAGAAATGGAAGTATGACTACGAGCTGAAGTTGAAGTAGCTGAGTTACAGCTGCATACTATTAAGAGGGTGATGGAAAACTCACGACCTATGCTGAGGGTGCGGGAAATAAAAGAAACCGACATTCATATCTAAACCACCTTGAAGTGAGAGAATTACTCTGACTTCCAAGCCTAGAGCCAAGCATCTTGGTATCCTATACTTGTAGAAGAGTATCTTGTGTCCAATTGGTTGCTCTGCGAATACAAACCAATTAAGATAGATCCTTTGAAGCGTTATCGAATATGTATAACAGTGTACACAACCGATAAGTTTGGAACCAATGGCAGTTGTCGCCGGGAGTATTCGCTGATGTAAATCCCTGTCAAGGACGGGCGCAAGTATGTGACCAATCGATCGACCTCTACTTATCAATAAGACGGAACCCCAAGAAAGTGCCGTTATCTTTAAGCTACAGTACAGTGGGGGAAATAAAGAGTGAAGGGTGTTACGCCCGAATAAGTCATGGTGGAAAGTCCAGGCCTACCAGGCCTGATACGGCTATTCCGTGCCGAGAAAAGCTGCCATCCCATACTACTACTACCTATTTCACAATCTACTTCACTCTCCCCTTCTTTATCTTGATCCTTTAAACCTATTTCTATAATAGTTTATTACCATCGCAAACATGCATCTGGTACCTAAAGAGGTTCGTTATATCCGCCAAGCCTAGACCCAGTTTGTTGAGTCATGTCGTTGGTCGGAGATATGGCCGTAGCAGGGTTGTTGCAACTGAGTTGAGTATCAGCGCTCTAACACACTTTATAGATCGACAAGCTAGTCATCTCTCAGTTGGGAGTGCTTGCTCAGAGAAGATTGGCGAGAGGCGTCAAGTTGAACCATTCCGAGGCTGTGGTGAGTAATATCGAGTCTTGATGAGATATTTTACTCAATGGTGAGATTGTGACTAACAGGATGAATCGTAGGCTCTCATCGCCAATAACCTCCATGAACTCATCAGAGATGGAAACCATACCGTCTCTGACTTGATGGCGCTGGGCGCGACGATGCTGGGACGTCGTCATGTTTTGCCCTCAGTCTGCACAACCCTTCATGAGATCCAAGTCGAGGGCACCTTTCCTTCTGGAACATACCTCGTCACAGTCCATAACCCCATCAGCTCAGACGATGGAGACTTGAGAAGAGCTCTGTACGGAAGCTTTCTGCCCGTGCCAGATAATAGCGCCTTTCCTATGGCGGCCACAGAGGAGTATGAGCTTGACAGGCAGCCCGGTGCAGTGATACCTGTCAAGACAAAGAAAATCACACTCAGTGAAGGAAGAAAGAGGATCCGTCTTCAAGTAACGAGCACAGGAGATAGACCTATCCAGGTCGGATCTCATTACCACTTCATCGAGACGAACCCACAACTTGAGTTTGACCGTATTCGCTCATATGGTTACCGTCTTGATATTCCAGCCGGAACGTCGGTGCGATTCGAACCTGGAGATACCAAGACAGTCACTCTGGTTGAAATCGGTGGCAACCGTATAATTCGCGGCGGTAACAACCTCGCATCGGGTGTTGTTGACCTCTCACGCGCTGACGAAATTCTTGTCCGGCTACAAGAAGCTGGATATGCTTACAAGCCAGAGCCTGCAGGCGATATGGCTTTCATAGACGTCTTCCAGATGGACCACGCCTCGTATGCGACCATGTTTGGCCCTACGACAGGCGATATCGTTAAACTGGGAAGCACAGATCTATGGATCAAGGTTGAAAACGATATGACCGTCTACGGCGATGAATGTAAATTCGGTGGTGGAAAGACTCTACGTGAGGGAATGGGTCAAGCGACTGGACGATCAGACGCCGAGACTCTTGACCTAGTGGTAACAAATGCCCTCATCGTGGACTGGACGGGTATCTACAAGGCAGATATTGGCGTCAAAGAAGGCATGATCGTGGCAATTGGCAAAGCAGGTAATCCAGATGTTATGGATGGCGTAACAGAAGGAATGGTGGTCGGCAGCTGCACCGATGTCGTTGCAGGCGAGGGAAAGATTGTCACCGCTGGTGCAATCGATACGCATATTCACTTTATCTGTCCACAGCAAGTACCCGAAGCACTTGCATCCGGTGTCACCACAATGCTTGGTGGTGGTACAGGTCCAAGGTTAGTCCAAACACCCCTCGTACAACATTATCTCGGAGGCTTATCATGATAACAGTGCTGGCACAAACGCAACGACTTGTACCCCCGGAGCTCACTACATGCGTCAAATGCTGCAAGCATGTGACCAACTTCCCATCAACGTCGGAATCACAGGCAAAGGCAATGATAGCTCCCCCGAGGGTCTGCGCGATCAGGTTAATGCTGGTGCGTGTGGTCTTAAGTTGCACGAAGATTGGGGCTGTACACCAGCAGCTATCGATGCCTGCCTCAGTGTTTGCGATGAGCTTGATGTTCAATGTCTTATCCACACAGACACCCTCAACGAATCTGGCTTTGTAGAATCTACCATTGCTGCGTTCAAGGGCCGTACCATCCATACCTACCATACTGAAGGTGCAGGAGGTGGCCATGCACCAGATATCATCTCTGTGGTCGAGCATCAGAATGTCCTCCCATCATCTACCAACCCCACAAGACCATTTACACGCAACACTCTGGACGAGCATCTAGATATGCTGATGGTCTGCCATCACTTATCCAAGAACATTCCCGAAGATGTGGCTTTTGCCGAGAGTCGTATCCGTGCCGAAACCATTGCTGCGGAAGATGTACTGCACGATAAAGGCGCCATCAGCATGATGAGTTCTGACTCACAAGCAATGGGACGCTGTGGAGAGGTCATTCTGAGAACGTGGAACACGGCGCACAAGAACAAGGTCCAGAGGGGTTGGTTGCCAGAAGATGAAGGCACGGGAGCTGACAATGCGCGAGTAAAGCGCTATGTGAGCAAATACACTATTAACCCAGCCATTGCCCAAGGCTTTGGTCATATTATTGGAAGTATCGAAGTTGGCAAGTTTGCGGATCTCGTTTTGTGGGATCCTGCGTGGTTCGGCACGAAGCCTAGCTATGTCCTTAAGGGCGGACATATCGCATATGCTCAGATGGTAATAACCGCTCTAAATATTCTTATTGACAAGTTACTAACATTGTATAGGGTGACCCCAACGCCTCTATCCCAACAGTTCAGCCCATTATTGCTCGACCCATGTTCTCACAATACTGCGCCTCGACAAGCATTCTCTTCGTCTCATCCGCATCTATCGAAACGGGTGCTATAGCCTCTTACGGCCTACGCAGTCGCGTCGAGGCAGTCCGCGGATGCCGTAATATCGGCAAGAGTGACATGAGACATAACGATGTTAAACCTCGGATGCACGTCGATCCAGAAAGTTATACTGTTGAAGCTGATGGGGAGGTTTGCGAGGCAGCGCCTGCAGAGACCCTGCCACTTACACAGCAGTTCTATGTGTATTAATTGGGGAAACAGGAAGCGGAGATTGAAACAAATACCAGGGTGTGCCAAGATACAGATATGGCTAGCTATAAATACTATATTATATTATTCTCCATGGGTGCAGGGCACATAATGGCCCTACCATATGTATATGTGTGGTACTATAGGCATTTATACAAGGGCATACTCCGGGCCGCGTCTGAATTTCAGTCCTGATACTTGGCCTACCGAAATCAATACTTGAAACAGGACGATCACACATTTAAGACGGCGCAGAATTTGCCATATCAAGGAATGCCGGCGAACTTATTGCCACCGGCAAAGTAATTTGGTTAAATCATTATCATAGCATTCAAGATTTCGCTACCTAGACTAGTGGGCTTGAGCTTATATGCAGAATTTACTGTATTTGATGGTATCCTGGATATTAAAAAGAAAGTAATCAAAACGATCGCAAGCTTAGAAGTGTTCCTTCCAGAATCGGAACTCGACGTCAGGGACTGTTGCTGCTTTGCATGCAACCTTAATGTCACGAGCTGGAGATTATGTTAGCATAGGCTTGATTGAGAGTAGATAGTTGCAGAACTTACCAGCAGCTGAAGGACCACAGAAATAAACACCAACTGTTGTGCGGATATGTGACTCTAGACCATTGAGGTATGTGCGATCCAAGATACCATTTCGCATGGTCGTAAACAGACGAGGGAAGTCAGGGCGACCAAAGTTGGTTCGTGATTGAAGTTCAGTTAGGGGATCCATCTGAGAACCGACACTGTTGAGGACAATGTTCTGAGCGGTGTCGATATCCAGCTTCTGAGTAAGGTAGGTGTGAATCTTGAGGAACTCGACTCCTGTGCTACCGGGCATGCGTGCTGCTTCGTTGGACTGTTCCTCGAGAGACGATAGCAGAGTCTGGAACCACTCGAATGAACCAGTATCCTTGCAAACCCAGATGAACTCAACACGTCGAAGTCGGCGAGGAGGGTTAGGAGAGTTGCGGAGATGCCAAATGTTCTTGAGAATAGCGGCCCAAGGAGTGACACCAATACCAGTACCGATAAGCACAGCGATTTCGTTCTCGAAAACATCCTCGGCGGGAGCTCCGTAAGGTCCATCGATTCGTAGGGCGGGCATCTGGTCACCGTTCTGGAGAGCAACTTCGTACATTCCCATGGGGTCGACATCATCGTAAAGCTTGGCCTGAGCAGCACCGGCACCAAGGGCATCACCAAGCTCTCGGGTGAAGTCACCAACCTGTCGAACGTGGACTGACACATAAGGGTCGAAGGGGCATGAAGTGATGGTAAAAGGGTGCCACTGGTACTTGGACAGAGAAGGCACTTGAAGGAAGAGCCACTGACCAGCCTTGTACTTGAAAGATGGCTTGTTGAACTGAATTTCTACCACATCGTAGGGGTGGCGAACGACGCGAGTAATCTTTGTCTGACGACGAGCGCGGACTTCACGCCAAAGACGCTCGAGAAGGTAGAAGCCACCAGTCCAGAGCTCCCATCGCCATCCGAGATAACCGATACAGTGCTCCCAGAACTCATCGCCTGCGAATGGTGAGAAGCCCTCGGCAGTATCACGCACGAAACATCCGACTGTGTGGGTGTAGAGAGCGAGGAAGAAGGGGATGAAGAGATGGTGAGTGTACCAGAACGTTTCAAATGATTGTTGACGGATACGAGCATGGGCGGTTGTGAACATGAGCAGCATGCACAGCAACATGATGTGACCAGTGATACCACCGGGTTGTTGATAATGGATCTGGAGAGCGGAAACGGGTCGAATCTGGGTGAGTTCGACGTTGTAGAAGTTGACGTAATGGGCGCCTGTGTGAAGGCAGGTGAAGAGAAGCATGGAGTAGGCGAGTTGACGATGCATCCACAGGTTCTCGTCGAGTGGTAAGAAGCGAACCTTGGGTCGAATCCAACGCATGATAGTTCGGCATACGGGGAGAAGGATAAGCATGCAGTCGACACTGAGAACTAGACCAGCACCTCGCGAGATCCATACTGAAAATTTGAGTGTGTTAAGACCTGCAAGTCTGGCATCGGCAGCTTGCTTCCACCTGATGATGCGTTAGTTGAGTCTTATTTTGGGGTAGATCAATAGTAACTTACCATCCGTAGGCGAAAATACCCCAATGAAACGTCCAGAAAAGAAAGTGGAAGAGCAGTTTGCCGGGCGCAAACTGCTTCTTTATTAATTCAACGAACCCGAGTTGCGCACCCATCTTTGCGGTTTTATGTTGTGTAAATAAATTAAATGAGAGTCGAAGTCAGTCGGCCGGCGACAGGACTGCTGTAGATAATCCTCTCGGAAAAGAGTAGGGAAAGACAAAAAAACGAGTTGATTATTTGATGTAACCAACCCTTATAAGAAGTAAAAAAGGCACTGATCCAGCAGCAAAAAAGGAAGCGAAAGTCGTGGCTGAGGAGCCAGTGGTGTTGAGGACGTTTGAGATGACAAGAGAGCGACCCGAGCGAAAGAAGGTTGAGAAAAGTTCGGATGAGATCGCGAGAGAGATTGGGTTCATAAACGAACAGACTCTGTCAGATAGAATAGGAAGGAAGATCCGTAATCCGAAGATTCTGATGCAAATACAACTCAAACACTAACAGCCTTGTCCAAAGAGGTATAATGCGTGTTGGCAGGAGGTATCGAGTTGCCAGATCGAGTACGGAAGAGGTGGATGCCGAGATATCGTGAATACACCAGCGGAAGTTGAAACGTTACAGAAGAGGGGGGCAAAGAATAACGGTCGCTTGCTATATGAGACAGTTACTCCTTGATGCGGATATGGATACTCCAAGTGTTTCTGTTTCGCGGGGCGGCTAGTCAGGGCAAGGTTGAGACTGTGAGACCAGGGGCGTTTCTCAATGCAACTTGGATGGTGATATAGCTGTATCGGGACAAGGGAGCTCAGTTGGTTGTCGATATAACTGTATCTGGACAAGGAGTTGATTGTCGCAGAAGTGTTAAAAATCAATTTACATGTTGATTGAAAAGAGGCAAAAGAACCTGGGGGACCATGTGGTTTTACTTGTCTTTTACTCCCATTAGAGATAGACCAAAATGGTTACATATCCTGGGCGCCTATTAGACTCCTGGGCATTACTGCTCTACAGTTTCTGAGTGGTCGAATAAATTTGGAACGCTGCACGTTAAAGCCACCAACGCCCAGTTGGGCCAGTCACCGACTGGAGGACCCTGAAGAGGCGCCCTGTAAAGGTCCTAAAGGTCTCCGAGCTATTGTCCCGGGCGCTTAAAACCCCAAGATGCAACCAACGACGGGCCTTGTCCAACCTCTTTTACTGCACTGTGACGGCGCTAGTTTCCACTATCTTATTCTTGGCCCTGGCATGATTTCATTGTTTCCCACGATTCACTTCCTTCTGGAGACAAAAGGCAACCGAATACTCGGGAATCAGCAGATAAATAAGCGACTCCAGGGTGATACAACCAACAGTACATAGCACATATGCAGGTCATGGACGGCTGCACCTCGTTACGGTGATATAAAGCTCTAAAATCGAATGACTGTCATTCGACAACCTCTCTTGACATTTATGCCCTCTCCTCAGGTTTTCTCGGCCGGAGTTTCGAATCCAAAGCCAAGAACTTTGCTAACGTCGCAGGAAGCTTAGTCGATCCACACTAAAAGCAGACCGCCTACAGGTTGCAAGTCACATTACACAAAGCTTAGCCGTTACTCCATCTTGAATTTTTATTTGTTCGAGAGCGAGCGAGGGATGAATAATCTTGCCCAGATCTGTTTGTCCAACGTTTTCTATCATCCCTAGGTGCGACACTGTTACCTGAAGCTAGCTTCGGCATCACTTGTTTGTGTCGGACTACAGTCTGAGACTGTGTTTGTATTCCATAAGGGCATATGCTTGGGTAGATCTCATGCCAGCTTGTATGTCATCGTTTGAGAACCGGTAGTCTTATTTATGACAAGTCTTGATTTCAAGTCAGGGGTTTCCTATTCTATCGTTTCTGGCTAGGTCGCGTGACCCAAGTAAGCCTCCTGTTTCATCATGGCCGATCCAACGTTGGAATTTATCGTCAGCGTCGAACCAACAGTTCTCCCACCTCATCCTCAGTACTCTCTGTAGGTTAGCTGGTTATCAATCGGAGCCGTGCCGGAGCAGTGGGGCCGGGCTGTGAAATACGAATCCCGAATAATCAACCCTCAAGTCTGCAAGAGATTGTCTCGCTTCGGTAATAAGCCATGTCTAACTACATGAACATTAGCGCAAACCCGATTGACAGCCGCAAGTACGAATATATCTAACCTAAACGAACAATAAAGGCTGGATCGTCAGTATGAATTCATCGCTGCAGATAACGGATCATTATATCCATCAGCTGTCGCGTATGGTTCGACTAGACTGTAAAACCTGCTTTAGGGCAGGATTGAAATCTGTAGCATTGACTTAAGGCGACCCAGAGTTACATACTTACCATTGCCTGTTGGTACTGTATATACAAAGTTACAAGCTTTTTCACATACAAACAATGACAAATTTCCCAGGTTGACGATCTCGATACCCCACCATTTACCAGGGACATTGACTACGTACGCAGATAGTGGCTCCCCGCAAGTTGACGCGTTTGCGTATGCCAAGAAAGCCCAACTTCTGTGCGCAAGTCTGTGTGATGTGATATGATGAGATGAAGCGTCTGCAAGAAAGACAAGACGAGACGGTCATGTCAGTTAAAACTGACAGGTACAGTAACTCAATTCACAATTGAGACGAGACTAATTTGGAAGAAAAGCCTGAGAGCCGAAACATTCGGGTATAAACAGGCGACAATCAGTATAAACACGCTAACTCAGCTAACGCCTCTTAGGGTGGTTCAGTGGCACAGTTAGCTTCCAGAAAGGTCTTGTATCTGAGGTTTATCACCATCAAGCTTATGCCAAGTATGGAGTTTTTTCTACCAAGCATTGACTCGCCAAGCTCGAGAATACCAAAGAATACTTGCTTGTACGTGATGGGGATCTATTTATTTCTATAACATCGTAACGCCAAGATGGAAACACCGGCAATCAATTGTCCTATGACGTAGTAGCTCACCACTTTCCTCCCACCTACCCTGTCAGATTATCTTCATGCCATGACATCTACCTGCCTTACATACATAGTATCTATACTATCGTCTTATTCTTGGCTCATTTTTCTTCCTCCTCATGCCAATTTAGCTTCACTTGTAACTCTAAATTTTCTACAATTGCCAATCTCTGTCGTTACTGTTTCGATTTCCCCAAAGTTTTCTGTGAGAGCGACCCGCCATGTCTGGAAGAGATGACGCGGAGGAGCATCGTCGCTTCACTACCCCATACAGCGCCAGACATCCTATTCCTACCATCTCAAAATATCGGGAAGAGAGAACTGCCCGGCAAGATGCAGCTGAAGGCAGACCTGACTCTACACCTACACCAAAAGCTGGGGATTACGGCGGCAACAAAGATGACTACCAACTACAGCAAGGGTCAAGGGAAGATGGCGGGGCCACCTTAGAATCCATCAAAACCAACGGAGAGAATGATGACAAGAAGAGCGACAATCAACAAGAACAAGAACAAGAGCAAGAAGAAATGCAGGACACTTCACAAGTTGGTCAGGCATCAGATCCTAAGCAGAGACGGAAGGAGCTTAAGAAGAGTAAGCGAGAGAGGGCACAGCGAGAAGTCACTGACCCTGTCACCCATCTCCCTGTCACAATTCACGATTTTACCGACGACGCCCTCGAAGAAGTAGGCGTGAACGACCCCACGTTTGGTACGACAGACAGGACAGCCACCGGTGCAGACAACAAGACCAAGTCTGACGAACAACTTGGCCTCGAGCAGCAAGAGATCCAACAGAGCCATGATGCCATGGGTGAATTGTTTCCCCCACCAGATTTTGATGCCCTCCGTCTAGAACTGGCAGCCATCAACAAAACCGGCGTCACTTTTGGACTCGCTGGCGTTGCGATCATTCTTGGTGGCGCAGTTGCTTTCGAAAGACTTGTGCGACATGGAGTATTGCAGAGCTCCAAAGCCCATTCCTTCCTCGTAGGTGGCTCTCTTTGGTTGGCGATAGCCGCGGCCAGTACTGGAGCCATCTGGTTCCTCGTGGTTTCCGTTCGAGAATGGATCTCCAACAAGGTTAACAACATCTTTCATGACGAAGTCTGGGACGCACACCGAAGAGGTGTTGTCAAAGCATCCAAGCAGCATGATACCGAGACAACTGTTTGGCTCAACTCCTTGATTGGCTCTGTCTGGCCTCTTATCAACCCTGATCTTTTTGCCAGTCTTGCAGATACTTTGGAGGACGTCATGCAGGCCTCGCTCCCCAAATTTGTTCGCATGGTCAGTGTCGATGATATCGGGCAAGGAAGCGAGTCTGTTCGCATCCTTGGTGTCCGATGGCTCCCCACTGGAGCTGCAGCCAGAGCAGTGGACGAAGATGGGCAGCTTATGACTCGAGAGCAAAGTGAAGAGGACACAGTGGAGAAGGATGGTGAATCCAGCGACACTGGTGCTCCTGTTCAAGATGGTATGGAGGCCGAGGAAGGCGATTTTGTTAACCTTGAAGTCGCATTCGCATACCGCACACGCTCATCCTCCAAGTCCCTCAAGGAAAGAACCAAGGACATGCACCTGTATCTTGCCTTCTATCTCCCAGGAAATATCAAGGTCCCGGTTTGGGTCGACCTCCAAGGCATTATCGGCACCATGCGTATGCGACTTCAACTGACCCCTGACCCTCCTTTCTTTGCCTTATGCACTCTTACGTTTCTTGGTCAGCCCAAGGTAAACGTGAGTTGTGTGCCTCTGAGCAAGCACGCTATCAACATCATGGACGTCCCTTTCATCAGCAACTTTGTTCAGTCCTCTGTCGACGCCGCTATGGCTGAGTATGTTGCACCTAAGAGTCTGACTCTTGACCTCAAAGACATGCTTGCTGGCGACGATTTCAAGAAAGACACCAACGCGGTGGGTGTGCTAGTGGTCAACATCAAACGCGGCTACGACTTCAAGATGGGTGACTCTGGTATTCCACTTATCAAGGAGGGAAGCTCCGACGGCTATGTTTCGGTTGGCTGGGCCAAGTTTGGCAAGGTGATGTGGACGACGCGAGTGTTGGAGAACGAAATGGAGCCTTGTTGGGACGAAACTTGCTTTGTACTGGTGACGCCACAGGAACTCGACGTAGACGAACGACTGCGTGTACAACTGTGGGACTCCGATAGGTTTACCGCAGACGACGACCTCGGCCGAATCGAAGTACCAATCAAAGAATTGATGAAGGATGATCGATCTAATGGACAGATGTGGCATCGCTCGGATGGTTTCAGGGCTTTGAAGTCGGGTGATGACATGCCTGGGAAACTGGACTGGAGTGTTGGTTATTACTCCAAGACCCGGATTCAACAATGCCAGTTCGAGAAGCAGACACATAATCCCGAAATCCGCAATATGCAACAACTCAAGGAGACTGTCAAGGAATCGAGCGAGCGCAAGCTTCGCGAGACCATGTACAAGGAGGGCAGAAAGAAGGAGCGTGACGCCAGCGAGCTTGAGCAGCAAATGACACAAGAACTCAAGGCCGAACAAGACGCCATGATCATTTCAGCACCCCCTCCCGATGACTTCCCGAGTGGCATACTGAGCGTCCAGATCCACAACATCACAGGCCTCGAACTGGAGCGGCTGAACAAGCGTAAAGCTGCAACTGATGCCGAGGCGACCGACGAAGAGGAAACTGGCGAAGGTTTGCCAAGCGCATACTGCACCGTCATCCTCAATCACCGCAAGATTTTCAAAACAAGGACAAAGCCTCAAAACGCCAAGCCTTTCTACAATGCTGGCTGCGAAAGATTCATTCGCGATTGGCGAGATGCGGAGGTTTTTATCACCGCTCGTGATGCCCGTCTCAAGGAGGACGATCCTTTACTGGGAATCGTCCATCTGCCCCTTTCGGAGGTGTTCCGCGAACGTTCTCAGGTCATGAGCTTCTGGCCCTTGACTGGTGGTGTTGGTTTTGGACGTATTCGTATCTCCCTGGTATGGCGCAGTATTCAACTCCAAGCACCAAGGAATCTTTTGGGTTGGCAATACGGCACTGTTGAGGTGCAACCCTCCGCCACAGTTGTTGACTGCCCCAAGGATCTTCGATCGTCAAAGCTCAAGTTCCGAACCCATATTAGCAGTGCAAAAATGTACACCGAGGACAATGGGCAGGATCAGGGAACCGTTACTTGGAAGTCAAAGCGAGGCAAATCACTTGCTTTGGCCGTTTCCTCAAGATATAGCAGCTGCATGTCCATTGCTTTCCGAGACAAAGGCTTCTTTGGGGATGATACCGCCGCCTTTGCCGTTCTGTGGTTGAAGGATATTGTTGACGAGGAGGAGACAGAGTTGGAGCTACCAATCTGGAAAGGAGATTTCCAGCGTGCTACGTCTTGTTGTTTGGAAGAATGTGGCGAGAAGCTGGGCACTATCAAGTTGAAGCTTACGTTCTGGGCTGGTCTGGTATGTTCCCCTTGAAACCCCTTATAAACGACCTATCGCTAACATATGAACAGGGAAGTGCTCATTCTCGATGGGCGAGCAAGGACCATCACCTTCGAGATGTTGTGGAAGTCATCGAAATGGCCCACGATAATCTCGAGGTTGGCGATCAGGAGAAGAAAGCTGGCATTGTGGAGTCTGAAGACGAGGAGAAGACTGGCGGTCGTCGTCGTACAGGCTCTATAGGCAGTAATTCTGACTCCAGTTCAAGCTCTTCGGATACAGAGGACGAAGACGGGGAGCAAAACAGCGTTCCTGATGGCAGCAGCAACCAGAGACAAGGACCTATAGACAAGGTACGGGACTACCGTCGTCGAGACAGGCGGCTACATCGCCAGCATCGGGGTCTAATGCAGTGGAAGGTAAGCTCCCCAAGTCCCCCTCCCTTTTATGATCCCACGTGTTTCCCATGTTTCTCTTTTACGCCCTCCCGCTTTTAGGGGGGTCGACATCAACACCATCGAAGCATAAGAGCGGAGCTGACAGATGAGCATAGGCCCCTCGCACAGCCAAGTGGATCAAGGGCAAGCTCGGGCGCGTTGGAGACAAAGCTTCTAGCGTCTTTGAACACCACACCAATAAGCCCGGAATCGAGACCGAGGTCTAATCCAAGCCACCATTTGGGAAGTTGATAAGTCAATATGTCCTTGTCGGGCATCAATTGACTGCATGCGTTGGTGACAACGCGCATATTTCACGACCTTTGACGACAAAATTAGCATCAAGGGGATTGCTTATACACAACAATTCATAGCGAGCGGTGTGATTGGGTTATCAGGGCGCAGGTTGCCCATTATAGCAGATCTTTTAATATTTCAAATAGTTGAATTAAAACAAATCAAATCAAAAGAAAGGTATCTTCCATCAATTCCGTCATTCATCATTCCCACTGCGTCGTTACTAAAGTGATCCCTTCCTTATCTTTTTTGAAAACATAAAATCCCCCCAGCCTATGTAATTGGAGGCATGTTTCTGCTCCATGCCGAAAAAGAAGAAGAAAAGAAGTGCTCCCGCTCCCGTTTTTGCCAGAGTGATGGACACCGTCTATAAGTCAAACGCGCAACAAGGGAATAGAAATCTCAACGCATTATCCCCCGTTATACTCTCTGCCAAGTTCTCCTGCACACTTGAATGTGAGCGGCAACCCGTTTCAACGCCATATCCACCGTGTATTGATTAATGCATGCACGCTTTTTGTCGCAAATGCTGTAGCCGAAAGAAGAGTTGGCTAAAAAAAGATGATTCCACGTGAGATCTGATCTGTTAAATGTGGAGTTCACTCCCCAGCAGGGGGAGAATACTGTAGATCGACGATCATATAAAGTGCTTTTATAGTGTCGGTTCGGTTGGACCGATCGGTCGGCGGCTCCGTACTACCACTAATGGTTCCATTCACTTATCGACGGGCTGTCGACTGATTCTCGCTTCTTAGCTTGTTAACGTTTTCCTCCGTCAACGAATCCCCTGTTTGTAGTTCGTGATATGAATTCCTGCGGTAGCTCGATGATCCACCTGCCGCATCGATGAGTTTTGTTTCTTGTAGTTTGTTAGACCACTCTGCCTCTCCTTCTTGACGCCGAACTTGGAGGGATAATTCTGTGGAGTCGAAGGGCGATGGCTCGTTCTGATATCCGTTGGTCGTTAACGGTCGAGGTGTAATAGGGCTACCGTTGAATTCCTCAGCCGGACGTGGCATGTCGTCGTCGTCGATACCAACGTTAGGAATGTCGGCATTGTCACAATGCTCACTCATCTCTGAGCAGTCTGAGGCCGATGGATCTGGCGCTGTTGGCACCCGGCGGCGAGCATGGCACCATCTTAGAAGCATCTTTTCGAGAATGACACCCCGAACCGGCTTGGCCAAATAGTCATCCATGCCGGCCTTGGTACACTTTTCGCGATCTCCTTGAATTGCTGATGCTGTCATGGCCACAATTGGCACGTCTTGAACCAGAGGTTTGTAGGGCATGTGATGTCGCAAAAGGTGAGTACACTTGTAGCCGTCAATGATTGGCATCTGCACATCCATAAGTATGATATCTGGCTTCTTGTTGATGCCTTTCTGAACGCCGCCGAGGTATTCCAGAGCTTCCTTGCCGTTCCAGGCAGCTGTTACCTGGAACCCAAGTCTCCCGATTGTCTTGGTAGCAATCTTCTGGTTGATGGGACTATTGCCAGTTAGCTAGGTTGTCTCACACAGATATGTTCGCGACTTACTTGTCCTCGACGACCAAAATATGGATCTTGGCCCGCTCCGCGGATGGGAGTTCTTGGTCGGAGCTTGAATTTGATGCTATGCCAAAACGAGCTCGGCGTGATCCTGAAGTGCTTGCCTGGATTCCATCAGATGCTGGGGGAGTGCCAACAATCTGGTCGTATTCCGAACTGTTGCAAGACAGGCTCAACTCAGATTGAAGCCGGTCGGGAATGGCACCTGCGTTGGCCAGGCCCGCCTCAGCTGGACCGCTTGGCTTGTTGAAGGGAACCCAAAAGGTCGCCCTAGTTCCAATACCGACCTTCGATTCTAACGTTATACTGCCATGCATGAGATCTAACAGATTCTTGCAAATAGTCAAGCCTAATCCAGTACCGCCAAATCTCCGGGCAGTTGAAGCATCACCCTGGCTAAAAGGCTGGAATAACTTCTTGCGGACGTCGTCCTGAATACCGATACCCGAGTCCTCCACCGTGAATTTCACTTCGATAGATTCTGATGTCTCCTTCTCTGCAACGACTGAGAATCTGACATATCCTTGGTTCGTGAATTTTATGCTGTTGGTAAGAAGATTGGTGAGAATCTGTCGTACGCGACCGGGATCTCCAATAACAACCAAATCGTTTTCAATACCATCGCCAATGTCTGATTGGAAATCGAGGTTTTTCCGCTCGACAGCAAACTGTAGCATTCTGCCCACTTCCTTGACGATGTGTGACAGGGAAAACTGCACCTCCTCGATGTCTAGTCGCCCAGACTCCACCTTTGAGAAGTCCAAAATGTCGTTGATAACGGTAAGAAGAGATGTCGCTGAGCTCTGGATGTTCTCGACGTATTCTTGCTGTTCCTGATCCAGCTCCATTCCCATTAGCAGCTCGGCCATCCCTAGCACTCCCGTGATAGGTGTTCGAATTTCATGGGACATATTGGCGAGGAACTGGCTCTTTAGCCTATTGGCCTCCTTTGCAGCCGCTTCGTTCGCCATCGCCTTTCGCTTCTCTCTGGACTGCTTCTCCAATGCTTGTTCGCGAATCTTCAGTTCTGTCACGTCCATAATAACGCCAATAACCCCTTCAACGTAGGTCTTACTTGGGGCGTCTCCTTCCTGAGACCTTTTGCCGAAAATGGGAAGGAATCGAGTTCGGTACCAACGGTCGTCTTCTTGAGATTAGCAGGATATTCCAAGGTTTAGCTGGGCACTAATCCCTTACCTATACCGTGTTCTTTAAGGTCTTCAGTAGCTTTGCCATCCAGGAGAAGCTCGATGGGCTCAAGGAATTTGGGGCGTTCCCCGTCCGCGAGTTGTGCAGTCAAGCGGTTGAACACGGTATACATGTTCTCTCCGACAAACCATCTTGTTCCGTCATGGTTCTCCTCGTGGGTGTTGTTCCAGATCAAGGCGCCTTCAAGCATTGTGACTCTTCGATTGGGGTCTACGGTGAAAATTGTCACATGAGAGTGAGCAATCACACTAAGGAGCTGTTGCCGGGTACGTTTCATGGCCATCTTTGTCTGAATACTTTCGTGAACATCGGTGCAAGTACCTGTCGGTCATCGTGAGCTATATATCGAGGCAAGTAGTGGTTGAACACTTACCGAACCACTTCTCAACCTTGCCGGTCTCTTTGTTTCGCTGAGGCATCGCCCGGCCAAGGTACCAACGCCATTCACCCTCTCTGCTCTGACATCGATATTCTGTCACATAGCTATCGCCTGTTGCAAGCGAGTGCTGCCATCGCTTGTGGGCTTCAACCAGATCGTCCGGATGAAAAGCGTTTACCCATGATTTTCCAAGGCTGTTCTCAGGTTTCAGGCCAGTATATAAGTAGAACCGCGTGTTCCAGAAGTCCACAAGACCATCCGGTGTCGCTGTCCAAACTAATTGGGGCATCGTATCGCAAATAAGCTTGAATCTTTCCTCGTCCCGCTCCTTGATCTGCGTGATTTCCTCTGTCATGACAGTGACATCACGCCCTGTCACGACACCAGCAAGGAACTCTCCAGTTGAATCGTCACGAATTGCCTCGCCGAGCACATCGTAGACTCTCCTGCTCCTGTTCTCGTCATACATGCCGACTCGGAGCCCGGTGAAAGGCTTCTCTGTCTTTAGTAGCTTCAATATGGGCATTTCGTCAGCTTCAAGGCGCTCTAAAAAGTCCTCGGTATAGATATGCCAGTATCGCATGAGTTCAAAACCATTGAGAGATGTGTCAAGTGGTGCCTCCTTCTCAAAAAGTTTTCGAGCAGCCGTATTTGGGAATGTGACACTACCATCCTTCCACATCGCAAGGATGGGCATTTGGGTATTGTTCAGAAGGGCATCTTTCATTAGTAGCATCTTTTGAAGTAGTGATGGCGTGCTCGAATGAGTTGCAGCTGAAGGGGGGCCCATCGGTGGGAAAGGGCTGGAGGACATAGTGACGATTCCTGGGCTGTGAAAAGAAGGCGAGTTGGAGTCTCGACTTGACGCAACTGACGGTGGATTGGAGTGGGTGATAGATTTGCGCTCAGCAGCCTCAAGTATACTCGGTTTCGCGATGGGTCTTTTGTTGTTGTTGAGAAGAGTTGATGGTGGAGATTCTGTGCTGGTAAAGGTAAGTGTAAAGAAGATCTGGTGGTCTTCCAGCTCCCATATAGTAATGATCATTTTGGCATAGATCTGAGAGTCGGTATCTTTCGGGTTAAAGGGTTTGTCAAACGTCGGTTTGTTAACGCCTTTACGTGTAATCACGACCTCAACTATTGAATCCTGGGGCTTGCGAGAGGGTGGGCTCGGTCGCCTTTCGGGGACGGGCATCGTGCTTGTAGTGGGTGTGGCATCGCCTCCGGACTGAGAAGGCCGTCGTGAATCCTTTGCTGCAGTTCGCACGCCCATTTCTTCCACTTGAGAGTCAAGGAATGCCTCCCATGTTGCCCACACAGGCTGCCCATCTTGGAGAATATCAACACCAACTTGAGATAGTGTCTGGCCCCGGAGGTTTTCGATGGTAGAGAGAGTGTCGTCATCTTCTGAAGTGTCTGTAATGATTCCCAGCATTCGGCCCATTGCCTCGTTCGCTAAGACAACCGTTTTGAGGTTATTAAGAACCATGGTTGGTACGGGTAGGTATTGCATTGCCGAGAATGCGAGCTGGCCAGGAGACATGCTCGGCATCGTCAAGCGGAAAGGACTCTGTGTGGGTGAGCGTGATGCATCACCAAAGTCTCTGAGGAAACGGCCTCCGGTGAATGGTCGCGGAGTGGCATCTTGACTTTTGATATCGTTCACCAGATCGAAAGTAGCTCTCGGTCGCGCATGGTCAAAGGCGGTAGGAACAGGAGCTTGAATGTGGTTATGGTGAGGTTCGGAGCGAGTCAATGGAAATCCGGCATCGTGAGCAGTCCCTGCGGGCCTAATAGCTCGGGTTTGGCTGCTGTCACGAGGTTGTGCGGGAGGGCTCATGTCGGTGCTGCGTTACAAGGCATGGAGAGAGAACGCCTTTTCGCGTGACTTGATTCGTGAACAAAACGTAATGCTCACAGGTCGCAGCGAGCGTATGATCAGAGGATGTGTTGAAAGTTGCAAGTTGCGGTTGCAATGGCCGCAGACAAAACAATGGCTAGGGCGCCGCCGGCCTCGACCTCGACAGGACGAGTCAAAAAGCAAGTGTCAGTGGAGTTGATATACTAGGAATCGACAAGTGACCGTCGACGAAGAATTGGCATGGCGTAGAGGGAGAAAAGTGCCGTAAAGGTCAAGCAATGGGTAGCCCAGGATCTAGCTTGTCTGGGTACGGCGTTGACGGAGACGGGATTAGACTTTGAAGGGCGTGTTGAGACGGTTTAGTCGGCTTGTCAGGAACAAGAGAAGAGCTGTGGTTGGGCGAGAGGTGAAATGGTCGCAGATCAAGTTGATACACCAGGTCTCTGTGATATGAGTTGGATTAGGGTCAGGAGATTGGTTGAGAAAGACAGGCGTCCTGAACAAGGTGTCGATCGTACTGTACTGTACAGATGGGCAGGAGATGATAGCTTTCACAGAATGAGCTTGGCTGAGATGAGATGAGACGCGATGGACAGTTCGGCAAGTTGGATCAGATCAGATGCTTGCTTGCTAATGCAATGCAGCCACAGATATCCGAGAGACAGAACAAAGGACTGAGAGAAGAGAAAAATGGTAAGTTTTGGTTTTGTGCAACAGCATTTGGAAGGAATAGGCATTGATTTTCACTACAGTCAGAAAGTCGACGCCCGAGGCGGCAAGGACAAGCAAGGACCCTGAATTGACACGCCTTCCTGACGGGATGCTCGCTCTGGGCTCTGGGGTGCCTGGGTACACAGACACACACACACGATACTGTAGGTCTTAGGCAAGAGGTACCCGAGCCTACCTAACAAACTACAGCAATTCGCAAGTCTACCTACGGTCCAGCGGGCGGGGTCCCATCCATCCCATCCATCGAGAGGAGTTAGGGAGTCTGCAGTAAAAGAGAGGGTCCAACACCCTACCCTGACCTCCACTGTCGGACCCCTTCCAGCGCCTCGCAGAAGGTCTCCAAGGTCCTCCTCTGCTGCACGGGGTGGGTGCCGGGGGCAGGGCGAGTGGGGAGTGGAGGTTCTTTCCACTTTAAAGTGCTGGTGAGTGGGGCGGTTGAAGCCGGTTGTTCACCAGTGTGAGCGCCGCGGCCTCGTCCAGGGTCGGGATCGCCTCCACAGCCGGACCCACCCTACCTTGTTGATGAAATGCCGATCGAGCATGATTACAGACAGTATTGGACGACTACCTTACCTCTTGGTCTCTGAACGGCATGGCATGGCATAGCACGGCTCCAGTTTCAAGCCCTGATTCCTGCGGTGAACAGACACGACAACAACACAACACGAGCACTTTGCAATTATTGAGCCCGAGCCCGGGGACCCTAAACTTAATCGAATCCTACCTCTGTGTCTAGGCAAGACACCTGGCCGCAGAAACCACATCTACGAGAGCCCAGAATCGCAGGCTAGCCCCTTAGCTCTGGCGCCTCCCAAGCTCACCAGCATCAGCATCAGCATCCGAGGTGGCTCCAGTCTAACTCGGTACGTATGTCGCACCTCGAACTTGCTCACTGGCCCAATTGACACACGGTACAGTCCTCTACTGCACAGCACAGGTAAAACACCAGCCTTACGTGCGAATGAGCACAAACCAAGCCCGGACAAAACGCTTCCTTGCTCAAAGCCGAAGGTGGTCGGACGAGGCTCGAGGCTCTAAACGCTGCATTCAAATTAGGCCAGTCACTCCAATAACTTGTGCCAAGTTCAATACAGCACAAAGACCAAGTAAGCACAAATAGGGCGGTCTGGCTGGCCTTGTCTAACTCACAACCAGGACCATCCCATGGGAACGGATAACCTCGATCCCCGCAACCAGGGCATACCAGTTAAACGACCCGTAAACGAAGGAATCCTTACGTGACCGGAATTTATTAACCCGTCTCATCCGTTCGACGTTGGAACCGAACCGCGAGAGTTACCGTTGCGTTGCGGCGACTTCCTCATCGTTGTTCTACTTTTAGGCTTCATTTTGTCGAATGGGATTTTGCACGGAAACCCAAAATCCATCATGGGGGTTTAAACATTGACCATTACAGCGTAGTGCATAATATGGATGGGATACCCTATCATTCTACCAGCCGCCAACCTTTTGGCTTCGCAACGAACCCGCCTATCGTAGGATGAGCCGCCTGTCATCTGCTCGGAATTCGTCGGCGCCGTGCAACTAAAGGCAACTTACAGCTACAGCAACCGATACCCAACCAAGCCAGCCTTTTCAAGATTGTTATTTTTGCACCATAAGAGATTGGGCATTCAGTTTATTACGGTATCACCGCCTCATCAATGTGTCTCTGTCAGTGCGTCGGATCGTGTGATGCTGGCAAGGATCCGTAGAGAAGCTTTGTTACAGTATGTATAACACTATCTGGTTTGATGTGGTTGCAATTAGAGTCGCATCCCCATCTGGCCCTGTAACCTACCAAGAGTGCAACGTACCCACCCGTTGATGCACGACACAGGAGATCGTGCGAGCCGACGAATGAGGCGAGCGGGCTTTCAGGCACGAAGACACTTTTGAGTTATAACGTTGAATAAAGCAAAACACATCTGGGATATAGAAGCAAATCTTTCCGGATACAATATGGGGTTCGTACGTTATGCTACCTTAAGCTAATTAGCTCGTCCAAGCTACACATCTGGTTGCTGTGTATTGATACCTTGACCAATCAGCACACTGTGACCGCAACTGAGAGTCTTACTGTGCCCGTACCCATCACCGAAGAAGCGAAGCTGACAGCTCAGTGCTTGATCGTGTTACAGTGAAATGCACAATTTCCTCCGAAGAAGGCATTTCAACTAATTAGCTGCATACTTCCGTCTATTTGTGGTAAATTAAAGTGGTCTAGAATTGATTCCAGAGACATCTAGACCTGATAGCCAGGTCCAGATTCAATTTGACCAAAAAGTACCGGTGCGATTCTATGCACGTTTCAAATACGCATCGTCGATTTCTACCATCTAGCTTCCTAAGTCTAACGCTATGGAATTGTTTAAACCAAGTCAAAATCCTCTCAGGCCTCAGCGTCCAGTTCTGACTCATTAACAGATCCATCATCATGCAATTCACCAAGTTTACCGCTAGAACTTGCATCGGCTCCCAAGTTAGGTCGTCTTTCAGCAGCCGCTTCAAGCGTACAGTAGTAAACAGTTCTTGAGTTGTTTCACTCAATTCTTTTCAGTCTTCCAACCCACCGGTTTCTGCTAGGGTCCAGTTGTTACAAGCCCCCCCCGATGGCGTCCAAGCCCGCCTTGCAGATCATCTCCAATTCCAATCGGCGCTTTTCCGGATCCTGCAAAGTCTTCTTTAACGTCATATTTTTTTTGAGAATCTCAAGACACGATCTTGGTTGACCCCTGCATCTTGGCCCTTCGGCTCGGAAAAAAGTCCACTTGGTGATTGGAAGCCAAGACGCGCGAGTTTCCATTCAACGAAGCGTCAATGAAGTCATTGTTGATCGACAAAGCAAGAAACAAGAACCAGGGGTCCTTGACATTGATTCGCCCTCAAAGTTTCCCATTCTCTAAGTGACCAAGGTAATGCGATTCTTTGGCTAACTATCGTGAATTGTCCTTCATTTTCCCGCATGTTGAGCATATCCACCATTGCTTTTGCATCTCCGTCCCACAAACGCTGCATTCCCAGGTTTGGGGTCCTGATGATGCACTTCCTTGGACTGCACTTGGTGGTTTCGATTTTCGTGATGTCGTAGCAGAGGGTCGCCGATCTCGTGGCGGACTCTGGGTCAAGTCAATAACAGCAGGTTGTCTTTCGGGGACCGGCGATCTGGATCGGCGGTTATCTTTAACCGGTTGTGTCCCTGGCCTTGCGGACCGCTCCATCCCACAAGCATCGCAAGAGAGATAATTGGCAGGATTGCGCAGAGTACAAGTGTCGCATGTCCAACTTGGAGGTTCTCTAGACCTCTCTGAACTACGGCTGGGTCCCCCATTTGGAATTACTGTTCCACCACCGTTCCCAGTAGGATTGTCTGCTGTGGGCGGAATATAAGACTTCCCGTACTCGACCGATTTGTCTTCCTGCACCAGTTCCCACAGCGCTTGAGCAATGGCTGCATCGTTAGCCTCATCTTCTTCGGCCTGCGTTCGAAAACCGTTCTTTGTAGCAGTATCAGAGATGTTCCGAATCTGAGTTTCACTCAGGTTGTCTGTACCACAGCCCTTGAGAATTCTGCTTCTCCGCTCAGCAGCATCCGCAATGACTTTCCGAATGTCTTCGCCTGGGCGCGGGGCTGATCCTCCCAAACGCTTGCCCGACCCAGTCCCGGGATGGGATCGACGTTTTTCTGCAGCTTCTCTGGCCAGTCTACGGGCTTCATGCGGTGGCATCCTCGAGCCCCCGAGGCGTCGTCCCTCGGAAAGGAAGCCTTCACCGGTATAGCCCTTGAGAACAAGTCGTTCGTGCTCGTCTCGGAGTTGATCCCAGAGAGCGTGAAACTTGGCATCGTGAGGACCATGAACAATGTGAGATAACTCATGGAGCATAGTATCTACAATGTTTTCAAGGGGCATGAACAGGGTACGATCTCCTGCATACCGCAAGCGAAGGCATATCTTGGCTCCTCGATTTATATTGAGACCTGTCAACTGCGTTTAATATGACAGTCAACCCCAATGTTCGCAGTAAAACCTACCGAGAAGATTCTGTTGGTCAGGATAGAACTCTGCCAACTGTCGAACTTTCCAATTACGAGCTCGCATTATAGGTTTCACAATAGAAGCCACCTTCTTCAATATCTGCAATGCGTCGTCTGCCCTGGGAAACTTTGGCAGGTGGCTATACGACAAGACAAGGGCATCGTGTTCAGCCATGGTGTTGTAAGTGACTTGCAGGTAAGACGTGGGTTTCGGTGTGTAAGTGCGTTACAGGAGTGGATAGGATGTCAAGGGTCTAACGATGACGTCGTTGTCTAGATGTTCACGATGCAAACTTGGTGTTGTTTAGGAAACCCATCGCTTTTAGAGTTGGCCATCAGTCCACGCCAAGGGCAGGTGCCTTGAGCTTTGTTGCCCCTTGATCCGGGGCAGGTGCATGTGGTTCTGAATGGTAAGGCAACTGCGGAACGCTGACGCAGAGAACCTGGAATCTTCGATTGGCGAAAAATGACTAATCACTGCGCTTACCCTGGAGTGGTGATGCACTGCCAAGTTGTATGTTTGTCTACTCACAACGGCTCAATATTAACACAATGTGTTGATATTATGGATTTAAGCTACCAATCAGGCTATATTATGCCAAAGAAATATGTTGTCGTTACTCGGGCTTGTGAGCTATAGCCCTCAGCCTGACATAGTGTATCGTTTCTCCACCACCAGGGTTACGACAAACTTCTCGCAGCACATTAATACATTCCTGTGCTGCCTCTTCTCGTTCCTTTTCATCAGTGACGGCATCCAACAATTGACTCGCCATAAGCCTGGTCCAACCATCAACGCCCCCCTTGTCGGTTGGAGTTGGCCGCCACTCGCGCTCTGCTCGCTCAACCTTGAAACCTGCCGCTTCAAGGGCACTCGTGATCCATGTTTCATCAGGGAAGAACCAGGGGTCTGCTGCGAGAGCTTTCTCCATACCCACTCGTCGAGCTACAGAGCTAAGAATTGCAGCGCGCATTTCAGAAACGTTGCCAAAGCCGCCCATCTCGAAGACGAAGGTGCCGCCAGGAGCCAGTGAAGCATATACTCCGTCGAAGAACCGGACGCGAGTCTCCTCAGGACGTAGAATCCAGTGCATAGCTGCATTGGAAAACACTTTGGTGAAAGTCCCTTTCTGAAGCTCTGGCTTTGAGATAAGTTGTGCAGCATCCAGGACTGCAAGGAATCAAGTAGTCAGCCATGAACAATGACGCGATGGTCTGGGAGACTTTACCTTGAAATGTCGAGTTCTGGCTATCCTTGCACAGCTCTCGGGAGGATTCAATCATTGATGCCGAGCTATCAATACCATGCATTGAACCATTCCCCTGCGAAAGGATCTTGGCAAATTCGGCATTCAATATGCCATCTACATAGACAATCAGCTCAACTGCCGCAGCGTTGGATGTGGGCTAGAGTATATACCACCACAGCCAATGTCAAGGAGAATGTCATCCTTTTGCAAGTCTAACCAAGAAACAACCTTTGTCGCAAGCTTGGGGACAAAAGAAGCCGAGTGTTGGTATGCCTAGAATCCGTGTAAGTGTCTAGTGAAGTATCAAAAAGTAAAGATTGAGACAAACGTTGGCAGACCATCTGTCTTTTTGGTCGGTCATGATTGCGATTGATTGATTGTGGACTGGATTGATCTATCAGCTTGAAAATCGAAATTGAATGATGGAATTGTAGTCTCTTTATACCTGACATTTCGTGTCGGTAATGTTGGTGAGGAGAAGCTTCAAGCTGGTTGCATCGCCGACATCGGCCTTAACGGCAACTTCCTACCATAAGCATGCACCAGTTATACGAATGAACGAGGACAGAACAACCAATTGGATCAAATGCTTATGTACAAAGGTAAGAACTGAAAATAATTGTTCCCTTTGTTATACTTGTTTTCATGTCCGGTTGATCGCCGAGTTGATCTGTGGTAGCTTTCAATCGTCTCATACACAGACTAGGTACCTACAAGAGAGGGATGAGACCTGAGATATCAAATGTTTGAGCCGCGATAACGCCTTAATTCTATCTTTGATATTGTTACTAGCCACGAGTTTCACCCATTCACCGTGTTCACGACAATAGCTCGCAGACTATCATCAATCTGAGTCCCAGTGTAAGTTACCCCGTAGGTAGGTAACAGAAGAATTATCCTCTAAGGCTTAAGTTACTATAATAAAGGAGCCTAAGTGTTAGTCTAAGCTAGTAGAATGTGATCAAATTATTTCATCTTTTATGCTTTTGGAGACTGATCCATTCTTCTGATACCCTGAAGCCCAGGAAGGATCGCTTATATCGTTGCTCTAAGTCGATATAAACACAGAATATAACTTCTTCCTATAAGTACTAAAGTTCTGTAAGTAGTAATTCTGGCTATCGATATGTTGTCATAAATCCATATACCAATTTAATCCCAAGTCACAACCTGGGTATCTTGTGATGGTAAAGCTTTCAAGACTTTACGTTTCTCAGCCTGATCCCAGCAGCCCATGCCATATGCATCCGAGTAATCCTTCAAGCAATCTGCGGCTTCATACAGTTATAGTGTACTATAAAGCGTGCCAAGAATGGAAACTGAAGCCTCTAGTTGGGTGAAGAAAGCCTCATGACGGCAACGGACAAGGGGGTTGTTCAGCTGGTAAGGATATATCAATAGTCGCAATCTCAAATAAAACAATCTATTCTATTTGGTGTTAGTTCATATGTGATATATGCACCTTTGTATACGAAAACAAAATCAGGCTGTGGTCTGGCCTTGCCCATTGGACTGTTTTCTCTGAAACCTGCCTTAGTCAAAACGCCATAGAATACATATTGGTTCTTCCAATATTTGGTCCTCGTGTGCTATGTTTTTTGTTCTTAAGAGGGAGAAGATCCACGTGAGTGCTCATCTTTTCGTCTCTATTAACTAGGATTTCTCTCTTGAGACAAAAGCAACCTTTGTCTTTCCAAATTCACGATCACCAGTCCATAAAAAACCACGATCTTCTCTGATACATCGACGTAATGGCCGAGAGTGTACAAACTCGTCCCGGCGGTCCTTCGAGGCTTGGCCAGGATGTACCAATGGTTACCGAATTGGCAGCACTAGACGAACGAGATGTTATTCATGGCAGACAAATCTATAAAGACTGTGGTTTCTATCAATGGCAAGACATCACTTCAGGTGGGGCTCCATTATTTCCTTTTCTTCTCTTAAATCTCAGACCATTTGTCTGTCCAAACGCACATTCAAGGTAACTAATGATATTCTAGAATGGCAAACATGGCTGTGCCTTGATGAGTCGTCATTAACAACAACGACAACCTGCAATACCGTCAATGGCTATTTCGGATGTTTTACAAGGATACCGACAACTTGTTTTGCTTCAACTGAAAGTGCCAGATGCGATATTCTGAACAAAAAGCAGTTATGCTGGTTCGTAACCCATACCCCATAGCCTTCTCCATGGACTTAGTCGGAATTAGTAACGATTCAATCTACCCGGAGTGCATGGTAGCTCAGAAGACTGTGGGCACTGAGAAAATCACGGCGTATATGTGCGCAAATAAAGCTGCAGAACTTTCTATCTATGAGTCAACGGACTTTTCAACTTCGGTGTCAGAAGAAGAAACAACAAGCACGAGCAGGGAGTCAAGCGGCTCGGTAGAGACGAGCATCAGTCGCCAGATCTCAGAAGTTCCTTCGACCACAGAATCAGGCACTGCCGAACAGACCTCTTCGACGAACCCCGGGCCCGAGTCCTCCAATACACCTATCGGACCTATCGTGGGAGGCGTCATCGGAGGTCTAGCGCTCATTGCACTCGTCGGTTTTGGTATCTGGTTTATTCGTCGTAAAAAACAGGATCCCGGTGCTGTTCCTTCTCAAGGAGGTTATCATCCTCAGTCTCAGTCGTTGCCCCATTACGATTATGTCAATCCTGCATATGCCGCCCCTCAGTACAATCAAACGCCTATGTCCTCAACACAAGCAGACGAATCCCAGCGTTTCAGCAACTTGCCCTATGTAGCGAGTCCTCAAGCTTCGGAACTTCCATCGCCCCAAGCTCGTCCGAAAACACCTGAGCTATGATAATCACTATGGTTGCGTCTTGTGTTCGCTGTTTGTTGAAGTCATAAGAAATTTGATTGGTCAGACGAGACTATGTACATGGAGTTATGGGGGTTCTTGTTAGTACATGATGGCTTTCCTCAGAATAAGAAGTATTGTAATGTTGTGCTTGACTAAATGAGTACCGCTGATCAATGTTTGGCTTGATATGTGTTTGAAGACAAATTGAACATGCCTGTTTGCCTGTCACAATCCATTGTCCTGATGTTCAGCTCAGCCTGAACATTCACATCTATCACCAAGTACGAGTTCCAGTATGTAATCGATTCACAAACGCCTTGTTCAGTGAGATGTAGAAACTGTTAAAATCCATCTCTTGACTATAAAGTCCTGCCATGATCTGTGCATCTAATCATTCCCCTTTCTCTTCCCCACCCAGAGTCTTCGACACTCGCAAAGTATCTGCATCTGCGAATCGTTCAGCTATCTGCTATTTGAAGAAACAAGTTTATATTTGCCTCTCTATCACTACCCAAAATGTGTCAAGAAATCGTAGGTGTCTGCTGCTATTGCGGCGACCATATCGAATCCTACTTCCTGCTTTGCAACTCGTGGCACACAATCGCAGCACAGTTGATGGCTGCAGGCGAGCCAGCTCCCCGAGGAGAGCATTGCGAATTTCGTGTAGGGAAGGCGTTTCAGCCTTGGCTCAGAGGATGCGCCAATAACGACGTCTGCCCTGCGTGGTTCGGGAATATGCTCCCTGGTTTTGGTGACTCTTGGAGTGAAGAGACCTATCAGTTTGAGGAGCTAACTGTTGCTGAAGACAAGTACGATGAATGGAAGAAAGACTTTACTCGGAAGTATTTCGTGAAGAGGCCTATCCAGACCCTGCAGGAACCTGAGGGATTCTTTGAATCAGATACCGAATCTGTTCAATCATCGTCCGCTGCTGCTTCGTCTACTGATGGCGGCGAGATTGCTAACGAGACTCTCCAGTCCGAAGTTGATGAGGATACTCATGCACAGACTGACAAAACCAATAAACAAAGCGCTGCCGCAGCCGATGCAGCTTCTGAAATCTCAGAGATTGATCCACTAGACCTCTTCTACGGTAACGTGGCCGATTATGTTCCTAACAAAGATACCAAGAGCAACGCCGTAGAAGCAACGAACTACTCATCCAGAGCCAAGAGCAGCGGAGAAGAACACCAAGACTTAGCCCCTGCATGGACTTCGTTCCATCCTGCCATGGACATGGGACGTGATGGAGATTTCAACGACTAAGGCACGAAAGTGGAAAGATCGTCAATGATTAGGATAAGAAGAATGAGTTGCCTGGGTTGATGAATATCCCTAGAGAAAATCCAACCGGTGTGACTATTGGTGCTTTGGTATAGATTGTACAGCGTTCTGGCGATAGATCAAGTCTCGAGGTAAGACTAGCAGAGTAAGAATATTGATACCCCTGATTTCCCTTCTTATTTATACGGACACGTTTTGGTGATAGTGACCCAATGCTTTGAGAACAATCCTGACTTGCATGAATAAATGGCTACATAACCTCTCTCGTGAATAAGAATCTAAAGACAGATCTGCCATTTGACAACAAGAATATTAGTTACGATGTCATAGTGATAGATTAGGATAAGTGTCTGTGTATCATCATCACTTGTCCATGCAGTGTACATCTCATCAGCCAGTGGAATCTCTTGACAATAAACGGTATAGATTATGACACGACTGTCTATCAAACAGAACGCCTTTCCCAGAAACAGATTCAGTACACTCTACAACCCATTTAATCCGACTTTTTCGCCCTCTTGCTGCTCTTCTTCTTCTTCTCTCCGAATGCCTCTTCGTACACCTCAGCCGCCGTCTGCTGGCCGGCCTTTCGCTTCTGCTTGGACGACTTCACGCTGACGACAGGGTTTGACTTGCCCTCCTTGGCGGCACTCTTAACTTGCTTTTCGGCATCTTCCCACGCGGGAGCATCGCCCTCAATCTCGTATCTGGTCATGGTTAGCTCTTGTACTTCATTAAGTTTTAGGAGTGTATCTTACTGGTCGAGGGGCAAAGAGTCAATAAGCTCTCTTTGCTTCTTCTTGAGCTCCCTCAGGGCCTCGTCACCACCCTCCTCGAGCTCATCGTCGAGAGTAGTAGCCAGAGGAACGAAACGCTCGTCGATAATCTCGTCGTCATGAGCACCGTCGGCATCCTCGCGCGACACGCCGAGACGCTCGGCTTTGGGAAGCTCGGCATCGACAGCAGTCGAGATAACCTCAGCGAAGTATACAGCCATCTTGCGAACAATCTTGATAAACATGGCAAGGATCGATTGTACGGGCTTGCCCAGTTCGTTGGCAATGACTTCAATGTCCTTTCGCTGCAAGCCGATAGCGAGCAGAATCGCCTGATAAGCTGGTGTCAAGGTGACCTTGCCCTTGAGGCGTCCTGTAAAGTAGAGAAGGGCGATTGTGGGGACGAGATCGAGGATAACGTGGTAGTCGAGCATGTTCTTGGAGTATGAGTCGAGTCGTTTCAGATCGAAAGGAGTCATGTAAACATCAAGATCGGACCTGACCAGTGGTTGAATCTCAACTGTGTCCAGCTGTGCACCGGTATTCGCAGACTCCCGAATGCTAAGGGCTGTACTGGGGGAGAATGCGCGGAACTGATATGAGAGTAGCGACAAGAAACGCTTGTGGAAGTCTCGGGAGAAAGCACCGAGCCAGCTTCGGTCACCACTGTTTTCGAGAGGTCGCAGCATAACACATGTGTGCTCGCCAGTCAGATCGTTGGCTGTCTGTCGCAAGTAGACGGGGGAGAAAGATGCTCTCTTCCAGAACTTGTGAAGAGGGCTAGTCAAACCATAACTCACACCCACGTAGTCAAGCTGGTCGGGCTTCCTTTCCGAGAGCTTAGAGAACAGAGGAGGCATCTTGTTGATGTCTCGCACCTTGATATCGTCATCGAGGAGGTTGGCATTGGCCAGCTCGGCATCGGTAACTCGGGTCATTGTCTCTTCCATAACTTGGTCCTCGTCCTCTGACAGGTTGGCAAAGCGACCCTCGTAGTAATCGACGAGCAGCTCAAGAGCCTTAGTTCCGTATCCCATGGAGACATACTCGGGGTTTGTAGCAATTCGGACAACTCGAGCACCAGAAAGAGAAGCGAAATCCTCATCCTGGAACTGCTGGCTGACCAACCAGGGGATAAGATCACCACTAGGTCGCTGTCCACGGCTCAAACTGTTCAGAACGCTCTGTCTGCTGATCTTTCCTTCAAGCGAAACCTGGATAACACAGAGAGGCTCGGGCAATCTTGCGCTATCCTCAGAAACGGGAGGAACAAGAACGAACAACTCATGCGCAGGCGCATCACTCATAAGCTGAAGGTCATCGGGCGAGTTCTTGTAATGACTGGCAACATACAATGCTACCATTTGTTGCAAGAACTTCTCCGACACAGGGTGGAAGGAGAACAAAGTATCTCGGTTAACGTTCAGAAGTTGGCACTGAGTAGGGTCGGGGCATCCATTAATGTTGGACTTGGACTTGGGCAGAGTCGCGTCAAGGCAAAGCACAGTGTTAAGCCACTTTTCGACGGAATCTCCCTGAGCATATCGGATAGGCTCAGACAGGGTGATCTCACGAAGCTTGCGTCCAGACTGGAACTCCTCAGTCTTTGATGTCTTGCCCGTTGATCGGTCTGTAATCTCCATGCCCTCACCTGCGGTGGAAGCTGTGCGTGACTGATCTCTCAGCTGCTTGATGAGCTTGAGAGAAAGAGAGCGACCTGTACCCTCGTAACCGTTGATGGTGGATGCCATGAAGACCAAGTAAGGACCCATCAGCTTCTTGACAAGAGGCAGAGGAATAGCTGCCGCCTCATCAATAACTACCAGCTCAGCCTGTCCGAGAACATGAGCATCCTGGGGTCGAATGTACTGGATAGTTTGTCGGTGCTGTCGGTGAATGTTGACTCGGACAATAGCCTTGTTAAAGTCGGGGTTGGTGCTCTGGATAATCGAGTAATCGGCATGATCAGCATAACCCAACTCATCAAATCCCTTGAAGACAAACTCGAAAAGAGTCTTCAAGTTTTCGGGAGAAGGCGAAGTAATGAAAATGTTGCTGTATCCATATGCAACAGCAGCTGCGACAGCAACACCCAGGGCCGCAGACTTTCCACGACCACGCGCAGCAGTGAGAGTAACTGTGCTTCGCAGGGTCTTCTCCGCGATAGCGTCTGTGAATGTAACGAGAGCCTTGGCCTGGTCGACAGTCTTGGCGAGAGAAATGAGAGGTCCAACGGGTTGTCGGCCCTCGTTCTGCTCCTTCATTGCTTCGAGCTCAACTTGGGATTCTGTCTTAGCATTATCGAGGTCGGGAGGAGGTAGCTTTTTGACACCCTTGCCACCGGAAATGGGAAGCACGTTCATCTCATCGTCGATAACCAAACAGGAGTCGCAGCTACCCAGGGACAAAATGAATCGTTCGTTGAAACGAGCCACCACATCGTCGTGAGCCTCGGTTCTGTATCGTGAGTGGACGTCCATGGACAGGCTGTAGAGCTGCTTCAGACTGTTCATGCCCTTCAACAGCAATACAACCAGTCCACCGCCTTCGACGGTCTCGATCGTTCGCGCAAGAATGTTGGGTGTGATGGCCTCGAAGTCCTGCAGAATACACATGCCGAAGGTCTGACCGAGAATCTTGTCGGTTTCCTTGTAGTAGGTATATCGGATGTTGTGCAGTGACACAAACAGCTCGAAGGGGTCCTCGGTGTTGGCTTCTCGGATTCCTCGCTTGATCTCCTTCTTGATCTTTTGCTCGCGCTTCTTTCGGTGACTGAAAACGTTCCGTTAGCTACGTCGCAACGAGCGACAGGATGTAAAGAGCTGCTTACCTGGTGAAGCCCAACAGCTTGTTCTTGTAAGCCCACAAGACAGACTTGTTCTGCTTGATATCGAACTGGGACATGATGTAGTGCAGGCGCACGATCACATCTTTGGATCTGTCTCCGACGACGACGAAGAAGCTTCTCTTCTTCTCTTGCAACCCATTTTGAATGAGCGCTGGAATGCGCGAGTCCCTATAATATTGTCAGCTTGATGAAGAAAGCTTGAGAAGCCAAATGAGGTACATACACCGCTTTGCGCTGCATTATTTCAGATTTTTCTACGGCCAATTGCTCTGAAAACACCTGGGCGCAAATGCGATCTCGTCTTCAAGTGGGACCTGGCTCAAAAAATCCAAAATTTTGGCGGTTGATGAATTTCTGCCGGGCGGTCAAGCGTCGGTGAGACAAAGTCGAAGTGGGGCTCTGGCGGATTTAGCTTCCGACCTCACCGAGAACTCTTAGAGTCCGAATATGGTGACGCTCGGTGTAGTTGGTCCTCGATTTCGTATTCCAACTCTCGATTGTGGGTTCCCTATGATACAATAACAGCCCGGGCTACTTGGAAAAACCTGTGACATGAAGTTGACGATATAGTTATGCTTAGCCTGTTGATATAAGTAGATATTAAAGGCTTGAAGTATGGCGTTGTTGGAACTAAAACTTAGATATAAATGTCATCATGTTACTGGCATTGAGTATATATACCTCCCGGAATATTAGGCATTAAACGATAAATGCATCATGTTCATGACTCAACTCATAAAAGTGCCATTATTCTCCTAAAGTCAACCAGATTTCCAAGAAAGCACGAGTTTCGCAGGGAAGAGTCACATGTAGGCAGTAATAAGTGAGGATCATTGAGTGAATTGTACAGATAATGATACATGATTCGTATGTCTGGGCCGATGTCACGGTGAAGAATATCTCGACTGATTTAGAATGATGATTGTTATGCGCGAGTCTATGTAAATATGAAAAGTCTCGGGTCGCAATGCATCCATCCAAACTTGTAGAGAAATCATCACCCTTCATGCCCAGACACCACGAATGAAATATGTCCGAATGCCCCATATGCGAGATAGTGAGAAAATCAGAAACAGGACTCGAACGGTTTGGGGGAATATGTACACATGTCTAAGTTCGATCCAACTTGCGGCGCAGGACTCGCGTCCTCTTCATCAACTTCTTGTACTTCTTCTTCTTCATCTTGAGCTTTCTTTGTCGCTTCACACTGATGGCATGCATATCACGGCGACCCTGGGCCTCGTCGAACTTGAGTTGACGAAGGGCCAGGCGCTCAAGAAAGCTCCGCGGTTGATCCTGCATGATTCGGGGGCTGTGGGCCATGATACGAATCTGACCATCGGGGTCGGTAGACTCCTCAATTGTGAAGAGGGCCTTGTAGACGCGGTGTTGGGGAACATCCTCCACGGCCTCGGCTTCCGCAATAGCACTTTCTGACTCGCCAGCAGCCTGGGCTTGAGGCAGAGGAGGGGGTCGGAAAGGTAGGAATTCGCCGGACATAGTATCGATCTGGAGGTACATGCTCGACTCGGTGCCGTCGGGGTTCTTGATATCAACCTTGTGCATAACTTCCTGTCCCTCTTGCCCACCAATAGTCATCTGAGCCATAGGACCCTCCAGTTGCTCGATAGTGCTAGAGAGAGTCGATTCGGTATCGGCCATCTTGTTGTTCCTGGTTCGTGCGGCGAAGATGGAGGCAAAGTGCTCATCGGACACAGCTCGGGGCATGGTTTGAGTAACAGAGATAGGTCTGTGTAGCGAGAAGAAACTTGATAGACCAAGGGCTGAGCCTGTTAGCAATCGTGCTAGATATTCCATTAGAGCATCCTGGATTCCTACCTTCTTGTGACATGTGATGCGTGTTGGGAACGCTGGGTAGCTTCTTCATAGAAGCCGCTCGATCGGAGGCATCCTTGTTGCTCTTGCGCTTTCGCTTCTCGCTGCCAGACTTGGGCGTTGCGGTGGCGGGAACCGACTGGCCGGCTGAGATCTCGTTGGAGCCATTATCGGATTTGGAGGGTTTCGAGGAGGAATATCGTCGCTGCTGATTTTGAATAAAGATAGGAGTGGTCTTTACAGTGGCTGAAGCGATGGAAGACACGACGCCGGTCTGAGGGGTAGAGGAGGCGGCTGAGGCGACGATACGGCGCACCGATGAAGGCAACATGATGAGTTACCAGGTGCGGAGGAACCGCAGAGTCTGGGAGGTGAGGAGAGGGGCGGTTTTAGAGGTCAGGACGAGTTCCTGATGTTGTTCGGTTGTATCTTCAAACCCGGATTTGGCCGCCTGGGAAAAGGCTGCGCTGCGATGAACAGGGTTTCAGACGCTAACTATTTGTGGCCTAAGGCAGCGATAACGGCAACTCTGAGCTAGTGACATAAAAGACATCAGACTATGAGCATGATGTTCTATTTCCATATATGATATTGAATCTGGTTTGTCTTTATTCACCTCTATTCCACATATCTTGCCATGTAATCACTTGCAAGACTCATGTTTTTGGAATTGTATTCGTAATGCCTTTTTAATTGAGTTTATCATCTTGAAAGGTCTCGATGATCGACCTGTACTATTTCTGTCTGCCCACGTCGCCCCCAGGCGCCCAGCATTCTAAACACGGACCGTACCCCAACCACTGCAGCTGGTTTCATCACGGGGCTTTCTCCGCACTTACGGCAGGGCAGTGAGAACCTGGAAGTGACTCAAAATGGCGGGAAACGCAAGCCTACGGCGGTTATCATGGGCCACTGCCCCGGGCACCGATCTCGACTGATAGCCGATCCAGGACAGCCCGGACATCGATTGCCGCTGTATCATGAGTCTTGGCAGAACATCGCGTGCTTAAGATAAGCCGCATGAGACCCATCAAGTATCCATTAGAGTGAGAAGTCATGTGCTTTTTTGATGGCTTATTATACATGGGTATAGCATCTATCGAAACGCGGTCAAATCCTTTGAATACACCGCATGGCTTCTTTCCTTCTGCGCCGTTTATACCCCAAACCCTGTGAAAGTAAACCCAGTCAACTCATGTGAAAGCAGAACATCAGCCTGATACGTGTATAAAGACAATGCGTCTATGTCTATAGAAGGACGAGCGGCAAGGCGATTCTTTCAGCGATAGGCTGTTGTTTATTGGGAGTTGACCCAGCTCAAGTAGGAGTTCCAGCCAATCGCGATGATGTTGGCAAAGAAAAGACGATACTGCAAGGGAATGAGCGAGAAGTTGATGACCTGGACAGCAGGCCAGAGCATCCAGTTTGCCTTCAAAGCAGGCCACCACGTCTTGTTGATGCGCTCCTTCGCACTCTTGCCTTCCATGGTGGCCATGCTACCAAGAAAGACACCGATCATGACAGGCGCAAAGCCAAGCTGGTCGCAAGCGACGCGGGTGAGGACCTCGGCCTTCTTGTTCGGCACGTTGACCCTTCGAGCAAGGAAGGAAAACCAAGTAGTAGCGACAGGACCGAAAACAACTGCCAAGAGTCAATATCTGTCGAGTAGCTGATCAAGGGAACCCAGGGGATACTCACAGCCACCGTAGAGAGCCATACGGCCTGTTCGAATCATGTCATGCTTCTGAACACCCTTCTTCTCAACAAGCTGCTGAGCTGTAACATCACCTGTAGCAAAAAGGAATGCAGTGGTTACACTCTGAGTAAGCAGTGGGCGTGCAGCCAACCTGGCGTTGTACCTGGATATAGATCAGTACGGACGCTATCATGATGTATGCTTGAATTTGAAATTGGCTTGAATAGACCTACCAACGAATGAAAGAAGCCATTATGATGAAGTGGTTTTGAAAGATAGATGTCTCTTTCGGGAGTAGTCGAAGTTTAATAATCTTTTCGAGAGAAGATTGACAGTGGTTAGAGAATCCGTTTCTCGCAAGCCACAACGTTAGATGGGCAAGATGCGCCTATAGGAAGACGAGCGACTCGACTTGTCGAGGGTGACTGGTTGTAGAGTAACGTCCCTAGGATTCAGAGGACTGAAATGCGAAAGAGCACTCTTGAAGGAGATCGTCTTATAGAGCGGGTAGAGAAAGGCTTGACGTTTAAGCACTGGGGCAGGTGAAGACGATTGAAGCTGCAGATGCAAAGGGCATGACGTAGCAGAGGCGCTTTGATAGAGGTTAACTGTCACTCTTGCACGTTTCTCGCATTTAGCCTCAAGCTGACCTGACCTGGGGCTCCAGACTTTTTGTGTCCCACTGCGGGAGCTGGCGATCTTCTAGGGGCACGTCCCGATAAGAGTGGGAGCACGGTTACATGCACACCGATAACTGATTGTGGAAATGATGTCTCGAAATCCGTTGACCTTTCCAGCAATACCACTAAAGACGCAGGTAGGTACTGAAACAATTAGCTTCTGGAAAGCTGCTGCGGAACTTCCAGTTTAAGTTACTCTCAGCAGATACCTCATGGATAGCCCTTGAAAGAATAGGTATCTTTAAATAGGAAAACAGGTCATAACTGCGTTATCACTGTGGAGTCGCAATGGAAGGACTTATACCAACGTTAGGTAGTATAAGGTACTGTGAGATAGCCATCTGGTCGATGCAGTTGTTGAATAGCTGCTTCTTACGCGTGACAACAGATATCTACTCAATTATAGTCTTGATACACCAAATCTACAATGGCATAGTAATTTCCTTACTCAGTCAGGCCCGTCCCAAGTACTGGCCTGGTTATTCTGCGGCTAGAAATATGCTGTTAGACATACGGACACCAAGCCACTTATCAAAGTATAGCATCAACACGGTTGATTTAACAAATGCTTCAATGAGTTTGCTTTATTCATGCTATCATTGCCGCATCTTTGTGCGCTTCAAAACAACATAGGCATCGCATCGTACACAATCCAGTGAATCTCACTCCTCCCAGCCGTTTCGTTGAGAACCCAGATTTTACCCTCCCAAGGTAACAATAACCCATGTGAAATATGGGTAAGCAATAGACAACTCCTCTAAACTCCGACAAGCCACCCTATGTATGTATATAACAGTCTCCTTAGGTATCTTGCATCTTGCCAGCAGTGATTCTGTGGCAGGAGCTTAACGGAGAGCTGCTGAAAGCCAAGATAAACCAATGCCAAGTGAGAAAGAGAAAACAGACGAAGGGTAATTAAGAGCTCTTAGTCTTCTTGCGACCCGACTTCTTGGGCTCCTCCTGAGGCTCGGCGGCGGCTGCTGCCTTGGTAGACCGTCTACGCTTCTTGTCAGGGCTGGCAGGGGCAGGCTTCTCTTCAGCAGCAGCAGGAGTAGCGACCTTGCGCTTGCGACCACCGGCAGCCTTCTTGGGGGTCTTGGCAGGGGTCTCGGCCTCCTCAGGCTCTTCAGCAGCAGGGGCAGCAGCCACAGCCTGGAGCTGCTCAGCAAGGGCATCCTGATCGTTGGCAGGCGCTTCAGTTTGGGTGACATCCTTGAGCTCAGGCATGGGGATCTGGAAATCCTCGGCATACTTCAGTGCCTCCTCATCAGTCATGCCCTTGGCAAGAGGGTTGCCATTCTTGTAAGAATGAACACGGGCGTTGTAGAGACGGAGGTTGTACTGGTAAGCATTGTTCCAGCCCTGCTTCTCATGGGGTCCCATGTGTGCCCATCGTCGCTGGCCCTCCTCCTGGACGGCACCCTTGGGTGCTTCAGTGCCTAGGTCGTTGGCAATGATGGAACGAGCGTGTTGCATGTACAGGAAGTAGGGAGTCAAGGGGCGCTTGGGAGCGTTAGGGTCAATGGTTCGCTTCTTGCGTTCCTTCTTCTCCTCAACAGGAGGTGCCAGCTCAGCAGGCTGGATGCTAATAAGCTGCTGAGCAGCTTGCTCAAAGTTGGCGAGAAGGTTGTCTTGGGAGCCCTCGGCGGTAGGCTCGCCAAGGAGAAGGTTGGTCTGGCGAACATAGTCGGCAGTGAAAGAGCGCAAGAGCTCAAGAATGGTAGTCAAGCGACCAACAGCCTGGACGAGGTTAGAATTTGTTCTCAAATATCTTAGACACAGTTTGTAGTGCGGCGCAGGGAAGTCGGGTGTAAGTGAGTCGGTGGGGAGCTACAGTGGGTACAAAGGCATTGTGGGGTAGAGCTACTGTGAACTTGCAAAGACTCGAGTTGCGACGAGCTTTCTGACAACGCGCCTTCGCCTTGTCTAAGCCCGAGGACTCCTCGAGTCGAGTTGACAGGACTTGAGCGCGTTGTTGTCCAAGTAAAGTGTGTGGTAGAATATCAGAAAACCAGATGAAAATTAAAAGACTTACCGAATCGCGAACGCGAAGGAAGCTGTCGTTATCAACGACGCGCTGGGGCATCACGGCCTGAGGGGGAGCTGCGATAGCAGCGGGCATGGGAACGGCCATCGCTTGAGGGACGGCAGCGATAGGCTGGGGGTGTTGAGGGTATTGCTGAATGTGCTGAGGCATGGGGACGGGAGCAGGTTGCTGCTTCTCGACAGCTGTCTTCTTGGGGCGAGCCATTTTGATTTATGTGAAGATATTTGAAGTTGGGTAGTGATGCGACAGATCTGCTGGTATAGACTTCACCCGAAGCTATACAGAGACGATTTGTGGCGGGCAGACGGACGGTTCAAAAAACGCGATTAGTCTGTAGTGGACGCGACGCAGTGTTTTGCTGTGCGAAGTATCAAGGCGGGCAAATTCAGGCGGCTTTGGCGCGTTGATGGGAATAAGGATGCAGCGATTTACTGAGAAGTGCTGGAAGACGAGAGTGCTGAGAGTACTGAAGAACGGGGGGAAAGTCAGAACGGGCGCGGGGTGGGCGGTGCGCTGAATATGTAGGGGCCAGGTGCCACGCGCAATCAGTAACTGCTCGCTAAGGCGGGGGCGTCAGAAAAATAGGTAGCGCCTAAGAAAAAAAAAATCACTTCAAAAATTAAATAAGGGAAAAATAAAAAGGGAAGAGCTGCAGCAGGCGCGTGTTTTTAGTGGTCGAGCGCCGATTGATTGGCTGTAACACACCCGCTCGAGTGGCCCCCCGAGTCGCCCGCCTAGGCCACCAGAACACAATTAAAAAATTTCACCACTCAGGCGGGGGCTTGAAAATGGGGCCTGAGGAAAGCTGCACAGGAAGCCCGCCCGTCCAGTTCCAGGTTCCCTCTCAGTCCTTTCTTTACCTACAGCAGCACCTTCTGTGACCCTTTGTCCCGCGGCAACCGACCTGGCCGCTCTTACGGAACCCACCGAATTCTTGGGCTTAGCGGACTGTCGCAGGCTCAAAGTAACATCCAAGGCTCACACAATGAATGTCCCGTAAATACTCCAACGCCAGGCTCTACCAGCCCAAACCTCCAGCTTCTATTTTCTGTAGGTAGCCCGTAGACGGCAACTACCTTCCAGTGCACTTTCCCTGAATTACCTGCTGCACAAACAGCACAGCGCAGTGCCAAAATTGATACCCAGTGAAGAGGCAAGAGCAACCCAATGCAATTCACGCCTGGCTTTTGTAAGTCTGGACGGGAATCTCTTCGCGTCTATCAGTCAAACCTTGACACTCACAATCCCAAACACAACACACCCAAGCGAAGACGCGCAAACATAACGGGCCAAATGAACCTTCGAGCGAGGATCGCTGACTGGTCAATCACCCATTCCCAGCGAGGGAACAAGTCTTCCGCCCGCTCAGTCGTGCAGCCTCTTGGGTGCTACTGCTGCAAGTGCGGAATTCTCAACGTTAAATGTATCGCGTCTGTACTCGTCTAATATTTTTCGTCTTTGGGCATCAACATCGAGGATTACTTCGCTATCTCCTCTACTCTATACGTGTGCTCATTATGATGGTAGCAATGTTGGTTGTACGTGCATCGCAAATTCGTTGCCAAAATGGACTTACAGCGCCTTCGAGGCCCCTCGCGATCACAATCGCCAAAGCTATGATATTCCAGTGATACCAGCAAAATACTCATTCAGCGATCGTCCTAGCGCTTTACATGACGCCTCCCAGGGCATGCCGGAACGATGTGTCACTGTCACACCCTGAGGAGTGTGCTGCCCTCCACTCACCGCCTCAAAGCCCAATCCGCGAGCGCCTTCACCTGCTGAGGTTGCTGGAAACTGATCAGGCGGGGTCATTCCAGCACCTTCACCCTTGGCCTGTTAGCCTGTACATTTCAGCACGATGAGCCAGGGGGCACACATGGAATGACGACCACTACTGGCGCTCAAAGTTCGAGGCTCTTTTCAGGCACTTGGCGTCCCCCCAGCGTGCCGCTGTGCGACGAAAACTCCGCAACTCTCCAGCAGAGCCGAACCCTGATGATGCCTGATCGAGCTACGAGCAACCTCCTGTCCGGGCAGTTCAGTTATTCAGGTTGTTGGTGCGAGACACTGCTTTGTTCTACGATAGGATCTAGCATGTGGCGCATCTGCCCCTGCGCTCGTTTCCATTTCACGCTTTATCAGACATTAATTGAGTGCTGTGATATTAATTCAATTAGCATCCACGGGTACCTAGTTTCAGCGCATCTGAGCAGCTTGCGGTCGCGAACGTCCAACTAGAAGCCCTTTGCCTTTCTTCTCGCAACGGTGACGCTTGGAGTACAGCACAGTTGTTGAAGGCCCAAAACCACCACTGAAAGCATTCCTTGATAGCTGTTGTAGCATCATAAAAAACTGCCATGTTCGACAAAGCTACCTATATCATGAACCATTTCTGACCTGGTAGCAATTCCTTAAATGAGAACTGGCCAATTTGCATTATCAGCAGCCCATAGCCGAGGGGGTGGCCTTTGCCAGAGTATGATGGTAGGTTAAGAATATAGATTCCAAGCAAGACAAGTATGAGCGTAGTGTCTTCGTTCTCTAAAGACCCGAATAGACACACTCGCCGGCTCAAGCATATGGGAGTACCTTGATGACCTTCTGTCTGTTTGATGCCGCGTAGCCTCTTGTTGAGAACCTTAACCCCACCAGCTGGATGTTCTCGAGTCTTATAAAGAGACAAACGCGTCTTTGATCTCAATGCTGTGTTTCTGCGATCATTCAGTCCCTAGCTGGTCTGACTGTCAATCCATCAGCCACGTCTCGGATAGCATCGTGCTATAATTGTGTTATCCCGCTATGCTACCTAGTATGTTTCTCTACCACCTATGGAACTTCAAGCTGGGCCGTTTTTAACGCGCCGCATCTAGGTACATACAATACCTACATAGGTACTGCCTTGAAATACCGCGACGCCCGTCCAAGTGTTCTTCGCAAACTTGTCATTCTTCAAGCTTGATAGAAAGTGCATCGTCAATATCGTCCAAAAGTGCCGTTGATGTACCTATCATTCATTGTTTGGAGACTTTGAAGTTCTGTCTTGTCGCATTGCTTTAAAGTCAGACGCGATGGAGGGGTAGCGCAACCCCTCAGTACAGTAGCAAGAAAGGCCGATGGGAGGATGCATTTGCGCCTGGATCACCACCTCGAGGCTGATACTGGGATTCCAGTTAAAACTGTGTGACAACATTCAGGGACTCACGAGGTATGTTCTCATAGAGCCTGTGAGGTCCTGATTCCTGTTCCTAGCCTTGCAATAGCTAATGTCTGATCAGTGACCAGCTTCATTATTCCGGCAACCACGCGTTTCTTGTTAAGCTTCATTCGACGTCAGCCAATAGCCCCATCTACTCGCGTTACAGACCCTTGTTATTGCCATCATGGAGGGGTGAAGTACTTGTTCCCGCACCATCAACACACCAAAAATACGTGTACTGGACCCCTGTCGCAGCTTGCAAAAGCTTACCCCAGCTCTCTTTGCCCCTCGATCCATTCATTCTCTAACGTTGCGGGCCCTGAAAGCTTGCGCATGAAATTATGAAATCATGCTTGGCACGATGCAAAGCAGCAGACCAGGCAGACCAGACCATTTCTTGACTGCCGGTTGATCGCCCGGGAAAACTGGATTTCGTTAGGAACTTTTACAGTAGCTGCTATCGGATCTCAAGATTGAGTCAGCTTAGGGAGGCAGCCGGACCCCCTTCTGCGCTGTTAGCTTAGCGCTGTAAGAGGTGAGGTGGCTTGGTCTGTCTTGTTGAGGTAGCAGTTGGTATCCTGAAGATGGTCTGGACAAATGATGTGAGCTCCAGTGTTTCGGTTGGTTTCCTTAGATCGGGCCATCTGTTTGTCACTGGAGGACAGACCATGGTCGGGAGCTGAAGCTGCGTCACTAGCTGAGCTCCAATCGACGGCTGCCCCTCAGTTAGTGAGGTCCCCTCCACCTTCACCATCCATCCTCCACCGACTCCCTGTTTTCTTCTTCTTTTCCTACTTCAATATCGTATTCCCCTGGAGTTCTTTCTCTTCCTTTTTGCAAACTCATTGACGATACTGTACGCCTTTCTGCTAGCTCAGAAGGGGTTCTTTCCTTTGCAGTCTTTGTAACACAACACCAATCTGCTATCTGGGACACTCCCAGCAGTGAACCACCACAATGTTCACTCTCAGATCTCACAGCCTCCTGGTGGGGCTTGTTATCCTCGTTGCTCTGGCCTCGCCGGCTTTTGCTTTCGGAGCTGGTAACATTGCCTCAATCTCCAAGGTTGAAGGCCAAAACTGTAAGTATTTCACATGCACAGAACCAGGAGCATCAACGGCTGACTGACTTCACTTACAGGGCGTCACGGTGATATCACAGATGCACTCCTGATCCTTTCCCAGGCTCAGGCCCTCAACGGCAAGAAGTTCAACAAAATCAACGTCTCTCGTGTCTACTTCGGAAACTGGCTTCGAGATTATTCCCAAGCTATCGATGTCGGTACCGTCAAGTCTGTTTCTGCTGAGGCCATTCGCCTTCTGCTCTGCGTCCTCGGCTTCATGACCTTCGGCTATGGCTCCGGCGAGTTCGAGGTCACTGCCGAACGACTGGGCTGCTACCGTCCCGAGGACCACATCGACAACCCCAAGGATTACGCCGAGAACGTTGATGCTCGTCAGTACGATGAGCGCCTTCGAGGCCCAATCGACGAAGAACGAGAGCTGTCTGTCGATCCCGAGACAGGCATGAAGAACTACATTGCAAACGAGCGTGCCCGTTGCATGACTTCCGCCAGGCACATCAAGAAACTCTTTACTGGCACCATCGAGCTTGCTCGTCGATACAAGGACTCTCGACGAAAGGCGGACAAGTACGAGGCTCTTCGCCTTATGGGAACTGGATTGCATTGTCTGGAGGGTAAGTAGAGCAAGCTGCGTTCCAACTGTCTAAGCAAAGGCTAACATGACTGCAAATTAGATTTCTTTGCCCACAGCAACTACTGCGAGCTTGCCCTCATTGAGCTGGGTGAACGCGATACTTTCGCCCATGTCGGCCGCGATACCGAAATGGAGATCGAGGGTGCTCGTGGACCAGTCTACCCCGTTGTCACAGGTACTTTCGGTGGTGTTGACTTCCTGCACTCCGTCACTGGTGAAGGTTAGTAATATGAATTTATGGATAGGAAAGGAGTAGCGCTAACCATTTCAGTTTCCGACAAGTTGACCCAGAACGAGATTGAGGAGCTTGAGGGTACTCTACAGCAAGGTGCCAAAACTGACACCAGCATGCTTCGCGATCTGTTGGATAAGATCCCTGATGGTATCTTTGGCGATAAGCACCAGAGTGACCGAGTTGATGAACTCCAAAACAACGCTGCTGCTGCTCAGATGGAGAACACAAGCGTCTCTCCTCGCGACCCCGAGGAGTTCACTCAATACATCCAGAATGTCTTTAAGCAAGTCATGCCCGCTATTGAATTCCACGACGACATCATGAAGAGCATTTCAGGCGCTATGGAGAGAATCCCCGTGCTGCCCAAGATCATCGAGCAGCTGGAGGAGCAGCTCTCTGTCTTCATCTTCTCCATCATTGCTCCTTTCATCGTTCCTCTCATTCAACAGATCCGCAATGAGCTCAAGACCGGTTCTGAAGAGATCATCGCGAGCAGTGAGCGTGAGCAGCACATCGTTTTCAACAATGATCGATCTACCGACCCCACTCACTCCATGCTCTCCAAGGATCACTTCTCTAACGTAAGTCCAGTCTCATAGCCTGATATATATGCACGACAAACTAACTCAATGGCAGATTCTCAACGAAATTGCTGGTCGAAATGCTGCCTCTATGGTCCAATGGGTCGTCCCCCAGCTCATGGATGCCATCGATGACGAGAGTACCGATGTGGATAGACTCCTCGACGACATCGTCAACGGTGTTCTGCACCATCCCGCTCAGCGAGACCTTGGAAGCCGTAAGGCTCAGGAAGGTCGTCATCGTTTCTTCGCGGGCGTCGAGGAGTGGTGGCGAGAGATGGGTGACGGCCAGCGTGAGGATTATCGTCGCAAGCTGACCCGCGATGGTGTCCAAAACGGCGAAAACCACAAGGAGGGTGTCCATGATACTGGCCACGGCCACGGATGTGCTGGCAAGCTTAAGATGCGCAAGCTGTACGGCGGTGGTCCTGAGACTCTCGAGGACAAGATTGCTGGTGCTGCGGCCGACGCCATCTTCAAGGGTGCTACTGGTGCCCTCTCTGGACTAGTTGAGCAGAACACTGGCTACAAGATGCCCTCTTCTTCCCATAAGGAGGAGAAGGAAGAGGGTGGTCTTAGTGGCTTCCTCAACCAAGCAAGCTCGCTTCTTGGCGGCGCTTTCAACGATGATGAGACTAAGCGACAATCCAGCAGCCGCCGCGAAGACGATGGCTCGTACACCAAGACTGAAACCGAGTATGGTCATCACGGCAACCGTTACGGTCAGGCCGAGTACTCTCAGACTCAGCGTCCTGACGGTAGCCAACATGAGGAGTACCGTCGATATGAGCAGCGGGACTCTTCAGATGGTCGCCACACTGGTGGCTACGGGTACGAGGAGCGAACTGAGACTCATCAAACCTACTCTGGAGGCTATGAGCAGCGAACTGAGCGACAGGAGTACTACGGCTCGAACGAGGAGAGCCACGGTCGTCGTCGTGATGATAACGATGGTGGCTATGGTGGTCGTCGTCACGAGGAGAGCAGCTACGGCGGCAGTAGTGGTTATGGACGTCAAGAAGAGAGCAGTTATGGCCGTCAAGAGCAAAGCAGCTACGGTGGTGGCTACGGCGGTCGTCAAGAGGAGAGCAGCTATGGCCGCCAGGAACAGAGTAGCTATGGTGGTGGCTACGGTGGTAGCAGCGGCGGCTACGGTCGTCAAGAAGAGAGCAGTTATGGCCGTCAAGAGCAGAGCGGCTACGGTGGTGGTAGTGGCTATGAGCGTCGAGAAGAGGGTGGTTATGGCGGTGATAGCTACGGCCGCCGGGACGATAACGGTTACGGCGGAGGCTCTGCTGATGACTATGTTCGACAGAGCTCGGGAGGCCATAACCGTGAGCGCCGTGGAAGCCGTGGAAGCCGTGACAACGATCAGTATGGTGATAACGGCTACGGTGGTGACCGACGCTGGTAAGAACCAGGATCACTCTGCTTGGAAAGTCTTTGGCCCAAAGGCCTTGATTTACTAGGTACCTACACAGGGTCGAGTCCTAATGGAAGAAAAAGCAATGACAATAACGATTATTTAAGCCCGGCAAAGAACACATGTGAATCTTGAGAAGTCCGTCAGGGCAGTCGTCGTAGCAAGCTATTCCAGCTAGTCAAGCAGTTTCAACTGAGTACTGGCTACCGGTGTTGCTCGCTTTGAGGGCATGTCCTGCTTCTTCCTGGGGCTACACCGCTCACTATGCCGTTCATGCCAATCAATCCTGCTGATGGTGATTGCTGTCGATCTTTGACCTATGAATGAGACCCAACATCATACATACAGCACTACGCTTCTCTACAGTGTCGAGTGGGTATGAGAAAACGACGTCCTCTAAGCTTACGATAATGAAACAAGAATTTAAGAGTTAGGCTAAGCTAGCATAAAGCGATCAAAAATGGGTTGTCTCTTATGCTCGACGTTCAATCTTTCTGATACACTGATGTTCTGTGTACATCTCCAGGATATGTTCAAAAGAAGTTGATTGCGCGAGCATCCCCCATCCCTCCCCTCCACCTCAGACCGAAATAGGCAGTGAGTGTAAGGCATAACGTCAGGCTCATCCATCCTCAACGCGATTCGTAGATGTACCACGTGTAACTCAGATGACGCTTTGGTTCGCTTGAAAGACAAAGATTTTCGTTTAGCTATCCTACTGCGTTGTGAGAGAATGAATGGTCTTACATTCAGATCTACCTTATCTTTGAGTGAGCTGATTGTGATGATGCTAGTATCTCTCCTAGTAGAATAGCGTGCCTCAGGCTTCGTGGATCTGGATAGCTTTACCCGCTTCTGATTACGTCAAGTGGCGTAGCACGATAAGACAAGGATTCTTTTACCTTGTCTGCAGGGCCAGGGGGTGCAAAGGATAGAAATCTGGCTATGGTTGGTTAGATTGAGAAGAAAGCCAGTGGAGCGATTCAAGGCAGCCGAATTGTAACAGATACTCCCGCGGGTGGTTAGAAGACCTTGCTGTAGCATACAGCTTCAAAACAGGTACGGCAGATGAATTAGGTACGATCAGGGTATCAGACAATTCAACCTCAACCTTGGAAGTTCGACAACTGTTCTGCAGCATCTTGGCATCCGAAACTCACTAAGCATAGAATCTTGCCGGTTTGCCGAGATAGCTCCCTTTCCCTCTGCCAGCCCCAGGACCCTCGAATCAGTGATAGTCAGTCAACTTGCCTGTCTTGGTGTTTTGAATCAAAAGTTCTCGTACAGTGCACATTATACCATGCTGAACTACAAAATATGTACGGCACAGTAAGGTTATTGAATAGAGATGACAGGCTGGCGTTGAACCAGTGGATTAGCACGTTTGCCTTACCCGTCGTGCCAGAAGGATGGGCAGAGGACGGGTGAGCTTTTACCTTTAGCCAGTCAGCAAAGGCCAGAGACATGCCCCGTATGCCCCTGTCTCCGCAGGTCAAGAGGGAAAAAAACGCAAGGGTTCTACGGCACAGTTGAAACAACCGACACCATGTGCTGTAACATTTGACACATTCTTTTGATTATCATCGACAGAACCAGCAAAAGAGACAACTGCATACTGAATCATGAACTTGGGTTACAGTACAGCAATTATGTCAAGGAAATGTCCCTCGTCATCGCTGGCGCTACACTACAGTACCTAGGTGGAGAGGTCAAAACGTGTCGAGTGCAACAAGCTTTGATCGAGAAGCTTGGCTGGGCCCGATAGAAGGTTAGATCCGAGAGGTACAGTATTACTACTCTGTGCTGTTCATCGACAACTAGAACCGACTCCAATAATGGTCTAGAAATAGTCTATTCAACGGGGATAACTTTCTACAGATACCATGATTAACCTTATCTCGGTCCCTCTATTTCAGCAGTCTAAATAATACCTTATCTTGGACTCTCAGCCATCGCTGGAAGAACCACGGTTAAGTAACAGTGCAATCCCTTTTCAGCCTGCACGCACCAAAACGTCCGGGTGACAAAGTATCCCTAACCTTGACGGTGAGATATAAAAGGACTTCTTTTGCGGGCCATTTGTCCTAATATGTACAAGTCTTGACCAACAAGCTTTTGGTTTGTGGGGAAGTGGACGGGCCAATCTTAACTGCTTGCAAAAGGAAAGGTATTGCTAATGCAAACCGCCTGGGAATTATACAGTACTGTACAGTGAGCGCTTTTGTTTCTCACACTCGAACTATTTGTGGGATCGGCATTTATTTTACGACAGCTTCTCTTTGTGCTTATGATCGAGAAGAAGAAAGAAGCACCAGATTCAAATGGTTCAGAGTCTTTGGAATGTAAGGCTTCAGTTTACTCACCTGGACCTGGTCTGCTCCGACTCGTGCTCCGTGCCTCTGTTCAGTGACAAATCATGAGCTCAATGGCGTGTGTCTTCAATAAAGTCAATCCGAGTTGCTCGAGAATTCTACATACCAGAGAAGCGTGTCCCTCAACTCTTGAGTTCCCAGATGTTCGGTTCGACCAGATATTGCCGGCTTGGCATTTCGACCTGCCGCCATGGCTTCAACTCTCGACTTTTGCTGCTGTGCGTTCCTGCAACTATAAAACAAAGCTAGCTGTGCCTGTAGCACTATCGTGTGGTGGTCGGTATGCATCCGCATCGTGGCCCCCGATACTCTAGCGCCTTTGATGTAGGCAAGTCTCGAATCGTAGCTCCAGTGTGCCTGGAGCATCTTGTCCAGGCCTTTTCTGTTTTTGAATTCCGTGTCCGAGTATATTCGGTGTCATCGTCACTATTTCTTCCTCTCCATGTATGCAAGGATTTCGGGATAAGCGTGTTTGTTTGTTGGTGTTCGTTCATATTTCGTCAATAGACAGTCCCTGCATAAAAGTGATCCATATTATACTCACTCCCATTCATTGTTCACACCTCTAAGCCGAAACGCGCCACCAACGAGACTGTCCAGGCTACTTCCTCATTCGCCGATTTCACGCTCGACCCCAGTATAACGCTGAACGTGGAATCCATGGAATCCAGGTTCCCAGTTCAGTTCAGCCCCCCGGCCCCTCCCTCTCTCTTCACTGGCGGCTCAGGCTTTCGGGGCGTTAAAAAACTTGACTGCTCCGAGTAATAGAGCCGAAATAATCTCGTCAGGCTGTCAGCATTGAGGAAACGAGCGTTGCTCATTTGTTTTTTTGGACCACGAGTGCGGGAAGTCTTGATTTCTGATACCCCCTGCGAATAATCAGTTCGTCACCCCCCAAAAACGCTCACTCGCACTCGCGCTTTCTCCCTTTCGATTCGTATTGCCTCTCCTGCATTCTCCTGTCTCCACCAGCCGCCTGTTCCATCTCATCGCTCATCCACACACGCTATTGTGAGGTGCTAGGTACCACTGCTAGGTACCTGCTACTACTGCTCCCTCTTTCCTGCACCTGCACCAGCACTTCTTGCTTTCTCTTCCAGCGGAAACGGCAGCCACAATTCAGCATCCGGGCCATTTCCACACTCCGTCCTGGTTTCCAAGTCCACCTTACTCTCGCTTGATTCTCTCTTTCTCCCCCAGGAAACACCAACTCGCTCGCTCCTGCTTTTTCACTCATTCGTATTTCCAACCTCAGTTTCGGTTTTAGATTCAATCCGCCGTCAGACCGATTCGATTCTCATCCTTTCAGCCTCATTCCCGAAGGATCGCGTCCGCCCTCCTCTCACCCTGGCCTTCACTTGATTTTTTTGCGCCTCTGGTGCACGCCATATCATGCCTACGATTCCATGATTGAATATGTTGTAGAAGCATGTGTAAGTTCCATATTTATTCTTTCAGTCGATTCAACTTGACTCCTCTCTTTCCTTTTCAGCGCCCACTGTATCACGGTCATCCGTTCGCTCAATATCTTGTGTCTATTGCTCATCCGCTCCTGCGGGTTCGAGGCCAAGAGCCTCGCATCATACCCCAGTCTTGGCATTCACGAACTGACATCGAATTCATCTAGCGCTCACCGAGATACGAAATGTCGTGTATGTATTTCACTTTACATTCTATCATCTCCAGCCGTTACGCCGTTGTTCATTCTCGTGGCCATTGTCGTCATCACCGTTGCTGGCGTGACATTCACGACTACGCCGCTTTCACCTCCCCACTCTCACCACCTCAGCGAACAACGACGTCGTCTACCACGAACTCCCGATCAGATGGCAACACTCTGCATTTTTTGCTATAACACATGAGCATCGCTGACCAGCCTCGGTAGCCTCCTGTTTAGTAACCCAGTATGGAGCGGCGCAAGCACGGTTCCGTCTACAATCATTCGGAACCTTACGGCTCTCTCAGTACGTCCACGTCACTGGGCCTTCGCGAATCGATTGCGCGGAGGTATCCCTATCGTTCATGTGGCTTTGACTTACCGAATGAAAACAGTCCGACATAGCATATAAGGAGCGCATTCCCACTAACATCACAACCCTAACCACCACCAATGCCGAAGCATCCAACGGCATTATCAACGGCCTTCTATACGTACCCGACCTTGACAACGATCAGCAGTGCGACCGACAGCAGTACCAATTCATCCCTCGAAATGTCACACGCCGCAACAACCTTCCACCACAAAATTACAACCTTATCGCCCTCGCCCCCTGGTTCAGCATCGACTGTACCTTAGCTTACCTCGCTTCTGCGCGTCTCAATCCCATTCGCGCTTTCATCTTTTATAAACCTAACAATTCTTCGAATCAACCTCAAGATGCTGACTCACCTGTTTGGAATCTTGAGGACGGAGGGCAATGGATGACCCTCAACAAATATCCTATCTATGCCATTTCAGGCCAAGAAGGTCAGAACATGATGAACCAACTGAGTCTTTATTCTGGCAGTGTGGATGATGTTCCTTACGGCGATAATATCAGCACAATTTACGGCCCAAACCCGAGAGATTATGTCCGTATCTGGACCGAACTATCCGTGGAGGATGAATCCGACATCCCCCCGCTATGGGCATTCTTTCTCATTGTTATTGGTGCTCTTTTGGCTATATTCGCTTTCGTATCGATAACCATGCATCTGGTACAAAGACGTCGCCGAATATCGCTACGAAAGAGAGTCGAGTCCGGCGAAGTTGATCTAGAAGCCATGGGTATTAAACAATTGACAGTACCCACTTCCCATATCAATAGTTTTCCGCTATTCACTTATAACGCCGATCCCGAATCGATAGTACCGCCCCCGACGCCTTCATCCACACGCCGCCATCGAAGCACTCGAGGATTCGACCAACAAAGCGTTCGATCTGGCGTGAGTGTCAGAAGCAAGCGATCTGGTATCGGAACAACCGGCGACAATGCTGCCACCAACTTCCAACCCAGTTGTCATATTTGCCTTACCAATTTCGAACACCGAGTAACGATCATCCGAGAGCTATCATGCGGTCACATATTCCATCCGGAGTGCATTGACGAGTTCCTGTCGAAGAACAGTTCTCTCTGCCCAATGTGCAAACATTCCATGCTGCCGAGGGGCTACAGTCCTAGAATCACCAATGGCATGGTCCGTCGAGAGCGCGCTCTTAGTAAACTACGCCAAAGAGTTGATCTTGAAGACCTCTCCGAGGAAGCCGACAACACCAAGATGAAGGATTGGGGCAAGCGAATCTTCAGGACCTCTACATCGCCCTCAAGACCTTCCTCCGCGCCTTTGGTTTCCTTGAAACTTCCCACGTTTATGCGACGACCTGCCGAGCCTGCTATAACGGAAGCGCAAGAAGGGGTAGAGACAGCACCGACACCCTCCACCACCCTCGCCGCACAGCCTGGAGAACCAGATACAAACACACAACCGCCTGCACCAGCCAAGACCCCACGAACAAGACGACCCAAACCCAAGCGTTTGAATATGCTCCCGACCCAGCCAGAGAATTCAGAATTGAGCACAGAGCCAACGCCGCGACGTGGAAGTCCTTCTTCGTTTGCGCGACAGCGTATGCGCGAAATTGCAGCCAAGAACGCACCCTTTGACGACCCCGACTCTCAAAGGGCAGTGTGTAAGTCAATTTCGATCCAACGTAACATTCACAAACTGACATAATCCACAGGGCTGCGAGCACTCTCGAAAGTTTTTCCTGGCTACTTTTAACCCATCTCGGAGTATTTTCAAAGTTTGACGGCATCTCATGTTGCATTTACTGAACAAGCATGGCTTTTTGGCGTTTTGTGTCATGAATAAGGTTTTAAGGATATGGACTGATACCATGGACGGCAATTGTTTTTCACGATTATTACTGGGATTTATCGGTGCATTGGGTAGGCATTAATGAGGCGTTGGCTCGGTTTACGAGAACTGTATATACTACAATCAGTGTCGAATTTCGCTGTAGAACGGCGGACTAACAGTGGTCTGTCTCCGTTGGCTCTGATGGCGCATTACAATGGGAAAAGATATATACCATGAGATCAGGCGATGTTATTAGGACGATGGCTAGATGCCCTTATAGGGAATCAACAAATCGTTGATCAAGTAATATACCAAGTGAAACTTAACGAAAACGATACAAAAGCCTGTATATTCTTGATACCAAAATCATTTGCTCGAATAGCCAACAGATACCTGTCTTGACCAAGTGTTATGTTATGCTCGTTCTTTGTAACCGCCATTCTAACTACGCCTCGAACACCCAACAAGCAATGAGAGTATCAGTCTCCCTGTTTCATACAAACTTGAATAGCTGTTGTCCAATCTTGTCCACGTCACTTTCCTTGCCCCTCGAGTAGCGGCTCGTTGCGCACTCCTCCTCTGGCCAATGCATCTCGCACACGATCATTTTCAGCCGCACGAATCCTGCTTCTTGCGTCCTCGAGACGCTCAACTCCCCGATCAATGGTCTCAATATGCACACTGAGAGGGACAGGAGTGCTTCCACCAATGCTGTTGCGTAAGACCTCGGGCTCGGCTACTCGATCGCGAAGGTCTCCAAGACCAGCTTGGATGCTCTCCAGCTCAAGAATCAGTGCGTTGACCTGTGCAACTGCTGAAGATCGCTGCGCATCGACCTGACGTAGGAGAGCGAGCTGGCGCGAAATGCTGTTTAGTTGGTTCGAGTTTGCGCCGACAATCGTCCAGATGTTCCAGAGGATGTGTTCGCGGCGAGATGCTGCATCGGCAGAAGATCGTGAGCTGATGTCGTAGATAAGCATTAGGTGGTCCTCCGCTTTCGTGAGTAAACGTAGAACGGCTTGCGCTTCGAGTATCAAAGTCGATATACGGTCTGAAACCAGAGCTGTGTGCTCAATGTACTTGTCAAGAAGAACGCGCTCGTTGAAGATGTGCTCGGTGGTTGGCTGGAAAGGATGGAAAAGCCACGATGCCCAGCCGAGGATCGGAGAAGGAGAAGATAGCGAGGTCGCATCATCTGCTTCAGGGCCCAAGGTATCGAGATAGCGAGACGTCCAGCGATTGATGCTTATGACAGCGTCAACGGCCGAACCAACATGGGTATTGAACTTTTGCAAGTCGGCAGCTGTTTGTCGCGCTGTATCCACATAGCCATCAAACTCAAAGAGAAGTTCATCGCGTGCCTGGAGGTCACTGTGTCGCACAAGGCTGCGAAGGTCTCGGATAGCCGTTTCCGAACGTTTCATCTCAAAAGGCAAAGATACGCCATCGGAACTTTTTTCGAGGACCTGCTCGAATTTAGATTGGACGTTCATAAGATCGTCGAACTCAACAGGTGATCCATCGCTACCGGGTGGCACAATAGAGTCTGGAGATGGACAAAACGGGAGGTTGAGGATTGATGCGCCTGGAATACGGCAGATTGGCGAGAGAGATGCAGCGATGGAGCGAGTTGCCATATTCTGGGCAATGATAAGGCCACCAAAGCAGAGGTAGATCGATAACAGAATCGCGAAGGGTTTTTGCGCATAGCTAAACGCAAGTCCAACGACGTTGAGGAACCAGCCGAGGGTGTTGTAAATAGCTGCGGGAATGCTCTGTGCGAGTTGTCCGCCAACTGTCGGCGGCGCTTCATCGCGACGTTGACGGCGGTAATAATCATCTTCAGCATCGTATCTCGTGCGCGCCATTCCCTTCTGCCGCGAATAGTTCGGTCCTGGTGGGTTCCCCCTCCTTCTTACGCCCTCGTCGCCGCCATATCCTATCCCCAAGCCTCTTACCGTGCGCTCACTCCCAATACTTCCCTCACCTGAGGCATCTAAACGAGGCATATGGAACTCCGGATCAGGCGTTCTGAAGACCCGTTCTCCGCTTGCGCTAACACTGGCGCGAGAAAGACTTGGTCGGAAAGGTTCTCGGAGGATGACTTGTTCGTCGTCCGGGTCAGCGCCGAAGTCACGAATGCTGTCTTGCGAAGCAAAGCCGATGGTGTCTTGGGAGAACGGCTGGGAAGGAAAGTTTCCAGAAGATGTAGGCGGTGATGATTCGTCGAGCGATGGAAGAATACTCGTATCAAAACTGTCGTTCTCGCCTTCGACAAAGCGCCACGAGTCTTCAGGTCGAAGCTCACGCCTGCGCGAAGTTACCATTGTTATCCGCCGCCAACACTCGAGTACAGTTGAGTCGTACAGGAGTGCGCGTCACTGTAACGTCGCCCCAAGTCAGATGTTATCTGATTGCAACACCTGGTCGCATTAGATAGGTATGATGGTAGGTAGAATTGTCGTATTTTATGTCGAGGTTCTAGCGACTATATGCGCCAGCGTTTTGAAGCGTGAATCTCTGACGGGTGTCGTGAAGGCAGCAGAAAGTAGGACTTATGAGCAATGAGTCATATACAGGCCAAAATAAAAGTTTCACGCCAAAAAGTGATTGTGCACGATTCGTGAACAGGCGCCAAAATGAAGTTAATGCTGATGAATGATGCAAGAGAGAGGTCGGCGGCGGCAAACATTAAGGCGAGAGGCAAGTGAGGTCACTAGGTACCGACCGAGTCTTGTCGGGAGTCTTGGTGGGGAAGAGGCAAAAGACCCTTGCTAAAGCTGCCTTAATTAGCGTCGGCCAATAGTGGGGCCATAGATAGAGAGGAACTGACCAAGACAGACCTCGTGATCAGTTTTCAGTCTAGGGTATCAACGGTCACGATCTTCAACAGACAATTAACCCAATGGGAGGCAGACTCTTTGCGTTATTAACTAAAGTTGGGCCTTAATCATAGATACCTAGAAAATTATAGATGAGGTTCTGATAAGTGAAGCCTGGAAGTACGATAAGTGCTCTCTTCCATGGCCAAGGTACACAATAGACACAAAAGACACCATACATCACGCGTATACCAGGGTTGGATTACGCAAACAAAGTATGCAACAAGATTGCAAAAACTAACTGATAACAGACCAAAGACTTCATTAAGGATCCTAGCATACTCCAAACTCCTGCTTTTTAACCATACCATTACGGGCCAAGTTCTATACTGCCTTCTAGTCAAGAAATCCCTCTATGTTCTTGTCCTACATCCATTGTCCCTCAGTCTTTACATGTGGAGACAATGTTCCTGATCTACCATCGCTACCCTCTGCTTCGACATTGAAACTCTGGAAAGATTCTCCCGAAGTTGTGGCCACCGCAGATGATGTCGAACCATCACCGAAGTCCTGGGGCATCACCCCTGGCCAAGGCATACCTGACTGCGCAGGATATTCTGGCCACATTGCCATGTATTCCGCTGTGTTCGACATGTACCAGAGGGTTTCGTCTGTATGTGGTACTGAGTGCGTATCAGGAACGGCTGTTATGGCTGGGAACTGCGCCGTGTGCGAGGTTCCGTGTGTGGCACTCATCAGCGTATCTTCAAGATGCTTTGACAGCGTCTTTGATCTGGACCAAGACTTGCCAGACTCTTTAAGGTTGTCCACCAAAAACTTAGCCCTTAATGCGTAATCGGAATGGTTAGTAAGAGGCCCCAGTACCATCCACAGGTAAGGGATACATGACGGAGAGTACTTCTCTGCCGGGATGTTGATGAAGAGTGATATCAGGCGCAACGACGCTTGAAGAGGCAGTGAAACGCCTGGCTCAGTGGCCACGCTGCTCTGAGAGAGGCCTCTATATTCCGAGTGTTCACGAGTGATTTCTAGAGCTTTATTATCGTTGAAGTGAATCTGGAGACTTTGCAAATAGGTCAGTTGGGGTTGAATACAGTTTGGGATGTCCAACAGTTAGCTTACCCATAAGAAAGAGCCAACTGTAAAGTTCGTTGTAAGTAACCGGGCCAACCATGGGCTAGAAGAAGCACTTACAGCATGATATAGTATCATATCGGCCATCCCATCATTATCCACACGGTCTATCCTCGAATCCCTGAGACTTAACCTCCATGAAGTAATACGTTGGTTCGTCTCTTCAAGTGCATCGACTTTGAGAAACTGTGCTACATAGTGGTCGTGAATGTCCATGAGACCGATGAGATACCCCCAAGAAGAGTGTTCGCGAGGTGAGTTCTGAACAGGGGACTTTTATACGAATTAGTATTGGATGCGATACGCGGCGTCGTTACTTTATACTCACGCGATTCTGGTACTCCCACTCCCCACATGGAAGTTCTGGACACCCGTTCGATTTTGCTAGGTATAGAGGTGGACCAGTTGACGCATCTCTCATGCCTAGTAACATCTCCTGAACGTATAAACCCCAGTACGTCCGGCGACAAGATTCCGCTATGATATCATTTTGGCCATCAGCATAGCCTTTGTGCTGAAGGCCAAGTTGTAGTGCAAATTCGCGAGCCTGACGGAATAGATAGCGCCAAGCGCTGTTCTGCTCGCCGAATGCAGCAATTGATAAGGATAGAAGTGCTTGCACAGACCAATGTGATAGTGGAAGATGGTCTTGGAACATCCCGTAAGCTCGCTCCCATAACGGCGTGCTATCCATGTTGGAGTATTGAGAGCCAATGTAGTCGACTGTTGCTTCAAGAAATCGCATTCCAATCGGTATTTCTCTTAAAAGGTCTTCGTATTTCGATTTGGGTGGCAACCATGAATGTGCGACATGGAAATTGGCATAATACAGATCCAAGAGACGCATCTGGCTGCGAAGGGGGTTATCGATGCTTGGAGGATTAGGCGAAGGTGTACTCTCCGTTCTGGCGTCTTGGTCTGTCACCGAAGCCTCATCTTTGATCATGTTGCGTTTCTTCGGATCGCGAATTCCTCGCCGTGACTTGGCATACTGACATACTTTCCCGTCGTTCCTGCAGCGTGTACAAGAGGGCATGTAGCCATCACACCTTGAGTGCTTGCTACGGCATTGAATGCAAGCAATAGAAGCACGATGTTGAGCACTTGAACGCTCCGGTCGATTTCGCTTCCGACCTGAGTCGAGTTCAGTCTTGACCGAAATGTCGTCTTGTGGTGAACCTGCCATTGTCTGATAACAGATAGGCTGAGTGTTTCGAGGGAATAACGAGGAGGAAACTCGAGGTCCGGGAATACCTCTATTTGTTGGCAGATGTCTCCAGAAGGAACCGTTGTGCGGGTCAGATCCAATAGAGGGTGTCGTGTGGTACCGAATCAGGTCTGTTTGTCTGGAACCAACAATCGGCACGGGTCTGTGTCAAGCATCAGTGCCATATAGGCGATATATATAGATGAAGGGGTAAGTTAAATATAGGAGCACGACTGGTGTCAACAAGAATCTAACACGAATAGGCGTTGGCCAACAATAGGAGCGTTTGTGCATAAAGACTGATCGTCAGGACCAAACAAAAGCAAATGCCCAATCGTATCATAGCTGCAAGAATGGAACATGAGTTAGAGGTGAATCTCAAACAATGCTGCAATGTTAACCTGTCACCCTGTGGTGTTGGCTGGTCGGTATGTGGCGTGGATCTGGCTCCCGGTCAAGGACTAGGCAAGTGGAAGATCTAACAAAAACGTCTGCCTACATATTCATGCTGGATTGTCATTGGAGCATGTTAACATAACCTCTGTAAAGTGGCAGATGATCCTTGGAGAGTAGCATAGGGCTGTTGGCCCTGTCTTATGCCCCCCTTGCTGTTCGCGAGGACCATTATGAGTATGAGTTGTCCACCACTAATTTGGTGAAGTCTTGGTATCTCTCTGGTCTAGAAATGGGATAGATGGTGCTCAAGACCGGAATAACTTCATCTTGATCAAACTCCTGACTGAATCTGTATTGCTCGTCCCTGCGTAAAGAGACGTTGCGTATGTGTAGTCCCAGTACGGAGCCCCATTGAAGCAACCATCCGGAGCGGGCCTTGCAAACGCTCCCGCCTACTCTAATCAGTAGACAGGGCTGAGCAACTTATTAGAGTTACTACAAACAGCCATCTTGTCTCAATAGGGGTCAGCTCGAGCTCTGATTGTTTGCAAAGGGCTCCACAGAGAAGAATGTGCCTGGCTGCCGGTTGTGCAGTGCGGATGAACAACCGGCTCTGATGCGTGAGAGCGATGTAGGAAGCGGGTGGGTGCAAACACACGACATTTCGGTGCTTTTTATTGCTTTTTCGAATGAGCGAGAACGAGAGAGACATCAGCTCGACGCAGTTATGTAGGTAAAGTAACGTATCTCTTCCGGCGGTTGGGAGCTACTCTTCCGGCTCCCAGGGTTTCGGGTTTCGGGACATAGATACGCGCATCCAACTGGTTGTATGCAAGCCATCGGAGATAGCAAAAGGCCCCTGCTCGTTGTTCAGGTACGTACTGACTGTACTGTACTGAACGATCTGGGTTTGCCAAGGGTTGATAGGTGAGATAGTTGGTAAGGGTGGCTCGTTTCCCCAGAGCCTGGTTGTTGGTTCGTTGACGATTACACGACGCTTTGAGAAAGGAGTTTTTGTTAGCTCATTGCTAGACTGATGATAGTTCCAGAAGCAATAGAAGCTTGTTTGTTGAAGGTGTAGGTTTTCAAGGCGCACTTGCCATCCTTGGGCTTGTCTGTGTGACTTACACCGTTACCTGCTCGCCCAGCGGCTCCTGCCACTATCAAGACCCAAGTAGTCGAATGCTTATTGGCGGAGGGCTGAAGCGGGTCCGGGGTAATCGGAGGAAAGAGTGAAGAAGACGGGAGGGAATTTTGGGGGCAGAAGGGTGATCCAAGCACAAGACAAGCCAAGACTAATAAGCGACAACTCACATGAAGTAACCAAGACAAGACCAAGAACACAGGTTTAAAGGAAAAATCCCTGGCTTATTATGCATGTGCCATGTACCTAGGTAGGTAACTTAAAGGGTCACGGCATGGTAAAGTAGCCGATCAGGCACTGTAACACCTCGGCTTCTGTTGGACGACCCCCCCCGGGATGGGACCCCGACCTTGTCGTCATGGGTCCGCCTAACCCCAGATGCGATACGATGCGCCGAGGTACGGCGCGCTTCCTTTTTGCTTAAACATACAACGAAGCTCACACTAACAACCGCCCAAGCCCAACTGCCAACCGACCGATCGAGCCCCATCGGTCAGACATACAGTATCTTACCCTCAACGGTCCCTCGCATGCACAAAGTCAAATGACCGACTCGAGCTTCGCACAAGCCCAGCGCCGCGTCGCTGCGCGTCGACAAACCCGTGAGGCCGAAGCCGCTGCTCGCATCGCTGCACAGCGACAATCGTCTCGACCCAGAGCCAACCTCGAGCGCTTACCATACCCCTTAAATCGCATCGGATCTGCTTGGGATGCCGTGTCCACAAGGGAGGGCACGCGCCCTGCATTTCGAGTAGGACAAGTCGACGCCGAATTGCTTGATGTAGAGCTGTTGGACATCCTGAAAGACCAGGTTTCTGAAGGCCTAAAGTATTTTGGTGGAGGACATCTGCACGATGACTGGTCGGCTGAAATTATGTTGGCACTAAGGGCCGTCCTCTTTAAGCTCACTGTCTGGGATCATGATGCGACATACGGTGCGGCTCTTCAAAACCTCAAATATACCGACGCCAGGAATGACGGACTTATCTTGAAAGCGCCCTCAAAAGCGCAAAAGTCTGCTTACGGCCTGATCACAGTCTTTGGAAATTATGCTTGGAGAAGATGGGAGGATTGGCTTATGGAACACGATGATGGCTACGACGAGCCGAGCCCCCGAGTGAAGCGACTCTCGAAATTGACCTCTGCATTGTCAACTGTCCACTCAGCAGCGGCTTGTGTCTCATTTCTTGTTTTCCTACTGCACGGACGGTATCGAACGCTTCTCGACAGAGTTCTAAGGATGAGACTTGCGCCACCCACAAGCCAAGTAAGCCGAGAGGTTTCATTCGAATACCTCAACCGTCAGCTTGTTTGGCATGCTTTCACCGAGTTTTTGCTTTTTGTGCTGCCTCTGATCGGCATCCAGCGCTGGCGACGTTGGCTCACCAGGACCTGGCGGAAGACCAAAGACATTATCAGGACGGGACCACAGGATGAGGGCAAGGCGAATGGAGAATATGCATTCCTTCCCGAGAGGACGTGCGCTATTTGTTATCAGGACCAAAATAACGCAACTTCGGAAAACGAAGTCATGGCGGCGGCAGCATCCGGTGGTGTTATCGGTTCGGCACAGACAGATATCACGAACCCATATGAGACAATTCCTTGTGGGTGTGTGTACTGTTTTGTATGCTTGGCTACTCGGTTGGAGAGAGAAGAAGGCGAGGGCTGGACCTGTCTGCGATGCGGTGAGCATGTTAAAGAATGCAAGCCCTGGAGTGGTGGTTTGGTAGAGCCGTCTGCGAAGCATGCTTCAGCAAAGACAGTGGCTTTCTCGGACGATATTACTGGAGGTGTACTTGTAGATGAACAAGATGACCAGGATGAGCAAGACCGGGAATCATTAGTAGAGAGCCTGAGCACGACCTCAGAGCAAGGCTAGGATAGCGGTTGACTCAAGCGTCGCTGAGCCTTTATGGCGCCTGAGTATTTATATTTTGTAATAATACATGAGAATGTAGCTACGCCATTCTTTTTATACCCTTCAGAGTCAGACTGCTTGTTTGAATTTACCGCAATGGGTGCACTTTATCCCTCTTTCTCTACAATGATACATAATTTGTGTTCCTGGATACCAGATGGCCGTTGCTGTAATCGTACGAACCATCGGATGAGTTGAGGTTCTTAATGCATTAGAGACAGATCTGATAAGATCAAAAGTCTCACAAAGAGGATGCAGTTAGTGGGCATGAAGTTGCTTGCATTAGAAGGACCCTGCAATTGTCTGCCAGATGTATCCACTGAAGCCCACTCAAAGAGGGTAGCGCGCGTCATGCCAGGAAATAGGAACTTGGACCCCTGCACGGATTGTCAGGCGTGAGTAGCACCTACCTAGCCTGACACTTAGACAAAACATTGCATTTCCCACTCACGATACCGACTTTTGAATCCAAGGGCTTTTCCTTCTTTCTATTTTGTGCATTGTCGAAATCGCGAATTTCAGTGCTTGATAGATACAACCGCGAACTTCATACAGAAACACGATAATATATATCCTCGAAACCTCTCGATGTAGCCAGACATTACGACTCGATCACACCGACTCCCTTCCTCCATCCCATGCCCAGCTTCTTTCAGTTCACGCAGGGCACCGAGTCGCATGTCCGTCCCAACGACTCGGCCCCTCTCCTAGGTCGTTTCCGCGCTGTGCCTCCTCGCCCTGGTGCCGTCGCACGTCGGCGCAGTCAGCTTGGCCTCTTATCGAATACCGTCGATAATCGAGGGAGCGTGCATATTCTTGGATACGGTGCCTTTGATGCGCATGCTGACGGGGACACAGATGATAGCGACTATGAGTTTGAAGATGATCGGACTATTTGGCAACGTGCATGGCAACGGTGGGTGTTGGATATCTGGGTCAATCCAAGACAGTCGGCGGTGAAGAGGGTGGTTGATAAGTGGTGGACTCGATATGCATTTCTGGTGTTGATGCCAGCCTTGTTGGTATGTTGTTGCGCTATAACGAAGGAACTGAACATGACTAACTTGGTACCAGGCTGTTGCATGGTGCGCTATTCCATTTCCCCAATACAAAATTCCTAACGAGGACTTTGACGATGGAGACGAAGACAGTCTTCCGGACGGACGTAAGATACCTGGTCACGGAGCTGCACGAGTCCAAGTCAACTTCTGGTTCTTTCTCTTCGTCTATTATAGCTTCTACAACCTCACGGCTCTTATCTGGATCACAAAGGTGTTCAACCTTTACAGCCTCAATTGGTGGCCACAATCCCTCGGCTTCCCACTTACAATGTCACTCATCGCTATCTTATCCATCGCTGTGCCGATTCCGATATACTATAACGAGGACCTTCGCGATATTCTCCTTCACAACACAGCCTGGATCTCTTGGACATTCATTATCATGGCTTTGCCCGTTACGATAGCTTTCATCATTCTCACCACAAACGAACGACATATCGGACTGCGCCATTCCCTATCAGAGACCCAACGAATCTTCACCACGTCGTGGTGGACTGGAGAGCCGGACACGATCAACGGTAGGGATCGTAGACGTCGAAATGTTACTGCAGATTTGTTTGAGACCGATGTGACTCAAGTTGAACCTGAGCTGCGACCGCAAGGCGTTAGGATGCGCAGACGGTGGCTACCAGCAAGCTTTGTTCGCTTTTTGTGGTTCTGTGTTGCTCTCTTTATCGGCCTCATGGCTTATGTGATCGGAGAGGCGTATGCTGAGATCTATCTTCGGACCTTACCACACAACACCTTGGAAACAGCGGTATACGTTTACGGCTGGGTTGCCACGGTGCATCTCCTAGACGCCCTGAGTGGTTGGGTTCTTGGCATTCGAGAGGGCGAACGTGTTGGAAGCTATCCTTTGAGTTGGATCTTCAAACTGTGAGTTTCAGTCCTTTAATATGTCAGAGTTTGCAATCGCTAACATATTGTATAAGATACTTCATGTTGACTTATCAGATGTACGTTCGCGCACTATACGCCCGACTTCGTTCACCGAAACAGTTCATCACTCTTCAGATCATGTCATCAACAGGCCTTGTTGTCATCACGCCTATAATGATGACCTCGTTCATGCACAAGACCCTGACTTTACTGGGACTCAACTCACAGAGCTTCGGATCATATCAGAAGCTTCAAACTCGCAACATCTTCATTCGATTCCTTGCCGAAAACGTGTCCATGGTTGCATTCCTTGGAAGCATTCTGGTTTTGCATTTCGGCGCCAACAAGGACGTATACCCCTATTTCGCTTTTGACACCGAAGGCGATGAGGAGTACAATTTCGGCCTCACATTCTACGCCTCGTCCGTGACGTGGGCGTGCGAGCTGGTGGCCAGTCTAGTTGTGCGGGGTCTCATCCGACTCTGTTTCCAAATTGACGTTGGCCTCGAAGGGAAACTCGACTTGGCTGTTTGGCCGGAGCTGATGCCAACGTGCGTGGCAGTTATGCTGCATGTGTTGCAAAACATGTTGTTTTCCATTATCCGACTGCAGTTCCATTGAGTGGCGAAAGATACATCCTGGCTCCTGTTATCAACCCGGGGTACTCGTTCGTGCCCACTAACACGGAGTGAGGGTCGGAACGGCCCGAGAAAAGTTGCCGAGAGGTGCAGCTGTCGAGATAGTGCGCCCAATGATGCGTACTGTAGCTACGAGACCGGCACAAGGTTGTGCTTTTTACGAGATTGCTTTTTGCCACTCTGGCTTTATCAAGTCATTTCTGGTTTTGATTGTCTTAGCAGAGGAGCGGCTTGTTAATATGTATGCATGCATGGTTTGTCTTAGACCGGGGAGGAGTGCTTGTGGCACAGGCAGATACCTGTTGGAACGTTTTCTAAGAGTTCTTATTTTGTTTTCAGCTTAGCATTAGATACCACGACTGTCTACGGGCATAACGATTGTTAGTTTTAATAATTACTTTGAGTTTGCAGCATTGAGACGGATGGAATTCAGTATCATACAGTGCAGTCAGTCCGCTTATCATTACAAAAGTTTGGGGACACAGATATTGTTATGGATATTGTTGATGAATCAATATGCATGCATTGCAGATGATTCCTTGGCTGTAAGTACTTTAGCTGAACTGGCTATCACATCTAGAAGTGATAGAACAGGTTCCTCAAAACTGTCTCCGAGTCAGAACCTGGAGCAGTCCTTTGAACGCAGAGAGCAAATCATCATTAGTCCCAAGTTGAGATAGAGGCAGCCGTTCAAAAGGTCCCCTATCATCGGTCGATTCTCAGATAGTTTGCCGAAGACGAGCTGCGTCTATACTATTAGTCTAGCCTCTGCACGAAAGTCATACTGGTACGACTAGACCCATATATCGAATATGGAGACATTGCCTCTCGAGAAAGATGGAGACGCCTGTATCGAAGCCTCGCGCCGAGCGGCCCGCAAAGACGACCGCAGCTGCGGCTAATGCAAGTCTCAGCCAGTCTCGTTTCGCGGAACATGTACCACAAACGGCGGTGAACGATTGAGACTTATCAACAACCGGTCTGTTAACAAACCAAGAGCTGGGTGACGCGGCAGTGGATGAGCAGCCGGTCAGCGGTTTCTGGAGGGGAGAGTATGCAAAACATTGGATCAAGAGCTGGGGAAAACATGGGGCACAGCATATATAAGGCGCCACACATGGAGCGGGCCTACCACTTACAAGACAAAGTGTGCCGAAATGGTTAGGGGACATGATACAGAAGCAAAGAATTCGATACAGAAGCGGCACGGCTGCAGATGCACGACGCAAACTGCATAGCATACAAGAAAGGAACCTAGAATCAGGGCTGAAGGAACAGATCGCAGCAGGTGTACTGGCTAGCTGGCTCGCTAATGAGGTTTGCGCGTAGCTGGTATTGGTGAAAGGGCCATGATCCGACATGCAATAGTGACCTGCAGAGAGCTGAAGTGAGCATCTCAATTGTCTTTTGGTCGTTCAATCCAATTGTCGATGCATATACACCTTTGTACGCACAAATCCAAAAGTACCTGGCTTGTATATCGTGTACGTTGTGTGCCTCATCCATATTCTCACCGGCATAGATCCATATTGGCTGCAGATGTGGTCTCGGCGATTGAGACCCGGTGAGGTCCCCCAATATCATAATCGAAAATGCTGTATTAAGTGACAAATAGAAAATATTGTACCAAAATGCCAACTAAGCTGATAAAGAACATGGCACATTGTAAGCCGCGGTGGCGGCACGGATATGTTATCTTGATAGACACTGTGCAGCCTTGATATTGTATTAGCCAGCTCACTAAGGCAGCGAGTACAAGCTCACCTGGTCTCATCAGTCGTTTGGGCTGCGTTATAGATGGTTATCGAGATAAGGTCTGTGAGGCATTCGATTTTCAAGTTGAGATCGGGATTTTGAGTCCTGTATCTTAGCATTCGAACATCCTTCCCAGGAGAGAGTTGGTTGGACATGCAAGGTAGCAATCAGTAACCCTCGTTGCTGCTACATTGTCCACCTTCATGCAAGCATGAACTCAGGCAAGATAAGTCACCAAAAGATCGTAGGTTGAGCGGACTACTTGCTGAACAGCACGAAATATGCTGCTGCTGAGAGACAACATAACGGAAGGGACATCCCACCCAATATTGTAACTGTGCTGCCTGAGGAGTTATCAAGTGGCAGAGTCAAACGATAAGCCAAGCATTCTGTGTACACCACTATAGATTGGTGGTTGCTCGCTGGGCTGCATGCTGCACAGGTCAATCAGGCCCAGGGTCGGGCAACGGCAACGCAGTGGAACAACGATACTTCAGCGAAGAGTGGAGAGTTAAAGCAGGCCATGGTCGCATAAATCCGAAGAAGTAATGTAGTATCTAATGTACCAAACGCTGGAGTAAGAAGATGGATGTTTCTGAAGCACGAGTCAAACAATTGTTGGCTGAGGTTAGACTCCATTTATAATGAGACGTAGCATGGAAGAACGACAAGTCTTTTCAATGAAGGGAAAGAGATAGAGGGGGAGTTAATTGAGCAAGGAAGGACGACTGCTGAGTCGGGCCATTATATGGAAGGCACGTCGAATCACAAAACCTTTCGGAGGCACTTGATTCAAAGAAGCACCTGCCTTGAGCAGGACTTTATCCATACCTAGGTACTGAAGCAATTGAATTGCCTTTCCCAGAAAGACACATGCTAGAACGGAAATCAACCCCTCGCTTTAGGACGCTTACAAGCCAGAACAAGAAGGAAAAGAGACCAGGAAAGAAGGAAGGAACCGAATAAGGACAACCTAGCCGCTTCTTTCCTTTCTTCTTGGGAGTTGCCTAAAAAGGAAGGTTACTGGACAATCTCGGCCTTTGATCATGTCCTCTTGATCGCAATTCCAACTCCTTTTAGCTTGAAATTCAGCTCACAGGAAATCTATTTGAGGGCTCTTTCCGTAACTAAGCTGGGCAGCAACATTATCGCTTGAAGCCAGTTGTGATGGACGATGCCTAATAATAGTAGATACATAACATGTCAGCTGTAAAGTGGAGAGGATAGCTAGATTGGATAAAGAATTATTAGGCGCCAAGCACCTGCCGGGAACTTAATCGAGAAAAGCAAACTGAACAATAGAATAAGTACTTACTCCGTACTAACGCTTGTACCTCAGATCATGGCTGGTAGGTGCTCTTCTGAGTTCTGTAGACCTTAACATCTACAAACACTGTTGCCTGCCTCTCAAGCCTTATCCGGCTTTGTGCGGTATCTAATTCCGAGATCTTGTCTATCTTGGTCCCTTTTGTAGAAGGAAAGACTCCTAGCGCCTTGCCAGTAGGAGCTTGAGTGGTAGCAGGCCCGATACTGGGGTAAAGCAATTAATTGGGTATTGGTGTTAGAGTGTTCAGGGATGGAGGGATCGATAAAAGTCAACGGATCGACGCAGCCGAATGTGTTCGGATAAGGCATCGAAGTCTATGGAACGTTTGATGGATTTCACAGCTGTCACAATCGCTGGTCTTTACATAAAATAGAAAGAATAAAACACGCTTGATCCTGTGCGATAGGTATCATGTTGCTTGTGCAAGGATCAATACGGACCAACCGTCATCTAACGGGGTCCATCGTGTGGCGGTTAAGTGCGTTCGGGCTGGGACTGGGGCTGGTCCCGCGATCTAGAAAAAGCATGTACTTGAATGGTACGAGCGTGAATCCCAGACATGTACAGAGTAGCACCGGGCGACTGGCCGTGTTTCTCGACTTGTTTGGCTTACGTTTTTCTGAAACTTTTATGGCGAGAGGACGCGCGGTAAGAACAATATATTGTGGTGCTGTACCTGGTTGAGGTTGTTACAAGCCTGGATAATACATCTGTGGTCCACTGCTGCAAATAGTCCGATTCGTATTTACCTCTACAAGTAGGGTATAACAGAGCGCAGTTCTCCAATGAGATACTTCACCAGAGGGTAGAGTTAACGGTTAGCATCCGATATTGTATTCGTACACTCCGATACAGTAATCATGCATGCATGCATCCCGTGGAGTATGCATTGATTGTGGTGGAAAGATGGCGTTTGACATGTCGAATTATCACGCAACTGGCTTTCAAGACACAAGTGTTTCATGATGGTACAGCCAGCTGAGAACATGGACCAGTTGACTAGCTACTGAGGTAAAGCAAGGTTTCTAGTCAGAGGTATGCCTGTATCAAATGCATTCTCTATTTGGATATGCCTACTTTTTTACGCATGAGCCGGATGATTGGTGTTCATTGAGTCATGCAAAGACTAATACAATGAATCGTTGATATCACCTCACCGGGCCCGCTTGACCGCCGGCTTTGCTTATTTTTCCATCATGAGATTGTGTCTTTGTTGGACTTATATTGGCCATGATTGATTTGTTACTCTTCATTATTCCGGTGAGGTCCTTTCTATCACAGACCACCACGATGGCCAACCGAGAACACAGACGGGAGATAGCAGCATGTAGACGTTAGTGACATGCGCGAATCATGATACCTCCGCAGTACCTCGAGGTTACTTTTAGGCACTGGTGGCCGGGGGGTTTAATGGTGCGTGCTGGGCATTGATCACCAGCGGGCCATACGGGCCTCTGCTCCCCGACTCAGCGGCCGAATTTTGGTGGAATCCATGACTGCTAACGTTAGGAATTTTCTGTATCGAGGTTAAAAAAAAAGTTAACAAAATTTTCCCCTCCCCCACCTTGGACTGCACCCCTACAATCGAAGCCCTGTCGGCTTCCCCTCCCCCTCGCTCCCAATCACTCAAATCAATCGTGCTCGCCTTGCCATACCATGCCATTCCCCCACCAAGCCCTGAGTGCCTGCCTCGTCTCGCACGCCCAAATGAGCAAGCAGTGAGCACTATTGCTCGACCGGGGTTACACCCCTCCTGCCTCATCACAGTAAATGCGTCTTTCGACTGCCCCTCGTACAATTAGTAGCTACATACAGTAACTTGTTCCTTCTCAGCCGGATCAAACCTAAGGTTGCCTTGTACCTGCCCATCATTATTCTGCCGTCAGGTACCAAAAGTCAGCCAAGTATCTCACGCAGACGGAGCACGTACCTTCTTTGTACCTTCCCGCCTGCCACTTTCTCTCACTAAAACTATTGTGACTGCTTCTTCCGAAACGGCTTGACCACCGACCACCGACCACCGACTACCTACCAGGGAAAAAAAATCACTCCTTGTGCCTGGTAACTGCCTCCGCTCACCCTTCCTTCCTTCCCCGACCTGTACCTTATCCCTCGTCTCTTTTCTCCTTCCTCCCCTACCTACCAACTTACTTCTTTGCCGACCCTCCCACCCTTCTTCTACCCTGCCTCTTCCCTCTCTTCCTTCTTCTTCTCTTCTTCCCTCCACAATGAGCGCCCAAGACCCCCTCAACTCTACCAACTCGTCAACGACAAACAACACTCAAGATGCCTCGGGACGACAGCCCTCCTCCGCCGCCGCCGGTTCCTCCGAACTCTCCGGTGCAAAGATAAGCCTGCGCAAGTCGCTGCGCAGCTTCCCCGACTTCCCTATCCCGGGAATTAACTTCGTCGATATTATGCCTCTCTTCGCCGACCCAACCGCCCATGCCACCCTTGTTGATGCCCTCGAGCTCCAGATCGCCGAGGCTTTCCCTACCAAGCCCGACGTTATCGTTGGCCTCGACGCCCGTGGTTTCCTTTTCGGCCCTGGTCTTGCGCTTCGCCTCGGCGTTCCTTTCGCTGCTGTTCGCAAGCAGGGCAAGCTTCCCGGACCTTGCGTTACTGCCGAGTACATCAAGGAGTACGGCAAGGATCTTTTCCAGATGCAGGAGGACGCTGTTCGCGAGGGCCAGAAGGTCCTGATTGTGGACGATATCATTGCCACTGGTAAGTAGCTCTGTTCGCATAGAGCTTATGTTGAATCAAGACTGACATATTTTACTAGGCGGTTCTGCTAAGGCCGCAGCCGAGCTCGTCCAACAGCTCAAGGGTGAGGTCATGGGATACCTGTTCATTCTTGAAATCCCTGGCCTCAACGGCCGTGATAAGCTCGGTGCTCCTCCTACTAAGATCCTCCTCGAGGACGCTTAAATGGGTTGATACCGAGATTCCTCTTCCCTTTTCCCGCTTCCAGCGATAAAGCGATAGGTACTGGACCATAGATCGACGTCAGTCAAATCTTTGCGAGACATGTGGTAGCGCATGTATGGAAATCATATTAGACTTGCGAAGTTCTCTTTTTGCCCTGTTTGTTTTCAACTCAAGTTACGGGTATGGTGGTGGTGGATTAGTTTTACAGCATTTCACTTATTTATTGAGTGAGGTTCATACTGGTTGGCGTTTTGTGGATGGATTTTTCACGATTCAACAACAGCAAAAGTCTTTCAATTTCACGCATATAGAATGGGGGGTCTAGGATACTTTGATATAGCTATATAAAGAAAGATCTCAAACTAGTAATGACACAATGACGGTGTTATTTGCATCTAGGAACAACTTGGTTACTATAATTCTAAATCGGCAGTAGAACTAGTCTTGACCATGATGTCCTGATAATATACTTGAGAAGAACGCTTGACAATGTCCAACTCTTTTACTTTGTCCAAAGAAATGCGCTGCTCATGCAAAATTGATTTTAAGACACCACTAGTAAAACTCCAAGACATGCATCACGCTCTTCACGTGTTATAAGACAATGGCGTTCTCTATCAGCATCCCCTGACTCTCTGCCAGGTACTTGCGCCGCATTCCCACACCTTTGGCTTCACCAAAACGCGCATAGTCACCTTTGCCACCACGCATGAGGACCAGCGGCACGCCGTTGAGCCGCTCCATGCCTCTGGGTGTCTTTTGTGCTACAGTCAAAAGGGGACGTACTAGGTCCTCGACACCTTCCTCATCCTCGTCCTCGTCAATGACAATGACAAGTTGTAACGCGTGCGGGGACGATGAAAAGTTGGGGATGCGTTCAAGCTTTTCACTAAAAGAGCAGCCGCCACGTCGAAGAACTATGATTTGATGTTGTCGGGACGATGCTTCGGGCAGTGGAGCATCGCACGCTTGACCACCGAGGAAGACAGTGCGCCAAGGAAAGTTGGCAGCAGGTCTGCGAGAGTTGTAGCTTGGCGAGCCGGCCATTGGTGTGTCGACAATTGGCGGCATCGGGAATGCACCTGGGCCGGTCGCTGTATAAGCCGACCATCGGAGCGTAGTGGGGCCGGGCCCGTTCCCTTCCGACTCCGGAAGGTCCGTATAAGCCGGTTCAAAGACGGAGCTCACGGCACGGAGCAATGATTTAAAAAGGGACTCTGATGGCAGAGCTGCGTGACTGTTAAGAATTTCACCAGATGCATTTACACCTGGAGCAGGTGCCGGTGCACTGGTATTCAACTTCTCGGGGGCGTCGAGAAGAAGATCGATCTCAACCATATCTTTCCGTCGGAGGCAAGTAAAAGCTTCATCCTTGTAATTTCTCACATGCTCTGCATGGAAAAATACATTCTCGTGTCTGCCGAGCTCTCGACCTGCCGCATGCGTAATTCTCCAAAACCCATCTGCTGCTCTACTGCCTTGTCGCTCCAATTGCAGCCGCATGTTGTCAAGATTGCGCACTGTTGGCCCATTGTGACTGTACCACACGAGGGAAGTACCGAAGCGAGAAACGAGAGAGCTGGCTGTGTCACCCGGTGGGAACTCTATCCAAGCCAGCACGCGCTCGGCGGGTGCCGTGCATACACCATCTTGTGGCAGCATAGTTGGAGGCAATGTCCACGGGAACATCGTGTAATTGGTTGTGGCTCGATATTTCGTCACAAGACCCTTTTTCTTATCGAAAACTTCTACCGCCTCGAGCGGGCCGTGTACGTCGGGGGTGTTGTGAAGATCGACGAATAATGCGACACTGAACAAATCAGGACGAGCAGCTGTGGCGGAACCAGCAAGCCCTGCTACTGTAGGGACAGGACACGTGCGAGTGAAACTTTGATCCTCAGTATTATTGCTGGCTGCTTGGCGTTTTGTCAAAGAACGCCGTAGCGTAGGCTTCGGACGAATCCGTTTGGGAATGATGAGGGGATGGCCCTCTGTTGAAAAGACAAATGCAGCATCGACCTTGTTGAGAGGATGGTCGGGGTCGAAGAGTAGATACATATACTTTGTCGTTTCACCAAGGAAGAAACTCTCCATGCGATCAGACAGTTCACCTGTCCTGACGTCTTGAATGCCGGCCCAACCGCAGGATGTTCGACATCGGCGCTCGATGTCTCTCAGAACCATTTCGCCAACGTGCAAGTACCACGGATCCTGCGTGGCACGATATATGTAGTATGTTGACTCTATAAACTCAGGACGACCTGGCCACCAGCCGAGCCCCTGGTCAACATTGTTTTCACGAACTGACCATCGCTCGGGTAGGGCAGAGTATCGTGTCCAGAGCGCAGTATACACAAGATTCGCTTCTATAGCTTCGTCAACCTCACCCGCCATAGCCAACAAACCTGGGTAGAAGGCTCCCAAACTGTCAATCCACATGGTGTAAGGTTGTCCGGTGGTCCGATGGATATTGGAATAGTAGGGATAATGACTTCTGTCGGTATACAGATAACGCTTGACTGAAGCATGCGCTTGATGCCATGCATCCAAGAATGCTTCAGAGGTTTGCAATTCGGTGGGAAGAGGGGGATGTATGGTATTGGGATCAAGCCACTTGGTACTGGTCTGCCGGCTGGTTGAGGTCTTGTTCGGCGTGCTGTGTCCTGACAGCAAGATGTGGCTCTTCAAAGCATATTCGAAGAAGCTGTCCATCCCTGCGCCGATTCCAGCATGTGGACCAATCCATTGTCCGCCTTCCGCATCCAACCCGTTGCCGACGAGTCCAATTTCACTCCTTCTGCCCCAAACCGCCCAGAAAGCCCGCTTAGCTGCTTGCTCGAACCGATCATCTCCTGACAGTCGACTCAAGACAGTAAACTCTAGAGTGAGGCTTCCAGCTCCGGCACTACACGTCTCTGTGATTTCCGCCGAAGAATCTTCTGGTTTGTCGCCGCCCATTTGACGAAACAGGGGAGATCTGGTGTAAAAAGGGATGCCGTGCCGGAGGTTGACTCGCGGGTATGGTATACCTGTATCCGTATAGAATGCTGGAAGAAGCCTTTGTCCAAGATCGAAAGCCAGTCTTAGAAGTTGGCCATCGTATTTAAAACCATTCGGCCAAGCGATAGGTGCCAGTTCGAGAGGGTCATCGGCTTCGACCCTCCAAGCAGGCTGCACGGTATATCCAGCAATGGGCAGCTCACCTATGGCAAAGAGGTGCGCACTAAGGAGACCTCCTAATCCACGGATGACGGTTTCAAAGACCTGAACTTTGCTATCGAGATCAAATCCCATCGCCCGTTTGCCTTGTCCGGAAATACCTGGGCGTCCGTCGCCATAGTATCGTACGAAGTCCGCCACACCGTCTTGGAAGTCGTTCAAAGCATTCGAGCCTGTTCCCGAGCCATCTTCGGGTCCGCTTGCGAGGATCGCGAGTGTTGATAAGCTATCGATGAGTGTCAGGGAGTAGTTCCCTAAGGCGTCGTTCAGTCCGATATGTGCGGGGTTTTCTCGGTCTCGTGTCAGGGGTTGGCATGTCAGAGGTCGAAGCTATTGAGAAGACAATCAGTATTATGCAACCGACAATTCGATGTCCGACCTACTTCATCTTCAGGGAACGCATGCTCCATATAGTTGTCGAAGCCATGATAAAACATATCCACGGTTTCTCGACGCAACCGCCCAAGGTGGTCTTGCCGCATCGCTTGAGCCGTCCATGATAGCACAGCCCATGTTAGCAATTTGAAAAGAACCAGTAACATCCTGTCTCTTCGCTCACGAAGCCCAAGACTCAAAGGTGCTAGCCAAGGGGAAGTGGCGCTCGATAACCGCTGGGCTCATCGGGGAGCGTAAAACAGGCAGAAGGCGACTAAACACCCAAGGAGAATTTTATGGAACGCCTTGAGTATGGCGCGCGACGGGCGCTCGGCGTCGCGATGTGAAGGTTGAGAAGGCAAAGCCGTTGCGAAGTCTAGATGATAGTTGTGTCTTGTCATCATACAGCCACCTGTGGCTGATGTGTAACCCCTGACCTCAGATTAGGCTGGGGCAGCCAATAGGCAAGACCATATTATAGCGCTCTACTGCTACGTTCATTATGAACGACTTGTTGTAATACGAATTTCGAGTCATAAATGAGTGTCGTTCATGTTGATCATCCTCAGTATATGACTACAACAGTATGGTGATAGTGGTGAGAAGCTACCTGGTAATCGAGGTAATCACTAACACAGCCAGTTTCGGTTGGTTCCTTCCCTTCATCGGCAATCTGCACATTATTCGATGCCTGGACATAAATCACTTAATCGCGTTCTTTCTCTATCTCATCCATGTACAACCATTCTTCTCCCTCGGTTTCTATTACACCGAAACCTTTCTAGTGTTGCTCATCTCAGGGCTACGAGTATAAGTTTGATTATGTTCATACGCCGCGAAGCCCAAAAAAGAAGTGCCAAGATCGGAGGTCACGATGAGAATACCTCATGCGCCAGTGCGTCACTACCCTAGCCGCTAGGTAAGGCGGAAGCGGGCCCATGAATAAAACGCCACTCTTCATGATCTCGAACTAACCATATTACAGTATGGTCCAGTCGGCCGCTGAGCCTGTTGAATTAATCGTTGTACCGACCCCGGCTAGATCAGATGTCAACGGACATAGGAACAATAACCCTTAGCCTATGGATGCCTCGAGATTGGAATAATCAGATCAGCCCCCACTCGGGATCCATTGACCATCCTCCGCTCGAATGAATCCGTTCATTACTGTCAACGCAAGGCAACTAGGCGCTGGTCGACATTTGGCAGGTCCTAGCGTGCAGGCGTGTCACCTTCTTGTTCTGAATGAGGACTGTTGCCAGCATCCAGCCGGAGTTTGATAGGTTCTTCATCAGAAGCATCGTTTTCGGTTGCGATACACAACATAACCCTTTGTGTTTCTCATAGCCCCATGACGCTGTACTGGCCGAATATCGACGATCTACAATAGCCCTGGATAACTGCAAGGAACCTTTTTGGTTCGAGGAATCCAATCATGGTGCTTTCCTGTCGACGACGTGCTTCGAAGGTAACCGTGCGAGGAAACTACTTCTTGCGAAATCGTTAGTGCTGGACTACAATAGCTACGATTGTTGCCTAGGCAAGCCACTCGCGTGGTTTCGCTGTTGTTTGTCCTCTGCCACGTCTTCTTACACGATTAACCTTTGGGGTAGGTTTATGAGCTATGCAACATTCGGTCGTTGGCGATTCATACACTGACTTGCTCATCTACATACTTGTGCGGACGGTTCTCACATGTCCATAGGAACAGGGGGCAACTCCGTGTTTGATGTCAGCTCTGGGAAGCGGCACACATGCCTTACAATGGTTTAGGAAGTGGCACATTTCGTTCACATCTTTCAGGGCATGTTTTGGTTCAGGCACGGTGTTTCCTCGCAGAAAGGACTGGGACCGCACGCACACAGTGGTTTGGGCTGGTCTATGGAGTATCTACAGAGTGTCTGCAAACCGTCGTCCATCTCTCAAGCAATTCCCGCCTTGTCTACTCTTCTATCTAAGAATGATGCAGTCGAGATCTGTCGTATCTTTGATGCACCTATGTGGGTGTGGTCAGAAGCGCTAGGTTCGCGGAAATATTTAGCCTGAAAAAGGCCTCACATCACTGACAAGCCTCGCATTGCCGAACTGTCAAACGGCGTGATCTGCATCGGGGGCTAGAAGCCTGAATCCCTGACGGCTAGGGCATCCACGACTCCACGGACGGGCCATTGGACTCCACTAGTTTAGGCTCAGGGCGACCCCGTCAAGCTTGTCTCGACACCCTCCCGGCTCTCACAGGCGACTTGAGTCCTTATCCTTGCAAACCTGACCCAGCCGCATGCAAGTTGCAGTGAAAATCAAATTTACTTGAAGCGCAATTTTCCAAACTGTCGGGACCGCAAACAAGGACAAGTTTGGTCAATACGAGTTGGGTGTTATCTCTGCCCCCCTTTCGAATTCTTTCCAGGTCTTTCGTGGTCCCCCTTGTTCTTGAGGCAATGGCACACACAACCTAGGTCATTCCACTCACTGTTGCCAGCCGTGGGCATTGACTTTGCGAAGTCGTTTACTGTCATTTGGCTTTCCACATTTCGGATACCGCTGCTGTCTTAAGCCATAAAGTCCGAAACTCAAAATTAACAGCACGTTTGATGAGATACTATGAAGATTGACACGATGATCACATACTCACGCTGTGCGTGTCAAGGGAAATATAGACATGGCAAATTCTTTATGAGCTTTCACAAGGACGTCGCGAAGCACGAACCACTCCTCAGTTACACAGCAAAAAAATCTCAAATTTCTCCAGAGCTCTATCTAAAAACTGTTCCTTGGGGTATATAAACGGCCTCTTATATGATGTGAAATGTCCAAAATGACGAGGGAAAAGCAAAGGAATACAAAGAAGGAGGGCTCTTCGTTGGGAAGATGAAGCGGTCTATAATGGTACCCAAATCATGGATCATGCTGAAGTGTCAAAGGCTTTCGGCTTTATGATCCCCTGCGTCCCCCATACATTGACTGTGATGTTGGACTCATTCTCATCATATGTGGCATGCGATCGTTTCTTTGGGGCATCGTTCCAGGTTCCATCTTGATTTGCTGATCCCACATCTGCGTCTCCATATGATCTCCTGGGGCATCTTCCTCCATCTTCATAGTTGGAAGACCATGAACCTGGTTGATAACTTCATCTTCGTGTGTTGTGTGCGAACCAATACTCATCATCTCATCGTTGATTGACATTTCGTTATCAATGCCGTGGCCAACGCGCTTTCTGACCGACGCCGGCTTGCGGCGTCGACGGATGTTGGCGTCGCCGTAAGACTCCATGTAGAGCCCTTCTTCAAGTTTTAGATCATTGGTAACTTTGATCTCGATGTCGGATGCGTTTAGGCGCATGTTCCGAGAGCCTCCCAATTCGATAAAGGTCTCGAGAACCTGCTGGTATCGATTCTTCTCGACTCTTAACCAAGCTTCGCGAAGTAAATCCTCCTGGGTATCGTTAGTATGATGCCTGGCATTCTTTAGGCTGGGAAGACTTACATCCTTTGGTATCCAGTCGTAGTACTTGGCTCGACCTCGCTTGAACTTCATCTGTAACATCTCTTTTCCAGGGGCCTTGTGAAATCGCTCTTTGAAGTCGCCCTGTATGCTCTCCCACATGTCCTGGCCCTTTTGATTGCGATGCTGCCAACGAGATTCGAATATGCAACGCTCCTCGTCGGGGCATGTGCTTTTGAGGGCTGGTGGAACCTCTTGACCGAAGCAGTTCTTGTGCTCGCTAACAGGGTCTTCGGAAGCAGCGTTTCGGGACACTCCTGGTCGCTTAGAGTGGCGTTTCTTCACCCGGCCAGTATTTTGGAAAGCAGATCTTCGACGAGGTGATGCTGTCATTGAGCGTGGGACGCCTGAAGGAAGGTTATGCAGGCTAGATTCTTCAGGACTTGGGCGTCGACCGTACTGAACCCGGTGCGGTTCACCCAGGAGTGGTGTACCAGGTATCTCGCGCTGATGCATACCCATTGGAACTTGGTGGTTATCACGAACCATCATATGCTCCTGGTGCTGCTCGACTGGATGATGGGGCATGACATAGTAGGGTTGTGGCAAGGGCTGTTGTTCTGGTGGCCCATTTGACACGCCGAAAGCTCCCATATAGGGCTCGGGTGGTCCTGGTGTTCGTCTTCCGTCATGGACATAATTGGTGTGGAGGAATTCTCCAGGGACTTGAGCCGCTTGGGAAGTCATGGGTGAGCTGGCTTGTGGTGACTGGTTGTTAACGTCGAAATGTCCAGCCCACTGCTGATGGTACATGTCTGAGCTTCCTGGAGGGGAAGGCTGCTGGTTAGGTGTACTTGGGGGAGGAGGGTATTGCGACCCAATCTTGGACACCCCGTGTAATGGAGGAGAGTCCACGACTGATATAGGAGTCAAGAGATTCGGGTCGTACTGGTTTGGGATAGTGCTGAAAGAGGAAGGAATCTGCCAAAGCATGAGTTTTGCCCTTATCGTCGGATATTGTAGAGCGCAACAAGAAGATTGTCCGCTCGATGCAGAAGAAGAATAACTTACAGATGCGTAGGATGATAGGTCGTGGTAGTTAGGAGCTGTGGTTGTAGGAATTGAGTCGTGCAAGGTGGGAGCTCCCGAAAGACCAGCCGGCTGGGGTAGACCTGGGGCAATATACTGCTGCTCAACCATGATCATGTGGGTATCAGTCTGAGGGATCGGACAATTGCAGTCCAAGTCTGTTGGTTTATAGGCGGGGCTGTATGACGGGATGTTTGCAAATTGGTAGATGATCGTTGATGCTATGGCTGACTGCAAATTCAAGATTCAGTCCGAGACAGGTGCATTTATGAGAAGTAACCAAGATGCTTCAAGAAAGCATCAAGACCTGGCGAGGCAGATAGGAAGAGTGGAAGTAAAGAAGGATTCAGCCTTTTCTGGCCGCGGCCGCTTTTTGAAGACCTGGGTGTCCAGAGATCGAGGCCAAGGTCAAGGGCAAGGGCAGGAGTAAGAAGCTGAGGGAGACAGAGCCTTGTGGGGTCACAGACGGCCCGGCCTTTTTGTATAAATGGTGTTTGGAGATGAAGACTAGTGGAGTGCAGATCGTTGGAGTGTAGGTAGTTCTCCAGAGAGTATGTAAAGCAGCAGTAGTAGCAGTAGCAGCGACGAAGTACTAGGACATTTGGAGAGCCGTTCCTCTACAAGTTTAGGGACTCATGGACCAAGTGCCAGGGGCTACTGGGGGAGGGCTGGGGGGTGTTGAGCATACTGAACAGAGGAGGACTTCAGATACCAAGTATGGGTACAGGCTGGCGTTGCCTACGAAGTGGAGGGTTTACCTAGGTCCATGATGGCTTGCTATCCTCTTCCATACCAGGATACGACACCTAAACTGTCGTGCATATGAATAGGCGCCGAGGGGTCCAAAGCTGTGCAAGCTGGGCTGGGCTGGGCTGGAAATACGTAGAGGAAAGACTTTAGGGCAGTGGACGTGCATACCAGTGGATATGACGCTGGGGCCGAGGGGAAGTTGATGAATTGACTATCGCGGCATGAGGCTTCAAAGGGGGGCGTGTGGAAGGGAGTACTGTGCTGTAGAGGAAGAAATGTAAGTGGAAGTGGCGTTGACGTGGGCATGGATAATGGGCGTGGGTGTGGACATGGGGTGGGCAGGGGTTTCTCCATCCATCCATCCGTCCATTCATTCATTCATTCTTCCATCCTTGTATGTGTATGTATGGGTGTGAGAGAGAGAGAAGATGGGATGGGATGGGAAAAAAAGAGAATGGAGTCGTATCTCTCGACAAGGAAAACAACACCGAACTCTTTCGGATGTTTCTTCAAATTCACCACGGACCGTTACTTTACAATCCCTTCTGTATGCAGTCTACGTTGCAGTACTTGTGCATCTTCCAAGCGCGCTCTGAACCCAAATCTCTTCCCAGACATGGTCTCGAGCAGTCCTCGAATCCGACAGTCTGGATACAGTATGTAATGGAAATGTCTGGTAGCGGCCTAATCACCGACGGTGGCAAGAAGGAGATGAAGACCAAGTCCTGGAGGAAATTGCGAGCACGTTCGCCTTTCTTTCGGGGCTGTCCGGGAAAAGTTATGTCAAATGTCTTGGATGAGAGACAATGGGGGACCAAGTAAACTCAACATGAAGACATATCGACTATAAAAACAATATAGCAAAAGGTAGACATATATCGTAAGCCGCCACTACTATAAGAGAGGAAACGAAAAGCCAAACATGACTAAAGAAATAAGCTAGGTTGGAGGCTAAGAGACAAGCTGAAGCTACACACAGCACTGACCATTAAAGCTAAGTTACCTACTTACTTTTTCAGCCAGACAAGAACGCGGATCCGGGTCTAAACCTAGGCCTTGACAAGAGAAGAGACGTTTACATGACATGGGGCCAATTACCAGGAACCAAGAGAGAAACAGAAGGAGAAAGTGAACAAACCTGGGTAGGTATCCATACCGTACAGTAGTACAATAAACGCAACAAGGTGGAGAACAGAGAGTGGTGACCAAGGACCCTTTGTGTCGCCTTGGAGTGAGTGAGGGAAGAGAGGACCAGAAATGTGGGAATTGTAGTGATTGCCTGCCTATTTGTCTGCCTGCCCCCATGATGAATGAACCTAACCTCGGGCATCCCCATAAGAACAGTTCTTCTCCATCTCTTGCTATTACATTACTCAAGATTATCGTGTCTGAGGTCATGAGTAACAAACGTGCCAGGGCTGTCAGCAGGAACGCGGGACCTCGATAATCCTCTGCGGGCCGTTTGGCGTACATCGATCTCAAAGATCGACAGCTTGAAAAGAAAGGGTGCGCCAGTGACGTTTCTTGCCATACTGTACTGGGATCTTGCTTATTAGTGGAGGACGGTAGAAGAGGGCAGAGAAGAGGATTGGAAAGACGCCATTGATCTAAAGTGTGGACAAGGGTCTGTCTATTGGGGGCAGTAGAGTAGCAGTTTGGGGCTGGGCTGGGTCAAGGCCAGCACAGCACAGCACAGCTTCTTTACACAGCCAAACAACCACTTCATGTCTTAGATAGAGCTCCATAGGTACTATAGTGACTAGAGTGTAATGATTTCCACTTCTTTTTGAGTGTGAATCCGACAAAGTAACAACAGAAGCGAAAGCGGAAGACAAGAAGAGACGGAAACGGAGATGGAGGATGAAAAGGCCCAAAAAAGAAGACAGACATGACAAGAGAACAGAGTAACCTATGCCTGCAACAGCCTAGGCAGCCCAGAGACTCCACTGGTCTTGTCTTGGCATCTATCGGCAGATTGCCTCGTCATGTGCTATGCTGTGCGGAAGAGGAGAGGATGGAGCGGAGCATAACACACTTCGGAAATGTTGAAGATTCCGTCAATCAATCATCTGCATTCATCCACTGCGGTTGGATAATCATTGATACTGGAAAAAGAAAAAGAAAAAGAAAACGCATCACCAACAGACATATGATCGATCCGATACACGCGCTGTTCACAAACGTGATAGGACCGCGTGTAGCGCGAAGCCGTTGAAGTTGGAGCTGGACACTCGCCGTAAAATGGATTGGATTGTGGATGGACGGTGTTAGCCTTGACAGGTCTGGTCTACCTCTATCTCGTTTCTGGGGGGCCCCTGGGGTGCTAAATTAACGACCGTCTGCCGCCGCACTCGGATCAGAAGGGGTTTAATAGGTGCAGTCAAGGTTTCCCCTGGTCCGCGGATGCGACCCGAGCCCGAACAAGAAGCCAGAAGCCGGGCAAAATGACGTTCAGCATCAGTAATGAAGATAAGAAGTATTTTGCCCAGTATACATGCATACGGAATTTAGTTCATTTAGAGGAGAATGGGGTTGAGAAAAAGAAACAACATCATATGATGATGATGCCAGGAGTCAAAACTCGACTTGTCTCGACTCTACTCGATTCAATTTTGGCTTGCTGGGCACGGTCATCTGTCTCACTGTTGTTCGTACTGTAAGCAAGCAAAGATCACAGACATGAGTAATTGCGTAGCTGATACCAAGTTTACACCTCCACTTGCATAGCAGTATGCAACCCATAACATAACATAACATAACAGAGAACATGGCATGGCATGCGCCTGGCGCTTGAGAACAACGACAGGGGTATCGGAGTTAGATGCTGCCCCACCATGGCTTAGAATTGCGGCCCCGCAGCCATCCACTCAGCACTTTGTGCCGCAAGCTAGTGACTGAACTAAAAAGCTTAGCTTACCAAACTGCCGGTACGCGCTAGCAGGGAGTTAAACCCTGTAAGGTGACTCGTCTCCCCGAAAAGGGATAGGCCGAGCAGGGGAGATCCTGCTCTAAAGGTGGGCCGTATAATGCATTCATTGGTCCTCTCAAAGATCAGCCCTTGCTTCTTCCACATTGTGAAACTGAACCAATGGGCGAAAGCTCCGGCTGCGAACACTTTGCTTAATGGGGTATAGTCGTCACGCGCGCGTTTACCATGTCGTTAGCTGTCATTGGGCAGCGGTTGGACTACAAGCGAACGTCCTGCCAACTCACACAACTTACGCTGGGCCTTTCCTTCCTTGCCCTGTCTGCCCTTGCTCTTGCTCTTGTCACTTATCACACCCCCCCATGACGGGACGCTACTCTCAATTTCTACCTCACATCATCAATATCCATCTTTTGCTCAACCACCGCCGGGCTTTGTCGTGCCGATAACCCTTTGCCCTTCCCTTCTGGCAATGCCAATACCACTCGCCGATCTTTTCTTTAGAGACAGAGCATGTGAGCGGCATGCGGGCCATGCCATAGCCGCAGTTGCTTTGTGCCAACCCAACCCAACCCACGATATGAGTTGGCTCGCGCAATATCACAAGCCAAGTGCCGGATGTTGTGTTGGTCGTATCGAGCCCCTGGGCGCTATTTCCTCGCCTGTCTTTTCGCTACGGCGCTATATAGGTCGTCTGATAATTCACACCTTCGGCTGGTCCCAACGCCACCTCCGTAGCACGCCGCTGCCGCCAGATCTGGGGTTTGGTTGAGGGTTCCTGCAGATCCGTCCTCGGATCTAACGTCGCCGGTGATAGAGATAACACACACAGCATTGCCATGCCATATCTATCTATCTATCCACATGGATATGGACACTTTCCGGCTAAATTGCTTGAATTTTTGAATTGTGAACCGCTTTTCACATGCTCCTGGGCAGTGAAGATCGATGGATCCCTACTTCGCCTTGCTCAACGGTTTCAGAATATCTGACCTTGTGGGCTTAGGTATGGCAGAGGTGAAGTCATTGACCCTTGAACCCCGAGTCTCACTAGAGATCTGTGTTCAGTTCAAATCGATGGCTGTTGCTATTGCTATCGGCCCTCTAGAAATCAAGGACGACCCTGTTTTGAAAACCCCGCCCGGGCAGCGTGGCACTGATGCTCTTGATTTTGTTTCCGGTTTCGCACGTCTCCATCTAATTTACCCAACTGCCGGGACACTTTACATGGCAAGGCTTCGGCCTGAAAAGGAAAGTTTTGCGGGAGATTGCTCGATTCGATGGCTTTTTCAACTCGAACTGACTCGTCCACGCCCACTCTAAGCGCTCTTGTCGCGTCAGTGTCGACGATCATCCCTTCCAACTTACCTCATGTCAACACTACCGAAACATGTTTGTCACGGTACTTCCAGTGGATTGCCGCGATTATTCCGCCATATGTGCGAGCTTAGCCGCGGTTTTGGCGTCTCTGATTTCAACCCAAGACTTCGTATATGTCGGTCCTAGGGTTGCATTTCTGTCCGACCCGCTCCCCCTTCTTCCAGTCATATTTCGAATCACACGCATGCTCATGCAGAGTGAGCGGTACCAAATTGTCGGGACTGAACTAGATTGAGTGAATTGTCGGCCATGTTTGCTGCTCGTACGTTCGAAACAGAACAGGCAGGTGATGACAAGTCTCAGCGGCGTTGACGGTTCGGTACTCTGCACATCCGTCTGTCTACAATAGCGGGCCCCCCGCTGTGACATGGCTCCTACCAGGATATACCTTGCCATCGGCCGAATCTGCGACCACTGCACAAGTCAAGCCTCGAAAGACGTTTGCAATTAGTTGCTAGGCTGATTCGCTTCAACAATGTCTTCCGGATCATGCACGCACAGGCCCAGGGCGACGCCCCCAAACTTCTTTTGCACTGCTTTTCTTGGCAGTCCATCTCATCATCTATCGGTCGATCATCGTTAAGGAACTTTTTCCCTTGTCAGAAGCCAATATCGTGGGGCGTCGGACATTCTTTCCTGTACCCTGACCCCAGCTGCGATGTTACGACAGGCCCAATACCTCTGTCTCTTTGCATCATGATTGAGTATTAGAGTCTGGTAGTCAGTGCAAACATGCGGCGCAAACATACGGCAGGCGCGATGACAAGCACAAGACACCTTCAGGTCTGCTTGTGCCACTATATCAAGCCGCACATCTCACACATGATTTGTTCAGCAGGGGTCATAACAGAGAGCATTCGCCATAAACTGCACTGCATGCTTCAGTACGCCCGCAATGAGCATGGACGTTCTGTCCTATTGGGATTTCAATAGAGGAGCATCTCAATTCAGATATGGAGACAGCTCATTGTGGCTACTGATTGTTTCGATCATAGATCCAGTTCTGGGACGCCCATCCCCCGCTTGCTCAACTTGGTATCAGTGATACGATCCTTCTTACCCCAGAATCGACCAGGCCTACTGCTACTATTCATCGGCATCGCCGTTGCGTGAATAGCTTGAGCTAATTTGACGTTTACTTGTGGGAGGGGGGCGCCATAACGTGTGCGGCTAGCGGACTGCTCCGCATCAGGATAACCACTTGCCAGCAAGTTGTGATAGCTTCCAATAGCTTATCGAGCTTGCTTAGCTCCCCCTTCAGGGTCCTGTAGAACGATTTCTGGACCCTTCATGATAATTCTAAACCTGTGCTTTATCTCAGGTAGTGACAGTGAAAAGAGCAAGGGTCGAGAACCTGCCCCGGTCCCAACATGACGACAATGTTCGACATGAAAGTCCTTGTACAACTCAGAGGCAAGAAAACCCAGCCATCTCATCGGTCTGATTCACCGATTCTTGATGTTTGGATGTAACACGGACTCGTTCTGGCTTGAAGATAGCCTATTGATAGTTTTCTTACCTGCAAGCCATCAGCAATAGCAAGGTTGGCACCACTCGAAGAACGTCTCAGCCCTCTTTCTGAGGTTTACTACAAACATCCCGTATAGAATTGCGGTCACCGTGTTTCTCTGTAGCCTCTGAAATTCAAGGAGCATCGAACCTATCCAGCAGAGACCTTTGAGACATGAAACACGAACTGTAAAGCAGGGTGGCCCCAACAAGATCTCGTACGAGTTTCCACCCGGCAACTGAATCTTTCTTATGCAGATTTCTTACCAGCAATGGCTTTCTATCTTGTGGCAAGCTCCCAGGCTCACTGGATAAAGCTGTACTCGTGATACAGATAATTAATGCCACTTGGGGGCCAAACTTTTCTCACAATATGAATATCGAATAGCCCTGATCAAATCACTTCTCTTCACAATAGTGCTTCCGATTTTTTGAGGAATGGGAAGCATCTTCCATTTGCTAGCACGATATTCTACGAAGAAAATTGGAGGGCTACAAAGCCACTTTCGGATTTGGCTGGGCAGACGCAAGGAATGCAAAAGACACAGCAAAAGCGTCTACGTACTGCGAAGGGACCCTTTAAACTGGGCAAATTACCCCCAGTATTTATTTACAAGCGCCGTCTAACGGCTTTCTGGGTCTTTGCGTTCTTTAGTGAAGTGGACTGGGCTAATTACAGGCTACATGGCTCTGCTCTGGCCATGATCCTGCCACAATAATTTGCAGACTGTAGGGCTTATTATCCTGGCGCAGATCTTTGGCCAGTTTCATGAGCGGCCAATGGAGGATCCGGGGGCGTGTTTGTTGGTTGCGTTGTCTCAACTGAACGAGAACGACAACCGAAGGGCCGAAAATGGGCTGGCTTTGATCAAGGGGTTGTCCCAGCCTTGAAAGAGTAATCAAAAGTCATTTCCCGATTCAATTATGAGTCATGTTGTTGAATACCCCTGACTGTTTTCTTGTAAGTTTCCGGCGTTCATCGACTTGGCAGAACCTTGCAATCAGATGGAGATTTTGAGATTGGAAAGGATATACGGACTCGACATGGCATTGCTAGTTTTCAGGCAAGGACTGGATAAATTCATTGCTGTGCTGTGCTGCATAGCCTGACAAGAATGCCTCGCCAGCCAAGGTTTTGAAACAAACCGTTTATCGTTGGAAGTTAGTTGTCGGCAACAGACTGTCGTTTGACGGCGCTTAATCTAGGCTTCTGGTTTGTCTTCAACCGCGATATCAGATCCCCAGGGCGTCTCATGTGCGCCATGGGTCGCCATAATGGGCCAAAGGCATTGCCGGGCCTGAAAAGCGGCCATGCTCTTACTTGACGACATATGACATACCATTAAGTCCACCACAAGGCATTATTACAGTATTCTTGATTGAGAATTTGATTGCTGAGGCTTTCCACACTTTACGAAAAAGACACGTTGTTTGCAACGAGGCGGTTTCGGTAGGCTGTTGAACAGGAATGTGACTGTTTTGGATACGATATCCACCTGATCTACAGGGCCTTTTTGATTCATAGAACTAACTCTTAGGTAGGCTGCTGTTTATCCTATGGAAGGGCTCTTATTGGTGCTAAATCATTTGATACCTAGAACGGATCCTTTGCATTCTTCAGATGAACATAGCGGATCCGATTGAAAACGACAAGGGCAGCATCATTTCCGTCACGAAAGGAATTCGGAAATACAGATACCAAACGGCTGTGGCGCAGATCGTTCTATTGTTCCTTGCACTAGGAGGATAAATCGAGTCACGACCGACCATGATCCATCGAGCAACCAACAACGGACTCTTCAACGCCCCGAGTGACCCGAAATTTTAGCGACAAGACCAGGGAATTGACAGTCACTAGGTTCATATTGGTGATAAATGCGACTGACGAGTATGGACCAACTCCAATAACCAGGATTCTGGGTTCATGAGTTGCATGCCTATTCGGCGATTGCCTGCCCAGGTCCAGGTCGCGTAACCGCGAAATGAACGAGTCGAGTCGAGCCGAGGGTTGGTCCAAGTCCCAAGGCTAATTAGATCTACAGTTTCCTTGAAACATGCTTTTGCTGGACTGTGCTTCGTTGTCAAGAATACTACGCAGTTTCACTCTTTGCCCCATAAGGGTCCCCATAAGTAAGTGATAGGCGAATGGTGCCGCCGAGGATGAGAAAACAATTCCTCCTCCCTGTCAGTGTCAGTGTCAATGTCAATGTCACTATACTTACCTAGGCAGCCTCGGTACGGATACCTTAGAGTAGATTCGGCCTGTCTATCGGCTCACGGATCAAGCCCCCGCGTCTCCGTTGCCCTGTATCATCCCTGTCTCTTGGTATTGCGGATTGTCATGGGGGGATTTTCGCTCGCTTAACCTTTTCCTCTCTTTTCACTTCGTCTCGGAGCTTTTGTGCCTTCTTATGTCGGCAGATACCCCCAAGCCTCATCCATCTCTAGATCTCTCATAGTGCAAAGGTGCCTGCCTGCCTGGGGGCTTTTGTGGGAACAAACGAATGAGGAAACTGGATAAACTCATGGCGTAGAACTGTGCCTCCAAAAGGACAGACATGTGGTGCGAGGAAGCATAATTAATGAATTGTATTGTGTTCTCTATAACACTGTCACATCGCTTATACCACCCAGCGTCTTTCTCCCCTTTTCATATACTATCTGCTGCTTGGGAGCCTATGCTTAGTCTATCCGTATAGCAGATCTCGATTCCATTAGATAAGAGAACGTAAAACAAGAGTGACGAAAGAACCGTGTAAAATGGTGAAGCCAATCACTGATCGGACTTCAAGAATCACCATGTGAAAAGTAACTGACACGAAGAGAAAACAAGAACGAAGAAAGAGCTCAGCTTTTGCCAGTGCAAACTTGGTGTCAGCCAAGAATGGTACACTCCCTTCATGAATGAGGAAAGACGCTATACTCCCACAAGACATGATCTTGCTGTGGCCAGGATGCTCCTTTACCAGGTCGGAACTCACACCATATCAAGAAACAAAATTTAGAAATGCAGTTCACTCTTCTCAGGGATTCCACTGTTCTGGCGCATGCTAGACACCTTCCAGGGCTGGCGCGAAGGAGTAGTTAAAGTCAAGAAGGCCGTCCAACATCCAGTTCTGGGGGTCGAAGAAGTCGAAGTTCGTTGTGTCTCCGTAGCTGACGCCCGTCATCATGCTATGAGCCGAGGAAACAGGTGGAACTGTAGCTCCAGGAGTCAAAGCGCCGTTCGAATTATGGTTGCTGTTAGGGTTGGTGTTAAGGAGGCTTGAGGGCGGTAGAGTGTGCGAGGATACGAGGGTGCTGTCCATGTGTGTCGACGAAGCTGATGACTCATTAGCCGAATCTGGATTTGTCGGTTGTTTGGCGGCTGTTGTCTGTATTAGCATTCTTGCGATATTTGTACGAGACAAATCAAGACATGCTCTACTCAAGGGGCATCACCAAAACAAAGGGGAGAAAGGGTGTCAACCTACCATCTATAGTACCTCGTCCCATTGCCTGGAAGTCTTCTCTCCACCTCCAGACCGAATCAAAAACTAAACTCATGCTGTGACGGCATCGGACCTTGAGCTGCAGGCTATCGTCCATCTGTATAGGTAAGTCGTCATTGCTGTTGAAATGGTGTTGGTTGTTGTCCAGTCGAGCGCCGTTCCACATCTGCACCATGAGTTCAGCCAACCGCCATTGCAAATCGTTATGTACAACACTGGTAGCCCGGATAGCTCGAATAGTCTGATGGAATAGCGTTCGACCGCGCTGGAAGTCGATTGTCTTTGCGAAGAAAGATCTCATGAGCTTCAGAAGGGCAAATCCAGCAGCAACCATCATCTGGCCAATGTAGTTGCTGCAATGTAGGAGCAGATTCCCGCCAATATTGCCGCCCGGACTTGTGACCTTATCAGCTTGGAGTACCTCATCAAGGAAAGTCGTAGTTGCGCGCCATAGGCCCATCAAATCGTCCATGTAGCCCGGTGTCTTGCTAGAATCGAAGAATCCTGCCAGACGCATATGAAGACATGCCGCTCTGAGATGCAGATTGACAATATGTCCCAGCTCTCGCGACAAGACAGAAGCGTGTAGTTCCGCGTAGTCACGGCGATAAACACGCATCAGCATTGCTCGATGCTCGTCGCCCGCAACTCCGCGAGGGTCACTGGCGTTACTGTACATCTCTTTCGACACCTTGTCACAGAACCTTTCGATCTGTAATCGGGCCTCAAGTTCTCGAGAAAGCTGGAAGGCGCTCTCTTCTCCTAGCTTTGAAGCAAGAGTCCAGTCGTAGAGAGTGGATGCTGGCTGTCCGTATCCGGTTCCAACAGACTGCGCAACGATATTGCAAACCGCCCATGTGGTTACACGATCACTGAGCTGTTCCTTGTTCAACTCAACTGATACTCTAGAAAAGTCTTGGATGTTATTGGGGCGGTGGAGACCTATTCCGGTAGCCGTCTTCATCATGACTCCACACAAGATGTGCGTAGGGTCGGACGAAGTGGTACTCGTAGGCAGTGGCCAGGTACACAGCAGACACATGGCTTTGACCACGTAATAATTGCTTGGGACCTCTCCAATCGTTGACCACAGAAACCTTGTTAGGGGCCCTGAGAGATTGTTGAGGAGTGCCGGCACGTTAGTTGGACTATACCGTCGAGCAGCAACCGAGACAATAGACCAGAAAAGGAGCGGATGTTGTTGATAATACAAGTCGGGGGCCTGGTCAGGATTGAGGAATGGCAAGAAAGGATGATAGAATTGGAAGAACTGGTGGAAAAGGCTGTTCACGTTGTCTTCGGTCAGCTGGACATTTTCCAATTCATGCGAATATCGAGGCATGTTGTAGTTGCCGCCGCGCTTGAGATGTAGAAGAGATGAGACAGCCTCATCAGAGCCCATTAAAGAAGGATTTCGGGTGTGGGTATGAGTGTAAGTCGGATTGCTCATCGCAGCGGGAGAGTCCATATCGTCGTCGCCGCCCTCGGGGGTAAAGCCTTGCGACTTTGCGCTGGCAAGATTGCGACGCAGGCGATCAATCTCCTTCTCCATCTCGGCATGCTTGGATCTCTTGCCAACTCGCTTGAAATTCGACTCGATCTTGCATTCTAGCTTTAGACGGTTACATCGGGAACAGCTCTGGAACGGGTCTTGCACAACATCGCATCGCAACTGTTTGAAGCATTCGTTTAGCAAAATGCATTATGAGTTTGGAGAAGTCTGACTCACCTTTTGCTGACGGCACTCATTGCACGCTCTTTTCACGCCAGGCTGGCGCTTCTTCTCTTGTTCAGCATCGTGGTCATGATCGTCGAGACCACTGCCTGGGCTACTATCAATCCCGGCCATGCTACTTCTCTTACGCTTAATACCATTGCTGTTAGCATGGCCATGACCATGACGAGAGCTGACAGGGCTGGTAGGACTCATAGAAGCAGCCCCACCGGCCATCATGGACGAACCGTCCATAAGGACGAGGTCCCTCGGTCCCGAGGAGACGACGAGAGGATGTTCGAATGCGCCGGGGCCAAGACGGACACGGGCGCAAAGTGAACAACTCAGAAAAGCAAGTAGCCGGAGGTTGTTGACCGGCCGGTGTCGGTGTTGGTGTTGATATCGATTTCCGGGTCGCGGCGCTGAGTGGGCGCGTCGTGTGTTGGCAAAGACAATGCGCGCGAGCAAAGGCCGACTACGGAGGAGAGGGGTTTGGTTGTTTGGGAGAAGATTGCTTTTTTACCTTATTCAAGGTGCGAAAAAAGGCGACTCTTCAGAGTGGCCAAATAACATGGGCCAATTATAAGGGGTTTTCTCAACTTTTTGCTCTCGCTACGGGAGGAAGGCCCAGGTCCAGGCAATGTACAGCTGCGGTACTCTTTAGCTAGGCTTGCCTCTAACGGCGACTTTTGAGCGACCTGAGCTGATGGGAAGCGGGGCAAAGGAGAAAAATCACCGTACAGAGGTGGAGCTCAAACAGCCATCGACATTCTGATTGGCGGTCAACCTTGATATTCACGTGATGTCTTGTCCTCCATACCGAGGCCACCAGAGAAGGAAGGTACGACCAACTCATAACGAGTATATGAAGAGTAGGTATGTGCTAGCTTCCCAGTACCTAGCATAAACAAGAAGCAGTATAAGGTTCAATCATATCCAGTTGGAATAAGTATACTAGATCTTGAGGCTATATTCGCATCTATACGAACAATTCCTCAATTGGCCAAACATCTATTATCAAAACCCAAGTCAGTCCTGGCTTAACCCATACTCTTATGTACCCAGTTCCAATCTCCTGGCAACATGTCTTTATACATGACCTACCTCTACTAGAAGCTATTTGCAGCTTCTTCAAGAGAATGATAAGCTCAAGAAGCGTCAGTTACCAGAATTAATTATCAATGCCTAGTTCTTGGCCACATGCGGCTCAATAGATAGTAAGCATGTGTGGTTCCGATCTAAGACAAGATCTAAGCAAGTCGCCCCGCTGTTCCCATCAAATGCACCTTCCTGCCATTCTAAACCAACACATTTACCTTCTTCAACCAACCGTCAAACACCTTACAGATTTGAAAAGGCTGATTCTTGATAAAAACATCCGGTTTATCTCCTCGCAATACAAGTGCAACTTGGGCCATGCCAGAGCCAGAAAAGAGTCGTTCGGCGATTAAACGCCAACTCAAGCCCGCACCTCAACGTCCTGGGCAGTATATTCATTCTCCACGGCTCAAATCAGAGGTCCACTTCGCACTTCCAGGATCAATACCAGATATCGGTGAGATTTTAGGAACAAGTTGATATCGAGTTCCTTCTAACTCTCGAACCTAGAGACTCTTCACATCCGTACCGCCGATATAGCGCAGCCTTTCTTAGACCCGACTTCAATGCAGAAACCCTGAAGGCATTTGACGCTCGATATGCCACACATCACTCAACTGATACAGCATTGAATCCTCCTTGTCATCCAGACGTTGCATGTTTGCAAGCTTGACCCTACATCTATATCTGAGTCCCGATTTGTCACATACCCCGGGCTGGTGGGCACTAGCAATCGCCATTTTCCCCATGCGAAACAGCACAGGTCTGTCATGTCATGGCACAGACTCTTCACGGATCTTCGTCGAGTATCCGAAGTTGTTGCCGGACCCTGATTTAACGTCCACTAGACTGTCTAAATGTGACCCCAATTCTACTAAAAGTCGGGGATATTCTAGCTTCTAGTTAAATCCTACGCTAGTCAAGCTTCGGACTTGGCTACCTAGTCTATCCATTTAAGTGCAAGTTTCTGTCAAATGGCAGTCTTCAATCCCAACCCGGTGAAACTGCCGAAGAGCATCACCATTACCAATCTCCTCATCCATGCCGCGGGTCGCCCACATTCGCGATGCGGGGCCCAAGAATCCATACCCTGTGTGTTCCATGTGGAGGGAGAGGCGATTCAAATAAACAAAGTACCTCAGAAAGGTATAGCAAGTTGCATTGATACATGACGGGTAGTTCCCGCGGACTATCTTATCGGTGACTATTTAAACCGCTCTGGTGTCCGTCTGCTGTCCCTTATTCAAGAAGCGACTACGACTTCACATAACCATACCACCTTTTTATCACCTTCATCATGTCGACCAAACTACATACTGTTCCCTTCCTCATTGGTGGCAGCGACCAAGTCAGCGAAAGAGCTATTGATGTCGTTTCCCCCCGGAGCGGCGAGGTTGTCCACCGTTACAGCAGCGCTGACGTCAAAGATGCCAATGCCGCAGTAGATGCTGCTGCTGAGGCTTTCAAGTCATGGCGCAAGACGAGACCCGCAGAGCGTCGTGATCTGCTCCTCAAGGCTGCTGAGATTATGGAGAGACGGCAGGATGAGCTACGCGAGTACGCCATGTCAGAGTGTGGCAGTGATGCTGCCTGGGCCAACTTTGATATCAGCACTGGTATTAGTCACATCAAGGAGGTTGCTGGTCGTGTAGGAACACTTGAGGGTGCGATCCCTACAGTTTCGGATCCTAACACAACCGCTCTTGTCTTGAGAGAGCCATATGGTGTGGTTGTTGCCATTGCCCCTTGGTATATTGTTCCCCTCTGTCCCATATCATAGCCTTTACTTATACATTCTTCAGGAATGCTCCTTATATCCTAGGCACAAGATCTGTTCTTTTCCCTATCGCAGCTGGAAACACAGTTGTTTTCAAGGCTAGCGAGGTTTCTCCTCGAACACTCTGGGCAATTGCGGATGTTTTCCGTGAGGCAGGCTTCCCAGACGGTGTTCTCAACGTTATCTTCCATGAGCGAGCCACTGCCGCAGCAGTCACTACGGCCCTGATTGAGCATCCTCAAGTTAAGAAGATTAACTTCACTGGCAGCACTCCAGTTGGCCGAATCATTGGCAAACTTGCTGGTGAGAATCTGAAGCCTGTTATTCTCGAGCTGGGTGGCAAAGCTCCCGCGATTGTCTGGGAGGATGCGGATCTCGACCTTGCTGCCCTGCAGTGCACACTTGGATCATTCATGAACTCCGGCCAGGTCTGCATGGCCACTGAGAGAATCCTGGTACATAAGAATGTCAAGGCCGAGTTCGAGAAGAAGCTTTCAGCCACTATCGAGCAGATCTTCTCCTCCGGGGCCGATGCTCCTATCCTTATTGCATCAGCGCCTGTCGAGAAGAACAAGGCATTGATCAAGGATGCCATCTCCAAGGGTGCTTCTCTCGTCCATGGAAACGTCGATGCCGAAGAGACAAGCAAGACTCGTATGCGACCAATTGTCATCAAGGATGTCACCACTGAGATGGATATCTATCAGACCGAGTCATTTGGCCCTACTGTCTCTCTCATCTCTATCGAGACTGAGGAGGAGGCCATCAAGATCGCCAACGACACAGAGTACGGTCTGAGCTCCGCTGTATTCACCTCCGATCTTCAGCGTGGTCTTCGCATTGCTCGTGAGATTGAGTCAGGTGCGGTTCACATTAACAACATGAGCATTCACGACGAGAGTGGTCTGCCTCATGGAGGAGCTAAGTCTAGTGGATACGGCCGTTTTGGTGCGTCTGCTGGTCTCGAGGAGTGGACTCGAACGAAGAACATTACATTCAAGAACTAGATAAACAAAAAATGATACCAGGATAGCGCAAATTTATGAATAAGTTACACAATCCACAATGACAGCATACGGTCACATAAGCTCATTAACCTTTGATTGATGTGAAGCCATACTTGGTGTCTCAAGTGCTTTCCCATCTATATACCCCATGGGAGTACATGGAGTCAGAGAGTTATTCTTGTCTGATGAAATGCGTTGACATTAAGTTAAGTCAACGCAACGCCATCATTCAATAAGAAAGGGTGTCTCAAGTAATGAGAAATGGTATAATTAAGCCGACTGTAAGATGATGGATGATTCACCACATCTGAAACCTTGAAGAAAAAATGTCGTCGGACAGTTGATAGTATAGGGTAAGTGATATACCGCCTTACATAATCACCCAATCGCGATAAGTGGAAATTTTCCCATGGTTCAACCAAGGATTTGGGAACGCCGTCATAACGTAGCTTTCTAACCACTACAATCACTACCTCTCTTTAAACCAAACCACAACAACCCCCCAAAACACCGCCAAGATGAGCTTCCTCGGAATGGGTCGACCTCAGCCTAGCTCGGAGCAAAAGATTGCTGCCGTGGAGAGCGAGATGCGCATGATGGCTGATACCTACAACCGGTAAGTAGTTCTTATGAAGAGAAACCATTGGTACTAATGCATACATTGTCTAGTCTCCAGCAGTCTTGCCAGAAGAAGTGCGTTCCTAACGACTACCGCGAGGGCGAGCTCAACAAGGGCGAGTCCGTCTGCCTCGACCGTTGCACAGCCAAGTTCCTCGATACATCGATGAAGGTCAGCGAGATTATGCAGCAGCAGGGCCAGGCTCTCGGTGGTGGCCAGCAGGGCGGCGGCGGCATGTTCTAAGCGCAGTAAACGCAATAGCTGTCCTTGACGATAAGCGACGCAAACCGCTAGGATATCGAATTGGAGGGGTGACTAGAGAGGCTTTGTACGACTATTACGGAGAGATATCTAGTGATGGATAACTAGATGATTGGGTTTGGTTCGGATGTCTGGCGCTTAGATCATGAATTGATGACGAGCGGATACGACAGAAGTGTCACTGTATAATACTCTATGGATGTGTGTCTGAACCAGAATAACGCCTCGACTATGAAACAACTAGAATATGTTTCTTCTATGAGATCCCGAACAAATGAACATCTTCTTTCCAGTGTGAGCAATACTTTATATATAGCATGATTTCAAAGTCCCAAACTCCGTGCTAATAAACCGCATTCGAGAATGTACGCTCCAAGATAAACCTCCTGTGCCTTATACCAACTTAATGATTAAGATGAGGGCCGTGTAATATCTGGCCCAGTTCCGATTCCGGTGATTGTTCTAAACAACCAGTGAAGCCAACCTTCAGTTTCGAGATGAACCTTGAGATCTTGAGCCCGTTTCTCCATATCCTCAACCTGCCTTTCAAACGTGACGATGCCATCTTCAACATCGACGACTTTCTGTAGCAGTGCATTGATCTCGTAGTCGAGACGAGCGACGAGGACCTCGACATCTTTGAGGCCTTCCATTAGATGAGATCGTTCCTCGGCCAAAAGCTCATGGGAACTAATGCGCATGCGCTGACACGCCTCATTGAGCTGGTAATAGAGGGCATGGAGCTCCTCTTTATCCTTGGCAAAACGGTCGTCGAGAAGCTCGACTGCCTTGATCTTCTCAGTGACCCACGGCTCGATACCATGCTTCATCTCTTCCATACCCTGGTGGAAGTGGTGAGCCAGGTAGTTGAATGCTTCGAGGGTGGAAACATCGTCCATAGCATCGGTAACATCAATTAACTGCTCCCATTCCAATACAGCCTCCTCAGCATCACTGAAAGACATCCGTCGCGGCCAGCGATTCTCATTGGGCGTGCGCTTAGTTGGGCAACGTAGAAAATGAATACTGTGCCTGCGTGAAAGACCCTTCTTGAAATGGTTGTCTTTGAGTTCTGCATCCAAAACTGGTCCTTGGAGGTCACTCTCGTCCACGAGAGACCCAACAGCCGAAGGCGCCTTCGATAAGACATCCTTGCGCACCTCTACACCCATATCAAAGAGTTCACCTTCCATGTCGCGTTTGTGAGAGTCGATAGGAGCCGAAGCTGGCTTGATGTCGATTGTTGAAGTGGATGCAAAGTGCGAGAGCTGGGGGAAATTCGACCCCCCTTCCGCATCTGCTCGCTTCATAGCAGCAAGATACTCTTGTGGTTTGTTATTCCATGTAAATGCCCTGCCTACTCCCTGTGTAGGCGCGGGTGGCTGTGTCGTCCCTGGAGGAGCGAGCCCCGAACTGGAGGTTCTAGGGTCAGATCCTGCAAAGTCATCTTTAGTTGAAATTGAAGGCCGATTAGTATGACCTCGCAGGCCTCCACCAACAGCATCCTTGATGCGCCCGAAGCCAGACCTGGCATCACTCATCTTTCCAGCAACACTCTTGAACACGTTTTTCTTTGAAGCCTCTTTATCACCTGAGCCATCACCGATACTGACGGCAGACCCAGGTGGACGAGTCGCATAGACATCGGAGCTGTCTTCGAGTCGCTTGGAGTCCAGCTCGATCTCCGCAGGAGCAGAGTAGACTCGTTTAGAGTTTGGATTTGACTCGTCCTCTTTCCAAGGCACCGCCTTGCTCAGTTCAGGACTATGATTAGGCATCTCAGCGAGAGTTCTTCGAGGTTTACCGTGCCAAAGCCATTTGGCTCGCTCACCGTATGCAAGGCTTGCGAATGTACCAATGTCAAGGGTCTCAATATCGGCCAGTCCTCCTTTGTCTTTGCCCGATACAATGCCCATGACGAGTTCACCCCTTTTGCCTCCTACTTCTGTGAGAGTGGACTTGACAGCCCTCTGCACACCCCAGCTTTCGCCAGAAGCAGCCTTAGCAGATACAGCATACAATTTGAGAAGGGTTTGGCGGTCCAATCTTCTTGTCTTCTCAAGTTTTTGCGACTTTTGGAAATGACCGATACCACGCTTAGTGTTTTCAAGGTCAAATGCATCTTTCGATACAGGTGCACCGTACCAATGAAGTCGATTTCGGGCGCCCATGAACATTCCCAGCAGAGCAGCCACTGTACTAGGACCTAATATACCATCTGTGGGCTCAAAGTTGTAGTGCTCAGCACCAACCTCGATCCACCAGTTGTTAATGGCCATTTCTGTCTTGTCGCAAAGTAACCCATCAATGAATTCATGGCCCAACTTGTCAAACATGTACAATGTAACTTGGCACAGTTTGATGAGGTCAACAACAGCCTGGGTAACAGGTACCCGGTCACTCGTCTTGTAGAGTTGCAAAAACTTGAGTTGCGTTGCTTCGGTAGGATCTGAAAGAGTCATGCCGGATCGTCCAGAGCACCCCAGGCGTTTCAAATCCTCATTGACGATGAAGGAGGAGCGATATTTCTTGATATCACCCTCGGGTACCATAATTACGGTGAGAGCTGAAGGAAAATTGCTCAGGTTGGTCACCATGAGCTCTCCCAGCTCAGTCTCTTTGGGTCGCGCATGAGAATCTTGTAGTTGATCGAAATAGAATTTTAATCTCGAAGGCCAAAGGTTCTCGTCCACCGGCACAGAGAGGACACTGACAACGACTGAATGTTTCTCATCTCCAGTATAAGTAACGATAGACAGTGTCGGTGGCTTTCGAGAGCACGCCCATTGCTCGACTAGATAGCACTCGTATCCGCGTAAAACACCTCGACGCTCAAGGACAATAACATTGCTACTTCCTTCGAGTAATCTATTACCACAGCATTAGCGATGGAATCCTTCATAGACCTGGCTCGATTGGAATTTACTTCAAGGCGTTGGGGTCCGCAAAGACAATGTTTTTGCGCTTCGGTGATGGCGCAGCCTGTAAATCTATAGCCTCGCTATATGCGGGAACATCGATCGACGGGATCCCATTGGGAGGGCTTTCTCGTGCAGTGCTGGGGTTCGAGTTGGTTGTTGTACGGGCGATGGGCCCTTTGGCGGTGGCGCCTGTTAAATATTCGTCTTCGACTCGTAGTCGTGGATCAGGAAATCTGAAAGCCATGGTGTCGTCATCGGCCCCTGTGGTGTTTAGAAGCCGTCTCGTGCTTCATCCTCACCCGTGGTGAGTGAGGAGCAAGAGGTTGTCTTCTTAAGGCGGTGTCGCGATGGTCGTGGGAGGCCTTTTCGGTGTTGTGTCTAGGTATAGCAGGTACAGTACAGGGACTTCATGTGATGCAATAGCTTCCAGGCCCAGGTTAGCTTTCGGTACCTTACTTAAAGTATCTTGCAGACGCAGACCAAGCTACCTTATGCGGGGCAACTAATTCAATCAGGCCCACGTGCACCCCTGGGGGAGACCGGGGTCAGTCGGCACAACTCGTATTAGCACGTACGTATATCTGGTATAAGCTCGAGACGCAGGTAATGAAGTAATTGTGATCGTTGCGAAATATGAATAATCTGTGAAGTGCAATCTGTCGAGCAATTACTGAATCACTGTAATTAAACTAAACAAGTCCATCCCCTTTTGTTAGTAGCTTCCTAACGACCTTGTTAGCTGCCTTATCGATAACTCTATCGATAACGACCATCCATACATGCGTTATCCCGGCTTAGTATCATGCAAGTCCAGCCATTCCCACCCATCATCGTCCAGCTCCATACCTTCAACGACATCGGACGTTAGTTTCAGATAGCTCTTTACTGCACCACCAACAAATCTTATCTATTAGACTCTACAACGGCGCTCTTGACTTGCTTCAACTTCATGCTCCGCTGAAAGCATCTACAACCAACTCTCACGACTGATCCGAGTCCCCGCATAAACCACCGCCATGGCGACCGATAACGATCGTGGCTCGCCCTTTGCACCGCTCATGGCTGAGCTGGCGCGCATGAGGAACAAGAATCTCAAGTCAGCAATCGATGATGTCGATAGTGTCATAGATCTTCTCGTCAATGCTCGAGATCAGATCGCTCAAGGTATGAAGCTTCCTCAACTAAAGAGAACGACCATCTAACCTCTGTATAGAGCCAGATAGAACCAGCATGGTTATGACGACACTTCAAAATCCGGTCAAAGCCCGCTTCGAACGTATAACTACAGATCTGAAGGAGGTGACAAAGGCACAGAAGGGCTATGGAAAGGCTCTTGACAAAGTTAGTGGCTGTACTTCACCATTGCCTTGCTCAAGATAGCATCTGACCTCATTAGGCTCTTCCTCACCGTGAACTTCCCATGGAAACCGACGCTATGGCTGACCATCCGGGTTTGATCAACAGAGCGATAGCCATGCATCTCCTCAGGGAAGGACAATTCTCCGTTGCGTCGACTTTTCTCAAGGAGGCTACTGACTACCCTCCCCATCGCGAAGCCCTCTCGGTCCCACGTACAGACGAAGACGGTGACAATGATATGGATGATGATGATGATGACGAGCTAGAAGACGATATGGGTGGCCTGCATTCAGAGCACCTTCAGTCGAAGTTCTCCGAGATGTATAACATCTTATCAGAGCTCAAGAACCACAACCTCATACCCGCCATTAATTGGGCCAACACGAATAGCGACAAACTCGAGGCAAAGGGAAGCACCTTGGAGTTCGAGCTCACCAAGCTTCAGTACGTGTGGCTATTCAAGGGACCATCTGTAAATGGTCTGCCCGATGACCCTGCGACCAACGGTCTGGGTGGTGCTGTGAATTACGGCCGCCAGCAATTCACGCGCTTTCAGAGCCGTCATCTGTCAGAGATCCAACAGCTTTGCTGCGCGATGGTGTACGCATCTAATCTCGCCGGATCACCATACAAGCACATATTTGAGACCGATTCAGCCTTTGAGGACGTCGCTATGTCATTCACAAGAGAGTTCTGCTCCCTTCTCGGCCTATCAGCCGAATCACCTCTTTATGTTGCTGTCACCGCGGGCTCAATCGCCCTGCCACGTCTGATCAAGTATACGACATACATGAAGGAGAAGAAGACAGAATGGACGACTGAGAATGAGCTGGCTTTTGAGACGCCACTACCGGAGTCCATGATTTACCACCCAATCTTTGTTTGCCCTGTGAGCAAAGAACAGACGACGCAAGAGAACCCCCCTATGATGCTGGGCTGCGGCCACGTAATCTGTATGGAGTCGTTACACAACATAGTGAAGGCAGCGCGATATAAATGCCCGTACTGCCCGACGGAGGGCCACCTTAAGGATGCCACTAAGATCAGACTCTAGGTAGGGGACTGCCAGGTGAATAACAGAAGCATTATCGTCTAAGACTCAGCGTGCTAAAACGAAGTAGCCTAAATGTTTATCTAAGCGTTCATAAGATGACCAAATTATTTCGTTCCTTATGCTCTCGGCGTTTAATTCTTCTGACACCTTAACGACCGCCTCTAATGTCAAATTGCCAGACAGCCCATTAAGATTTGACATCCCACGGCCTGGCGGGTATCGGTATGTTTAGAGTACTATGATTCAACGGCTACCGGGGTTGACGCACACAGCGAGAAATTACGTTTGGACTTTGATTCGAGATTATAAATGGACAGCGGGCGTTTGGTATTTCTTGTTTCGTTCGTTGTATTTATTAGCATACAGAGCATAGTCAGCCTGCTTCATAGATAACGGATGTCGATCATTATCCAGGTAAAGCCATGAAACACTCAGCGTTGTATATGCACCAACGTCTCGAGTCATGCTTCACACAGAGTTGAAACCTGTATTAAGCTGGAATCCCCTCGGTTTCACATCTCCGTCATATGTTCTCATCCATGGTTCAAACTCAAAGTTCATGATTTCACTAAGCTGTATGAGCGCCCGTCTGGACATATTGAAGGTTTCACTATTTTTATTCCTATCGTGGATTATCTGATCGTGGAACTGCACGATCCAGCCGATCAAGGGACAAAATAAAGGGTGGTAATAACAAAAGAACTAGATATCGGCTCCTGGATCTCATTCCATGTGTGGGAGCATAAACGCCTAAAAATGGTCGGGTCTAACATAGGAAATAAAAAAACAACCAAATCAAAGAGAAATAAAAAGTCCAAGCAAGTTTCCGACACCAAGGGATATCATCTCGTCGCCTTCTGTTCACGCCGCACCGTTTGGTCACCGTCCATTCCGAGCCTGCCCTATGTGACTGGTGCCATTGAAAAGGGGAAATTTTGTGTATCCTTTCGTAAATTCGTGTCTTTGTACAGCGATGCTTCCGATGTGTGAAGAATCGCGACTTGCTGGGGGATCGCTTAATCGATGGTCATGCGGCTAGGAATTTGAGGCTTGACATCTTGCATGTTAATTGAGTTGACGTCAGGCTTCTCCTCAACCTTGCGCTTGCGAGACAAAGACTGGAGATGAGGCTTGAGTCCCTTGCCGAAGTTGAGCATGCACACAACGGCGTTGACGATGGTGAGGAGGATGAGAAGAATGGTGATGACGGCGAATGCGGTCAATGATCGGCGAACGGCTTCGTAGTTTTGCTTGTGTCCAGGCTGGTAGATTCGGACCAGCTTGAAGATGAAGTAGCTGAGACCTCCGAGGTAGAGAATGATGACTCCAACCATGCCAGCCTTGTTCTCACGGCGAGTGAAGAAAGCGGCGGCAAGCAGGATCAGGATAGTAATAGGGATGGTGACGATGGTCAGCGCGAATTCGGGATCATCCTTGTCAGCGACAACGACAACGAACTGAACGATGAAGCCGAGGAAGAAGAAGAAATCGAACTTGAGGAGAGCGATGTAAATCTAGGATTGAGTTAGACAAGAATTAACAACAAGCCAAGGATGAAACATACCTGATAATGGAGGAATCGCTTCTTCATGCGGTAGTCGGCACCAATGTTCTTGAGAATGTCCCAAGCATACTCCTGGTAGATCTTCCAAGAAAGGAAGCCCATGATAAGAGTAGCAAGGGCAATAATGGCAGGAATAGCCACGAGGTAAGGCTTCACATCATGCCAGAGTTCTTCGGCAGGCATGCCGGGTCGGAGAGCGTTCTTGGCGCCGAGAATATCAAAGGCCTCCTTAATCTGATCGACTTGAATAGTAGTGTAAACCATGAGGGCAAGGTTAGAGAAGCAGACACCAATAATCTGAATGGTATTCTTTTGTCGCAGAGCATCCCAGACGACAACGAGAGTGTAAAGGAAACCGAAAATGAACAGCGTCAGGAAAGTAGGGATAGTCTTGTATTGGGACTGGACTTCAGGATCTGGGTTGTGATCACCAAGATTGACCTGGAATTTGCCAAAGACGTAACTAGAATTAGGAGTTAGCAGCATGAACGCATGATAGAAGCACCAGGGGTGGCATACGCTTCGAAGCAAATGTTGAGAATAGCTTGCAGTAGAGAAACTGCCATGAAGCAAGCCGGCCAACGGCTCTTCATGAAATCGATCTTGCCGTTCTTCATGCTTTGAGGGGGGACTGAAGGCGTAAGTCCTTCACGATAAGCGAAACCTTGGTTGTATGCAGGTTCAACGGCGGCCTGGAATGCGGGCGGTTGAGGGATAGGCTGCGGAGTTGTGCTTGGAGATGGATCGAAGCTGTTGTCGCCGTATGAGTTGCTGTGCGAGTGGCCGTAACCGAAGCCTTGGTCCATCCCCAAGAGAGATTTACGAGAATCCAATCGGGTAGTCATGACAGACATGAGGAGACCCCAACCTGGAGTCACGGGGAAAAGGTCGAAGAAGAAACAAAAGCGCTCGTCGATATCGTTCGACGGACGATGGTTGTTGGACACAAGAAAAGGCAGTCAAATGCGATGGGCGACGCGATGGGGTTCGGTCGGGGGCGGTCGTATGTCTAATTACAGTGTAGCAGCTTACGCGGATGCTGCCACGGGCAAATGCTGTCGATAGATAAAAACGTATGCGAAGATCGATGAGAAAAGGAGTCGCGAATTGATAGATAGAAAATGGAAGAGTAGCGAGAGGCGGCGACGCGATTGCGAGCGTTTTAGCTGAAAACGGTCAGACCGGGGGTTGGTTGATTAAAGATGCGAATTGATTGATGTTGAGAAGAGAGAAAATGAGATGGAACAAAATGAGAGAGAATGAGAGCCCAAGCGTTAAAGAAAGAAAATGGATGTCAGCTTAAACCAGAATGAGGGTGGGCAGGCAAGTCAAGTGCAGTGCAGATTTGGTTGCTGAAACAGCCCAGACAGGGGTGAGCCAAGAGGGAAGTGGACGCCCAGAGAGAGCCTACCGCCCCAGACCTGGGCAGGTGGAGGCTAGGTAGGCTAGCTAGACGGGCAGTTCATGATCAAGGGTGGCTGCCCGAGCACAAGTCAAGTCCAAGACGGGCTCCAGGCCCAGGGGTTCAGTAGCCCCAGGCGTTTTTTTCCCTCCTGGGCAGGTCTTTCAAGGTGGAGTATGTGGCTCTAGCCTTCATCCAAAGACGTCCTCAATTGGGACATAGGGTTTTTTTCTTGATTCTATCTGTCTTGATCTGTCTCAAGTTGTTTCTCTATCCGTATAGTTCCGTCTTTTGCAACAGCGACGACGATGAATACCAATTCTGGCGTGATGACGCAGCCGGCCAAGGCCAAGAGAAACAGAGGGATAAAGAAGAAGCAGTAGCAGTTCAAGCCAAGGCTACACTACAGGTGCTATACAGTACTGTAGGAACAGTTCCAGTTTAAAGTTACACGGGCTGACTGCGCTGCACAGTTGGCGGGTGGGGAGAACCATCGAGACGGGACGCAGCATCCCGCCTCTAACTGCTAACGTTGCCTTAGTTCGGGGACATTGACAACGTTGTGGAAAGCTACATACAGGCTAACGTCCACTGAACTCTAACCACTGTGTGGATGAACCCAACCGATCAGCCTTGGGAGGGTTCAATCATACCCACCCCATCGTGAACTGCCGGGTTTAAGGCTATGCTAAAGATTTTCAATGTTCGTCGGAGGCCTTCACTGTCATCTATCAATAATTCAATATCACAGCATAAAACAACTCCGTCATCTCCAGACTTGCATCGGTATGACACAAAGTTGTAGGGAGGGTTGGGGTGAGGGAATGAATGCCTGCACCAGTAATAACTCTAGCAGAGATGAAAGCCTGCGGCAGTGCAGTCATGCAGAAGAGTCCCCATTGTTAGTGCAACAGCCCTGCTGTCCGTTGAAATGCCACCAAAATTGTCAGCCCATGCGTAACAGTTGATACGCGGTACCATGCGATTGGGTGGGAATGTCCGTCGGACTCAGCCCAGCTCCGTATCGTACAGCCACTTTAACCTTGCATAGAACTTTGAGAGAAGAGGTATCCTGTATCGCGTCACACTCAGTCATGAACAGAAGTTTATAAGCAGTCTGCCTGCATGATATGATGTGACATGGCAAGTCATGGGGTTGTTCAATGAGGTGGACTATGTCAGAATAGATGAAGTCGAATTGCCTCTTGATTAATGAATGATTGCCCTTCCATAAGACTCTTTGCCTTTCTTTGCTATGCAGATGCAAATGCAAATGCAAATGCATTTCAGCCTTCAGCCCCCATCACACTCACCAAAAACCTGGAAATACTCCTGCATCTCGCTCTACAGAGTATAGCACAACTCAACCTAATCTGACTATGATCAATTCACGGTTCACTGCATATCTATAATTATTCTTTCTCTAGAAACTGCTGACTGTACGGGAAACCGGAAACTGCCACCCCCAGGATACAGTACAGTACAGTATCTCGTGTCCCTGGCATAGGACGTTGCAGTGGTTAATCTCCTCTATCGCTCCACACTATCATTGACAATTCCATAAATAAAACCGCGCGGCCAATGGACAATGCCCAAGACTCTAATACTGTACGGCATGTCCCATTTTCGTAGCAATCAGCGAATTTCTCCCGTATTCCCTACTCTGATGAGTTAAATGCATGTCAGCAAAACAAACCCACTTTGTTTTATTATTGCAGTCGTCGTCATCACCAAAGTACACATTGCATTCTATCAACCGATCTAAGGCTTTTTCACCGCGATTCTCGCATAATCCCTATTAACTTAAACTAAGTTGGCCAAGCTTTTCTGATGGTGTGCACCCGTACCCATGTTTCAATCCAGTTGGTAGCTGTGTATTGTAGGGCTAGCAGAGCCTCCCTCTCTTCTACTTGCAACCGTTCGAGGCCTCTACCTGGAACAGCTTGAAGAAATGCGGCTGTGTCGCTGTTTGGAATGGCATACATTTCCTCAATTCCAATTGATGAGAGTCATCTTCATCGCATACCTTAACAGCCTTAAACCCAAATCCTCTGATTGGTGCAAGTCAAGCCATCCCGTCCAGACGGTGAACACGGTAAATTAATACTCAATCAAGCCAGGGTTCTACGAAGATCCCGCATCTCGACTAAATATAGCACAATTATATGCAGAAAATAGCATAACGGATGCCGATCTTAGTTATTGGATTTTTATACTCCCCGACTCCTGTTAACTAATTAATTAATACTCGAGATCAGTTCCCAGATATTAAGGGTTACTATCCGTACGTTCGTCCAATGACTAAACTCCAATTACTATCCACAGTACTTTCTTCAAGCCTCATCAAAGGAAATCAAGATCCCATGAACCCCATCCATATCCTAGTACAGCTTCCTCGCTTACACCAGTGTCTGGCTCTGCTCCATTCAACCACAACATGTTAGTCGACGACTGTTGCTGTGTTGTAGAGTCAACCGGCGCCATTTCAATGTCTTGCGTCTCTTGAGCATACGTGACCGACTGAAAACACGTCGCCTTGCCCAAAAACTGATGGAGCAGTCCCGTGAAGCTGATAATGCATGGCCTGGCCAGCTCTTTCATCGCTTCCCCGGTTGCTGTGCCAAAGAAAGTTGTGACCCCTTGCCCTGTTGTAACATCCACAAATTGCTGCATAATCTGGGCTGCCTCTTGTGCTGTCGTCCAGCCTCTGGGAAATGCCTCCAGGAGCGTGATAAGAACAGTGAAGTCGTCATGAGCTACGAAAGACGCTTGCCCCTGACCAGCCATGAAGCCAGACATTAACACCAACCCAATTGGCAGCAACCGACCCAGCGATACTCTGTTTAAAGGCAGTTGCCTTTGCTGAAGAAGTGCAGAATTAGCCTGAAGTTGTTTGCTAGCAAATTCGAGCTGTTCTTTTCGTGTAACAGCTGGCGGTGCAGCTGAGCTGTTAAAGTGGTTCGGAAAGTAGAGAAAGATGAGCAAATGGTAATACTGCGCGCTCAGCCAGGTGATGCTGCTATGTATAGGCAGGTTGTCTGCTTCCATTGGTGACATGAGGCAGCCGCTGCTATACCAATCTTCTATCTCAGCTCGTAGACTCTTCAATATCGCTCCTCTATCAGAAGGTGCTAGGCGCGAAGTTTCGGTGTTTCGCTGAAGATGCACGGCTTCCAATATTCGATACTCCAGTTGCCGAAGCTGAATGATATGCCGACTGGTCTGCAGGTTACGAGCATATGTAGCCCTGTCTGAACTGGCAAACTCTTCTACTGTGAGGCCTGGGAGCGGAACGTTTGCATGCTCGTCTGTGAGGGCTGCTGGAAGGCCCTGAGATGAGGCCATCATACGGTCTAGGACGAATATGCTCCAATACAGCCGATGTCTGAGCTCAGTTTCCACCACTGTCCGTGGCTGCTCATCCGGACGAGTGAGGCCAATAACCATGGCTTGCCGTGCTGCGATACCAACGATAAAGTACGCAGATGTTGCTGTCGGGTCGAAAAGAGAGTACAGCCCCAAGAGAACAAGAATCTGCACTGACTCGATGCTCTCACTGCAGAGGCACTCCTGGATGATATCTGGATAAACTACATCAAATTGCCGTGCTGTGTCGCTTGGAATTTGTCCAGCACGTACGAGCGATGTACATCCAATCGCCATGACTAGATACAACAATGTCATGGGCGGGTCTTGATCTGCCGGCGAAGCATCTCCCAGCGTCTCGAGATCCCGCCGTATCCTCATCTGGTCGACAAAAGGATACGCCCTGTTCACATGACGAAAGAACGCATCGACAAATCGGCTTGGTGCGATATCTAGAGGCAGAGCATGTCGGGCGATCAACCTTCGTCGTGTGACTGATCCCTCGGTTGATCCTTGATAAGAGGAGAAGTGGCTGCTGGTAGTTCGCACACTGCCCGGATCCCTTTCTTCCACGCGTATCTCAGCGTGTTGTTGTCCAATTGGCGCTTGGCCCTGCCCGCGTAGTTCAGGTAAAGTCGTCGTGGCATCTACCGGAGGACTGTTTGCACTCAGCACTCTTGAAAGAGGAGAGGACGCGACCTCTTGCTCTGCGACGTTTCCTACACAGGCCCGTGGCCCTCGGCCAAGTATGCTCACCAGATCAGCGCCTGTCTCGATCCCATCTATTCCACCCTGTGAACCTGGCGGGAGTATGTTCTGGTCAATATACTGGCTAAGCCATTGCACCCGAGTCCGCAGTTGGTGTATCTGAGCTTCGGCATTGGCTATCGGGCTGGTATACGAGCAACGCTGACCAGCGGCGGCGCAAAGAGAGCAGACAGGAAACGTGCGACTGCACTTCTTTTTAAAGCTGCGACAGCGATCACAAGCTGGGGGCGTGGATCTTGCACCTGCAATCCGACCGGCAGATGCCTGCTGAGTAGCAGTTTGATGCCGTCCGCGAGCCTGGGCTTCTTGTTGGTCAGCTGATGCTGAAGGTGAAGCGGACCGGGCCCGATCAACGCCGCGCGGAGGCGGGGATGACCTGCGGAGACGGAAGCGGTGGATCGAGGCCTTCATCTCAGGTGCCATTTTGGGTAATTAACGTTGTCAGTTGGCATGGTTGGTGTGAGCTGACCCTAGAGGGGCAGATGAGACGTAAACGTTGCCAATGTGAGAGTGATCCTCGAGCCGTTCGAGACAAACATGAAATTTCTAGGTTCGATATTATTGCGAAAGTAATCGGCAAAAACTCGCCATCGTCCCATCCGACGATAAGATAGAGAGCTCAGTGTATGTACATCCAAGGAAGAGGCGCCATCGTGCCCGTTGTTGAGGAAGCTAAGGTGGACCGGATTGCGTGCTTATCCTTCAGAGGCGATGTTACCATTGCCATGTGAACTTTCAGCTACTGTAGCTAAAGTCGATGGTAGTCTGCAGAGCCGTAACGGTGTTAGCCTGATCATCTGTAAGAGGTCCCAAGATGCAGAAGACAGATAAGATAACATGGATGGGGAAATTTGAGGGTATCGTCATAGCCGTACCTTCCTCCAAACACTACCCGGAAGGCAGGAGCCATATTTCTTGAGAAACGGAAGGAAGACCTGACAGCAGCGGGCCTATTCCGATTCCCGGAGTCGGAGTCGCGCGGAGGCCGACCGGGATTACCGAAAGCGGCAATCATATCAAATGGTGCAATCATTCGACCTGTTGAATGGAGCCGACCAGCGCCGAATTTACAAGTAGTAGTGAGGCTATTTTGCGGAATCCATCGGCTGCTTCTCTTATCAGATGTCGAATGAGACGGGAAGCTGATTATAAGAAGATTAAAGGAGCATCTGAGATTCTTAAGAAATTTGGTATTTACCTACCCTGATGCTTCACCTTACAGATTTATGTTACTGAAGATACGACGATATCATTTCATGTACATTACCAACAGCACTACATCACTGTGACTGAACGGCTCCATTGTTTCACCCCAGTTACAGCAGATACTCTATTCAGCTTGCTTCAACACAGACTTGATTTCAAAAAATGACAGTTGCAGACAAACTCGACGTTCGTCGCATTGCCATCATAGGCGCTGGTCCAAGTGGCCTCGCAGCTGCCAAGTAACTATCCTCAGCAAATCACGACCCGTATCATACACTGACACTTATTCAGATATCTCCTTGCAGAAAAGAAATTCTCTAAAATCCGCGTATTCGAGCAACGTGCTACACCAGGCGGTGTTTGGAATTACACCCCTCTGGCCCGAGAGCAGGGCTTCTCAGTCCCTAGAACTACGCCAAGTTATGCGCCGGATCAAGCACTCTGGCCTAACGACCATGGAGATGTCGAGTTCATGTCTCCCATCTACGACCTTCTTGAGACCAACATCCCTCATTCTCTTATGAGATACAGCGATAAGGAATTCCCTCAAGGTTCATCTTTGTTTCCTCGTCATAGCGTTGTGCTACAGTATCTCAAAGACTACGCTCAAGAGATCATTCCTCATATATCGTTTCAAACTCAAGTTTTGAATATCGAGAAACCGAGTAAGGATCGCTCGCAGCCATGGTCTGTTGAGGTACTTGATTTGAAAGCCAACAAGGTCATCAAAGATGAGTATGACGCTGTTGTGGTGGCGAGCGGACATTACAATGATCCTTTCATCCCTGATATTGCCGGCCTGGTTGAGTTTGACAAGAAGTACCCAGGTGCCATATCGCACTCTAAGTTCTATCGACGACCAAATGACTTCAAAGATAAGGTATGTCCTTTTGCCTTTGTTTATGGAATGCTTACTGATGGTTGATTAGAAAGTTATTGTTGTCGGCAACTCTGCATCTGGCATTGATGTGAGCGCACAACTTGCCAGCGTCGCAAAACATCCTATCTTTGTCTCTGAAAAAGAGAAGTCGAATGTGATTCCCCCTGCAAAAGAGCCATGGGCAGCCGGTGTTCCAGAGATAGTCGAGTTCCTTCCTGAGCAGCGGGGCGTCCGTTTCGCCAACGGTCAGGTCGAGACTGACATTGATGCTGTGCTCTTCTGCACTGGCTTTCATTACTCATATCCATTCCTCAAATCTCTTGATCCCCCTATCGTGGTACCCAGCGGCGGACATGCAGCTCATCTGTGGGAACATATTCTCTACACTGCAGACCCAACTCTCTCTTTCCTCAGCGTTCCCCAGCGTATTGTCCCCTTCCCTATTGCGGAGGCACAGAGCGCTGTGGTTGCCCGCGTCTGGTCTGGTCGTCTAAGTCCGCCATCTGAAGCCACAATGGAGGCATGGGTAGAGGAGCAGCATAAGAATAAGGGAGAAGGCAAGGCAATCCATGTTATGTCTTTCCCCGAAGATGTCGACTACATTAACCGCCTGCATGAGATGAGCAAGGCGGCATCTAAAGCCCCAGAATTGGGTCTGGAGAACGAAGGGCAGGGCAAGACGCCACCATACTGGGGACTGGATAAGAGGTGGGTGCGGGAGAGAGTGCCAAAAATCAAGCTAGCGAGCAGAGCGGCGGGCGAAAAACGGCATGAGTTGAGGACATTGGAAGATCTCGGCTTTGATTACGAGGAGTGGAGGAGGACTGCTGAGGAGGGGGAGAAGCTCTTCTAAGCTGACCAAAATTCTTTAGACATGTTTTAAGACTCGGAATCTTCCGTATATATTATTATCAATTTATAATGAGCTAATTACATGCCATCTATTAAATGCAACCAATTTTGTACAGACGCTACGCTTGTTTCTTTTAGTTATCCGTAGTCTTTTCGTTACCTGCAGTAACTCCTTCTCCCTCATCAACTTCGTCCTTTTCCTCGCCACGTCGTTTAAGCGACTTGAGACCAGTCTTATGCTCTTGGTGTTCCTTGCTAAGGTTGACTTGCTTGATAAAAAGACTGATAACAAGCGACAGACCAGCAAAAGCTGTATACACAATGTACATGGTTTGCAGACTGTTCCAGAACGCTGTCTTGGCTACTCTGCCGTCTTCTCCTGTCAACGAACCCACAAGTTCGACGCTGCCTGCTGCGTTGGCTCCGGAGAGTCTGTTGGCGAGCTCAGGACCAAGCTCTGACTCGAGCTTTGGATATTGCTTCTCCATCTCATTGTTGAAGATGACACCGCCTACTACGACGGAGATGGAAGTGCCCAGCTGACGGATGAAAGAGAAGCATGAAGTTGCGGAACCAATATCTCGAGGCTCGACGTTGGTCTGGAGGGCGATAAGAGGAGCCTGGAAGTTAGGACCGATGCCAATACCAGCAACGATTTGGAAGACGATGATCTTGGCCCAGTTGGCGCGAGGCTCGAGGTCGATGAACAGACCAAATCCAACAACACTGATAATCAGACCAAGCACAATGACGAGCTTGTACTTGCCTGTCTTCTTGATATAGACACCAGCTCCAGCAGAGACGAACGAGAGAGCCAACACATATGGAAGCAGGTAGACACCAGAGAGCAGTGACGAGGCACCGAGAACACCCTGGTAGTAAAGCGGAAGCCAGTAACTACCAGACATGAAAACGAATGCATGAGTGAAGCCAACTCCGTATGCGGCGACGCTGTTCCGGGTGTTGAAGAGCCGGATGGGAAGAACAGGAATCTTAGCAACTTTCCACTCATACACAAGGAAAATTCCAATGACGACAATGCCAAAGACGATGAGGCAGATAGTCGTGGCAGAGTCCCAAGGGAAGGAAACGCCACCAAACTCGAGTCCCAGCAACCACATGATAGTGCCACCAATGATAAGGATACTGCCCTGCCAATCTAGAGCCAGAAGACCCTCTTTCATTGGCGTGCGAGGATTGTGCAGCTTTAGGAAGAAGACAAGGATGACGAAGGCAACGGCGCTGATGGGAAGGTTGATATAAAAACACCATCGCCAAGTGACCTTGCTGGTGAAGACACCGCCGAGGATAGGTCCAACTGCAGAGGCCAACGCCCATACCATGCCGAGGATACCAAAGTACATGCCGCGGTTTCGCATGGAAAAGAGATCACTGATAGCGATGTTGGGCAACACAATGAGACCACCTCCACCAATACCCTGGATCGCTCGCGACGCGATGAGCATGCCCATGTTAACACTCACAGCACATAGCAGAGATCCAATCCAGAAGATAATGGCCGCAGCAAGAATAACGGGCTTGCGACCAAAGATATCAGAGATCTTGCCCCATGTCGGCACAAACGAGGCGTTGCCCAGAAGATATGCACTTCCTATCCAGATATAACCTTGACTTGAGTTGAATTCGTTAGCGATGGTAGGGACCGCCGTGGTGATAATCGTCGTGTCCAGCGCGGCGAGGAAGAGCGCGAGGCACAGAGCACTCATGATAAGGATGTTCTCCGACTTGGTCCGCCCGGCCTCGGGGTCACCGGCCCCAGGCGCACCGGGGGACGGGCTGCTACCGACCGGCGCAGTATCGGCTCCATTGGGGTTTGTTTCGGTAGCTGTAGGGTCGTTGGAGCCTGCATTTACTCCATCTCTCTCAACGTCCAGAGTGCTGTCTGAGCTAGTCCTCTGCTCTGGTGTTGGCGATGAGGCAGCCATTGTTGCCGTGCAAGTTGTAAGCCTGCGAGGCTGCGAATAGATGAGTATAAACCCCCTTCTCTCCCTTCAGGTCTTTAGAATTGGGGATTGACAGTCGTCGACGTAGTAGTTTTCAAGATCCTTGTCCGGAGGCCGGCGCAGACCGTAACGGTGATTGCTAAGCAAATATCCTCTCGTTGGGTAGGTTGTATTGCGATGCACTTTCTTCTGTGTGGTTCATACGCGTTCACTATGCAAGAGTCCGTATAGAGAATTTTCTGGCAAAGCATGCATAAGGTGAAAAAGGTGTGATGAAGTGAACAAGGCCATTGTGATTCTTTCTCCGAGAACGGTCCATGACTAGGACCAGGGCCAGGGAGACTAGCTAATGCTAATGCTACAGTACAGTAATCAGATCAAATTCTTAAACCCGAGGCGCGAGACCGAAATCAGATCAAGCAATTCAACTCGGATGAATGGTGCCGAGTTGTTGACTCGACTCGTGGAGGGTGGAGAAATAGTTGCTGTAATTCCATTGCAGGTGAAAAATAAAGGCGTCAACGACACCAAAAACTGACTGATCTAGGGGTGGTGTGGAGTCCGATTATTATTACCGGAGCATAATTCCGTATACTTTTTACGTATTCCAGGCTCATCTTACAACCTGCCGAATAGAGTCAAGGTTATAAGTTGATGAGCTAGGATAACTATAGTAACCAATGCCAAGCTAACTACTGATTCACCATCACTTATTGAACAAGAACCTTTCTGTTCACAAATCAAAACAATAAATAACAAACTGCTCAGGGGCCATCATGATAGACAAGGATATTCTATGCATGACCGTTACAGCCGATCTGTAGGTGATAGCATCCACTTCATCATGTTGCATTGGCATTGCGTTAGGAATTTTGCCATCAGGAACAAAACAGAACAATGACATAGTTCAACGGGCAAGTTCACTAGGCATTGTTTGAATAGTATTCTTCCTGGAGCTCAGTTTAAGCTTTGATTGTTGTATCGTCAAATATGAAAGTAGTGAAAGATAATAAACATGTATTCTTTTATACTCTCATAACGCCCATCCCATTGTTTGAGGATTTCAAGATCCCTTTATAATTCACATGTTCCGCTCTGCATTAAAATATCTTTGTAATACTTTCCCGTGAAATAACGCTGTTCTGTCGCTCGTCACGCTTGACTCGGAAGAAACTGTCACAGAAATCGCTGCACCTCATGTGTCGCAAAAAGTCCTCGTCGTGAGTAATGACAATGAGCTGGAAGTTGCTCTGGGCCTGGCGGGATTTGATGATCATGTGTAAACTCTCTGCCAGACTCTTGATGTTGTCGCGATCCAGGTTAGTCGTAGGCTCGTCCAGCGCAATAAGACCACAGTTGACACCAAACGATTCGGCCAGCGCCAAACGAATGATGATGGATGCGAGCACCTTTTGTCCAGCTGAACATCGACCGCGCATGTCCATCTCGGTGTCCTGCTTCACCATGCAGAGTCGGTAGTTGTAGTTGCGTTTGCCTGTGCTTGACTCATTGTCCGAGCGAATAAGAATCGTATCAATGTCGGTTCCTTGGTAGGTACTCTGCCACAGTTCGCCGGCGATACGATTCACTTCGGCCATCTTCATCGAGTGAAACTGCATCACGGCCTTGTCAACGGCTGAGCTACACTGTGCTAGATCTTCGATAGCAGCCTTGGTCGTCTCAACACGGATATGGGACTCTCGGTATTTCCTCTTGGCGTCCTTATAGTCCATCTCCCACTCCTGAAGCAGTCTTCCAAGCTCCTCATCCTTGGTTTTCATAGTTCCCATGACAGAACCCCGCTCCGCCAAGAGACGGTTGTAATGGTTCTCTTGCGAGCGAGCTTCAGCTTGAAGTCGCTCGTAGTCTTCGTCGGCGTTGCGATCCTCCAGTTCCGCGATGTCTTGACGAATAACATCGATGGTACGAAGGTTCTTGCGATAGTTGAGATTATCCTTGATGTTCTTCTTTTTGCGGTCCCCGTTATCAATGTCTTGTTTCAGCTTGTTTGTACGGACAGTGAGATCTGAAACTTCCTTTTCGGTACTCGCGATTGTTTTCTCGAGTGTGGCAATAGCCCTTTGGTTGGATGCAAGGTTAGAGGGACCACCGCGGTCAACGTAATCTTGGATATCGGCATCCATCATCTTCATTTCATTGACCGAGTTAGCGACGTTATCGCGGGCATCAGCAATAACTTGTTCCTTAGCCCGACCGCGTCTTAGAACTTCATCACGAGCGGACCTTGCCTCAGAGATGCTAGGCTCGATAGTCTCCAACTCCTCGTCAGCACGTTGGATGACCTCTCGTTGATGCGAGACTTCTTCCTTCAGGGCCTGAATCTGGTTTTGGAGGTCTTGCTTCTTGTCCAATTGGCCAGCTGCACGACTGATCTTATTTCTCAACTCGCTCTTTTCTAGTTCGAGAGAGTTGAGCTGATCCTTCAAACGTTGCCGATCCGCCGTCAACTTTGAGATGCGGGCCTTGAGAGCTCTCATCTGTTCATGTAAGCTGGCCTGGAGCTCATGGATCTCGTCAGGGCTTCGGGTTGCCCCGCCCGACATTTGCTGAGACATGATACGGTCAACCTGGTTTTCAGACTCGGTAATGTCCTTGACCGTCTGTGTGATGTTGGAAACAGTCTTGGACATGTCTTCCAGATCTTTTTGTTTCTCCTCTTCAGCTGAAACGATAGACGCATGTTCTTCAACTTGTCTCTCCAAAGCCTCAAACTCTGTCTCTGCAGTCTTGCACTCTTCGCGAAGTGAAGGCAGTTCGGCCGTTAATCGTTCATATGTGTCATAAGAACCGCGTACCGATCGAAGCTTCTCCAGAGTTGAAACGCTCTCCTTGAGATCCTTTTCTGTGTCAACCTTGCCCTTGGGGTCAAGATGCTTGTCTATCCTCTTGCTCAAACGTTCCATGCTTGCAGCTTGACCGTCATCAAAGTGACGATCACAAAGTAAACACTTTTTCTTTGTATCCAGCAAACGCTTACATTTGGTGTAGTAGTCGACGAGTGCATCGAAGAGGCTTAGATCATTGCGTAATTCTTCGACCTGTGACTCAGCGGCCTCGATCTCTTCCTTGTAATCCTCGACAATGGCGTTATCGCGAACTGTGAGAAGCGCATTTACCACTTTCTTTTGACAAACAGCCGCCTCCTTTGATTTCTTGTCATGAGACTCTTTGGCCGTTCGCAATCGAAACTCTACTTTCTGTTGCTTCTGGCGTGTTTGCTCGCGCCGCTTCTGGGCCTCAGCGACAACTTTATGTTGATCCCTAACCAACGCCTGGAATTTCGAGTCCAATGTTTCTGGCTGCCAGTCGCTACCAAGGACCTTGTCCAGTTTCGGCTTCCACGTACTTGTCAGAGTATCAAGCTTGCGCTTACGATCGACGAGTTCTTTCTTCCTGTAGTCAAGTTGTGCTCTTTCTGATGCAAGACGAGTGCACTCGACGAGCTCCCGGCCAAGCTTATCGCTCTCGCTCTCCAGTGAATGGAGTTTGTCGTTTTCATCCGAAATTTGTCTATCCCAATCCGCGTTCTCGAAGGTCTTCTGCGCTGTTTGGAATCTGCTCTCAAGGTCTTGCATCTGACCGTCAAGTACAGCTTTGGCACCCTCGTCAACGTCAATTTGACTGGACTCGTTCTGAAGTACTGCAGTGCGCTTTTCAATGGCATTCGTTCGTTGTTTGGCTGATACGCGATCTTGTGTGCGAGCAGCCTTGCGGCCCTCCAGCTCGGTAATGACACTGGTAGCCCGGTCCAGCTCGGCAGAGTTCTCCTTCTGCAAGCGCTCTAAATCCCGCTTCTTCTCACCAAGGAGTTTCTGAAGACGATCATTGAATGACTTGACGTGGTTCTCCGTCAGATCTCCATCAAAGCCCGAAAAGCCATAAGACTGAGCTGTTTCTTGGATCATTTCCATTCTGATCTTCAACTGACGTTCATATTTGTCTTTGTCCGACTGATGCTTGCCTTGCTCCGAAAGTTTGGTAGACAATTCTTTTCGCGACCGTCCCAATTCGGTCTGCAAATCATTGTACTGAGCCTTATTCTGGTCGGCTTCATCCTGCAGATGTTGCATACGGTCTTCGTAGTGTGCAAGATCGCTTTCCAATTTATCATCGTCATCAGGGAGCTCTTCAATGGTAGTCTGTAACTCTTTGACAGTCTCTTCTCTATACTCAAGTTGTTCGCGCTTTGTGTTGAGGTTTTGCACGATCGCCAGATGGCTGTTTGCCGTTTCCCGAGTGTTTCGAATTTTTTCTTGAGTTTCTTCCATTTCAGCACTGATAGACTCGCAAGTCTCACGGGCACCCTCAATTTCAGCTTGCAAGCCTTTCATTCTCTTTTCAGCACGATCGCCTCGATCCTTGTTTACCTTGTTGTGAGCCTCGTCGTTCTGCAGCTTCCCCAATTGCTCAACTTGCTTCTTTCGAAGTACTTTGAGATTGTCGATGGCCTTTGTGTATTTCATAGCCTCGAAGATTTCGTCGAAACGTTTCTTCAAGGCGGCCGGTTCACTCAATGGCCAGAGGGATTCGTCTTGGTGACAAAAGATTACAGCATCAAGAATTGCGGGCGAAACGCCAAGACGTTCGGGTATCATCTCGTCTAATTGAGCCTGCCGAGTCGACGTAGTTGTTCGTTCTCCATTGTTGACAACAACAAGTGAGCAGTCTAATGTTTTCTGGGAGCGAGTGGTCTTCTTGACAGTAAGCTGCAGACTTCGGGTCGCAACATGCTGACGGTCGTTGATCGATCGAAATTGGAGTTTTACTTGGGCCATAACCTCTTTCTCGCCACAAAGCTACATCCTATCAGTATATATGTTGCCAATTTGGAAGGCAGATGGTTGAGAATACCTTAGGGTCATGAATGAAAGCGCCGCCCTTGCTGTTGGGCGGCAGCTCTCCAGTCGTGGCATACTTCAGACATTCGATAATCGTCGTCTTACCAGATCCGTTGTAACCAACGATGAGAGTTAGTGGGGTGTTGAACTGGATAGCCTCTCGAACAGAAGGGCTGAAAGATCGGACACCCGAAATCGAAAGCTTGTCAATTCTAGACATGGTGACAGCTACCACATGAGGGATGTAGCATATACAGCTGGTATGGTTGCGTCGACTGACTCATCTACAGACTGAGAGCTGTAGCATACAAATCACACAAAAGTTTAGGTCCTGATTGATGATCTTGGATGTATTGCGCTAGTTGAGGTTTGGACCAGGCTGCAGCCGGATTCACGGGTAACGCGACAAAGGAAGGAGAGACGCGTTGAGAGATTCGGAATTTGGAGCAGCCGATGCGTGATCACGTGCTTCTTGAGCTTGGATCCGAAGTTTGGCCGATTCAAGAAAAGTTGACCGAGAAAATGAGAGACAAAATAATCTGGTCATCTTGTGCTATCCCACTCATGCTACTCGATTTTGGCACCCTAAGCCTCAGAAGACAACTCTTCTGTTACCCACCTAGGTAGCATTCACTATATCTGTATCCTCATGGCAAGACAATACCACTCATCGTACGGCGAACTGCCTGCCGGACAAACGCATGTATGTTCACTAATCACTTTCGTTTTTTATTTTTATTTTTAAATAGCCGGCTCTAGACTCGGTTATGGAACTTTGGCAATGACAACAACAATATGTACTGTCATGATCCCAAGCTTCATCATGACAAGTGTTAGGAGTTTTCAAAGTTTCATGACATCGCCAGGAAGATCACGTCTTTTCGACGTCAGAGAATTCATAACAGGTTCTAAGGACCCTGAACGGTCTCTTTTTGAATGAAAACCAGTTCGGCGCCACCCCATTTTGAAACCGTAGAGCCAGACCGTCAGACCCTAGGAAAATGCTTGGCTATGGGCCTAGGGCCAAAAGGGTTTCAAGGGTAGCATCTTGAGAGGCTAAGGGAGTGGGGGAAAGCGCTTGCTGTGCATCTATCCGTAGACTTAGAGAGGTGACAAAAAACTGAGACGGAAGTTGCCATAGAAGCATTTTGTTTGGGCGAGATACGAAGTACATATATCTGATATGTGTTAAGTGCAGTCAAAGGACCATCAACGGGGACTGAGCCTATAGAATAGGCAGCAAATAGCGGCTAAAATCTGTCGTTGGAAGGTCATGGAAGGCAGTTCTATCTCGACAAAGCGGTAACGTTATCCATCTCCATCTCTTTCCTCGAATATCACGATCTGGTATCTGTACATAGTAATGGACCCCAGAAATGCCCCGCGAAGATCCCCCTGAAAACCAAGCAAATCTGGAATCATGAAATCATAGGACAATCGAGTTCCCGCTGCAAAGTACTTGAGCCTCGAATGAGACACTACAGAAGAGTTGGTAAGCCACTGTGGATGTGCAATACGCTACTGCCCGCTGGACCCTTCACACTGGAACCCTCTAAGACGATCTAAGGGTGCGCTAAGAAAGGAGATGCTTCACTAAGACCCAATGATTTTATCCGGAGGCACTCCAGAGAGCCATCGACCCGCTTTTTCCGGGACATAACCTCCGGACCAAGGCCCAACATTGGCTGGGCAGTTGGACAAGTGCTCATGAGGCTAGAGACAGGACAGGGAGCCCTGCCGAGAAGCTTCGGACACAAGAGGTGACGTTTCATGCCCAAAATCCCATGTCTGAGAGAATCCAGTTTTGCAAAAGTGCCATGTTTTGGTACCCTGATACGCTCCGTACTTGTACGTTGCCTTGCCTTGCCTTGCCAAGCCCAGCCTATAGGTAGACTGATTTGATGGCGTAGGTGGTTTACTGATTGCCCTGCTGCCCTGTCATCCGATCCCAAAGCAAGGGGAATTAATAAAATTCGCTCCTGTCTCTTGCTGTCAACGATCTGTGCTGTTCAAAACGATCTTGACGTTTGGCTTGACTCAGAAAGCGGGCCATCTCTTATCCCAAGTGACGCTACCAGGTGAGTAAGTAAATTGCAAGTTCTGATATTGTATCGCATCTCATCGCCTCTCATCTCATCTTATTCTGTCTTATCACGTTCATCCAAGCCTTTCCAAAATTTGATTCCTCCACCTAACCGACCTTCCTTCCTGCCTGGGGCGTCGTATGTTGGACGCCTGCTATATCCAGGGTCAGGTTCTGTCAGTCAGGTAACTTGAGGCTCTTGTACCTTCCTTCTGTGCTAATCGTACAACATTTCCATTGCCTCCTTCCACTCCGCGACCCCTCTTCCCTCGACTTTCTCTTTCACGGCGACGTGTTCCATTTGAATGTTTCCTAACTCTCAATAGGCGTTTCTCAAGGTTTTATTCGGTTTCCTCGTTTCTTGACCACGGTCATCCGACTATCTTATACTCCTTGTTTCTTCGTGGAGATTTATTTGCAGGGAACGAACAGCCAAAGCTTAGCCCGACACTTCAACTTAGGTAGCCTGCTGTAAATAAGAAATACATTTTTTTCTTTTTTATTGCAGCAAAAACCAAAGTTCAGAACAAAAATCGCTTTTACGACCTCGAAGGACCCTGAAACTAGCTGATACCTTTTATTTACGACTTTTTCGAATCTCCCTCATGATATTGGCGTCATCACATCGTCATCTCCAACCAATTCGACGACCAATCCCCAGCTCCAACCGCTATAGCTGTCGCATCCACTGAGCCCAGCACTGAACCGACCTCAGCCACGCCAAAGGCCACTGGAATTGCCCTTGTTGGGCCTCTGCCAATGCAATTAAGGATACTCGACAGGCCGCAACCACAACCGCAACCATGTCTCACGGACCACCTCCGCCTCCCCCTCCGCCTCATGGCGCCCCTCACCCAAACACTTTCAACAACTTCTACGGTTTCAATCTCGATATTGGTTCTCTCCCTGATATGACAGGCAGCCAGGTTAATAACCAACCCCTTCCCCCGCGATGCCAAAGCCGGGGCTATGGCCCTATAGCGCCCCTCTCTTCGGCTTAGGCCATCGCAAACTCAATCTGCGATCAATCCGGCTAACCCGATTTTGTAGATGGGCGCTGGTGGTAACGATAACGATATCATGGCCATGCTCGACAGTAATATGCTTGGCGGTATTGACGACGTCTCCATGGGTCTCGAAACCCCCGACGATTCCAACATGAACGGCTCCTACGGCAACGGCCAACAATCCACAGAAGAATCTGTCGCGAGAGCCGAAAATCAATTCAACACTGCGGCCAATAATGTACCTGGCGCAGGGCCCCTGCCAGCTGGCGCGTTCGCACAGATGAATCTCGCTGGTGCCAGCACCCTCACCGAGTTCACGAAGCGAAGAAACTGGCCCGCCAAAGTTGTAGAGGAGCTCAGGGACTTTTTACAAATTCTTGATGCCAACGGTCGCATCAAGTACGCGTCACCGAGTATTCTACAGGTTACCGGATTCAGCGTGGAGGAGATTCAGGATATTTTTCTGAAGGATCTGATTCACCCCGACGATCGAGGTGTTTTTGTCGCAGAGCTCAACGAGTCCATCGCCTCCGGCAACCCTCTGCGAATGTTTTATCGCTTCAAGAAGAAGGATGATGAATATGCGATTTTTGAGACTGTCGGCCATGCTCATATTGCAGGCGCCAAATTCGCCCCTAACCCCAATAATCAGTCACCCTTCTGCCAGGCTGTTTTTATGATGTCGCGTCCTTATCCGACCAAGAATGCCGGACTTTTGGACTCCTTTCTGGAACACAAGATCGAAAACGAACGATTGAAACGACGCATCGCCGAGCTTCGTCGCGAAGAGGAGGCTGAAAATGACGAGGCGCAGAAGCAATGGATGCAGAGTCAGGAGGGCCGGTCAGACATGACGCCTTCCGAAGGAACAGGCGTATCATCGGGGACTTTCTACCGTCCCAGTAGCGAAAGAGGGATGTCAGAGGCCGATCGTGCCGCTCTCAACAAGGCACTCACACGCGAGAACCTCGAGGGCTCTGGAGGTAATCGCCAAGACTCGCTTAAAGACAAAATGGCACGTTACGAAGGGGCCTCTCATACCGACACGATTGAGATGCTTACTGGATTGCGATATATTGAAGGTGAACGCAGCAGGGGAATTACAACGGGCAATGCAAGCCCTACTTTAATCAAGGGTGATGCAGGTATCGCGATTCCAATGGAGCGAGATCCACGGACAGGCGATAAAAAGAAGAAGCTTAAGACTTCTGAGGAATACGTCTGTACCGATTGCGGTAAGTGACTTGATGGACACCATACAGATCGATACTGATGATACTACTAGGCACATTGGATTCTCCGGAATGGAGGAAAGGACCCCAAGGACCGAAAACTTTATGCAACGCTTGTGGATTGCGATGGGCTAAGAGGGAGAAAAAGAGGACCACCAGCCATCCCCCGACAGTGGATCAATCGGTTGCTTAGATTCGAAGATCATGAATGTGCTCAAATAATCACGAGCGACGAGACGCACGATCGAACGAAACGAAACGGCACGAAAGAGTAGCGTATGGCGCGACACAACAGGAATCGATTAGAAACACGGTGCCAGGGGCACAACGGAGTTTTGGCTGCTATTATAATTGCATTTCACACGGCGAAGGCGGGATACACGAGACGCTCACAGCCCGGTTATTATTTTTCCTTTATTTGAAGAGCTTGCTCATGGCTCAATTGGAGGCTTGTCACGACTGGATACTACCACACAGATACCTGGACCTGGGGTGTAGGGAGCAATTGGCAAATAGTTGACGCGAGCGCCCTTGAAACGCCACGTACATGAATTGACGCATTGGCTTGATAGATGCTGACCGTGATTACAAGCTTGAATAGCAAGTAATGATTTAGCACAACGATTCAGAGTGATGCAGCTCAGCTGAATTTGAGGGGTCCATGGGTAGCTGAAATAAGCAATAGCTAACATCTGCTAAGGACGATCCACTACCCTGAATCGATTGCGTAGGTCCGCCCAAGCTCCCCATAATAACATACAGCTTGAATCATACTGGACGAGACCGAACTGCATGGCCGGGTCCACGTCTGACGCGAGTGATGATGGCATAGAAAGTATCGAATAGGGATTCAGAGTATAGGACGATACACTACTACATACACAGTAACTTGGTGCATTTACCATGGGTCACTCAATAGCTGCCTTTAATTGGTTTGGTCTGAACACTGGTGCTTCACCTTCCTGTATTTGAGACAATAGACTCAACCCCTCAATTCCAGCCCATTCCTCTTCCATCATCGACTTGATTCTTACATCTCTCCCACCCTCACAACATCTAGCTCTTTCAATACAAATACTTTTTTACCCTATTTCCACAGTAAACCGAAACCATGGATAAGCTCATCAACGCCGCCAAGGACTACCTTGATGATGACAAGGATAAGCGTCAAGGTGAGTCGAAGTCTACATCGTCATGACTTGAACCCAGGAGAGCTTCGATTACCCCGCCATGTATTCATGATGCCCCTCATCCGATACCATCATCGCATGGTGTTGGATCGCTATCGAATAGCTCTATATCCTTACGATCTTACTGCGTCTAGCAAGTTTGGAGATAAGTATGCTAATCGTTCTCTACTCATTAGAGTCTCAGCAAGGACACGGACAGCAAGGCTACGGCGGAGGTCAACAACAGCAGGGCTATGGCCAACAGCAAGGTTACGGACAAGAGGGTGGTTATGGACAACAGCAGGGCGGCCAGTATGGCCAGCAGCAGTACCCTCCTGCCGGAGGTATCCGTCAGTCACCTACAGTCCCTCTCGATTCAAGCGATCCTAACAGTGAAATAGAGGCTCAGGGTGGTGGCGGCTTTGGAGGCTTCATGGGCGGAGACATGGACCTTGACAACGCCAAGGAGGAAGCCCACCAGAAGGCCGGATCATCTGGCGACAAGGATCTCTTTGGTAGCATCCTAGGTGCCCTCGGACAGAAGAAGGGCAAGCTTGCCGAGGAGGACCTTGATGAAGAAGGTGAGAGATTACTGCAGGCATCTCTAAAAGATCAATATGCTAACCGCGAGCCACCACTAGATGCTATCAAGCAGCACAAGAGCACCTACGATAACGACGAGCCTCAGCAGGACAGCAAGAGTCTCGGCACAGCCGCTGCCATGCAAGCCCTCAAGATGTTCACACAGGGTCAGAGCAGTAGCAGTGCTGGCGGTAACAGCCAGACTGCTTTCTTGGGACTTGCCTTGGCCGAGGCCAGCAAGGTCAGTATTCATCATGTTCAACATACACGGGACATTGGCTAATCTGGATATTGTAGCTCTTTGACAACAAGGCTTCGAACGGTAAGGTGGCGGAGGGAACCAGCAAGGAAGGCGTTATCCAGCAGGCTGGTGAGGTCGCCATGAAGATGTACTTCAAGCAACAGATGGGTGGCGGCGGCGGACAGTCGGGTGGTGCTGGAGGACTCATGAGCCTTGCCTCCAAGTTCCTGGCCAAGTAAGCATGGAGCTCTGGTAGAAGATCACCTAGTATTATAGCGAAGACCTAAGTGAGGTACTGGGTAACCTAGGCAATGATGAAATGAACATAAATTCTCGAGCTTGCAGTCACAAGTAGTGTCCTAAATTGCAAGTACTAATTTGTAGCTGGGTTACAAACGTCAACATCGATACCACTTATATGCTTGTACACTTGATACCAGGCAGCCATACTGAAAACCGTGCTTATATCAGATTGATCGAGTCTCGCTAGGCTTGGCAGATGTCTAAAGAACTTGGTTATATAAAAGTTGATCGCCCTCTTTACACCAGCCATGAATAAGATCGTACACAGGCTTATGCCTTTGTCACTAGATCCGCAACATCCAACCATTCACTAGGTCTACGTCGACCAGATTCTGTGGCATTATGCAAATATTCCTCAACCTCGCCTGCCCATGCGAGAAGCTGCTCTTCGCTACCCCATTCTCCTGTAGCCATCAAACCAACAGCTAGCTTACCCTCGCCTTGATCCGGATCGACATAGCCAACAGGTGCTGAGAGTGAAGGAGTTCCGGTCAAGTTGGCCAAGAAAATGTAGAGCATGTTACGGATCGTCGTGTTGGTGTCGCTCATACCGTACGCCTCGTCGCCGGGAACAACGGGCCATCCAATCAAAGGCGTGGTGGGCGTGAGGATGAGAAGACCAGGATGCTTCTGGAACAAAAATGCCAGATGCCGCATAATAAGCTCGCGAAGAGCGCTATACTTGAGAAGGTCTGCAGCAGGTGTTCTAGCTCCGACAGTCATCAAGACCTTATTAGCAGAGCCAACAAGGGAAAGCCAGTCAGCTGGGTTAGGAGTTCTTCGGCGAGCGGACTCTGCCATCTCGGTAATACACATGACACTGTGTGCAATCTGTGCCTCGGGGATATACGGAATGGTGATATCAACCAGTTCGTAGCCGCATTTGCTCGTAAGATACTCAACTGCCCGATCACAGCCCTCTTGGACACGAGGATCGGCCTGTTTCCACCAGTCGCGATATATACCGATGACTTTCTTTTGATCCTTAGGCGGCGGGATAGAAAGCCCAAACCGACTTTGAACCTGACAGTCGGGATTAGGTTGTGACATGACACGATAAGCAATGGTTAGGTCTGCAACGTTTGCTGCGATAGGCCCGGTAATGCACATGCTGTTGTTCATGTACACCGTCCGGTGATGTGTCGTCTTGAGACCATAGATACCATTGAAGGTTGAAGGGATCCGAATACTGCCTCCAGCGTCGGTACCAACAGAAATCGGTACGATGCCAGCTGAGACAGATGACGCCCCGCCTGAAGACGAGCCTCCCGGGTAATATTTCTTGTTGTGCCAGTTGGTAGGCGTTCCTTGAGCCGGCTAAAAACGTCAGTGATAGGATAAGGTGCTAACATTTGTGCTTACATTGCATCCGCTAGTATCTGTCAAGGTCAGTAATCCGTTTTATTCAACTTCAAATGGAGACTTAGACTTACCAGAGCCAAGTTCATGCATTGCGTTTTTGCCAATAACCACGGCACCTGCTTCTTGGAGCTTCTTCACCGGCCATGAGGACTCCTCCTGTTCCTTGAAAGTCTCAATCGACGGGTTGTACTTCATACCTGTGTGATTGTGAAAGCCTTTAACATCAGTATCATCTTTGACGCCGATAGGTACACCATCTAGGACACTCAAAGGCTTGCCAGCAGCCCAACGCTCAGTCGAAGCTTTGGCGGCCGCTAAAACGAGATCATCCTTGCCATGGTTGTCTGCCCAGCCATCTGCATACTTTCCACTTGGCTTAGAGATGAGGGGCAGAAGGGCCTCAGCGACTTGAAGAGGGGTCACCTTGCCAGATTTATACATCTCATGATAGTCACTTGCGGAGTAGTATCGCGCATTCGACTCTGCATACTGGGACTTGACGAGCTCTGGGCCAAGCTCAAGCATCGGCTCTGCAGGACCTAAGGGAGTAACGGTGGGCTAAGAAGAGTTAGATATCGAGCACATTTTGCGCATGCGAGGTGGTTCATACATGGAACCTGTAAGGTACATGGTCAAGAACAGGCATGTCTTTGATGATGCCAAAGCGTGCATTGTCCCAGAAGTACTGCTGGAGGAATCCAACCTTGGAGATGCTGAGCGGTGTCAACGTTGGTACGGTCACTGATTGATGGAAAAAGCTCACATGTTGGCGCCAATTACAAGTGGAAGACCTCGAAAGACAGGATTGTTTTCGATATGCGGATTATAAGTTGCTGCTGGAGCCTCAACAGGCTTGGGATAGTCGGCAAAGTCGGAGGGAGCCATGATGTGAAGATTTGATAAAGGCAGGACTAGATGAGAGACTATTAGATTGCTATCCAGGGCAGGCACAATGAAGGAAGCTACACGTCTCAATTGAGCAGCTCTTGAGTTGAATGGTTTAAGAAGTTCACTCGTTTACCATCAAGATACGGAGCTAAGAGCTACCTGCCTCCCTAGGTATGTAATTAACGCCAGCCTAGGTTGACGGTTGACCCACAGGCGCCTACCAAGAATACGGTTTCAAAGTATGGAGCTTGCCGAGGCTCGTATTAATTATCGTGTCAATCAGCAGCTTCATTAATGAACACTCGTTCTCTCATGATCAAAGAGACGATGATAAGATAAGCGGTTAAACTAGTATCATCACCAATAATACAGTTTGCCAAACTGTTTCCGTCAATGCTCCTTTCATTTACACAGGTAGAAAGTGTAAGCTCAAAGACAACAAAGTACCTCGACGCTGTCAAGGCCCCTTCAAAACATGCAACCATTCACGAACCCAACAAGGAACAGGCTAAGGGGCAAGTACCTGCCTTATCTACCTATCGCAGATCAGGCCAAATGTACGCAGGTGCATTAACTTAGTAGGTATTTACGTTGAGCCCAGTAATAAGACATCAACAAAACTGTCCTCCAAGCTCTAGGGTGATGGAAATAGAATGGCTTAAAGGCTGGTCTCAACTCGGATAAAGTGACCCAATTGTTCCATCTCCCGTTTTTGGCGGTCACCTTTACGGCAGAGCCAATTAATCAAAAGACCATATCAAAGAAGGAGAAAAGCCCATGTGGTCGCCTTACGTCATCACAAACTAGAGGTAAAGAGAGTGCCCCGCGTCACAGCATCGCATCACATGGGTGACACTGACACTGACAGTGTCACTCTTCACTCGATAAGCCCAGATTCAGTAATCAACAAACTGATAGTACTCGTGACCGTCTTATTCTCTTTGTTAGATTCTACTCAAATCTCCACTGTGAAATGCCTCTCTAAACTGTTTAATCTTTACCGAAATCATCTCATGGTTAGCGACATATAATCTCAATAGCGACTATGAGAGCCGAGCTCTTACACGGCTCGACCCCTAAATCAGCCCCGCGTTAAGCTACTCCATACCCAACTATTCATTCATACCTTCACTCGCCATCAACAACATGTCACTCTTTACCGCTCAACTTCATCCTGGCCGAGCACTGGGCTTCCTAGGTTTGTCGTTTCTATAACCGCTGAAAACATCACTAATAGTCCTGCCTATAGTCCTCGGCGCAACTCTTCACGATGTCCTTACCCGCCTCAAAGCCGAGCCTCAACGCTTCCCCAAGATCGAGCTTCTATACTCCCCTGATCGACCAGTTACCGAACCAGTTGGAGTCGGGCTACCTGCGAATGGAGTCCGGCTAAGGTTTGATGGCCCCGAGCAACGGTTGCGCCTCATCGAAGTTACCGACTTTACCAAGAACCATATTACTTTCAAGGAGAGAGACCTTGTCAAGCCAGCAGCTAGTGGATCGCCTGTGCCAGGAGACTCAACATCAGGTCCTACTTTCCGGCACATATACCATAAGCTGCTTGGGCCAACATATGCAGGAGAATTTATTCCTCCCTCCAGTGCCCACGACAACGGCATATACGTCTTATCGTACCCTGGCGTTGCCTTCAATTTCTCACTAAACCCTTCCGAATACTCCCCCGAGAAGGATGTAGTGTCAACTTTTGCATCAGCTTCAAGTCAGGTTGCGACTTCTATGGCGGTGTTTAGTGGTGATTCATGGGCCGACGCCAGACCGACTCTCTGGACAGAACTATTGCCTAGTATCAAGTCGACTACTGTGATACCTCGCGGCAAAGATGTGTACCCTGATGAGATCTCGCTTGTTCGACTACATGGCGGCGGAAAGATACAAATGTTCAGAAAATGGACAAGTAACTCCTTCATGATTACTCTCGGCGAAACAACACCCCAAGATCTTCTCATGGAGCTAGGCCCTCCAAATGCTATCTATCGCAAGAACGACCAGAAAATGGTTATCCATAAAATGCGCACGGCCAGCAATACGAAAGCCCGACCGGAGGCTGCAGATATTGGCCGACCTGAGGATCTCACTGATACAGACCAGTCGTCTATGCACGACGCATCTGATGCATCTGATGATGAAGAAGTTATCGACGACCAGATTGGACTCAACACGAATGGCGAATGTTTCTACAATTACTTCTACCTCGGTTTCGACATTTTGATATCTACTCGTGTGCCTCCTTCACAAGCTCCTCCTGGAAGCAAAACGAACGAAGCTGAGGGTCAGAATGGCATTGTATCACATTCTCCAGATCGCTTAGTGGCCACAAAGCTGGTCCTACACGGCAATATACCAGGTTCATATGAGTTCAATCGCCATCGACGCTGTCGCTGGGAAATAGCATACCTAGACTCTATAGACGATGGCAGCAACTTGCCAACGGATTCGGAAACGCCCTTCCCACAGATAGAAGATCGTATGAACGCAGCGTGGGCGTCTGCGTTCCCTCGCAACGACTCACAACAAAGACAGCGCGGCATGGTCCTTAATCGTGGCTGGGGTGATAGTCCAGGCAGTAGCTGCGAGTTCCTAGGTGGATGGGAAGAGAGTGGTGCAAAGCGCGCGGAAGCGAATGGTGATTCTACGACAACGCTGTATGGATTTCCAGGAATGGTGTTTGAGGTTTTGAAGAATGGACATGTCAACACGGTGACAGTATTTTGATTAAGCAATGGTTTGTATTTGGAGTTGATGGTGTTTAGTGAGTCAATGTGTGGCTCTGATTTATCTGTCTTTGATACCTCTATCTGAACTTTGGAAAATAAATCCTCGCTTCGTGCGTTGTAACAGCGCCATAGTTTCGTATTCGCTGGTCGTAGATAGCATAAGATTGTTCACAATGATTTGTGTCGTCCATAGTTGAGAAGGTTATTAACCCGTCTTCTATGACATAATACATCAGCCCAAGGCTTCTTGTATTGAGACCATTAAGTACATACCGCCTCGATCTCTAGAAATCAGGGAAGGGATCAGATGTGCCCCAGCTAGGGAGCTGGCTCGGACTGGCTTGATCTTGATTCGGGTCCTGATCTGAGCTACAAAACTGTCAGTACAGACAGCCATGCATGGTGATATAACTTGACGACCACTCACGCATTATGGTTGATACTAAGGAGCTCAACGTCCCCCTGGTCAATCATATTGCTCAACTCAGCTCTCAATACTTTGTGCCGCTCCTGGAGCATCTCCGCAAGCTTAACTCCGCTTTCTTGGATGCTCTTGTCGATTTGGTCGACTAGGGCGTACATAGCTTGCACATCGGTTTTGAGCTGCATGATGCGGTTGAAAATGTCCTGCTCTTTGTCAATCGGTCGGACTTTCTCCTTGCCTTTGTTGGTAGTCATGGTGATTTGCTGGGTATGAAAGTGAAAGCTGGAGGTTTGTAGGGGTAGAAGAGCAGGATGGTAAATATATAAGGAGTCAGATATGGCAGTGAATCGGAAGACGTTTGTCCTTTTCATGCAGCTTCCCGCATTCACCGCTGTATAGACCGGCCGTGAGTTGCGAGGAAGGTCATATATATGTATATATATACAGTGACTGATAATAGAGCGCAAAAATTGTATCAAGGGGTTTCTCTCTATTATATAGTAATGAGGGCCAGAGATACATTGTCTCAGTAAACACAATAGGCATGCTCTCAGCAGAACGGTGGGTATCAGTGCTCAATAACGATTAGCAAACCTCGCAACTTCAATAGCAAGCAATGGATATTTGCTGCGCGAATAACCTAGCCACAATACAAGCTAAACTAACAATGAGGCAATCACAGTCGTAACATACAGCAAGGATAGAGCAGCATGGTAGGGGAAAGCGGCACAATCACGCTTTCGATACTCGCCAGTGATACAGATTGCTGCAAAACCTCGCGTAATGTTGAAAAGAATTGTTTATTGTCCAAATACACAGGCTCTAATGAACAAAGACGAGCCTCCTGAATCGTCATTGAACTTCTATTCCTACATCGTACAGGCAAACACCAGGTATATTCTTCCCCATACTGCTTTGTTTCTCTTTTTCACATTTTACTCTTTCAAAATTGCTTTACCACTCCGCAACTTCTCCCTTCTTGGGCCTTTGCACACGAACGACTTTGTCGCAGTTAAGCAGACATAGAGGGTCGTAAGCCTTCTTGATCTGTATCAGTCAGTTAGTTAAATGTCCGTCAGTTTAAAGAGGAAGGGCTCTTACCTGTCGCATAGCGTCGACTGTGGTCTCGCCAAGCTCATGGGAGAGATAGTCCCGCTTGACAAGACCAACACCGTGCTCACCCGTCACTGTACCCTCCATCTCGACAGCCTTCTTGACCATGCGATGCACCACAGCCTCAGCCTTTGGTCGCTCGGAGTCGTTATACAGGAGAATAGTGTGGAAGTTGCCATCGCCAACATGTCCTACAATAGAGGCAAACAGGCCGCTCTTTGCCATATCCTCCTTGGTTGTCTCAATTAGATCTGGCAGCTTGCTCATAGGCACAGCCACATCACCGGTCCAGACGTGGTCGTCGGGCTTCTTAACAGCCATGGTGCTCCAGAGAGCCTCCTTTCGCGCACTCCAAAGCTCGTCCTGCTCCTCCTGGCTCTTGGCGAACTCGAAGGTCTTGCTACCAGCCTTCTTGGCAAGTCCTTGTACCTGAGCAATCTGCTCCTTTACACCAGCAGGGGTGCCAGCGAACTTGAAGAAGAGTGTTGCCGCCTCAGCCCAAGCTTTTGTTGTCATACCCGCGTCGTTGATACACTTCATCTGGTTGTCATCGAGGATCTCGACAGCTGCAACAGGAATACCTTGGCCAACAACCTTGCTCACGCAGTTGGCAGCGTGACGGATCGAGGGGAAACTGCAGACAGCGACACTGGTGGATTCAGGCTTGACTGTGACCTTAAGAGTGGCCTCAGTCACGAGGCCGAGGGTACCCTCAGAGCCGATGAAGAGCTTTGTAAGGTCGTAGCCAGCGGAGCTCTTGCGAGGTCGTTGCCGGGTCTTGATAACTGTGCCGTCGGCGAGGACAACAGTCAAGCTAAGAACCCACTCACGCATGGTACCGTAGCGGTAGGCGTTAGTACCGCTGCATCCAGTACCAATCATGCCTCCAATCATAGCACCTGGGCCTGGGTCAGGAGGGAAGAAGAGACCCTGCTGGCCAAGGTGATCATTCAGAGCCTCCCAGCCCATAGCAGGCTGGACAACAACATCAAGGTCCTCCTTGTGAAGGTTGATGATCTTGTTCATACGGCCGAAATCGATAGAGATGCCCTTGCGAGTAGGAGTAAAGTGTCCCTCGAGACTGGTACCACCACTGTAACCAGTAACGGGGATCCTGCGCCTGTGGCACACCTTCATGATCTCAGACACCTCCTCGGTACTCGCGGGGTAGACAACACAGAAGGGTCGGTCTTCGGGGCCGGCTTGGTGCGAGGACCAGCTGGAGGTGGCGTGGTGTTCGATATCGTTCTCGGCGGTGCTAACATTTTCCTGACCAACAATCTTGCCGAAGTCAGCCCAGGCGGCCTGCATGTTCTCGAGTTTTGTGTTGTGCTTGGGCGCTGTAGTCTTGCCTAGAGGCAATGTCGATCGAGGCTCAGGCTCTCTTGGCCAGTAGGTTCCAAGCCAGTATGAGATCCCTACACCTGAGAGGAAGACTACCGTCTATTAGCTCAAAGCTCTAGGTAGTGCAGTCATGATATAGACTCACCAAAAGTCATCATCCAATTTCTTGTAGGATCTGTCAAGTTGCGCCACTCCTCGTATTGTGCCCGCTGCTCCTTCTCACGCCTTAATCGAGCTCCAATACTGCCCATGACCTGGCCCTGGAACGACCTGCCCACCTTGGTCTCATTGCTCTGTCGGGCGGCGGGTGTGTTTGGCTTTCCAGGCTCGATCTCGGTAGCGTAGGTACGGGATAAAGCCGCAGGTAATCTCGAAGCTCTGCAGCTGGCTGTGGTAGGTGTTCGCAAGTTGTGGAGAGCAGCACGCTGGGCGCGCAATTGAAGAGATGCCATGACGATTGGAAGCGGGCTTAGCTATAGCCGGTGCGCGGGGAAGGGTCTGAAGTCAATCGCAGGAGGAAGCAAAGCGTCGAGGTCGTTTGGAGGCGTAAGAGGGTCAATTGGAGCTATGGGAGTCTGTCGAGAAGGGAATTGGCCTTCGACGAGGACGGTCGATGGCGTGCTTAAGGCTTGAAGCGCACGGCAATGGAAATGGAAATGGAAATTTGACAGGCGGAGTTGGAATCCCGCACTATAAATCCCGAGCCCCACCTGACGGCGGCACCTTTTGAGATCTGATCTCGTTCGCTTTGATAAGATCTTCAGCTGTCATGAACATGGAGGGAATCTAATTGGCTCTCTAGTTTGTTTTGAATTTAATGTCTCTCTTTATCTTGACCTCTTTCCTCGGCCCTATTTCCAATAGCGCTGTGCCATGTCCGTCCTCTCTTTCCATCTCCATCTGGCCGCTGCTGGAGCTTCGTCGAGTAGTTCTCAAAGACAATGTCTCCGATATCTGACAATTGGGGTTATTTGACTATAATTCAATAATGTATTCATTAAAAACCTAGTTATGTTATGTTACACTTCACAGGAGAGGGATAAAAGATACCACTACTGGTATCAGTCAAATCATATCTTCTTCCATCGCCCAGCTTATACTTCGAGGGTTCTTCTACTGACAATAAACCATTGATCATACCCTATGTTGGTACTTTTATAAACACCAGGCAATGTAGAGTTTAAAACCACAGACACCAGTAATAAGCCGCAATTGTAATTGAGTAATAGTACTAGGTAAAGTAAACAGGCTCATTCACACAGGGATTGATCTAAATGTTAAGACTAAGGCTTCACGTCTATGTTACATCTCAGAGACTCGAGCTATGTAGTAAGTCTTCGGGGTCCGACCATCGCCAAGCCTCAGACATGCATTCCCCAGATCTCATCGCGGAGACCAAGTCCGCTCTCTCGGCACCTCCACCCTCCTCCATCTCAACGCCTGTACACCATCTACATTTATCCAATCAAAATCGCATCTCTATACCGAAACTCCGTACGTCCGTTCTCACATTGTCATTGCCAATAATACTACCGTAATCTCTGTCATCTGGTCATATGCTGCCCTTTCATACACTCCGATGTTAGACAAGTTGGACAGAGAACGTCGGTGAACCACCCTGCATATGTGCAAAATAGGCTCCCAATTCGTCGTCGCCTTGAATCTGCAGTGGTAATTCGTTACCTTTGGCATCCTTTATGATACCCTCAATGCGAACGCACATCGCCCCGGGGAACTTTGTGACTGCCGCTTGTCGTAGCTCTTGAATGGACTGTGAAGCCATTGTAGAGATCCACAGGTTTGTGTTTGTGACATAAGTAGACGAGGGGTGCAGTCTTAAGAACACAGCAAAAGAAGCTGGCACTGCGGGGACAGGCTGGAACATTGTACTGGGTGCTGGTGACGAAAACTGATGCTGCACATATTGCTGTTCCATATAGTTCGTTTGAGGTTGGTTGCCCATGTACATGGACGACCCATACTGGTTGTTCATAGGTACGCCGGTAGTGGTAGACGAACCTAGCATTCTATGAGGTTGAGGAAGGGTTCCCTGGGTAGTCGGCATGTTGGATGGTTGTGTCTGCATTTGTACAGGTCGACTCGACGCTGCAGATTGCCTTGTTGCGTACTCCATCCGTGGATTCGCTGGTTCACTTATCGGTTCATAACCAGTAGTGTCCATGTTACTATCCATTCCGCCATCATCCATTACAGCTGGGCTTGTAGATGGACTAGACTGGGGCTCTGCTCCTTGAGGTATGGAAGAATAGGTAGAAGGTGTTCCTTGCTCTTGTTGTATCTCGCGACGGTGCGCGGACTGGTTTCTTGTGGGCGCACGCTGCGTATCTCGAGTTTCATGCTGTATGTTACCGTTCTGGACATTGCGCTGGGTCGTCTCCTTTGGCTGAGTCGTCTCGCCGGCCCTGGCCTTCGCCCTCTTCTCATCTCTTTTTCTCTTGATCACATCTCGAGCCACGATTTCAATCGCCCTGTCCTTTCGACGAGACTGCTCCTCGTTTCCACCGAGAGGGAGAATCTTCAGAAGTGCGACCTTCTCCAGCCATTGCTTCTTCAGTTCCTCCCACTGTTCTGGGGTTCCGTCAGACTTGCAAGTGAATTTCGCATCACTGAGTACAATATGCAACGCGGCACGAACAGCATGGGACTCTTCAGGGTTGAGACCTAGCTCATTCTTTGCATCAAGAAGCGTCATTTTCGTCTCTTGGTTGCGTAGACGCTTGGTTACATCAGTGCAGATGATATCCAAAGCGAGCTGCCTTCTCTCGTGGTCATCCTTTGATATCCAAAGAACCTGTTGCAAATTTTGATTCTCGTGTATCAGGCGGTTTTTGACATAGTCCCACCTGCCCGGGCCAGCAAGGGTCTTCTTGACAATTGACTCTTCTTGGCATATTCTGGCAAAGCATTCACGCATTTGTGGGTAGGTAGTCGAGTCAAGATTCAGAGCTGCTTTCGATTCGTTCAGCGTCATCTCAGAAGGGAAGCGAACAAGGTCTTCTGATTCACCAAGATGTTGACGGTTTCTTCGGCTTTGCCTTTTACTGATCTTGCGTGGTTTGGGCGCGGGAGTAGCAGAAGCAGAGTCATCTTGGAAAGAGTTCACAGAGCCTGTGGTTCCAGGCTGGCCAGATGCTTCTGCTTCCACCATCAAGTCACCTTCGTCTTCATCATCAAGTGGTATGTCGTTTTCAAGGGCATCATCATTCTCAGCATCACCGGATCTTGCACGGTCACCATTTCGAACTCTGAGAAGCCACCGGTTTCGAGAGCGCACTCTTATCAGTTCACGCGCATTGATGTCAAAGCCATCCTCTTCATTGAGGATCCGCAACATCTCACCCTGCGGGACATTCTTCTCCCACAGATCATGGATGCGCTTCACGAGTCGATCATCTTTATGTCTGAGTCTCTGTTTCGAAGGAAACTTCCAACGACTAAACTGCACTTGAAAAGCACGTTTGCTGAAGCAGACCGTGTAAGTCGAGGGCCAGTTCCGTTCGCTTACGCCGGGAATAGACTAACCTAGGTGTGAATTGGTACACATTTTTCATATGCACCATGATGTCCTCGAGCGAGCGACGCTCATTGATGTACAGCTGGTAGCAGGCATTTTTGTGTTGCTCCCATTGGTAGACCATTGTTGCAGAGGCAGCACTGTCTGCTGTAGGCACAGCCAACTGTGACTGTCTCTGCGTCTTTTGTCAGAAAAGCTCAACTAAATGGCTGAGCTTGTGTGGAGATCTGAAGGAGGCTTTTGCATTGCTGGTTGATTTGGGCGTCCGGAGTTTGTGTTGGCTGGTCAGCAAGCGGATGAGTAATCAAGGCACAGTCTTATTCCTGATAAACACTGTATTGTGGACTGTACGAGCTCATCCCTTGATATTATTCACATGTGATTGTCCTTATTGAATGAATGGTTCAAGTCATCATTATTTGATACTTTAGTCCAATAAGACTCACTGCATATTACATAGTAGCTAAAGTACAGTACCCGCAGAAGTCAATACAAGCGCCTCTCAATACAGATATTTCCCCGCCGTTGCAGCTCTGCATTCCAAGCTGTGGCCCTCGGCTCAGTCTTGTAAGTCGACTCGTCGATCATCACGAGGCTGAAATCGCAACGCCCAACCTATCGAACTCTAAACCAACATCGCCTTGACTTCAACTTGATTAATCTCCATCTTTCAACGTCTTGATCAAAACATCAACAAACGCCATGGCATCTCCTTCACTCCCCGATAGTTACGCCTCTCTTGACCTCCCAGCCCTCCAGCTCTTCCACCATCCCCCCTCATCCAAAGAAGTCACACATGTCATAGTCATCAAGCTTCACCGTCCTGAAGCCCGCAATGCCTTCACCGATACCATGGCAGCTTCTCTTGCCCACGCGCTAAACACCCTCTCTGTTGATCCTCGCGTTCGTGCCATAGTCCTTACCTCTTCAGACCCCAAGAACCGCATGTACTGCGCAGGCATGGACTTCAACGAGGAGCACGCCCTGGGTAAAGATGCTGCTGACCATCGCGACTCGGGCGGCATCGTCACTCTGCCAATGTACCGCTGCAACAAGCCCGTTATCGTAGCCATAAACGGCTCGGCTGTCGGCGTGGGTATTACCATGACTCTGGGCGCCAACATCCGCGTCGTGAGCCGCGATGCCCAGATTGGATTTGTGTTTGGTCGCCGTGGTTTCAGCATGGAGGCTTGCAGCAGCTTCTTCCTCCCACGCCTGATAGGGACCAGCCGCGCTCTGCATCTCACCACAACGGGCGGCGTCTACCCAGCCACGCACCGGCTTTTCGACGGACTCTTCAGCGAGATCGTCGCCCCGGATGAGGTTTTACCTACGGCGCTCAAAATCGCCGATGAGATTGCGACTAATGTGAGTGGTGTTTCTGCGCGGGTGATGAAAGACATGATCTACCGCGGCGCATCGTCGCCTGAGGAGGCGCATCTTCTCGAGAGTAAGATCTTTTGGGATTTGTTTACGGGTAAGGATGCTAAGGAAGGAATGAAGAGTTTCCTGGAGAAGAGGAAGCCAGACTTTACTGGGACTATGGATAAGAATGCGCCCCAGATCTACCCGTGGTGGACGCCAGTTGATATTGCCAGACCCAAGTTGTAGATGGTGACTCTTTTTACTAGAGATATGTCTTGTATTGTGCTCATGTGGTTATGTCTTTGATGTTTGTATCTATTGTATATCTCTTCTAGTTGAGCTTCTGCATATTGCTTTATGAAATACCGTTCCACAACGCCCAATCTTCACCAAAGTGAGACATTCCCACCATTGATCCATTCCAACTCCCTTCCAACCGCATTCTGTCTCACCCCCAGATTAACATAATGTCTGAGTCTCAGTCTAACAATTAGTTAGTGCACTTGGGCCTTCAAGAGGTCATGAGATTGAATCCATGTCTTTCTAGAGAACCCTGGCTCCTGGCCTCTTTTTCTTCCCCACACTTGACATTGACATTGACTTTTGATCGACCCACATCTGGCCCGGGCCTAGGTCCTAGGAGATGTCGGAGTGAAGATCCCAGCTGCAAACGAACGTCATGTGCAAATCAATGTCATGTGAAAGCCAAAGGGGCGATGCTGAGCCACCATGATAAACACGTACGACGAGATGGTGTTCTTGGCTTTTGTTAGTGATGAGAAGTATCTGTTACAGCATCTTTGAGTGTCGAAACTTTATGACTGTCTATTGGTTCTGGTTCATCAGACAACCAGTATCTACCGAGGCTTGCTAGAGGTTATTCGGCAGCGTTATGTAAATCTTCCACAATTCCAGAACATCTTAGCCTCCTCGCTTGATCAATTTCGCTTGACATATAGCTTAGAATCACGATAAAAATGAGGCGGTGTTATCTCACGATTTGTAAGGGGCAACAAAGAGTAACGTAAGAGAGGCAAATTGCCAGTCATGCTTGTTCGTGTTTTAATCCGGTTCTAGTAGAAGCGCCTAAGCCCATCCATCCTATCCGTATTGCCTCAGACCATATCGGTCGAGCCCGGGGTATGTATGATACCTCGAGAAAAAACAAAGAAACAATGCAAACAAGATCCCCTCAAAATCAGAAGAACTTTCAGTTCAGTTCTTGGGCGTCACCCCGCATAAGTTTTGATTCCGTTGATGCAACCATGGCCATGCATGCCAGTATAAAGAAGAAAATGAGAAAATGAAGATAAAAACAAGAACAAAAGTGGTAAACCCCAACTCCATGCCTGGTAAAATGTCAAAACATAACTGTCCTGTCCTGTCCGGTCGTCAAATGTTTGACCGTTTCCATCGCCGCGTTGCTTTCAAGGCCGTGAGCGCGTGTGCGTATACGTAAGCGGACGGGAAGTGGGTGTTAAACTGCTTCCCATATGTTCCGTAGGGTAAAAATCAAGGTATCGTGTTAAGTAGTAGCCGACGGTAAACTTGTGTTGGTCGGGTAGTGCCGAGTTTGTGTAGATTTGTCGGTGTGGGGAATATGGCTTCGGGAGGTAGGTGTTGAACAGACTCGCCAGCCTGCTACGGGTGGTAATACTGATAGGGAGTTTTGACAACAAAGCTCTTTTTGTTGCTAGACAGCTTGGTCTTGAGTTTGGTCTTGATCTTGCTGGTTAACTCCTCCTATCGTCGACCAAGCTTGAGCAGGCGCGTTCTCAGCCACAGAACAAAGGCAGTCCAGGCACTGTTGGTTTTTCGCTTGGCGGTGTTGTTTCGGTGGGTTGACTGAAAGTGCACATCATCAGCTCTGGAGCCGGGTGTAGTGCCTCTGTGCGCAGTGTCGTAGCTAGACGCGGCGAAATCGACCTTTTCGTTCTCGGTGGTCAAGCCTAAGCCAACACCAGTGCTAGGACCGGTAGTCTTGCGGGAGATCGTGGGTCGGATATCAATGCTAGTGGACACTCGATCGCACGACATGCGAGACGTTCCAAAACTGCCCTTTCGGCCGTTCTTGGTGAAGCGATGGCTCTCTGCGCGCTCCTGCTTGCGAATCTGCTCACGAGCATACTTCTCCTCCTTAGCCTTCTCCTTCTCTTCAAATTTGCGACGAGCTTCGCGGACGTTCTCCTGGCGTGTAACGGTATCGACCTCGCTGCGCGAGCGGAGACGGAAACCACTCATGTCGAGAGAGCTACGCAAAGGGGACATAGCATTTGAAGATGTAGATGAAGCAATCATCTGTGGGGAAACCCAAGAGCCAGATGGTGGGCTGACACTCGATGCAGAATCGATAGCCGTTGTAGAGCCAGTGTTGAGGTGCAAGTCGGAGCGGCTGCGAGTTACAATGCTGTGGGGTTTTCTTGAAGAAACTCCAGAAGAAGTACGGCCGTGTGCAGTGATTCGCAAAGGCTGGTTTACATCTGATAGCGAGCTAGTGCGGTTACTGGCAAGAGAGGGTCGGCGGGGGTGGTGAGCTGAGTGCTGCAGAGGATATGAACGAGCCGAAGATTGTAGGTTTACAGACTCCAAGTCGACGTCGTCTTCGTTCTCGGTAATTGTAGGTGAGTAGTCGCGAGGGCCGCTGGTGTTGTCAAGAGAAGCGAGAGAGTTGGCGTAGGATAGAGGAGGCGTCGAGGTTCGCGGTGTTTGTTGGAAAGGATGCACAAAGGAACCGTTTCTACCGCCACTGGCAGAAGTAGCTACAGAAGCATGGGAATTTCCGCTAGTCGAACGAGCATGAGAATACTTGTTTGAGCGGTTTCCTCCACTGCTGAGGTCAGTGGCCGATATTGAGAAGCTGACATCGCGGGCTCTGCCGGCAGGCGTTGGCAGTGCAGAGGCACCTGCCGTGTAAGAGGAGTCGTCGCCGTCAACATTATACGAGGAATAACCAAATTGGCCTTGTTCGTCCCAACCGCGATCCAAATCGAGCGAATTCTTTTCTGAGTGCGACTGTAATTTCTTGAGGATTGGTTTTACAGCTGGTCGACTTCGTGATTTTGTTATCTTTGCGTGTCCGTGTCCATGTCCATGTCCATAACCGTGGATCGGTATAGGACTGCTGGTTTGCGCCATTGCCATTTGGAACCAGTAAAGGTCAAGTGACAATATGCGAGGTTAAAGGGTTATAAAGATATAAGTAAGAGTGTTTTTGGGTAGGTAGAGGTTTGGGTTTGTTGGTTTGTCTCTTTCTTGTCTCTTGTCGCCGTTGCACGGATACGGGCGCAGCGCAGGCGGGTGGGTGAGGAGTCTGTCGCACGCCCAGCGTTTCTCAGAGCATCATGAATGAATTCTGTTACTCTCTGTTCAAGTTGTACAGGCTGAAAGACCAAAGAGGATACAAACAAACAGACAAAAACGCTCAGCTCAACTTGTTTAAGAAACGACCAGCGTACAGTACAGGACAAACAGAGTAAACAAGAAACAAGATGGAATAACAAGAATTGGACTGGAAATGTCGCAATAGAAGAGTAGAGTCCAGACGGGGGAGGGCCTGGTTCTGGCTCTCTCTAAAAGTTCTAGGTTTGGTTCTAGGCTACCAGGGGTGTCCTAGAGAACCGAGAGTAGTGGGTGGGTAAGAAAGGAGGAGTCGGCCCAGAGAAACTCAGACTCTTAAGCCAAGGATACCAAGTGAGTCCAAACAAAAAAGAGTTTCCTTTTGTTTGATGATCTGACTCGATCTGAGTTAATTTGGAATGATATGACAGAGAAGAAAAAGAGAGGAGGGGAAATAAGAAACAGGCAAGGAGGGTAAGACAGTAATATTTCTGTTTCTCACTCTTCATTCAGTCTCTCGTGAGTGTCTCGTCTCTCTCTGTGGCCGTGTAAGAGGCGGCAGATTACGACGGTGAAAGCGGCGGAGGAGGCAGTCCAGTCAGTCTCTGTCCAGTAAGTGGAGAGAAAACAGAATGGCGGTGCGTCCGGAACGAGAGCTACTGTAGGTACTACAATCGCTATCACTCAGCACAACATAGCCCCGGAAGACATGGAACAAGATACCGGTAGTCTGTTAGTCCTTAGTCTCTGTACCTACAGGACAGTGGAGGACAAGGCCAAGAAAAACTGGGTTTCGGTGGCAGCGAAGCCGAGTAACCCAGCCAATGTCGGGACGTTCTAGGCCAGATTCAGCCTCATTCAGTGCATGGGCACGTGGGGTTCAGTGGGGAGAAGTTGTCTGTAGGAGTTCCTTTGACCAGTGACCAGTCTGTTGAGCTTCTCTATTCCCACTTTCTTCATCCACAGGCTGTCACCCTGAACAGGGATTGGTCAGGGCCTTTCGTCCGCGGAAGCTGCCAAGCGAAGAAGGTCGGTCTGTCAAAATGTGATCAACAGTAACCATCGAACTTTCGCTTGACGGTTTGTTGAGCCTTGAAGACTCAGGAGGAGAGGCGGTAAGGATAAGACAACCCTGAAGAAGGCGGGGAATGATCCAGAAGTCTAAGACAGAAAGAAGAGACGAGAAAGAAGGTGAGAGTGAACCGGAGGAGAAGGATTCAGTAACTCCGTGATCCCCAGATGCTCTGCTCTGCCTAGTCTGCTAGTTTGCAAACTGCAGCAAAGAATATGTACCTAAGCGGCAGATAACACCACAGATAAAGGTAGGTAAGGTGAGTGAGATTGGGGGCGTTTGCGGGGGGAGAAATCCTTGGAATATGAGATGCAACAGTCCGTATCTGTAAAGTGTATCGTATCTGTCTAGATGGAGGGGGGAACAAATCATCCAATAGGAAGAGTAGGATGGGCAGAAATGGTGATGCGCCTCATAGAAGCACAAAAGTTGTGACTGTTGTGTACAGAAGAGAATAAAGAGAAGAGATGAAAACAACTGAAAGGAAAAGAATTCATTACAGAACTCTTCCAAGCATCATCTCGTCGGCCAGAATGTTTCAAAGAGGATATACTATCCGTACTGTAGATTGAATTCATGACGCCGAAATTGACGATTAATTACCAACTCTGTCAAGGAACTGAACGGCCAAGAACATAACCGCCCGAAATCAAGACTTATTGGCTCGCAACAACTCCGTAGCCTCGCCGGCTTTTTCATTGATGTTCACTAGGATAAACGGATAAGTTGATAGAGTCTGGGCACACGCAACTTGCTACAATCAAGTCTGGTGAGACTCTCTCCAGTGACCTACTTTGATCGGCCCTTTTCGGCTGGGAATAGAGAGTACTGTACTGTACAGTATCGTATAATATCCTTCAGCCTTGTTCATGTTTGTGTAATTATGTGCTCCCAGATCTGTCACATCGATGTCGCCCTCTTTGCATCATATATCGTTTCATCCATGTTGATCCCCCGGATATCAGTATCATCTATGATCCAGTATCCGTCATATTCATCCGGATCGTCTAGCAATGCTACTGTTTGCGGGGGTTCATCTCGGTTTCTGTAACGTCAATGTGTTCTCGTTCCTGTACATTCATCTCTTGAATAACCTCTTACTGTGCATACTGTAGCAATCAAAGTTTGCAACTACGCGATTAATTAATTTAATCTATTTAACGCGTCCGTGACACTTTTGGTCTGGTTTTAATTGCCTCGTTCGCCCGTTTTTCCCGCGTTCCTTATCTTGGCCTCGACCACAAGCTGGTCCTGCTCTCGACCCCTTGTCTCTTGGCACTAGTGGTCGATCATTCACTCTAGGCCAGTCCAGTTTTTGATGTCATCACTGCCTTTTTTTCCTTTCATAGCCTAAAGAGAGAAAGACTCATCATTGACGACGAAAGCGATAACGTCTTTATCGGGGCTTAGATAAGATAGACGCGTATGGGGTTTGAAGTTGATGATGACACAGCATAGCACTCAGCCTCGTGCATTCGACATGAACATAGCCTTCTTCTGAAAATCCTTTGAGGCAATTTTCTAGTGTCAAATAGACTACTGAGGCTTTTAAACATGTGCCTCCTCATTTCTACGTATTCAATACTTTTGCTTTGCTGAGTGAGGAGAAAGAATCCAGACTGCGCCACTAGCCATCGTCATCAGGTACGGGGACGCCATCAAACCGTCTTCTCCTGGCGATCCCTCTCTCCCCCAGACTTTGATAAATGCTCTGCATCAAAGGCCAGGCCAGACCAGACCCTTGCAAGATTCCATTTAATCGTTTAGTGCATTCAGGGTCACGCGATCTTCAACTCTGACCCAACACCAAATCATTGCAATACACGATAGCTCACGGATACCCCATCCTTCTTACTGCAACTGTCTCATGGCCATAAATCTTCCCCAAAAGGGTCTTTCACTCTAACGTACGCCACCTTATCCATAGCGTCCTCTTTTTGCCCCTCTCCTCTCTATCAACCCCTCTTCTCCTCTTTCCCCCGCCTCGATGCTCTATAACTCCTCTCTCGTGCTCAAGTCAGGTGTGAATAAAGACAGTCAGACTGGGCCCTGAATGACATTTATTGAATGGATCTTCCAACGGTGGCTAGTGCACAGACATTTCGCCCACGGTCTTCCCCCGCCAAGTAAAGTATCTAGTCATGATATTCGCCTCTTCTCTGAATGGGCAATTGTTGGTCGAGACATGCAGAAATCCCGTGCAAATCTCTTCAAACGTGTAAAAGTCTCAATGTCCCCATCTCCATCGTCTCCGTTCACCTTGTCCTTATGAGGTATGCCGGGTGGAGAAGATAAAACTCACCTCCAGACTTATCATGTCATGCCTCAAAACCCACAGAAGGCTCGGCATGATGACATCTGTATCCACCAGCCAGGAATTACCTTCTTGTTTTTAAAACTACGCTCTTACAAGGGAAATACTATATGCACTCCTGTCAGATTATCTTGTTTCTTATGACAATCACTGAATTGTTACTGGCGACTCCACGTGTGTGGATTTACTGCATCTCCAAGTTTTGGTATCGGAGGTTTCTGGAAACAAATTCGAAACTTCTTTCGTCATAGCACTTGAGAGCTGAGGATCAACAGAACAAAGATATCATCTTACTGCGATTAACCTATACAGGAAAGAATGATCGACTATGCTCTGACTTTTGTGGTGTGTATCAAGTACTCCATAGCCTCACTCAGCTGCTTGAGGCAATCTTCAAACAACTCCATGGTTGAAACAGAATTGTATCTGATATAGACAACCCTGCTGTTATATATTGAAACACGGCATGAGCCGTCTTGGTACAGATTTTAAGCCTCTTGAAGCAATGCCGGTTTGGTTGAGATGATCTCTTCGGCTCTTGTTCGTCTCGTTTCAAGATCTTCATTCTGATACATCTGTGATACGAGGTACCCGACTGAAGATGTTTCAATAGTCTTCAGGTTAAAGTTAATAGACCACCGCATTCCGATATAAACTGTAACATCTGTGTCTGAAGAATTCATGTTCTCTATGGAATCGAACAGTGGTGCGAGTCGAGTTTCTCTATGTGTTGCCGTGGGCGTCACCACCTAGTGTCATCTATGTTTTATGCAACTTCAAGGAAGCCAGTATTTATGTCTCTTCGGTACCGGAATACAAGTCTATCTAGGAGAGGTGATATGCGTATCCTAGGTCTTCTCATAGTTTCTGTAAGTAGGAAGTGGTTGACGGGCAATCAACTACAAGTATCACGACTGATATCATGAGTTTACCTAGTACCATTGCAACGTCCTATACAGTCTGTAATCCTGAATAGTTTCCTTTCACTCCTGTCACGGTGTCAGAAGAATCGGCCGCCGAGAGCATAAGAGACGAAATAACTTGGTTGCCTTAAGCGAACTTAGAAAAGCACTTAGGCTACTTATTTTGGCGCTCTAAGCCTTAGAGGACAATATCTCTGTTACCTGCCTGACTCTCTTCTCCTGAGTCCATGTTATACTTCGAAGAAGAGTTGTTGCTCTTGAGGCTCCTAGCCCGCGACTGCTTCAGCCATGGCGGCGCTGGGAATGGTGAGAACAACGAAGCTATATGCAGCCGGTTAGCCTTCGAACATGTTTTCAATAATTGCCTCTTACCGCTTCGATTTCCTCATTATCACTTCCTGACTGACTATCGCATAGTCGAGTTATCGAAGTCTTACGATTGTTTGGAACTCACTGATTCACAAGTGGTCCCCAGACCAGAAATCAACCCGGATTCATATTAGGCCCGATCACGCCTGTCTAATTAACTTCAAGGACCTTTTAGAGACTTATAGACTTGTCGGCATATTACACCGAGTCTCCTGATTATTATGAGTTGCATTAAAACTATCGTGACAGCACATAGGAACAGCACATGCTATCTACAGGGTAGCTAGCAAAGTTGCGGTGTGAGGTGGAAATCCACAACTTAGCACAGACACGCTCCATACAGCGTTATAATTAGAGTATATCAATCTTTTCGGTATCTGGAATCTATTAGGCAAGTTCGGTATGCCATATTAGTCGTGGTTGTTGATAGAGGTCCGAGTTTCATCTTCAACTAAACGATGGCATGTGGCAGCCAGCGACAAGATCACTCTGATACCCATTATCGCGACAACTGTAACAGAGAACAAGCGTAATTAAACAATAGAATACGAGTTTACTAGTCATTGTGTTATGTCTGAGAACATCCCGTGATACGTTTGTCGGTTGCCAGCAAAGCATAGGTATCGTCAGCTTCACTATGCAGTCCAGCTTCAAACCTTCCGCAACCCGGACACCGGCTCCATATCATGATGCAGGGGAAGGATAAAGATTAGTGCAGGTACCATGAGCATCAACCTATCATAACTGACAGCACTATAGAGTCCACGATGGGAGCTCCCATGCTGCATGCTTATTCCGATAGCAGCTCCGGCAGCACCTTGTGCTTCCCCGAGGCATGCCAATGCCCCGCCATGGCCTCTCGCGTATTCAAGAAACGAAACGTTTACAGAATGAGCGGTTATATGTCGAGTCAAAGTAGAGCTTGAGAACCTCAGACCGGAAAGCCTCTTATGGCTGATAGAAACAGAAACTCGTCTTTGAAGTAGTTGTGTTACAACTGCATGCACTTGCACCTCTCAAATCTTTGTATTATGAAAGCTCAAGTTTCTGATAATTTCATATGTCACTCATATGACATATGAAACAACAAATGTAACTATCTATCTATATATTAGAGTATATATCTGAAAGCTAGCGTCGGCAATCTCGAGCGCCTATCGTAAACGCAAGTCTGGATCTCTTGTGCAACCAAGACTCAAACCGATTATAGATGTGCCTCAAAAACCTGTTTGTCAAGTCCTCTACGCATAGCTGCGGTTGACGTTTTTGAATCAGGCTATGTTCAAGACGAGTGGACATTTCGTTCTGACGAACAAATGCAGACGTAACCCCCCACCTACAATGATGCAGGAGGCATGACATCAAAGCTGTCAATATCGTGTTGCCGTATATCTTGCTCATCATGACATGGATACTTAACCATGACCAGGGTATAGGCTGAATTAGGATACTCTACGCAGCAATACAGCTCTCCTCTTGTAGACAGTCTAGACTCTTGATATTCTTAGACATCGTCCTGGCTAGATCCAAAGTGCTTGCCAATACTGATCATGAGGCAGATATAACGCCTCACAGTATATGGAAGGATGTTTGGCGCCGAGTCTCTCATAGACAATGGGACAAGGATGAACATGTTTCTGATTTGACGAGCTTCGACATTGCAAGCTCTGCCGACGTCGGTTTAGCAGATGCTCCGTGCTTCAATCGCCTGTCCATCCCCTGTCAAGTCGATCCCCTTGGCTTCCAAGCGAAGCTAGGGTTATCCTGGCCCCTCCACAAGTTTCGTTCCCGTCTGAAGTAACTAAGAAAACAACGGCATCAGGATCGGCTTTGCTGGCCCTTTCAACATGGTCGTGATATCACAACGCATTGTGAGGATCATATATTACTGTAATATGCTGGACCAACAACGCCCGCAGTGGTATTCTATGTCTCTACTGCATGGTGGCAATGTTACTCAAGATCTGCGTAAGAGAAAAATCACCTCGAGCATGTGCCCATGAATATACCAATGGCTCCATAGCGGCAAATCGAGGTGCAAATGTGAGAGGTTTGAGCAGTAAACGAGCAGCATCAGGATCAGGGTGCAGTGGGGATCCCCTGTAGTCTCTTGAATTTGATGGGCAGACTCCCTCCGAAAGGCCCTGGGCCTGGCCTGTCATGTCTTGAAAAATAAACAAAAGGACTGACCCACAGTGGTCCAAACTGGATTGAATGAAATATTATCACCTGTGTTACCTGCGATGTTACAGATAATGGTAGGTAGTCTCAATACCATTCGAGGTTGAGTATCAAGACAGCACCCTTTAGATATCAGCAGAAGCAAAAGCACCGTTCTGTAAACAGCTGCAGAATGCGTGACAGTTATCCAATGTCTTGACGCAGTGATCAAAGTGCTATGTAACGGTACTGTATGTCTTTAGACCAGTAGGTTGCTGAGACTGAAAGATAGCCAAGTCAAATTTGAGACCTACTTCAACCAACCAGAAAAACAATACGACCGATGCTCTGCAGTAGTCTGCATGACGATAACTGTTGCCGAAAATGTCGAGCTGCGTTGCGCCGCGTTGAACTTGACTCGGCCTTGGACCAACAGATGCTGGCTGATAACTAGGTGTTGATTGAAGGATCCTGACAGGGCAGACGTGTGAAGAAATATCCACCATGCTGTAGCGCACGCGCCAGCCTCTGTGAGTCTAGATCGCTTTCGGCAAGGACTCGGGAGCTGGCGAGCTTTTGCTTGATCAATGTCGACTCAGCAACTGTTACAGTAGAGTACCAATCCGCTGACGGTGGAGATGGTTATGTCAAGGACAGGACAGGCAGTGCAGATGAGAAAACAACCACTAACTCTCACGAGAAAAGATGGATGGGTCATCTTGCGGCTCATCATCGATCAGTAAACAAAACAAGCACTAACTCAGGACGCTGTAAGATTGATATCGCTGCGCCAATTGGAGCAGACAATCACTGACATGCCGCTAGACAAATCGATTTGACCAGTACGTACTGTACTTCCATTGCAGCTGAGCTATTTTTGCATGGTGTTTGAGCAGCCTGCTTCATGTCCGAAGTTCCCTCTTCTGGCCGGGGCCGATGATGTTCATTTGGCCCTAAAGATTGTGGCTCCGTCTTGGCTGTACTACATGAGACTACACGAAAGACCCTTGTGGTGCCTGTGTCGAGGAAAAAACAACAACAGCCCATGTGGGTTTTGAAGTTGAGCATCATGTAGCCGTGACAGATCCAGGTATGGTGTGACTCAAACGGCTTTAGTTGCCATCTCCGATCATTCAAGACTTGTCTATACTCAAAATCCTTAATCAACAAGGTGCAGCGACTCCAGTGAGAACCAACTGCATATGAAAGCTCTTCATATGAGGGGTCCAATCTAAGATCCGATGTTCAGCAAGTCAATGTCAATCAGTGAACAGGGATTGAATGAGCAGCCAAGAGCGGCCTGTGCTTCCACTCCGGGGGAGCGAGGAGAAACAAAGCAAAGTTGCATGTTTGGTGAATGCCGTGATATCGCATTTGGCCCAAAGCCACCCATACAGCGACATCTGTCATATTCCATCCACAACTCAGTATCTTAGCAGAAGCTGTAGGACCTGAGAAGCTACCTGTGGTGGACACGGATCATCGGTTTTGGTGCGCTGAACCGTGCACCATAACGCTCTAAGGCTGCTGGTTGACATAGGCACGCAGCGTAGGTAACACAACCATCCGTGAGTGGAAGAGACCAGGGCTGGCGGAGATGCTGCATGTTCTCTTTCGGAGTCTTTCAATATGTAAATCTCATCAACCAGCCGAAGCCGAAGAGGATCCGCAATACTGCAACCCTGGTCTGCTTTTGTTTAGCTGCCGTGTTGGACGATCTGCGGTTTGCAGTGTCCGCTTGCTGGTTACCTTCTCCAGGCCGGTCTCCCTCCGTGTGTAATCGGCCGCTGTTCCTGTACTGCAAATCGAATGCGAGTATCATTGGAGGAAGCAAGGCAACGCGGCAGCTGTCTATGGGCGGAGCATTCCCAATCTCAATAACATTGGCGAGACAGACAATGCGACGTGATGTGATGATGCATTTTCTCTGGCCACTTGACAAAGTACCAGACTGTACTCTCTACCTTTCTGCTGTGCTCTGCTAAATAGTCCTGCGTGGATAAGGCACGGGGATTTCTGCACCTCAAATTGTTTTGTTGCTCTCGGAGAAAGATATCCATGTTCCGGTGGTTAATGTGGAGGTTCGTGTTGGAGAGGAAGCGAGAGGGATTCGTAATAAAGCGGACTTTCGTGGTTGTCAGATTGCGACAGTGATTGTAGCAAGGGAATAGGGTGACATATTTGGATTTAGTGTTATTAAGAGGAAAGGTTAGTACGCAGCTAAAAGCGATGAAGCCACGAAACGTCAACCTGCTACAGATTGGCGTGAGTAGGTACAGGCAGGTACTACCCAGGTAGGTAAAGTATGGGTTGTAGGCACAGCAGCAGCAGCGGGTTTCCCCACTCTTGCGTCGACAACTAAGCTAGCATTAACGAGGCAGGGACCCCTCGGATTTGAGGTTATCTGCACCTACCATTTTACCTCCGGTCCGACCAACTGATTCCCTGTCTTCAACTGGCAGGAGTAACCTAGCAGCATGCCAAGGTTCCTACCTTTCTGGGATTAAAGGAACTTGGGCAGGTGCGATAGACAGAATGAAATGAAAGCTCTATATTGTGAACAGAAGGAGTCAATTGCGTATCACTGCTGCAGCCACCGTGTGATATTGTTTCTTCCATTGGATCCTGTCTACATTACATGCTGCACTGCATCTTGTTCATTACATCGCACACTTACACATCTCCGTCATTGGACCAGCAATTGGCATGCATCGGGGCCCAGTTCCTGCATCCTGGGACCCAATTTACATTGCGTGTCCCAGGATATTATTATACCTGCCGGATAGCTCACTCGTCAATTGTCTTTGCCATTCCCAGCTTCTGGTTGGACAATGGATTCGTGAGTTTCTCCCCATCTGTCGACATGCAATCTCGAGAGACATAAGACATACATACGGGACTGTATCCAGCTTCTCGCATCTGCACAAGCAGGATCAGGATCGGGAGCAGAAACAATACCAACAATACTTTATTTGCTCATCTACTGCATTCCACAGGGTTCACCTTGAAGCTTGAATGCAGATGCAAGACGCAAGACGCAAAACACCACCTCTTGATTCTGATACGACAGGCATGCTTGTCTCACCAAAAGACGAGCGGCTAATGGATGTACGGACTATGTTATGCTATGCTATGTTGCAGCTTGCTAAGTCCCTACATACAGCATTTTCGACAAGTCCTAGTTGTGTATTCAAGCCTCTTCAAGCTGTTAACCCACTCCCCACCAGATCCTCACCAAGCCAATGCAATGCAATGCTATGCTATGCTGTGCTGAATGGTTGTCTCATTTTGTCTTGGCTTGGCTTTGGACTCTACTTTGCTGTACTCGCTCGCGCCAGTACAAGGTAATGGGATCCACATGCTAAACACGAGCAAGGTCCCATGTCTTTTCTCCCGCCTAGCCATCGACGCCATCGAGGTTTTGTGTGAACCCTGCTGCTTAATATCAACCCCAGAGGCAAAACAACGAAACGACGACGACCAGGACCATGATGTGCGCCGCGGGCCGAGCAGCACTGGCCAAGGGCTATCAGGGCTTTGACATGGGCTGTCGCTGGGCACGAGACGTGACCCTCATGCGCCAGCCCAGAATCGGCGCCACGACGATAGGGTCCTGGAGTAGTGAACGGACATGCTGTAGTTTTCAGGCCAAGGCACTGAGCTACCTAGTTGAAGGTGCTAAAGACGACTCCACGCTTGCGAGCCTGCGCCCCCATACCCTGTCGCTGCACCATACTGGACGCAGTCGCTGTTCTCCCCGCTTGTGAGCACGCTCCAGTATTTCTCGACAACTTGCAGTAGCAACAATTGAACAACGAGAAAAGAGAAAATCAAATCTGAACCGGTCTCGGTAGTAACGCGGCCGGGGTCGGCGTCCAACGGAAACGGGACTCAACTGATCTCAGCAACAACACCTCTCAAATAACGCGCGCCAGTCTCTTGTGTGATCTTAGTACACCCCCTCCTCCAATCCCATTCGCGCTACTAATTAGCTACATCGTTGTGCCCTCTTATCCCCCCAAGTCGAGCCGCCGCCGCCGCCATACATGGGCCCTCCAACCCTCCAAATCATCCAACCCCTCGCTCCACCCGTCCTAATGCAGTGAGCGCAGGACCCAATACACCCCTGCCGTCTTGTCCTCCGTTGTCCAGACCAAGATCAAATCTCGACAGACTTGCGCGCTTGTCTCTACGTAGTTGCCGCCCTACCAGTGCCACCACAACTAGGTACACACTACGATGGCCCACGGCCTCATCAAGGACCCTCTCTACTCCATGTTCATGCATAGTCCGTTTTGGAGACGGGGTTTGGCATAGGTATATATCGTAGACCCGTTCCCCATCTTCACCCCAGGCTGTTATCATTGCCACTACCTCTTTTCCTCCTCGCTCTTCTTCCATCGGCCAATTCCTCCTGTCATGGCCCTCTTTGAATAGTTCCCTTTCCCGTCATTGTATATTATACGTCCGCTACCTCGAATCTTACGAAGGTGCGACTGTGTCTCTGGTGCATAGTGTTTTTGCTTTGGTACTTCCAGCGTCTTTGATTCACTTCCCACCTCACCCCAATCATCTTGGACGGTCAACCACTGTCAATTCCAGAGAGTACAAGATCAAATATCTTGTAACACCCGAAATCACTTATAAACACCTTCTCGCACTGGTTCTTTCGGACATATACATTCGCTGTTTGGTATCCGTCAATAGCCGTTTATATCACGAAAACTCCTCCTTACTCCAAGAGCAAACCAACACCAGTCACTTACACGACAACTCCACCGGATTTCACAACACACTCACAGCATCAATATGTCTGAATCAGATTATCAAAGCCTTGGGCGAAGCCCTCTCGGTTTCGCCGGGCCATTAACGCTCTCGATGCCTTCTTTCAACTTTTGGTATTCGAGCTCCTTCTGGCTGTACCTGTTTTTGGGTCTCTGGTAAGTTACTATTGCGATCTCATTAGCAGTTTTCTGGCAATGAGGCTCTTCTGGAGTCTATCCATCTGTTATTGCAGACTATTAGCACTTCATTGCCAACCGAATCTAACGATATCTCAGGGTCCATCGCTACCTCCGTCTCCTAGTCCACTGCGTCAGCCACTGGACATACAAGTCAAAGCCTATTCCTGCCAAACCAACTTTTACTAGCAAGGACGTGACTGTTGTCATCCCTACCATCCACAACGCCTTTGAGGAGCTTCGTCCTTCTCTTGAGAGTATCCTGGCCTGTGAGCCAGCCGAGCTGATCCTGGTCACAACGCATGATAAGCGAAAGGACCTACAAAAGTTGGCCGACTCCCTAGTTTTCCCTAAAGTCCGCGTTCTAGACACCCCCATCGCAAACAAGCGCCTCCAAGTGTGCGAGGCCCTTCCCAAGGTCGAGACCCCCATCACCATCATGGCGGACGACGACGTGACTTGGCCCTCTACCCTTATGCCTTGGATCTTAGCCCCGTTCGAAGACCCCGAGATCGGTGGTGTTGGAACTTGCCAGCGGGTTCGACGAGAGCACGACGGTTCCTGGTCGACCAAGGCTTGGAACTGGTTGGGTGCTGCTTACATCGAGCGTCGCAACTTTGAGATCTCGGCTACACACAACATCGACGGTGGTACTTCTTGCATGTCTGGTCGTACCGGCGCCTACCGCTCTGAAATTCTCTCCAGCCACGACTTTCTCCACGGCTTCAAGAACGAGAAGTGGAGAAAGTGGATTTTGAATGCTGACGACGACAACTTTGTGACTCGTTGGCTAGTGAGCCACCAGTGGAAGACATGGATTCAGTATGAGAAGGAGTGCGAGATTGAGACAACATTGGAGAACAGCACTAAGTTTCTGTACCAATGCTCTCGATGGGCACGAAGCAACTGGCGAAGCAACTGGACCAGCATGGTTACTGAGCGCTATATCTGGAAGTGAGTAAATTTGGTACCCAAAATGCGATTAAAAAGTCTAACAAAAAAACAGGCAACAATTGTGGTGCACATACGCTCTTCATTTTGCGACTTTCACTTCACTGGCCTTCCTTGTTGATCCGCTTCTCCTCGCTTCAGTCTGGTGGGGAACCGCAGACTGGGATATGCAGAACCGCCGATACGCTTTCTGGTCCCAGTTTGTCTTTATGTTCGCCTTTACCAAGGTGGTCAAGCTGATGGGTTTGTTTATTCGAAACCCTAGCGATATTCTGTTCTTGCCCGTTTCTGTCGTATTTGGATACTTCCACGGATTGGTCAAGCTCTATGCTCTGATCACTCTTAATATGACTTCATGGGGTAGCCGAGCAGACGGTGATGCCAACGATGAGCAGCGACTGGCTCCAGCTCCCCAGCCTTCAATTGTCTTGAAGACTCCTCCCGGAAAGGGTTCGCTCATCCGCTACAATGCTCGCCAGAAGGGACGACAATCGCAGGGACAACAAGGCGCATGGGAGAAGAGCGACTATGCCGCCTACGATTCAAGCACATCGTATGTACCAATACGGGTGCACACGCCAATGGCAACAACGCCAGACTCCAAGCTGTATGCGAACGAAAGTTCGATCAGTGGACATTGTTGGGCAATCTGATCTGACCTGACCTGGCAACGAAACGATTTTGATGAGGCCATGAGTAACGTTTTCATTTTTCACATGGGAAGTTAATTGTCCAAGACCAAAAGAGGTCGAGAAAAACACGAAACTCTTCCCGCTTATTCTCTTTCATTACTTCTTTCACACCACACCAAAGCCACCACCAAAAAAGAGGGACGGACGGATTGAGGACATGGAATGGAAAAAGTTCTTGCTTCTATTTTGAGAGGAACGATGGAGACGCTTTTCCAGTCGACGGCCGCTGACGAGGTTCAGAATGTCACCTGCTTATGGATTGAGATATTTCCGGAGCAGATGAAAGACATGTGGTAACCTGAACAGCGAGCTTTGCTGGACCAAATAATTTTGGTGGGCATAAAGCAGTCGAGGCTATCATGATACTAGCTTCACTCGACTTGCTGACGGAGCCCGAGCTGAGGTCATCATTTCTCTGTTTATTTTGTAACAATTTGGGATTATATGGGATTACGGATGGAGGCATTTCTACGTGGTGTGCGAGGTTCACAAAGGGTATACAAAGCTTTGAGGCATGTGATAGTGATAATTCAAACATCTGGAGTTTTCAAGCTCCCAACCTACAATTACTGTTTCCTGTTTCTTGGATCTGATCTGACCTAACTTGACTTGACTTGAATGTGTTCGCGGGGACAATGATGCAGATACTGCATAAACCCACATCGAAAAACAACAACCCGTTAGTTCGAGAATACATAGATACATGATCAAGATGGTGTCGTTGACACTAACTTAGCTTGAAGGTTAGTGATGACAGCCATACCGAAAGAGGACTGAAGGATGGATTATGGGTTGGCACTGCAGATCCACATCACAACAACACCCCACAAATATCATTAGTTTCGTGGTACGACAGCTCAGATGCTTTGCAGGTCTTGTTGGATGCGACCTTGATTTTTCTCGAGCCTGTCAGACCAAAGCAAACTCTGCATTGTCGCATGCTAACGTACTGTCACCCCAAAACGAGTGCCGGAGGATCGATATCGATCAGACAGGCAATAGCCACAAAGTCAAAAAGAACAATGACAGTTTTGGTGCACAGATGAGGCTTTGGGATATCCAGGGTCCTGCCCTGTTAGGTAGTGCAGTTCGCCAGCCAGACAACGCGAGTCGTAGTATGTGGCATTGAGGCTACTTTGGTACCACTTTCGTGTCATTTTCAGGCCTGTCTTCCCTGATCACCGTTGCATCTCCAGCGGGACTCAATTCGCGATGAGCTGCAGAGACAGGGAAGACAGGGGAGTTTCGTTGGACAAGACAAGCCCTGTAAGACCCCCGCAGTCGTCGCATTTTGTGCTCCGCTCCCCCTCCTCGTCGGCCGAACCAAGATACCAATTCACGATGGATTGCCAATCTCTGAAGCAGTTTGATGAGATTTCTGACAGGAGCAAGATGGGTCGCGTGTTACAGTCCCAAATCTTGATGACTGCGAATCAACATCAGATGAGCAACCCAATGGAACAAGGCAGAACAAAAACGTAATGAGCTCGCTTGGAGGGGGAGGGGTCCGATGACTTTGACTGGAGGACAAGTGTTGAATAAACGCCAAGAAGAAAACCAGGGTTGCTAGCCAAGCTAAGCATTTGTGGACAGCGATCGCCTGCAACTTGGCCTGCTTTGATATGGTTATAGCCTCTCTTGCGCGGGGTTTTCTCTCTATCCACTTGAGTTAGATATCATGATGTGAGACAACGACGCAAGGTACTGTACCTAGATAATCCTGAGGTTAGCTGAGTCTGGGGGTGTGAGCCAGGGTATGGACCCTAGGTTCTCTGATGCGACTGGTTCTTGTCAGTTCAGAACTTCAGCATCAGGACTTGGTTTCTTGCTGTTTCTGCACATGCACAGACAAGCACCTGGAAAGGGAAAGGGAGTGGAGCTGACGGGCGCCTACGTTGTATCGTATTACAACCTCTTGTGCATGGTAAATTACGACTGCTTTGATAGTGACATATTGTTGCAATTCACTACCTTGCCTTGTAACTGTGTTGGCTCTTGTCCGGCTTTTGCGGGCCTTTGGGGCTCTGCTACTTCAGTGTGCTGCCGGCATATGACCGTTATTGGACCGCCTCAACTCAAATTGAGTAACGATATAGCCCGCTGATGATAAGGTACCTGGGTAGGTACAAGTATCGGCCTTGGCCGTTGCTGGCACGGGTTGCTAATTTCAGATATCATGGCTGGGCACGTGAAGCTGAACAGCTCTCTGTTGACGACCACAGAAAAAACACAGCCTAGCAGATATCCACAGCGGGAGACCTGTGACGATGATTTGATTCCAAGATCCATCAGGGACAGCAAAGGACCGACCCTGCTGGTGTCAAACCTTGGTCAAAGGTTGCAAAGAATCCCCACAATCTTGATTCTTCTTCTTTGCATCACGTTAGACGCAGGTCCCTGGTTGTAAATCCTCCGAGAATACCCTTTTGCAGATCCTGAGCCAGCAGGGCCAATCTCATCTTCGCCGGAGGTTTACTCCAGAGATTGACCTTCTCTCGACGCTCATAAGGCCGATAGCCCCACGAGATGACACGGATAGCCACATATCGGCAAAGTCACTGGGTAATCGATATTTGTGTGTGCAGTACCCAGATCTGGTTCGGCGAGCCGCCGTTGTACCTGCTGTATTGTGACAAGTTGATGAGTTGGGACCCTTGCAAATGCCCCATTTCCCCTCTTTCGACAAGATATCGCCGTGGGTCCAAAGCTCGGACTTCAATCGGCAATAACAAGGGTGGCACAGTTGGTTCAGTTGAATGTTTGATCAAGGACAGTTAGGTGGGACAGGGTTGAGGTGAGTACGTAGTATGTAGGTTTGATAGAAAACTGCAACGTACCTAGAGTTGCATCGACTGTTGGTGATGTTTTGCAATCGTATGAGCTTTGCCAAGTAGAAACGTCTTCCAGAGTGAGACATTCAGATGCCGATCACTAGAAACGACATGAGGCTTGGCTTGGCTCCAATACCGTGTTGGAGTGATTATGGGCTCCAACCTTCTATCAAATCAATAGCAGCAACCTAGAGAGACCATCACCAGGTACTTGCTGTAGAATGATCACATAATTAGAGGATTTGTAAAGGCACGATAAACGAAAGGTCAAATGCCAAATCGAGGTTGGTACCTCAAGAAGAAGCAATGGTCAAAGCTTCTATCCTGGATGAATTACCTGATGAGGCAACTTGAGATCTTGTAGCTTACTGTACCGAGCGGGATCTAGATAAGGTAACCACCACCCAGTAGACACGGTACATGCACCTGCCTTCCTCTACCTCAAGGTATCTTGGGAAGGAGCCATCAAGGACGAATCATCGTGATCTTTTCAGGTGAGTTACGTACTCTGCTGTACCTGTCCAAGATTATCTGGATCCTTCTTTTCCCTCCCGTCTTTTCTCCATCTTCTCCATCTCTAGTCCTACAGATATCCCCTCATCAACAAACGATGGCGCAATAACGGGAAGGGTAGACCCCGGCCAACATGGCGTCCAACGATCATCAACTGTCCAATGCACTTCTAAGATCGACAAGTCCGTTCGCTCATCGCCCGTTAACCTGTCTTGCGTCGTACGGTACATCCACGGTACATGCACCTACATCTGCAGCGTCCACTAATATTATCTGGTCCTGCAACCAAGGATCTCTATTCCCCCCAACTGTTTAGCTGCAGCTCGCTATCGGCCGGAGGCGTCGCATCGCCAAAATGTCTACCCATGCCCATGCATGTTCATCTCATGATGGAGGGAACCCTGACGTTTCCTCAGGCACACCAACGCGAAAGCCAAGCATTGCTGCAGATTCCGTACTCTCCCGGAGGAAATGTCGCACAGAGACCCTTCCACCCATCTGCAGTAGATTCAGCCTGTAGGCTCGTTGAGCCGTTGTGCATTGATGAAACAAAGAGAGACAGACATGAAAAAGCAACGAAAGGCTACAGCCAAGCAAGTCATTATGCGGTGCTATTCCTTCTGCTTCTGCTTATCAACATGCACTTGATCGATCGATAGAGATGGATACTGGTCTTCTCACAATTACGGAGTACCTCATATGGATTTCCTGGCTACAACGGGGTCTTTGAAACTACCTACGTACAACAAATTACTCACGCCCGCAGATGCACCGGTTTAACAACATCCCGTCCTAAAAGTGCGACGACGACGGCTTAGCATCGGTGGTCATCGCCCACTTTCGGAACTCCGCTTCAACTTGGGACAAAGCCGCAATAGCCGCCGGGCCGGTCCATTTCTACACAACTCTATGTTTCGCTTAGAAAACCACCTGTTTGTTGCTCTTTTGTTTTGGCTTCCGCAGACGTCCAATTGTCGTAGTTAAGTAGGTCTACGGCACAGAGACTGCTAACGCAATGTCTCACTGCTTTGCTTTGATCTCTCAAACGTGCAGGTTGTTGTCTCAGAATCGACTGTTCAACAATTCTGATGCTCCTGCGCTACCTGAAGAACCTAGACGCGATAGATTTTAGTGCCTTAAGTCCCCTGTCAAGCTAGTGAGCCGTGCTCCAGGTGTGTCCATAACATACATGGACGTCCGAGCGTGCATCCTGCAGGCCATGCTTGCGTCGCGCCGTCTTTCTCCACCAACCGACCTCACCAACCGAAGATGGGATATCGGGATGTTCGTGTCGGCAACATCGTGAACGCCTGTGGGGGAGGGGACCATGATAGGCAACTAACAAGTGGCAGGACAGGAGCTGGCTTGTTTCCTTAACCACCATCCTGATGCTAGCCCCGAGATGTCAACGCCTTGATCTCTTGTCAGTGATCTTGTGGACACATCGTGTGATGTGACCCATGCACAGCCCAGGTTGGCACATGTCAATCGGACTCATCTGCATCGAACATTTTAGAGATCAATGACGCCCTCTGAATAAGGTGTGTCTGACGAGCATCGTGCCAAGACTGTTATATCCATCAATCGGGGCCGGATCTAACAAGACTAATACGACGATGGTGCGTTGAGCCTCGGACCTGGTCGTACCGAGGCCTCACTTTGTAAACAAACGGACAACCATTGCCGTAAGTTTGATAACATGGTATGATTTGATATGACCTGGTTTTCGTATGAATACGAGTAGAAACTTGGAATACGCTGGGTCGGTGTAACTCTGAGTTGGTTGTATCTCTGAACCATCTGACCTTCGTATATTGAAAGTGATTTATGGTTTCATGAATACATATGTATGTATGTAAGCACACCAAGTCAAAAGCCAGTGTCCAATCAACGGACAGATTTTGATCCATCTATAACCTCAGTCCTCGACTCAAGGGGTAGGACTTACACCAAGAAGCCCAGTTAACCTTTATGTTTGAAACTCTCCAGGTGGAAATTTGTAGCCATAAGTTGATTTCATGTCAAAAAGGCATTCTGTATATCTTTATTTGATGGCTTGGCCAACAAGGTGACTGCCCTCCCAAGGGGCCATGGGACATCAGGAACTACGGGAACACAGATAAAACGGACTTAAGAGAGTATTCTTCTAAGTCTGCCAGTTTCGAAGCTGTCTCAACTACTTGCCTATTGACTCAGGCTTTCTGCCTGGTCCAATATAACTCGACGGAATGGTTACGAACAGTGCATCTTGACATACATACATAGATTCAGACGTGAAACAGTGACATTAAGCATGTTTTATGTTAGAAAAATCTCTAATGGGGAACATATAGGTTAATGCAGCCAAACTACTAATATCGTGAAAGACGAATGGGTTTCGGATGAGTTTGATCTGTTTGTCGTATTTGAGACTCAACAATTAATCGTCAACTCTCCGCCTGTACTTCGGCAACAAGCTCCTGTAGCTGCCTATTAATAATGAGTGATATGTATAGGACTTGGTGAATAAAGCTGTTTTTGGAAACAACAAGGTGGTTAACAATGTTCGTCCAGACTATCCCGTAGTCAACATCGGTGATGGGTCAACTGATACAGATAGTAATCGAGGCTATTGCGCAGACTTCCCTAATGCACCTGCCTTCTCCACGATATCATTCAGTTGGTTTACTAGGTAAACAATAGCTCAGCTGTAGTATAAACACGAAAGCCCCAGTGGTTGCGCGCACGAACATGACTGTAACTGCTTAGCTAGGGATCGTGTCCCTCGCTGTCGTTGCTAGGTCCATTGATGGACTCCAACACATTGCCTCAGTCAGTTGTCTTGCAACTTCACTACTGTAGCCGGAGTTGAGTGTTTGCACAACCTTTTTAGGGCACTCGGTTGACCTCCAAGACTAAGGTTCCTTGGTATGTCTTGTTCATTGTCAGGAGCTAGGGCTCAGATGCATGGTGTTTGTAGATGAGATTTCTCAGCTCTTGCAATCATCAACAGGTATCAGTAGTTTAGGAACCCAGAATAAAAACGCCTGTTCAAATCGCTCGCTACTTAAGAATTATTAAAAGAAGAGAAAGAAGACATTTTAGAACTCCCCGTACCATAACCCAGTCCCCTGTAAGTCCTCATTGCAATGTTCCCTCATGTTTCAGTGTTTTCTGCCTCAGATCGAGCCACCAAGATACATGATGTTCTGTTTGATGGGCTCCGTAAGTATATTTCGTCCAGTGTACACATATGTGACGGTATCCTCCCAGGAACGGGGATGCGGGAGCGGAACTTCAACCATGTCGCCAGGCTTTACAAGTTCTGATAAAATGATCGCAGCCAACACAGGAAGATATCTTCGAGCATAGTTGAGTCCTAATGCACATTAGCGGAATGTTCGTCTTGGGCCGTGTTGGGTTCAGGATATGAACTTACGGATGGCGACAGGAGGGAAGCACTGATGTGAACCTCTTCTATCAGAAACTGGTGATGGGCTAAGGTGCTTTCTCGGGAGTGCACCATAGGAACTTCTTCTACTCTGTGGATATCCAGGCGAAGATGATCGAGAGCTGGTAAGGGGAAGTTGAAGACTTGTTACTGTTGCGCGTCGATCTGTCTGCTCCACGGGGCTAACTGGCGGAAGTGTGGCTCTCAATTCATCCAAGTCAAAAGTTCTAGTAAGGACAACAGCCTTTTTACCCGGAGAATGTACAACTACACGGGTGGTCAGACGTCCATCCACAGGGTGTGGAGATGGTGGCTCTGCATCGCTCGAAGGCAACACGGAGAGACGACGAAGCTCGACGGGTTGAACAAATATCTCAGGCTCGCAAGGTCTATATGAACCGGCAAGTCTTCGGCGATGCAATTGATCTCTTTGTCGAGCAATCTGCATGGCTCTGGTATGAAGAGGACCTCCAGGCGCAGACTGTCGACGCTCATAATCCAAAGGAATAGAGCCCCGGCGTGGCTCAGCATCTGGCTCGTGAAGTAGCAGGCTTCGTTTCTCTTCTGAGAGAGTTGGTCTGCGGAAAACCTGAGGTGGAAACAGGGGAGCTGTTAGGGGGGAGTGTGAAGATCGCAAGGGGCTGGGGCTTGGAAGACCAAGTTCTGATATAGGTCTCAAAGAAACATTGCGAAGACTGGCTTCTTGTCTGAGAGAATCACGTCTTGGTTTCTCTCGCGGATCGACATCCATGTCATCATTTTGCTCAATATCTTCCTCTCTTGCCACTCGAAGTCGTGGGAGAGGGAGGCTGCGAGGTGAGAGGGGTGATGGAGTCCAAGAAGGGCTCTTTTGGATGATGCGTGATCGCAAGGAGCGGATGTTCAGATCGGGACCAGAAGTTTGTATGGGCTCTATAGCTGGACGAGGTCGAGCTTCAGCAGAAGCCATCGTCATGATTGCTACGAAGGTGATAGAGAACTTTACGAAATATGGACCAAGTTGTATGTAGGGAACTTGGAATGAAGTACGATAAAAAGCCAGGAGTTTACGAGACAGAGAGATAGATAAACAGAAAGACAGAAAGAGTAAAAGGACGGTATGATGTATTACCTGAAATTAAGCAGGCCTCCTCTCCTGTAGCTGATGACCCCCTTATTAAACCAGGATGACATAGCGTTTTCACTTAAATAAAGGCTGACATGACTGATGCACATTCTCTGACTTCAGAGTTCATTTCTTCACAAAGGAGTGAGCGGTTTAGCGCTGGAAGATATCTTTGACGGGCCAAAAGTGTGTGTTTGTTGGCGCAAGAGAACAAAGAAATGCGGCTTGCGTTAGGCAATTGGTGCCGACATATTATGCTGGCGTCCGCGGCATAGAGCCCGCTTTTGGTTGGTCTTTCCGACCCGACGGACTGAATGAGGCGCTGGTGAAAAACCTGAAATGTCGGTTTATCGCAGGGATATATTGATTTAGTGAAGCATGTTTGCCGGTAGGGAGTTGAGTTGACTCTGTTGAAGGTTTGATACTGTGTAAGTCGGATGGAGGTGAGGATGCACGTGACACCATGTCTTGTAACGTCTCATCTGCTGATTGGTCAGAGCTCCTGTGGCTACCCGTTTTCTTAGCCTTGGGCCCCTCCATCTCAAATCAGTACTGTATCCTACTTACAACATCACGAACAAGGCTGAGCTTCCTTTCGCATTACTTGTCAACTTTGACAGGTGTCGCTTCCGCTTCCCTACCTCCCTCAGCCACTCTTCTTCCTCAAAACTTTCTCTTTATACTTTCTCTAACTATGCGCCAAGGCTGATTCCCTTCCATCTCATCGCCAGCCATGCCTGATCCTGCCACCAGCTACAAGCAGCAGAAGGAGGCCTTTGTGTCCAACCTGTCTGGCGGCTCTGTCGCAGAAATCAACTATGTTACATCCGTTGCAGCTGTTTGTCCCCCTAAAACTCCCTTCCGTACCAACCGCCCGTGAAGAGTTGCTAAAAATGACTTGTTGCAGGTGGCTATTCTACTTTGGTCTGTACTCCAAGCCCGCCAGTCCTTCTTTGAACCATACACGGTGCTGGCGTTTGCCGTCGACTTCCTCCTCAATGTTGGCGCAATCCTTCTCTCGATGACCCTGTATTCCAACTCGCCTCTTCTACTCAACCTTCTCCTAATTGCGCCTGCCATCCTCATCTTTACTCTACCACCGCGTCCTATAAGTCGAAAGAAGAAGCCCAAGGTCCCTCTCAATGCCCGGTCCAACGAAAGCTCTGGGCAGTTGGATATCCTATCAACAAAGCCCTTCCTCACAAACTTCCGTGGTTGCATGATGATTGCCACCTGTGTGGCTATCCTTGCTGTCGATTTCCGCCTGTTCCCCAGGCGCTTTGCCAAGGTTGAGACATGGGGTACTTCTCTCATGGATCTTGGTGTTGGATCCTTTGTTTTCTCAGCTGGGCTTGTTGCAGCTCGTCCTGTGTTGCGAGAGAAGGCGATAGGTCGCACTACTGGCAAAGCTTCGTCGCTTTTCCACCGCATCGTGCATTCGTTCCGTCACTCCATCCCACTTCTGGTCCTGGGCTTCATTAGGTTCCTGAGTGTCAAGGGTCTAGACTATGCAGAACATGTGACAGAGTACGGTGTTCATTGGAACTTCTTCTTCACACTGGGACTCCTGCCTCCTTTTGTGGCTATCTTTCAATCAGCGCTCAAATGGATTCCCTCATTTGCTGCCCTGTCGTTGTTGGTTGGCGTCACATATCAAGTTCTGCTTGAAACCACTAGTCTGAAGGCGTTCGTCCTTACGGCGCCCAGGACTGATCTAATTAGCATGAACCGCGAAGGAATTTTCAGCTTCATAGGCTACCTGGCCATCTTCCTTGCCGGACAGGATACGGGCATGTTTGTTATTCCTCGTAACATTCCCCCAAAGAGTACTGCTAGCCCTGGAGCTCAACGCAATACCCTCTTGATGACTATGGCTGTATGGGGAGGAGTCTGGACGGGTCTCTATTTTCTGTCCACGAACTACCATTACGGCTTCGGCTTGGCCGTGTCTCGTCGCATGGCGAACCTACCTTATGTCCTATGGGTTGTTGCCTTTAACACTCTGCAACTCCTTGGGTTTGCCATCATCGACACGGTGTTCTTCCCTGCGTTCTACAATGCACAGGATGCGAAGACCGAGAAGGAAGCATACACACATGCTACCAGTCGTGTGATCCGAGCCTACAATCGTAACGGTCTGGCTGTCTTTTTGGTCGCAAACCTGCTGACTGGGTTGGTTAACATGACTGTCAACACCCTTGATGCTACGCCCATTGCCACAATGGGTATAATGGTGGCATATACCGCGACTATCACGGGTTTTGCGGTGGCATTGGATGCATATGATATCAGCGTGAAACTATAATAGCGACATTTAGCATCTCATCTTAGACCTTTAGCGTGGCATATCGTATATCTTCCGAAATGATGTACATTAACAATATGAACAAATTCGAAGTACAGACATTGCTCGATCCCTTCGACATTGGCCGCGAGTGGTTTGTTAGAATACCGACTCCATCTATTAGTACTGCATGACGGTAGTGTCTGTTCACGCGACTATACCAACTTCATGACTTCTTCTACTCATTGAAGAACACTATGACACGTCCAACATAGGCTATACAAGAGCAAAGCCATATCATGGCTGGTGATCAGGTTATTTGGTAAGGTTCGACTGACCAAATGAAGTATACCGAGCCTCTGAAATCACCTCGGATTGACGGGCGTTATTTCTAATTTGCTAATATCCTCTACTTTCTCAATCGTTGCCGTTCCTAATATCGTGGCATTTCATCACACGCTATCACATCGTATCACTCCCAGATCCGAGAAACAGCCTGTGCCATGGCCTGCTCACATTACAGTCTACGCTGTTGATATTACGAACCTGCTGTCGTTCAAATCTTGTGAGGCAGCCCATGGCGAAAGTTGAGTGCCGACATTGGTATCGTCCACACGTGTATCAACGTACTGATTAATACCATTTCACTGCCGTACCCAATTTCTCAGTTTCGATATGCAATCACGCTTATGCATATAAGATAAGATAATATTGAAAACATATACATTGCAAACTCCACTCTATATAATGATCAAAGGCATTATCTGCCGATATAATGACATTCGATTTCTCTATTGTTGAAGCTATGACTGGTTCAGGGTCATGTTGATCTCGCTACCCTACGGCCAACAGCATGATCGCTAGTTCAGCGGCCGCAATGACATTGACATGGATATCATCAAGTGACAAGGAGTTAAAATGCAGATGAGACAAGGCTCCGCCAAGTACGGGATCACATTTTCCGTTATAGACGAACCGTCATCAAATGTAACGAGATCGTGATCTGATTGCGATGAAGATTCCACGTTAGTCCCTCCGAGGACGAGGATCTGGAGGATGGACTGTTAAGGTATAGTTTGCGACTGGGGTAGTTTGGGCCGGCTTGTCTTGTCACTTGGCGGGTTGTTGTAACCGGGATAGACGCTTCAAAGATTTAATCAGAAAGGGCTGAATCTCGGATACGGGCATCTCAGCTGAATTGCGTAGTCCCGTATCGTACCATCTGCATGTTAGTGGCTCAGCTGAGCACGGAAAAGCAAATAGAGCTGATATAGCTCAAATGATGGTAAGCTGATATGAGTTGATTGAGATTTGTGTAAGTCAAATACCTACCAACTCAAACCTCAAACGAGTGGTCTTATCTCGTCTCATGTTGTCTCGTCTCGTCTCCAAAACAGACAAACAAAGACAAAGAAAGGCTTTGTTTCTACCCGCAAAGACGGCAACGCCGGAAAAAATGACGTCTGAAACGAACAGACAATGGTCAAAGCTGCCCTTGTCAAGCTCAAGTTCACGTCAGCGGATATCCCTGTCTGCTTTAACCACAGCTCATCTCCGTTATTTATGCTGGCAGTTATGTGAGCTTGCACTTGCACTTTTGAGAATAACACGTAAGTAGTGTACGCGCATGTAAGTCTCTCATACTAGTCCATCTGTCAATGTCATGTTGATGTATTTATGGCATCTTCGGTCGTGGGTCTAAATGTGGGAGATATTGGAGGATGGACATTAGCTTGTTTCAGAGTTTAGACGGGTAAAATCGCGACTGTCTCGGGGAAATGGTCAGTCAGAGACAGACAACAAACATCAAGGACTATCCGTAATATTATATGCAATTCGGCTGTGGAAATCAATCATTGAATGTGTGTGCAGTCTCTCTCAATCCGGGGAATCGTATCGACAAGCGAGATGACCCCAGAAAGAAATGGATTATGGCACAGTCACAGGCACACGAAAACTATAGCTAAGACATTGGTTTATACAAGCAAGGGTCAAACAAAGTTCGTCGGACGATTATCCTCTTGAGGCAGGAAGAGCTTGCTGTCAGCCAAGGAACATGTTGCGAGACAGTGATGATGATCGCCGTCGCTTATTGTGATGGCACTGTAAGGATTAGAGAGAAAAGGAAATCTTCGTAATGTGATACAGAGCAAAATGAAGAGATCCGAATAATTGCTTATGCTGTAGCAAAAGAGGCAATCAATAATAATGTAAGAAGCAAAGTGTTCACAAGAAAAGCTAGTCTATGTAGTAGATGCATATGCAGCTGTAAGGATTGAGGTTGTCACAACTCAACCTTGAACCACGGAACAACATCCGGAAAAGCATACATAGAAAAGATCAGCCTAGGCAGCTCAGGAAGGTGAAAGATATTTATAGTTAAGTATACTACAAAAGAGAAAATAGAGTTGAAAGAAACTCTGTATCCATCACAACGGGCGTTTAGCATATGTGAATACAGCATTAAGCGCCGAGTCTCTCGAGTCTATCTGTCCATGGTCCGATGAAGCGGAGTAACATCCTTCGCTTCATCTGCCCACAAAGACTGATGATGCTATAAACGCACGAACCACGAAAGCAGTTCCCTTGCTTCTATCCGAACTTCTCGAAACAAGTGGAATCTTAGCCTCGAGCTGTACAAAGCGTCCGTTCTGTCCTACGCCACCATTCATGTTGGCTGGAATACGAGGACAAAGACAACGGACCGGGCCCAGGCGAGACGGACCGGCTGTTGAAACTACCTCGATGATGCTGAGGAAAAAGTGAATACCTGGCAATTCACTCATGCAGGGCGCCTTTCCAAATGTCAAAGCTACTGGACAGTATAATGCAGTCAAACGGCGCAACGTTATCCGTCGATATCATCCATGCAATGCAGATCGCGCTGCTCAGCAGTAAGGTACTATACAGTAGCACGTTATGTACCTACCCGTTCAAGCCATAAGTAGTCAAGCCACTCCGTAAAATACTAGTTGAGATGAGATGAGATTGACGGACGGACGGTATGCCCGATGACCTTGGCTTGCATCGTGACGCAAGTTGCCGAAAATGTCATTCAGAAATAAGAGAAGCCAGAGCTGAGACCACCCTCTTTTGAAGAGCCAGCCCGCTCGTAAGATTACTGCTCAATGCCTTTTGCGCATTGTGTTCCAGCTTCTTGGGTCTGGAGACTAAAAGCAAAGGACTCTCCCTCATCAAAGCTCCCTCGGTGGTTGGGGTAAACGAAGCATTCTATACAAAGCATCGAGTCAAACTATCGGTAGTTGAAATAGTAACGCTCCCGTTGGGTGTCAAAATTCAATTCCAGCCACCAGAGTAAGAGTCAGAGTAAGAGTTAGACTCAGACAAGGGGACCAGTGGACTAACACAGAACAAACTCAGGTCTCGGCTGACTGGGGGAGAAGGGAAACCCAGACTCGGATTAGCTCCAGACGCCCCGAAACAAGGGCAGCCCGCAGGCAGAGCAAAGACAGACAGACGAACGACTTCACATTGCGGAGCATTATCGAGGGAACATACTGCCGGCGAGCACTGGCCGGTAGGTGGCTGGGCGAAGCATGATATCCTAATCTCGAGAAACAAGAGAGGGAGGGAGACAAGAACCATTGACCAAACCTAGGAGGAACTTGTACTGTAATTCATTGTCGTCATCCAATATCGGTGATATATGCGCCATTGAATTTGGTCAAGGGTCTGGTAAGTTGTCAGTTTGTTGTTGTCCCGTCATTTGCGGGATATTTGTTGACACTGGGACTCATATGACCGACTAGCTGATAGTCTTGACCTGCAATAACTTGGCTGCAAATAGATCAGTCACCTATTTGAGAAGTACTGTAAGCCAAGTTGGCAGTCTCCAGCTATTATCGGATGAGGGAGGAGTAGGGATGGAATAGAAATGGAGTTCCAGCTGTATCCGTACCGTACCTGCAGGAACGACAACGCTATATTCAGGGGTACTGCAGTGATATGGATCTTTGATCATGCATGGTACCCCTTCCAGCCAAGGTTTCTTTTCCCTCCCTCTCTACTCTGTACTCCTTGCATTGGATGAGAATGCAATACTGTAAACAAAGAGAGTATCATGGCATTGCAATCCACAAGGTCTCAGAGGAGATCAATGCTCCAACACTTTTCCTAGTTCAGAGGCGCCGTTAGTTTGATCAATGGCCTGTGTCGGTCTGTTTAGTGGAAGATATCAGAGGAACAACTTGCCAGGGTTTCTACTCCACTTGCTGCAGCCCAACCATCCTTGACTCTCACAGAGTAGGTGTGCTCTATACGTACAGAGGCAGTGGGTGAGTCTGCAAAATCCCTTCTGGGAAATTGATGAATGGCTTCCCTTCCCTGGACTGGGCTGGGCTGCCGGGTTCCAGGATGTTGGTATACCTCGAGATCTACTCTTTATCCCGCAGTAAATTAAGTACCGTATCATTGACGCTTGTTTCTTTTGCTTTACCCTGGTCTCCCGTCCACTAAAACCAGGACCTGAAAGTTCCTCCACTTCAGGTCTCTCTTCCTTGACCTTGACTCTGAATCTAAGTCTGAGTCTTGAGTCTGAGTCCGATTCTGACTCTGGTAGCGCGTGAGGCCCCGACTCAGACACGGTCCCTCACACCATTTGTTCGCTCTTTTTTTTCTTGGTCGGTCTTGATTTTTCTGTACTAAGCCCAACTTAACTAAATCTCTGTTGTACTGGGCTGGGTCTTGGCTTGGCTTGACTGTTTGTTACGTTAATTGTACGGTACCTTACTCTGTACCTGTACCTCCCTCGCCCGTTTAATTGAACCTCGTCCCAGCCTCGTTTTTCCCCCATCCTCTCTTTTTTTCTCCATTTCGTTTTCGCCTGTTTCTGGCGATAACCTCAAGCCTCTTTTTTCTATCTCTGACGTTTGCGCGTTCGCATCGCATCGCATTGAGAGGAGCGCATTGGATTGCATTGGATTTTGGGACCCAACTCATCCTATCGTATCTCCCAACCTCCAGCTTCGACCACGTTCAGTCCAATTGGAACCAGTCCAGTCTCATCGCCTAATTAGCACCTGCAGGACCCAAGGCCCAAGCCGCAGCGCAGCGCAGCGCAACGCAACGCAACAACAACAAAATCAACTCCTTCAGCCCGATTGCCAACGCATCCAACGTCGGCTGTGCTCCAGTCCAATTAATTGATCCCGCCTGTCGCGGCCGTTAGTTCGCCTCGAATTACAGTCACAGTCACAGTTACCGGTATTTCAACGGAAATCCATCATTGAAGCGGATACGACCGATCTCGAGTAACTTTATTCGCAATTCCGTCTCGTCTCGTCTCAGCGCGCGCAAAACAACATGAATGCTTGTCGATTCACGAACTTGAATTAATATCACCTGACTTGACTTGGCTTCATTTGTTTTCCCTCTTAATATTTGGTTCATCCTTTTTGAAACGGTTTCCCCGTTATCAGTCGCTTACAACTACCTTACTGTACTCGTCTGGAGCCGCTTGCATTTATCCCCCGGTTCAGCGCTTCCCTAGACTGGGCCGACTGAAACTGCCAGGTATTTCGACCTGCATATTCGCGTCGACGGCTGGACCTTTTTTTCTGGGCGCCACCGTCAGAAAACCACAACTCGCGCACGCCCGCTTGTTGCTGTATAATACTAGGGAGACTTGAAAGAAAAGACTCGCCCTGCAAAAAACGGTTCGATCCGTTCGCTTCTTTTTATCAACGCGTTTGGGCGTGGAAGATGTCGTCGGCTGCCCTACAGACGGCCCCCCATCAACAACACACCGCTCTGGCCTCGTCCCCCTTGAGCACACCGTCGTCCCGCCAGTACAGGCCCTCGCACTCATCCCCTAACAGCCAGGCGTACAATGCCCAGCAGACCTCGACCGCTTCTTCATCTTCGCGACGACCTCCTTCTCGAAAAACGAACGAAAGCGCTCCCTCGCATTCTTATCATCTAACTCCAGGCTTTGGTGCACCAGCCACCGCTTCGGCGCCCAACGACCAAGATCCAGGTGCCTCTGACTGGCAAGGCAACATGCCTCCCGTCGCTCCTCCGCGGAGCTCCTCTAACCACCAGAGTGGTAGCTCGCGAAGGTCCCAGTATCCCAACGAAAAGTCCCCCAATTCTCCCCGCCGAAACGATTCCACACGAACAGGTTCGCGTGGTGAATCAGCTGCCGCCGAGAACGGTTATCGAAGCAGCAAGGCTGACGCTGCTGCCCGAGCAAGCAGCCGAGATGGCAAGGTCCCAAGCTCATCTCTGCCTGTCCGATCCGCACACAGCACGCCCTCGAAACCTGTCCACGATGCCACTGACAGCTTAACAAAAGCCATTGCAGCTGCTCAGGACACCATCGACCGGGATCGCAACCATGCCGGCCACCAGCAAAATGGCGATAATTCGGCTATGCCTCCTCCCGTTGTCGCGACGGGCGAACATGGAGAGGAACGAAGGCAGCGAAGCCGACACGACCATAGCAAAGGCCACAAGGGCAATACCAAGTTTGGTGATTTCATTCTCGGTAACACCATTGGTGAGGGTGAATTTGGCAAAGTGAAGCTGGGCTGGAAACAGGACAGCAGCGTTCAAGTAAGCTTTTGTACTTAACCTTCAAGAGACTCCATACTTACGATAACAGGTTGCCATCAAGCTCATCAAGAGGGATAGCGTTGGAACTAACCCCTCTCGATTTGCTAAGATTTACCGCGAAGTTGCTATCCTTCGCGGGGTTCAGCACCCCAACATTGTGCGTCTGATTGACAAGGTCGAGACAGACCGACACATTGGTATCATTCTCGAATACGCGTCCGGCGGTGAACTTTTCGATTATATCCTCAACCACCGCTACCTAAAAGATAATGCTGCGCGTCGCTTATTCGCCCAGCTCATTTCTGGCGTTGGTTACCTACACAAGAAGGGAATAGTACACCGAGATTTGAAGCTAGAAAACCTGCTTCTCGACCGTAACCGCAACATTATTATTACCGATTTTGGTTTTGCCAACACCTTCGATGCCAACGAGGAATTGACCAAGGATGAGGAGCTCAACCTGACCGATAAAGAGTTCGTGAAGCGAATGGGCTTGGATCGCGTCAAGATGAACGGTTCCAGGAAGGGTGATCTCATGCAGACAAGTTGTGGAAGTCCTTGTTATGCAGCGCCTGAATTGGTTGTTAGCGATTCTCTATACACTGGTCGTAAGGTGGATGTCTGGAGTTGTGGTGTCATTTTGGTAAGTTCCGCGCTTGGCGCATATAAAGTGACTGTTGAGCTGACCTGTTGCAGTATGCCATGCTTGCTGGCTACCTCCCATTCGACGACGATCCCGCCAACCCCGAAGGCGATAACATCAACCTCCTATACAAGTACATCGTCACGACGCCTTTAACCTTCCCCGAATATGTCACCCCTCACGCCCGAGACCTCCTCCGCCGCATCCTCGTTCCTAACCCCCGCAAGAGAGCGGATCTGTTCGAAGTTGCTCGACACAGCTGGTTGAGCGAATACGCCAACCTCGTCGAGTTCATCACCAGCTCGACAACACTACCTTCAGAGGTGCCCGACTCTGGTGTTTCTCCCGACGACGACTACGCCGAGGCTCCCACAGTCGCCCGAAGCAACTCTGTCCGCGAGGCCTCGAAGCACAAGCAATCCCATCCTCCTGTTGTTGGTGGATTGGCCAAGACGCATGGCAGTGTTGATCCCGAGGCTGAGACTGCTCATCGCAGCACACCCAAGGATGCTAAGCGAAGAACAGTCCAGGTCGAATACGTGGCTCCTACAACGAAAACCCAACGTGGTGCCGAGGCCGCCCCTTCGAAACCTAGTTCTCACTCTCTTCAACAACAGCAGGCTGCTGATACGCCAGAGCCTATTACTGATAAGCCCCTGCCTCGTGAGCCACCATTGACGAAGGACAACCCCTCTCGCGCTCAGCAATCGAGACGTCCTCAAAGCTCGCACAAGAACGCCCCTCCTCCTCACAGACCATCTCGCGATACCCGCGCCACTTCCGACAATGCTTTCATGACTGGTGGAACTACCACAACAAGACCGCGAACACAAGGATCAATGCAATCTTCGACATCGATGGGTCTACAGTCTCATGGCAACTACGGACAGCCCGCACCACCTACTATCGCCGATACAAATGCTCATGGACGAATCCAACAGCCTCAAACTCCTGATGAGGAAGGCAACATCGCCAAGGATGTTGGCAGCGTTCCTCCTAAGGTGATGAAGATGTCCACATTCCAGAACGAGACCAAGGCATCCGGTAGGGGCCATAAGCGATCGAACACTCTGGGTGATCTCGGCAACAAGATCATGGGCCGCAGCGGATCCATCTTTGGTGGCCGATCTAAGAAACGACCCGAACAGCAGCAGCAGCAGCAGCAGCAACCGCAGCCCGAAAAGTCATCGAGGAAGTATCCACCTGTCAGCATGTCAAACACCATGTTGCCAGGCGAGGACGCTGGCCCTAGACCATCGATGGATTCGAAGGCATCTAGGCGATCCTTCTCCCTTGGCCTTGGCAAGAAGCGTAGTGGCAGTGTTCAAGGCTCAAGTGACAAGCAAAATCGTCGATTCTCTCTGGTCAAGGCTATGGGCCTTGGCAGAAATGAAGGAAGCGTGACAGGATCTGAGGCGGATTCACAACAGGACTTGCCTATCCAACATCCTCGAACCGAGCAACTTCGCGGCTACAGCAACCACGATGAGCCCCGACACAGCGAGCCCTACTTCGATGCACCCTACGAGCAGTACCCCCAGCGTGACACAGCACAGTCTAGCCCTGTGTATAACACACGCTACGGTTCTCAGCAACAGGATGGCCGAAGGCCCAGCGCGATCCCTACCTACATTCAGGGAGGCAGTCACTTGAACACTGGTTCAGATTCATCGGTGGACATGCGACGACCTAACGACTCACGATCTCGCCCTTATAATGCAGACTTCTCTGAGTCTGAAGGATACGATGGACGGCCAGTCGGAAGCAGCCGTGAGGACCGCCCTGGTGTTCTTCACAAGAGTCACAAGAAGTTCGCGGACGCCTATGATGGAGAGAACTACCGCGGTCATGAAGGAAGCAGTGGAGCCGCAAAGCGTGTCATGGATTTCTTCAGAAGACGTGGCAAGGCGAGAGGTGGTGAGGATAGGTGAACAAAGCATGCGTGAAGCACCTGGAGTTAACGGCGTACCGTCTCAATTTGAAAGATCTTTTGTCCGGAAGTTCCGCACCAATGTTCGCAGTTGGATGCAATAATTGTCATTGTCTATTATTTTTGCCGGGACACACAACACCACAACACACACATATTCAAGCTACCAGTAATGAGGGACGAACACCAAGGGCTCTCGACGATGCCCAATCGCAACTTGGAGACCACCCGGGGTTGGTCCTTTTCCGCACGCACACACATAACTACACATATTTCACACACATCACGGCGCAAAGGGGATATGAGATTGAGACTTTGGTGGTCCCGGATAGTTATATTCCACTACATACAGTTACTCGGTTTATGCAAAGTTTGTTGAATCATGAGCGGAAGGATAGGAACAAGACGTGGGCTGGACAATCCCCTTGTTTCCGTACATTCTGACGCCGCGAAAGAGGAAGGAGAGAAAGATGGGGGAGTAAAGGAAGAAAGTGTTTTATTATTTTATTTGTCTGTGTCTATACAAACGCATCTCAGCCAAGATTTGTCTTAAAGGAGACATTAACGAACGAAGCCCAACGAATCGAATGTGACTTGAAATGCCTTTCTTTTCAATTGATGAATTCTTATGTTTGTATTTAGTGAAGGAGGGTTGTTTGAAATCGCTTTAGCTGAGAATAACATATCTGTAGATAGCCCATACGAAATGAAGAGACCTCATACAAACCCCAATACGATGTCTTTGTCTCCCTAGTCGTGATGGTGTCAATGGCTGATAATGAGGTAGTGACTGTGCTTTGACTACCTACAACTGGCGGTCAGTATCGTGCTTTGACGGTGAGTTGTCGCTAGTCTTTGTGGTTGACAAAGTAACTAGTGGACCGGTGCCCGTGATCGACTCAGTCACTTGACGATCCGCTGTGGGTTTGTATATGCTTTGAGGCTGATAGTTCCTGATCATGAACGCGGGTTCTCCCGTTAGAGGAACTCCGGATCTTGGCCGTTGAAGAATAAGAGACGAGATACAGTATCAGATACTTTATGTATGTTTAAGAAGTATTATACTATTGGTCTCCTGGCCTAAGGCTTAGAGTAACTTTTCTGCTACCCAGTAGTAAGGGAAGAATTAAGTCCAGAGTATCCTATTAGATTGTACTGCACGCAATAGGCACTTAATGCAGTATTATCTCAGTGAATTTAGAATTTAGCTTAGGAACTCTAAGAAACAAATCACATAGTTCAAATCTGTTGCCGAGCTAGGGATCACTGTAAAGCCTATACTAAATGAATTGAGGTTCTTGTAGCCGAGGAAGATGCGAGTCAGAAGGTGGATTATGGCGTTTAGACGACAAAGGTTCGTGCGAGTCAGATGGATAGGTGCCACTATCAGACTATCAGGTGTGCTTTGATAGTGAATATGGAGCATCCTTCAACAGGATTGAAGAATAGATAGCTATCTGGCAAACCATAGGTACTCTAGAGTTGGGACTGGTAATCCTTACAGATTCTTACGTCACTTGAGTAATGTCACTGGGCAGGACTCGCGTATTCATCGGTCGGTGATTTAACTTGAATTCGCCTTTCGGATCCGACAAAGGTTACACCCGAACGCTATCTCCGTCTGACGATGGAAGCTTGATGCTTTGCTTTGTTGGCAGATTATACCACGTCACTAGCTGTGTCAGATTCGCTAGTGGTCGTAACGAAACAGGATCTACTTGCGTAAAGCACAGTACGAAGTAATCATTATCAATCATTGAGATTGATACGGTATCTTGAGATGGAGGGAGTCAAGCCACAACTTGATTGTGGTCCCTGTCGATCTCTTACTATATCGGGTTAATGAGCACTTGTTGTGATCATGCCAAGCCAATGCCGGCACTTTGCTGCCGAGAAAGACGGGGATATCTTGGTTAAGCTTCTTGTTTATTGTTGTGTCTCCAGTAGTCTGTTTGTTGGATCTCCTCGTGGACGATGGAGCTTTGATGAAAGCCGAGTTTGCCTGATGGTCTTTGTCACAGAGCTAGAGATTGGTAAGACTTCAATCACTTCTCGAATATTAAAGAATAATAGAGTGAATGGGATAGAATCGTAGAGATCTGTTTGTGAAGGGAGCCCAGTTCGGAGGCAAACACTCGCTACGTTAGTAACAGAGACATGAGGCTGCACCGCCTCACTTTGCCTCTGACACATTCACTTACAACCAATCACGACATCTCTCTAGCGGGCTGCCTCAACTGTTTGACGACATCAGATATCCATCGCAGGCACTGGACTCTCGGTCTGGCCAGTTCCAGCCATTATCTACAGTGACTTATTCTCCACCAGCGCCACTGTACTCCACTAAACAAACAGCGTCATCCCCGGCCTACCTCAAGCCTAGGAAACTTGGCTACCTTCCCGCCTTAAAGCCAAGGCCTTGGCTCCTGTTTCTTCTGCATCTTCTCACTTACACATTTCGACTACACAGTCTCAAGCTCACCAAAAGCCCCAAGACAACTATCTTCACTTGATAGTTGACCCTTTTCTACGACTCATACTCTCCCGAGTACCCAACACCTGTTCGATGAAGGAAGCTTCCTCTGAACCACCCAATATAGATGGCAGTCGCTCTGGTGCACAACCCGCAGCGCCCATTGCTCAGGGCTTGAATGAGCAACCTCGACACGAAGAGTTCAACGAAAAGACTCACTCGAACAAACAAAATGGCAGCAGGAACAACTCCCTGCTCAAGATCCCCTCTGCTGGCGATGTCCCCTCTCACACATCGTCTCAGGCTGCACGATCGGGGTCTGTCATAGAGACTCCTGGCAAGGCCGAAGAGCCTGCACAAGAAGATATCTCAAGTACAACCAGCAAGAAGACTGGTTTTTTGGCCGAAGTGAAACGCAGTATCAGGATCAGTGTCACTTATAGCTGGCTCAATGTTTTCTTGATATTCGTTCCTGTCGGTATTGCCGTCTCTCAGATCAATGGCGTCCATGCAGGTCTTGTTTTTGGTATGAACGCAGTTGCAATCATCCCTCTTGCTGGACTTTTGGCATTCGCTACCGAATCTGTTGCTCGAAAGATGGGCGATGCTCTGGGTGCGTTGTTGAACGTCACCTTTGGTAAGTCGATCTAGCCCATATACACAACCACTTACCTCAGTTTTAACTAACATGATCTCAGGCAATGCTGTGGAACTGATCATCTTTATCCTCGCTCTTGTAAAGAACGAAATCCGAGTTGTACAATCGGCACTTCTTGGTAGTGTGCTGGCAAATCTGCTGCTCATTCTTGGAATGGCGATGCTTCTGGGAGGTCTACGATTCCGTGAACAGGTCTACAACAGCACTGTTACCCAGATGAGCGCTTGTCTGCTCAGTCTCAGTGTTATCAGCCTGGTTTTGCCAACAGCTTTTCATGCTTCTTTCAAGGATGATGCCCTTGCTGACCAGCAGTCGCTCAAGATCAGTCGCGGAACCAGTGTGGTTCTGCTTCTAGTTTATGTCATCTACCTCATGTTCCAGCTCAAGTCGCATGCTTATATGTACGAATCCACTCCTCAGCACATCATTGATGCTGAGTTGGCGCCTGGTCCTGCCGCCGGTTTCCTGGACTCTTCCAGCTCTGATGACAGCTCATCCTCGAGTTCGGACTCGTCGGATTCTGACTCATCTCACGGTACTATGCGAAAGCGAATGAAGAAGGTTCTTCGCAATAGACGGCACCGAAGATCTAGCGCTGCTTCTGCCGATACCGCTGACACTAAGGGAACCCGTTCGGCTTCATTTGTAACCAACAACACCACACCCCAGGAGGAAGTTTCTGAGGCAAGAGCCTCTCGCCATCGGGTTCCCCGTTTTCCTTCTTATGAAGGAAGTGAACACGCTGTTGATGACGATGATGAGGAAGAGGCAGAGCGCTCCCGCAGACGCCGACGTTATCGCCGACACAGACATCGCAAGAGCAAGAAAGAGGCTCGCAAGGCTAAGAAGGAGCTCGACGGTGCCAAATCTTTGAACAACGTCCCCGAGAATGTACCTGAAAACAAGGGCGAAGGGGAACCTCGCCGTGTTGACTTTGCGGTTCAGGATGATCTTGAAGCTGGTCCTTCGTCCAACGGTGGCAAACGACCATTTCCCTTGAGAGGCATTTCCGTTAAAGCCATTGCTCCCGTTTTCACCGAGAAGCCCGCGGGTCCAGCTCCAACTGTTCGTTATGGCATTCGACGTACCAACTCCCTCCCGGATCGCTTACAATTTCGAGCCCCCGGTGCCATGCTTCCGGCTCAGATTCCCCCTATCCTGAATGCTCCCGGTGCTCAGATTATCGACAAACAGGAAGATGATGAAGAGGAGCATCTCTCCCAACTCGCCGCTGTCATTCTTCTTCTGGTTTCGACGGCTCTGGTCGCAGTTTGTGCCGAGTTCCTTGTCGACTCGATCCAGGATGTTATCGAAACTTCACACATCAATCAAGTCGGTATCGGTCTTATTATTCTGCCTATCGTTGGTAACGCAGCTGAGCACGTTACCGCTATCAAGGTCGCCTACAAGAACAACATGGATCTCGCAATTGGTGTCGCTGTCGGAAGTTCTATCCAGATTGCTCTTCTCCTCACTCCCTTCATGGTAATCCTGGGATGGATCATGGATAAGGAGATGACTCTGTACTTTACGCTGTTTGAGACTGTTTGTCTCTTCGTTTCGGCGTTTATTGTCAACTTTTTGGTACTGGATGGTAGAAGTAACTACCTTGAAGGTGCATTGCTTTGTGCGGTGTATATCATCATCGCCGTTGTGGCTTTCTTCTATCCTGATGAACAGGATGCCAGCGCCTGGGGTGGAGGTACTTAGTCTACCTTCTGAAAGCTGTCAGTTGGTGAGAACGGATGATAGCTTTATTGTACATGTCGAATAAGGCATGACATGCACATAGGCCATGATGGCCATTAAGCATAGTTTACGACATATGATACTCCAATCATGAGAGGACAAATAACGATAATATCGACTCAATATCATTACTGCTTACTATAATCATCATAAATATCACCTGTGATTTGAACTTGTGAAACTTTGCGTATTCGCGTACTTGAGCGTAAAACATAATCCTCACCATAAAAGCCTCGCAAACATTAGGCTCTTTGAAGATTAAGCTTAGACTATTCCTCCGAGCATTATTCCCGATTCTGTCAAACACCAGGCGTTCCTTGCCTCCTTGTGACACGTAAGGGGCTGTGCATGCTCAAAGCGGCGTGGTGTTTGTGGAAGTTTAGCGGCACAGCCACGACTTTAAAATTACATGATTCCGAATAAAGGCCACGAGAAACATGCGTATTCTCTTTCACTCTTTTTCACTCCACATTCACCTTCACACTGAAGTGATTCGTTGTTGGTTACTGCTGTGCAACCTACTCAATTAAGCTTATAAGTGGTTGCATGTGCCCACTTTTGAATCCCTGCTCCAACATCGTCATACTTTAAGCTACTTCCTAGTTCACAACACCTAATCTTAACATCATCACCAACAATCATCATGTGTTTCGGGAGCAAGAAAGAAGAGAATAATGATCCGGCGCCACGACCGGTGCAGAGACCAGCATCGTCTCAAAGCCACGGCGATGTGAAGAAGAGCAAATACAATCCTCAGAATGACCCCAACCAATACGCGGGAGAATCTAGCTATTCAGCACCTCCAGGACCCCCTCCGGATAGGAAACAAGCCTCGGACTTTGCGCCGCCTCCAGGACCACATCCTGGTCAATCATCATCGCAACAGTACTCTGCACCTCCAGGACCACCGCCCGGTCAGTCATCATCGCAGCAATACTCTGCGCCTATGGGACCACCACCAAGTAAGGCCGGAGCGCAGTATGATGCTCCCCCAGGACCACCTCCAGGACATGCATCATCACAACAATACGATGCTCCTCCGGGTCCTCCTCCGAGCAAAGGTGCGCCGCCAGAATATGCACCTCCATCTGGGCCTCCCCCTAAGCACGACTGGGAGGTAGCAGTGCCAGATACATCACTATTCCCGCCACCTCCTGCTATCTTTAGCGGCTACGACAGATCGCCTACGAGCAATGCTACCGAGGATGAGGCTAACGCTGGTGAGGATTGGTGTCAATCGTACCCTATGACGGATCCTATCTATCTGGATCAAACTGGAAAGGCGGCTCTCCAGGCGGGTAATATTCGCCTCATGGAGCCCGTGGGCTTCAATGGTCAGCTCACCTGGCTGCAGCCTGGACACTGGCAAGGCTGGACAAAGAAGAACTCGCCCGATCGTTGTATCATCGGTTACCCACCACTCTACTCGGTCACTGAGCATGATCCTATCCGCCTCGGTCAGCCAAGAACCATCTACTACGAAGTCAAGGTGGCGCGAGACAGCCCCGAGGTATTCCTCGCTCTTGGCTTCACCGCGCTGCCATACCCTTCATTCCGCATGCCAGGCTGGCACCGCGGCAGTCTAGCAATTCACGGTGACGACGGACACAAGTACGTCAACGACCGCTGGGGTGGTCGCGACTTCACTCAGCCCTTCCAACGTGGTGACACGTACGGTATCGGAATGACTCTCCGTCCTATTGGTGGACCTAAGCCGCAGGTTGACATCTTCTTTACCCGCAATGGCACTATGACAGGTGGATGGGCGCTTCACGAAGAGACAGATGCTGAGCAGGATCTGCCTGTGACTGGACTGGAAGGTTTCCATGACTTGAGCTGTGCTATCGGAACGTATGATGGTACCAAGTTTGATGTCATGTTTGAGCCGTCTAAATGGATGTATAACCCTTATCAGGTATAATGGCTTGAAGGTTTGATTGACGATTCGAACTGAGGAGGTATTTTGAGATTTTAGTGTCTATAGTAATAATTGGCAACCCATGTAGATATTCAATGGGATATTACAAGAAAAGTTCTCGTTACTTTCATCATAAACAAATGCTTAGTACCTAACTTCTGCGAAAAACTCATGTATATCGAGTCCCAGGAATTGGCAGTGGTCCACTTGTGCTTACACTCCGCCGTAAGGTGGAAATGTGAATACCTACATCATACTATAGTGATGAGAGAATACCTAATTAAAAGATGGAAATCCGAATTCGCAAATAGAATACATCTCCGATAGCGATTGTCCGTTTCAACAAACGTATACTAGCAATAATTAACATCCGCCGTTGGGTGTAGGTTAAGTTTACATGCATCTAACGGGACATCCACCCCCATATTTACAACCCCACCATAGAGCTGCGCGACCGACAATCGCGACTTAGTGGATTCAACATCATCGCATATCATCATTACTTGCGCATCATAAAATCATGGAGGTTGATAGCGATAACGGTCCCCTTAGCCAGTACGCCGCTGGCGCAACAGTCGATAAGTAAGACCACAGCTATTCTGTATTTATTCGAGGGCTATTTTCTGACCATAACAGGGAGGCCTGGCCTGCGGTGCGCAGTGACATAATTACCAGACTCGACAAGGTATTTCTACACATTGTGGTTCCATAAACTCACAAACTGATCGCTTCAGATCGCACACAATGATTTCCCTATACCCAAATTACCGCCTCCGCCTGCAGTACCGCAGCCCATTATAGCAGCGCGCACGTCTCCGCGGCCATCATCACAACCAGCCGATTCTTCTCAAGAAACGAACAAGGAGGCATCAACAACAGACTCGCTTCCCGCCACACAAACCATCGAAGGCGCATTGCCAAAGCAGTTGGCAGATATGCTAATCGACATCACAAAACACCTTGAGACTTTCAAGACACATCCTCCCCACACCATCCAACGACTCGCCGAGCTGATTCTACGGCCCAAAGCGCATTACAAGGCGGTTGCGCCTTACCTACATGCCGTTGATCGCGTAGTGCAGGTGACGTCAAGTCTAAGCACATATCCTCTTCCACCACCTATTCCCGACATGTCCTCGATGCATCTAAACGGAGAAGAGGCCAACGATCCTGCAACATCGGTCTCGTGGAGCAATCCTACGACAGCAGCACTGGGCACAGATGAAGCGCTTGGAGGCGCATTATTAACGCCTATCCCGTGGTTGACGAGACGGAGCCCCGAGAGTTCGCAAGACACACCTGGAGCGCAGATTCACAGCGAAGGTACCGAGACAATCGAAGGGCCCAATGGTGGAGGCATCATCGAGACCGTGTCTGTTAGTGTCAATGGAATTCATTCTACAGGCCATGCCCGAGGTGTCACACAAGGCGAACTTTTACGTCAAGAACAACGCGCGGGAGTGGTCCCTGTGAGTCAGCTATCAAGAGCTCAGGAAGCTGCCCATGAAGGAGAGCGCATGACAATGGAAGAGGATGATGATGAGGAAGCGCAAGAGGAAGACGAGGAAACACCACACGCCAGAGGACCTGAAGAAATTGGGATGAGTGATACAGGACCTCAATCCACAACGACAAGCTTCATGTCTGAAGGTGGCATGGGGATGCAAGGAATCGATGTGGAAGCAGCAGTGGGCAGGAAACACGATGATGACGAAGAGACCAAGGATGATGTTGACGCTGACGGCGAAGCTAATGGCGAGAGCGGGGCCAAGAGTCCCAGCGCAGAGAGTGCTGGTACGAAACGGGAGGCAGATGAAGATCTCGAAGGCGACTCTCCCAAGAAGGTTAAAGAAGACTCTGACGAAGAAGGAGAGAAGGCCAAGGACGATGCTGATAATGGCACGACCGGGGCAAAAAAGGAAGAAGAAACTGAAGGGGCAGCAAAAGACACAAAGGCAGAAGACGACCCTGACAAAATGGACACGGAATAGTAGTCCGTGAAGTCCATAACTTCGGGGGTTTAATTGCTTGTACTGGCCAAGTAGATTCAAGACTTGATTGGGCTACGAGGGTATGCGATACCGTTTACGTTGTAACTCTAGATTATTGATCGGGAATAGAGTATCTCATGATACTTTTGCATAAGACATGAATTAATGACTTTCACCGCCGCTCAATACGTCTCATTGTATAAAAGGCCAATGTGGATTGTTGGAGTAGCATTGGGGAAGGGTCCGTTGCTGTGGTGATAGACGCTAGGTCTGTGTTGACTCTAGCGCCCGTGGGCCCAAAACATGGTTCCACGGTTGGATTATTTACCGTTTATGTCAAACAGCCCTGCCGTCACCATTAACTATTCTATATGCATGCAGCCCCTCCACGATCTACGTACACAAAGTATTCAAGTTTTCGAGTTTCAACGTGTATTTTGTTTCTTTGTTTCGGCTGTTGATCAAGCGAATGTGCAGTTGCTAAAGCACTCTCGAGGTATCCCAGCAGCCTCTCCTAACACACATAGTAAAAACGAAAACCCCCAAATAGTTGCCCATCGTGGCGTCACGCACGACACGCTCCGAGCGGGAGCAAAGCCGCATCGCAATGGCTCCTCCGAGCTCTCGTACCTCAAGTGTCCGTCCCCCAAGTGCCCGTCCAGGCGTGAGAACAAGTACAAGAGCGCCATCGACACGATATGGTTCTTCACTTGCGACGCGCAACGGCGCGGTTTCACCGACTCCATCTGTCGCTTCAACGGCCACTGTTAACACCATCGGCAATAAGCGCAAGGAACGCGATTTTGAGGCCGAGGCCAGTTCGGAAGAGACAAATATCCAGGTCGTTGTTCGATGTCGAGGACGGAACGAGCGCGAGGTCAAGGAGAACAGCAATGTCGTTGTCACAGCAGACTCAGTCAGGGGAAAGGTTGTTGAGCTGTCTATGGGCTCAAATGCTTTGAACAACCGCTCTTACAACTTTGACCGCGTCTTTTCTCAAGCAGCCGATCAGTATATGGTCTTTGACGACACAGTGAAGCCTATTCTGGACGAGGTGGGTTGTATGGATATGAGGTCGCAGATTCTGGTTACTGATTCACTTATCTAGATGCTTGCTGGATACAACTGCACAATCTTTGCCTACGGACAAACAGGCACCGGTAAAACATATACCATGTCTGGTGACATGACCGAGACGATGGGAATGCTCTCAGACGATGCCGGTATCATTCCTCGAGTGCTTCAGACCCTTTTCACCAAGCTCGAACTCGAGAATGCCGAGAGCACCATCAAATGCTCATTCATCGAACTTTACAACGAAGAACTCCGCGATCTGCTTGCCTCCGACGACGGTGCCAAGCTCAAAATTTACGACGACACATCGCGAAAAGGCCACTCGAGCACGATTGTTCAGGGCATGGAGGAGAAGCACATCAAGACCGCCAATGAGGGTGTTCAAGTGCTCCAGGAGGGCAGCTTGAAGCGTCAGGTGGCGGCTACAAAGTGCAACGATCTCAGTTCTCGTAGTCACACGGTCTTTACTATCACAGCCTACGTCCGAAAGCCTAATGAGCATGGTGTTGAGGCTCTTGTTAGTGCTGGAAAGCTGAATCTCGTTGATTTGGCTGGAAGTGAGAACATTCAGAGATCTGGAGCTGAAAACAAACGCGCCACTGAAGCTGGTCTTATCAACAAGTCTCTCTTGACTCTGGGTCGAGTCATTAATGCTCTCGTGGACAAGAGCTCCCATATTCCCTACAGAGAATCCAAGTTGACTCGACTGTTGCAAGACTCTCTTGGAGGCCGAACGAAGACCTGCATTATTGCTACTATTTCTCCTGCGAAGAGTAACTTGGAAGAAACCATTTCGACACTGGACTATGCTTTTAGAGCCAAGAACATCAAGAACAAGCCTCAGCAGAATCCCATGGTTGAGAAGAAGACATTATTGAAAGAATTCACCATGGAGATCGAGAAGCTGAAGAGTGAGCTCATTGCTACCCGCCAACGCAATGGTGTTTATCTTTCAAATGAGGTATATGAGGAGATGACGGCACAGAGCGAATCTCGTCGCATTGTGAACGAAGAACAGACTGCTAAGCTTGAGACCCTTGAAAGCAACCTGCGCAACAAAGTCCAGGAGCTTTTCAGCCTCCAGTCAACATTTTTGGGTCTCAAGAAGGATCACGAGGGTACAAGGGCTCAGCTGGACGATACGAAGGAGGTGTTGGACCAGACTGAGATTGTTTTATCAGCAACACGGCAGTCGCTCGCTGAGGAGACCAAGATCAGAAAGGCGCACCAAAAGACAGAGCAGAAGCTTACCGAAGTTGGCGGAGAACTCATCAACAAGCTACATAAGACAGTCCGCGATGTTGACGGTCTTCATGCCAAGAACAAGCGAAAGTCGGACCTCCAGTCTATTAACCGAAACACATGGACGACATCTCAAGATCAAGTTGCTGATGTCACATCTATGGTCGAGCGCCGAATCGGTGAATTCCAGGAGGAGCAGCAAGAACATATCTCAAGCGTCGGAGAGCGTATGGGTAACTTTGTTGATGAGGAACTGCGCAAACTTTCATCCACACAAGCTTTTCTTGATGAGCACCTGAATACTTTTGCTGGGTCTAAGAAGGAATTGCTTGAATCCAAGCAAAAGTCGAAGGAGGATATGGATGGGGTCTTGGAGGAGATCAAGGTTGTCCGTGACACGGTCAAGGAGCGTATGGGAGAGAGTCTGCAGTCGATCTCTCACTCTGCTGAGAGGATAGCAGCAGATATGATGAGTGAGATGACTGCATTCCACGGACAGGTATGATTTGCCATTTCCAACCCGAGAATAACCACTAACATATTCTAGCTACATAACTCTTATAGTGCTCTTGGAAAGGACTTCAAGACCATCTTCGAGGAACTTGTCAAGCATATCACTGCCCAGAGAGCCGAGTGCGATAGCTTGAAGCGACAACTTCAATCCGCGACCAATACCATCGTACTACAGAACGCTACTATCTCTTCTCGAATTCAAGATGCCCTGACTGAAGAGCGTCGCCTGGCTGTTGACGACCGCCAGAAGCTCATGGCTCAGATCTCGACTCTTATCAACAACCAAGCCGAGACTCAAGAGTCGCGTTTCCATGCCAAGGCTTCTCAGATCCAGAAGAGCATCACTGCTACCAGCACCGACCTCGAGCAGGCTATTGACACTTACGGCGAGGGTATGTCCTCTTGGGACTCTAAGGAGAATGAGATGTTGGAGGAGGTCAAGAAGTCTCGGGACACGCTCAAGACGAAGCTCAAGGATGACTGGACAGCTGCCGATGACCACAGCAGTTCCATTCAAGCTACTGCCAAGTCTGTTCATGCCGAGACTGTTCGTGTTGTCGATGAGCAGATCAAGGATCTTGATGTCCAAATGGAAGCTCTCGACGACTTTGTCACTCGAGCCAGGACTGAGAACGGTCACCACCACGAAACTCACAACCAGTCTGTCAAGACCCTGTCGAACACTGTTGAGGAGTCCTTTGGAAACATTTCAGCTCACTTCAAGTCCACATTCGATCGTGTCAAGAATTTGGGCGAGGAGATGGAGATTGACCTTGGTGATCTCCAGGATGGCCTGGAGCCTTTGAACGATCAGCTCTGCCGTCCTCTTGCCAACTTGCGGGAGGATGTCACTAAGGCTGCTCTTCAAGAATACCAGCCTACCGGCGAAACCCCTGCGAAGGTTCAATACCACTACCCTACCGATCTCCCTCGTACTCAAGACCACGATCTCATCATCTCAAGCATTGACGAGGTCATCACACCAACAAAGGAGCGCGAGTCGACCGACAAGGATGCTACAATTGTCTTTGCCGATCTCGATTGTCCTCAGAAGATGGTGAGCTCCCCAGTTCGTCCACCGCAGCGTATGTCCATGGCTAGCGCCCCTGAACATATTGGTATGCCCTCAAGTCTCAGAGAGGTGAACCCCAATGTGCCAGGCAACCTCACAACTGGATCCATTAGCTTTGACCCTCGGGCCAGCATATCATCCATGCCTCCCGAGCGCACAATGCCACTATTTAAGCGCAACACGCGTGCGACTCGCAGCACAAAGAAGGTTGGCAGCAGGGATCCCATCATCTCTGAGGGCGGCGAGAACACACTCCCGACAGCGCTTGAAGAAAGTCTGTCGAGGAGGAAGAGCCCTAGAATTAACTAGGTTTCTCACTTATGATACTGTCTCATGATTGTTTGTACATGAAGCGTGTTTTTGGATCTGGTGTCTGGTGTTGTACGAAGCATGGCCATGGCGGGTTAACATTCACTTTCGGTTCCTTTGTTGTGGTGGTTAAGTGATTTAGGGTTATTTGAGTATTTTTGATACCCATTGACTGTTAGACAATTAAAGTAATGATACTTGCATGATTCTCAACTTTTTCGTGGCCTGTGATTTATGTCTATCAGCTCGCAGGAGCTACCAAGCTCAAAGCAACACACTAATTAGTATCGTACCAGACCATAGTCAACACCCCATGGTCTATCAAAATAGCGGTATGCTGTTTGCTCTGGTTTCAAATAAGCCAGCCATGCCTTCCCTGGAAGAGAGTATCCCGAGTCATTCGTTTCATGAGGACAAATTGTCTTCTGCATAACTCGCCTCCCGACTTGTCGCAGATTTCTCCCTAAAGACTCCCTTCCTCCTAGTTCTCTGCACGGTATCTTCACCTCTCCATCCCTTTCCTGGTACGATGGGTTTCAAAAAGCCATCAACATGCACGCCACCCAGTACCTCATCGTCACTATCTAGCTCCTCTGCCTGTCCTTGGTGAACAAGCTCCAAGTGTCGTCGCAAGTTAGTCTTACGAGTGAAGCCTCTCACTGAGCGGTCACATGAGGGGATCGGGCAGAATGACAAACCTCCCACGGAGTTCGATCGGGACCTTGGGGACCTCGCGCCGGATGGTGGACCTGGTGAGCGTGTTGAGCGGCGGCTGGTGCTGCGGATGGAATCAGGGCTTCGGCTTGATTGGGCGAGGGAGGCTTGACGGGATGCGACACGACGTTGTGCAAGGTCTGCGGCGTCGTCGCTTTCATCATCGGCTTCTTCGTCGGAATAAGATAGTTGAATAGTCTCCGGGCGGTACTCGACAGTAGTGGTGCCGTTACCCTTTGTAGCAGGTACTTCGTTCAACGTCCGAACTACCATTCCCTCCCCAAATAAGTCAGCGCACCGTCGTGTTGCTCTCGCAATGACATCGCCAGAGAATCCTGCTAAGGCGGCCGCGCCGAGTACATCGCTCCAGTCACGGAGACCCAATCTGAGCCGCTTGCGATCCAAGTTTGTACCCGACTCGTTTCCTGTCTCCGAACCTTGAGATCTTGCGCGCTTGATAGATAAAGATCGTTCACGCTCGATAATCTCATCACCCTTGCGGACCCATTCCTCGAAGGCTGCGTCCCTGTCCTCTTTCGTAACGGGGATCTTTCTATGAGATTCACGGGCGACACGCTGGAGCATCTCCTCGTGTGTTTCTCCATCTCGTGGGGTATGAATTTTTCGTGGCCGACCACGTCTGCTGTTTTTTGTCTTGGGAGTTGCTGAGTCGGAAGCAGATGAAGCTCCTTCTGAATGTATATTTCTCGGGCGGCCGCGAGGCTTCTTTTGCCCGCTTTGACTGTGACTATCTGAATCTTCTTCGGTTGAAGAGTCAGATGCATAGTTCATACCCGCTACACGAGTTTTTTGAAGAATGTCCAGCGTGCCGTCAAGCTTTGAAAGAATATGTCGGGTTGATGGTCGAAGAAGAGCATATGAAGCCTCATCGTTGGCGGATTCTACTGGCTCGTATGTCTTTGGAGCCTGCTTGCGCTTTGGTTTATAATCTTTATCGAGTGCCATCCCGTTGTCCTCTGCGTCCGTATCTGGCTTGGCTGATGACTCCCTTGGTTCAGATTCAGACGTGTCATCATCGTTCTCCTCATCCTCATCGTCAGGCTCTTCAATAGACGGTTTGGCCATCTTGGCCTTCCTTCTGCGAAAGCGGCGTTTGGCAGTTTTCAGTATGGTGGCTGAAATCTCCTCTTCCAGCTCAGTGCTCGGCATGATCACTTCCTGTCTGCGAAAGGTGAAGCGGTCATCTTCGTCATGTTCTTCGTCAATCAGCCGCTTTTTGGGCACATGCTTGTGTTTTAATGGCCATGCGGTCCATGCCTTAGGCGGTACCCAAACATTCTCTTGACCATTTTCCTGCATTTTCTCATTAGCGTCATGTCTTGCTCCATGCTAGCATCGAATCTCTAAGGGTTTCTCACTATCTTGACGACTAAGTTCTGAGCCGTTGCCGGGTTTTGAGCTTGTAGCTTAAGAGCAAATGCATTGTACAGATGCACTGAGAGATCCTGATCTTCAATCTTCTTCATCGATTGCCATAGTAGACGATCTTCCTCTGTGTGAGTGCGCCATGTCGATTTGGGTCCTTTCCAGCGGTTTGGTCTGTTGGCGTTCAGGTCTTCAGAAGCGATGGATGCGATTTCATCGCTGTCTAGCTCCCAGGCGGTGGCGCTAGATTCCATTGTTATTCGATGCTGGGTAATTATTATAAAGAGAAGAAAAATTAGCAGAGTCTAATAAGACTGCGGGAAATCACATAATCAATCGGATATAACGTGGTGAGTGGTAAAAGTTTGTGTGATGTGAAGTACAAGTTTTTAAGAGGTTATCGTCGCAAAGTAAAAGTCAAGTTATCCACCTCGCACAGGCAAGAACAACATGCACAGCCAAAACTTAAGACAGTAGAATTATCTCAAAAACTCCAGATTCGGAACATTTAATGACTGCTTTTAATCGCGTATAACTAAAATCTATCGGAATGGTATTAAACAGTGCCTTTACATTACGCCTTGGCCTTACCCTTGGCCTTTTCCTTTTCCAGCTTTCTTCTCTTGGCCCGCAGCTTCTGGTCCTCAGCACTCTTCTTGTTGTTGGTGTACACCATTTGCTCGTACAGCTTTCTCTTCTTCTTGCTAAGCATACCCTTCGCGCGGTCAAGATCCTCAGCCTCATCACGGGCCTTCTTGGAAAGAGCCTTGCGAGCATCCTCCTTAGCCTTAGCCTTAGCATTTGTGTTCTTAGACTTGACAGCACCGCCAGTAAGCTCAGCCTCAAGCTCGTCTTGTCTTTGCTCAGCATCTTCCTCTTCTTCCTCTTCCTCCTCCTCGTCGGCAGAGAAACCGCCGAACTCGTCGTCCTCGGCATCCTCTCCCTCATCTGAGTCAGCAACATCCATACCCTCAGCGGTGTCATCAACCTCATCTTCGCCGTCGCTCTGGGCCTCAATGGCCTCAGCCTCAGGTTCTTGCTCTTCCAAAGGAATAGTAGGGTCGTAAGCGCCCTGGACGTTCTGCACGAAGGGGCTCAGATGGGGAGGAAGATCGGCGCCAGGAGCGTACATGTGAGCCTCCTTCAGCTCACCATCGTTAACGCTGTCCCAAACCCATTGAGGCTGAATGTATGTTCGTCCAGGAACTCGTCGGTTGGCGGCAAGCTTCTGTGCTGTCTGGTTGTCGTCACCGTCAGCCTCCTCGTCCTCGGCAAAAGCCTGAACAGGAGGTCGGTCAACGATCTGGTGAGTGATGTTGGGATCAAGCTCGTTGGTGGTGAAAGCACCGTCGCCAAGGACAGCGTCCCAGCCAACACGTCTGCAGCCGAAAGACTTGAGGAGGAATTCGAGAGGTTGTCGTGGGGTTTCGCGAGAGAGGTAGATGGTGAGGTTGGAGAAGAGGTTGTTGCGGTTGCTTCCAGTGTTTGAAGGCTGGAGAAGGACATCGCCACCGGGAGCTGCGGGCTCAAACTTGTCGATTGCGCCAGCCTCCTGGTCCTCACCCTCCACCTGGTTCTCGGTCGCATCTGTCGACTCATCGTCGGCATTGCCACCCTTGATCTTCTTGATAACCTTGTTGACAGCGGCCTGAACCTTGGGATCAGGCTTGTGCTCGGCAGCCTCCAATGTCTTCTGCTCCTTCTCGTCAGCGCCGACCAGAGTCTTGCCCTCAAGAGTGAAAGCGCCAAGCTCAGCACCAGCCTCATCCTTGGCCTGGTCGAACTTGGGAGGGTACTTGAGGCCGAGAGAGGTGTAAAGTCGGAAGTTGATGAAGCCAAGCAGGGTCATGTAGAACTCAATGAAAGTACCCATGATGCGGAAGTCGACGTCGCCAACAACGCGCTGGTTGAACTTGTAGGGAACGAGCCAGAGAACCTCCTCGCCCTGAATGTTGGCCTGGTAGTAGATACCCTTGATGGACAGGAAAGACTTGGTGACGCTCTGCGACACAATGAGGTAGTGCTGGAACTCGAGGCACAGGCGCTCGCAACGGGCAATCATCTTGGCGGGAACCGAGGTAGTGGAAGGCAGATTGGCGAACAGGAAGAGCATTGACAGACAGTCATCGAGATCGCGCACCGCATCGATAAAGGTAGGGTAGCGCTCACGGATGACATGGTCAAGAGTGTAGCGAGGCTTTCCAGTCTTCTCGGGTCGCGCAGCGTTGCCCTCTAGACGGGCGGCATCAGTGACATCGCCTCGACCGAGCGCACGAGAGATCTTCTTCTCAAGAACCTTCTGGTCGCGGAACTTTTGAAGCAGAGGCTCGTGGAGCAGGTACTGGATGTCCTTGGTGTAGTAGAAGGTGGTCGAGCTGGAAGAGGACTTGGAAACCTTCTTTCGGCTTCGGGGCTCGCGAGGATAGATTCCCTTCCAAATACACAACTTTCGGAAGTCAGGAAGGTTGATCTGTAGTTTCCGAATCGCCTGGTTTCGGGTAACGTAGTTCTTGGCCGCGCCGGACTGGCCCTTCTTCTTTATCCGAGGCATTGTGGTTGAAATTGGTGTTTGTAGATGGTTTGTATCTCGCAGCGAAACCAGCGGGGCACTTTTTTCCTACAATCTTTCAACTTTTTTTTCCAACGTGAAATTTTATGCCAGTTTGTACCGCCTTGATCCGACGCTAATGTGGGCTAAGGCCCGATTGGAAGCTCGTCATTGGTTCGTGGGGCGCTCACCGCCCGGGGACATGCTCAGTACCCTTAAGCGCATTTCCAGCGCCTGGCATCGCCAATTCAGCGAATACAGTGGAGTCGCGGGATGAGCTCCAGCGGCTCTCTCAGCGGCCCCTCTCCCGAAGGTGGAGGGGCCGCCAAGCAGGGAGCTCAACCCGCCAAGTGGCCTCCAACCTATCCTAGAGGGACAGTATCGCGAACCTCGTTCAGCTGTTTATACCTACAACATTCGCTTGGAGCATGCAATGTCAGACAACATGACATTGCGAGGCAAAGCCAGCGTTTTCGCCGGCGCTGCCCTGCTCCGACTTATTCTCTTTCTCGCATTTCCAGGCCTCCCCGATCTACTAACCGGTCGCGTCGAGATATCAACCCCCGTCACAAGCTTCAAGCGCTGTAAGCAGCAACCCCACGTCGCATGACGATTCTCATGAGTAAAAGGCTTACAATTCTATAGTACAAGAGGGTCTCTTCTTATATACGAATAATGTTTCTCCTTACGAAGGTGGTGTCTTCCACCAGGCGCCGCTGCTGTTGCCTTTGTTCTCTCTACTCCCCGATGTAAAGAGCTGGCCCATCTTCACTCATCTACTTTACATTGCCGTCGACCTCTTGAGCGCCGATGCTCTTTACAAGATTGCCGACTCAGGGGTGGCGAGCAACTCGAGGTTGTTCCAATCGCCGCGCCGTGCCAATAGGTTTGGCAGTGCCGCGATTGCTGCTGGGTAAGGGAGATATCAGTTTCCAGTTATGAATGCAGTACTAACTAGCAGCAGCTTCTTGTTCAATCCATACACCATTGCGACATGTATCGGACGATCAACAGGCGTCTTTACCAACTGCGCTATTCTCCTAGCCATCGCTAAAGCAATTCAAGGCTCTCCCTTGAACGCCATGGTCGCTATATCGTTCGCCTCTTATCTGTCGATGTATCCTATCCTTCTCCTGCCCCCACTCATTCTCCTTGCCTATGACTGTCAAGTTGAGAAGCGCCGGGTCGCATCGTCCGCCAAGTTTGCTGTTACCAACGTAGCTGTTGTTCTTGGCTGCATGGTCTCATTGTTGGGCATGTCGTTCTTGCTTGCCAATAACTCCTGGGAGTTCCTTGCTCGCACATACGGTATTCAGTTGACCTTGTCGGACCTGACACCCAATGTTGGCTTGTGGTGGTACTTCTTCATCGAGATGTTTGACTCCTTCAGATCCTTCTTCCTAGGTGTTTTCTGGCTGCATCTCGCATCTTATCCTGCGGCACTCTCTATTCGTCTCCGTCCCCAGCCATTGGCCGTGCTGGTCATTCTTCTGGGTACTTTCTCCATCTTCAAGCCTTATCCTTCACTTGCAGATGCGAGTCTGTTTCTGTCTACGGTTCCATTGTTCCGACATGTCTTCCCACTCATGCGGTATGCTTTTGTCACTACGTCGACGCTGCTGTATGCGACATTCCTCGGGCCAGCCTTCTACCATCTTTGGATCTATGCAGGAAGTGGCAACGCCAATTTCTTCTATGCCATCACACTTGTGTGGAGCCTGGGCCAGAGTCTACTAGTTACAGATCTGACATTTGCGGTGCTGAGAGACGAGTGGGAGGTTGAACGCCCTGAGATGGTGGGCAAAGAGATCAGACAGATATAAAACAACCCATCAAGGATGGAGACCCACGATACCGCTGTGTTAGACACGGTTCTTACACGATACGAACAACATAACGATAGTTTAAAGCATCTAGACAAAGAGAAGGAAACGGTTTCTAGAGTCTTCCCTCCAAATAGGAGGATGTTTGGTAGTTTGTTTGTCTATTAAAAGTGTACAATAATGTTACAATATTCTTTTCATTTTTCTTAATCGACTTCCGTATCGGTTTCGACAAAGCGAGCTTGGTTCGACGAGTGAGAAGGACGAGGTGCCTCTGCCGGTCCTCCCAGCACGCTGCCCAACATAGAACCAAGGGCGCCAAACTGGCTCAACTTGGATTTGTTCTGGTATGATTGCCAGACTTGTATCCTTGATCCAAAAGGCTGCATGGCCTTGTATGTGTGGTAACCGTATCCAAGAGCAGCGCCTGTCGCGAGAAGGCTCAGGGCCAGCATGAGAGACCTGCTGTCGATACCGGTGATGCCTCCCTCAGCACGTTTTCGTACTTCAGTTGCGTACTCTTCGCCGAGTCCAGGGACATTATGAAGGATGCTGTCCAGAGTCCGGCTACCAATGCGCAATGCAGTATTTTGTTTTGATTCAACCCAGGGCAAGGGGTTAGACTCTTGCAGATGTCTCGTCTTGATATTATCAACGAACTTGGACAACTGTGGGGCCTTCTTCATGATCCAGTCTTTCAGGAAAGATCTCGGCACAGGAGCGTCACGCATCAGCGCAAGGTAGCCAAAGGCTAGACAATCCAGAGATGAGAGTTCGGTGCCCTTGAAGAAACCATAAGCCTTCTCATCGGATCCATCCTTGAGGAGGTCATCCATTACAGAAAGACAGTCTTCTGTAATTCCGTAAAGACGGATGAGCACAGCTTGCTCAGGGGTCATCTCCTCGTGGATTGTCTTCTTTGTCCGCTCAGGAATATGTCTGCGGAAAGCCTCTGGCAAAGCATCCCTTCCTGATGATAGGTGAAGACTTCCATTGGGATCAAAGTCAGTATCGATATCAGCGAAGCCTAGATGCTCAACACGCTTGACCGCCTCGGCACGGAGTAGCGGTGGAACTGTCCATGTCAATGGGAATGGTAACAGAGTGCTGAAGGCAGGTCTAGTGGTGGCTGCCCAGTTGGCCGCTGAGACGTAGAGCGAGAGATCCAACAAGGGAGCGGCATGAGCAGACAAGAAGGCAGTGTACGCAACACGATCAGCCTGCTGGAGGGGGGTTAGACCAGCGTCCAAGCTGTCGCCAAGTGACTTGTCGGTCAAGTACTGAACGATAGGTGCAAAGCCAGAAACCCATACGCCCTCATGATGAAGCGCGGGAAGCGTATCTGGATGAGACGGTTAGCAATGGAACAAGGTTCGGGCAAGACAATGTAAGACAGCGGGACGGGATAATCCATACTGGACGGGCTGACGGAAGGGTCGTTGCTAGGAATCAAGCGCCAGTCTGATGCAGGGTTAGAGCTATGCAGGTATGTGATGATAGCAAGACACTCGGGATCAATGGACGGCAAGCCAAAGGCTTGACCCCATACATGAAGATCCATCATGGCGGCGGGCCAGGGTTGAAGCTATCCCGGAGTTGTGAGGTGTAACTGCAACTCTGAGTCGGCGTCAAGAAGAAGAAGCGCGCGGGAGTTACAGGATAGACGGGACGGGAAAAGAAGGTTTGTGATAGATCTCGTGGCGATACGCCAACATCTACAAGTCAAAACTTTGATGATCCTAGAGTCGGGGAACTTGTTGAAGCCTTCAAAACGCCAGCCTTGTCTGGGCTCTTTGATCTTTGATGCGGGCTGTTAGCTCAAGAGCCTCAGTGGGGGGGTTTCCAGCTAACCTGTACAAGACCCGCTCGAGTAGTCGATGCGATATGTGACAGCGCGTAGCCACGTGACGAGATTGTGAAAGCGACTATCAGATATCCACCAGAGATGTAAGTGACAAAATGTGCTTTACAAACTTTAATTCTCCTCCATAGAATACACCATTTTAATTCCATTTTATCTGTTTCTTTTTGTCTGTATTCCACTCAAGCAGTCTGGGCTTTCTAACGATCAAGCCTCCCCCATATCGGCCACATGTTGACCCCGTTCGGGGCCGGAGAATATGTTCTCGAATAGGAATATCATTCGTGATGGCTTTTGAAAAGATTTATTCTTGTCATGCTCACTATCTCTACTGTGGCCATTTGAGTCAGTTACTTATGACTCTAGAAATGAAGCTCTCTGATCATGTTCCTTTTCAGGTTACACTTTCAGGTCCACCCTCTGATCTACATACCAACGTTGACTGTTGGTTGAGTCTTGGACCAACCCAAAAGACGAAACCGTTCAGAGTTTGTGACAGAAACATGACAGCTGAAAAGATTGCATCTACGGCTTACACGTTAACACGTTATGTATGTTTTGTAGATCACTTTAGTGGTCGATTTGAGCCACATCGATTTGAACGTCTCACCAACAAACCTACACCGGAGGAAATGCCACAAAACCTAAATGCAGATTCGGTCTGGGGCATTGATAATTGGTTGAAGCTCGCTAGCTTCAAGGTACAATAGATTGATTGGTAATTACACGCATCCTCGATTGCGTAACTACCACGAGCCGGTGACAAAGGATCGTCAACCAACTCCTAATTGCAAGTGACTATCTCACTGAGGGAGTGACTATCCAGCCACCCTTCGGTAACCTTCACCCGGACCCCTGAAGCGGTAACAAGACGGGCTATGGAGTGATCGTCGCTCTCTGAGACAGGCACCGATTGAGCAAAGTCTCCAGTGACAAAGAAAAGTTTTGACCATATTCGCCACATGGTAATTAAAAAACGCCAAAACTGTCAAAGATAAGCAACCTTGTGGCTGGCAGTCTGCAGTAACCTGCGACCGCTTGTTTCATCCCAGATCAAGATGCAATATTACCTTTTTCGGGCAACTGATGATCCTGTTGCTCTTCCTGTGAGAAACAAGAGAGCGGGCAGGCAAGCAAGCAAACAAGGAAACTAGTGCAAGCCCAAAGACTCCAGTACCACGAACTTGGGTTTTCTTCTTCATCAGCTGGGTAACTTGGGGTACCAATCAATCCTCATACCAACACGTTGGTGACAGGAGCAAACATTGACTAGAGTAGCCCTGGGCCTTGGACTTGGGAGGATCTAAACCACCACTAACAAGTCAAGCCAACCAACCATTTAGTTACTGTACAGTATGGACTATGGAGAGACTCGGCCAACAAACCTATTGCGGATGAGACAAAGATCCGGCTGGCGTCACGCCAATTCAGGGACGGTGTTGAGAAAGAAACAGAAACACTATTTCAACCTATCTGTGTAATTGGCCTCGGCCATCCCTCCGATCCAAATCCAAGGCTTGAGACAACGACAAAGACAAGTGATTTGCCTTGCCTTACCTTGCCTTGCTACTGAAGCTAAGAGCTACTAAGATAACTTAGGGGGAGATCAAATTAGCCTCTTGAGTGAAACTGGTAGCAAAAAAAGCCATTTTCTCTCTAAATAAGCTAAAAGGATGACGACTGTCAATCGATCGTCCCTCGCTCCGGAGACAGTTCCAAGTTTGGGAATAGGAGGAGGTTTTTTTCAAGCCACGGCGTTTTCGGGTCCGACAAGTACAGTAGACGTTTTAACATTACTATCAGACATTTTCCCCCTATGAGTTGATGATGATGTGTATGTGTATGTGTGGTGCAATGGATATTCAAAAGCCCTTGTTTAAGGGGGGCCCTGTGAGTTTCAGTTGTTGAGGCGAGCATCAGCCGTTCTGATCGACGCTGCAAATGCGCGGCGCAGGTGGTTCAAAGGGCGAAGGCGACGGGGTTTCTCATGTTGGGAATGAAAGCGAGCGGCAATTGTAAATTCCGGCGTATATTATTAATTGTTAATTAGTTCTCTTTGCTTATGGTAAGATAATAGCGACGCAAGGGAGAGTCAGAGTAGCAGAGTAATCAACTTAATGAGCAAGGGTAAAGCAACGATCACGAGGCACTATTTACAGAACAGGGGTTAGTGACAGTAGGTACTGTATCCGTACCTAATTTTGAGTAACGCAATAATCAAGAATGGATGGGTACTGTATTGCAATTCGCTTTCGCTTCCAATTCCTAACAAGGCGTCACTAACGAGGATCCATCGGTTCGCCAAGAAACAAAGGCCAGGAACTAAAAAGTTAATATTCTCAATCAGGGCAGAGAAAGGGGCCAAGACATTTCACAAGATATTGAAGACAAGACAGTTTTTAGAGTGTTCATTGCGTAGTGCATTGATTGATTGATTGTAGTAATAATAAACATGGTATCTCGTTCTCCATTCCCGTCAACACTGAGTGATCAGTGGACATAATTCCCATTTGCTCCTGAGGGATTCGAGGTTTGCTTCCCTCTCCCCAATGATAATTCTATGTTCCCAACCCGACGTATTCATCGTAAAACCAATAATAAGTCCAAAACACTCGCACTGATAGAAGTGTGGTGTATGTTGTTGAGACGCCGTGATAATGCCCTGTCTATTGATACAGTTCCTGAAAGACCGTGGAACATAAAGTAAAAAGTGATGTTGATATTCCTCCCAAATAAGTTGTTGAACGAAGTAGAGAAGTTGGTTCAAAAAGGTGTAAGATAATTAGATAGTGTAGTAAAGGGTATTGTAACGGTGATGCGCTGTTTGCGAAAGGCGCACGCGGTAGAAGTGAAGGTGAAGAAAGAGTCCGGTCGGTCCAGCCAAAAGGGACAGATTGTGGTGGTTGCTGAAGTTTTCCGGTGGAAGCAGGTTGATTGATTCGACGGCTGAACCAGTCGAGATGATGTGATGATGTGATGTAGTGGTGGTGTTGCAGTTGACTTGCAGCTCTCAGAACCAAGTATCATGTTGATTAATTAGATGCATGAGGGGTTCGAGTTGGAGTTCGCATGTGCATAAGATGCAACTGGTTGGTTCCTTGTTGATGCTGTGTAACTGAAGCCAAGAGCGGTAGAGTATCATGACGATGATAATGTTATGTCATGTTGGTTGTAGAGTTGGTATGCCGTCGAATAATTGTCGATCTGCTTTAACCTCGCTTGGGCAGAGGAGGCAGAGGGCGGCTAGGAGGAGGGCCGGGGCAAGGAGGAAGCTGCGAAGGTCGTTGAGCAGGCATCTTGATGGTTTGTTTGTTGTAGTTGAAGTATAAAAGCTTCGAGTAGTTGATGAGATAACCGAGTAGTAGTAGCTCGGTTGTAAGTAGATAGAGTTGTTGTGTGTGTAAGTGCTCGTGTGTAAGAGAGTAGAGCTAGAGTTAGACTGCAGTGAATAGATAAGATTCTTGTTGAGTCGATGATGAGAGTGATCTTTTTGGTCGTGGGGAAGAGGGAGGTCGCTGCCCTTTTTGTATTCCCTGATGTTTGTGCCTCCAGCCCAGCTCTCTCACCTAGTTAGCCAAAGTCAAAGGTAATCTGAAGTGAAGCAGCCCAGCCCGGGCAGCCAGGGCGCAAGACACAGGGCACCACTTCTGGATACAGGGGGTGTGCTGTTCACAAAACGGAGGGGATGGGGTGAAGACACGCCCATCAGCCTGATGAACATGAACGCCCCGCTCATACTGTAGCACACACCCTGACCCCCTCTCAGGTTGGGCTAGGCCAGGGCAGGCCAGGGCAGACTAGGCAAGAAAAGGTCTGTCTCTCTCGTACGAGGGTGAAAAAAATGTAGATACGTCAGTCGAGGTACTTTGACCCTAGGTACCTGACCTGACCTACAACCTGAAGCAAGACAGACGAGACTCCTCTCTGTCTCTCAAGCGAAGCGGCCAGTCAAATGGCTCCATTATAATATCATTCTCTTACACCGCATCAGATTGATATGGACAATACGATAAACATGATACACCTCCTGTCCTGTCCTGTTCTTTTCGTCTCGTCTTGACTGAGCTGGAACTAAAACGATGGAGAAAGGAGAGCAGGGATTAGTAAGTAATGCAATGGCCAAAATAGAATATTACGTAGAAATGAAAATAGAACATTAGGGAAATTGAAACACGATAAGAGCATAGCATAATAGCGAGCATAGACTGACTGACCTGCCCGCTCACCTCAGACCAGGTCAGGTCCAGGTCCAGGTCAGTCAGTACTGTAATATGCCCCCCTGTCGCACAACTCAGCACAGAATAGAATGGAATCCACCTGTGCGTTCAATAATTGATTAATTAATTGCACTTCATTATTTGCCTTGACCCCGTATCTACGCTCCGTAATGAAATTACTACATACGTATCCGTTACCGTATCCCCTTTCATACAGTAGCACAATGCAATGCATCCATAGCCCAGCCTGATTGTTCTTCACCGATTCTGCTGCATGCAAATTAGTTTCGGTTTGTACAGCACAGCATTAAGTGATAGGGGTCTATTCTATTAGTTGACAGAATACTGCAGGCCAAACGCCAATTGGACTTTTGAATGCCGGGAGACCCCAAAAAAGCAACAGCGGAGGATCTTTGTAAATGCCATTATGACGATTATCTGCTTGGTGCGGCGTATTATCAGCCTCTTATTGGACCTTGGGTAGATCAGCTGGGCTGTCTACCTGGTAAGCTGCCAATGCAGTACAACAAGGACTACAACACAACAACAAAGCAGGCTCTATACTACTGTGAATTCTTGTTCTTGTCCATGCAGTTTCCTGCAGTTGGTTTTTGCTGTAAGAAAGATACTGTATAATACTGTATCTTGACGCTATCAAACGCCAGTCAATCTTAGCAGAGCGGCCTCCGCCGTAGAGGCGCACAAACAGGAAAATGAAACCCGTTCAGTTCCTGTCTGTCAGTTCCCCGCCATCAACTTAACTGGACCGGGCTGCTAGTATTAGACCAAAAATTCTGCTCTTCCTCGTGGGAAAATCTAGACTAAACTGACTGATTCATTCCATCCAGTCCGGCTACCGAACCGTTTATTCTTCTTTGTCCATCCCATACACCAAGTTATCCATTTCATGCCAAATCAGGTAATTATTGGCATAAATCCAAACTTGACTCTTGGTTGGCCGGCTTAGACGGCTACTGATCCTCGTCAGCCAAGTGTTCCCCCAAAGACTGTGAAACAAGAGCGACAGGAAGAAAATTAGCCAGAGAGGAGCCGCTAGCATGACCGCTTCGCTTCTCTTTGTTGGGGCCTTGGGGGCGGTTCCACAGCATTATCACAATTAATCCTGGTATGGAACGTCGCATGGAAGCTTTCGTAGAAGGACTCATCCCTGGTCACAATTCTTCTTAGGCTCCCTCCATAGTGGAGAGTCTTCGGTTTAGATGACGTCCAGTCCAATTTCGATGGTCCAAGCAGAGCAGAACCTGTCATCCATCCCGTTTCCGTTTCCGTTTACATGTGAGGTGCCCCCTTGCGAAGCTGAGACCAGGACAGCCAGGGGGAGGCGAATATGTTGAACTTTTTCTGTCACCGCTCTGAATAGTTCGTGTTGCACAGATGGGTCCAAATTTTAAATTCAACTTACCTTACTGTACCGCAATTTGGGTCAGCTTACGGCCACGCTCAACAACAAAGAATTAGGGCTGAGCCTGCAGGATGCCTGCATATCGATGGATATGCCAAATTAATTGTTGTCTTGACCGCTGGAAGAGAAGCGAGCATCGTGTCCACAGCAACTAACTAACTAATTAACTACTGTATACTGACCGATAATTGATACACATCTACATGCATGTGTATCTGCATGTGCATCTCTATCTGCATAAGACTTTATGGAGCTCGGCTGCATGATTGGGCGCCAAAGAGGACTGCTCTGTCGGTTTGACGGGCCTAGACTTCCAGCTCATAGTAGACTTTATTGCGACTGTGGGGGATAGCGTTGTAAATTCAATTTCAACTATATTCGTGTCATATCGATGTTTGGTTATCTACCTCGGCATACAGAGTCAAAGGCAAATGATCTCTGACATGTTGCAAAAGGTCTCAGATCTGACAGAATTGACTTTATCCTAAATCCCGGCCTTACAACACGTGTTTGTTTGTCTTGGCTGGCATGTTTCCATTATACGGCGAAGCAATTGTAGGGTAAATTCCCATCTCCTTTCGGTCGCCGGCAATTCCATGCCACACGATCAACTAACGCACGGAGCGTAAACGCCGATTTACTGAAGGGTACAATATTACACGTATTCGTTTCAGGTTACTTCTCTTTTCTTGGTTTCGGCAGTATGGCCCGGTACGGTACAGCGAGACCAAGACAACTCCCGCTTTAACGAGCCGTCTTGTAGGCGTTTTTCTACTTACCACTTAAGCTTAGGAAACCCACCAGACATGTGTCGTGGAAAACCTTAACAGTGAAATTAGCTCTTGTATTGGCTTGACTGCTTAGACAGACGGGCCGCCTCCGGTAATACATTCCAGTGTATATGGGGAGAGGCCTACTTTCTTTCCCTGACGGTTGAAGCGTCGAACTGTAAACAACGGGAAATGGGCAGATTGTCAGAGCACTCAAAGCACTACCGTAAGCTGCGTGCCTGTGCCTGACTTGACACGGCACAGCTGGCTTGTTTGAGCATGGCTTTTCCGAGGTTTCCTTAAGCTCACGGAGAAGACCAAAATAGCAATAGGTAGCATAGCACTGCCAGCCTTGTATACGTGCATCGTGATTACATTACTACGTAGTATTGTAAGCCATTCCTTTATTAGAGATCTGGCATATTGAAAGCATCGACATGGTTATGAACATGGACGTCGCGTGGCGTGGTAACGATTTGCTGTGCCGCCGCCTCTTTCTTTTTGTCTTGTGCCGTTTCTATTGAGTTCAGCCAGACGTAGTGAGTTGACTGCAGCCCTACTATAGATTTCACATTCACAATTGTTCACTGCACTGTATTCGATACTGAACCAGGGTCTGATATTGATGGTTCGCAGGTGACACCGTACTGGATCTGTATCCCTGTCTGACAACACCAACCAACCGTTTATTACCCCAATCCTCAGCATGCATCTGGGGTCTTAGTTTGACGATGACTCACACGCACAAAAAAATCGAGAGAAAAAAACAAAATGACGATGCTTGCTGACTGCCGAGCGACGTTGCAATCCCCAACTCGCCAGACCGGGTCTTGGCGGTTCCAGCATTAATTAACGGTGTACACAAAAGTATCCGTAGCTTATTCGTATTCTGTTGCACTGGACATGCATGCTCTTAATGAAATGAAACCTCCACTTTGTTCTCTTCTTTTTCGTCTTCTTCTGCTCTGACCCCCCTTGTGGTTAGGTTAGCAGATCTTCGCTTCTCCTAAGACCACGCCTGCTAGGAGAGTCTACTCTACTGCATGCACTGCAAAAAAGACCTCATCTCACCGCGATTGTGACTGTGCGTTGCGAAGCGAAGAGCTCGGGCATCGAACACGGTCGAGATCATCATTTGATGGATTGGTATGACTTCATAGGGGTCCTTTATCAACATGTCGCAATTCCAACCATGTGAGGTTGTCTCCACCAGTTCGGTTTCGCATTGGGAAGATCTCAGAGATGGTTGCAATAATGATTCATGCCATGGTCCGTGAAGGCTTCCAAGAGAGGACCCCGAGTTTTCCGAACTTAATCGAACGCCTGGTCCAGGTTGTTGCTTGTAGAGTAAATTGGAGATTGTTCTACGAAACCTTCGATAGCTTCCATAAACTGGAGACGTTCGGAAGTTCCAGACACAAATTTGAGGCGTCAGTATTGGCCGAGGCTGACGCATGGATGTCCGCGATTACCGAAAATGAGGATGGACCAGCAACCCACGATAACTGGAACTTGAACTAAACACACCGACAAAGAGCCCGGACACCTTCGATTCCTTCCAAAGAACATTCGAAGGTTGGGATTTTCTTCTAGAGCCAAGCTCGGACGTTGATTTCATCTATGGAGTAGAGTACGACGTAATTTAGCGCTCAACGATGATGCCTCTCCATGGACAGTATGAATGAATGAATATCTAACCTCTCAGTGGTTGGCTATCTTTGGTTTAGGGCGCGGCTGAAAATACCATCTCGGCTTCTGTCTGTGTGTTGTAATATCTTACCGCCAGTTTGGGTCACTCTTATTTTGATCAAGTCCAACTGCAACATGTGAGACGGACTCGTAGCTAATGCCAATGCTAATGCCAGCGCCAACGCCAACACAGGGATTTACTAAAAGACCCTTTGTCTCAGTTATCTCTGATGCGTTGTCCGTTTAGACGCTCGCGATGCATTGCTGCGGTATGTGATAGACTTGCCTTGCCTTGCATTGCATAGTAACCGTTCCCCATATACCGGGTCTTCTACCTAGATGTAGACCGCTCATACAGAAGAATTCCCACTTTGACAGTCAAAAACAGTATTTTCATGCACGACATCCCGTATGTTTGGGCATCTGTTACAGGTTACACGGCCCAACTTACGGCTTGGGCGTCATGAAGCTCTTGGCGAGAATCGAACCGTATCCATCAATACAGTTGAGTTGTCCAACGGTCGGTCGGTCGGTCGGTACAAGTTGCTTGAGTAGCTGGTCTACTGGTCAAAGATTAATGGACCATCCAAAATGGATCTTCTTTGGTAGTTGGTCCATGCTGAGATGAGGGTGTGTCCCCAAGTGTGGCTCTGTCAAATGAGAAGCCCCTGCAATTTTCATAAAACTTTTATTCTTGCAAATGAATGGAGTCAATAATAATGGCTGCAAAAATAATCTGAGCACGTGCCCCCTTGTGAATAGATTCTTCAGACCGCCAGCCTTGTCTTGTCTTTGTCTTGCCTAGACCTCCACTGTTTGGATTGTGTGCTGACTGATCCCATCTCGTTCCGTCCCCATATTCGGATTATCGGTCAATGCCGTAGAGGACAGAATTCTTTATTCTCCTATGTCATGCTTCTGTTGGGAAATTACATCCCTGGACCCTGCATTGACCACAGTTTGACCTATTCATCCCTTTAAGCAATAATCTCTCCACAAAGTCTCTCTTTGCAGCCTCAATAACTGGAAACATGAGATCTCGGGACGGGCGACGTATGCAATGCAAGCCCCCTTCAGCTAATCTCTTACATCTCCAGATAATTTGCCTCCAAAAGGATATTTTGTGTTTGTGCCCCTGACTAAATGAACGGGTGGTGGCAAACTCAACACTAGCGGCAAACATAAGCCGGCTTCAACGGTCCTTAGAGGGCCACTGGGCGCTGGAGTTTGAGGTTATTGTAGGCCGCCGGCAGTGAAATACAGTGGACGACAACAGTAAAAAGGGCCTGATCCATGGCGAGGCTGGAGACACTAAACCATGGCACTCGAGTTTCATCCCATCTCAAGCCGATGATGACGATTCTAAAACCACAAAAAACCACAAAAAAAACTCGAAACCAGGTGGATTTGTCGCACTATTACCAAGTTCTATTTGTTCTTTCTTTTCTTCTGCGCTATCGAATGCTACGGTAGCTGCGAATGTATTTCCTTTTTAATCCGGGGTTCTAAGATGAAGACCCCGTACTCTGTTCCAGACCGCCGGGTCTTGGGATCTGCTTCACCTTCTCTTGCTTCACCGACTTGGAAAATGTTAATTAATGAATCCCAGAAAGTGGGAATGGTGGCAAATTTGACTGGAAACAATATGGAGACGAGACACGAGACCGCTTGTTTTGCAATGGTTATTGATCTTCACCTTATTCAGGGTCCGGACGAAAGGGCGGAATTAGTTGCGCTGAGAACAAAGATAGTCTTTGATCTTCATGAACTAGAGGCAAATTGTGATCGGACTATGAATCCGCTTACTGATCAAACAATCAATTCACCGATCAGAGAAAGAGAATATCTTGTTGACCAATGGGTTTCAGGTTCGTATCTGTCCCTGATTTCAGTCTGTCACGTCTTGTCAAAAGAGAATGCCTGCAGACGATCAATCATGAGGTCTTCCTTTGATGCTACGCTACCCAATATCTGTCAGATTATTGGTACGTCTCTGATCATCTGACGCAGAAGCAACGTCTAATCTGCCATTCTCGGTAGTTTTGTCCGAGCAACACCAACTCAAAGGTACGTATTCCGTATGTCCGTTCCGCTGACGGTACCAAGCCAGTGGTAACCAGACCAGGCTGCCAGGTTTACCGAGATGAAAGCGGCCGACCCAATTGTCCTCTTCAGAACAGGGATCAGTGATCACCGTAACCCGTCTCAAGCGTGTTTTGGGTTGATGGACCAGTCACAGTTAAGCTTGATGATGCTGCGTACCTGTATCACGGAGACGCCGTGCCTCGGCTCCTGATGAGGCTTAGGTCAAAGACTTAGACACTCTGACCTAAAATTGTAGCCAGCCAGTCTCTGTGGTGTTCGTCTTCCCACAAACCGTTGAACTCATCCAAGCGGTCGGACTTTAACACGGCTTGGCAAGACCGTCTTGACGCCTCTGCCGGGTCACCACGAGCTGAGAACCTGATTTTGAGTGCTAGCATCCCCTCTTTTCGTGTTGTTATAATGCCGAAAGGTTACGGAGTCGGCCCCTTTCTGATCTTTCGTGATGTTTGACTTTGAGGTCAAGTGCCGCAAGTGTCAAGACTCTATACCCCATTACTGGCCCGTGCCTATGATGGAGTCATCATCAACATGTCAGAACCAATCTCTCGGTTTCTAGTCAGTTTGGAAACCAAGTGGCCGACTTTCGGAGCATCGCATCGTGATTGATGAAAAAACTTACTTCCACTGTCTCATCTCAGAATAGCTGAGCCGAGTCCTCGGTCGACTCCGCTCAAAGACAACAATCCCATTTCCGTATCATGTCAGTGACATATCGATGGTAACACTCGGCTGGCCTCGAACCTTGAACCTCAGCCTGGCTGAATATTTATGTGTTATCTCAATTCAGCCTGAGAGTGAGTGGCTATAATAAGCAAACACTAACTATTGTGCTGACGGTAGCATTGCAAAGACAAAGAGTCCCTCGAAAGAAGAGGTCAAAGCCCACAGATGCTCATTATCAAAAGCAATGGTTGGCTGATCGAGTTCAGCTGCCAGCCACAGAAGTCAATTGGAGGCGCCACTTGAGCATCCCCAGGTACGGAGTGCACCTTATCGATACAGTTACTATGTATGGATATACGTATCCGTATGGACCTTTCAGCTTATTGTACAAGGTTATCAAGCCACAAGACTCAAGTTCCCCAGGGGCATGCACTGTCGCACCCTCTCGCTCTCTCGCTCTAGACTCTCTCCACGTGGGATCCAGGGGGATGTGTATGACGATGGCGCAGTGTGGCGCTCCCCTGACGATCCCAGCACCAGTTCGTGTCCATCATTCTGACGGGCATGGAGAAACAGGTACAACACGGTACGGTACCCTCTGTACATTGAGCTTCAGGCTTCAGCGTGTGTCTCAGTTTCAAAGTCGTCAGCTTGATACGAAGCCCCCTTTCAATGCTCCCGCATCCCGACCGAACCAACGACGACACCTGGACACGTATGTTTGTGATCTGATTGCAGGTGCACGGATGGGGAATTACCTGGAAAGAAACCTGATTGATCGGAGCATTGATGAAGGCTTCTGACAAGTTCCATGCTCTGAAACAAGATATTATTGGCATCGATGAGTATCGAGAATCGATGATCCGGATGAAGCTGTCTAGGTCTTGGCCACGCAGCCTTGAAGCCGAGATTGTCACTATTACCGTATTCTTTCGGTCCTCTTGGACACCTTCATGGTTCAGCTATTGGTCTGGACCGTTGCTATCTCAAGCCAGCCAGCCGCAACATGGATTAGGGATGCCTGATTATTATTGACACCTATCATGCACCCACGGACTCTTCAATGTCCAACCCCCTGCCATGGGGAAATGATGCGAGGCTGATGCTGATGTTACCGTAGTATGTATTTTTGGCGACAATGCCCTGAATCTGGAGGCTGACTTGAGCGGTCAAAGTCACTCATCGAGTCTCTTGATTGGGACAAACAATCTTACGTGGCGTATTTCTTTCCCTGTGAGAGAAACCTCTAATCGATCCAACGATGTAACCCAACTGCTACTGCGCCCAGAGTGACGGGACTCTTTTGTCACTTTTCTTTTTCTTTCCTTTGTTTGAAGTTATCCGTGCTTACTCTTACTTGGCCGATATTTCCGATTATTCTCGCTGCCTACAACAATTGCGGGCGGGTCTTTGGTTCTGAGACATGCGAGTTTTTCCGCCGCTCACACTATGAAACTGTGGTGTTGACGAAACAACTTCTTCCACCACTACATAGTACATACATACATTGTGGGCTCATACTTGATACATATCATGTGCATATTATCCAGGTTCAACTGGTAATGTGCTCAACCTGCTGCGATGCCTCGGTTGCAGTATTTCTTGGCTCACCACTATTCTGCAGCTGCAACATCTTATGAGCGAGGGTTCACACCAAGACCCCCAGTAACCCTTGCACGTGGTGATGGTTCGCAAGGTTATCATCGCAGGGGGCACGGTCCCTTTCGGATAGGACCATGAGCTGCATATTTTATATGAGGTGTTCATCAAACATGCAGCTATCTCCACGTTGGTATATACTCGATCAAGGCAATGCATCTCGGCATGCATTTCAACTACAGATACAGCCGCAAGAAACGGCCAGTCTCTAGACTCCGAGACTGACACGGGTTGTGACTGGCATTGCCATTTGAGGACTCTCTATCTTGACCACCTTCCAAGATAGCCCTTGCTCAACAAGTCGGACTGCAGTCCTCCTCCGCGACTGGTGACGCCTACATAGGGATATGTCTTGTCTGTTGAGCAAGGCTTGGTCGCATCCCCTGCGGCCCTATCGCTTTGGGAGTCATACTGCAGCGCAGGGGACTTTGTGCGCAGCCTGCCCAGTTCTACAGATACCCAGATGTTTCCGGTGGACTACATACAGTTTGTTGCAAAGTTTACAGGCAGGCAAGAGCACGGCTGGGGTTATTAGCGCATCCCTTTGTGCATTGCGTGCTGTAGTATCAATGCTTTGCAGACTTTCAGTGCACTCTGCTCTCCAAACGTCAGCGTGCATGACATGCTCCGAATTACCTAGTTGGGTACGAACCGAACATCACTGACGCTTACAACCTCCTATACTGCGCATTGTCCTGATCTTCTGTTCTGAGACTTTGTTGGTTGATCATATCATGATCGGCATTCAGCTGATGATGGGTTGTGTGTCTGTTGGTGGTTGTATACTCGTATAGTAGTTGCACATGTGTATGAGCCGTGTCAACTCAAGTGTGCGCCTTGGGGAATCAGAATGCAGATGGATGGATCGTGATAGATTACAGGGAGCTTTCAACTCGCGAGGGATAGGTTATGACAGGGGATGTTGTTAGCGACTGAGTATCAGATCGGCCCGCTGCGGGTCCTAGATATGCGTCGATCGACCTCCTGCGTGCGACATTTTGTTGTTGTTGTTCAGGGTCGAGGGTCCAACTAGACGAGATGCAATTCTGCCCGACAAGGACGTGTTTGAGGAATGCGGTGATGGATACGGGAGATGCGTCTCTGCGTCGTTGCGGAGAAATGACAGGACGTTCACAGAAACGGATGTAACTCGATGCGTTGCAGATCGTGGGGTTTGCCTGTGAGAAAGACGAGGACGCGAGAAACCATGTCATAGAACCCTGACTATTACACCAGTATCAACATATGATGACTGACGATAACACAGATGTGATCAACTAGTGTCGAACTACTGTACCTGCTATCACAGTCAAATCGACTGATTAATATTCTTGGCCTTTGATGAGCGGGGACTATCTCCATATTGACTGCAAGGTATAGCTTGAGAATGTCTCGGTCAACTCAGCGTCATTCTCCACGATCCGGCTAAACTATGCTATGGTGTATTATGCATGTAGTCGAGGGTCAGAAACTGGCGGTCAACTTGAGGTTATGTATATGCGAGAATCGAGATTAATGCGAGACGTGTGGTGTCGTCTGTGTGGTTGGTGGTGAGAACGAACTAACAGGCGGCCACTAACAACGGCCAAAGGATCTGAGATTAGGTCGATCTTTTTAGGTCTAAAGACTAATGTACTCTAAAGCCTGCAAAAGGGAGTCACGAGATGTCATTTGCAAGCAACAACCCGCACAAGTTCATGCATGGTCCTTTATGATACTATAGATATGGATGCTGAGTTGGCGAATCCTCCAGCGCGCTAGACTTACTGCAGTCTATGTGCTGCAGCAACCCGTAGTTTAGTCCACCTTGGAACCCAACGGTGAAGTAAAGTCTGCAACGGCGCCCTATTTTCTGGAGATCATTATTGGTTCCGAACTCAATTGGAGTGGTAACGAATAACCGGTCTGCAAAGTCATCATCCAGCATGACCTCTTATGCTTAGTTAGGTAATGAGCTATATCGTTGAGGGGGCCGGGGCCGGGACCGGATGAGGGGAAGCTCAAGCTCAAGCTCAAGCAAGCAAGCAAGCTTCAAAGTCTTAGCAACCATGATAAGGTAAAACAAAACAAGGCAAGGCAACACCAGGTAGAAGCAGGCAGTCAAGACAGGACAAGACACGGCATAAGTGAAACCAGATACAACAGTATCCCATGGTATGTCTGCCTGATCAACTCTACACTGCAACCATGCCATATACCAGAAACTAGTAGTGGCACAGCAGATCAGTTGGTGTGATGCCTGCCACAGCCATGGGATTGTCCAAAGAAAGCCTGGAAGGCTGAGACGTACAGAATCCCAGATATCGAAAGGGCCATGTTTCGCATGTCCAAGCACCCAAGCAACCCAAGGCCCCGGTCTGGCAGCAGCAGATCCTCCGTATGGGGAAAGGGAAGCGATGCGATGTCATGATAACGAATGCAAATGCATGCATGCATGAGTATGACTGTAAGCTCAACTGTATGATGCCACGACAGTCACAAACAGTCAACGTGAGTCCCGGCCGAGAGGTAATAGGCCGGGCCAAACCAAAAAGAGGGGTTTGATACGGTAAGAGGATGCCCACGTATTGATAACCGGATCTTACTGCTGATGCTGATGAAGAATTGCGTATATATCACACATCATGCCGTTATACCGGTGGGCAGTGTCAAAGAGTCATATGCAAGGCAGAGCAGACAGGGTATGGCAAGGCAGGGCAGGGCAGGGCAACGAAGGAGGAGGCGTGTAAAACAAAGAACAAACATCTGTAGGCATGCAAAAAGCAAGGATGCATCTTGCAAGGAATTAACAAACAAGTGCAATATCCATGTCACCAACTCTCATTGTCCCTTCAGACACAAAGGTACAACCACCACTGGTACCACGGCTGGCTACATGAACCTAGCTCACCGAGTTTACAACACAGGTTTCAGCGAGGACTTCCCCTCACTCTACCTAACTCAACTCTATCAAACTGCTGCAACTTAACTCCACGAAGCTTTCCATGATCCTTGCTTGAGTTTGTCATCGCACGGTTGCGGGGTTACTCGATGTTAGTTGATTAGTGGTAGTAGTTTAGCTGCTACTGTACTAGGCATGTCATCCACACCCATTTCGATATCCATTGTCTGAGACACCGTCTTCGGGATGTTTCAATACAGTCATATCTTTGAGACATTCAACAAAGACAACCGGCAAGATTATGCTGTTGGTGCCGGTTCATACCGCAACTTTGTTGCCAGCGGCTGCTCAGCTTCACAGAAACGCCCCCTCCATCTCAGGCACAAGGTACCAGGCACCAGGGGACAATGACAATCATCCATCGTGATGATGCTTTCGGTATGTATCTTGTGACCACAAACTCCGAACCTCCCGTGTCTTGCAAATCAAGTTCACGGGGGTTTGTTCTGTATGACTCCCAAGGACTTACATCAAGACGCCCAAGGTAACGTATCCGTATCCGCAATACTTGTACCACGCCAAAACGGCTGTTATATCAGCTCAGCCTTGGATGATTCTGTCATAAATCAGCTCTTGGTAACCTCAGCTCCTTTCTTTGTAGTTTCATGATCTACATGGCCTCGTAATGGTGTATGTAATATGTGCTCTTCGCTATTAGCTGAGTACAGTACAGTAGCACTACTAGTATCCTGTTCGTATAATCAACGAATTACTGAAACCAACGGACGAAACTTTCCGTGTCTACGGTTACTACCCTATAATTAAAAAGCTCGAGTCCTAAATTAGACACTACTACGGAATATTATGTCAATAGATTTAGGCTCAGCCTACTTTGCCTCTTAGTCACTGTGGCTGGCATGGTTGTTGGGTGTCAAATATCAATTCAATTTCCCAGCCAGCCTCACCGTAGGGTCTGAGACATGCACAATTAATAATGGCTGCCTTTCTAGGGTTCAACCTGTCTTAACGTTATGAACTGCATTCATAATTGCCTAGCTTAAACAATTGATATGTGATCGACTGTAGGGTTACAATGAATATGCTTTTGTCGGCAGTGAATTGACCTCCGAGTATCCGGTCTCTCACGAAATATTGGACTAGGGATCATCGATGCAGGGCCTCTTCAACGCCCGCTTTCAACCCTCACAATAGAACCCTCGCTTAAACAAACTCTTCAATGCTGTTGATATTTCTACCGAGGTCTTACAACAAGACTAGGATACAATAAAAAAAGCCTCAATTGCACTCAACAAGACCCATTATGCCACCGGACAAGGCCAGGGTATGTCTGGTGATACGCAAACACAGAGCCGAAAGCAATTGCGGCATATACACGAAACTTGGAGTAACTCCTCCGGTTACCAGGCTTGTAGAGATATTCGCTTGTCATATCACTGAGACATACGCTTAGCCAAGCTCTGATATTGCCCATACTCGCGCTACTGTGGTCCAATTTACGACCCAGCCATGTAGGAGAATAGCACCTAACCCAGCATCACAATGGAGCTCGCAGCAGGGGTTTGGTGTTTTTTTCGACTCCAGATCTTTCTCGCCGTGCCGAGTTTATCCTCGACCCATGCCCTGATAGATGCCAAGAGATATCAAGGCCGACAATTGACGGTGATGTCTAAGCGACCTGGTCAAGGTGGGCCGTAGCCATGATACTATCCCTCGTCAAAAGCTTCGATTGAGGCTAAGCAGCAGATCGAAATGTGCCCAATTGAACTAACCTGACCGTTGCGATGATTTTCGGCCACCGTCTGTGATTGGCAAATTTGCAAGACTGATCATGACGGGAGTCCGTCTACTTCTGGCGCCCGCAGCCAGCTCGAACACCTTTCAGGGATCTGGCGGCCGTATCCGCAGTTCCCGTCCGTCAACCCCAGTATTCGGGTCAGCTCTCGTCGACCTGCTACTGTGATTGCATGCATGGTCACGCCATTCTGGGACGTCATGTTGGTTGATATGCTTTTGAGACATTCTGCTTGCATGCGCGGAGTTTTCGACACATCGAAGAAACTATAATCGTGATCGGTTATGGGATGTCCTCTCCAACCGGCACTTGGGTCGACGATATCCAATTTTCCATCATGGCTTGACCTTCTGGTCGGCCTTTTGCGACCCCACTGCTGTTGCTGGCTGCAGCGCTCGCTCTCTTCTTGACCACGAGGCACAGCACCTGGCCGTAGATTGCAAATCCCTCATATGATACATCCATTACAAGCTTCTTTTTGTCGTCGTTTGTGTCGAGACCGTCGTCCTCCTGGGCCCGGGGTCTCTTGTGTGGGGGCGCCTCCGTGTCTGAGTCGATTTCAATGGCCGAGGCTGTTTCATCATCTTCAAAAGCCTCAGAATCTTCTTGATCCGGGTCTACTGTCCCTCTCTGGCGCTTGCTCCGTCGTGTCGTTGTTTCGGCAATTGGAATATCTGACAGTCTCACTTCATCCTCATCCTCCTCTTGTAGAACTGGGGCGCGAAATTCATCGTCAACATCTACAGGAACGCTGTCCGTCTCTCCGATAAGCTTCGACGAGTTAGACTCCAGCTTTGGTGGCAGCTTGTCCCTGAAATGTTTGGTCCTGTAAATAAGAGAGTGTCTTGTGCTTGTTTCTGTCAAGAATATGGAGACCTCAAATTCATCTAAGCAAGATAAGCTGTTGAATAGACCGTCCAGCATAAAGGATGGACTTACCAGAGACGATCACATCCTTGATACTCTTCTTTTTGCTCTTCTTCTTCATCATTCTCTCTTTCTCTTCACGAAGCTTTGGTAGGACTAAAGGACGGATGCTCTCAATAACCTTTGGCAATATTGGATTCCGAGGATTGAGTAGCCATGACTGAGCTAGAGCGGGATTATCGAGATAAATTCGGCACTCAAGGACCGAGTATTTGGATATTCTGAGATACCGACGGACTGGAGCCATTTCGTTAATGCTCACTCAGCATGAAGTTGTCGAGGGAAGCGTGAATGAGACCTTGAGGTTGTCGAACTAGGCTTCAATTCGGTGATGTAATAGGCGGTCGTCCACTGTAAGTCGCGACGCGAATACGCTAAAATTCAAGCTTCCACTGGAATGGAGTGCTATGACGAGCTTGGGCTCAGCCTTGCAGCTGGTCCGAGCGGGCGGATCGCCAATTGAACGCTTCGAGGTAGTGTCAAAAATCTCCATTGCTCAGCCGTGCCGACCTCAACTCTCGCAATCAGCCGATCAAGTGCGACATGGTCCTGGAGCGATCATGCTCAAATCTTGGAAGTCGACCCTGAGGCTGCCTCGGTCGAGTTTCCCGTACGTTCACTTTCTATAGAGCCTCCGAAACTCGAAAAATGGGGAGCTAATATAGCCGATTTCGCAGTGCTCGACCGAACCCCAAGCTCGCACCAGAGTATCTTCGACAATGTACCGATGACCTGTATAAATGGCAAGGGGAGAATAGGCCTGAAGAAAAGCCGTTCACACTTCATGATGGCCCTCCATATGCCAATGGCAACCTCCATGTCGGCCACGCCTTGAACAAGGTGCTCAAAGATATGACTGTGCGTGTAAAGGTGCAGCAAGGCCGGAAAGTGACATATCGACCAGGCTGGGACTGTCATGGACTTCCAATTGAGATGAAGGCATTGGGAACAAGCGCTACGAAGGGCTTGACTCCTGTGCAGATCCGGGATACAGCGCGGAAGTTAGCTTCCAAAACCGTCAAGGATCAGATGAAGGGATTCCAGGCACTTGCTGTCATGTCCGATTGGGAAAAGAGATGGACTACGATGGACCGAGATTTTGAGATCAGGCAACTGCGTGTCTTTCAGAATCTGGTACGCCGAGGTTTGATCTACCGCAAGCACAAGCCGGTCTACTGGTCAGCTTCATCGAGGACAGCACTCGCTGAGGCAGAGTTGGAATACAGAGACGACCATGTCTCGAAAGCTGCATACATCAGATTCCCAATTGTTTCCGACTTGTCCTCGATACCTGAGCTGGCCGACTTTAACGGCAAGCTATACGCAGCTATCTGGACAACAACGCCCTGGACTCTCCCAGCCAACCGCGCAATTGCCATCCACAACGACATCTACTATTCCTTGATTCAAGTTGGCTCGGATGGTTACCTTGTTGCCTCGGATCGCGTGGAGGCTATGAGGGATATGCTCCCAGACCTCCAAGTCGTGACTGACTCCATTCCTGGTTCCAGCTTGAAGGGCCTCGAGTATCAGAACCGACTACGAGGCAAATCTGCCCCATCTCAACCCATCATTGAGGCCGATTTTGTCACCGCTGACTCTGGTACTGGTCTCGTTCACATTGCTCCCGGGCATGGACAGGATGATTATGAAGCTTGCTCTAAACTTGGCATTGAGGCGTTTGCTCCTATCGATGACGGCGGTTTTTTCACCCAAGAGGCCTATCCCGATGATCCTGAGAAGCTTACATCCGCACCCTCCATCTTGGATGGCGGGAGCCAATCTGTCTTGGACTTGGTAAACGACGATGTGCTTGGAACCCATAAGTTACGCCACAAATACCCTTATGACTGGCGAACGAAGCGGCCTGTTGTGACTCGTGCTACGGCCCAGTGGTTTGCTGATGTCGGAAGCATCAAAGAAGATGCTCTTGCAGCCTTGAAAGACGTCCGCTTTGTGCCGGAAGGTGGACGCGTTCGTCTCGAGAGCTTCGTCAAGGGTCGCAGCGAGTGGTGCATCTCGCGCCAACGCTCATGGGGTGTTCCCATCCCAGCCCTGTACGATGAGAGTGGCAATGCTGTGATGACAGTAGAGACTATCGAGCATATCATCTCAGTCATGCAGGAGCGTACTTCATCTGCCTGGTTCTCCGATAGCCCAGATGACCCTGCGTGGATTCCTTCCAACCTCGAGGGTAAGTATCGCCGAGGTACTGATACTATGGATGTTTGGTTCGACAGCGGCAGCTCTTGGACGGAGACTGAGGGACCGGCCGATGTTTACCTTGAAGGATCTGACCAGCATCGTGGTTGGTTCCAATCCAGCTTGTTGACTTACGTCGCAACACAAAAGTCAAGGGAGACCACCAACAAGATCTCAGCCCCTTTCAAGACCTTGGTCACTCATGGCTTCACCCTTGATGGCCAAGGTAAGAAGATGTCAAAGTCGCTAGGTAACATGATCGTTCCCAGCCAAGTTATGGATGGTAGTCTTCTGGGACCTGCCAAGACCAAGAAGGGTCAACAACAATCTGCCGGTCTTGGTCCAGATGCCGTTCGCTTGTGGGCAGCAAGTGCTGACTTCACAACGGATGTGCTCATCGGACAAACCATTCTTCAGCCTGTTCAAACTTCACTGATCAAGTACCGAACAATTATCAAGATGCTTCTTGGGTCACTGAATCAAGAAGCCCGCCAGAGTCCTTTGACAAAGTTGGACCAGATTGCACTTGTCCAGCTCTCGGATACCATGTCTCAGGTGATGGAATCATACAACGACTTCGAGTTTTACAGAGCAGTTAGTATGATTAACCGCTGGGTCGCAGCCGAACTTTCAGCATTCTACTTGGAGGGCCTGAAGGACCGTCTATACTGTGGTGATGGAGGCGGTGTTCTTGAACCTATCTTCATCGGACTCCTGCGCATGTTGGCACCGATTACCCCTATGCTCGTTGAGGAGGCATGGTCGCATCGGCCAACATGGATGGCTGAAGACACGTAAGTTGCCAATTGATGCTCAAACATGATGACATGCGCTAACAACAATCAGGTCTTTGGAAAACCCCGCTCGCCAGCTATACAACGCTCCCCTTATTGACCCTCTGCGTTTGACGCTTCCTCAAGATGTGGTGCGCAGGGATCAATCCACCATCACAGAGGTTCACAGCGCTGTAAAGGCAACACTAGAAGAGGCACGGACAGCCAAGGTGCTTGGCAGCTCTCTCCAAAGTTCAGTCATCCTTGAGGTCGAAGACGGCAAAGCGGCGGCTGTTCTTGGACGTTATGAGGATGAACTGCATGATATCTTTGTGGTGTCGTCAGTACAACTGAACCAACCTCTCCCCGACAAGCCTGAATGGGCCTACCAGAAGGAATTTGAGATCCAAGATGCCAAGATCAAAGTGCATGTGCTTCCACCAAAGCAGGAGAAGTGCTCTCGATGTTGGAAATATGTGGCGCCTGTCGAAGACGCGCTGTGTGGCAGATGTGAGGAGGTCGTCGGTGCTTTGCCAGCCGCGGCGTGAGAGAAAAGAGGAAACAGGAAGAGAATGACGGCGATCTTGATGATATACCCCTCTTTCTCTCGATCATGTACAATACCATGTTTCATGCAAGCTGCCAAGGTCTTCCTACCCAGCTACGGGCTTGGAAAGAATCTGTATCATTAGACAAAACAACCACTTTAAGAAATGTTTAAAGCAAACTACTCAACTAAAACCAACCCGCCACAAACTCTATCATTTAAGTCAAATTCCAAGCATATGACTCTATTTCTGAAATCGTGGCTGACACTCCCCGCCATTGATCTGTGTTCAGCAGTTCCCGCGTGCTGACTTAGACCTTCCTCTGCCGTGGCTAAAGTTGGGCTTCTGGTTAAGTAAACTTCTTTCATGTGATTATCACTATCGGTAGTTCGGGACCTGAGACAAACCGGTACTTGGAATAAAGTGTAGGTTACCCCTTGAAAGCTTGTATTCAATGAATGATGAGCTGCCACTTCGAGACATGCGTGCGTCACTCCCCGCCACGCTTGTGTTTAGGATAGGTGGGAAAGGCGCAGAGCCAAAACGCCCTGTAGGTCAGCGGTCTTGTAGCGTCTCACCCATTCCCGTGACGTTCTAGGACCCTTACAGGCGCCTTTACGGATACTGTTACTGTACTGTCCAATCTCAATCTCCATTGTCCAAGGATTATCCATAACAACTCATTGGATCCAATTCTTTCCCATCAACGCTCCGTATATGCAGCATTAAAAAGTATAACAAAAGTCTTGTCGCTTGTTCAACCAACGCATTCATCTATCGCTGCGACGTGGCTTCGTGTACCTTCTATAGAGAGAGCCATGTCCTCCTGAGGCGGATTCCCTCGCCGGGCATCCACTCCGATCTCAACCTTATTTACGCCGTCATAATCACCGTTCACACCTAGCTAATTAGCCCCCCGAAAACCATCGTCACCAAGGACAACACTTTTGACTAGGATCTTGCGATTTTGATCGACAAGGACCCTTGAAATCACGAAAAACAATGCTAAACTGCTTTTTCCATCAACTCTGACGACAACTCCCCGCTCCCATCATCATCGCGAGCGTACAGGCCATTCTTTTATATGCAGTAACCATCGCGCTATGGCCGACTCTCGTGCTGCCTCCTCGTTGAGTGCATATGGCAGACGGGATGGTCTGGGCACCCCCGAGCCTCCTGGGAGATTTAGTTATGATGTCGCGGAAAGGGGCGATCACAGCATCAACGGCCTCCTTCACGTTCCCCCAGAACGACCCCTCGCTTTTTCCGATGACGAATCCCTTCCTCGATTCCATCACAAATCTCGTGGTGCTGCAGCTGCTACCAGCGGCCTTCAAGCCGGCCGACCGAAACGAGCCCGTTCAAAGCGACCGCATAAGACCCAACCAAGTGGTGCTTTCTTGCTTCAGGAGCCAATAATTGCAGATGACGACTCTGGTAAACGACGCGGACACCGAAGTAAATCTCGACACAAGGGGAAAGATGTTCAAGAATCACATTCATCCAGCAGTCAACGGGAATTTGGCCTCGGTATAAGCTCCGGTACTGGCTCCGGTAGTGGTCCTCGAGCTCGCGTCGTGTCGCCAGATACATCCCAGGAGGATCTTCACATATCAAAGAGGAATGATGGTCAAAAGCGAGGCCGACGGGCGCATACGTCGCACCCAGGCACTGCGCTTGACGTCGACTCAACCCAAATTGTTAATATGGCGTTGAACTTGAGCGAGTCACGACGCATTGCGTCGCGGCGCAACATCAGCCGTGGGAACCCTCCTCGCTTGGGGCCTGTCCAAGACTCTCAGGCTGGCAGTGGCCTCAGAGCTCATCTTCAACAACAAAGAAAGGCTACCAGAGGAGTTTCGCCAATTCAGAACCAATCTCTTACACCGCGATTGCCAGGCGTAAGGTCCAGTAGTCCTCTGCGCCCTCCACCTTTCGAACCTGCTGCCGACGTCTCTTACCGTTATCATTTTTCGACTTCAACCTTGGCAAGGGCGCAGAAAGCCAGGGAGCATCTGGAACTAATGGCACAGTATAGACGCCTACTGCAAGTCCTTCCTCCCCTTAAGACTGGTTACGATAGAAATTCAGCTTCAAGTCCTGCCGGCTCGCCTACGGAGGAGAAAATGAGAGCTTTCGGAAACAGAGAGCTTATGGTACCTCTCGGTCGAGAATACAACCCTTTGCAGTATATTCGTAACCGGAAAGTAAGAGCCCGTGAACGGATGGCTATTGATGGCGAGAAGCAAGGATTTTCCGATGTTGAATCGGTCAAAGAATGGGTCAACGAAGCAGCAGAGAGAGTCAGAGAGCTCCCTTCCAGCGACGGCTCAGTGCTACCACCATTTCCTGCGGCGGATGAGGTTGATTCCCAGCTGGCTGCAGATTCGGCCGCCCCTCGAGCCCGACGTCCACGAGTGGACTGGTTCTTTGAGCCATGCGATCTAGTTGCAGATGCTTATTGGCTTGAACAAGATCACCACAAACAGTTGATTGAGGACAGAAACTTGAACAAGATATACCCACAAACGGAGGAAGTCATGAGCAGGCCGATGTCAAAGCAGTCAGAGGATGATCTTGAACTTGTTGGAACCGGAGTTTCACCTTTCACAACAAAGAAGATGGAGGAGACAAATGGCAATGCAGACCCATACGATTACAAACTCACAAAAACCGACACAGACGGGTCGGAACCGGGTCATAGAGATCGGGCCAGACAAAAGCTCCACCGAGCCAGCGGTTCCATACATCATCGCCGTTTCAGAAGAAGGGGTTCGTCTTCAGATGATTCTGGCAGTGAGGATGACGTGCCAAATGATGGAAGGGCACGTCGAGGCACAATTTCCAGCCACGAGACCGAATTGCTAGAGAAGCAGATGCTGGAGATGGTCGCTCGAGACATGAGACAACAACAGAGACTTTCCCACGTCCCAGAGACTGAGGCTGAGTACAACGAAGTTGAGAGCTTGACTTCGCCTGAACGCAACTCACAAGCGAAGCTCTCTAATGGCAGAGACTGGAACACTGCCGACCATAAAGATTCAGAGCCTCGACCTACGCTCAACAGAGTTTCTTTGGATATTCCGCCCCTATCAAAGCTGGGAAGACATACCGGTGGAGGCTCCCTGCATGGAAGAAACCGCAAGGAAGGTGTCGATTCTCCTCAACCGTCGCCTGAACTCGCTCCACGGGTCAGCCTATCGGCACCTCCTACCGGCTTGAACCTCTCAGCTCCTTCTTCCCGCTCATCATCTCCGTCTAGAAACCCGTTCACAAAGGTCAAGCAAATTTTTAAGGACAAGATCCGCGATGAGCCCGAAGAACAAATTGTGGAAACAGAGGATTCCAGCAGAAGACCTTCTACACCGGAACCTCTTCCCCCAATCGAAGCGAAGTCGCTTGAACGACATCCTTCCAATTCGCGACAGACCTTTGAAGCCCATAGACATCAGCGCAGCGTCAGCAGAGATGATCAAGTTGGTCTGCGGGGTATGTTCAAAGGTCCTCGTATCGATACAGTGATCCGAGGTAGCGTCTCGAAAATCGGGGACATCCTATGGAAGAAAGACACCCCCATGGAAACACCCAGCGACATCCTATCGTCAGATGAATCTGACAATGATCAACCTAAGGGACGATCGTCAAGAATTTCTCTCAATCTGTCCCGGGTGAATTCGAAGCGCAACAAGCCAGAACCACAGCATGGCGCAAAACATTTCTTGGACGCAATGCCGCAGTTTCAGCCCATGGCGGATACACATGGCCAGTCAACAACCGATGTCAGGAAGAGGCAGCCCTCGCCGTCTCGTGCCCATATCAACAGACCTCCCCCACTCGATATCTCGGGTATATCCAGTCCTCTCAAACAAGAGGCCGAGAAGGTATCCGCAGTCGAACCCGCAATGTCAGAAGCGGAGTCATGCCAAGAGAGTGCTAAAGATGGCCTTCGAGGCACAGAGAAGGATTCAGATGAGGCGATACCAATTGTTCGGTTCGATGAACCCGATAACTTCAGAGCAAGGAAATGGTCCATTGCCAACCAGCCCATCTCTCAAGAAATACGGCTCTCAAGGCGTGAAGTCGCTCGATTACGCACACTTGTTCTTACCTCTGGCATCAAAGCCATGGAAATCTCTCGCCGTTCACATGAGTTGAAAAAGCCTCTCTCCAATGATAGTCTTCGAGAGCTAGGCAACTCTCCACAGTCAAATATGGTAGGCGTACCATGGGTTGACATCGCCAAGTTGACCCCCAAGAAGTCCCTACCATCAGATGATGCAATTCCCTGCTCCGATCATTTCCGTTTGGCCAGCGATACTCTTGGTGTAGCTATTCAGCACTCAATGGAGCAATGGCAGACATCGGCAGACAAATTTACAGGACAAACACGACCAAGGCTCGAAGAACGTATTTGGTGTGTTCGTTCACGAATTGCGGATGAGCTGTCAGGCATGACACGTGAGGCATCAGACCAAGCCGATGAGACTGGAAGAGACTTAGCATTGGGTCAGCTCCTCAAGGTCAAGCATGTCACTGACTTGACCGAAAAGATGATGCGCAACAGACGTAGACGATTCAGATGGGTCCGTCGTGGCATGTGGTCCTTCGTTGAGTGGACCCTTGTTGGCTTCATGTGGTACGTCTGGTTCGTGGTTACCATCTTCAGACTCTTCTTAGGCCTCGGGAAAGGCGTTTGGCAGGGCTTCAGATGGCTTCTATGGCTGTGAGCTTCAAGATAATCCTCTACACCACGACATGAGCTGTAGGTGACTGGGATATCACAGGAGTTTGCTTCGTGGGTTAGGTGTTGTCAAGGGTTCCCATCATTCCTTATCCTTACCCTTACCATTCTTACACACATTCTTATTTCTTTCTACGCGGATACATATCATTATCCAGTTTTGATACCCCTTTCTTATATCTATGGGGAAGCAGCATGGCGCGGCGCCTTGTGTTATGGTAATAGCATCTAACTTCGGAGCATATGGCTTATCTGAGCGACACTTCTTGTATTATTTCCTTTGTTTAACTCATGCTCCTGTCACCATATCTGTACGTTAGTTTTAATAATAAAGGAGAGTAGCCTTGCTATCGTGGCTCTCCTACATGACACGATATGTGTCTATTTGCGCCTATACTCAATACAAGATTAAAGTGCGAAATCTGGAGCATACTTGAGTGAGTCTGAAGATAAAAGCATCATCCAACGCTACTTTTCAGATACAATTTGAAGATGAATGGGAGATCTGTGAGCTACTGCGTCCCCTTATGGGTAAGATTATTTGCGTAAAGAGAATATTAAAGCGTACCAGCGCTGTGGGCGAAGATTTATGCAAACATGATAAATAAAATGAATTAAAATTCCCAGTTCCGTCCAGCCGATTTAAAAGGAATAAACAAGTTCTAATAGTCTTCGAGTAAAACAAAGCTCAAAGCTACGCAGCCACCCCATAAAGCCAAAGCATCCGCATTACAGTTCAGATTCGCACGTCCGTTTTTAATTTATTCAATCCTCTTCTTGCCCTCTTCAGCATTGAGGTACCTAGCCGTGCTGAGGCCTCTCTCATGCTTGGCCACATATGTTCCAATAACAGAGTCCTTGCGCGCCTTTGCGAAGTGCTCGTTGTAGCCCTCGACAGCAAATGGTCGGGGGTTGAGACGGGGCCAGTTGACCTGTTGAGGTTAGAATCAATTTCGACATGTCATGTGGTATATAACTTACGTAGAGCATGCCATGGTTCCAAACAAAGTAAAAGGACCAGGCAGCAATGGCCATCCAGAAGAAAAGGAAGATACGAAGGGGCAGAGCACTCGTATCAGGGGCGCGGCGGGTAAAGAGGCCAACAAGAATGATAAAGACACTGAAGGCGAGAATGTAAGGAATAGACTGGATCAAGATCGGACGACGGTCGGTGAAGACTAGAGTGGTGCCGATGTTGGTCGAGCCTGGGCGGTAGGCTCCAAGGAAGAGGTCGAAGGAGTCCTGTCGAGGTCCATCGAGGAAGTTGTTACGGAAGTAACGTGTGACACCAATTCGAGCATCCTGGAGAGCTCCGACCTTTGTTCTGTTTCCTGTACGGGTGACATCTGTCTTCATGGCGCCAGTGCCAGAATAAGAGTTGGAAACAACATCGGCGTTGTCAGCCCAGAGGTTGCGGAACATATCCTCGAAAGCAGCATCCTCATCACGGAATGAAGAGCCGCGGGACATGAAACCAACATCTTCAAAGATGCGGTCAAGCTTGTATCGTGCGAACATGCTCTGGACAACATTGGTTCGATCAAGACAATCCATACAGTTGGTACGCATGACGCTGGTCTGGTAGCTGCGGGCATCAAGCTTGCCTTCAACGCTAGAGGGGGTATCGACGGCACGGAAATAGCCCTGCTTCTCGAGAGCATCGGCCAACTTCTCAATCAGAGCGTAAGCCTTGTGCATCTTCATGCCCTTGGTCTCACTGTGGTAGTCGAAGTATACGTAGTGCAGGCGGTCGAACTCCTGACGCTTTCCTTCAGGCTGGATGGTGGTGAACTTCTCCTCGGTGAGTAGGTCTGCTTCTTGTCGTTCCCTAGGTGCGGAAACGAGTTTCTCGACCATCTTCTCATACGACTCCTTGACACGAGCCTCTCGCCCCTTTTGGTTAACCAGGTTGATCAGGTAGTTGTCACCATACAGGCGGATCTGTTCGTCAAAGTGCTTCTGTGCGGCAGTCAAAGCCGTGTCAATGCCCCGAATCTGAAGCTTAGGGACATATCGCAAGCTGTTGATTTCAGCCCAGAAAGTAGGAACACTGCCACGGGTTTGAACATAGGAGAAGATCTGCATCTCCTGACCGGCGCCAGCGCCAAACTTGCCGCTCTGCATATCAGAGCTGCCTGCATATCCACCCAGTCCACTATTGCTGTCATTGAGGATGATGATCTGTTCTGTTTCATTGTAGTTGGCGACATGTCCTTCCTCATCCACACCACGAGTGAAGTATCTAGTACCTCCGCGGTGGCGCGATCGACGGGTGATAAGAATCATAGTCACGGGGTTGCCCTTGAAGGTGGTGGGCTTGATCTCGAACATGCCGAAGATACATGGCAGGATATAGGGGTCGACACCAGGTTGCGCGCCAGGCTGCGATCGGGCGCCTCGAGTACGGAAATCGATGAGATCGCTCTGGAGGTATTTGTTGAAGAAGAACCGGTCGTCGGTCTGCATCCACAGGGGCTTGGAAGTGTCGGCTTGGGCTTGGCGTTGGAAGGAGTTGGTAAGATCAATCGAGTACGAAAAGTACATGGGCCCTGAAGCAAGGAAGTTCTTGAGAAGCTGTATGAAGATATCCTCATCGGGGTCGTGGATCAAGCGTTCGCGCATGGGCATAATCTCGGTGGCGGCAACCTTGTATACCATGTGGCCTTTGAGGCGCCCAACGGGCGTGGCCTTTGTGATAAAGATGACATACTTGTCTTTACATAGTTAGTTATAGAGCATAAACCGGTACCTGAGAGATCATCTCAAGGTATGTCGCAGTAGAGACGAACCAAGACGAAGCTGGATAATTCCCAGAATACCAGCAATACTAGAAACACGAGTCGTTCTCTTGGCGGATGCGGCGCTGCCATCAGCCAGACGTACATCACCAGTTGGACGATCGATTACGAGAGCGGGCGCATCGGGCGAGGATGGAGAAGTAAAGGTATAAGAATCGTTGGCGATTTTGACATTGATGTCACGATAAGGCATTTTGGGGGTGTTTAGGTGCGCCATTGTATCGGATATGCTGTAACGGAGCTTATGATAGCTGAAGCTCGTGGTGGAAGATTAGAAAAGAGAATAAGAAAGCAAAGGGATGGTAAAGCCCGGGACTTAGTGGCCAACTTGGCGACTTATCTGCCCTTGACGGCTAAGAAAGACAGTACAGTAGACTTAAGAAAAAAAGGGACTCGACGTGAGGGATGGGCTGAGATGAGATGGTTTAGTTAGCGAACAAGTTGATGAGGCCAGCGAACCTGGAAGCTATAGCACAGCCACATTGGGAAATCGTAATGACGGAACGATGGGCCCTCTCTGAGGGACCACTGTGGCGCGCGCGGGATGCACGTCACATGTTTGATTGGAAGAGGCTCGTGCGAGAGTAGGGGTACCTGAAATTTGGTTGAAGGCTAGTGCTACGATCAGTACCGCTACCTCCACTAGATTGCGCAAGTGTCCAGTGAAACGCACCTCTCCAGACCCCGTCTTCCCGTCGACTACAGTGGCACAGTGGGTGTCCCTCACCAAAAAAAGGCCCTGCCTGACCCTGACGTGTGCCTCGTGCCGTTTGAGCCAGTCACGACCAAGGAACCAAGGCAGTCACTTAGTGACCTCCCATCCCATCCATCCCGTCTCGTCTTAATCAAAGAAGCGAAGCCCCGTCCTAAGACTCGCCTCTCACCTTCAGCCTCGACTCTTGTCTTTTCATACAGTACCAACCATACCTATCCCCATCGTCGCCCGCCAGTCCTACCTTGTACCTCGATTCGCTTTAGTTGCGAAATCACCTCGATACGATTTTCAGCCCGAGCGTCCGTCTCTCCACGCTGTTATCCAGAACACGTCCGATCCCAAACGCCCAGGTCATACCGCCACTACCCTACCTCTATCACTCTTGATAGACTCTCTCCATATCTCTCCATCCCGAAACCACATCCTCGTTTATCAGCATGGCCTCCCGACAACCTCCCGCTGGCGCCCGCGGCACCAACACCCGATTTGCGCAGTTCAAGTTGGTTCTTCTAGGTATGTTACATCAGTCTTGTCAACCCCGTCCTCGTTTCATGGCATGCTTGCTAACCTTTTGTCACAGGCGAGTCTGCTGTCGGAAAGGTATATTGTAACGAGCGCCTTGAAATAGCGACCTACTGACTTTTTAATTCAGAGTTCAATAGTCTTGCGATTCGTCAAGGTAAGCAGTCTCTAAACCAACCTCATTATGCAAGACATGTAGCTTATCAATGTCATTCAGGACCAATTCGATTCCTATCGCGAGTCCACTATCGGTGCTGCTTTCCTGACTCAAACCATTTCCCTCGATGAAAACACTACCGTCAAGTTCGAGATCTGGGATACCGCTGGCCAAGAACGCTACAAGTCCTTGGCTCCTATGTACTACCGAAACGCAAACTGCGCCGTCGTTGTATATGATATCACCCAATCGGTACGCCTATCAACAATAGCAAATCTTATAGACACATATTAATCTTTCCGCAGGCATCGCTAGACAAGGCAAAGGCTTGGGTCAAGGAGCTTCAACGCCAAGCGAACGAGAACATCGTCATTGCTCTTGCAGGAAACAAGTTGGATTTGGTCACCGAACAGCCCGACAAGCGAGCCATCTCCACTGCCGATGCTGAGGCTTACGCCCGTGAAGCTGGTCTTCTCTTCTTCGAAACTTCAGCCAAGACTGCCGAGAACGTTCAGACCCTTTTCACAGCCATTGCTAAGAAGCTGCCTCTGGACCAGGCCGGTCCCCGACATGCTCGTCCCGGTCAACGACCAGGAGTCAGCCTGGCTCCCGAGAACTCCACCACCAACGTCAGCGGTCCTTGCAGCTGCTAAGCTGACCCTGTTCGAAGCATTGAGATTAGACACAACCTTTCATTACGCCCACGCATGCATCACCAGAACCTCAGCGTGAGTCTATGCACGATAAGCCGTCTTTAACGAACTCTGAGGTCACGAATGAGCTGGGGCGTGTCATATAATTTACTGGAGTCTTTGGTTTTGGAGGGATCAGTTCAGTCCACACTTTTTAATACCGAACTTGAATTTTGTTGCTTGGTAGTATGGGTGGCTTGTATGCTTGAAGTTGCTGGAGCTCGGCACTTGAGCATGCCAGAAGATATAGAGTGGCTCATGAGATGAACCGACAGGGGATATGTACGAGGCGCTCTGTAGCATTTCTTTTTCTTAGCAGCTTCTTAATAGATGACTGTCACTAGATGAATTACGCAACTATGCTATCATATTATCCAGGTGATACATAGAAAGGAACTCGATCATTCAACGAGGTGCCAAGCTTAATCAGGATTTGGTGTTAATGGTAGGCATTCTGCCAACTCAGAGGTGGAGTACGAGCGAGATATGATACGCTCAAAAACTGAAAAAGAGGTACCATGGTTGACATCACTGTTTCCAATGAATGTACCACTCACAGAGATACAATCATGATTCGTATCTTTGACTTGACTTAATAAGTAATAGTGAAGCCTGGACCAAAACGCTTAATCGTCTCTAAAGTTGACTTGATATCATCCCATGATCTGTTGCTGCTTTGTTGTATAATAGTTGAGCATGTGATCAGGTAACCAACCGTTATCTTACTATAAAAGTTCTCGAAAGAAAGTCAATTCCAGACCATCATGGTGAGAATTATTGAAGGAGCCTTTCTGCTATTGTAAATATGTTTAGTATAGCCATTTAATGTTGTTTCATCATATTCAAGATTTTGATAGTTGATAAAGTAGTTGCGTCACCCGGTTCCTGCCGCTGTGCTAACTTTTAGCTCCATGCGGAACCGGGAGCTGGCTTTTGCCGAACTTTTACCCTGAGCGTTTTTGAAGCAGCTCTCAACTCCATCAAACCGATATACCACTGCATCGCGAACTGCGCCCTGTTCGCCATTGCAATCCCTCAATGTTGCGAACTTCGCTTCAGTCTGTGAGGGCTTTTGGCGGCAGGCCCGTTGTGGCCGCTGCTGCCCGCCAATGGCCCATTGCGGCTACGCGGACTGCCTCTCTTGCTGGTCAGGTAAGCTTCCCTTGCCTTACAACGTCACACCTCGTGTTAGTATGTAGCAATCAGCTAACCGCGTTGACTTTTCTGTAGCGATTCTACGCCGTCGATAAGAAGCCCGAACTCGATTCTAAGCAACCCGTACTGCCAGCTTCCCAGACTCTCTCATCGGAGAGAATTCACGAGACCACTATCGACGATGTCGGCGAGACCAAGGCCGTTATTGGAGAGGTTCCCAGAACACCACCTCCTCCCCCTCCTCCTGCGCCCAAGAAGAAGGGTTTCTTCCGAAGACTGAAGAACTTTGTCTTCACCCTTCTCGTTCTTGGAGTTGTGGGTTTCGCTGGAGGTGTCTGGTACTCACGTATTAGCGACAACTTCCACGATTTCTTCACTGAATACGTCCCATTCGCCGAGCAGGCTGTCCTCTACCTCGAGGAGATGGACTACAAGAAGCGATTTCCCAACGTTACCGGCCGATCTAAGTCCCAAGCTACCGAGGATGCCGTCAGAGTTCCTGCTCAGAGCGGCGCTTCATGGCGAGTTGCTGAGGCCGAACGTCACTCAAGTGCTGGTCCTGTTGCCACCGCCGCCAAGAAGGTTGAGGAAGCAGTCAAGCCCAAGCCCAAGGCTAAGGCTAAGGCTCCCGTTGTTGAAGCCAAGGAAGTTGCGAAGGAGGCCGCTCCCACCAAATCTGATACTGGCTTCAAGGCTCCTGAGGTTAACGAGCCCTCCAAGCTCCCTCCTCTGAAGCCAATTGACCTTCTATCACTTGAGGATGCCAGGGAGCCTGTTATCCAAGACCTTGTCCACATGGTCAACGACCTTATCCTGGTTATCAACGCCGATGGTGCTCATGGCAAGTATGGCACCTCTGTCGACAAGGCCAAGAGTGAAATCGCCAAGGTCGGAGGCAAGCTTAAGGGTATGAAGGGCGAGTTCGAGAAGAAGGCCGCCATGCAAGTCCGAGAGAAGATCGAGGAGTTCGACAAGGCCGCTACTGACCTGATTGACCGCGTTGAGAACACCATGGTTAACCAGGAGAACCAATGGCGACAAGACTTTGAGGATGAGATGAAGAAGGTCCGAGAGAACTACGAGGGCCGTGTCAAGACTCTCCTGGAGCGTGAGCAGAAGGTCAACGAGGAGAAGCTCCAGAACCAGCTTGCTCAGCAGGCTTTGGCTCTCAAGAAGGAATTCACCAAGGATATCGAGAAGCAGGTTGAGGAGGAGCGTCAGAGCCGTCTGGGCAAGCTGAACGCTTTGTCCTCTGCTGTTGGAGAGCTTGAAAAGCTCACTACCGGCTGGAACGAAGTTCTCGACACTAACCTCAAGACTCAGCAGCTCCACGTTGCTGTCGAGGCTGTCCGAGCCAGCCTTGAGGATGACCACCACCCTCGTCCCTTTATCCGCGAGCTTGTCGCCCTCCGCGAGATTGCTTCTGACGATCCCGTTGTCAATGCCGCTATCGCCTCAGTCAACCCTGCCGCTTACCAACGCGGTATCTCTACTTCTTCCCAGCTGATTGACCGTTTCCGTCGTGTCGCCAACGAGGTCCGAAAGGCCTCCCTGCTACCCGATGAGGCCGGTGTTGCCAGCCACGCTTCCAGCTGGGTCCTCAGCCACGTCATGTTCAAGAAGCAAGGACTTGCTGACGGCAACGACGTGGAGAGCATTCTTACCCGAACTCAGACATACTTGGAAGAGGGTGATTTGGATTCTGCTGCACGAGAAATTAACGGTCTGGATGGATGGGCCAAGACCTTGAGCAAGGATTGGCTGGGTGAGGTTCGCAAGGTGTTGGAGGTTCAGCAGGCTCTTGACGTAAGTACCATCGACCCTTCATCTGCATTTTCCTTTTTGCTAACATGATATCTAGGTGATTGCTACAGAAGCCCGTCTTCAGAGTCTCCGTGTGGATTAAATAAAAAAGGGATGTCTCATTTGTTGTGTATAATTGGATCCCGGTGTCGTCATGTCTAGAGAAAGGCTGGGCGGCCGTGTATTAGATAGCAATAGACGATGAGGGCGTGGTTACCATCTTTTGCTTGTTCATTCGTCGACATCTTCATCAAGCTCTATGCTTGATCGCTCTGCTGACTGATACCGGACGACCCTGTACAAGGTGTCAGTTGCTGTTTGTCAGAGATACCTAGAGCTGAATTTATTGAAATTTGGAACACAGAAACTTGTGTCTAATAAGTATGTTCTTTGATTTATGGATAGCTTCAGAATGTCTTTTCCAAATGTTGGCGGACATGGGAGCGGAATATCTTAGGCAAAAGGTTGGTGCATGTGGAAGATGTAATGGCTGCCATTGATGAATGACCTAACTATTTAAACTCCATTGCTCCGACGACACGAATTGTATAATTCAATTGAACTTCGCTCAAACTCGTCTTCACTCTCCGGACTAATGCTTTCCCAATGTATTCACAATTGATAAGATGAAACAACGGCACTCTTTTATTAAAAGTCATCTAACAACACATATAATGGCTACACGAAGGAGCATCAGCACCGCATCTCGCGATTACAATGAAGCTCTCAATCTTCTGTCTACGCTCTACTCAAACCGACAGATCACCAATCTATTCGACAAACCGACCGCTCAAAATGCCTCATCCGGGCCACCCAAAGATCTGAATGCGCTGGCTCTTCCAGAGATGCGCGAATGGCTTCGCCGCGCTGGATATGAGCCAAAGGATCTTGCCCGCCTTAAGCATATTCATGTAGCGGGCACAAAAGGCAAGGGCTCTGTGAGTGCATTTGCAACGGGTATGCTGAAGCAGTATGAGACTGTCGGCACCTATACGAGCCCGCATCTTGTGAGCCCCCGCGAACGTATCGCTATTCAAGGCGAGCAGGTCTCTCAGGCTCTTTTTGCAGAGGCTTTCTTTGAGCTATGGGAACGATTGTCCGATGCCGCTAAGAAGGACGGCCAGAGTATCACGGATGCCAATGGTCCCAATTCCAAGCCCTTCTTCTTCCGTTTCATGACACTTCTTGCTTGGCACATTTTTCTGCGGGAGAAGGTCGACAGCGTTGTTCTCGAGTGCGGCATCGGAGGCGAATATGACGCTACGAATATTGTTCCTCCAGAAGCTGTCTCGGCAGCTGTCATCACACAATTGGGCATAGATCATGTTGCGATGTTGGGCGACACTGTTGAGAAGATCTCATGGCACAAGGCAGGTATTCTCAAGCCAGGTGTACGTGGCTTTGTGCGCCGAATGGATGAGAAGCCTAGTGTGAGGGAAATTCTTCAACAACGAGCGGCAGAAAAGGGCGCTGAACTTACAGAGCTGGATGATGCGAGCGTTGAGCGATGGGGAGGCGTAGTCGGAAGACTGCCTGGCGATTTTCAGAAGTATAACCAGGCTCTTGCCGTCCTTGCTGTGCGTCACCATCTGGGCATGGATGTTGAGCCGGCAACTGCTTTGTTGGATCTCCCTGATAAGATGATCACTGGTCTTAAAGAAGCAAGTCTCAGGGGACGATGCGAGATCATTCAGCAGGGCGATATCAGCTGGCATCTCGATGGCGCGCATACCAAAGATAGCATGCAAGAGGTTGCAAAGTGGTTCGCTGCCAACATCGGCAAAGATGAGTCTGCGGTATTAGTGTTTAACCAACAGGAGAGAGATGCAGCAAAACTGCTGGCAACCCTTCTTGACACTATTCAAGAGGTTACAGGACGGGAGAACATTTTCAGCCATGCATTCTTTACAAGAAATGACCAGGAGAGAGCTTCAAGTGGCGAAGCTGCAGACTTGACAGTTCAGACGCGAGTTGCAGATTCAATGAGACAGAGGGCAGCTGGATGCCAGGTCAAGACTTTTGACAATATTCAAGACACAGTCGCCGAAGCAAGAAGAGTTGTAGGCTTGAATCAAAAGGTTTTGGCAACAGGGAGCATGTATCTTGCAGGGGGTATGTTGCGAGCCTTGGAGCCCGAAGGTCTATTATAGGTATTTTCCTCCTATACGCCCATATAATGGAATTCTTTTTTGGTCTTCAATATAATCATAGAGCATCAGCTTTCTCCAATATTCCCAAAGCACCACCGACCAAGTGTAAGCTGCCCGTGATGAGTGCCTGCACTGTCTCGCCCTCTGGTAGATCCTCTCCAATATGTCTGGTGTAATCAATAGACTGCTCGATGGTTGGCATAACCTTGACGATAGCATTAGGGTCAAGTTCTGTCCATTTCTCAGCAAACTTTTGCTGAACCGTCATCTTATCAATTTCGCTAGGATCGAACTGGTGGTTGACAAAGTCACGCTTGTAACCGGAGTCGGCATAGGTGACGTTAGTGCAAAAGATCACATGGTCAAAAGCAGGCTGTCCCTCGCGTTTGGTAGCTTTGAAGACGGACTCTAGGAAGCCGGCGGCTTCAGAGCGGCCTTGTTGGTTGAAGATCATAACACGAGGACCGTTGCTGGGATCATGTTAGCTTAGTCTTTAAACGTCGTCGCAACAAAAGTCTTACCGTCCTGAGGTCTCATCTTGGAACCACTTGGAAGACATCTTAAGACTGTCAGAGGTATGAGCTCCGTCAACATGCCATGTCACCTTATCCTCCTTCTTAACCTCGCATCGACCTCTCCACACAACCTTCTCAAGACCGTCCACAAATTCCTTTGGCAAAGGTTCGGAACGCGGAGAAAGATCAACGCCAATCCTCTCCAGTGCCGTTTCAGCAAGGGCAATGGCTAGTGTGGCATTGCGCTTCTGGAAGATGGCGTCTGGTCGAATCTTGACGGCATTTAGTCGAGGGTCAACATCAAGGACTTTTAAATCCACGTTCTTCTCCTCAGCTCTTTTTCTGAGTACTTCATCCGCATCCGGTACTTGCTCGATCGTGAAGGCCGCGCTGCCTGTCTTCATGATACCTGCTTTATGCCATGCAATTTTGGCTACAGTATCGCCCAGGGCGAAGACATGGTCAATACCTAGTGTGCTGATCCCTGAAGCTACTGGCTTCTCAACAACATTCGTAGCATCGAACTCTCCTCCAATGCCCGTCTCATACACGGCAACGTCGATGCCCTCTTGGAGAAAGACATGCCAGCTCATCAGGGTCAGATAGCGAGCATAGATGGGTCGAGGGGGCATAAGCTTATCCGCTTCATCCTTTGGTGCTGATTCCAGACGGTCCCAGACTTCAAAAAAGTACTTTGCGAAGAGGTCTTCTGAGATTGGGGCTGAATTGATGCGTATGCGCTCGCGGACAGCGATGAGGTGAGGGGATGTGAAGAGGCCGGTTTTGCGGGGCGTGCCTCTGGTGTGCTGGTACTGAGAGAGGATAGAGTCAACAAAGGCGCAAGTACTCCCTTTGCCTTTAGTTCCTGCTACATGGAGTACGTTTAGCTTGTCCAAATCGGATGGCTGTGATTTCATGAGTATCATATTCCTTGTCTTTGGTGGTCTCATCTTACAGTATATCCGATACGATTAAGATACGTCTTCATCTCTTGAATAGACACGGCATTTGGCTTTATGCCAGCCTTACGACGAGCCTCAATAATATCATAAGGCGTCTGAAGTGAGTTGAGCGCATCAATGGCGTCCTAATGTTTAGTTTTAGATCAGTATGTCTCCTCGTCTCATCGGAGCAGCCATGACGTACATTGTAAGACCGGTTCGACGAAGCCATGGTGGATAGAGATGTTCGCTGCACTATTATAAAGTTGAAAGGTTGCCTAAAAGCTCTCCAAGAGACATAACGCATTGAAGTTGCAATGTCTTAACCAGTACAGTGAAAGTTGTCTTGGTCGGTGGTGACTCGCAGAAAACTCGGGTAATTCGCTCGTACTCAACGAGGTGTAGGGTGAGGTCGTGAGAGTCCAATTGGCTCAATTCTTAAAGAAGCTCAATGTTTTTTGACGATCAGATAATTAACTTTGGTTAAATAAGATTCTTAGTATAATTGATCGACTTGATTGATTGAGAGTTTATCCTCTCACTGAGAGAATCTCGCCGCATTCTATCCTCGGTCTCCCTCCCGCTACTAGTGACGGCCTTTCGGGAGAGAATGCCGCTGATAAGAGTCATGGTGTATGAAACGAGGAAAGAAGTTTATATGAAATAAACATTCATTAAACTAGAAAAGTTTTGTCGTTGTCTTTGTTAAGACTCAAAAACTAACCCGGTCAAAGCACTTTTCTGCATCAATAATAGATGCCTGATCCAACATCGCTAACAACTCCCCTAATATGCATACTCTTCGGCTCGAATCCGATTCCCCGGACCGATCAGCCGATGTTATAATCATCAATCTCGCCCTCTCTCTCCAACACCCATCTCTTCATACCTACTTGAAATGATTAAAAAAAGTCATTGTCAAATCTCTCTCCGCTATCAGCCCAGGCTACTCTTGCCCGCCAAGTGAGCCATTTCTCTGCCATGACACCCTCAGGCGCTCTGATAATCCCTGTAGCCAAGTCGACGACATGATGGTCGTCAGTTGGCCTCCTATGGCTGTGGGAGAAGAAGATTGTGGCGCCGCAAGTACCGCAAAAGGATCGCACAACGTTATTTGATGATTTGTATGTTTTCGCTGTACCGATGAGAAGGTCATCTCCAATGCGAGGTTCGCAGACTGAGAGAGGGATGAATGTCCAGCCAACCACGTGTGTTCCGTTAACGAGCCGGCAGTCGTCGCAAGCGTCAAAAGTAGCATACCACTTTGTATTGTCCCTGTGAGAAACGAATTCGGAGTAATACTTGTCTTCCTTGACTTCCTGGTTTGGGCGGGGGATGGTGAAGGATACACCCTTGCAGTGACACTCAACACGAAGACGCTCTTCACCATTTTCTCCAACTTCGGGTTGTGCTCCAACGATCTTGGCCTCAGGATTGTCATCTGGAGGATTCCAATCAATAAACTCCTGTCCCCCCATGTGCGTCAAGGCCTTAGCGATACCCCCATCCTGGGTAGATTTGCTGAAGATGTGCTTGCGTATATCAAAGCAGTATGAAGCATTTGTAAAGATAGATGTAGAAACGGTCCAAAATTCGTTGTCAGGAGGTCCAGTTGAGGCGATATGGCAGCCGCATGTTGAACAGAAAAGCCATGGCCAACCAGTTTTGCCAAGCGGATAACTCGTCATGCTGCTACGAGAGGACGGTTCCACGAATTTGGGCTTTGCGCCTTCTGGAAGTGTTGCGTGAAAGACACATGGCGCTCCTGAGGCAAATCTGCAGAGGCTGCAATGGCAGAGATGAGTGAGGAGTGGAAGTTTGGAGACTAGTACGTCGATCGTGTAGTGGACAGAGCCACAGTAGCATTTTGCCTCGAGAGTTCTGGTGTTGGACTCTGCCATGGTCGTGATAAGACAGAAGCTCGTATAAGTGAAGCTGCCAGATGGTAATGAGAATAGTTGAAGGAAGAGAAATTTGGATTAGTTACAGAACTCTTGGGTTTTATAAAGCAGTCTATGACTGCGGGGAAATCAAGATAGGCAGGTAGCTGTTGTCATGAGTCGTTCCTGCTGCTTTTCAATCGATATCACTTCTGCAAACAGGTTTCAATAGCCCTGGATGATAGCTCTCGCTGTACTTGTTATTATCGAAGGCGATACTATCGTAACATGATTTCACACAATAGATATGGTAAAGTGTTAGCCAGTTTACCGACAGCGTGAATACTTCATGTTACTCTCTTATTGTATCCAGGGAGATAAAGTAGCAGAATGATTGCTTTGTCTGTAATATGAAGGGCGTGCATGACGCTAAAGTTCAGATCGCCAGCCAGCTGGAGGCACCTGGAGATGGACCTGGACCTAGAGTGGGGCTCGAGTTGACAGCTCGTAGCTTGTTCTTAGTCCCGTTAGCCGAAGTTAGTCCGGCCTTGTTCAAGAACCAGCTCCTAACTTTTTTTTCCTTAGTGGAGAGCCCGAACCATTCATCATGATTTCAGCGCCTCACAAACTTTCCTCCTCTTTCTCATTCTTGTCTTGCAGCCTTGTAGCAGCTGCACCGGATTAGTAAATATGTCGGACATTTCAGATATTGAAAAACAACAAAAGCAGCTCGAGGATGATATCAGTAAGCTGCAGAGTGCCCTGAAGCACTGGCAGACTTGGGATGCTGAGTATGAGATGCTCAAGGAAGAGGTTCAGTCTACTTGCAAGAGTGGCGACAGTGAACTCAAGACAATCCACGCCGGTTTTGAGGGCGAGCTACTTAAGGATCGCGAACTTGATGAGATCTTTGGCGAGAGGACACACCGATCTAGCGAGCAAATCTTGAATATCCTTGAACGACGCATCGATTATGTTACTACAAACATCGCAAATCTACAGAAGCAAATCAGCACTGCCGAGGATAAACTTACCGAGCTGCAACCAGATCTCACTGAAGATGATGGTCTACCGATGACAGAGATTATCGAGGAGCTTGACGATGACGACAATGTTATTTCGTACAAGCTGAATCAGCCTGACAGCGCGTTACCTGCGATCGAGAAGGCCCTTGCAAAGGCCGGTATCAAGGATTCTGAGAAAGATGACTCCGCCTCACCCGCAGAGAGTTCTAAACAGAAAGAACCTGTATCTAAGCCCGAGCCCGTGTCTGCTCCAAAGCCTGCGCCTGCGCCTGCGCCTGAAGCCTCATCCTCAAAGCAGAGTCTTTCTCAAGAGACAGATCTCCAGCCCACGAAGCTAGCACCCTCTGCAAGCAAAGGTGTCTCATTCGCTGGAGATACTAAAATGCAAGACGGCCCCACGCCCCAAGTCTCGCGTAATGCTAAGCGTGTTGAAGAGATCATGAACCATGCCAAAGAGCAGGAGAAGATCAATAATGACCAGGCGTACATCCCTGAGGATGAGGATGAGGAGGACGCAGAATTACGACGACAGATGCTCGAATACTCTGGCGAAGTTGGCGCTGTTGTTGCTGAGTTGCAACTCGAAGAGGGCGACAGTGATGACTATGAATACGATTATAGCGACGACGAAGGCTTCGAGGATGACGATGGCCAGGAAGATAAGTATGGCCGATACACGGGTCGCGTCGTTACAGATGACTACCGTGAAAGGATGCTTGAGCTGGAAAAGAAGCTAGGCATCAAGTCGCGTTTCACCGAACGGCCAGAGGATAAGGACGCTGAGTCAAGTGCAGATGAGGAGGATGGCAATAAAGAGGAGGGTATTGGACGTATCGTTATCAAGCCAACTCCCGCGACGACAACGCCATCACCGCCAGCCTCGGCCTCAGCGTTGAAACCTGCGCCCACCAAATCAAATATCAAGGAAAAGCAACCGGAAACGACCAACAGCAAGAAGGGCGTGCGCTTTGCTTCCAGTCTGGATATTGCACAGGAGAGCGAGCCCACATCTCTCCCTGTTCAAGAAGATACCATTGTGGAAAAGGAACCTATAGTGGAACCGTTGAGTGACGTTATCGTCGAGCGTTCCACATCCCCCAAGGCTTCTGATACCACACCTGCCAAGTCCACGCGCAAGCCATCGCGGTTCAAGAAAACGAGAGACACTGTTCCTCCTGGACCTTTAGATGTGCCCGCCAAGTTCATCGATCAAGATCGACCTACAGCACCTACTGGCCCTGACGGTACAACACTGGCTGACAAATTAGTCGAGCGTGAATCTACAAAAGCTGCTCAACCACCCAACGAATTCGATGACGAACTGATGTTGCAAGAAGTCGCCGATGAGCACCATAAGCTGCGAAAGAAGTTCATTCAGCGAGAAGGTGGGTTCCTCAAAGAAGACGAGTCTCCTATACAGCCTCTGGAGGAGCAAGACGGTGGACGAGAACGCGTCAGTCGTTTCAAGGCGGCCAAGCTTGCAAAATACTAAAAAGAAGATACATAAAAAAAAAGTACAAAAAAGGCACTCAGGCCTAGAGTCGACATGGCATGGCGATGGCTGAGTTATCAGGAGACAAGAGTCGAGAGAAATCGATTTATTGCCCGTCTTGAGTTACCTGCTTGCCAATCTGCTGTGAAGGTGACTGATCGATTTGCTACGACTTGAATGCTTTGACCTTGCTAACCCAGGATCACTCGACTACTACTTTGAACTACCTACCTATGGTAAAGACCTTGCGGGGTTATACGGAACGCTTTAATCTGACAATTGATGTGTTGCAGGCTGCATTTTGTGGCGTCTAATCTGCTTCTACATTACTAGCTGTTCCAAAAGTAAACTCAGAAAAGGGCCCTCTGAAACCTCTATCTAAGCTTGTGGTTTTGGTTATTCGTTTCACCCTTTACATTCTTTCCATATTATCAAGTACATACTAGAATGATACTATTATTATCCCTTCACTTGCTTGATCGTTCCACTTTCTTTGCCGTGTCTTTTTTATTGACTTCTTACTTGATTGACGTTATACAATTCAGGCTTGCAGGGTTGTATAAGCCATAAAATCGGGAATGCGGGCGTCCCGGAAGTTCGGCACCTCGTCATTCGGCAGTCAACGTGCCGGTCAATAACTCGGAACACTTGCTGACCAGCCCCAGCAACATTAATCGACCAATAGAAACCCAGTAAACCTCCATATTCGGCCTAGACTTGCCGTCTGCTCTACAACGTAGCATATCTCAAAGGCTGGACCCTGGCCTGAACCTTTTTCTCTTATCCTCTACGGGAGCAGCCGTGAACAATGGTCCAGACCGGGACGGCTACTCGGCATCTTGCGCGTACGTCACTCTCTAAGAAGGGAGTCTAGGGACTTTGTTCAAGCTGAGCTGGAGTTGAATTACGGTCATGGCCATACGATGAGACCAATCATGCTTGTATGTAGTCTGAAGATGACCAGTGATGCTCCAAGTAAAGGAGTGGCTGTGTCTTGGATGTTGAGAGAGGCCTCTGGGGCTGACTCGAGGTACTTAAGAGCGTCTTCTCTAGCCGTAGAAGTGATATCTTGCTACTACACACTACACAACTCTAACCAACAACTCTACTTTTAAAGCCTACCACCTAACTACCTGATCTTCATCTCTCTTCATCTCGATCTTCAAGATGCCCGCTGCTATGGAACCCACTCAGCAAGCCCCCATGACCTCTGATAACGGAGACATCGTTACACAGCAGCCTGTAAGTGTAGAGTTAGCCTGATACTTTACTCAACTAACATGGTATATAAAGACTGCTGAGCCCCAGCCTGACATGTCCATGCGAGGTGGTGAAGAGGCTGGATGCGAGATCTGCTGCGGTCTCTGCGCCTGTGACGAGGGATGCTGCTAAGCTTGTTGACCAGCTTTGGATGTCTTATCTATGGAATAGGATATAGACGAAGTTGAACTGGGAAGGAGTTTTGGTAGCCTTGATATCCTGATTTAGTAACATTGGTTGGGATTGGATATTTGTTCGATTGAAGCAATAAACTACATTTCTTTGTCACTGTCTCTTTATACTGCATTTGTCTTCCATCACCAGTTTCAACAACCAGACTGTAGAGATGTGTAGATACAGCCACTCCGCCCTTGGACATTGGTGTCTTGAACTAAAGTCCAACAACAGTATGTTGTAGAATTGGCCATTTCTAGAACTTAGACCTGTACTATGCAGTGTTATCCAATGACCATCCCCAGATTCTTGTCAAACATGTTTGGCTACTGCAATTCGCTTGTCTGTCTCTAACTCTCCACGTTCAAGCGTTAGCACCGTTAGATTCAGGTTACATGCACGTTTTTGGAACGTCGACATTTGCTTTGCAAATGAGAGATTCATAGTGTCTGCAGATATAGATATATGGGATCTATACACGATCCCCTGAACCAAGCCTATCAAGGGAATTCGAATGGCTATATGTAACCAATACATAGGAACCTATACCTAGGACATGTGATTATGGGGTTTTAGATAATATCAATCCATTTGGTAACTTTAGCCATACTAAACTTAATTATCATGATGGCCCCATAACCAGTCATAACCATCTATATGGACCTAGCCAGTCATTCTTGCTCAAGTAGTTAGATAGTAAGAAGAATTGGATCCGTATTTACAGACATGGCAACTTACACCAGATTCACCTTTGTTTTATATACGTCACTCTTGTTCTTAACTGCTATCATAGTAAATTCTAGAGGAAATCACATACTGTACCAATGTCTTTACAAGGTTCCGCATTTTTACGGAGAGTCCGTCAGTCGTATTGCATGATTGGCAGGCTAACTTAAGGCTCACCGCGGGGCATTTTAAAGGCTGTGCAAATGTTATTGAAGCGACGATGTTTCCAGTTGAAGGAAACCTGAGAATGGATAGTAATAAACAATATTCGCTCTATCTTCTGCATGAAAATCGTTCGTGTCTTGTTTTAAGTTGCTGCTGGAATCATCAAGTGTTGTCTCACTGACTACCTAGGTAGTTCCATGGCCTGGAAATTGGTCTAACGCTAAATACTATCTATATCCATGAAAGAGCGTGAAAACCAGATCTGAAACTACCTAGGCATTTTAAAAAATAATTAATTAAGACACAGTTAAAATATGTTACTGTGTGTTATCTAAATAACCTCTTTTTTGCGTCTCTTCAAGTTCGTCCGAGAGAGTGTCAGCCAACCCCTCCTCTCCGCCTCCTCAACGGAGAGGCTGAGCTCCAGCCTGCATACAAGCGTTTCTTGGTAGGTACTCATTGTTGCTATATGAATGGGCTGCAGACGATGTCACCCCGTGAGACCTGAGGCACCATCCAAGGCAAACATCATGATTATAGACTTGTAGGTTGAAACTGCCTACTGCTGCCTGGTAGTAGAGCTGCTTGCCTGATTGGGTGGCTCTTGCATGGCTGTCATGATAGGGCAGTTTTGAGTGACACAGCTTGGACTCGAATCTATAAAGAAGGAGCTACCTTCGTTACCTCAAATCTCTTGACATTTCCAATCTCATCTCTTTTGTTTTATCAATTATCTATTTCAATCTTTTCACAGTCAAGTCTTCAACCTCGCTCCCACCCCAAACACTTCATCATGGCCGCTTCTCAACCATATGAAGTCGAAGTTAGCGGTGGTGAAGATAACATCTCCATCGTCAGCTTCGATGATCTGGCTTCCAGGACCAGACCTGATTCCAGATCGGCGCCTCCGCCCCCAATGGGCTACCCGTATCCTCCTATGCCCAGAGCCTGGGATGATCCTGAAAGCCTCTACCCAAAACGAGCAACCCTCGAGATTAACGGCAAGGTACCAGACGTTCTTCATGTCGTCGAGTATCTTGATACGAGGGACCAGGTCATAAAACGTCGACAAAGCACTCGGCCCTTCAAGACCATCCCCCCATTCTCTCGTAACCGTGAAGAAGGTGATGTCGATGGCGAGAAACCTAGCGAGAAGCCTGTGATAGAAATCGTCACAGAAGTCTTTCCTGTGAGAAGCACCAGACCCTACAATCGCCACCCTCACCCCCCACGCAATCAAGAAGACAGACCTATCACCGACGTATTCGAGGGATCTGGCCTCCGGTATGATGATGGTCCCATGGATGGAGATCGAGAAGTTGACTCTTATGTTCCTCGCATCTCCCGCCCCTTCATGAACATCCATTCAGCTCATCTCATCAATGCTCTCAAGGCTGTCGTGACCTATTACCCCAAATTTAATCTTGAGGGCAAGACAGTCGAGGTTGATTCACCTTACCAGGTTCTATATCACCACAGACAAGAGCTGGCTCATTACAAGGATCATCAGCCGGCAGCCCACACCTCTGAGTATGCTGCCACCACTGCCAACCATATCGACCTCCTACTTGAGTTCCTTGAGGACAACCTTGGCGAAGAGATTCGTCGTGAGGAAGAACGCCATAAGCTCGAGGTTCCCAGGGCCACTTTTGACCTCTTTTGGCTTCTCCTCAAACCCGGCGAAGTCTTCTACGCCAAGCGTCATGATATCTGGGCCCCATACGTCGTCAGTAGTGTTAGAACCGGCCAAAATGTGAACACTAGTTCACGAGATGCATACAAGGTCAACTGCTGGATGCTCGAGTCCAACGGTACAAAAGTCAATCGATACATGTATAGTTTCGATCTTTCTCCATGGATTGGTGAGCAGGAAATCGGAGGGCTTTCCATTATTCCTATGGCTTTCTGGCCCGAGGATGTGGAAGCCCAAGGCGGAGTGACAATGAAGGAGAAGAACATAGCACTTGGAAAGCTGTATTGGGAATTACTGAAGCGCCCTACATACATGGACTATGAGGGTCTTCTTGTTAACTCTGGTACGACTCATCGACAGTCCCGGGGTCCAACTGGATTCATGAGCGGCCGTGTCATCTGCGACGCTCCTGGATTCGACAGTTTCTATTTTGATGGCCCAGATGATGTCCGCCGGGGCCGATACAGGAGCCCTCCAAGACAGAACTCTGCGGTCTATCCGTCTAAGGATTTTCTGCCTCGAAACCTCCCACGGTGCGGTTGCGACGTCTGTATGGATGATCGCTCAAACCAAGACTCAGATGGCCCCTACAGAGGCTTTGAGGATCTTGACCCAACTAAAGATTCTCCGCCAGAAAGCGATTTGTTCTACCTCGTCTGTAGCAAGACTATGCCAGGATTCATTCTTGGCGATCGACGCTGGGGTCACTTGAGCATCGCTAACTTGAAGCCTGTCAAAACCGACAAAGAAGCCTTCAAGTATCTTGTACTTGATGATGAAGTCAAGATGACTGTGAAGGCTCTTATTGGAAAGTTTGCAACTGACATGGGTGAAGGAAGAGTGTCACCCTGGGGTAACGACTTTGTTAAGAATAAGGGTGAGGGCAGGATCTTCCTCCTTCACGGTGCCCCCGGTGTCGGAAAGACGTGCACCGCTGAGTGCATCGCCGAACTGACCAACCGACCTCTCATTTCCCTCACTAGCGGCGATCTGAGTGTCGACTCTTACCACGTTGAGAGTAACCTTAGCTATTTCCTTGAACTGGGTCAACGCTACGGTGCTCTTGTTCTTCTTGACGAAGCCGACATCTATCTCGAACGTCGTCGCTCTTCAGACATCAAGAGAAACGGCCTAGTTTCGGTATTCCTCCGAGCCCTCGAGTACTATCGTGGAGTCCTGTTCCTCACCACCAACCGTGTTCAATCATTTGATAGTGCCTTCCTGAGCCGCATTCATGTCGCCCTGCACTACAAGAGTCTTGGACATGAGGACCGGGAGCGCATTTGGAGCCACAACTTCGATCGCCTGAGCCGAGATTCTAATGGATTGATCCACGTTTCTAGTGCTGCTCGCGATTTCGTCTGGAATAGCCAGGAGGTTCGCAGCCTCAAGTGGAACGGTCGAGAGATTCGCAATGCAATGCAAACCGCACTTGCTCTGGCCGAGAATGAAGCTGAAGAAGAAGCCACCGAGAACATTACGATCTGCGTGAAGCACCTTAGAGCCGTCGTTAAGATGAGTCGTGGCTTCCGTGACTACATCAAGAATGCCGTCCCTGTTGAGGGTTTTGAGGACACTGTCCTTGGATCTGATGAGGATAGCGAGTGATTTCTTTATCTACTGCCATGTTTCTCTTGTTTTGGTTTTGGATTTAGAAGCAGAACGTACTTTGTCACGATGTACCAAGCAAGGAGGGTTGTTTACTTTAACGAATCATGACCACAGATTGTATACAGCTGAATAACATTTTCATCTTCGCACACCTGGTATCGTTAGTGACTGGCTCAAGATTTCGATCTTGTTCAAGATAAGCATATAAATTCACTAACCCGTCATTGGCAGTAGTATTAAATGAGGATAATGCCTTGGCATTATATTGTACTTGTGAGCTTTAGATTCACCTGCTATTCAGTACTGAAGATCTGCCAAAGATGCTTATTCTGCCCTCCTTTTCGTAGCCACTCACGAGAGTATCATAAGACCTGGTAGTCAAGGGCATAAAAGACAAAATAGTTGAAATGTTTTCTGCCGATTCAGATCTGCAGTCAGTCTATCTTAATGTAAGACCGTAAGCCTTAAAGATTGATCTTTGTGTTACCGTTGGCACTAATCTGCAACAACTAACAGACTAGATTCTAGTTAGATAATCTCAAAGCTTCCACCACCAAGGCCATATGACCCTAGTTCCTGTATAATGTTATTTAGTTCGTGCTTGTTAAACAGTTAGCGATGAAGGATTTGATATCAAGTTTATACCTAGGCGATTTTTTCTCCAAACCCAACGCATGGATATCTCTACTTGCGTACGAGTCCCAGCCGGTAGGTTACGCCGGCGGTTAGGAGTATTTGAAGTGGAAGCAAAGCTGCTTTGGAATAAGTATGGGATAGTTGGTGGTCGAGCGGGTGCTCGAGTGATAGAGAATGGCGATCGCGCAATAGCGCATGGTGATAGAGCAACGCGTTTTGAAATGAAGGCGGTGATATCCGACGATAAATATTTACAGCTTGAATGATGGATGTCTGGTGTTGCTGTATTGCCGGTGATGTAGATAGAGAGTTCAGTGAAACATTTACTTTGAGTGAATGTTCTATAGGTAGGCACAGGCAGTGAAAGGCCAGTGGTAGTTCAGAAAGTAAAAAGGGGAGAGACAAAAACATAACCAGAATACAGTGACTGAATTGTAGTTGAGGTAAACTTCATTTCACTCCATTTTATTTATCTTCGTACGCCCTGTATCATTAGTGACTGGATCAAGAACTCAATCATCTAGTTTAGACAGGTGTATTGATTCATGAACAAGTCATTGCCCCGGGACTATAGGAATAGTGCCTTGGTAATTGCACTGTATCTCCTTGAGGCCCCGGCTGTGCACATTCCGCATCTCCAATTGCCTAGCTAACCAGAAGCCTAATAGACGAGAATAGATAATGAATTTCCTAAGATTTTAATAAGAAACCTAAGTATTTATGATTACATGACGATGAAGGTGCGGGGGCTCAAGGAGATTTGAGGACTTCAGATGCTCACCATACAGCACTATCCCTTTTTCCTTTTCCCTTCCCCGTCACTCAGTAGTCCCTTGAGAAATCCATCATCCAATTAACAGCTCGACATGTGAGTCTTCACCTTCTGGGAGAATTCAGCCACTTTGGCCTCGACCTCAGCATCAGAGCCCTCAATCAAACTACGGTTGACATGCTCCTTGACCAGAGCAGCAAAGTGTCGACGATCCTCCATTTCCTTGGCGATGAAGGCCCGTTGTTCCGGTGGTGGGCTGCCCAGAAGAGACATGATGTTCTCTTGGTCCCAGGTTTCATTTTGGGTGTAAGAGCCAAGAGTGTCGATAATAGTGCAATGCTTTTCGGTTATATACTTCTCGAAAGGAAATAGGGCGCCTTTGAAACCAAACTGACAGCCTGTGATATCAACCACCCATTTCTCGTTTGACCAAAGAGTCGCCACGACGATCATGTGCTCTCCTGGATCCATAAAGGTATGGAAGCCCTTTGGATCAGCAGGATCCAGGATAGCTGGGTAGGGTGGGTTCGTGACTTTGAGTCTAAGAATTTCCAGAGTGAACGCAATGCCTATGCAACAACCATTAGCAAGTTATCACTAAGAATAAAGGATCGGGGTCTACGTTACCTTCCAGTAGGGTTCTAGTCATGGGCCCAAGAACACACAGGGTTTTGAGGCCCATCCGTTTCAATAAAGCAGCTTCTTTGTGCTCAGCGTTGCTAGTGAGATGATCTGGAAACTCGATAGGCTTTGGGGGGCTGCAGCGCTTGCGACACAGCTTGAGAATCAAAGATTTCTCACGAGGCTCAATCTTGGTCAGGTTCCAGTTGTACTGAGCCTCTCGATGGGAAATCATCGTTGCCTTGAGAAGCGTGACTGCTCGGAGCAGAGACTTGCGTTGCTTCATTTTGTGGCAAGCTGTTTTGTGGCGTGGCCAGTCGGCTTTCTGGCATTCACGGCTACAGTAGGAGGCAGCGAGCTCTTCTCCATCGTGGTAGCTAGGAGCGCCTTTGCATCCGGCGCATCGCAAAGGTGCGTCCAAGCCGCAGTTGTTGCAGCTCACCATGATGAGGACCCAGATATCTGTGAACAAGAGTGGGTGTGAATGAATGGAGATGATAGAGTTGTGTAAAAGAAGGAAAAGGGTGGAGGCAACCGAAAGAAGTGTTGCTTCAAAAGCGAGAATCTTCTACAGGCAGGCACCGGCAGTGCAGTGCAGCGTCAGTGGCAGTTTAAAGGGGGAAGGAAGATAGGTTGGGAAAAACGGAAGCTTGCACCTGCCGCGGAAAGGCGCCTTTAAGCAAGCATGGCCACGATGCAGTGACTGAACAGTTATTGGCCCAGATTCCTTTTTATTGCTATCCACGATGTTAGATTCCTCTATAGACTTGACAACGAGGCTTTCATAGCCTCGATCGTTGTGTCAAAAACGCCATCTTGCATGCCCAAACTCCTTGATAATTCACCTACCCGAACCAGTTAAGCAAATACAGCAAACTAGATATCTTGAAAGAGCTTTCCTCTTTATTCCTCCATTAACTGCCCCCGTTTCTTGCATTCGACGTCACGTTGCTGGCATGAGCGAGCAGAAACTTACAGCAAGTCAACGTCAGCTTGCACGCCTTAGTCCAACCATCATCTTGAGCGATGCCTAGCTTGATGCTCACGTCCCCAATCTTGTCACCGTCAATCTTGTACGGCAAACTAAGCGGCGTGCCGGTGGCTTCCGTTTGCCGATGCACAAACGCGCCTAGCTGCCGCACAAGCTCCAGGAAGCCCACCATTGCATTGTCGAAACGTCGATGCATAAAGGTAAGCCCGAGAGGCATATCTCCGGAGCTGTACAACTCGAGTACATGCTTCTTTGGGGGTGCAGTGACTGCACGATTGCCTAGTCGGCTGGATGAAGGACTCTGTATATCGTATCGGATGATCCTGGATGTACTGCCCATAGGCTGTGGGTCATAGCCATCGAATCTGTATGCCAGTTTGTCCGCAACTGTCACCAGTAACAGCAGTGCATGTCCCCAAGCTGCATTGATTTCCGGCCAGTCCACAGGTTTGTTCGATAGGCGTCCGAGCCGAAGGCCATTAATCGTTGCAAAACTGCCATCGTGGCTAATGCAGAAGGTATCGTTGTACACATTAGACCGCTGTAGCTTCTCCAGAAGCTGCGAGTCATTACTATACTTAGCGTTGATGCTGTCCCTTTCGGCCTGGAAATCGGCCATCCTGGTAGCAAACTCATTGCGTTCTCTCCAAAATTTCTCCTCCTCTTTGTCCAGCTGTCGTGATTCCTCCTCAAGAGCCACGAGCTCCTCATCCAATGAAGTCTTTTCCGACTCCAGCTTCTTTAGTTCCTCCATGGCCGCAGCCCTGTCCTGTTCGGCCTTCCGTAGCGCTTCCTCCTGTGCCTTCATATCTTCCTCGCTTGGTTTGTTCGCTTTAACTTCTTTCAGGTGCTTGGCATAAGAGTCCCTTTCGCGCGAAGCAGTCTCGAGCTTCTTTTGCAGACCCTCAACAAGCATCTCTGTGCATTCGACGCATATTGGATGATCGATATCAGACCGCGCGGACAGCACGGCAAAGAGGCGGTTGATTCTATCCATTTCGCTCCCCATAGGCGCATCGGGGTTATCCGCATTGCTTCTGCTGGAGCTGGCACGACGCAGTACTGCTGGTGTCGTAGGAGGTTCTGATGGTGGGTTTGGTCGGGCCATTTGTGAATCGGATAATAGTACAAAAGACATGGACGAGTCGCGAGGATGTCCTCCATGATTGCGTTTGAACGTTGGGGGCCCTGCATTCCGTGATACCCTGTCATATAGTGACTTTCGCGATTGGTCGTGTGGCTGCGCAAGCGTCGGGTTCGGTACGGACGATTTCTTAAGGGTTTGCGGTGATGTCGAAGCTGAGACTTGGATCAGAAAGAGCGCACGAGACTTGGTCTGGATAACGTACCAACGAGAACATCAAAGGCGGCTGGGTTAAGATCCTGAAGGGAACCGTCCAGCCGAAGGGGCTGACGGCATTTTTGGCAGTTCATATTCCGTCTAACAGAATTGCATAGTCTGAGTGTTGATATGAGCCGGGTGTGCCCTTGATAGCGATCTGGGAAGTGAAGGTGTTGAGTATGATGAAGCTGGTCGGAAAGTGAGACAGGGTTGGATTAAGGTCGATCCTAGCGGTGACGTTGTACTATTGGCAGCTACAGGCTGCTTTGTGCATGTGATCAACCTCAAACGATCATTGTCGCAACAGCTGATAAAGAATTGTAATTTAGGTGAAGACTGCGCGTGGACAAGAGTATAGAATTTACTTCCCTTGATTAACCCTTTTCATATAAAAGCTGTATCAAATCGTGTGAAGTCGTCAATGCCAGTGGTGGACGTTATGTTATTAACCTTCACCCCACCAAATGCACGATAAGAAACCACTTTACGCGATGCACGGCCCTGAATCGCGTCATGGCGCATCTCGACTCCTGTAGTTGCTCCTCCAACCAACCATAATTCATCTTCTTCCTGTCGCCATCAAAGAATGCGAAAACAGCGAGTTCATACACAATTCATTGCTCAAATACATTCATAGGCAGACTGATGCCCGACGACTTAATTCTGATAATCATAAAGAAAATCAATTCACATGAAGGACTGCTGTGACGATGGAACCACCTACAAAGAAGAGACGGCATGGCTCTTCATCTCACAAAGACGCCCAAGATGAAGAAGACGACGATGAGCTTGCTTCACATCCTCAGGAGCTCAAAATTCGACGGGACCCAGATATTCAATTTGCGCTGAAACGAGCAAATGCAAACCAGAAACTTCATGCCACGATGGCCCACATCATCGAAAAGTACAGTCGCGACTTTGAAGGTATTGGAGATGAAATCGATATGGCAACCGGAGAGATTGTGGTAAACAATGGCCATCTGCACAACATGCGGGACGAGGGCGACGTCGAAGGTCTATGGGTGGAAGGCGACAGCAACATTGATGAAGACGAAGGAATTCGACTTGAGGATCTTACAGACGAATATTCTGATAACGAAGAACCGGTCACTGAGATTCGTGACTCTCAAACGGAAAATGAGAGTTCCCAGGAACCAAGGACGAAAGAGAAGGACAACAAGGCAAATCAACCTGGTGGCAATGAAGGGACGGATGAAACGCTTAGAAATGCTTCAAACATCGCCAACAGTCAAGATGAACCGCCACAAGGCAAGGGTACAGCGTCACCCTTGGACCTCCCTTACGACGATCCTCGATCAAGTCCTTCACCCTTTGGACCTGGCCCTTCTTTTAGCTACGGGATGCCACCTCCAGGTTTTGGGCCATGGGGAATGATGCCTGGATTTCCTATGCAGGCTTGGGGCCGCGACGACATCCCTCCTTACTTTAACATGCCACCGAGCATGCCTGGACCATGGTATAACGGAGGAAAATACGAATTTCCCAGCAACAACGGGCAAAGCTCCATTTGGGGTCGCAACTGGGCGAGGAAAACCAAACGAGTTGGTTCCATGAAAGGCTCATTCAAAAAGGCATCCGAAAGACAGTCGAGTGGCATCCCCGTTGAGGGCGGAACGGAGGTTGTAGATGACGGCCATGAAACAGGATCCAGGTCCACAGGAGAGAAGACTCCCAGGCAGGAACCTCCATTGTCTGATCGAACCATCGATGCCAGTGATGAGGAAGATGATTTCTTGTGCTCAGGAGCCACAGAATCAGTGCCCGTCGTGCGTTCAAGTCCGGCCCCATCGAACCAGAAAGGTCCGGCTAGGAGACGCAGTGTCCAGCGTCTTTCACAGATGCCTCTTGAAGAAACCGATGCCAATGCTGCTAGAGTGTCGCCACCATCCGATGAGAAGGATGACTCTGGGCGTAGGCGCTCTGGTAGAGCCAGAAGGCAGACGGAGTACATGGGCAAAATCTCCTGGGAAGACGCACGGGAATGGAAAAAGTCGGGGAATATCGTGAGTGTGAAGATACATAGGGTCGACCCGTCTATTCGAGAAGAGTATCAAAGCATCGATCCGAGTAGCGAGGATAGTGAGGGAGAAGAGCCTTCGTCTTCTGAGCAGACACAAAGTAACCTACCGTCAACAGAAACACGGGGCACGGAACCAGCTGCTTCCAAGATGGTTATTCCAGACTCGCAAGACATGGCGACTCCATTTAACAGCAGTGCTCCTCAAGCATCTCAATCCAAGGAGAAAACTAGGGAACCAAGCCCTTTCATTTCGAATACGATCTCGACAATGGAGCTCTCAGACGACGAAGCACCACTTGTTCTTTCAAGAATCAGACTCCCCAAACAGCAGACTATAGCTCCCAAAGTATCTTCTCCAGCATCCGATGTACCACCAAGACATCGGGATCGCACTGCTGAACCCATTACTGCCATAGACACTGCGCTGAAGGCCGGCAGAGAAAGCGCCCACGATGCTAGAAACAGTGCCGACGTGGTAGAGGATGCTGTACAGCCGCTCAAGCGAAAGCCTAGAAGGCCAAAAGGCTCAGTTAACACTACGAAAATAACACCGCCCTATGCTTCTGTAGCAGTACCAGTTAAGGAGGTGGAACCTTCATCACCTGCTCCTACTACTGTACCGACAACTGGTGACCTTTCTCATCCTCCAAAACGAAAACGCGGAAGGCCAAGGAAATCGGAAGTCGTGACTCCTATTGCTCGGAGTGAAGCGAAGGATCACATACACGAGCTTATACATGTTGACGATGATGTCTCGAAGGATTCCCAGCAAGAAGCCGCAGGCGAAATCCCAGAGAACAAAGATTCTCAGGTATCGCACCGCCTATCGCATGAAATCAGATGGCTCCTCAAAACCAAGCCCAAGAACTCTGTTTCTGACAGGATACAAGGCCCTTCTTTCGAAGAGCACGTCCAGCCCCGAAGATCGAGAGAGTCGCTGGAGCAATCCGAAGACAACATGGCAGAGTCAGAAGATGCTGTGCCGGAAGCGATGGAAGCTATCGAGGATATGGAGGATGGTACAAAGGAACAACAAGAACCTGAGAGACCACAGTCCTCTATACAAGAAGATGACACCATCATGGACGATGCCCCAGCATATCGCGAAAGCTCACCAGAAAGTGCCCACAGCAATCAAACCTTGCCGTCCAGTCCCGTTTCCCTTGCCCTCGACAACAGAGTTGCTGATGACAATGGGTCCACCGACGGCAATAGTCATACTGTTCACTTGGATATCGATGACGAAGACACCCGAGATCAAGAGCCACTTCCCACCTTACCAGAAGAGGCTCCTGTCCAAGAAGCCTCAACGCCACGAAAACCGAAAGACATAAGAAATCCTCTTTTGGAACCGCCCTCAAGTTCCCAAAAACCCCATACTCCTCGCCACAGGTCTATTCGTACAAAACGTGCGCCATCGTCAAGACGCTCCCTCCTGTCCTTTGTGTCAGATTCCGATTCGGACCCTGAAGGTTCCCGCGACGAGCTAACTCGAAGAATAAAATCACATTCAAAATCAACAAGTGCTCGACCTTCTTCGAAGAAGGTCTGGAGGTCGACGACTCTGACGAGAGAAATTCATAGGACGCCCAGTAAGAGACGTGTCCATGATATGTCTAGCCCTGTCGGTACGGTGAAGACGCCGGGCGGTACAGTGCGGATATGCGGCGTGGATGGGTATCACTGCGGCCGCGACTATTGTTTTACTTGCATTTGAAAGACCATGAAACTTCATGGAAATACTCAAGGCGAATCTGGCATGTATGGTATTGGTGCATAAGCATAGATTATATAGCAAACAGACAAGCATAGCGCTTTGGTTTTATTGATTCCTACGCTACTAGAAAGACTGACCCAAAAGTAGAATGACTTCCAATACGAAGCGACCTAGAAAAAGCACAGTGTGTTGGTGATTAGATTAGCCCTCGGTGCCAATGTGCCATAACCCCCAGAACCTGGAACGCCGAAACCACATTGTCTCATCCCACATCACCCTCGAATCCATGTCTGGGATCAGGGCTTGTTGCGCGAGCTTTCCTTCTCACTTCATCGATCAATTCGTACATCACGTCCAAAATCATGAAAATCACATGGCCACGATTCTCGCGGGTTCGTCCCAGGAAGTCCCCCGGGCCAGGACACGGCGTCACAGGGGGAAAGGGTTGGATTAAATTCGGCTGGGAGATTCTCTTCCTAATATGCGTATCCTATCAGGTGGTGAAGACCGACAAAAGGGTAAACCGCCGGTCGAAGGGTATCATGGGTGAGAGGGATGCCACAAGATGAATAGTCGTGGATGATGGGTGTCGGGGAATAACGACTAGAGGTACTCTCAAGATTTGTTAGCAGCGCCGTTAGCAGCTGCGAGGTGTTGCTTGAAGACCTCAGGGTCGCGGACAGGGTTGAAATAAGGGTGCCCCTGGGCTTCCTTGGCGGTCAGACGTTCCTGTATCAATGTTAGATTTTATTGAGCTTCCGAATCAAGATCTCATAAACAAACCTGGTGGTCGTATCGCAATAGCTTATCGAGGAAATCAATGGCTTCATTAGAGACGAATCGCTGGTTCTCAGAAGTGACAAAGCTGTGCCAGGGCTTCTTCTGGAATCTACCAAGAATATCGTCGTACTGCGCATCTAGTTCGATCTCGTACTTATCGATGTAATCGAAAAGGTCATCGGTACCGAGAACCTTAGCGATCTTGACGAGCTGATCCGAGTTGCTGTTGCCGTGGAAGAAGGGTTCCTTGCGGAAGATCATGGAGGCAAACATGGCTCCCAGACTCCACATATCGAGACTATAATCGTATTCCTGGAAATCGACCAAAAGTTCAGGACCCTTGAAGTACCGCGACGCCACGCGAACGTTGTACTCGGTGCCAGGGTGGTAAAATTCGGCCAGACCCCAATCAATGAGACGAAGCTAGAGTTTATCAGTAAACGTGGAACCAAAGGTTGATTTCGGGGTGACCAACCTTTCGGTTCTCATGATCGATCATAACGTTATGGGGCTTGACATCACGGTGCATAATTCCCTTGCTGTGGCAGAAATCGAGGGCCTTCAGGAGCTCGAAGATGTAGAATCGGACATCAATATCGTTGAACTTGGGGTACAAGCTTCGGAAATCGGTGTTGTTGACATGCTCGAAGATGAGAGACGGTGTCTTGCTCTGTGTGCGGCTGCGATTAGTTCGAGCCCAGGAGAGCTAGGGGAGCAGACAAAGGACCAACCTGAGAGTCACGAACAACGTCAAGCAAGGCGACAACGTTGGGTCCGCCAGCCAGATTCTGCAGGATCTTGATCTCTCGCTTAATCTTCTTCTTCTTGACAGGCTTCAAGACCTTGACAACGCACTTCTGGTAGTTGACAACATTGATACCCTCGAAGACTTCAGAGTACTTTCCGCGACCTGAAGCGCACACAAGAGTGTTAATGAGTCAACGATAAATCTGCAATAGTTGACATACCGATCTTTCGAACAACCTCGTAGTTTTCCAGGAGACCCCAGCCTACAAATGTCGATTAGCTACGTCGTCGGTGAAGCTCTCACGTGGGAGAGGGCATACTGATATTAACACTGTCGTAGTCCCAGTAACTGCGGGGCATGCTCTGGTTGACATCGGCGTAGACGCGCGCCATGATGGGCAAAGGAGCAAGGGCGTCGCAAGAGGCGCCGCTGACGGGTGAAAAGGGTGTTTTGCTGGGTGATGATAATCGGAGGTAATAGTCGTGATACTAAAGATGCTGCTGGAGGAAGTACGGTATCGGTATATAGCTTGGCGGGCCCAAGGTCGGAGGCTGAAGAGGAAGAGGCTGGACCTGAATTGACTTGGGTTTGCAAAATCAAGGTGGGATGGCATTTCGAGTCGGGTCCAGCCCAGAATTACCCCGTTGTTTTGGCGGGCGGGCCAGACCGTGATTGGTTGCGGCGCTTATCGGCTCATCCGCGATAAGGGACTGAATGGCACGAGCACCCCGAATTCGATCACAAGGCAAGAGCTTGGTCTGTGGACCCGGTCTCGACTGCGCGCTTGTTTCTGTCCTTGTCTTGTCTCAATTGAATGCAGCGACACCATGTACAGCATTTATTATTCACCTAAACTGAAAACAACTGAAGGAGTGGCCAACTGGCCTGTTTGCACGAAAATCTGATCTCCTAACGTTCTGGTTGAATCGTTATGAAAGTAATATTCTGCGTAGCATCACACAAAGTAGATACCTATTTATAGCAACTCAACTTGAACGGGAGACAGTTTATTAGAAGACCTCCTCATGGAAGTAAGCGGTGGTATTCACTGTCTTTGCATGGTCCGGTACTTCTACTTTTATCTTACATATCCATGGTCAGACCGGGTCTATTAGCCGTCAATGTATCAGGGTCTCTCAGCAAGTATCCGATCTTCTGATATGATGCTGCCAATGCATAGCGAGTGAGGCTACCAGAAGCTCACAAGTCTAGGATCGCTCCAGGTACTCAGTGCGTGAGGACCAGTTTGGTGAGACAGGACTAGAGGTCAATAATTTCCCAGCCAATTGTTATACACCTGTAGTCAAAGGTCAGCAGCACGAACAAACAAAGTTTTTCGAGTTACAGCCAGAAACTAATACATCTTTCAGAGAGAAGATTAATTGCTCGACATGTCGGGCCTGCAAAGGTGTCAGCATCAGCAGAAGCCGATGCCTCCTACACCTCCAGTCCCGATCCGACTAAGGATGACGATACGAAGGGTTTTCATCATGATGAGGGATAATAAAAAAAAAAGAGATAGAGGCAACTTACATATTCTTGGTGCCTGGCGAAGTGTAGTATATGTTCCCCCACCTGATCGAGCTCGTCCTGTATCAGATCAAGGGTCGAAGAGCGCATTGTATAATGCGACAGTTGATATCCGGAACAACTGCGTATAGCATGGAATAAAGTCCGGGAGCGGTGGCATCTCTCAGTCATAAAGTGTGTTAAGCTTAATCATACTCAAGCGAGTCCAGACCTTTGTCGACAACATCCCATGTTCGTTTTCGAAGGTCGGGCTTCGGTTCAGGGCGCTTAGATCCCTTCTTCCGCTTTCGCTTCTTGTTGCTTTGGAAGGATGTTGGCAATGCAGAAGGGGCGCCTTCAGGTTGCGAGAGAGCAGAAGTATCGTCGCCCAAGTCCATGCGTTCGCCCATCCTTGCATCTGTTTTGGCGTTAAGCTGTTTTTCCTTCTCTTTCTGCTTGCGCAAAGCCTCGAGTTCGGAGTGTCGGAAGATCTCGATTTGTTCGTCCGTTAATGTTCGTTTCACGCCATCTGGGTAATAGCCTAATCCATCGTCTTCTTCCCAAGAATCACCCGCAGCATCGTAGTGAGCCTCATCTTGAGTCGGCGCATCAATGAAATCGTTTCCAAAAGAAGCGAGGGCTACCTGTGAGAAGTGGGCTTCATGGAAAGCAAAAAGGTCATCCTGGAGCAGTCAGTACAGAATCGGGAAGAGAATATCCAAGGGAACATACATGAGAGACCTCTGGTATGCCACGCGGACCTGTTGCTGTGAAATCTTTAGGTCGGGGCATGTCGAAGGTTTTCTGACGCGATGTCAAGATTTAAAATAGGCCTTGCGATTTGGCGAAATTGGGGGAAGACGCGACCAGCAAAGCGGAATTACGTCACGTGTCGGTGAATGACAGACCCGCGCAGCTTGAGCAAAAACGCAAACAAAATGTTGTAAGGGAAGTTGCGTTGGTAAGAATGCATGATGAGAATGTAGTGCCAAAACATCTGGCTTATGAGACCAGGCGAAGTACACATCTGCCATGGGTGCGCGGTCTAGATCAAAGACTACAAGCTTGCAATTTGCAAGACTCATAGTGATTTGAGAAGAGCCAGCGCATTTTCAAAGGCCCTCACAACTTGATCATCTGAATAAAATGTTAGTCTTGCAGAAGATCGATTCTCGTAGCACAATCTTACAATGCTGCTGTTTTCGTTCCATTCTGTCTTCAGCGAGGTTCACAAAGCGCCTTCGAGTTTGTAAGCGTTTTGCTGCCCGCTCATCATCATGGGCCGAAGCTGCAGCTGCCCAGACTTTGAAATACTGCAAATACTTTAGCTTTGTCACAGCTTGTTGATGACATAGAGATCTACCTTTGCAAGAGCATCTGCCTCTTTCAAGATTTCACGCTCCTGTTCGTCGGCATTGCGCAAAGCAGCCTCATAACGCGCTTCGAACTCATCCCAATCGAAAGCTTCAAGAACGCCGGGAGTCTCTGGCGAGTCAGCGATGCTGGCTCGTCGGTCCGTCTGGGGTTCCGGTGTTCTGCTGTTGGTATACGAATGCCGGTTCATGTTGTTCATTTGGGCCTCCTGAGAGTCTGAAATTTTCACTTCGTCTTTTCTTTGACGGTTCACGTCGTCGTCTTGCGGTGGAAGTGGTGAATCCATGTTAGATAGACACGTCGCGCTGGATCGACAGGGTTCCAGTCGGCCAAGCAACAGGGGTCGTGTTGTAGGTAGTCGTCAGGGTAGTGTAAGTGAGCACTTGAATGTTCGTTTGCCTCGATCTGCGTCGGGCAGCAAGTGATTTGGAGTCTCTAGATTCTCAACACTAGATACGTAGTGAGCTGAATACTTGACTGAAGCATCTCTAAGAGAGTTGAATCTCAAAAAAGAATTTCTTTGACCTTCAAATTGAGTTCAGCAGGCTGCCTTGTACCTGCCTTGATTAACCAAATCATGACAGGGCGGGACTAGAAGTGGATGCTCCTCCTAATCACTTGCTTAAAGATGGGTCCGGGAAGGTGCTGGCCCTGCTGGGTGCCTGGAAATGTGGCTGAAACACATGCGCCACAGTTTTCGTCGTTATTGATCACTCGTGACTCGATGTTAACCTCGAAACTTGCAGTCATCTGGCTTTCATTCACCTTTCAAACGGAACTGACTTGATCGTATAAATATGCTCTCTTTCTTCGCATACTCAATACCCGAAGGCTGAATTTGGCCACTGTGATCAATCTCAGATCGACGGAGAAAGATAAAAACGTCATCCCCGGTGGCAACAACATAACTCATGATGGACTGCGATATCTGTCATCGCAGCCATGACGCCAAGCGTCTCTCGTTTCTTTGCACTGCGGATGCCAGAGGTGCCATTTATAACGGCCGTGTCGAGAATGTGATGGCTCTCATCGAAAATGAGAGTCTCCAGAAACAGATCAACGATCTTTTGAATGAGACAACTACTCCGACCAAATATCGCAAAGACTCCCTGCAGGCACAGCAACGGACAGCAGAAGATAGAACCACCCAGATTTTGGCCGCTGCTGATAAACTCAGAAATGACATAAAAGCTGCCAGGGAGGAGATCCAGGCTCGAAAAGCTGCACTTTCACGACGCAAGTCCGATATCGCTGCGGTATCTGATGGTCTCATCGAGCGCAGAGTGAAACGACAAAAGTCGGTAGAAAGGGAGACCGGCATGCACAAGTACCGCTGGACGAAGTGTGCAGATGAACTCGCCCGCACTCGGTCTTTCCTCTGCATGGCAGCAGCCAAGCTATATGGACTTACACGAGTTAGAGAAAGCCCATCTAGTAAATACGAATATCACCTGGGTGGTATCCCAGTTGTCGATTTGACCGCAATGAACTGTGAGCTCTACCACATATTTTTCAAGCGTTCCACTGACATTCCATAGCATCAACACCAGAGATGATATCTACATCGCTCAGTCATATCTGTCAACTCCTGATACTCGCTTCACACTATCTTTCTATTCGCCTTCCAGCCGCCATCACTCTTCCCCATCGAGACTACCCCCGGCCAACAATTTTCAATTTGTCTGCCTCTTACAGGCGTGGAGACACCGTTTTCCCAAGCCAGTCCTCCAGCACAGCAGACATAGAGTCTCAGCGTGTCTCGCGGCCAAGACCATTATTCATAGACAAACCACTCTCTCAACTAGCCAAGGAAGATCCAGCCACTTTTTCATATTTTATCGAAGGTGTGACTCTGCTTGCTTACAACGTCGCTTGGGCTTGCAACACACAGGGTGTGTCGATTGGCGACAAGGCCCTTTTCGAGGACATTTGTAACATGGGTCGCAACCTGTACAGTCTTCTAATAAATCACCAATCTTCCGAGAAAGACCCAGCAACGCCGAAGAACGAAATCGATGGCCAAGGCAGTCGGTTCGGGCAGTACTCCCACGGCACAACTTTCTACCACCTTGGTGGAGCAGAAGGTAGCGAGTTCAGCAAGTCTTTCAAACTCCCTAGCCCAATGAAACTTGCAGACAAACTCAAGAAGAAACTGCTCAGCGAAGCACCCACCCCTGATTGGGAAGTTCTAGATGATGATGCATGGAAAGTCGAGGAGGAGCCAGGAAGTGGAAGTCAGATCAATAAGGATCTACTAGTTGGGGACAAAAGCTCTCCACGTCGGGGAACAAGCGGTTGGATGAGGGTCAAAAATAGATAGTATGTGTGCATATATATATAAACTCCTTGTTTGATTGACGGCCACAACCTTGCTCTCATCATTGTGGGTGTGTATACATATATAAAAACTCCTTGCTCATTTGATGGCCACAAACTTGCTCTGATCATTGAACTAGCCATCCATTTCGTCAAGCCATTGTAGAATATATCATGCGGTCCAAAACTCCTTCGCTCATAAACAGATTGTCATTCCATAATCAACATAATTAGGGCGGTCTTTCTTCGGCGGTATCTAGTCTTCGCCTTCGTTCTCAGGTCGCAGGTCACTTAGCCTTCGCCTTCATTCTCAGGTTGGCGACCTGCGACCTGGTCTCGTAAATGGCCTGGGATGGATGGGAGGATCACCAGACCATTCTTCTTGCCAGACCCAGGCGTACCGAAAATAGATTCGGCAGCCGCCCTGTCGCCTGGGTCTTTGATCTGCGGCATGGGGGAGGAGGAGGAGGTTTGTCGGGGTGTGTTAGGGGCCGAGCGCCCTGGTGTGGTAGGCTTCTTTTGGTGGAAGATGCTCGGCTTCTTGTTCTTCCTCGCCTCTTGTTGGGCTTTGATCTGTGCCGCCTTCTTCTTTTCGGAGGCGGCCTTCTGCTCAGCAGAGATGGTTGGGGTTTGAGGTGCTGCTGGCACCAACTCTGGTGTGGTGGTTGTGATGGTGCGGTTGCCTCCAGGAAGCATAAGTCCGCCCACCATGACCGGGGCGACAACCTGCTGCTGCTGCTGCTGCTGCTGCTCTTGTGTGTTGTTTGAGCTTGAGCTTGGTGTTGCAGGCAGAGCAGTTGTCGACCCCGGGACCAGAGTGTGCGCAGCAGTTCTCGCTCCCCTGACGCGGGGCTTCAGCACCCTCCTCTTCTCCATCTGCTCCTTGGTGGCCGGCTTGGCCGGATCAGGGGCTTCATCCCTTCTCTGCTTGTCTTTCGATGCGTTGCCGCGTGTCTCGAATGGGAATGGGCGATGCGCTTCCGCGACCTCCTGCTCAGTCTCGGCTTGGAACTGTTCGTTCACGGGGATAGTAGGCCGAGACTGATCGGCAGGAGACGCTTCGGCCTGTGGTGATGGTGGAATCTCGACACGGGCAAACGACATCGGAAAGACTTGTTGGGCAGAAGGAGGAGGAGGAGGAGGGGCAGAGTGGTCCACTGCGTCGACCATCTCGCTGTCGAATTCGGCCTCCATCTCCATCGCGAGTTCCCACTGTTCCTGTTCCGACATGCCAAAGTCTGGCGGGGGGGTCTGTGTTGGCTGGAACAGAGGGAGATGGAAGACGGAGGCCTGCTGCTGTGGCTGCGGCTCTTGGAACCGGGGGACTGGGAGCTGGGGAAGTGGGAGTTGAGGGACTGAAAGCTGGGCAGGCTGGTTGATGGCCGCTTGCGCGGGCGCATCGCCGAGCTCAAAGGTGTCTTGGTCGAGCAGAGCTGCCAAGGCCTCCCACCAGGCCTCGCTGATCTGCTCTTCCTCCTCTGTCGGGTACCCGACTTCCCCTTCTCCCATCGTAACGTCCCCAGCCTGCGACGAAGTCAGTACGTGTACCTCACCTTCATCTTGCTCTTCCATCTCAACATCCTCGCATTCAACATCGATAGCCATATCGTCCCCAGGCTGGTGATGTTCCTCTTCTTTCTCACCATGGTCCCCGTTATGTTCGCCATCCCCCTCTTGGCTTACGTCGCGACAGAAGGCATCCAGGCCTGCATCAAGGTCGCTTTCTGGGATGTAGCCAGAGGGGGTGGATAAGAAGTCGTCAAATGGGTCGGACAACGGGTCCCAGGCGGAAAATTCGGAGATGTGAGGAGTGGTTTGGAAGAGCCCCTGATGAAGGCTCTCCTCCGAGCCAACCCCGCTTTCATTCATCGGTGTGATGAGGCGTTCCGCTGGGATCTCCGGGATGAAGAAAGCGTCAGAAGCGGCGGCCTGCTCAGGGGGTGATGGCTGCTGGACGGGTTCAAGGCCCGCCGCTTCTGGGGAAGGAAGGCTGTCGAGGGGAGGGAGCTCTTCTTCGAGGGGAAAGATGGGTTCATCGACGACTTGGGAAGAGGAGACGACACCAACGCCAGAGATTGCGGGAGAGGGCAGGGAGGGGATGGGCTCAACTACTTCCTGGCGAGGAGTCACTACGCTAGGCGTAGGCTCTCGAACAGGAGAGAAGTCGGCCCTCTGCTCCTCTCGAGCAGGGGTGATGGGGGTCGGGATGGGGATGGCGGTGGCGGCGGCGGAGGTGGTAGAAGATGGCTTCTCCGGTGTCGTCTTGCGAGTGGAAGGGGGAGGAGGAGTTGATGGGGAGGCGCCAGCGGGAGCAATCTCAGCGTACTGAGCGCTCTGATCCACCGGCACGACCACATAGCGCTGAGCCAATATCTCGGTCTTGCTCAGGCCCCTCTCTTCAGCCAGCAGTTCAGTCTCTTGCCGGTGAGATAGAACTGACTGGCGTCTGAGGATGGACTGTGGTCGCCTCTTGCTGATAGCTCTCCAGATGGCGTTGTGGGTTTCGTTGTTGAGCTTCTTTACCAGCACAGAGGCCTGCCCCATCTTCTCCTGATCCGCCCTAACACTCTCCTCTTCCTCCCGTCGAGACTGTCTCTCGTCTTGATCCTCCTGCACCAGCTTCTTCATCCAGGCTTCCGCACAGGATTGACTGAGATCTGAATCCAAGACCCTCCCGGCTGAGAAGTCAGGGAACAGAATCTCAAAGTCGAAGCTGGAGTGGGTTTGAATACGAAGAGAAATAATAGTTTCTTGAACGATTCGCACCCACTGACTCACCGCAAATGCGGCACTGGGAGCCCACAAAACAATGTTTGGTGTGGACAGAATGATCCAGGTCTTGACAGAATAAGCCACCACGGGGTTGCCCATACCCCCATGGATGTGGTATTCTTCTGCCCAGATGAGCCGCATGAGGATCATGGGGATGATGGCGATGATTGAGAGGAAGGCCATGGGCAAGTTGGCCATACACTCTGCATGCATCCCCGCGACGAAGAGAAGAAACGGGAACGTCGTGAACCTGGTGAGGTCGATCAACATCTTCATCAGAGCGAAGAAGATGTTGTGGTACTGCTCGTCAAAGCAGTTCCCCATGTTGAATGGGGAATCCCACTCGCAGTTAACCTGGAGCGGGAGCCACAGCCACGAAGGAAGATCGGTGGTTCGCATCTTGGTGGTTGTCTGAAAGCTGTGGCTGTTAGCTTTCTCATCGTCAATATAGTATATAGTACATGAAGCCGAAGTCGATGTGAAGTGCGTAGCGTGTAAGTAAACACGATATCCTACGATCTCAGGGGAACTCACTTGGGTGTGGCGTGCGAACTCCTTAACTTATCACGGGCGAGGCCTCTGTGATGATTGTGGATAAAAGGGAAGAAAGCAAAGTGCCTGCAAACATGTAACTGTCAGTTTCCTCATCGTCACTACAGCATAAGGTATATACGAAAGCGAATGTGGATGCTATCATCTGAGGAGAACTCACTTGGATGTGGCGTGCGGACTTGGTGGTTTATCACGAGCGAAGCTTCTGTGATTGTCGGGAAAAAAGAAGAGGAAGGAAGCAGATTGCCTGAAAAGTTGTAACTGTCAGTTTGTTCGTCGTATACGAAAGTGAATGCATACTACGATCTCAGGGAGACTGACTTGGGATGGTGGTGAGAACGTGTTGGTTATCAAGAGAGAGGCTTCTGTGATGATTGCGGAAAAAGAAAACAGGAAGAAAGCGAATGGCCTGCAAGGATACGATTGTCAGTTTGCTCGTCTTCACTATAGTATACGATATGCGAAGATGAAGTCGATGTGAAGCGTAGTGTAGGTAGTATATACTATATGCTGTGATCTCAGGGGAACTCACTTGAATGCTGATGCTGATACGCGAACTTGTTGATGAGAGTGAAGCTTCTGTGATGATTGTGAAGAAAAGAAGAAAGCGAAGAAAGCGAAGAGCGAACGAAAAGAAATCAAATGACGGTTTGGCAAACGGCAGTGCCAGCAGAATCTATTTGCTGTGAATCAAACCTCGAGTAACGGCCATTGACACTTGCGAGCACTGCAGTCACTTCCTGGCAGCTGGCAGTCACTGTCAGTACAATTATATTTTAAGAACATCTGCCTATTGAATTTTTATATTTTTCAATTGTGTTCAGAATTATGAATACAGGAACATTAAATCTTGCAGTGTTCATTAATTGTTCTACTGTTCAGTCTCGTAGTGTTCATCAATTGTTCAATAGCCAGTCACCACACTTTAAATTCGAGCATCATGTACAAGCAATAACAATCACTAGGTACTCCAGAAAGCATCACAATAGAGACTAGCTTAGCGTGGGAGATAAATGGAAGTGAAAGAATTTCTGCATTGTTGTTTGCCACATCTATTTATTATGTATCACAGAGCTATGCAGTCATTACTATCTGTCCTGACAACGACAAAGCCAAAGCAAAGCCAAACCTAGGTATCTAATTCCAAACAACGCCGCTTTCTGATTCCCATATGCTACCGGTCCCGTCATCACTCATTATTTACTATGTCTGTAAAGTTGGCTAGCCCTTACGGCCTCTCGCAATCAATCGCCCATGCAATTCCACCATCACATCACTCCACTGCTCCTCGCCAGCCCCAACAGCTTTGCCTATCCTTGTCGCAAGGAAATCAGCGACCTTGGGAACATTAAAGTGCTCGCCATACATTACTTTGGCCTCAGGCTTGAGAGCCATATCAAGGCCATCTCCACTCCTTTGGCTGTGGAGCTCCAGTTTGACTTCCACGCGACTCTCCAAGGGCACAAGCAACAAAGATGTTGTGATTGCTATACTTGAGTCGGAAGTCCTCTGCACAGTAGTAGGAAAGGTTGCATTGAGTCGCTCGATTTGTGACGACACAAAGTTCGCCTTGTCCCAAGCGACCTGCACGCTATTGAGAAGGTGAGAAACCTCGGTGCGGCTATGTGGGAGTGCACGAGCGTAATCTCGAATATTTTGCAAGAAAAACTCCTTTTCCAGAGTCTTTGGTCGTGGGTTTTCTTCCCGATCCACGGCGATGTACCAGAGATCTATTGTCGTGTTCGGTTGGTGCTCTTGGAATGCCGTAATATCGAAAACAATTTCAATTTCACGCTTGTATGCCATAGACAAAACAGTGCCAGAAATGCCAGTCACCGACCAGCCATGTTGTTTCTCGATAGCATCAACTCGAGCTACAAATTGAATCAGTAATTATTCGTCGATACTTGCCAAAAGTACGTACCTTTGAGGCTGTTAACCTCTGTGCTCGTCCAGCCACGACACTCCTCTCGAATCTTCTCAGACTCTGCAATATCATCAATGCAGTTCTGTTTCTGGGTGATCAAATCCTCAACCTCAACTTCCGAGGCTTGGAACTGCTCTCTCAGCTCTGCGATGCGTTTTCTTTTATACTCAACATCTTCATCGAGAGAGGCAAGCTCATCGCGAGCAGCTTCGAGATCGGCAGGGTCACAGTCGGCAAGCTCTCGGGCGACTTCTTCAAGATTGTTGCTCTCCTCCACGAGCGACTTGTAACGAGCCACGATGTCAGGTAGAACAGAATCGAGAAGACTCTTCTGCTTATCCAAAAGTTCCTTGTCGGCTTCCATGCCTTCGTCAATGCCTAGGAGACCTTGCCTCAAACCCTCTTGTAACTTCATTCGCCACTCATACCACATAGCCTTACTCAGAAGGCGGGCGTGGTTTTTGACGTTCATAAATTGCTTATCCATCAAGGTCTTGACGTCAGGTGTGGCTGCCATATATTCCTTGAACAGTGGAGGGTTGTCCTCAAAGGTATCGGTCTCGATCTCCTTGACAATCCTACGACCCTCAGAGATATACTTTTTCAATTCACGACAGGAGTGCTGGTATAGCTCGAGCATTGGCACAGTGCAAGCGCCTGCAACAACACATCGCTCAAGTGAGAGGTCCTCTTCGCCTTCGTCGAGGAATCCATTCTCGAGGGTTCCAGGGGCTTGCGTGTGGCGGCGCTTGGTGGTTGTCAGTTCCATGAAGCGGATGGAAGTCATGTTCAAGAAATCCTGAAGATGGACTCTTTCTCCGTCTGCCTCGTCCTCTGCTTCTGCTTCATCTTCCAATTGCTCGGCGTCTTTAACAGGCGTTTCATCGAAATTGACTTGATGACCAGCTCGATCATCTGCAACATCCTTGAATCTTCCCTGGTGTCTTGGTGTGGTTGCTGTGTCAGGCTTCGCTGGTGAGGATAACGTCGGTGTGGCGGTGTTGGGCTGCAAGCTTTTCCGGAATGAAAGGTTCAGTCTCCCCGTCGTCTCTTCTTTAGAAGGCGGCTGCTGGAGTCTGATGTTCTTCACTGGGCTTCCTTGACGACCCTTGAGTCTCTTCACACCATCACTCTCTTCAGCCTCCTCCTCATCGTCAAGCTCATTCGGTCTCTTACCCAGAAGGCCCTTCGCACTCCCAACGTGAAGACTCTTGCGCCCTTTAAGCGGTTTGCGTTTGGGGCTCAGGCTGTCGATCATCTCGCGCAGGTTAAGCGTAGCTTCGGCGCCGTCAGCTTCCCGTTCAAGAATCTTTCTACGATTCTCTTTCTCCTCTTCTTCCAGAGCTTCACGGTCCATCTCCTCTGTCATCTCTTTGGGATCCTCGAACATGACACCACGTTTTCCGGGCACGAAGTTAGTAGCCACGTCGCCAATCGAGCCTCGGCGGTCAAAGAGTGCAGTGACCTGCGGCGACCCAAGTCCAGGTCGATCTGCACCAAGCCCCGAAAGTGATCGTTGAGGTGTCAACGTGACTGTCGGTGTCCGGCTGCCATTTCTGAAACTGTTCTGGAAGAACCCTTGCTTGGGAGTGGACTTGACAGGCGACGGAGTCCTAGAGCTGACTCTAGTAGTTCTAGCAGATGATAGTCGTTTTGGAGAAGCAGAAAGGGGACGTTGTGCAGAACGGGGAGTAGTCATCCTTTCTGATACAACTGAGTCGAGCTGGGGTGTAGCTGGTTTGGCGGATGCTGGAGTCCTGACTTTGGCTGACTGCGGTGTTGTTGTCGGCTTTACAGGTGAGGGCGTCCTAGAGTTTCGAGTATTTCGTTGAGGGGTTGAGATCTTGGGGTTGGTGGCATTTCGCGAAACACTTGCTGGAGATTTTGCAGGAGATTTTGAGCGTCGGGGACTTGGGGTGGTGGTTTGCATCTCGCTCGTAACAGGCGGTGCAAGATAGTCATTAGCAGGAGTCCTGCTAATGACGGTCTGGATTGCTTCGTCAGGGTGGGCTGCGCTATCAGCTTCTTCCTCCATAACTCTCTTGCCCAGATCCCGAAAGCCATTTTTCACTCTATTGAGAATACCTCCAATAGCAGTAGTCATATCCATGCCCATCGTAGCGTCACCTTCATCTTCGTTGTCTTCTTCATCATCATCGTCTGGTTTTGAGAGAATTTGGCCGACTGCAAGAGTCATATCCATCGGGGCGTCATCGTCGTTTTCATCGTCAGGTCGAGAGACTGTGCGCCTTCGGGAAGCAGCGATACTCTTTCTCTTGTTTTTCGCCAGAACCCCACCCATGACAGTGGTGAGTTCCATGGACATGTCCTCATTGACATCCGAGTCATCCTCTTCAACAGGTGCCGGTCGTTGAATGCCTCCAATTGCAGTCGTAAATTCCATAGTAGCTTCTTCCATTGGCGCATCATCTTCGTCTTCCTCGTCTTCCACAGGGGCGCTCGCTTTTTGAGGTTGATTGACAATACCGCCGAATGCACGTGTGACATCCATGGACATATCTTCGTCTGTATTGCGTTCTTTTGGGGGTTGACGATTAAGTATCCCACCCACCACACGAGTAACGTCCATAGACATGTCTTCATCTGGGTCGAACTCTTGGGTTGGCTGAGGCTTGATTATACCACCAACTGCACGTGTCATGTCCATGTCCATATCCATGTCCATTTCCATGCTCATATTTGTCTCTGTAGGATCCTCTGTCTGTGGTTTCGGTTGAGCCTGTTGACCGCGGGGTGGAGGTGGTAGATTTTCCTGGTCCTGCGCAGCGATATTTTGCTTGTTTGCGTCTTTGCCCCATCCAAACGAGGGAATGAACTCTTCGTCGTCGTCTAGATCGTCGTCATCTTCCTCGTCCTCAAGCTGTTGGGCGCCGGCTCTTCGCGCAGCCAGTCGAAGGGCTTCGTCCAGTGTGGCTGACTCTCCGTCGTCAGAATCAACAGACCGATCCGAGGCAGCTGTTGTTCCAGTTACATCGTCAACAGTCATCATCGTTCCGTCGTCAGACTCGCTGCTGTCATCGTCACCATCTTCTTCAACATCAGCAACCTCTTCGACCGCATCTGCAGGCTCGGAATCTGAACTATAGAGTGTCGTCGCAGTATCGTCATCGGAGTCGTGAAAATCGATCTGAGGAGGGCCTGAGCCTCGTCGGTTATTCCTGTCTTCCTCATCCTGTTGCCTCTGCTGTGCTGCGGCAGAGTTTCGCCTTGTCGAATCTGTAGATGTGGTTGAGTCTTGGTTGAATTCGACTTCGTGGAAGGTATGTAGTGTTGCCTCGGCGGCGAATGATACGCGACGGTTGGCAAGTGATTTGCGACGAGCATCGCGACGTTCCCGCTCCTCACGTTCTCGTGCTGCGGCTTGTTGCTCCTCCTCGGTCTTGACAGCAATCTTAGATCCACTATTCTCTGAGCTGCGGAAAGTGGGAGTCGAAATCTCTTGTGTCGGTTCTCCAAAGTCAATTAGGTCTGGTTGTCTGGGCTTCAAGGGGGGTATCTCGGGAATTGGCATGGTTGGTTTTAGGATTGAACGCGGGGCGGCTCTCGTAGGGACGGCAAGAGACTGAGTTTATTAGTACATGATATAGAATTAAATAACAGAAACGAGAATCATGTCTCACAGCTCTTCTGTTTCCGTTGGTTTTCATAAGTGCATCTAGGCCGCCAGGACCCAAACTCTTGCTCCTCGACTTTTTGCGATTCGCAGCCAACGAACTTGTGACGTCGGTTGTCGCATTCTCCTTCTCGAAAGCTTTATTAACATCTGTATGCGCACCGATTGATCTGCGCGTGCGCCGCGTAGCGGGCAGAGTGGCATCGCCAGGCGCCATTGTGGGTGAGTAAGTCGCTGGATCTTGTCTGGTTCAAGTTCATTCCCCAGCATGAAGCGCGATGGCGATAAACTGATAGTGGGTTGTGACTAGCAATGCATTAACTACATCCATCCATCTCACGCGTGTTTGTTTACTTCGGCAGCGCTGTTAGGGGCAGGGGACCCACGTCGTCAAGATATCCACTTTAAAGTGCATCAAACAACATATTCAAAACTGGCGCCAGCTCACGTGTTAAGCACCAGCCACAATGGCATCCCCTCCATCACGTGTACTATAGCTAAGATGTGGCGCAGTAACGCACCTAAATTTTCCAAGCCCTAACCTAGAAATGTGTGTTGATTTTTTGCCCTACTTCTCCATCTCAGCGAAAACTACTGTCCGCCTTAGCCAGTCTCAACATCCGCCCAACCAGCAACCTACGACACGCCATCTCGCTACGGTACCTGCCCGAGAAGGATAATTCAAGATGTCAGTCACAGCGAAACGAAATACCCGATGTCGAAAAACGAATGAGTCGCTAACCTTTCCATCAGGGCGACCGAGTTGACCGTCCAGTCGGAGCGTGCTTTCCAGAAGCAGCCTCACATCTTCCAGAACTCGAAGACCAAGACCAAGTCCACCCGACCGGGCAAGGGTGGCCGACGATGGTACAAGGACGTTGGTCTGGGTTTCCGAACCCCTAAGACCGCCATTGAGGGCAGCTACATCGGTACGTGCGAAAGAATTTAGGATATGGGAATTTTGAGGACGAAGAACAAACACGAATATCGCCAAACGGATGCACGAGGAAGACGAACGAATTATGGGGTGTGATGGAAGACAAATGATGGGAAAGACTTACATGGAGAGCGCATTGCTGACATTTTGACCTTGCAGACAAGAAGTGCCCCTTCACTGGTCTCGTCTCTATCCGTGGCCGTATCCTGACCGGCACCGTCGTCTCCACCAAGATGCACCGAACCATCATCATCCGCCGCGAGTACCTTCACTTTATTCCTAAGTACTCTCGTTACGAGAAGCGCCACAAGAACGTTGCCGCCCACGTTTCTCCCGCTTTCCGTGTCCAGGAGGGTGACCAGGTCACCGTTGGCCAGTGCCGACCTCTCAGCAAGACTGTACGTTTGGCCCGAACAATTTGGAATCTCTACGTGTCAGGGATGATCGCTAACATGAATTCAAGGTCCGCTTCAACGTCCTGCGTGTCCTGCCCCGAACCGGCAAGTCTGTTAAGAAGTTCTCTAAGTTTTAAGTTGGGACTTTCTTCTGGCATTTTTAAGGCGTGATAAGCATCAGGGCAAATGGAAAATTTCCCCTGAAGGGTCGGGCACCGGATGTTGCGTTGCAAATGATTGTGCTATAGATGCAATCGCGAATAAAAAAGGATTCACGAAGACAATTGTTTTGGGTTGATGGTTCAATCGGGCGTGATATGGCTAGGAAAAGGGTCGTCATGATCTCAAGATTACGTTCATACCTTTGACTATTCACCGACCAAAAATGCCAGTGAAGAGCTCATGCTTTAACTTGTGAGATGCTGTTGCGTCCGTGATGAAGCTCTTCGTTCATGATACCTACCTAGACACGGCTCGGCTTTGGAAATGAGGTGTTATCCACTTCAAAATAAAATAGCGATGACAATTGATGACCAAAATCACATCTGGATCAATTGTGTGACTAGCTACTTTGTAATTCTCAACGTTTAATTGCTTTCTCATGATATGAGCTTCGTCTGATTGGCAACGTACCTAATAAATGGAGTAGACATACAGTATTTCGTACAGTGCCGTTTTCTTATTCATACCTCCACTTTATCGCAGTTGAAGCTATGCTGAAAGTTTGGAGTGTCGATTTCGAATCCAGTTCCAACAGATCCCTCTACCCTCTACCTTACCTGAATTAAGAGCCTCTCTCGCAATGGGTTGGATATCTTCGATTATCGGCACCGATAAGTCGGCAGACCCTTTAGCAAAACTCGACCCCAGCCTTCGCGACTTTCTCGAGAAAGAATCTCCCCTCAAATACCCAGCAAACCAACCCACGAATCCTCCTCAAGCGACTCAGCAACCCAGCAATTTCGATGCCGCAGTAACAGATTTACAAACGCCGAAGCCAGCTGCTCCTTCAGCGAGCTTGTATCAAGATGGACGATATGCGCATATATGGAAGAACTACCGCCCGCTGGCCGAGATCGAAGCCGAGACGGCAACCGATCATGAGAAGTTGATGGGTGTGTTGGAAGCGTACAAGGAGCGAAAGGAAGCCATTGGCAAAGCGGCGTTGGAGAATTGCGCTGAATATCAAGAGGAGTGGGTGAATTGCATGAAGCATGGAAGTTGGGACGACCAAATACAAATGTGCAGGCATCAAGTGCGCAGGTTTGAGAGGTGTTACATGATGCAATCGGTATGTTTCTCACAAATAATATCCCATGCTCAAATATCCTAACTATGTACAGAGATTCCTTCGTGCGTTGGGCCACGGATCAGTAGTGGGCAGATCACCCCAGGTGGAGGAGGATATCCAAATGCACGCCGACGCTCTTTACCAACGGATGATGAAGCATGAGGAGGCAGTAGAAAAGGCCAAGGCCGAAGGTCTTCCCATTCCAGTTTTCAAATCTACACTGCCCAAGGCCAAGGACGACTCCGTCGTGCCTACAGAAGAACTCCAGCAGCAGTGGAAGGAGCAGTTGGATAAGCTACCAGCTGAGGAGCGTGTGGTTGAAGAGGCTGCTCTTCGCGCCGATCTCCAGGCCAAGGCCGAGGTCGCGGGCAATGTCCAGAAGATCTGGGATAGCCAGGCAGAACAAAGGAAACAGAGACAGGCTCAGGGTAACTCTACATTCGGAGACTACATTACTTCTCTGTTTGGAAAGTCTGGAAAATAAAATGGGAGGGTCAGGAAGAGAGACTTGTATAAAATCTGTATATCATGATAAATGAGTACTAGGAAATTTCACTGCCAGGTACATACTTATGTAGAATTAACGTTAAATCAATGACTATATTAAAAGACACTGAACTGCAAGCGGTCACATTGCCGATTCATTTATGCTGTGGTTCCCCATAAACGTCTAACAACTCAACCACACTTGTATCTTGATATAGGTTGAGCATTACAACCATACCAAACCCAGATACATCATAGTAAAACTATAAAGTGTCTGATATCAATAACTTGTCTTTGGTCGTCTTTTGATATAGATTAACATGGATTTTCAATATGTGTCTAAGGAGTGCTACGAGCAAGATCATGGTATCCCATCTACCCTATACCGACAACCGCCATCAACATGGGCCCAAATTTTGACGGCCGTGCATCCCGTCAACACCGAGAAGGTCCTCGGTTCGATCCCGGGCGGAACCACGTCTTTTGCCCAAGTTGGCCTCGAAGATTAGTTAACCCTTCACTTTTGCCATTTGTTGCTCCTCTTTCATGTCAAAAACTCGAACAATTTCTTCACTTGGACATATTTTCAGTCAGAGTTGCTTTGTAGATTCACAAATCATATTGTATTTGAATCAATATTCCAAGAGATATGCCTATGTGAGCTCTCCTGTAGGACAAGACGTAAGATGAGAAATAAAACATGTACCCTTTCGTTGACCATCTCAAGCGTTGAGACGGCCGACTGACAATTACAGTGTAAACTCAATTAATCCTTTTAGTTTGCGATTTCACCCATCTAGTGAATAAATCTTTCTGTATCTTCCACTTTTAACCAAATATCGTCTGTTTTAGCTTCTCCTTCTCTCCACTGCTATCGCACATGTCGCGGAATACGCCCTGTTGCTCATAAAGCTCCTTGGGCGTTCCGAACTCTGCAACTTGACCTTCGGAGAGGACAAGAATACGATCGAAGTCAGCAATCGTGCTAAGACGATGTGCAATAACGATCAATGTGCTATCGGTAAATTCCTCTCGGATGCTGCGCTGAATGAGTGCATCGGTAGCCATGTCAACAGCTGAAGTGGCCTCGTCCAGCACCATAATCTTGGGCCGAGCTACGATGGCACGGGCCAAACACAGCAGCTGACGCTGACCTTGTGAAAGGTTACCGCCAGATTCTGAGATGGGGCTTGATAGATCTCGGAAAATGTTTGTGTTCTTGACAGCGATTGTTGACGTTGCTGCCGAGGAGGGTTCGTTCGCGGGAGTGGCGGGCTGAGAATCGACAAGGTGAACACGACTGAGTGACTCGCGAAGCTCATCATCTGTGTTATCCTCGAATGGATCGAGGTTTGATCTGATGGTGCCTGAGAAAAGCACAGGATCCTGAGGAATAATAGCCAGGCGGGACCTCAAGCTATGCAAATCAACCTTGGAAATATCCAGACCATCAATCGTAACACTGCCAGAGCGAGCTTCCAAGAATCGGAACAAGGCAAGGGTCAGAGAGGACTTTCCGGCACCAGTACGTCCCACAACACCGACTCTCTCGTTGTTCTTAACGTCAAAAGAGATTCCCTTCAACACAGGTGGCAAATCAGGTGCATAAGAGACCTCCAGGTTGTCGATCTTCATGGTTCCTGATGTAGGCCAAGCGGCAGATGGCTTCTCTCCCTCAAGTGACTCGGTCTCGAGCTCCGTGTACTCGACAATTCGCTCTGTCGCATTCATGTTCAGCTCCATAGTAGCGTAGTTTCGAATGGTCCAGAGAATGCTCTCGGCGAAGTCCATAGCAAAGGACAAGGTGAATCCGGCAAGAGCAGCGTCCATACTAGGACTGACGATGACAATAATGCCAACAGTTATCGAGAAAATTGTGCCAATGAGACCCATGCGTAGACCCATCCATCGATTGACAAGCCACATATAAGAAGTGATGATGGCCCATGTGTCGAGTTTCTGATACATTCTGTCCATGTAGACCCGGGACTTTTTGTATCCTCGGATCGTGGAAACACCTGCGAGTGCTGCGTTGAAGAGCTCAAAAACTGGGGACTTGCAAGTACTCTCAAGTCGCTTTAATGGTCGTGCACCGTAAAGGAACCTATTGCCCAGAAGACAACCAAGTCCCAACAGGGCTATGGCCAAGGGTATGACAAAACCAGAGGCAAAGAAAGCGGCGACACATACACCAACTAGAGACAAAAGGTTGGAAATGAATTGGGTCCAGTCCATAGTGATGCGGTTGTCGACGATGTTGAAATCTGACGAGAATCGGTTCAGAATTCTGCCAACAGGAACGGTATCAAGCCATCTCAAGGGAGTATGGAGGACTGTAAACAGCATCTTCTCGAAGAGCGATCGACTCGCCTTGATGGCAAGGTAGTAGGCCCAAAAGAATCGGAAAGTGCCAATGATTGCTGTGACACATGAGATTGCGATGTAAATCCACAGATAGTACTTCAAATCGTAATGAGATGTGGTAGCCTTGAACTCAGGTGCAGAGTTGTATGGGAAATGCTGCAGTGAAAAGACCGAGGCATGGCCGTGCTGTTGATGAATGCTGCCAGTAGAAACACTCTCGTCAACATCACCAGTCCAGATTCGAAGCCACCAAGCTCGACCTAGAATTATTAGCAAGACAACAGACTTGAAAACTTCGAGACATACCGAGAATTCCAATTTCAAAAGCAAGGAAGACGATAGCACAGATACTCCACATCCGGGCACCGCCACTGTCTTTGAGATAAGTAAGATAAACGTGTTTCTTCACCATACCCTTCTCTCGTGCTTCTTCCTCAACAAATTGCTTAGCGGTCTTGGAAGGCAACTTCTGCAGCGGGTTGTTTTCATTTGTTTCGGTGGGGTCGGTAACAGAGGCATCTGAGGAGTTGACAGCAGTGGATGAATCCATCGTCTCATCTTCTGCAGGCGGTTGTGCACTCTCTTCATGCTGCCTGATTTCATCCAGAGTTCCATCGCGGATAAAGTCAGCTACCAGACCGCAGTGCAGAGCCATGCCTTCACCAAGCTCGACAATGTACTTGGCTTTCGACTGGACCAGAGCAACGTGATGGGTAACAAGAATCCTCGTTCGTCCTTTGCAAATATCGCCTGTAACACACTTCTCAAAAATGTGTCGACCAACGTGTGCATCGACAGCACTAAAGACGTCATCCATAACCAAGATCTCAGCACGCGAGTAAATGGCACGAGCCAAGGTGACTCGCCACTTCTGCCCACCACTGAGATTGATACCGTTGGCGCCGAGCTCCGTCTTATCACCATCTGTCAGAATCTGTAGGTCCTTCTTTAAAGCGCACACCTCGACGGTCTGGTTGTAGCGTTCCTCAATGAAGGGCAGGCCGAACAAGATGTTATCACGCAGAGAAGCACTTTCAAGCCATGGGGTTTGTCCAACATAAGCGACAGAGCCGGGAAGAATCCAGTCGCCAAGGTGAGCCTGTGCATCATGTCGCTCCTCAGGGGAAACGGTCTGGGGCACACAGACAGAGCCCTCCAAAATATCCGTCTCGCCAAGAATAGCAGAAAGCAGCAAGCTCTTTCCTGTACCGGTCTTTCCTGAAACAACAGACAGCTCACCGGTCGGAAAGCTGAAGTTCAAGTTTCTAAGAATGAACCTATCCTCATCAGGTTTTTCGTCGTCCTCAGGCCAAGCGATAGTTGCATTCTCAAAGGCAACCTCTGTTCCTTCAGACAATGTCTGCTTCATCTCAGGGCCGTTAAGATATGTCTGAATTCGTTTGAGAGAAACATAAGTGTCCACTCCCATTGTAATAAGTTCCGGCAGGACGCCTAGTGAGACTTCCAAAGCCTTGAAAATTCCAATACTGACGAAAGCCACCGACGGTAGGAGCTGACCGTTGACGATAGCGTAAACGGCAAGGGATGTCGCGGCGAGAAGAATGGGACTGACGACCCAACACCCGAAAAGGCCAGTATCGATGACAAAGAGCCCCCAAAGAGTTTTGAGTTCCCTCTCTCTCATAGTCAGAATACGCTTTTCCCAGCGACTTTCCAGCGCAGCGAATTTGATCTGTCGCATGCCGAGCAAAGCTTCGTTGACCACGGCAAGCTTCTCATCACGGAGCTTCATGAGCTTGTCTGATCTGCCTAATAGTTCTTTTGAGAAATAAGCGTTGGCAGGAAGAGTAAGACCCCAGGCCGTGAAACCAGCTACGAAGGGAATCCAGCCGATCAGCCGAACCAAGAAGAACGAAAAGAAGAACAACTTGAAGATGCTGTTAAAAATTAGGCATTGAAATCCTGTGAAGTTTGAGATTCGTAAAGCATCAACGCCGACGAGGTTGACGATGGCTTGTTGAGATTTGAGCACGCTCGAACCATCGTCAGATTCATCTTCACTTTTCTTGTCAGGCGTCTCCTGCGACTGGTCTGCCTCCTTTGACTTTTCTGCCGACTTGACGTTCTTGCGTCGAAGCGATTTCTCAAAGATAAGCGTTGAAAGCTGAGACCGAATAGGTAGAGCGATGCATGAGAATGAGTACCAGAAAACCCATCCCTCAACCCACTTTGAACGAATCAGTATGCTTGTAGAAAGAATTGATTACGACGAACTTACAGCATCCAAAAGATTCAAACCAGCCATGGCAAATATTAAAACCCAAAGCTCTAGATTTGACGACCCGGCCAATCCCACATCACGTTGTTCAAGGATATTGATGACTCGTAACATAGCCCAGAAAGGCAGAACAGCCAGGATATTTCGAAAGGTGGTGAGAGAGAACTGGAACACAAATGGGCCTTTGTAGGCCCAAAACACCGAGCGAAAAAGGCTACCCCCAGGTTTAGTCGCAAACCAGTCTTCTTTCAGGCCTTCAGCTCGCAGAGTCCTATCCGGATAAGGAACATCAGTTGCGTCAAGATCTTTCTTCTGAACAGCAAACTTGATAAGAGGGCTGATCCAGGACCAAGTGTAGCGGTTGAAGGCAGATACAGTCCACTGACCATCAACCTTGCGATCTTCAACAAAAACGTCAGGTCGGCGTGGAAGCAATACGCTGAAGAAGCCGAGAAAGAGGGCAGCGCCGACATTCACAGCACGAAGTGCAAGAGTCGCGGAGGCCTCGTGCGAAGCATGCTGGGCTTCTCTGCTTAACTGGGGTACAGTAATAGCCGCAACAACAATTGAAGAGGCCAAGAGCCAGAGTCCAAGGTCGTGGACCTTTACAGGTGAGTGGTGGGCACTCAATGAAATGGCATGCAGAACAATCAGAGCCTATTTGAGGAAAATCGTCAGTTTCGCTTGAAAATGCTTGCGGTTTCAAGCCACTCACCCATGCGCCGGCAATAAGCCAGTTTTTAAGAAACAAATCTCCAGAAGGGGTATGAAGCGATGATAGCACTGATATGGCAGTTGATGTTCCAAAGCCGGTAACAGAAAAGGCGAGAATAAAGAGTTTGGGTAGCCGGTTCGAGAAGGCAGCAATGCTCTCTGGCGTGCTTTTCCCATCGACATCTTCATAAAAATTGTCCTTGGGAGTGCGCTTCCGCAGTTGGTTGATGGCTGCGACTAAAGCGTGTGCAGTGGCCAATCCTACGAGACCAAGGCCCGTGCCAGTCAGAGCAATATCGATATTATTGACAGCCATCATGATCAATATGTAAGACCACGAACGAAGCGCTCTGAGAAACAAAGGCGTTAACCGCCAGAAGGCGATCTTTTGTGTTGCTCGTTCTTATGATAGCAGCTATGCTTGATGATGCGTCGAGATCTTGTGAGTATATACCGAAAGCAGTCGCTAGATCGACATGCCTGAAAACGAAGGAGATGAGAGAAGTAGGTTGCAAGAAAAGTGGCAAGGATTCAACAGAGACTTTATGTGATCCTCTTAAGTCAGTCACATTCTGCACATGTAATGAATAAGCTGGCTGATGCCGTTTCTAGGATATGTAGAAAAAGACGGGGCCCATATTATGTTGCCGTATTCCGCGTTTGGGTGGATTGAGTCAACGAAATAAGATGGCAAAGTGTGATTTTTGGGTCAAGTTCAAAAGTCTTGGTGCTTAATAATAATCAACCGCCCAAAAAAGGTCGTGCATGGATAAATTGAGGGGTGTTGTAGGGGTATGAGCTGGGTTGGGTTGCTCGAGATATTGCTTGTAGGCGGTGCATCATCATGGGTTGAGAAGCTAACTTAGATGGTTAGTGAATTTGCAAAGTTCCTCAGATAGTGAACCAGGCTGCCTGTGACTCTTCACGGCGAGGTACCACAGATCCACAAAGAGTAGGATTTTGCTGCAAGGTATGATGTATGGTGTGCAGAACGAGTGTACCTCTGGGTACAGTCGTGTTATAGATTCGACACCGACATTATAGGACAGTGTTCTTTGTCGAGCCTTGTTGTGTCCATTGTGGTAGTTCACAAAGATAGAATGAGGCCGGCATCCAGACCGCTCGTCAGCCAGCATAAGTGACAATGCAGGGTCTTTCGATCTGGCCAATGGAAGGACTGACGGAGTTTGAGACAACCCTGCGTGGTTGGCGGAGAATCGGAGTATGTACTGTGTTGTACTGTAATGAGTATCGCGACGATCAGCAGCAGCCATCTTGAGTAATAGTGACAGCTCGGGTGAGATAGGCAGTAAAATTGAAGCCTTAGAAAGAGCGGAGTGTCTTTCAGGCATCAGTGTTCTTTTGTATGCGGTTGCCTTGATAGCTTGAGCCTAACCAAAGATCATGAAGATGAAGATCGAGAAACTCTGCCAAGAAGACGAACGATAGGTACTGAACGGTCAAGCTGTAAGATGGATGCAAGGAATCCGGGCTACCTAAGGCAAACCCCCACTCGGTGCCGGTGGAGTGGAAGGAAATACCGTCTGAACCGTTCAGACCCTCCCTCCTCCCCGGGACGTTTGGCCCGTGCGGCGTCACTTAACCTGGCATTGGAAGGTGGGACCCCGGCCAGCCGGTTAAGGAAGGACCTCCAATTTCTGGCAGCACCACTCCACTGAGGTTGATAAGCAGCGGCTCAATTCAAGCACCTCGAGAACCACAGCATGCTACCCTAAACCATGGGATATATAATCTACGTAGGTAAGCAATAGGTTTCGATGCCTATATATTAGCTCTCTCGATAAATAACCGTCAGGCAGCATGAAACTCAACAACATTGTGTGAAGATGCAGCCTGTTGATCCTCAAGAACAAGAACATTTTCAGTTGCATACTTTAGCACCGGTTTGATCGACAACTCAGAGTCACTCCTTTCCTCTTGTTCAACCCTCCCGGAAGTTGTAGAGTCTTTCCAAACGGCGTGACTCACCAGCCGACCTTGATCTACTGCATAGTATAACCCCAGTTGTGGCGCTCAAAGACATGCATTATCTATGGTTTGCGAATAATGCGAAACCGTCATTCACCCGATGCCGATGTCAATGATTCATAAAATTCGTTGACTCAGAGATTCAAGATGTGCTTTGCAATCGCGAGATCAAATTTCAGGTACTATGTGTTCCCCCTCTTGACATGCTTACCTATTTTTACCTTTGCAGTGAACTATCGGGTCAATCGCTCTCCCAACTGTCTGTATGGTAGGAGAGTGTTGGGCCCAGTGCACCAATGTTTCTAAAGCAGTAATTCGTAGTTGAAAGTTGATATCTATTGCCAGAAGCGGTCAAACCATAGGTCGAGGCTATATACTAGATTGGGACGTACTATAATCTCACAGCATGGCTTACACGGATAGGAGCTGACCTTATGAGTTCAACTAACAAGGGCAGTCGAAATCGAGAACTACGGTAACTGGACAAATAATACATCCTTTACAGACAAACAACAATGATATACAATACATGTGTTCTTCGTCTTTTATCATAGCTGCTCTTGGGATGCATACAAATCCACCAACAATCGAGAATTTTACACAACACGGGCTTGAAAGGAGCCCTGAAAGACTCAATATCGTTGAATTATACAGCTTTACCGATTTCTCTTCTTAACTTCCATCATATGTTCATCCTTCCCCGCTCTCGCTGTTGAGGGAAAGTGTGATGGTTGCGCCGTAGGTATCAATTATGAGATACCAAATTGTATCTTGACACTGCTTCTGTAGATATCAGACCATTTTGCGGAATCCAGATGCCAATGATGAATCATCAATGATTCAATTTCTCTTTCATTGCATCGAAAGCTTCTCATCGAAGGTTGAACCAGTATCCAGGATTGCCTATCCAGAAGCAACTTCAACCTCCAGAACAGAGTACTACTGTGGGCGGCATAATAGCAAGTGAGTCTTCTTGGGAACACAGCTAAAAATGGAATATTCTTAGCCCTGGTGTTGATATGATGGGTGCGCTCTGTGCCTATCAAGATATGGTATGATTTTTAGCATGTTTATTGCCGCTATGAGATTCATTTACCCCAATCCGACCAGCGCTTATACTCTATATAAGTCCAAGGACTACCATCCGGGCAACGGTACTCTGCTCAGAGCTGCTGACCGGAGTGGGAAGGCGTCTGTTCGGTAGTTGACTAGTCCTATTCTTCGTATGTTTCTGAGAAGATTCATTTGGCGATCTTGATATCTCTAGAGGCTCCCACGCAAGTTATAGCCGTGCTGTCACTTTGCATACACCGGAACGAAGCTTGCCTTGGCTTTCTTGTACAGATATAGCTCCTACCAGAGACTTATGGTTCTGTTGTTGATAAATTGCCAGTACGTTCTTCTAGTTCCTTCTCTATCCAAGTAGGTACTTGAGTAGGTATTTCACTAGATGGGTTTGACTATAAGATGGTAGTTCAGTCCCCTTGCTATGAACGTCACCTACCACATTACCGGAGACCAAGGAGCATAGGACTAGAAACTCCTTGTTGAATATTCTTTTTCTTGCTTCTTATTCTTACCGTCGGGATCTAATAATCTCCTGAGGTACCGGTATAATGATGGCCATTACTGAATTTTGTCAACACTCCATAGTCTGCTCACTTGATGAACTGGAGACTGATAAGAAGATGCCCTTGACAATCTTTCGAGCCCTTTGTTAAATAGCTTATATCGACGCAGACATACGAGAAGTGGCTAAAAGCAACAGTGCATCCACTTGTACATGTCATCGTGGAGGGTAGTCCCTTGGCTGTTTGGTAGCAGGAGATGGCCTCGATCTCATTTCCAAGTATCAAAAAGCAGAAACGGGACTCATTTATGAATGCTCCAAGTTAGCACTTACAGTAACTTGTAGGCAAGGATTTATATCTCCCCGATAGTACCTCGAGCACACATCCTACGCACAAGCCTGGCAGCGATGGGCTCAGAAACATGAAGAACCTTCAAGCGGTAACCGATCCGTCCCTATCGCGGCCATCTTTCGTTTTGTCATATAATTTCTTGACTAAGCGCCTCTTTGGCACGTGTGTAGTCATTGCTAAAATACTGCTAACTTTGCCTACACATGCGATGGGTCATGTTTCGACGCTGTCATTCAATAGGCAGTAGCTTCCTTCAAGAGAGCATGTTAGTAACCATACCAACTCATTCAAACAGGGATCACCAGGTATGTATCTTTCGGGCATATACGTTGGACTAACCGTGAGCCCATGGGAAGGAAGATAGCACTTGTAGTATTAGGTAGGCAGCTTATCTTTGTCTCACCTCCAATCTATGCCAAACCCATGGGGAACTCGTATTGGACCGTCCCCGCCTACGGGAAGCGCTGCAGCATAATCTGCAATGCTATTCATTGCCACGTGTATTGCTAGAATGTCCCTGGACGACAAGTCACTGTCTGCCTCATAGGACTATGAAGAGGTGACTGGGCTAATACTGTGACGTTGTACATATACGTTGGCCAGGAAACATGCATATTTTAACGTATGATACCTTTCGTGGTATACCTCAAGCAAGTTTAAGTCTAGATATCAAGATCACTGGGCACTCATGCTCGTTAAAGATAACAAAGTAATATTTCTCGATTCAAGGAGATGTGAATAAAGTTCAGCAAGATGTGCCTGAACTCAATGGCCGTAGTGTGGCCGAGAAGGCGGCAGATAGGTTTTAAGAAACGGAAACGAGATTACAGTTCATGACGGCGAGAGTGACCAGGAACCGAATCATGCCTCAAAAATCGCTCCTGAAAACAAGTGTTGAGAACATTAGTCTACACGGATAGACCTGGTCATTATCCCTGCTGCGGTTCTACACAAATTGATTAATACGGTCAAAGGATTCTGACAGCAGGACAAGACATGCCGTGGTCTCCATAGTGATTGGGATTCAGGCCATTGATAGCTCTGCGGATGATCAAATTGTTTAACTTGATTGGCTCTTTAATTGACGACCAACCTCTCTCATCTAACAAAGGTCCAACATTCTCAGCTCAGCTGGCAATGGACGGACATGTTTCTCCCCCGCGTACAGTAGGACACCCCCCACTTGGCTAGCACGTTCAGTTGACTGTCATATCAGTTGGCTCGAATACGATATGATAACCTGCTGATTTGGGGCTAAATACAAGTCTTTTGTTTACTCGAGGGACGTTAGTACATATTTGGGAAGCCAAGTGTCTTTAGTAGACAGAGAAAAGGCACAAAACTCAGACCAAGACCAAGACCAAAGTAAACGCCACATACAGAATAGATACAGTACAGTACAATGAAGAGAAACATGGATCCGTGTCTTTAAGAGGCAGCCAACCGGAATCGAAACACTTGTTTTACCTTTCCCTTTGTGTTTCCAGCGGCTGGTTTGCTTGTCATCGGATGTTTCCATATACGAACGCTAACTTTCATACGACAGAGGTAAGACAACAGCAACATGATAGAAGAGAAAGGGGGCATTAGACTTTTTGTTCCTTTGATGAATCACTTATTTCATGATTTTATGTCTGCAGTTAGACTAGTCCTTGTCTGATGCGCTGTACATATCCGTACTCGCCTCCTTTCTGGCCTGATGAGCTTTGGCCCCCATCAGTTACCTACTTGGTGCTACAGCCCAGCCCGTCTCAGCACCTGATGAACCGTCTATAGGATCCTAGCAGAAGATGCAGCCGCTCTGACATCCATTTCGCTGACTACAGGGCAGCAGTAGTTAGTTAGATAATGCTGGATTGTGATGCTGTGCGGCAAGGTTTAACAACTTCTTGGTACAGCTTGGCTGCGGCGCAAGTGTCTCGCGATTGGGTTCGAGAGCTGTAATTGTTCCCACTGAAATCCATCGCTAAACTGACTAGAGTACTGTATCCGTACCTGACATCGCATTGCATAGCCTAGCCTAGCATTAGCATAGCATTGCGTTTGCGTGTGTTCCGCTGCCCTGCTTTTCCCCCTCGTGACATGCATCTCCTGTATTGCTCTCTATTGGATCTTCCCCCATGTATGTGATCGCCCGCGCGTCCGCCGCAACTTTACTAGGCAGAGGTAACTAAACTTGGAGTGAAAACTTCCACCTACAGCGCCCTGCATAGGCCAAACGCCCTGTGCCTCGTGCCTTGTTCCTATGACGGGAGAGTGAGATGGAATCGGTTACAGCAAGTGTCAGAGTAAGTAGGTAGTAAGATCGTAGGTTAAGGTAGTTGGTCGGAATAAACCTCAATCGTGCCGTTTTACTCTTACTCCTCTTTTGCCTCCTTCCTTTCTTATTTCTCCATCTCTCCCTTTTACTCTCAACCGAAATCGATTCACCCTCTCTAGGTACGGAGACAGAGTACTTTACTTGACTCTACCTGCTCTTTCCCCCTTAGAGCACAGCTTGGCATCCGCCTAACCTACCTAATCAAAGGCTTCTGAAAGGTCCACACCAGCTCCAGCCTGGAGCTCTCCACCATCAAACTCACACCCGACCCGTTGTTACTCTACAGAACCCATTAGTCTACTAATACCGGCCTGCCGATTTCCATCACTGCCGATACCATCGATAATAATTACAACCATAGAAAAAAACGAGTCCACTTTCGCCTTGACTTTCTTTTTCTTCTCTCAATTTCCACTCCCGCGTCTTCACTTCCGATCGTCGACTTCCTTCATAACTTCAAAGTGTGGGAGTAATTGAGCGTCTTCCTTGTCTCTTCTCCCACAGCCTCATCAGGCTTCTCCCTACCTATGCAGCTTCCATCATATCCTGATCGACCAAACGAATCCTCACGATGAAAGCCGCTCCTCTCATCATCAATTGGCATGACCAAAATGCCCCTGTCTATTCAGCTCACTTCGAACCCTCCGGAAAGGGTCGTTTAGCTACAGCCGGTGGTGATAATCATATCAGAATATGGAAGGTTCAAGTTGATGGCGAGGACCGAAAGGTCGAATACCTTTCAACTCTTTCCAAGCACAACCAAGCTGTCAACGTTGTTCGCTGGGCACCCAAGGGTTGGTTTATACTAACTCCTCTGCTCTCTCTCCGCTAACATTCCTCTTTCAGGCGAGCTTCTAGCCTCCGCTGGCGACGATGGCAACGTGATTCTCTGGGTACCAAGCGAAACACCACAGACAGCTTTTGGGTCCGATGCTCCGGAAGACAAGGAGTCATGGCGGGCGAAGCATATGTGTCGTTCTAGTGGTGCAGAGATCTATGACTTGGCCTGGTCTCCTGACGGCGTGCACTTTATGATCGGTAGCATGGATAACATTGCGCGAATCTACAATGCTCAGTCAGGTCAGCAAACGATTACCACCGACTCGATACTCAACAGCCTCTAACACAACAAATAGGTACATTAGTGCGCCAGATCGCCGAGCACAGTCATTACGTCCAGGGTGTTACCTGGGATCCTCTTAACGAATACATCGCGACCCAGTCCTCCGATCGATCCGTTCACATCTACTCTCTTAAGACCAAGGATGGTCAATATACTCTCAACGCAGAGGACAAGACTCCTAGACTTGCCAGTCATATCAAAGCCGATCTTCCTCCTCGACGTATCTCTTCCAGCAGCCCAGCCCCTCCCGACTTTGGCCATCGCTCCTCGCTCTCCGTCCTCGATCCCCCACCCTCCATTGGATCACCTGTGCCTTCTGCGCCAGGTACACCCACCTCGTTCGCGCTCCCCATGAACCCTCCGAGTGTTGTCAGCCACAGCCGTCGTTCTTCGTTCTCCTCTCGACGATCAGTATCACCGGCACCCTCTATGCCTTTGCCTGCTGTCATGCCCATGGACCCTTCTCCAAAGCCATCGTCAGCTATGAGCAGTGGTCTGGGAATGAAGAATGCCAACCTCTATGCCAACGAGACCCTGACGTCCTTCTTCCGACGTCTTACTTTTACCCCAGATGGAAGCTTGCTGCTGACACCTTCTGGACAATATCAAAATCAACACCTGAGTGAGAGAGACGCGAAGCCCACTTACGAGGTGATCAACACTGTCTACATCTACACTCGTGGTGGTATCAACAAGCCCCCGATTGCCCATCTGCCCGGCCACAAGAAGCCGTCCGTCGTAGTCAAGTGCTCTCCCATTTACTACACCCTACGCCAGTCTCCTCCAGTGACAAGGAATATTACTATTGATACATCCTCCTCGGAAGAGCCTATACCATCTCTTCCAGAGCCTCTGTCGAAGCCATCACCAGCTCCCTCGGTCATGGATCCACCTCCTCCACCATCGAGCACATCTGAGTCTAAAACATCGAGCTCGGATGCAGCATCATCTACCCCAGGCCCGAAGCCGGCATTCTCACTGCCTTATCGCATGGTCTATGCAGTAGCCACGCAAGATTCGGTTCTACTTTATGATACCCAGCAGAAGACTCCCATATGTGTTGTTAGCAACCTGCACTGCGCGACCTTTACTGATTTGGCATGGTAAGTTCAATCGTCACTCAGAGAGCTGAAATAGTACTAACATATCAATTAGGTCCAGCGATGGTCTGACTCTGATGATCTCCTCGTCCGACGGGTTCTGTTCTACCTTGTCATTTACAGCTGGGGAACTGGGTGAAGTCTACAAGGGCGAAGTTGGTCCTCCCAAGACTCAGACAGCTGCTTCGTCCAACCAGAGTACTCCTATGCCCACGCCGACAAACGCGTTTGCACCACCTTCGCCATTCCCCAATGGTTCACATCACCAGCATCGCAATTCGGCTAGCTCTTTTACGGCGCCATCTCCTCCTCAGTCGACTTCGGTTGCTTCCCAACGCCCATCATCACCTACGAGATCAAATTCCACTTCGTCGGTTGCCACTGTCACTACACAAGCCAGTACCGTCCCTGCTGCTGGAGTAGTTACCAACCCCACCCTTATTTCTGGCAACGTTCCAGGTATTGCTGCAGCAAACTCCGGTAAGGTAACGGGTGTGCCATTGACCACGCCTCCTGAGACACCCCGAAGTGCGACTGCCAGCGTTGCAGGCAACAAGCGCGATGCGAGTGATGGTGAAAAAGAAGAGAACAAGGAGCCCAAGAAGAGGCGAATCGCACCGACTCTTGTGGAACCCAAGAATTAATCGGATTTTGAAAGAAAGTGTAATACTGCCTTCAAAAGTGTGTTTTTCGTTGTTTTTGGAGTGTTCGTTCAGGAATGGAGTGACTCGGTGCGGACATGGGAATCCGTGATTTAGCAAGCATGGAAAGGCGTTTGACAAATCTGATTAGGATGATTTTGTTTGAGCGTGTCACAGTTACTGGGCAATTGTCTGGGTCAGCCTACAGGATAGGATCCTTGTTAGGTATGAGATAGATGAGCTATACAACCATGCAGGAGCAAGGTAAAGGGGGAAGCATGGCATAAGCCTGGTGAATTATATAGTGTAAACAATAAAATTTGATAATCAAATATTCCGAAGGTCTCCGTGAGGAAGTCTTAGCTTAATACCGGCCTCCAGCCTTTGCGCTGAACAAACTGGTCAACGCCCTCATCTTTGAGGATGTCGGCGCCTCGACGCCCCGTCACAGCACTATGCTCATAGTCTGATCCGCGGACATAGAATGGATATGTCAAGCGACCATTCTGAACTTCTTTGTTTTCGGTTTTTGCAGAGTCCACTCGTTCCCAGAATGAGCGACCCTTGGTTCGCTTTTCAACAAAACCACAGGCCTGGCGATCGAGAGAAAGATACCATCGACGCTGATGTACGCTGCCAATGGTATTGGATGCCCCTGGATACGAATTCGTCCTACGAACCTCTTCGTCCTCAAGCTCGCGTATCTCACGCTCCATAGCTGAGAGGTTCTCCATGTCGACGCCAGTGTCAGCATTTGTGGGAACGTCCTCACTTTCTTCATCATCATCACTGTCATCCTCATCGCTTGTCTCGGGTTGCGTCTGGGCTTGCACTCCACGACGTCTTCGCTTGCGAGGTGTTCTTCCAGTTCTCGCTCTACCAGCTACGTCTTCTGATTTGGTCAACCGCAGGTTCAAGACATAAGGATCGGGTAAGCGAGATCCATGGAGGCGGATACGGATCTTTCGATTCTGGAAAGCTTCGTGTAGAAGAGCTTGTGGTGTTGATGCAGGGGATGATACTGGTGAAGAAGGCTGTGATCCTGGATCCTCGGATGGCGAGTGTTTACTTTTGCGAGGCAGGATACTGTATGTCCCGGTATCCCATATGAGAAGAGAGCCAGTTGAGTTTGATGCTGTCTCTATAAGATGGTTCTGAGTGTGAATGTTAGCCTATGTCCCAAGAAGAAGGGCTGTTCACGCACCCAGAGGCAATGTATCCGCGTCTCGGTCGCGTTACGATTCAATCGAGTGGAATTTGGGTCTCCTGGAAGTCCATACATGATCGCCCAACTAGCACTGCCCGTCTCATTGATCTGAAGGCGGAGATCATAGTGCGTGCCTGCAACAGGATGGTCATGTTGATGAATTACAAAGTGAGCACCTTGCTGACTCCCTGCGTTGGCAGTATATAGAGAAGCATAGTCAGATATGGATAATAAGGTTGGAGAAATTATATGCTTTGAGAGATGGTTCTTGAAATGGGCAATATGGTCGTCTACAGTAGCTGAACCAGACTCTATGTCAGCGGCCGTGGGTGGTTGTGTGAACGATAATGAGTCTAACGTCCATTCTAGATTCCGTTTCTTGATGAATGGGTTGGGAATGAGACCTGGACTTGGTGGTCGTTTTCCTGTCATGATGTTGTTTGTTGTTGTGATTGAGTTGATAGTTAAGTCGTTAAATGTGATTGGCTGTTAAACTGTTAATCCGGCACTTGAACAAAGATATTCATAGACTGTTAAGATTGTGTTTCATTCACTCTTTCACCCCTGCATATGAAGCTTCAATCTTGTGATAACCCAACCTCTGAAGCAGTGAGCGCAATATACACGTTACAGGGTTCTAAGATAGGCCTCCTCATCATAAAGAGAATGGCTACAACATATTGAGTAAGTTGGCTGTCGATTCTAACCCATCAGTCAGACTCTTGAGACACCATGTTATTTATGCCTACTTTATGGAATCCAGAATCCAAAGGCTTTTCAAGACACAACACCATAAGTAAATTTTCTGTTTCGAGCCATGATAAAGTGCGTTGGATTGACGTAAACTTGCTTATGATTAGCACTCAATGGGGAGGCCGAAGGTTTGTGGCGAAACCGGAAAGCCTCAGCGTCACATGGAAAGTTTTCAACCGGCTAACGGGCAGTAAAACGGCTTTTAACGAAGCAAGAACAAAGTGACTACGATTGGCATTTGACAGGATCAAAGGCTCAGTCTCAGATCATATCATTAACTTGCAAGTCAATAGAAAGAATAAACTACTGTTTAAACTTTGAACAATCATGACCATCTCCAACGGCAAGCACTCCGCACTCCGCATGAGTCGTTCACTACTTCCTCAAAATGGTAAAAATAATGAGAGTTGGCGGGTAAGTTAAAGCGGGGACAGTGCAGTAACCTCTAACCTGCCGAGGTCTGGCTCTTGCTTCGGTCCCCCCAGTCTCGTGTCGCCCCCGGATTTTGCTGCCCTTTTAAACTTGGACGCGCCTGCCTTTCCAGCTCCAGGCCTAGGCCTAGGCTCCACTATTTTTCTATCTCTAATCAACTCCATCTTTCTCGGCTTTTCTCTCCTTCTTATCTCCTCCACGCCCACGCTTGTCGCGATTACATTTATCGCTCCTTTTCCCCTTCTCGAGACTGCGACAACTCGACCCTTTATCTTCCTTCGCTTTCGGCGGCACTTTTACCCGCATCCCGAGGCAACTCCGCTGTCCCCGCGCGACCACGGTAACGCTAACTGGGGGTTGCATATAATCACGGAGTCAGTCTCCGATCTTGCGTCCGGTACACTTCCCGAGGTCCACCACCCAACGTCACGAGGAGTGGCAACCAAGCGAGCAACCAAGCAAAGTCAACTCTTCCAAGGAGGCTCAACAGATTAGACGTTAGGATTTCTGGTAAAACGATACCGTTGTTCAGTAATTCATTGTCCGGCCCCGGCCTCAGTCCCCTTCCTCCTTACGACAACTTTTTATCATCATATCACATCTAATGGCTTCTCCGCCTAAGCCCTGGGAGCAGCCTGGCGCGGCTGCGACTGCTACTGGTAAGTCGCGATCATCCAATTCTCATTCTTTCATCCTTCTCCATTCCTTCTCTGTCATGTTCCATGTCAATTCCCTACATCTGACCCGCCGCATCTAAGCGCTCGCTTGCTTACCATTGACACTTAGCCCCTTCTATCTCTCCTTCAGTTGGAACCACTGTCGCATCGGCCACCGATTCATCTAACGCCCCTCCGCTCCCCAATCGCCCTGCTTCTCTCAACTCTACCGTCAATCAGAACGCTGCCAACTACAGCAGGATGAATTCATCCCCTTACAGCTCCATGGGCGGCGCCTACTCGTCGGGTTATTCTAGTCCCTACTCGCGATTCGGAATGGGTGGCATGGGCGGCATGGGAGGAGGCTACGGTGGTGGTTACGGTAGTATGTACGGTGGAGGATATGGTGGTTATGGAGGTGGCATGTACGGCGGCATGGGAGGAGGCATGTATGGTGGTGGTATGGGAATGCCTGGCGACCAAAACAGCTTGACAAACTCATTCAACAACAGTACGCAAGCCACCTTCCAGATGCTTGAGGGCATCGTCACAGCCTTTGGTGGTTTCGCGCAGATGCTCGAAAGCACATATATGGCCACCCACTCCAGCTTTTTCGGTAAGTCCTTGCTCATCTCTTGATTCAATGGTATGCTTACTAATATTTCCTAGCTATGGTCTCTGTCGCCGAACAATTTGGTAACTTGAGGGATACTCTGGGTTCAGTGTTGGGTATCTTCACTCTGATGCGATGGATCCGAACTTTGATTGCCAAGATCACCGGTAGACCGCCGCCTGCCGATGCCACAGCTCTCACGCCCGCTGCCTTCGCTATGTTCGAAGGACGCAGCGTTGGTCCCGATGGCAACCCTCTTCCTGCTAAGGCTAGCAAGAAGCCTCTTCTCTTCTTTGTCCTGGCCGCTTTCGGTATTCCTTATCTTATGTCCAAGATGATAAGATCACTTGCTGCGTCGCAAGAGCAGGAGCAAAAGCGTCTCCAGGCACAGGCCATGGAGTCACAGCAACCCGTCGACCCTTCCAAGCTCGAGTTCTGCCGACTTACCTTCGACTTCCTTCCTCAGCCCAACACCGGTATGGAGCTTGAGGCTCGCAAGGGCGATCTCGTCGCTGTTCTCAACAAGAACGACCCTTCTGGCAACCCCAGTGAATGGTGGCAATGCCGAGCTCGTGATGGCCGCCAAGGTTATCTGCCCTCCACCTACCTTGAGGTCATCAAGCGCCCGGCACAAGAGCCTAAGAAGCTCAAGGCCGCCCCCAGTGAGAACAGCCGCGCAAACTCGCTGACAAGTTCGATTGTCCACCCTGAGGGAGGCAAGGAGTACGCTACAGCCGATGGCATGCAGAGAAGTCACTTCTACTCATAAAACCTTCTTGCAACATAATCCGAAACGTCGATAATATCATACGAAGACGAGAGGCTGTACGATTCTGTCTTGAATAGGGCAAAGGTGCATTTGGTGATTGGATTACAAAAGTCATCACGGAGTTGTGGTTGAATTTTCTTACACATTGGTTCCTAGCGTTCGGGTTCATTATGTCTTGCGATGCCGAGGGAGGTATAATCCCACGAAGATACACATCATATACATTCACTCATCAAGCCATGGTATAGAGCTTGATTAGCGTTTCGTTGTATTGCATATTTAATTATCAAAATACTGTCTCCCGTATGTGAAGCATTGTGCGTTCTAATAGAAGCTTAAATCCGGCTACATCTAGTATTCAAATCTGAGCTCAGGACCCGAAACTCCAAGTGTCAAGGTCAAAGGGTCCCATGAGCTAGACCGAACAGCTCCAGTGCTTCGTTACTTAAATACGAGCTATGGTAGATTACTGGCCTGATCTTGTGCATGGATTGCTTCCCCAGACTTGGCATGGTGTAAGTGTTCCAAATCGTCGATTGCCCAAGCGTTTCGTGTTGTCGTGCAATATATTCGGACATGCCCCCGGCACAGACCTGAGTATCGCACGCTGAGTTGCAGTCCCAGTATTGGTTATAGATCAGGGATTACATACAATGTTTAAGTAGTTTTAAACGAGGCAGGATAGCAGTTGGGAGTCATCTGGTTGTGTTGGGTGATCTCTTCACAGTTGTTAACTTGACATATGTATAAATACCAGTATCAACGGAGATATCAATCACTCCCATTTGTGGGAATATGTCTCGGAGTTATATGTCCTTCTCCCGACAGAAGCTTCTTAGAGAAGTCCGGACATTAAAATGCATATGCATCACTTACATCGTGTCATCCCCTGACTAAACCTGCCTCCCCCACATAGCAAAGATGGGAACCAAAATAAACCGCAAAGCACCTAATCTTTTCTTTCGCACCACTGTACGCCGCTCGCCTTTTGATGTAATTCTACTAACCCTCAGCCTCGTACGAATTGGACTTATGCTTCGGCTGGAACTTGAATGTCGGGTGGACAGGACCGAGGAACATCTCACTGTAAACACATCTTGTTAGCACTTCCGTCCATTTAACACAATGACGGACTGCAACTTACCTGATCTTGATCCAGTCTCTGAAGTTGTTTGACGCCATGAGGGTCTCCATCTCATCTCGGCCCTCGTACTTGGGAGGACGATCGTTGAGACAAGGAGGAAGATGCTCGAGCAAGCCAATAGGAATATAGCGGTGGGCAAAGCTAAGCCACTCAAGGAGGAAACGGCGAGTGAAGCCGATGCCAAGCTCATCAGAGCCCCAGGCGTCCAAACCGTAGCGCACGAATTTCTCGATGTAGCGGAGACGCTCACTGGACGACTTGTCGAGGTATTGGCCCTTCTCAATCTCTTCAAACAACCAGGGCTTAATGAGGGCACCACGACCAATCATGACGGTGTCAACACGAGCCTTCTCAATGTGCTCATAGTACTCGACGTGGGAGTAGCAGTCACCATTACCGAGGAAATACATGCGGCCATCCTTGTTGTTAGGAAGGGTGCTGGCGTCAGGCTCAGCAGCAGTATCAGTCAAGGCGTCCTTTTCCTTGTTGTAAGTCTTGATGAGGGCAGCACACTCGCTGATGTAGCCCCAATCAGCCTTTTTGGTATATCTTTGCTCACGGCTACGACCGTGAAGCGTAAGGGCAGCACATCCAGGGGCTCCAAGGCGTTCTCTGTGCTCTCGTGCTCCGAAAGCCAGCTTGCCAATGAGCTGAGTAGCGGTAGGGCGAGAGTTTCGAATACCAGTGCGGATCTTGGCAGTGATGGGAACCTCTCCTGACACGGCATTCATTCCTCGGATCATGCGCTCCAGCTTACCAGAGTTCTCAAGAAGTGCTGATCCGCCGCCAGACTTAAAGACCATGTCAATGGGGCAACCGCAGTTGAGGTCGATGAGGCGAAGGTGAGGACAGTAGCGGTTAAGAACATCAGCAGCCTTTGTGACAACCCAATGGTTGTTTCCAGAAATCTGGGCACCAAACTTGATATCCTTGGAGTTGTCGTAGTCGTCAAAGATGGGAACAGAGCCTGGGTTGAACTTGGGAGGAGTAAGCTCGGATTCATGAACCTTGAGGAGGGTCCAGTCGGCCTTTGTTCCTTGAATGAGGGGCATACTTAGAGCCATCTCAGAGTAGGTGAGTTGGGCACCAAGCTCGACACAAAGTCGACGGAAAGGCAGGTTTCCTTGCGTAGTGAGAGGTGCCAAAGTGGGAGTCTCCGCACCAAAGTAAAGACGACGCTTCTCAGAAGGCTTGAAAGGGGGGTCGACAAAGCGGGCACGAAGATCCTCGATTCCCTCGTCGGACTGGTTCTTACGACGGTTCATGAACTCCTCGCTCAACTTGGCTTCCTTATTCATCCAGGTGATGATCTGGTCAGACTGTGTAAAATCAGTTCGCTTGCGATTGAGGGCGATCTTCTTGTCCATTCCGACAACATTGTAGATGGCGGGTCGCTTTTCCTCAGACGCCTCTTCTGTAGGCTCGCCGTTCTCACCACCATTGGCGGCAGTGCTAATAAGCACAAGTTCCTTTCTTCCATCCTCGTGCTCGACCTCCTTCATGTGGCTCTTAACAAAGCGGCACTTCCAGCCCGCAGGGCAATGGCCGTGGGCCTCGAACACAGGACACTTGCCCTCAAACGTCTCGACATCACCTCGGCGTCCCTCCTCGAGATACTTGCGAAGATCGTGACAGAGGTTGCAACGATCGCCAAATTTACATTCTCTGGGTGAAAATTCGGGGTAGAAAGCTCGGCTGTTGCAGAGGCGAAAAGCGTCGTCAAACTTGCCGAAGTCACGCTCTGTGTTCTGCCCCTTCTTCTTCTTTTCCTTCTTGCCTTTGCCCGACTTTCGGTCACCATTCTGGCCCTCGTTTTCGGCAGTGCCACGCGCCTCGGCAGCATCGTCGTCATTCACATTATCAGCGGATGTATCCTTGTAGGTTGACATGTCAACGAGATACCTTGCCAAAGTCAGTGTACTTCCTGTCCACCACAACTTAGGCAACTTACTCCTTCTTGATAGGAGCAACTCCCTTGGTACGTCCATCAACATGTTCCGGCTTCGAGTCCGACTTTGACTCCTCCTTTGACTCCTCAGTCACCTTTTCCTTGTCACTATCTGTTACATCTCCGTTTTCCTTGGTAGCAGGCGCATCATGTAGACCCTCTCCAGGCACAGACTCAGAGGGAATCGAGTCGTTCATCTTAACTCGCTTCGAAGCCCTCTCTCCGTCCTCGGCGGATGTTGCGATGTTGCTGGCATCAGCCACGAGCTCGGCGTGCTCATGACCTGGGGAGATACCACCCATCTTGGCATCGGGTTGCTCACTCATAGTAATGGTATACTGATGAGGTGGGGGATTCCGACTAGAAGTTGAATAATTGAGAAGGTATGTGAAAAATCGAGGTTCTAAGCCGATGGCACGACTGTAAAAGTGAGTATGCGATTTATGAAGTGAGTGGGTGTGTGTAAGAGAGCGGAAGGAAAGAGGCAGGTGAGGTTGCACGAGAAAACTTTCTCATTCGCAAACAGTGCAAGTATTCGAGGTGTTGCCTTACCGTTTAGACAATCACCAGTACTAAGGTACTAGTGAAATAAACTTGACAGTGTTTGCCAGTTGCTCCCGCTGTTAAACGATCAATCGTCAAACTGAGATCGATTGTACATAGAAAAAATTCCTCGATTGGGTCGTCTCAGAGATCAAACCAACCTCAGCTGCACTAACAGCTCTGTTTCCGTTCTAGGCTATGAGGTCAGAGGGGGCACAGGCAAGTACCTGGTACTTGCGACACCAGCGAGCCTCATCCCCACAGCTAGCCACAGGGGCCAAGCCTCACTAAGAGCGCTCTAGATTCAGGGCTACAATCGCTAAGACGTACTCGGGTACTTGGGACTCGGCAGAAGACCAATTGTCAGACCTGACCCTGGACAGCTCTAACGTTGCATGAATGGTCCTGTCCTACCTGGGCTTTGGCATATGGGTCATTCCTTTACTATCACAATCACCGTCAACAGCTCGCCTATCCTCCATTCCCTCGCTTTACGGCTTTGGCGCATCGCCAATTGGTGTGTTTTTCTGGTTGATTGTTCTTTATCACATCTTATTCGACCACTTGTATACGTATTGTGGTCTTTGCTCTCCCACTTCAGCTCACCTCTTCCCCCACCTCGCCTGGTCCAAGTCACAAGCTCAACGCCTTGTCCACAGGCGATGAAGAAGAACCTTCGAAGTCATGGCAGATCCGCGGAGATCTCCCGATAAATCCCTCCTCAATGCAAGAAGTGCTCAACCGCAGCAACGATCGCCGGCTCCAGCACCTCCAGTTCGAGGAGGGAGCTTTGTTGACGACGATTCCGACGATGATGACGAGTCAAGCGATCAGATGCCCTTGCCGAGAAGCCATACGCCAGGTCATCTCGCCAGTAAAAGCATACAAGCGAACCGCCGAAAACCCTCAGATCTTTCTATCCGACAACGCTCCCAATCCGCTTCACAATCTGCTTCAGTACCCCCTTCACAGCCAGCACTACAACCTCCTTCACAAGGAGCAACCACGAGTTCAAGGACAGCTACTCACAAACCTCCACCTACCTCCATAAACAACGCCGGCGATGCATCAAGCGAGGGGGATAGACGTCCTCGGCGACCTACCGCTTCACGGTCGACGTCCGCTATAACCAGTCGGACAACTGCACAAGCAGCCGCAAGATACGGAACACATAGATCCCGCATGTCCCAAGATACATACACAGCATACCCCTTACTACCGGACCCGAAGACAGCTCCCAAGGTCGACGTGGCGCCAGCATCTGGCATGTACTGGTCTAGGGCGCCCGTGTCGGGTGCCTCCCATACCTCATTACGTGCACACACGACAACAATCATTGGCTCAAACGTTTATGTCTTTGGTGGATGTGACTCAAGAACGTGCTTCAACGATCTCTACGTGCTGGATGCGGACTCCTTCCATTGGTCTG